>NC_092721.1:73921036-75316043 GCF_047496885.1 Scyliorhinus torazame | reverse complement strand
TGTGTTGTTATAATATTGTGTAAAGGATGCACAATGTACTGTGTTGGTTGACCAAAAATTTTCAATAAAATATTTAATAAAAAAATAAAATAAAAAATAAAGTCACTACTGAAAGCAGTTATTAGTTTTCAATCACCAAAGGATCGATTTACAGTTTTTAGATTACAGAGAGAGAGACCTCTGGCTGAGACTGCAGCTATCCAGCTCTGAAAACAAAACTAAAACACACCTTGCAGCAAACAGCCCAGCTCCACCCACACTCTGATATCACTGATAAACACCCATTTCTTAAAGGTACTCTCACATGACAATTGTGATGTTCAATGTAAACCAGGCAGCCAAATGGTCACCTCAGCAGGTTGCCTCATACGAATATAGATGGGGATGTGTCGCTAGATTCGTTTGTTCACAGTATGGATGCTGAGAATGAAGATGTCTTGTAGATTGACCTCAAATGTGAACAAGTTAAGAGATGAGGCACTTTGTGATCCTATCCTATCATTGTTGTGGAAGGTGATTTTTCGAAGGATGGCCTGACATCACAAAGGAAGTAACTAAATGTCTACACTGTTCTTGGCCATATCAAGATGAGTTTGGCACAACCCAATGGGCGGTTTTTAAGGTGAAACAAGACCTGATAGCCAAAGACTCATTCTGATACTCTAACCCAAGTCTAAAGGAAATTTAGGGATTGGCTGTACCAGATGCCTTACCAGAGAAGCGGTTCAATGGCTGGGAATGAACAGTGATGTTAAGAAGGTAGTGAAATCCTGTGAGGCATGTTAAAATTATCAATCAAATCAACAGAAGGAATTTTTGATTCTGAATGAAATCCCTCCACATCCATGGACAACGATTGTCACAGATTTATTTCACACTCAAGTTGATGGTTTTTCTCGGTTATAGATTGCTTCAGGAAATATCTAATCACTATGTAGCTATGTGAAACATCAAGTACAATAATATCAGTTCTGTTTTCAACTTATTTTGGCTACCAGAAGAAATTATCCCTGATAACAGGCCACAATATACAGCCAGACCATTTCACGAAACGTGTGCTAGGTGGGCCTCTGTCCTGTGATATCGCCACATAGCCAAAGTCTAACAGTGTAGTTGAACGCATGAATCGTTAATTTTAAAATGGAGGCAGACAGGTCAAGGTATTAAAGTTGCAATGTTACACCTTCAAGCTACTCCTTCAGACATGGGATGCACCATCACCTGCAGAGGTAATGTTTGGGAGTAGATAAGAACTATCCTGCCCAGTCATCTTCTTTCTCAACTTTCTACAGTAAGAGATATACTTCTTTACAAAAAAGGGAAGGTGAAGGCGTCGTACGACAGACAAACAAGACCAAAATTGACGCGATTATGAGTAGGACATGTGGTGAATGTATTCACCTAATGCATGAGCTGTCTGTATAATGCTGTGACCTATGACCTGGAAGTGACAATACGGTCTACTTCCAGGTACTGTACTGGAACGCCGGTGGGCTCCGCCTCTGGCTCCGCCCTCACCGGGGCCATATATAGACCGGCCACCTGTGGGTGGCACTCATTTGTACAGCCGACTCTGGCAGTTGAGTTCATGGACAATAAAGCCAAATGTTCACTCGTTCTCATGGTCTCACAGTGAATTGACGGTATAACAATTTATTATCCATCGACAGCACCATGGAAACCGGTCTAAAGCCAGATAAGCTCGAACACGACGTGCGTGCGTCAGAAGCCAAGGAGATCTTCGAACATTGGCTTCGCTGCTTCGAGGCCTACCTCGACTCCTCCACAACGCCTCCCACTAAAACCCTGAAGCTCGACTCCTCCACGCTCAGGTGAGCCATTGAATCTCCGTGATGATAGAGAAAGCTGCCACGTATGAGGCGGCGGTCGCAACCCTCAAGGCGCTTTTCCTGAAGCCCGTAAACGAGGTGTTCACCCGACACATTCTCACTACTCGCCGTCAACGCGCCGGGGAATCGCTGGACGAGTACCTGGAAACCCTGACCCTACTCGCGAGGAACTGCATCTATCGGGATGTGACGGCAGAGGAACACATGAACCTACAGATCTGGGACACCTTCGTAGCTGGGGTCCGATCGAATCACATCAGGCAGCGCCCGCTGGAAAACGGGACCTCTGACCTTCGGGACATGGTAAAGCTAGCTACCTAGTTAGAGGTGGCCTACAAGAGCCTCAGTGCGTTCCCTGCGGGCCTGGCGAACCCCTCGTGGACACCATCGTCACGGCCCGCGTCGGACCCTACTTTGTCACAGGCCTGTGCTGCGCGGCTGCCAGTCCAGCCCGGGGAACCACAGTGCTACTTCTGCGGCCAGCATCAACATCCCCGGCAGCGTTGCCCAGCCCGCACAGCGACGTGCAGTGACTGTGGGAAAAAGGGACACTTCGCCAGAGTCTGTCTGGGCTGACCTAAAGCCCAGAAATCAAAAACTCACCAGGCCTGACCCATGGACTCGCAGGCCCGCAGACCCCGCAATGTGGCTGTGTGCCTGCCCGGAACGCCCCCTTCAGATGCGACATCAGCCTCGTGCGACTCATTGGGGCCGCCTTATTGGTCGCCGGCTCCAACGCCAGCCGACACGCGCGACTCATGGGGGCCGCCATCTTGGCCGTCGGCTCCAGCACCGACCGACATGCGCGACCGATGGGGGCTGCCGCCTTGGTCGCCATCTTCGACCCAGCCCGACATATGCGACTCATGGGGTTGCCATTTTGTGACCCCGATACCACCGACCACGCTGGCTACCCGCCACTTGGCGCAGTCACCCTCGACCAGTCGCAGCCATAGCACCTGAAAAACTCAATGATGGTCGTCCGGGTCAACGGACACGAGACCCCCTCTCTTTTCAACTCCGGGAGCACGGAGAGCTTCGTCCAGCCTGACACGGTAAGGCGCTGCTTCCTCCACATCTACCCCGCATCCCAAATAATCTCCCTTGCCTCCGGTTCCCATTCGGTTCAGATCTGGGGGTACAGTATCACTAATCTCACGATGCAGGGCGCAGAGTACGCTCGATTTAAGCTGTACGTCCTCCCTCACCTCTGCGCCCTCCTACTGCTCGGATTAGACTTCCAATGCAGTCACCGAAGCCTGATCCTGCAGTTCGGCGGACCCTTGCACCCCCCCTCACGGTATGCAGCCTCGCGACCCTCAAGGTCTCCCCCCCTTCGCTCTTTGCGAACCTCACTCCCGATTGTACGTCCATCGCCACCAGGAACAGGCGGTACAGTTCCCAAGACATAACTTTTATCAAGTCGGAGGTCCAGCGACTGTTGAGTGAAGGGATCATCGAGGCCAGCAACAGCCCCTGGAGAGCGCAAGTGGTGGTCGTCCGGACCGGTGAAAAGAATTGTGGACTACAGCCAGACTATTAACCAGTTCACGCAACTGGATGCATACCCCCTCCCCCGCATAGCGGAGATGGTCAACCAGATTGCACAGTACCTTGTGTTCTCAACGGTCGATCTGATGTCGGCCTACCACCAGCTCCCAATCAGCCCGGAAGAGTGCCACCACACTGCCTTTGAAGCAGCCGGCCGACTCTTCCACTTCCTCTCCCCTTCGGTGTCACTAACGGGGTCTCGGTCTTGCAGAGAATGATGGACAGAATGGTGGACCAGTCCAGTTTGCGGGCTACATACCCGTACTTGGACAATGTTACCATCTGCGCCCATGATCAGCAGGACCATGACGCCAACCTTCAGAGGTTCCTCCAGGCCATCCAATCCCTCAACCTCACATATAACAAAGAGAAGTGCGTTTTCCGCACTACCCGACTGGCCATCCTCGGCTATGTCGCGGAGAACGGAGTCCTAGGGCCCGACCCCGACCGTATGGACCCCCTCACGGAACTCCCCCCTCCCCACAGCCTCAAAGCCCTCAAACGATGCCGGGGGCTGTTCTACTACGCCCATTGGTCCCCAACTATGGGGACAAAGCCCACCCATTTATTCAAACCACCACTTTTCCCCTCACGGCTGAGGCCTGCTCGGCCTTCAGCCGCATCAAGGCCGACATCACCAAGGCCGCAATGCACGCGGTGGACAAGTCCGTCCCCTTTCAGGTAGAGAGCGATGCGTCAGATGTCGCACTGGCCGCCACACTCAACCAGGCGGGCAGGCCAGTAGCATTCTTCTCTAGAACACTCCACGCTTCCGAAATCCGACACTCCTTGGTCGAGAAGGAAGCACAAGCCATAGTGGAAGCCGGGCGGCACTGGAGGCACTACCTAGCCGGTAGGAGGTTCACCCTCGTCACCGACCAGCGGTCGGTCGCCTTCATGTTTGACAACGCACAACGGGGCAAAATTAAAAATGACAAAATCTTGAGGTGCAGGATCGAACTCTCCACCTACAATTACGATATCAAGAATCGTCCTGGGAAGCTCAGTGAGCTCCCAGATGCCCTGCTCCGCGGCACATGCGCCAGCGCGCAGGATGACCGACTTCGGGCTATCCACGATGACTCTGTCACCAGGGGGTCACCTGGCTTACCCACTTTATTCAGGCCCGCAATCTGCCTTTCTCCACCGAGGTGGTCAAGGCCATGACCAGGGACTGCCAGGTCTGTGCGGAGTGCAAACCGCACTTCTACCGGCCAGAGCGGGCGCACCTGACAAAGGCTTCCCGTCCCTTTGAACGCTTCAGCATGGACTTCAAAGACCCCCTCCCCTCCACCGACCGCAACGCGTACTTCATTAACATGAATGACGAGTACTCCCGGTTCCCATTCGCCATCCCTTGCCCAGACATGACCACAACCACCGTCATCAAGGCCCTCTAGGGTATCTTTACACTGTTCGGTTTCCCCGCATACATACACACTGATAGGGGGCCCTCCTTTATGAGCGACGAACTGCGTCAATTCCTGCTCAGCAAGTGCATCGCCTCGAGCAGGACGACAAGTTACAACCCACGAGGAAACGGGCAGGTCGAGAGGGAGAACGGAACGGTCTGGAAGATCGTCCTGCTGGCCCTACGGTCCAGAAATCTCCCAGTCTCCCGCTGGCAGGAAGTCCTCCCGGTGGCCCTCCACTCCATCCGGTCACTGCTCTGTACAACCACAAATCAGACACGTCATGAACGTCTCATTGTTTTCCCCAGGAAGTCCTCCTCGGGGACTTCGCTCCCAACCTGGCTAGCGACACCCGGACCCATCCTGCTTCGGAAACATGTGAGGGCGCACAAGTCGGACCCGTTGGTCGAAAGGGTCCACCTGCTGCACGCCAACCCCCAGTATGCCTACGTAGCGTTCCCTTGGGACCTGGCGTCCGACAGAACCCCACGTGCACCCGAACCATTGCCCCCACCCCCACCCTCCCCACAGCATCTAACTGGAGGGTCAGTACTTCCACCGCCCCTGCCTAGGCCCGAACACACACCAAAGCCACCTACAGGCGCTTTCCCTCCCTGTCCACCTTTTGCCCCAACAGCGCTGCCTAGGGGTGACGAAGCTGCCTGGGAGGACGACATCACGCTCCCGGAGTCGCAACCGCCGGGACCCCCATCAGAGTCACCGCCGAAGCCCAGACGCTCCAGAAGGACGACCAGGCCACCTGATCGACTGATTGCTGCACTATGAACAATTTGTTAATACCCTCGACATCACGGTCCCTCCATACCTGGTCATACCATGCGAAAGGCGACTATTAACGCTGGCCATCACCCCGCCGGGCTCTTTTTTAACAGGGGGTGAATGTGGTAATACCAGGTATAGCAGTACCTGAGGGGTGGATGACCATTGGTTAGACCCAGGAGTCTACCATTGGCTGATGTACGTAGCTCCGCCCTGAGAGGCGGAGTATAAGAACCGGTGCCATCCCAGCAGCCTTCACTTTCTGTATCGAAGCTGCTGGGGAAGAGTTCTAGCAGATTAAAGCCTTCAGTTATGAATCACTTCGTCTTGAGAGCATCAGGTACTCTAAATTTATTTTTTAAAAACAAGGTATAAGAAACTGGGCGGGCCCTAAAATACCCCGATTTGGCTTATCGATGTAGATTTTGGCCACAGCACCCTTTATAAAATAAAGGGTGTTGTGTCCAAAATCTACATCGACTCGAAAGCTATCCTGGAAGACCTCCGGGAATTTCCCTAGGACCTCGTATTATCCCCCAATGCCCATCCTGAAAATCTGCTATCTGTCCAGGTGGAGCCTCTGCAACCTTGTCACGGCCCAACAGACTGGATCCAGGACCTCATACCACTATCAATAGTGAACGGACGGACTGCTATCCGTAGGCAACTGAGGTCATCGACGTGCCCGCGATCGGCAACAGTTCTCCCGTGCACATTGCCAAACACGCCTCAGTGTCCCTCAGATCTAGGCGTTAGATTCACATCCTGATCTTTTGGAACATCTGCCGTCCTATTATGGAAGCCACAACTCCAGTGTCAAATTCCATGACAAGTGGGTGACCATTAACCTAGATGGTGACTTTGATGGGGGCAACCTGTGACCTGGCAATGCAGATTAACTGCATGCAATCGTCCTCGTCGGGCAGCACCAGGTGGAAAGCATTGATCTTTCTGGGCATGTTCTTCGACCAGGACAGTGCGCTTGTTTACTCACTTGGCATTCCTGCTCCCTGCGGTTCCTCCGACCACAGATGCAGCACTTCTATGAGTCCTCCTCCAGGGGTTATGGGGAAATGTCTGACCTGGCTGTAGTGGCCCTTGGCCAAGGGTCATGCCCCGATGTTGATTGGCCAATGGCTGTGTCCCAGAATCTCTGTACTTAGGGGGAAATTCACCTGAATTGAGGGGCGTGCACCACGATTTACCTCCATCTCTGACAAGCCCTGGAGCTCCTGGACTCCCTTCTCTGCACTTTCACGTGAGAGGGAGATCTCTATGGTCCTTTTCAGGTCCAAAGATGGTTCAGCCAACTATTACTGCTGGGTCGGCATATTGTAGACTACACTCACAAAGTAGTCCTTCAGCATCTCCGGTAGAGATGATCCATATTCGCAGCACTCAGCCAGCTTGAGTAGGCAGGTCAAAAATTCTGAAACGGACTCTACCAGGTTCTCTCAGCCGTATTGAAACTGTACCTTTGGGCAATGACTGACTGTGGTCATAGCGGTCCACTACGAGTGCCATCAATTTGGTGAAAGCTTTGGAGTCTGGGGCCGCAGGGTCGGTCTGGCTTTTCATGATGCTAAAAGTAGGTGCCCCACAGATGGTCAGGACTATCACCACCTGGCGTTCATTCCCTATAATGGTGTTTGCCCCGAAAAAGTAACACATTTTATCAGTGTACTTCAGTGCCCAGTCTTCAATATTTGCATCAAAAGCATTGAGTCTTCCGAAGAGCGGCATATTCAAATCTGCTTTGACCTTGCTCCTCTGTAGCTAGTTTCAGCTGTGGTTTGGATGTCTAGCAGCACCACTTGTAGTTCCATTTTGTCCTCCTCGCCAGTATTTTAATCAGGAGGAATCCCAAAGAGTTTTTAACAAATAGTTTTATTTTAAAACACAGTAAAACCGCAAAGCAGCGGAAATCACAACCAGTCCCAGTCATGACCATCCGAAGATGCCGGTTCCCTTCTGGTCCGGCTTTTATTGGGTGAAATCAATGAGCTGCTGTTGGGCCTTCCCCCCTCAGCGAGGGAGCTCATCTTCCACGAGCCCCTTGGGGAGATCAATCGGGCTGCCCCTGTGGGTTTGTGGGGTTACAACTTATTTTTGTTTCATCCTTTCCTGCCTGCATTGACTTCAATCAAAATTAAAATGGGAGAGGTATTTAACAGGGGCTGGAGTTGAAATTGCACATTTTCTAAAATTGCCTGAAGTTAAAATCACCCACAAGACTGCTTTTGGGAAAATGTTTTGTGACATATATCCAAATGCTGGGTGCTGCTGGTGAATTATATAAATAGTTGATGCCACTGATTCTCAGGTCAGGTATGGCCTTTCTAGATGTGATCACAAGCAGTCTAACCTCTCAGCCCAAACATACAAAGCAACAGCACAGTGTCCCGACTATCAGAACATGTTGGCCTTTCCCGAACGAGGAAGGGTCGAGATCAAAGAAGTAAAGATCATTACTTCACAGGATGCATAGATTTTGCACATTGTGTTTTTATTAATGTTATATCCACAACCTAAGCCCAACTGCACAATCGTGAATTGTGCCCATTTCCAGTTATGCCGTTTTGCTGAGAGTTTTTCCAGTCCATGCAGTTCTGTAATATATGTGGGGCACAAATCCCCAAGACAATTATCACACTGCTGTGGCTGCATGTCCACAGGTTCTGCCGCTTCCCTGAACAATTCCTTTATTGAGGTCCTGAACAGATGAGTTACAGAGAAACCTGTCCTAAGTTTAATTTTAATAGCAATCAGATCAAACCAGATTGGGCATTGCACTGAGTAACCTTTGAGCTTCTAACCCTCTTGGCACGGAACTCTTTAATTTAAATTCACTTATGCAAAGTGTAGGCATCAATTTTAATTTGCAAAATGGGTAGGTTGGTGTCGGAGGAGATGGTAAAATTTTAGAAAATTGCAAAGCGAACACCGACCTGCTTCCAACCAGCCTACTTCCAGGATTAATGGAGGCAAAACAGTGCCCGTGCAATAAGATATGCCCAGAAGCCATGGCAATTTAAGTATTTGATGAGGCTGGGCAGTCTCAGATTTAATCTGCTTTCTAGATGTAACCCAGGCCGATTGAGTATCCCGGGCCTCAGGACAGCTCAAGGGAGGGGCAATGGTTAGCACTGCTGCCTCATGGCACTGAGGTTCTGGGTGCGATCCCGGCCCCGGGTCACTGCCCATGTAGCATTTGCACACTCTTCCCGCATTTGGGTGGGTCTCACCCCTACAACCAAAATATGTGTGGATTGGAAATTGTTTTTGAAAAGGTCAGCTCAAGGGAGGCAAAGACAGCTTTGGGGAGATGGTAAACACTTTCGCAGCATTGCTTGTCGGCCAGGAGTAGCAGGGTGCTTCCCACATTAGATTCTCAAGCTTACTTCATTTGCTAGAATTGGGCCCTTTCAAGATGGGACTGGAACCGACTCACCATTCCCCTCCCAACACACACAACCCAAACACAAACACTATCCCCCTCCAAACCAGCAGCGGTTGCCAGATTCCAACCTGTGACGGCAACTTGTTCCGGAGTTTTCTCCACCTGACTCAAAGGCAAGCCTGTCAATCATTGTGAATTCTGGGTGGGATTCTTGGCACACCAAAATGTCACCCACTGTGAGTTAAAACAAACTCTGCCATAACTTGGCCCCCAACCCCACCTCAACAATCCATGCCTGTCAATTTTGGGGATTGTGCTTCCCCTTTAAATGTTTGAAGCAACAATGATGGTATTGTTAGAAAAATATACAAACAGCTTGAAAGATTTTCCAATTGTTTAATACATGTCCTGGCATGTCCTGTGTCACTGACAGTTTCGGTATGAAGCTCAAGATGTCTACCATTTATAGAGGTTCAATAGATGTCAAGGTAATATCTCAGAAAATCACATGTATTTCTAAATTTAGTAATATTGTTGGAGAAAATAATTTTCAACAGTCACTAAGACGTTTGGAAATTGCAGGTGACAAGTATAAGCTTGCACTAAATTGCAATAGACTTGCAAGTTTCTGCATGCTTTAAATGTCAATATACTTCAGAATAAATTGTTGCGGGCATAATATCAGCTTTAAAATGAGGACTTTATCAACATCAGCATTTATTTTAATAAAATTAGTGATTCAACTTCAAAAAATATTTCTTAAGCCTTGTTGAAATCTAAATTATAAGATTTTAACAAGTGTTGTACAAACAAATACTAACTACAAGCTGAGAATGACCTATTTTATGTGTAAATTTGAGTTTGAAGTGAAATATAATGCTTTTTTATGCAAGAGCTCATCACTATACCTTTTTCCATCATGTTAGATTGGCCAGAATTATCCGGTCATTGTGAATCACTTTTCCCGCCGGCAGCACGTCCCCGCCCGTGGATTTCCCCAAAGCGAGGGGTGGTTTCAATGGGAAAATCCCATTGACCAACCGTTGAAATGGAGCATCCCGCCGGTGTGGTGAACCAGAAATCTGGCGTGGCGGGACAGAGAATCCAACCCATTATCTTGACCTCATGATAGAATGTAGAACATAGAACAGTACAGCACAGTAAGGATCTTTGGCCCACGATGTTGTGCCGACCAATCTAAGTTCAATCTAACCTACACCACTTCAATTTACTGCTGTCCATGTGCCTGTCCAAGCGACGCTTAAATGTCCCTAATGACTCTGACTCCGCCACCTCTGCTGGCAGTGCATTCCATGCACCCACCACTCTGTGTGTAAAGAACCTACTGACATCTTCCTTCTCCCTTCCTCCAATCACCTTAAAATTATGTCCCCTCGTGACAGTATTTCCACCCTGGGGAAAAGTCTCTGGCTATCCACTCTATCCATGCCTCTCATCGCTTTGTACACCTCTATCAAGTCACCTCTCTTCCTTCTTAGCTGTAGTGAGAAAAGCCCTAGCTCCCTCACCCTTTCTTCATAAGACATGCCCTCCAGTCCAGGCAGCATCCTGGTAAATCTCCTCTGCATCCTCTCTAAAGCATCCACATCCTTCCTATAATGAGGTGACCAAGACTGGACACAATATTCCAAGTGTAGTCTAACCAGGGTTTTATAAAGCTGCAGCAAAACCTTGTGGTTCTTAAACTCAATCCCCCTGTTAATGAAAGCCAACACACCATACGCCTTCTTAACAATCCTATCAACCTGGGTGGCAACTTTGAGGGATCTATGTAAATGGACCCCAATATTCCTCTGTTTCTCCACACTTCCAAGAATCCTTCCTTTTACCCTGTATTCAGAATTCAAATTCGACCTTCCAAAATGAATCACTTCGCATTTATCTAGGTTGAACTCCACCTGACACTTCTCAGCCCAGCTCTGCATCCTGTCAATGTCCTGTTGTAACCTACAACAGCCCTCAACACTATTTACAACTCCACCAACCTTCGTGTCATCAGCAAATTTACTAGCCCACCCTTCCACTTCTTCATCCAAGTCATTTATAAAAACCACAAAGAGCAGAGGTCCCAGAATAGATCCCTGCGGGACACCACTGGTCACCGACCTCCAGGCAGAATACTTTCCATCTACTACCACTCGCTGTCTTCTTTCGACCAGCAAATTCTGTATTCAGACAGCCAAATTTCCCTGTATCCCATGCCCCCTAACTTTCTGAATGAGCCTACCATGGGGAACCTTATCAAATGCCTTACTGAAATCCATATACACCACATCCACTGCCCGACCTTCATCAATGTGTCTCGTCACATCCTCAAAGAATTCAGTGAGGCTTGTGAGCCATGATCTGCCCCTCACAAAGCCATGCTGACTATCTTTAATCAAACTATGTTTTTCTAAATAATCATGAATCTTAACTCTCAGAATCCTTTCCAATATTTTGCTCACCACAGACGTAATTCCCAGGGATTTTCGTATTCCCTTTCTTGAACAGGGGAACAACATTCGCCTCCCTCCAATCATAACGTATTATTCCAGTGGAGAGTGAGGACGCAAAGATCATCGCCAATGGCACAGCAATCTCCTCCCTCGCTTCCCGTAGTAACCTTGGGTATATCCCGTCAGGCTCGGGGGACTTATCTATCCTGATGCTTTTCAAAATTTCCAGCACATCCTCCTTCATAATATCAACCTGTTTGGGTCTATTAACCTGGTTCACACTGTTCTGACGAGCAACAAGGTCTCTCTCTAGTGAATACTGAAGCAAAATATTCATTTAGAGTCTCCCCTACCTCCTCAGACTCTAGACACAAGTTCCCTCCATTATCCCTGATCGGCCCTCCTCTCACTCTGTGATGCACAATCAATACTCTTGAGACAAAGAGGAGTCATATCTAATCGGCTTTAATCAGCTAGAACTGTACCCAGCAGCGATGATACAGAAAGTGAAGGCTGCTGGGACGGCATCGGTTCTTATACCCTGCCACTCAGGGCAATGGTGCGGGTGAGGTGGGGCTCCGGCGGGCGCCAGTTCCCGAAGGTAGACCGTGTCTTGGCGGCCGTCGGGGAATGCTACGTAGTCGTACTGGGTTTGGCATGCAGCAGGTGGACCCTCTCGACCAACGGGTCCGACTTGTGCACCCTCACATGTTTCCGCAGCAGGACGGGTCCGGGTGTCACTAGGCAGGTGGGGAGCGAGGTCCCGGAGGAGGACTTCCTAGGGAAAACAAGGAGACGTTCGTGAGGTGTCTGGTTTGTGGTAGTTCATAGCAGCGACCGAATGGAGTGAAGGGCCACTGGGAGGACTTCTTGCCAGCGGGAGACTGGGAGATTCCTGGACTGAAGGGCCAGCAGGACAGTCTTCCAGACCGTTCCGTTCTCCCTTTCTACCTGCCCGTTTCCCCGGGGATAATAACTGGTCGTCCTGCTCGAGGCGATGCCTTTGCTAAGCAGGAACTGATGCAGTTCGTCGCTCATAAAGGAGGACCGCTTATCACTGTGGATGTATGCGGGGAAACCGAACAGTGTAAAAATACTTTGGAGGGCCTTGATGTCGGTGGTTGTGGTCATGTCTGGGCAGAGGATGGCGAAAGGGAACCGGGAGTACTCGTCAATCACGTTAAGAAAGTACGTGTTGCGGTCGGTGGAGGGGAGGGGGCCTTTGAAGTCCATGCTGAGGCGTTCAAAGGGATGGGAAGCCTTTATCAGATGCGCCCTCTCTGGTCGGTAGAAGTGCAGTTTGCACTCGGCACAGATTTGGCAGTCCCTGGTGACTGTCCTGAACTCCTCGATGGAGTAGGGCAGGTTTTGGGTTTTAACGAAATGAAAGAACCGAGTGACCCCCGGGTGGCAGAGGTCCTCGTGGAGGGCTCGGAGGTGGTCTACTTGTGCGGTGGCACAAGTGCCATGGGACAGGGCATCAGGAGGCTCGTTCCGCTTCCCGGGACGGTACAAGATCTCGTAATTGAAGGTGGAGAGTTCGATTCTCCACCGTAAGATCTTGTCGTTTTTTATCTTGCCCCGCTGCGCATTATCGAACATGAAGGCCACCGACCGTTGGTCCGTGAGGAGAGTGAATCTCCTGCTGGCCAGGTAATGCCTTGCAGTGTCGCACAGCCCCTATTATGGCCTGGGCCTCCTTTTCGACCGAGGAGTGGCGAATTTCAGAAGCATGGAGAGTGCGGGAGAAGAAAGCCACGGGCCGGCCCGCTTGGTTGAGGGTGGCGGCCAGAGCTACGTCAGACGCGTTGCTCTCGACCTGGAAGGGGAGGGACTCGTCGATGGCGCGCATCGTGGCTTTTGCGATGTCCGCTTTGATGCGGCAGAAGGCCTGGCAGGCCTCCGTCGACAGGGGGAAGGTTGTGGACTGGTTCAGGGGTTGAGCCTTGTCGGCGTAATTAGTGCATAATAGCTAAAAAAAAAAGCTGAGGCAGCGATTTTGGGCCTTGGGGCAGTGAGGGAGGAGGAACTCCATGAGGGGACGCATGCGTTCAGGGTCGGGGCCTATGACTCCATTTCGCACTACGTAGCCTAGGATGGATGTCGTGGTCCTGCTGGTCCTGGCCGCAGATGGTGACGTTATCAAGATACGGGAACGTTGCGCGTAAGCCATACCGGTCAACCATTCGGTCCATCTCACGCTGGAAGACCGAGACGCCGTTCGTGACACCGAAGGGAACCCTTAAAAAGTGGTAGATCCGCCCATCTGCTTCGAAGGCAGTGTACTGGCGGTCACTATTACGGAGGGGTAACTGGTGGTAGGCAGACCTGAGATCCACCGTGGAGAAGACCTTGCATTGCGCAATCCTGTTTACCAGGTAAGCTACACGGGGAAGAGGGTACCCGTCCAGCTGCGTAAACCGGTTGATGGTCTGGCTGTAGTTGATGACCATTCTATGTTTTTCCCCGGTCTTTACCACCACTACTTGAGCCCTCCAGGGGCTGTTGCTCGCTTCGATTACCCCTTCCTTCAGCAGTCGTTGGACCTCGGACCTGATGAAGGTCCGGTCCTGGGCACTGTACCATCTGCTCCTGGTGGCGACGGGTTTGCAATCCGGGGTGAGGTTCGCAAACAGGGAAGGCGGGTCGACCTTAAGGGTCGCGAGGCCACAGACAGTAAGGGGGGGTATAGGGCCTCCAAATTTAAAAGTCAGGCTTTGTAGGTGGCAGTGGAAATCCAGCCCAAGAAGGGTGGCTGCACAGAGGTGCGGCAGGACGTACAGGCGGAAATTGCGGAATTCCCTGCCTTGGACAGTGAGGTTCGCGAGGCAGAACCCCTTTATCTGCACTGCGTGTGACCCGGAGGCCAGAGAGATCCTTTGTTTGATGGGATGGGTGACAAGAGAACAGCGCCTTACCGTGTCAGGGTGGACAAAGCTTTCCATGCTCCCGGAGTCAATCAGGCACAACGTCACGTGGCCGTTGATGGCAATCATTGTGGTGGCCTTCGCTAGCGTCCGGGGCCGACTCTGATCCAGGGTAATGGAGGGCAGCTGCAACAAGGGGGAGTTCTGGTCGGGCAGCGCGTATTCAGCCGTGCTGGGGGCTTGAGGCCCCATCCAAGATGGCGCCGGCCATGGGTCGCACATGGAGACCGGGGACGGGGATTCCGAAGATGGCGGCGGTGAGGGACAAAATGGCCGCGCCCACCCATCCAGCGTGATTGCCGGGGGGCAAAATGCCGCGACCGTGGGTCGCACTCTGCCTGGAGAGAAAAAGGCGGCGGTGGTTGGACGGCCGGGACCTGCAAGAAAGACTGCGGTGGGCCTTGGGCTGGCGGGACCTGAAAAAAAAGACTGCGGTAGGCCTTGGGCTGCCGGGACCTGAAAGAACGGCTGCGATGGGCCTTGGACGGCCGGGACCTGGAAGAAAGGCTGTTGGTAGTCACTGGAGACTGCAGCCACGGCGCGGGCCAGGCAGACCGCGGCATAGTGGCCTTTCCTGCCGCACCCTTTGCAGGTGACGGTGCGGGCCGGGCAGCATGCGCGCGGGTGATTCGCCTGGCCGCAGAAGAAGCAGCGTTGGCCGGCGGTGGTAGCGGGCCTTCCTGCTCCGTCAGGCCTGCGGGGTTAGCGGGTAAGTCTGGGGGGCTGCCGCGGCGGGGTGCCACGCAGCCCAGGGGAGCGCCGTGCGAGCGGGGGCATAAGCAAGTGCGTTCTTGTACGCAACGTTCATGGACCTTGTCAGGGCCCGTGCCTCAGTAAGGCCCAGTGTGTCCATTTCAAGGAGCCTTCGGCGGATGTCAGGGGTAGCCATACCTGCCACGAAAGCGTCCCGAATTAAAAGTTCCGTGTGCTCGTTCCCCGTCACTGCTGGGCAGCCGCAGTTTTGGCCCAGCACTATCAGTGCTCGGTAGAAGTCTTCCAGTGTCTCATCTGGGCTCTGCTGTCTCGTTGCCAGCAGGTGACCGGCATAGACCTGGTTCAGTGGACGGATGTAATGTCCTTCTAGCAGCTCCATAGCTGCAGCATAGTTCGCCACCCCTTCGATCAGGCGGTAGATCGCCAGGCTGACCCGCGAGCGTAGGAGGTGTATCTTCTGCCTTTCCATGGGGGTGTCGGCAGCCGTGTCGAGGTAGCGCTCAAAACACGCCAGCCAATGCTTAAAAATAGCAGCGGAGTTGTCTGCGTGGGGGCTGAGCTGAAGGCACACCGGCTTGATGCGGAGATCCATCCTTCAAAAGTTCTAGCTGCTTAAATTGATGCACAATCAATACTCTCGAGACAAAGAGGAGTCATATCTAATTGGCTTTAATCAGCTAGAACTGTACCCAGCAGCAATGATACAGAAAGTGAAGGCTGCTGGGACAGCATTGGTTCTTATACCCCGCCTCTCAGGGTGGGGCTATGTATATTAGCCAATGGTAGACCCCTAGGTCTAGCCAATGGTCATTCACCTCTCAGGTACTGCAATACCTGGTATTACCACACTCTGATCATCCTCTTATTTCTCATATAAGTGTAGAACGCCTTGGGGTTTCCCCAAACCTGATGTACTAACTCCTTGTGGCAGTGATTGGATGATTGTGCAAAAGCAAAATAAGGCAGTTGCTGCAAACCAAAAATAAAAACAGAAAATGCTGGAAATACTCAGCAGGTCTGGCAGCAAAAATGTTGACGTTTCAAATCTGTGACCTTTCATCAGAACTGCTCTGAGCACAGAGTTTGGGCGAATGGTCACAGACCTGAATTACTAACTGTTTAACTCTCCAAAAATGCTGCCTGACCTGCTGAGCATTTCCAGTATTTTCTGCTTTTATTAATAGATGGATGTAACTTTGTAGCTGCAGTTCATCACATGGTATGTTCTTTATGTTATTCTTTATATCTTTATTATTCTTTATATCTTTTATATTATACCATTGGAAAATGAGGCTGGAGAAGTAGGAATAGGGAGAAATGGCAGAGGAACTGAATAGTTACTTTGCATCAATCTGCACAGTGGAAGACACCAATGGGATACCAGAACTTCAGGAGAATCAGGGGGCAGAGATTAGTGTAGTGGTCATCACTCAGGAAAAGGTTCTGGGGAAACTGAAAGGTCTGAAGGTGGATAAATCACCTGGACCGGATGAACTACACCCCAGGGTTCTGAAGGAGATAGCTGAGGAGATTGTTGGAGCATTGGTGGTGATCTTTCAGGAATCACTAAAGGCAGGGAGGGTCCCAAAGGAGTGGAAAATGGCTAATGTAACACCACTGTTTAAGAAGGGAGGGAGGCAGAATTCATGAAATTATCGGCTGGTTAGCCTGACTTCGGTCATTGGTAAGAGTTTAGAGTCCATTATTAAAGATGAGATTACGGAGTACCTAGAAGTGCATGATATAATAGGACTGAGTCAGCATGGCTTCGGCAAGGGGAGGTCATGCCTGATTATCCTGTGAAAATTCTTTGAAGGTGTAACAAGGGAGTGAGACAAAGGAGAACCAGTGGATGTGATCTATTTAGATTTCCAAAAGACCTTTGACAAGGTGCCAGAGAGGAGGCTGTTAAATAAGTTTAAGCGCCCATGGTGTTAAGGGTAAGATATTGGCACTGATAGAGGATTGGCTGACTGGCAGAAGGTCGAGAGTGGGATAAAGGGGTCTTTTCACGATGGCAGCTGGTGATTGCTGGTGATTAGAGGTGTGCCTCAGGGGTTGGTGTTGGAACCACAACTTTTCACAATAACATTAATGGTCTGGAAGAAGGAACTAAGGGCACTGTTGCTGAGTTTGCAGATGATACAAAGATACCAGAGGGACAGGTAATATTGACGAAGCAGGAGGGCTACAGAAAGACATGAACAGTAAAGGAGAGTGGGTAAAGAAGTGGCAGATGGAATATAATGCGAAAAAGTGTGAGGTTATGCACTTTGGTAGGAAGAATGGAGGCATAAACAATTTTCTAATGGGAAAAAGCTTCGGAAATCAGAAGCACAGAGGGACTTAGGAGTCCTAGTTCAAGATTCTCTTAAGGTTAACATGCAATCAGCAGTTAGGAAGGCAAATGCTATGTAAGTATTCAAGTCAAGAGGGCTAGAATACAAGAGCAGGGATGTACATCTGAGGCTGTATAAGGCTCTGGTCAGACCCCATTTGGAGTATTGTGAGCAGTTTTGGGCCCCGTATCTAAGGAAGAATGTTCAGACCTTAGAAAGGATCCAGAGGAGCTTCACAAGAATGATCCCTGGAATGAAGAGCTTGTCATGTGAGGTGATATGAGGAGCGGTTGAAAACTCTGAGTCTGTACTCATTGGAGTTTAGAAGGATGAGGGGGGATCTTGTGGAAATGTACAGGATACTGAGACCTTAGATAGACTGAACATGGAGAGGATGTTTCCATGAGCAGGAAAAACTAGGACCTGATGCCACAGCCTCAGAATGAAGGGACGATCCTTTAAAACTGAGGTGAGGAGGAAATTCACCAGCCAGAGGGTGGTGAATCTGTGGAACATATTGCCATAGAAGGCTGTGGAGGCCAAATCATTGAGTGTCTTTAATTTTTTTATTTAAAAAAAAATAATTTAGAGTACCCAATTCATTTTTTTCAATTAAGGGGCAATTTAGCATGGCCGATCCACCTAGCTTGCACATTTTGGGGTTGTGGGGGCGAAACCCACACAAACTCGGGGAGAATGTGCAAACTCCATACGGACAGTGACCCAGAGCTGGGATCGAAACTGGCACCTCGGCGCCGTGAGGCTGCAGTGCTAACCCACTGCGCCACCCTGCTGCCCTACTGAGTGCCTTTAAGTTAGAGATAGTTAGGTTCTTGATTAATAAAGGGATCGGGGTAATGCAGAGAAGGCAGGAGAATGGGGATGAGAAACATATCAGCCAAGATTGAACGGTGGAGCAGTCTCAATGGGCCAAATAGCTTACTTCTGCTCCACTGGTTTTATGGTTTTATTAGCTCAGCAAACATTTCAGCTGTTTCTCAAACCCAAATGAGACAAAGTTGGGGGGTGGTTGGTCTCATGCATTCTGAATGACTGACTACAGGATGACACTGGTTGAAGCCTGGGAATGGGTCTCTGCTCACCCAACTGTGGGGTGTTGAAAACAAGGAACAGAGAGTAACAGGAGAACTGTGAATGTTATCTCAGTGTTTCCAACCATGAGCATATCCACAAGGCCAGGAGTGCAGGGGTATAAGAGAAGGAGAAAGCACATGGGGAGGGCAGCTGAATTGTGCAGCTGGTCAATCGCTAAAGATTCAACTACTTTGGTTACTGTATGTAGCCTCTATACCACTGAAACCTCCCAGGCCTGAACAAAAGACATTTCAAGAGTTAGGAACTTTGCTCTGCACTACTCCATGAAAGAGATGGCTGAAGCCCGCCATCACTGCAGCATATGTAAATCAGCTACTTCATTCAGAAGGCAGATGCCTGTAGCCCTTATTATCAACCTCTTCCACTGGAATCTGCAGTGGACACTATTATTTTCTTTTCACATTACTTAAAATGTGTGTTGTATATGTTTTGCTGTTTTGTGTGCAATGAATTTCTTTGTGCTTATAGTGAACGTACGAAGTGCTCCCCTAGTTGAAGAAATAACACATATAAAACCAGCTCTGGAGCTGAATAGGATTTAGAAAGCTCACTATTTTTATCGACAATGACATCCAATGCATCTGCATAAACACCAGTAAGATATGTTAGCTGTGTTCTTGTTCAATTCCAAGTTGCTATCTACTGTCAGTTTACTAAGATTATATAATGGCATAAAGCTACTGCTGATATAAGTGACAACTAGCTGGACCTATGCCCCTTGACATCCTTTCTGTCGACCACCTCAAAAGACAAAGGCAACAGGTATGCCATCTCTTTGTTATACACTAGAGTTGGGCACATGTTGCTGTTTCTTTATTGTCACTGACTTAATGGACGCGATTTAACGAAAAAAAGGGGCATGAAGAGCAAGTGTGTCTTGGAGCCTGCAGTGCTCCAAGTAATCAAATGGGACTTTGTTTTTCTTTGGGACCTCTGTGGGGAATGCCCTTCTGGGGCACCACTTACATTCATTTCCTGCACTGATGAACTCTACTCGACAGTCCAGGAAAAGATCAGGGTGCCATTTTTAAATGCCTCGCTCTCTCGACAACCACCCCCCATGCTCCAAAATACTAATTAGGGGTCCTCAAGCCCCCCCCTCCCCCTTCCCCTCCCCCCATCACCCCATAAGAGCAGAGAACCCATCGGCCCGATCCCCGCACGGACAATTTGGCCCTAGGGCATCTTGGCACTGCCAGCCTGGCACGTGGAAGTGCTTATGCCATCCTGGAAGTGCCACCCAGGAACCTTGGAAGTGCCAGGTTGGTAGTGCCAGGGTGACAGGTGGCAGCACAAAGGTGCTAGTCTGGCAGTGCCAATGTGCCCGCATGTCATAGGGCATGCCAGGGCACCACCGTGCCAAGAGCCCAACCATCCGGGGGCCTCTAATCACCTAAGAGCCCCCCCACAGTGCCTTGACACCTGGCCCACATTTGCAGAAACCAGAGCTAAACGGCACAGTGGCGAGGTCTCCCAGGTGCGGGCGTTCCATCCCGTGCCCTGGAATATTTTGGCATGAACATATTTAAGTGAAGTTAACTGCTTACTTAAATATGAAAATCTGGATCCCGCCCAGTGAGGGCGAGATCCAGATCGCAATGTCTCACAAGATCACGTTAGATCTTGCGAGGCATCTCAAACCCCAAACCTCACAAGATGTAATGGCGTTGTTGCGTCATCGAGTTGGGCAGTGATGAGGCCATGTGATTGCACCCAATATCTTGGAACTCTTGCCTAATAATAACGTGAGAGCAGCCTCGTCATAGAGACTATATTGGTTCAGGAAGATCCACCAACATTTTCTCGAGATAACTATGAATGAGCAATTATTGGTGGCTTAGTCAGTGATGGAATGATTTTAAAAAATCCCAGGTGACCTGTTTAGCATGGGAACTCCTGCCATGGGAAAGCTCATTCCACAAGTACAATGCTCTGCCCTGTTCTCCAGAACCTAGAAAACACTGGTGTCAAAATTAATGAATTAATGTTTTTGTGGGACTTTCTTCTGTTTATTCCTCTAGCAAGGTCGGTCGCCTATTTAAAATAAATGAATTAACGCCTAGTTTGAATAACAGGTTCAGCAATGCCTTTTGGGCACATGAAGTATGCATTCACTAATATCACCAGAAGTCGGTTGATCTCTGGCAGAGACTTGCTCGTATTTTACTGCGGGAATCAAAATGCATACACAGGTTCTGTGACTAGGTTTTATTGGACTGTTCAGTCTTCTTTTACACTGGAGCAGAAGCCCCAGCATTGCAAAAGAAAAAAGAAAAAAAAAATTCCAGAGTGTTTTTCAAGCACATTGATGCTGTAAAAATGTCATACATTTCAAAGTGGTTTGCAGGCAGTGGCACTGGTGTATTGGCTGGAAGAAAGCCATTTCATTTACAAAGTTCTTTATGCACTGGTAAATTATATTAAACACAAACAAAAAGTAGTGCCATGTTGTGATCAATTATTTTAATGACGTTGAACAATGTCAGGTTTTATGATGCTTTCCTTCTGCTGCAAGCTATGCTCCAAGATAAAAATTATTTTATTTGGACTTAATAAGGTTTCAAAAATGAAGCAGGCATTCTGCTTTGCAGAGGAAGCAGGGGAAGTGACATTCAAATAACAGGAGAAAACCATTGACTGAATAGGCTGTGTATAAGTAGCTAAAATCAAGTCGTTATGTGGAGAATATAGTCACATAGAAATTAGAAAAGTGGTGAGATAATGGCCTACAATAATTACATAACAATGAATTATTAATGTAATCACTTACATGTGTGAGGTTATATAGTAACACTGCATCCAGTTAAAAATAGATACGTGCCTACTGATTTCTGTACCTTATTCATTTTGTTTTGCCTTTTATCACCTTTCCGCTTCTTTCCCCACCTCTATCTTCCTGTGTTTACTTTGATATTTTTCTGGTTGAGTAATGGCAAGTGCTGGCAATATATTATTTATCAAGCAATCTCCACACACACAAGCAAATTAGCATTCAGCCTTTATCATCCTCTGTTAGACGCTCCACATAGATAGAAACATTAGACCAGTTAAGAGCTTTTCAATTAGATTTGTGGCTTGAAAGTTTGAATCCAGAAGTTAATAGAACACAGAATGAAGCAGAGAAAAGATTGGATTAATTGTCTGCATCGCCAAGAGTAAATTACCCCTGATACATTCACGTGCATTCTGCCACCATCTTGCGAAGAGTTCTTGCCTTTATCTTTTTCAAAAAAATCCAACTATTTTATTTTATTGACTGTGTTTCTCGAGGATCAGGGTTTTTAAATCAAACCCTGGGTCTGGGCTTCACTGGCAAGACAGACATTTGAGAAAAAAAGACGCTGGCGTGTTTTCCTTTTGAATTTTGTTTTGTGATTTTTTTTTTGCTGGTTCCATATTTTTTCTTCAACTTCTTTCGCCAATTCCCTTGTCATTTAATCTGTCCTGTCATCCATCCAATCACAGGCCTCGCTTCCTCCCTCCCCACCACCCCCTCCCCCACTACACCCACCCACCCCACCGGCTCTTCTCTTATTGTATTTGTAACTTTTCTCAGTTGTGAGGTAAAGCCATTCAGGTGGCTCCTAGTCCGCTCCCAATGGTGAGTATCGTTGATACACCATCAATAACGCCCGACGAGTGATGAGCGTAACTGAGGCTTTAATACACTAAACAGCAAGCCTCCTGCCTCTGGACACGAACTGGGTCGGAGGCGGAGACTTGCCACCTTTATATATAAGCCCGAGGGGAGGAGCCACAGGCGGAGCCAGCCTGGACAAGCCCAGGCATGCATAAGCATGCACAATACAATACAATACAATATATATAATGCAATAACGTGGTTTGCCACAATCGTATTTAGCCCAAAATGGTGAGAGTCCTGGGATGGAAGACCTAACTGATTGTCGGTCTCTCTCCTTCTCCAAATCCTTCCAGATACAAAGATGAATGTTGGAGTTGATCCCGCAGAGGTTGTCGTTACACTGATTGGCACAGCAAAAACACCAAAGCCAATAAAGGCTGGAGCCTGCACCATCTCTGCAGGGGGCCACCACACACCCTCAAGACCCGGCCTCCCAGCAGGCTAAGTGGGGGAGGGGGGGGGGGGGCAGAGGGCTCACCAACAACGAGAGAGGGTCTATAGAAATCGATGGTCTTACAATGAGCTGATGGATAATAGACAATAGTCGTGGACGATTGCATCACAGCAGGAAGACATGGCACCCCATGGAAGTGGAGGACACCTGCTCCCAGTGGCCATGAAAGTCGCGGTACCCCTTAACTTTTACGTCACTAGGTCATTCCAGAGCTCGAGTGGGGACCTGTGTGACATCTCACAGTCATCAGCCCACAGGAGCATCTGGGAAGTTTTGGGTGCTCTGTATGACCGGGCATCCAACGACATCACCTTTGACCTGAACCAGGCCCATTAAGATGCCCGCACTTCAGGATTCACCACTATCATCAGGGTGCCTCAGGTCCAGAGAGCACCAGGGCATCAGGGAGTTCCCTATATAAACAGGAAGGGGTTCCACTCCCTGAATGTACAGATCGTGTGCGACAACCACCTCAGGATCATGCATGTGTGTGCCCACCATCCTGGAAGTGTGCATGACAGCTAAATCCTGGGGCACTCAAAGATCTTTGGTGTCTTCAACGATCATCCCAGGCTCTCAGGTGACAAGGTATGACCGCTGAGGTCATGGCTGATGATACCCGTGCAAAGACCTGAGACCGTGGTGGAGACCCGTTACAATGAGACCCAAGCTGCCACCCATTCTACACTCCTGTCTGCTTCACCCGATGCTGGTGTCTGTGTATTTACATTGTGTACCTTGTGTTTCCCTATTATGTATTTTTTTTCATGTACTAAATGATCTGTTTGAGATGCACGCAGAAAAATATGTTTCACTGTACCTCTGTACACGTGACAATAAACAAATCCAATCCAATTCAGTCTGTCACTGAGCAATGTATCAGGCTGCTGAAAATGCGGTTCTGCTGCCTGGACTGCTCTGGCGGCGGTGCTTTGTAATACAACCCCCAGAGGGTTTCCTGCTTTGTAATGGCACAGCAGTAGGGCGACATGCTGGATGAGCAGGAGGAGGAGGAGGAACATACGGCCTTGTCTGGGGAAGAAAAGGAACATGAGGGCTGGAGCATGATTCTGAGGAGGCTCCGGAGGATGTCAGGTAGGAGGTCGCAAGGGTCCAACATGCCAGGAGGACAAGGGAGGCCCTCATAGTCTCCAAATTTGCATAAGATTAGGCTGTGTGTCTGTCAGCTCTACACTGCCCCTCGCATCACACTGCCCATTCCCCAATCTCCCTGTTCCCCCTTCCCATAACCCCCTGACCACCTCCCCCACTCCAAGGTTTTATGTTCCATGACACCGGGGTGATGGGCCGGTGCGGCATTGTCAGCGGGTCACTATTCAAGGCAGGAAGGTGATGGTAACTCACTGTGAGGAAAGCTCATTTTCTGCTAAAGTCTGACTCGTGTCTTTCTGCTGACAACGCACTCACACCCATCCTCTGACCGGAAACTGCATCGCGAGCTTTAGATCTTGGAGTGCTTTACCCGGGATTGGGGTGGGGGGGGGATTGGTGGGTGGTGAGGGGTGTCATGTGTCATGATATTCAAACACACACATCATGATGGACACACCAACAGACAAATCAGAACACACAACACGACAACCAATCACACACAAAGACAGGAACCATATAAAAGCACGAACACAACACCTGGTGGACAGTAGGTCTGGGGACAAGGACACGGACACGACCTGTTTTAATATCACAAACAGGGAATCCCCACGTGCAGAGTATCAAGACAAAACTGTACATAGAAAGTTTAAATAAAATAGCGTTGTACCATATACAACTGTGTTGGCTCATCTGTGTGTCAGAACGCCCAACACCACATGGTACAGGAGTGGATCGATACCTGCCAAATAACCTGCCATTCTGGACATGGACTGCACCGACAAACCGCAGCCGTTGCAAGTCGCGGGGAACCATGGTGCCAATTGGAAACTCTTCAGGCAGCGATTTGACCTGTACATCCGAGCCAACGAGAAACAGAGTGCCTCGGATGAAACGAAGATTGCACTGCTCCTCTTCCACGCAGGGCAGCACGCCCTCGACGTCTTCAACTCACTGGTGTTCGAAGAAGGGGAAAACCAATCCAAGTATGACACGGTCATCCTCAAACTGGCCCAGCACTTTAATGTTGAAGTGACTGAAAGTTTTGAAAGATACCTCTTTCAGCAACGCCTGCAAGGTAAGGAGGAGCTTTTTCAACCCTTTTTGATGCACCTCCGAATTCTAGCGCAGTCCTGCGGTTACGGCAGCACCACAGAGTCCATGATCAGGGACCAGATTGTTTTTGGCGTGGCCTCCAGTGGCCTACGCCAGCAGCTTCCTAAAATAAAAGGCCTCACCTTAGCGTCTGCTGTGGAAGCCTGTGTCCTCCACGAGAATGCAACCAGCCGTGTTGCCCGATTTCAGGCGTCCGAATTGGCACGGAGGGGGTCCCCTGCCATCGAATCGGCAAGCCAGGCCGCCCACGATGCCGAACGCATCCAGGCCGTCGATTACTTCCCGACCCACGGCCCCGACGAGAGCGGCCGCTTCCCGTGCTTTTCGCGGTCTCCCGCGCTGGTGCGCGCCAAAAATAACGGCCACATCGAGGGACGCACTGCGCAGGCGCGCCCACCGCAAGATTGCACTGCGCATGTGCAGTGGCACAACGAACGCCGTGACGTCATGACGTGCGGCAATTGTGGAGCTGTACACTTAAAAGGGCAATGTCTTGCTAAAAACCGACAGTGCCTCAGATGTGGCAAGATGGGCCACTATGCTGCCCACTGTCGTGCGGCTCAACCCATGGATCCTGCACATCCCCGACAATCTCGCAGACAAGTCAGGACCGTCCAGCCCACGCATCAAGACTTCCAGTTAAGTGATGCAGATGACCAGGATGCCTTCCGCGTTTCCGTCATCAATGCCAACAAGGTCAATGCCATCAATCCAGCCGATGAGTGGTGTGCCACCCTGACGGTCAACCGATCACGCGTCACCTTCCATCTGGACACCGGCGCATCCGCCAACCTGATTGCATATTCTGAATTCCAGGCCATGAAGGTCAAACCACCCATCACGCCATCCCGGCTCAAGATGGTTGATTATAACGGGAACGTCATCCCGTCCATAGGATCTTGCCAGCTACAGATAACTCACAAGACGCACACGGCCACACTCCCCTTCGAAGTTGTCGGCTCATCAAAAGACTCGTTAATGGGCGCACAGGCGTGTAAGATCCTTCACCTGGTACAGCGCATTATGTCTCTCTCTCCAGATGAGATATCCGACTTCCCGGATGCTGAGTTCCACGCAAATCTCCATTCTCTACTTGCTCACAACCAGGAGGTTTTTGAAGGCATGGGAACATTGCCATACACGTACAAGATTCGACTCAAACCGGACGCCATCCCTGTCGTTCACGCACCTCGCAGGGTTCCTGCGCCACTCAAAGACCGCCTCAAGTTGCAGCTGCAGGCTCTTCAGGACCAAGAGGTCCTATCCAGGGTCACGGAGCCCACGCCATGGGTCAGCTCCATGGTCTGTGTAAAGAAGCCCTCTGGCGAGCTCCGCATATGTATAGATCCTAAAGACCTGAATAACAACATCATGTCTGAACACTATCCCATCCCGAAACGAGAGGAACTCACCAGTGAGATGGCGCAAGCCAAAATATTTACCAAATTGGATGCGTCCAAAGGATTTTGGCAGATACAATTGGACCCGGCCAGCCGAAGGCTATGCACGTTCAACACCCCTTTTGGCAGATTCTGCTACAACCGGATGCCATTCGGCATAATTTCAGCATCTGAAGTTTTCCACCGCATTATGAAGCAGATGATGGAAGACATCGAAGGGGTACGTGTATATGTGGACGATATCATCATTTGGTCCACCACTCCGCAGGAACACATGCATCGTCTACGATGCGTCTTCACCCGCATACGACAAAATGGCCTGCGTCTCAACCGCGCCAAGTGTGCCTTCGGCCAGACTGAGCTGAAATTCCTCGGGGACCACATCTCATGATCAGGGGTCCGTCCCGATGCAGACAAAGTTAGCGCCATCACAGCCATGCCACGACCGGCTGACAAGAAGGCTGTCCTAAGATTCTTGGGCATGGTCAACTTCCTTGGGAAGTTCATTCCCAACCTGACTTCTCATACAACGAATATGCGTCATCTCGTAAAAAAATCAACAGAATTCCACTGGCAACAATCGCATCAGCTGGAATGGGAGGAGCTCAAGCACAAACTGGTCACGGCACCAGTGTTGGCGTTCTTTGACACGGCTCGCCCTACAAAGATCTCAACGGATGCCAGCCAATCTGGTATTGGAGCGGTACTCCTGCAAAAAGACAGCACTCATGGGCCCCGGTTGCATATGCCTCACGAGCCATGACCCCTACCGAACAGCGCTACGCGCAGATAGAAAAAGAATGCCTGGGCTTGTTAACTGGACTGGACAAGTTCCACGACTATGTGTATGGTCTTCCACGATTTACGGTTGAAACTGACCACCGCCCCCTGGTCAACATCATTAACAAAGACCTGAACGACATGACCCCTCGCCTCCAGCGCATCTTACTTAAACTCAGGAGGTATGATTTCTAACTGATCTACACTCTGGGGAAGGATCTCATCGTGGCGGACACGCTGTCCCGAGCAGTGAGCACACCACCAGATGCGGAGGGGTTCGTGCGTCAAATTGAGGCACACGTGACTCTGATAGCAGCAAATCTGCCAGCTGATGACCCAAGTCTGGCCCACATACGCGCAGAGACGGCGACTGACCCCCTTCTACAGCGAGTGATGCGCCACATGGCGGAAGGGTGGCTCAAAGGGCAGTGCCCCTAGTTTTATAATGTGCGAGATGACCTTACCAACGTAGACGGGGTCCTTATGAAATTAGACAGGATTGTTCTTCCGCACAGCATGCGCCAGATGATTCTTAATCAACTACACGAAGGCCACTTGGGCGTCGAAAAATGCAGACGAAGGGCCCGAGAGGCGGCATATTGGCCGGGTATTAATGAAGACATAGCCAACATGGTGCTCAATTGCACAACCTGTCAGAGGTTTCGGCCGGCGCAAACTCCGGAGACGCTTCTACCACACGAGTTGGTGACGTCCCCCTGGGCCAAGGTGGGTGTTGACCTATTTCACGCGCTCGGCAGAGATTACATCATTATTATAGATTACTTCTCAAACTACCCGGAAGTCATGCCTCTACATGATCTGACGTCGTCCGCAGTCATTGGGGCCTGCAAGGAAACATTTGCTCGCCATGGCATTCCAAGGACTGTCATGTCAGACAATGGACCCTGTTTCGCCAGCCGGGAATGGTCGTCCTTTGCCGCAGCATATGGCTTCACTCATGTGCCATCCAGCCCTCTACATCCACAGTCGAATGGGAATGCAGAGAAGGGCGTCCACATTGCCAAGCGGCTCCTGTGCAAGGCGGCTGCTGCCGGATTGGACTTTAACCTCGCCTTGCTGGCCTATCGATCGGCCCCGCTTTCCACGGGTCTCTCGCCAGCGCAGCTCCTAATGGGTCGCTCCCTCAGGACGACGGTACCATCCATCCTGGCACCAACAACGGACCATGAGACGGTTCTTCGGAACATGCAAATGCAGCGTGATCGCCAGAAAAGTCAGTACGACACACGAGCGACGGACCTGCCCCCCCCTGTCCTCCGGAGACAAAGTACGCGTCCATCAACCGTATGGTGGCTGGTCAGCACCGGCCGAAGTCCTCCGACGTGTGGCTCCCCTCTCGTTCCTGATTCGCATGCCGGATGGTTCAGTGCGTCGCTGCAATCGGCGCGCCCTTCGCCGACTTCCACGCTCGCAGCCACACAGTACACACACGTCAGATCCTCAACAGTCTTCCGAGGATGACTTTGTGGAGCTGCCGCAGATCACGCCCTCTCCATCGCCACCCATGGCCACGCTTGCACATCAGCCGGTGGTTCTTGACCCACCCTTGAGGCGGTCAACCCGAACTCGTCGCAAGCCCATTAGACTGGACTTATAACACCGTTCATATGTTCAAAAAGTTACACACTTCTGTATTATAACCTGTTGTTGTTTATCGTTCCAGATATCGTCTGACTGGACCACTGTTCAAGTTTTTTTTTCTCGTTCGCATTCATGTTCTGTTATGGTACAATCTTGTTGATGTGACGCACCCGACATCGCCCCATGTAAATAGTTACGTCATATGCACATGCTGTACACAACACACACACACTCTTAGATGCACTCACGACACGATTATATTTATTACCACGTAGGCACATATCTTTGTAAAAAGGGGGGATGTCATGATATTCAAACACACACATCATGATGGACACACCAACAGACGAATCAGAACACACAACACCACAACCAATCACACACAAAGACAGGAACCATATAAAAGCACGAACACAACACCTGGTGGACAGTAGGTCTGGGGACAAGGACACGGACACGACCTGTTTTAATATCACAAACAGGGAATCCCCACGTGCAGAGTATCAAGACAAAACTGTACATAGAAAGTTTAAATAAAATAGCGTTGTACCATATACAACTGTGTTGGCTCATCTGTGTGTCAGAACGCCCAACACCACAAGGGGGAGCAGAGGGCAACAGGGGTGAGAGTGTGGGCAGGCCTGCTGTGAAGGTTAACGTGACAGTGGCTTCACATAAATGAGGTGTGACATGTTTTAATAGTGAACATTTCAGTGACAGATTTCCATTCGCCCATCTACCCCTCCCAGTGCCCACTCAATGCCCACTCGGTGCTCTTCCTGATCTTTCAGGTCTACTGCTGCATCTACGTGTGTCCCCAGAATGTACATCAGAGGTAGAGACAGCCTATTGCCTGTGGATTTTGATGCCCTTGGCAGACATCCTCTGGAGAACCTGGAGCCAGGTTACGGGTATCACTGGTGTCACCATGCCACCCTGTTCTGCCCTTTGCCCTTAAGGTGCACTGGTGTCAGAGGAGGGGATTCCAAAGAAATGGAGACCGCCGTACTCTCCTTGTTGTGGGCCCTGACTTGGGCTCAGCTGATTGTGCCCTGGGGAACTCCATGGGAGGGAGGAGCAGTTGGACTGAGCTCCAAAGGCCGCTGAGTCAAATTACGCTGTCAGTCCCAAAGGCTCCCCATTGTCTACACCTTGGTGCCGATGCCCTCAGCGATATTCTCAGTGACTGGGGCATGCTCTACAGTACCTCAGCAATATTCACCTGTGTCTAGAACATGCCCCTCAGTGGCTGGGACATGATGTTGAGGCCCTCAGTCATGGTTGTCACAGGCTGAGCCATGCCTTGGACACCACTACTCAGACGTGCATGTCGTGCTCCACGATTCCGCTGGGGTTGCCACCCTAGCAGTGTTGGCCTCAATGCCTCGAATTGTTGGCACCATCCCTTGATTTTGCAGTCTTTGGGACTCCTCCAAATGGCCTTGCCATCGCTGACACCAGCCGGGATTCTCCGAGCCCGCGCCGGGTTGGAGAATCGCTGGTCACGTCGGAAAATCCCGCCACTCCGCTCCGACGCCGAGACGCGATTCTTCAGAGACCGGAGAATTGGCTGCAGACGTGTGTGCGCGGTTGACGCGGCGCCGGTCGGGGCCATTGATAACATCCCCCGCAGCGATTCTCCGTGATCGAGCGGCTGAATTCCCGCTGAGTTCCGCCGGCGTGGTTCCAACCTGTTACGACCTAGCGGGAGCTCGGACCCACGGGCCGCGGTGGCCGTCCTGGTGGGGGGATCAGACTCCGGGGGAGGCCTGCATGGTGGCCAGCCATGCGATTGGGGGCTACTGATTGGTGGGCTTGCGCGATCTGGAGGGGGCCTACCTCCTTCACGCAGGCCCGCTGTGTGGCTCCGCCATGTTGCGCGCCACCGGCGCGTAAAAGGCCACCATGCACAAGCCCTGACGTAAAAACGCCCACCACATGCATGCTCTTCCGCAGAAACGGCCACCACGCACATGCGTGGACCCGTGCCGGCAGTGCAGGGCTGCACGCAGCTCCGACACCGTGCTGGCCCACTGTGGGCCACTGAATCGCTGGGCCAAGAGGCCCGTTGACGTCGGTGTGAAACACTCCGGTGGTTACCCGGGATTTTGGAGAATCCCGCCATGGTCTCCTGAATCTCACGGCCGTGTCCTATCATCTTTAGCGGCTCTGGGAGAACCTCTGGGTGGGGGGCATGGTGGCTCAGTGGTTAGCACTGTCGCTTCACAGCCCCAGGGTCCCAGGTTCGATTCCTGGCTTGGGTCACTATCTGTGTGGAGTCTCCACGTTCTCCCCATGTCGGCGTGGGTTTCCTCCGAGTGCTCCGGTTTCCTCCCACAGTCCAAAGATGCGCAGGTTAGGTGGATTGGTCATTCTAAATTGCCCTTAGTGTCCAAAAGAGTTGGGTGGGTTTGCTGGGTTGCAGGGATAGAGTGGAGGTGTGGCTTGGGTGGGGTGGGCTCTTTCCAAGGGCCGGTGAAGACTCGATGGGCCGAGTGGCCTCCTTCTGCACTGTAAATTCTATGAGCCTTGTCCAGAAGCTTGGAATTCGGTTGGGATCCAGCTGTGTCCTGGTATCTGGCAGAGCTCCAACTACCTTGGACATTCCTGCCTCCACCTGAGAAGCATCAGCAACTGTGAGTTGCTCCCATATTGTGCCCCAAATGCGTGTCCACTAATGTTGCACACCGAGATGTTGGTCTCTGTGTTGGTGGAAGTTGTATTTGACAGCTGTAACACCTTGCTAGTGGTATCTTCAGAGCTCTCCTTCGAGGTGTTCTCTTGGGTGGCGGTGGGTGGGGGAGGGACGATTCCCCCCATCTTGACCCTTTCCCATTTACTATGGGCTATCTTCTCCTGCGGAGACAAAGGAAGGGCATTGTGAGCCACAAACTTGTGGCATTGTGAGCCACAAGTTGAATGGATCAGGGAGGGTCTATAGCAGGAGGCATGTGTGGGCACCACACCTGGACAAGAAGGGGTTTTCCTGGTGGGTGTCCCAAAGAGAAAAGCAGGTCTAAGTGCTGCCATGCTTGTGTGTTGACTGCGAGTAAGTGGTGAGGAGCACTAAAAAGCGGCTTTCCCTTCTTTGCAGTGAGCTGCTGAGGCGCGAGTTGGCCAATCAGATGGCGAGGAAGCCGGTAATGTCGAGAATCTCATGGAGGCAAATGTTTGGTACTAAGTGCTGTTAAATACAGGCCGTGATCTCACCAGCGTGACAGTCACAAAACTTCCCGTCAACCCGTCCAAAACCGGACTTTAACTTGCATCTGCTGAATCACGTCCGTTAACTCCGTTTCTTTTTGCATAGATTCTGGTCATATCTGCTGTCTGTTTGCAACATTTTCCATTCTAATTTCTTCTTGAACCAGTGCAGCCCATGTGATGAAACTAGTCCTGTGGTGCTACAACAGCACCATACTGCGAATATGCTGGAAATCTAAAATGAAAACAGAAGAAAATGCTGGAAGTACTCAGCAAGTCTGGCAGCATCTGTGGAGAAAGAAACGAGTTGATGTTTCAGGTTGATGGCCGTTCATCAAAGCATATTCTTCCGAAATAGAACCTTGTAAAGCGACATTATTTACCAAGTTCCAATATTCTGACCGGCATTGAGGAAGGAACTGTGATCTCTGTTCACCTTTCTGGATTATTAATTCAGGACTCTAAATTACTCGTCTAGTGATATTACCACAACACCATCATGTCTGACAATTATATTTCTAGGTGTCACATGAATCAAATATTCTCCTGGCCTCTCCTCTGCCAGCATATTAAACATATTAATGGCATTCCCACAGAGCTCCCAGCAAAGTTAAGGTGCTAGAACAGGAGAAGTGGCTAGAATATTCCCAACCAATGTGTTTGGAAATGCGGAACATGCTTATTTGTTCAAGAGCTCACAGTGGCCTGTGCGAGCAGACTGATCTCTTCCAGGGCCCTCAAATTGTCTCAATGCTCCTGCCTCAGTGAAGGAAAAAGCCCCCAGACCTCATAGCAACCCCTTAGTCTGTGGTCGTGAGCAGGAATGAGTGCAGCTGCGATGTGATCCGCACCCGGGGAGGCAGTGTCACAGTAGTATTGTCACTGGACGAGTAATCCAGAGACCCTGAGCAAGATCTGAGGACGCGGGTTCAAATCCTGCAGGTGGTGAAATTTGAATTCATTGATTGGAATTTGAAAGTCCAATGACTATGAAATCATTGTCTGCAGTCCCTCCCTGGTGTGGCCTACATGGGACTCCAGGTTGACTCTTAAATGCCCTCTGAAATGAAAGGCAGTTAGGGCTGGGCAACAAATGCTGGCCCAGCCCGGGATGCTCGCGTCCCTGTCATAATATACACCAGTATATCATGGTGCAGATACACACACACTGATGGACACACAGCGGGACCAATCAACACACACAACAGCGCAGCCAATCACCAGTTAGAGCACATGCACAATAAAGACGGGGGCATCAGAGTTCCCGCTCATTCAAGCTGCAGCCTCCTAGCAGGACAGAGCTCACAGCCTGCAGCACAGATCTTCACCATGTGCTGAGTGCATTGACTGGTTAGGACAAGGCATAGGTCTTTAGTTCAATCTAATATCGTGTTAACCCGCAGTGAAAGTATGTTCAACAGTTTCTGACTTAATAAAATAGTGTTGCACTATTTTAAGTGTTGGTGGCCTGTATGTGTTCCACGGATCCAGAGCACCCAACACATCATGATACCAGGAGTTAAGGGATATTAGAACTTCTTAGACCTACCTGCAAGTGATCTGCCTTCCACCAGCATACCGTCATCCTGCAAAATGGACAGCGTCTGCCCGCCATCGCCCCTCTGCATCACCGGTAACCTAGGGGCCAACTGGAAGATATTCAAACAACGCTTCCAGCTCTACCTTGAAGCCACAGATCGGGAGGATGCCTCCGTCACCAGGAAGATCGCTCTCTTCCTATCCACGGCCGGGGACCATGCCATCCACATTTTCAATTCTCTCACCTTTGCGCATGATGAAGATAAAACAAAATTCAAGACGGTCCTCCTCAAGTTTGACACTCACTGCAGCATCGAGGTGAATGAAAGCTTCGAGCGCTATGTATTCCAACAGCATTTGCAGGGTAAGGATGAACCTTTCCAGTCCTTTCTCACCCACCTCCGCATCCTTGCGCAGTCCTGTAGCTACGGGCCCACCTCTGACTCCATGATATGCGACCAGATCGTTTTCGGTGTTCAGTCGGACCCCCTACGCCAGCAGCTCCTCAGGGTAAAGCAGCTGACCCTGGCGAACGCCATCGAGACCTGCGCGCCACGAGTCAGTATTCCCACATCCAAGCGGCTGAAACGGCACGGCAAGGTCCCCGCGAGGTGGAACGGGTCCAAGCAATCGAGCAACTCCAGGGCCTCAGCCTGGAAGAAGGCGGCCATTTTGCGCGCTTTTCGCGGACTCCCGAGCTTGTGCGCACCAAACGAGGGTACGGCGACGTTGACGAACATAATGTGCAGGCGCGCACCATGTACGACCGCACCGTGCATGCGCGGTGGCGCAGCGAACGTACTGACCCTCTGACGTGCGGCAACTGTGGCTCCGCCCATTTAAAGCGGCAATGCCCTGCCAAATCCCGATAATGCCTGAGATGTGGCAAACTTGGACACTATGCTGCCTAATGCAGAGCAACTCAGCCTGCCAACTTACATCGCTCCAGCCAGCCTCGCAGTAATGTCCGGGCCATTCAACCCACGGTCACCGAGTCCGATGCGGGCCTACTACCCAACATTGACACCGAGGACCCGAAGGCACCTTTTCGAGTCGGTATCGTTACAAAAAACAGGGTGTCCATGAAGCAAAGAATCCAGCCTCTATCGGGATACAGCATCGATCCAGACGATGAGTGGTGTGCCACCCTGACGGTCAACCGGTCCCAAATACGATTCCGCCTGGACATTGGTGCCTCCGCCAATCTCATTGCGCTGTCTGACCTCCAAAGCCTTTGTGTCAAACCAGCCATCCTTCCAGCTATTAGATTACAATGGCAATGCCATTGATGCCAGCGGCTCGTGCCAACTTGAAGAGGCACACAGGTCACGCAAAGCCATCCTTACCTTTGAAATCATGGGCTCCTCGAAAGCTTCCCTGCATGCAAGCTGTTGAACCTAATTCAGAGAGTTCTCTCTCTCTCCTGATGACACGTCTGCCTTTCAGGACACCAACTTCAGGGCGCAACTCGACACCATTATCAACCAGCACCACGATGTCTTCGAGGGCATGGGCATGCTCCCGTACACCGACAAGATCTTATTAAAACAGAATGCCACGCTTGTGGTGCACACACCTCGCAGGGTCCCAGCACCCCTTAAGGACCGCCTCAAGCAGCAGCTGCAGGACCTCCAGAACCAAGGAGTGATTTCCAAAGACACGGAACCAACCGACTGTGTCAGTTCCATGGTATATGTAAAAAAAGCCTTCCGGCGAACTGAGAATTTGCATTGATCCCAAGGATCTAAATCGCAATATCATGAGGGAGCATTATCCAATTCCCAAGCGCGAAGAGCACACATGTGAGATGGCTCGCGCCAAGCACTTCACCAAACTCCATGCCTCAAAAGGATTCTGGCAAATCCAGCTCGACAAATCCAGCAGGAAACTGTGTACATTTAATACCCCCTTTGGCAGATATTGTTACAACAAGATGCCGTTTGGGATCATATCTGCTTCAGAAGTGTTCCAGAGGATTATGGAACAAATGGTGGAAGGCATTGAAGATGTTCGCGTCTATGGCGACGACATAATCATTTGGTCCACCACCCCGCAGGAGCATGTTAGTCGCCGCCGACGTGTATTCAAACGTATGCGTGAGCATGGCCTTTGCCTCAACAGTGCCAAATGCTCTTTTGGTCAGACGGAACTCAAGTTCCTCGGGAACCGCATCTTCCAGTTGGGTGTGCAGCCGGATGCGGACAAGGTGGCTGCTATCACAGCTATGAAAACACCAGAGGACAAGAAGGCGGTCCTCCGATTTCTTGGCATGGTCAATATTGTAGGGAAGTTCATCCCTAACCTCGCCTCTCATACCACAGCTCTCAGGAACCTGGTCCAGAAGACGACAGACTTCCAATGGCTCCCTGCCCACGAGCGCGAATGAAGAGAACTCAAAACAAAACTTACCACGGCCCCGGTCTTAGCTTTCTTTGATCCAGCAAAAGATACCAAAATTTCGACCAATGCCAGCCAATCCGGCATTGGCGCAGTGCTCCTTCAACGTGATGAGGCCTCATCATGGGCCCCCGTTTCATATGCGCCACGCGCCATGACCCCCACGGAGCAGCACTACGCGCAGATAGAAAAGGAGTGCCTGGGTCTTCTGACCAGTGTGGTTAAGTTTCACGATTATGTCTACGGACTTCCTCAATTCACCGTCGAGACCGACCAGCGCCCGCTGGTCAATACAACACAGAAAGATTTGAACGACATTATGCCTCGCCTCCAGCGTATTCTTCTCAAGCTCCAGCGATATGACTTCCAGTTGGTATACACCCCAGGCAAAGACCTCATAATTGCTGACTCTCTCCAGGGCAGTCAACACTCCATGTGACCCAGCGGGATTTGTCTGCCAGGTTGATGCCCATGTGGCATTTGCGGGTTCCAATCTATCTGCCATGGATGAAGCCTCGTCCAAATTCGCCGCGAGACGGCGGCTGAGCCACCTAACAGACGGGTGGCTCAAGGGCCAATGCCCTCAGTTCTATAATGTCAGAGGTGATCTGGCGGTAGTAGACGGGGTTCTTCTAAAACTGGACCGCATTGTCATCCCGCATAGCATGTGGAACTCGTCCTGGAACAACTACACGAGGGCCACCTGGACGTGGAAAAGTGCCGCCGACAGGCCCAAGAGGCAGTGTACTGGCCCGACATCAATGAGGACATAGCCAACACAGTGCTCAACTGCCCCACGTGAGACCCTGCAGCCCCATGAATTGGTCACGTCACTATGGACCAAAGTGGGCATCGACCTGTTCCACATGCTGGGTAGAGACTATGTCCTGATCAGGGACTACTTTTCAAATTACCCGGAGGTGATACGGTTGCACGACATCACCTCGTCTGCTGTCATTCATGCCTGTAAGGAAACCTTTGCTCGACACGGCACCCGCTCACGGTTATGTCGGACAATGGCCCCTGCTTCACCAGCCAAGAATGGTCCAACTTTGCCAGGTGGTACAAATTTGCCCATGTGACATCCAGTCCCCTGTACCCCCAATCCAACGGCAAAGCGGAGAAGGGAGTACATATAGTCAAATGGCTCCTCTGCAAGGCTTCCGATGCTGGGTCCAATTTCTACCTTGCCTTGCTGGCCTCTCGCTCCGCCCCACTGTCCACTGGCCTGTCACCAGCCCAGTTGCTCATGGGTCGTACCCTGAGGATGACGCTGCCATCCATTCATGTCCCAGACCTCAACCACATTCCGGTCCTTCGCCGGATGCAGCTGTCTCGTGCACAGCACAAGGCGGCTCATGACTCCCGTGCAGCTGATCTCCCTGCTCTGGCTCCAGATGACAACGTCCGCATCCATCTTCCAGATGGTGGCTGGTCTGCGACCGCTGTTGTCCTTCGGCAGGTGGCGCCCCGCTCGTTCCTGGTTCATCTACCTGGTGGCTCCATTCTGCTCCGCAATTGACGTGCCCTTCATCTCATTCCATGCTCGCTATGTGATCCTCCTCTGTCGCCTTGTCCTCCTGCTGACCCTCCTACGGACTATGCAGAAATCCCTGTCACTCTGCCTCCCCCTGACTTTGACGCAGTCCAGCCCACTCCTGAACCGACGGGTCTCGACCCACCCTTGAGGCAGTCAACCAGAATTCGTCGCCCACCTCAGAGACTTAATTTATGAACTTTGCGGACTTATAGAATTTCTGAATTATTTTGTTGCTTTGTTTGATCATTTACCTGGTTTGTATATAGTGTTCATCTCGTTATTCTTGTCGCATACTGCTTCTCTGCAACAGGCACCTTCCCATGTAAATAATTTAGTTCTCATGTACGTAGTCCTGTAAATATGTCTTCGCACCCCACACGTAGTTAGGAACATTCTCACCATACACTATTGATTGCCGCACATATACATTCTTTTATAAAAGGGGGAATGTCGTAATCTACACCAGTATATCATGGTGCAGATACACACACACTGATGGACACACAGCGGGACCAATCACCAGTTAGAGCACACGCATTATAAAGACAGGGGGCATCAGAGTTCCCGCTCATTCGAGCTGCAGCCTCCTAGTAGGACAGACCTCACAGCCTGCAGCACAGATCTTCACCATGTGCTGTGTGCACAGACTGGTTAGGACAAGGCATAGGTCTTTAGTTCAATCTAATATCGTGTTAACCCACAGTGAAAGTATGTTCAAAAGTTTCTGACTTAATAAAATAGTGTTGCACTATTTTAAGTGTTGGTGGCCTGTATGTGTTCCACGGATCCAGAGCACCCAACACGTCAGTCCCATAAAATGAATTTGAAAAAAGTTGGACACAATGTCTGAAAGCGAGTGCCTTCGCAAGGGAACGACTACCTCCGGAAGGAAAAGGAAGAGAGAAAATTGCCAACAACAAAGGACGGCAAGAAAGGAAAGAAACATTGTTGAAAAGGAAAAAAGGAAATCTGAATTCTCAGGGAATATATACAACACTTCACATCTTAAGGCATTAAAATAAATGCAGTGGATTACAAACATGCCAATTCTGTGCTTTCTGACCTTGACTCAGTTCATTAATATGTCTCGTTGAATTCTCCAAGAAGATGCATCTAATTCAACAGACCATTATTATTGTTTGACAGTCTCTGATCATTGCTTCGCAGACAGTCACATAAAAGTGAGATATTATTTAAGTGTGCTGAGCATTTTTCTTCCTGACATTCAATGAATGAAGCTTCATGCAACTGGTATATTAGCTTACTGTCAGCTGCAAATTCTACTTTATAAATACAATAATTGCTACAAAGCTGTACCATCTCTCACTTTTTAATCAGTTTCAAACCTCTTTTTTTTTAACCACAAGTTTGGCTGAATACAAATGAAAACACTGGAGTAACTTGATAGCACAGTTGTTAAGATGCTTAATTCCCACCTCCAAAGGAGCAGAAAAATATTTAGTGCATCAGTGAACATGTATTCTGCCAGCTGAGACACAAAAGAGAATTGACATTAGAAGTCACGAGGAAATCCTTTGAATATTTTGTCTGAAATTTTGAATTATGCAGTATAGTAGCTGATGGTACGACGTCTTTTTAATTATAGCCACTCACAATGTACCTTGAAATGTAAAATGAAATTTGTGGTATTGTTTTGTTTATTGTCTCTGACATGTTTTGCATTAGGACCTTGTCTGTCTGTTTCAGTCTTCAGATATCTGTTAGAAAATAATCTGGAATAATATATCATAAATGTAAAGGTTGCAGTGGCGTGGGTGACCTATACGTCCGGGCTACTCGGTCTTGGGTAATGCAGATTTTATATAAACTGACGGAAATATGATGAGAGGGGAATTTAGAATTCATATTAATATTTTAATTGTATTCCAAAAGTCACTTCTCCTTCCATACTGCACCATCATTGTACGTACCCCACTTCACCCCACCGAACCCCCCCCGCCCCCCCACCCCCACACCCAATCACCAAATTGCTTCCCATTTGCTCTTATTTCTTATAAAAGCCATGATGTGGAAGGACCTGAGGAAGGAGCAGCGCTCCGAAAGCTAGTGACATCGAAACAAACCTGTTGGACTTTAACCTGGTGTTGTAAAACTTCTTACTGTCCTTATAAAAGGTAATTTTAATCTAACCCATGTGGCAGGAAAATTGTGGGATGGGGGCCAGTGTCTACTTAGCACCTTGTTCGACTTGAATTCAGTGGAAAGGAAAATCGGGCAGGATAGATCTGGGGTGGCCAATCTGATCCCACCTATTTCCAGCCCAACAGCTGGGATTAAAATAATTTCTTGTTTGGGTAAAGTTTGAGAAATAAAAGGAGGTAAACAGGTGGGGCCAGTGGTGATGCATCTTTTTTTTGTTGTGTTCGCCACTTGCTTCCTTGGTTAAAAACATGTTTGGATGATCAATCCAAGTATTGGTCAGAGTGAGATAAATAATTTGAAGGTTGGGTCCATTAATTGGAGTTACAGCTTTCATGACGCTATCAACATATGTGAATGATGAAAATAAAATTGGAAATAAATCATCTAGTACAGATAGCCGATTGATCTGGTATTGAAAGTATTGCTTTGCTCAGAACTGGACTCTGGAATTTTCCCAGTTTACACCACAGAACCTTTTTCTGCGCCATTTGAAGATGAGGAAGCCAACCTCATCTGGGAATGCCAATGCTAATCGGATACTATGAAACATTTTTGGGGTCTTTAGGAGACAGTGGCGGCAATTTTGAGTTTGTGCCAGCGAGAATGGTGACATGGGCAGGAAATTCGGCGAGAATCGGAAAATACAATTATCGCTTTCGAGATCACCTTTTCTGATATTTCAGGCCCCTTGCCAGTGGTGTAACAAGAAAACTGCCACAGAAGGCTGGGAACCACGTTATGATATACATTATAATATCATTAGTGAGCATCCCCTGTTGGGGCTCCACCCACTCCCACAATGAATAATCTTCGGTTTCCGAAGTGACGTTACGCTGCGCGATTTACAACAGCTGCATAAAATTGAGAACCTGCTGATCCCACCTTTGATAGGAATGTTGGAGGTGAGCACTCGGGTCGCCATTACCATCCAGGATGTCAGTCCCACAGGGGGCACTGGAAAAGATGAGGTGGACCCAGATAAGTTCAACATGGGGTTGCGTGGGCTCAGTGTCGGCATCATGGGGGGGTGGGGGGGGGAGGGAGGGGGTGAGGGGGGGGGAGGGAGGGGGTGAGGGGGGGGGGAGGGAGGGGGGAGAGGGTGAGGGGGGTCACATGCAGGCCTTAGTGGCCCTTCATGTCTGTGAGCCTCAAGATAAAGGAGGTCTGGCAGTTGGTGTGCAGGCAACGCTTCCCGTGTCCCCTTTTCTGGGTTTATCGTGATATCAACGTTGAGGGATCGCCCTTCCAGAGTGGCAGCTGGAAAGTGAGTGGCAGCTGGTGCATCCATAAGGTCAGCACGGGGGGGGGGGAAGGGGGGAAAGAGAGAGAGAGAGAGAGAGAGAGAGAGACTGTGAGGTTCTTGAGTGGGGTCCCATCAGAGGCCATGAGTCCTGAAGGCCCTCACACCAGGGGGAAGGACAACAACAGTGAGAATGAACCTCCACACTCAGCCAGCACTGTGAAGCCAGAGGGCAAAAGCTGTATGCAAGTTCAAAGCCACTGGGTATGGAGGCCAGGCTGTCAAGGATTAGTGCCTGGGTGCCAGCTGTTCAAGGAGAAAGGCTTGTTTAATCCATAGCCCATGAGAACTGGGGGAATGAGGGTGCCCTTTAATGATGAAGCAGACATGCTAATTACAGTCTTCACACACATCAGGTTTGCATTTCCTGCCACAACAGGAAGCCAGTTGCCTAATCAGCTACCTGACCCATCCTTGATGAGTCAATTGTGCAAATTTACTCAACATTGCAATTCATTAGTGTGCCACTGATTACCACCCAATTTTTAACCATTTAGAATCATAGCCCCCAAGCATTCCACATATTCCAAGGCTCATGCTCACGTCTACACCACAGTGAGGTGTCACAGATGTGGCCTCCCATTGCAAGATGTTATGGTGGAGTCACTCATCAGTCACCCCATTCAAGGAGTCCGTGAATATACTACTTCCCAACTCCTCAATCTTGGGTCCGCTGATGCTCTCAAAGATCAAGCCCTTCATTCAGGTGTGGTTGAGAGGGGCAACTATGGGGAAGCGCCAATTGTGTGACAGGGAAGAGGGTGAGGCTTAGTGGAAAGGCACTCACATAGGGGGATTTGCATGGGTGGATGTCCCAGATCCTGACAGGGCTGTGGATCAGGGTGTTGTCAGGACTCTTCATCGTTCATTTTGATGTTCTCTTCCTTTCAGGCCCGAGAGACTGCCAGGCCCAGTCTCTCCAGAGGACAGCCGCCAAAGGGGACCCAGGTCACAGGATGGGAATTGCAGCAGGCCGCCTCCACCCCTGATGTACTGCCGGGGGATCCACCGAGACGTAGCGCTAGGGCCCATAAGGCCAGATATTAGACACCAGTTAAGTTGGCATGGGTGCAGCACATACAATAGTGTTAAGAGTAGGGCACAGACTTGTACAAAAATGTTCAACTTTTCACAATAAACACTTATGCACAAACATTTCAGTCTGCCTTGGTGGTCTGTCAGAAAGGTATGAGGGATTGGCTGGGCAAGATTCAGAGGGTGCACTGGGGGTTGGGATGGGTGGGTAGATAGGTGGCCTTTGGAGGTGGGCAGAGGCCAGGGCCCAAAGTCCAGCCACCGCTCACCACCCCAGTACCTGACTTCACCCCCATCCCTCTCCACCCCAGCCCCCCCTCCCCTCCCCCCCCCCCCACCCCAACCACGTCTCAACCTCTGCCACCCAAAGGGTTCAGTGGGCCCATGTAATGGAATGGTCAGCTCGCATGCAGGATCACCCTGCTGGATGGTAGATAGTGGCTATCATGGGCAGGAGTCAGACATGAAACAATATGGAGCACCAGAGCTCATCACAGAGTGGGTCGTCATCATCCTTTAGTCAAGGGACCTGATCCACTGTTACAGTCAACCCAGGGCCTGCACCGCATAGTAAGGCAGGAAGGAATCATGGAGGGGGTTGCAGGTGCACGGGCGGTGTGGTTGGTGCAGGGAGGCTGGACGTGAGAGGGGGTGGTCGGCTGGGGGTCGGGGGTTTGTGGGGGTGGGAGGGGTGTTCATGCCGATGGCCAGGCTCTCGTTGGCGAATCTGGTGGCGATTAGAGTGTCCCATGCACGCCAGCCCTGCCACACATGTTGTATCTCCTGTACTCCTGTACCTGCCCAGGCCCCATACCCTGCACATCCTGGCCCTCCCCGCCTCCTCCTCGTTGGACGAGGCCTGGTATTCATCCTCCTCCTCCAGCATGTTGCCCATCCGCCGTGTGATGTGGTGGAGGATGCAGCAGGCCACCATGATGTGCGAGACTCTCCTAACACTATACTGGAGTGCCTCCCAGAACGGTCCAGGCACCTCTTGTGCTGGTCCACATTGCATTTGAAATATTATGTTGACTGGGCATATCAGGCCTCCATGAGGATGCAGATGAACCTATGCACCGAGTTCTGCGAGATCCAAGACAGGCCCCCATTTGGTGCCCAGAAGGACCCCGTGGCAAACACGTTCAGAGCGATCGTCACCTTGACAGCCACCGGGAACAGGTGTTCTCCCCCATACCCCTGCCATCCCAGTGCTGCCCTAATTGCTATATCTAACTGCTTCTTGGAAACATGCAATGTTTTTGATCTCAACCACTTACTGTGATGTGGTGTCTGGGCCGATCTAAGGCCCAGAAATCGAATATGCACCAGGCCCGACCGATGGACTCACAGCCCCACAGACCCCGCAATGTGGCTGCGTGCCTGCCCGGAACGCCCTCCCCTGACGCGTCATCGGCATCGTTCGAATCGTGGGGGCCGCCATCTTGGCCCCCGTCCCCAACACCGACCGACAGGTGCGAGTCATGGGGGTGGCCATCTTGGGCGCAATCTTCAACCCCGTCCGACACGTGCGACACATGGGGGCCGCCATCTTGCGACTCCACCGACCATGCAGGCTACCCACAGCTGGGCGCGGTGACCCTCGACCAGTCGCAGCCGAAACCACTGAGGAACTCCATGATGGTTGTCTGGGTCAGTGGGCACGAGACCCCCTGCCTCTTCGACTCCGGGAGCACGGAGAGCTTTGTCCACCCCAACACGGTAAGGCGCTGCTCCCTCCACACCTACCCCGCCTCACAAACAATCTCCCTTGCCTCCGGATCTCATTCGGTCCAGGTCCAGGGGCACTGTATCGTGAACCTCGCGATACAGGGCGCAGAGTATACCCGTTTCAAGCTCTACGTCATCCCCCACCTCTGCGCCCCCCTATTGCTCAGATTGGATTTTCAGTGTAATCACTGAAGCCTGACTTTACAGTTCGGCGGACCCTTGCCCCCCTCACAGTATGCAGCCTCGCGACCCTCAAGGTCTACCCCCCTTCACTCTTTCGAACCTCACTCCGGACTGTAAGCCCATTGCCACCAGGAGCAGGCAGTATAGCTCGCTAGACATGGTATTTATCAAGTCAGAGGTCCAGCGACTGTTGAGTGAGGGGATCATAGAGAGGTGAATGTATTCACCATAATGCATGCATGATACCATAACCTGTGACCGATGACCTGGAAGTGGTGATATGAACTGCTTCCAGGTACTGTACTATAACCACGGTATAGAACATAGAACATAGAATATTACAGCGCAGTACAGGCCCTTCGGCCCTCGAGGTTGCGCCGACCTGTGAAACCACTCTAAAGCCCATCTACACTATTCCCTTATTGTCCATATGTCTATCCAATGACTTGGGTGGGGTACTCTTTCAGAGAGTTGGTGTACTTGGAGGGCTGAATGGTCTCCTTCTGCACTGTAGATATTCTATGATTCTATGCACGTTCTCCCCGTGACTGCGTGGGTTTCCTCCGGGGGCTCTGATTTCCTCCCACAGTCCAAAGATGTACAGGTTAGATGGATTGGGCATACTAAATTGCCTCTTAGTATCCAAAAGGTTAGGTGGTATTTCTGGGTTACGGGGATAGGATGGGGACGTGGGCTGAGGTAGGGTGGGGTCTTTCCAGGGGTTGGTGCTGATTCGATGGGCTGAATGGCCTCCTTCTGCCCTGCAGGGATTCTATGATTCTATTCTATGATATGAATGCACTATGGGGATAATGGTTCAATCTACCTTAGAGGCTTGCAGAGTTTATATTCAATTATTTAATGTGGAATAAAAAGCTACTCCCAGTAATGGTGGCTATGAAACTAACTACCATCGATAGAATTCTTCCTTAGGATGGGAAGTGATGAAGTTTGATCTGAAGTTAGGGTCCTAAGTCTAAACTAAAGAAGGTATGAGGCATGAGTTGGCTAAGATTTATTGGGAAGCTTCATCAAAAGGCATGACGGTAGATAGGCAATGGTTTATATTTAAGAAACAAATATATGCATTCAAATAGTTATACATTCCTTTATGGTACAAAGCAACCAGAAAAGCAATTCAAAATTCAGGAAAGGAGGACCAAAAGATTGATATGGAGTAAGTCGAGTATGAGCGTGATGGGCCTGGTTTAACACAGTGGGCTAAACAGCTGGCTTGTAATGCAGAACAATGCCAGCAGCAGGGGTTCAATCCCCATACGGCCTCCCTGAACAGGCGCCTGAATGTGGCGACTAGGGGCTTTTCACAGTCCGTTCATTGAAGTCTACTTGTGACAATTAGCGATTATTATTGTCTTGCAAGTAACATAAAAAAACATACAGAAAGCTTCTATAAGTATGCAAAAAGTAAAAGATGAACAAAGGCAAATGTAGATCCCTTAGTCTGATATGGGAGAATTTATAAGAAAGAACAAGGAAATGGCAGGGAAATTAAACAACTACTTTTGTTCTGTCATCACGGGGGAACAACACAAGTGACATCCCAGAAATATGAAGGAACCAAGGAGGAATTGAAGAAAGTTAGTATCACTAAAGAAACAGTTCTGGAGAAATTAATGGGACTGGAAGCCAATGAATCCCCAGGTCGGATAATCTACACGCAGGTTAGTAAAGGAGGCAGCCATGGAAATAGTGGATGTGTTGGTTGTCATCCTCCAAAATTTAGTAGATTCAGGCAGATTGAAGGGTGGGAAATGTAACCCCACTATCTATAAAAGTTAAGATGGCAAATGGTCTGCTGCCTACGGCACTGAGGATCCGGGTTCAATCCTTGCCCTGGATCACTGTATGGAGTTTGCACATTCTCCCCGTGTCTGCATGGATTTCACCCCACAGCCCAAAGATGCGTGGGTTAGGTGGATTGGCCACGTTAAATTGCCCCATAGCATAGATATCTTACTGGAGCTGTACAACGCTTTGGTGAGACCACGGACTGGACCACAGGATGAAATCGCACTTGACAACGGAGTAGAGAATCCATTTTGGCGCCAAAATCGGAAGTGGCGCCGGGTACGCACTGCCTCAGGCCCCGCAATGCTCCATCCTGACCGGCCAGATTCCGATGACGAGGGACTCTCATGGTCCCACCGTCCGGGATCCTCGCGTGGCAGCTGCGAACTCAGTTCATGGCTGTCACAGTCGGGGGAGGGCCGACAGACGGGCAGGGGGGGCTTCATTCGGGGCTGGGGGCAATTTATGCGGGCGGCCCGGGGCGCGCTAGTGCCCCTGTTTTGCTGGTCTAGGTCCGTGGGTTGAGTGCGCCATCAAGCACGGCGAGGCCGCTGCAGGCTTCCTCCTCTGACCCGGAAGTGCTGGGGGCCGTATTGGCAGCTTGAGCTATGAGCTCTATGATGGCTGCTGCTAGCCCCCAGGAAAACAATGTATGTGGCCTTTTGATGCCAGTTTTCCTGGCGTAAAAGACTACAGTTTTCACGACAACGTGGCGACTTAGTCCCAAAAATGGAGAATCCAGCCCCACACCTGGAATATTGTGTGCAGTTTGGGTTTCCTTACTTAAGAAAGGATATACTTGTGAGGGAGGGAGTGCAACAAAGGTTCCCCAGACTTCTTTTGGAATGGCAGGCTTGTCTTATGAGGAGAAATTGGATTGCCTCGGCCTGTGTTCACTGGCACTTAGAAGAATGAGAGGGGATCTAACTGAAACATATAAAATTCTGACAGAGCTGGCCAGACTGGACCATAGAACATAGAACATTACAGCGCAGTACAGGCCCTTTGGCCCTCGATGTTGTGCCGACCTGTGAAACCACTCTAAAGCCCATCTACACTATTCCCTTATTGTCCATATGTCTATCCAATGACCATTTGAATGCCCTTCGTGTTGGCGAGTCCACTACTGTTGCAGGCAGGGCATTCCATGCCCTTACTACTCTCTGAGTAAAGAACCTACCCCTGACATCTGTCCTATATCTATCTCCCCTCAATTTAAAGCTATGTCCCCTCGTGCTCGACATCACCATCCGAGGAAAAAGGCTCTCACTGTCCACCCCATCCAATCCTCTGATTATCTTGTATGCCTCAATTAAGTCACCTCTTAACCTTCTCTCTAACGAAAACAGCTTCAAGTCCCTCAGCCTTTCCTCATAAGATCTTCCCTCCATACCAGGCAACATTCTGGTAAATCTCCTCTGCACCCTTTCCAATGCTTCCACATCCTTCCTATAATATGGCGACCAGAATTGCACGCAATACTCCAAATGCGGCCGCACCAGAGTTTTGTACAGCTGCAATATGACCTCATGGCTCCGAAACTCAATCCCTCTACCAATAAAAGCTAACACATCGTACGCCTTCTTAACAACCCTCTCAACCTGGGTGGCAACTTTCAGGGATCTATGTACATGGACACTGAGATCTCTCTGCTCATCCACACTGCCAAGAATCTTGCAGTGGCCCCAAAACAGATCCTTGTGGTACACCACTAGTAACTGGACTCCAGGCTGAACATTTCCCATCAACCACCACCCTTTGTCTTCTTCCAGCTAGCCAGTTTCTGATCCAAACTGCTAAATCACCCTGAATCCCATGCCTCCGTATTTTCTGCAGTAGCCTACCGTGGGGAACCTTATCAAACGCTTTACTGAAATCCATATACACCACATCAACTGCTTTACCCTCATCCACCTGTTTGGTCACCTTCTCAAAGAACTCAATAAGGTGTGTGAGGCACGACCTACCCTTCACAAAACCGTGTTGACTATCTCTAATCAAATTATTCCTTTCCAGATGATTATACATCCAATCTCTTATAAACCTTTCCAAGATTTTGCCCACAACAGAGGTAAGGCTCACTGGTCTATAGTTACCGGGGTTGTCTCTACTCCCCTTCTTGAACAAGGGGACAACATTTGCTACCCTCCAGTCTTCTGGCACTATTCCTGTAGACAAAGATGACTTAAGATCAAAGCCAGAGGCTGAGCAATCTCCTCCCTAGCTTCTCAGAGAATCCTAGGATAAATCCCATCTGGCCCAGGGGACTTATCTATTTTCACACTTTCCAGGATTGCTAACACCTCCTCCTTATGAACCTCAAGCCCTTCTTGGATGCAGGGATGTTGTTTCCTCTGGCTGGGGGAGGGTCCAGAACAAAGGGTCACAGTTTCAGGGTAAGGGGTAGGCAATTTAGGACTGAGATGTGGGGGAACCTCTTCACTCAGAGGATGGTGAACCTATGGAATTCTCTACCACAGATGGTTGTGGACAGTGCGGAAGGATGTTACAAGTTACAGAAGATACTAACTATATTTCATGGATAGATTTCTATACCCTAAAGGCTTCAAGGGGTATGGGGAGAGAGCTAGAAATTGGCACTGATATAGAGGATCAGCCATGATCATATTGAATGGCAGAGCAGGCTTGAAGGGTCAAAAAGACTCTCCTGTTCTTATTTTCAACGTTTCTATGTTAGAAAATCACATTTGGTTCAACAATGTCCTTGAGGGAAGAGAAGCTGCCATCGTTACCTGGTCTGTGCTGTATGTGACTTCAGAACCACAGCAATTAAGTTAACTGCACTGTGAAATGGCACAGCATGTTATTCAGTTCAAGGGCAATTAGGGATGGGCGACACTTGCTAGCCTTGGCTTGGTTGTCCACATCCCATGAAAGAATGTTTTAAAAAGAAAGAAAATGAGATACTGAGATTATTTTTAGAGCCAGGAAAAGCTAAAGAATGAGTTAATAGAATATTTTTTACATTATTTGGGGAGTTGATACATTGAATTAGGAAAGATTATTTTCTCCAGTTAGGGAATCAGTGATAAAGAATTACCAATCTAAAATTGCCACTGAGGCTATGGGAAGAGCAAGGGGGATAAGTTGGTTCACACAGAAGGTTCTTCGAAAAGGAAATATTTTGACGAAGGGAATCATTCAGGAAAAACCATTGTATCATTTAATCAGACAAATGGATAAATATGTGAAGTAGAGGGAGATGCAAGATTAAGTTAAAATGTGAGAGTACTGGGATTGTGGTGGTATGTATGAGGGGTATTATGGTACCCTGTGATGCCAAGAGGCTATTGGTGGATAGCCGCTAAGTCCCGATTGGATTGGCCGCCTACTGGCTCCACCCAGTAAGGCGGAGTATAAGAGCCCGGGTTCTCCCAGCAGCCACATTCTGTAACTGTGCTGCTGTGGAACAAGTCTGCGTAATAAAGCCATCGATTGACTCCATCTCTTCTCGTCTTGTGAGTGATTGCTCGTGCTACAATTCATTACGTAGACTTAAAGGACATGGAGCTCTGAATCACTCCGGAGTGTCTGCAAATCAGCTCCCACGCGGCAAACTCAGCGGCCACTTCTAAACACTGGCTAGCGTGTTTCGAAGGATACCTCCGAACGGCCACCTGCGTGACTACAGAAGACCAGAAAATGCAAGTCCTACATTCCAGAGTGAGCCCGGAAATCTACACTCTCATAGAGGACGCGGAGGATTTAAAGTCACCGCTCGCCATGCTGATGGGAATCTATGTTCGGCCCGTCAACCAGGCCTACGCACGCCACCAGCTCGCGACGAGACGGCAGATCCCCAGGGAATCGCTGGACGAATTCTACAGTGCGCTGTTGATACTGGGGAGAAACTGCAACTGCCCATCGGTTTAGGCTAATGAACATACGGTACTACTAGTAGGGGATGCCTTTGTAGCAGGTATGCTCGATCCAAAATTCGCCAGCGATTGCTGGAGAGAGACGCACTAGGCCTCAAGGAGGCATGGGCCCTCGCTGACTCGCTCGATGTGGCGTCACAGAACGCCCGCGCCTACGTCCCCGACCGCGCAGCTGCCCCTTGGGCACCGTGGGCCCCCGCCATGACCGACCCCCCGGCACCCCCCATCCCCCCCGCAGGCCTGTGCTGCCAGAGAGCCAGCCCACCCGGGGGGGCCCAGCTGCTACTTTTGCAGGCGAGCGAAACACCCCCGGCTGCGCTGCCCGGCCCACTCAGCACTCTGCAAAGGGTGCGGCAAAAAAGGGCACTTTGTAGCGGTGTGCCAGGCCCGGGGGGTTCGCCGCAATCTACCGGGGAGAACCATGACCCCAAACCCAACCCCCTCAACGATCCATGTGCTGCCAATGGGTGCCGCCATTTTGGGTCCCGGACCCCATACACCCCCGACCCCGCGGCTGCCCCTTGGGCACAATGGACCCCCGCCACAGCCGACCCCCCCGGTACCCCCTCCAATGATCCATGTGCGGCCAACGGGCGCCGCCATCTCGGGTCCCGGACTCCATGCGGGAAGGATGGGCTCTGCCATTTTGGGTCCCGGACTCCATACGCCCACGCGGCTGCCCCTTGGGCACCGTGGACCCCCACCACGACCAACCCCCCGGCACGCCCCGCCACAACTGACCCCCCAGCACCCCCCCCCCAACGATCCATGTGCGGCCAATGGGCGCCGCCATCATGCGTCCCGGACTCCATGCGGGAGGGAGGGGCGCCGCCATCTTGGGTCCCGAACTCCATGCGGGAAGGATGGGCGCCGCCATTTTGTGCTCCCCCGGCCACGTGCGATCAATTGGCGACGCCATCTTGTCCACCACCGACCGTGTGCGACCCGTGGACGCCGCCATCTTGGCTGACGACCAAGGACCCCGGAATGGACGACTTCACGGGGCCTGAAGAAAACGCCCCGATGCCGCAATAGCGACTGGCTTCGGTGACCCTGGACCAGTCGCGGCCCCGAACGCTCCAAACGGCAACAACGACGGTACTCGTCAACGGGTACGAAACGCCCTGCCTGATCGACTCTGGGAGCACGGAGAGTTCTATACACCCCGATACGGTAAGACGCTGTTCTCTTTCGATCCACCCGAGTATTCAAAACATTTTCCTGGCAGCAGGATCCCATTCCGTAGAGATCAAAGGGTTCTGCATCGCGAACCTCACGGTGCAGGGGAGGCAGTTCAAGAACAACCGGCTTTACGTCCTCCCCCACCTCTGCGCTGCCACACTCCTGGGGTTGGATTTTCAGTGCAACCTCAAGAGTTTAACGTTCCAATTCGGCGGCCCTATACCCCCACTCACTATTGCGGCCTCGTGACCCTCAAGGTCGACCCGCCTTCCCTGTTTGCGAACCCCACCCCGGATTGCAAACCGGTCGCCACTAGGAGCAGACGGTACAGCGCCCAGGACCGAGCATTTATCCAGTCGGAAGTCCAGCGACTACTGCGGGAAGGCATAATCCAGGCAGAGGATGGTCATAGACTATGGTCAAACCATCAATAGGTACACACAGCTGGATGCGTACCCACTCCCCCTCATATCCGACATGGTCAATCGGATTGCACAGTACAACATCTTTTCCACGGTGGACCTTAAGTCCGCATATCACCAGCTCCCCATCCGCCCGAGCGATCGCAAATACACTGCCTTTGAAGCAGATGGGCAGCTCTATCATTTCTTAAGGGTTCCATTCGGCGTCACTAACGGAGTCTCGGTCTTCCAACGGGAGATGGACCGAATGGTTGACCAGTACGGTTTGCGGGCTACATTCCCGTACCTCGATAACGTCACCATCTGCGGCCATGATCAGCAGGACCACGACACCAACCTCCGCAAATTCCTCCAGACCGCAAACGCCCTGAATCTCACATACAACAGGGAAAAATGCGTGTTTAGCACTGACCGTCTAGCCATCCTTGGCTACGTAGTGCGAAATGGAGTTATAGGCCCTGACCCTGAACGCATGCGCCCCCTTATGGAGATCCCCCTCTGTCACTGTTCCAAGGCCCTGAAACGCTGTCTGGGCTTTTTCTCTTATTACGCCCAGTGGGTCCCCCACTATGCAGACAAGGCCCATCCGCTAATCCAGTCCACGGTCTTTCCCCTGTCGACAGAGGCCTGCCAGACCTTCAGCCGCATCAAAACGGATATCGCAGAGGCCACGATGCACGCGATCGACGAATCCCTCCCCTTCCAAGTCGAGAGCGATGCATCCGACGTAGCTCTGGCGGCCACACTCAACCAAGCGGGCAAACCCGTGGCCTTCTTTTCACGCACCCGCCACGCTTCAGAAATCCACCACTCCTCAGTGGAAAAGGAGGCCCAGGTCATAGTGGAAGCTGTGCGATATTGGAGGCATTACCTGGCCGGTAGGAGATTCACTCTCCTCACTGACAAACGGTTGGTTGCCTTCATGTTCGATAATGCACAGCAGGGCAAGATCAAGAACGACAAGATCTTGCGGTGGAGGATCGAACTCTCCACCTATAACTATGAGATCTTGTATCATCCCGGAAAGCTGAACGAGCCTTCCAATGCCCTATCCCGCGGCACATGTGCCAACACACAAGTGGACCGTCTCTGAACCCTCCACGAGGACCTCTGCCATCCGGGGGTCACTCGGTTCTATCACTTCGTAAAGACACGCAACCTGCCCTACTCCATCGAGGAGGTCAGGACAGCCACCAGGAACTGCCAAATCTGCGCAGAGTGCAAGCCACACTTCTACAGGCCAGATAAAGCACACCTGATAAAGGCTTCCCGTCCCGTTGAGCGCCACAGTCTGGACATCAAAGGCCCCCTCCCCTCCACCGACCGCAACACGTACTTCCTGAACGTGATTGACGAGTACTCCCGGTTCCCTTCCGCCATCCCCTGCCCCGACATGACCGCGGCCACAGTCATTAAAGCCCACTGCACCATCTTTACACTGTCTCCCAGTTTCCCGCTGGCAGGAAGTCCTCCCGGACGCCCTCCACTCCACCCGGTTGCTGCTTTGTACAACAACGAATCAAACACCTCACGAACGCCTCTTGGTCTTCCCGAGGAAGTCCTCCTCCGGAAAGCCACTTACGACCTGGCTGGCAGCCCCGGGATCCATCCTGCTCCGAAAACATGTGCGGACGCACAAATCGGACCCGTTGGTTGAGAGGGTTCATCTCCTCCACGCGAACCCTCAATACGCCTACGTGGCATACCCCGACGGCCGACAGGACACGGTCTCCCTGCGGGACCTGGCGCCCGCCGGAGCTCCACACACTCTCCCAACGGCGCACCCCACAGCCGCCCCCTCCGGAGCTCCACACCACCCCCCCCAACACCAATCACCCCCTCCCTCCCACCGGTGCACCCCACAGCCGCCACGTTCCCGGGTGGATCGGTCCCCCCCCCAGTCGCGACTTGGGGTAGTGGAGCAGGAAGAGGCGTTGCTGCGCTCCCAGAGACGGCGGTCCCCGAACCAGCACCTGCATCACCACCGGGGCTGAGACGATCGGCGAGGACGACCAGGGCACCCATTCGACACATCAAATCCGTATAACAAATAGATTTCATAGAATTTACAGTGCAGAAGGAGGCCATTCGGCCCATCGAGTCTGCACCGGCTCTTGGAAAGAGCACCCTACCCAAGGTCAACACCTCCACCCTATCCCCATAACCCAGTAACCCCACCCAACACTAAGGGCAATTTTTGGACACTAAGGGCAATTTATCATGGCCAATCCACTTAACCTGCACATCTTTGGACTGTGGGAGGAAACCGGAGCACCCGGAGGAAACCCACGCGCACACAGGGAGGATGTGCAGACTCCGCACAGACAGTGACCCAAGCCGGAATCGAACCTGGGACCCTGGAGCTGTGAAGCAGTTGTGCTATCCGCAATGCTACCGTGCTGCCAAAGCAAGAAATGCCTCTGTAAATAATTCAGTTGCCCAGTAAAAGTGGCATTGTAAATAGTACTGGTAGTTTGATATCGGAGCATAGCCGCTGTGTTAGCGGCATCCTTGGTACCGACTCTGTAAACCCCTACCACCATACGGCCCACTACCCCCACCGGGTTCCTTTTTAACAAGGGGTGTATGTGGTGGTATGTATTAGGGGTATTACGGTACCTTGTGATGCCGAGAGGCTATTGGTGGATAGACGCTGGGTCCCGATTGGATCGGCCGCCTACTGGCTCCACCCAGTAAGGCGGAGTATAAGAGCCCGGCTTCTCCCAGCAGCCACATTCTGTAACTGTGCTGCTGGGGAACAAGTCTGCGTAATAAAGCCATTGATTGACTCCATCTCTTCTCATCTCGTGAGTGATTGATCGTGCTACAGGGATAAATTTGCTTCATTCCAGGAATACGCCAGTGCAGGCTTGATAGACCAAATGGCCTACTTCAATGCTGACAACATTGATATTTTTGGCTTTGAGTTTTGTTCCTTTCACAGAGGGATAACCAGTTGCTGGAAATATAGCAACAATATTAACTGTTACCTTTACCTGACTGATTCAGACTGTAATCTTGATTACATTTCTGTAATACTGTCGTTAGTAAAAATCCAGCTAAAACTACGAGAATAAATTTAACATAGAATCATAGACAGCTTATGACACAAAAGAAAGTTATTCATCCTATGATGTCCATGCTAATCAAAGAAGTGTGATCCCGCCTAATCTCCTTCCCAGCTCTTGGTCTATATCCTTGTAGGTCGTGGCACTTTGAAGGCATATCCAAGAATTTTTCGAATGTAATGAGAATTTTGCCTGGTATTTACCAGGATGTTGCCTGGTATGGAGGGAAAATCTTATGAGGAAAGGCTGATGGACTTGAGGTTGTTTTCGTTGGAGAGAAGAAGGTTAAGAGGAGACTTAATAGAGGCATACAAAATGATCAGGGGGTTGGATAGGGTGGACAGTGAGAGCCTTCTCCCGCGGATGGATATGGCTGGCACGAGGGGACATAACTTTAAACTGAGGGGTAATAGATATAGGACAGAGGTCAGAGGTAGGTTCTTTACGCAAAGAGTAGTGAGGCCGTGGAATGCCCTACCTGCTACAGTAGTGAACTCGCCAACATTGAGGGCATTTAAAAGTTTATTGGATAAACATATGGATGATAATGGCATAGTGTAGGTTAGATGGCTTTTGTTTCGGTGCAACATCGTGGGCCGAAGGGCCTGTACTGCGCTGTATTGTTCTATGTTCTATGTTCTATGTTCTATTTCAGCCAGGCCTGGTGATTTATCCACTTTCAAAGATGCTAAACTCCTTAATATTTATTCTTTCGCTATGTTTATCCCATCCAATATTTCACACATTTCTTCCTTAACTACAATGCTTACATGTCTCACATTTTTGCAAACACGTAGAATCATAGAGTCCAAAAAGTGCAGAATTGGAGGCCATTTGGCCCATTGAGTCTGCACCAACTCTCTGAAGGACGACCCTATCTAGGCCCAAGCCCCCAACCGATCCTCGTAGCCCCACCTAAACTTTATTTTGGTCACCAAGGGCAATTTTGCCTGGCCAATCCCTCTAACCTGCACATCTTTGGACTGTGGGAGGAAACAGGAGCACCCGGAGGAAACCCATGGAGACACGGGGAAAATGTGCAAACTCCACAAAGACAGTCACCCGAGGCTGGAATCGAATCCGGGTCCCTGGCACTATGAGGCAGCAGTGCTAACCTGTGCCACTCAGCTGTCCATGTAAAGTTTTCATTCAGAGCCATGCCCATGCTTTGCAGCACAACAAAGAATGTGTCTCTTTGGTCTGTAATTCATCCTGTTCTTTTCTTAGTATGTGTTTAAAAATCATATTGTGTATTTTTTTGACTTTACATACTAATATGTTTTCATGCCCTCCCTTTGTTTGCCGCGTTGTTTTAATTTCATCCCTGCATTTTCTATACTCCTCTAGGCTTCTGAAGTACTGAACTCTGAGTATTTGACGTAAGCTTCCTTTTATGCCTTCCACTACTCTGTATGCACTTTGCAATTCAGGTTGGTGGGGTGAGGGGGTGGCTGGAGGGGGGCTGGTGGGAGAGCTAGATTTGGGAGTCCTATTCTTTTTTTTGGGGGGGGAACGGATTTGGCCTGAACTCTTTCCATCTCCTCCTGAATGCCAGGACCCACTGGCTGTAGCCATCTGGGATGGCCACGTCCCGATTACAAAATGGACACTTGCAAAGAATGCAGGGAAAATTGGACAATACCGAAAAAAGCAAGCAGTGCAAGGTCTGTCTGTTGATTAGAGCTGTAGCTCTCAGACAGGACCAGTACTGCAGAACCATCTACATACTAATGAGCCATCTCCGGGAACAAAAGGCAACATTTAGGAAACAATGCTAAGACAGACACCCCGGTGCCAGAGGAGACTAAAACAATGCAGAACAACGGCCACCGAGGACACGCCCAGCAACCAGGGAACCCACCCCTCTATTGGAGGAAAATCGATAAGGATGATTGGGAAACGCCCCAATTAATTGGGGCCAAGTTCAAGGCCCGCCAAAAGCGCGCAAAGCCTTTTTGGGGTATAAAAAGGACTCCCCAAGAGAGGATCTCTCTCTTGGCCTTGGCTCTCAGCGAGGAGAGACCTGCCAAAGATACGCCAGACCAAGTAAGTTCCAAGTCAACGCACGCTACGAGATAGACGCTCCTAGTTACTATCCTGTAAACAGCTCAACCCAACAGCCTCAGAACCGAGCAACGGCCATTGTTCCTCTGACTGAGTGGGCACCCGAAGCTAAGTATAGGCTTTTAGTAATAGTGATAGTTTAGGTTGTAGAGTTTATGCATGAGTAGATTTGACTGTGTAAATAAATGAGCATTGCTTTTGAACTTACTAACTGGTGTATCGAGTCTTTGATCAGTATTCGGTTTTGAACCTTGTGGCGGTGTCAAAAGATACCTGGCGACTCTTGAGCAAACATAATTAAACAGAGCCAAATTAAGAGACAACAGAGGAAACCCACGGAGACACAGGGAAAATGTGCAAACTCCACACAGTCACCCGAGGCTGGAATCGAATCCGGGTCCCTGCACTGTGAGGCAGCAGTGCTAAGCTGTGCCACTCAGCTGTCCATGTAAAGTTTTCATTCAGAGCCATGCCCATGCTTTGCAGCACAACAAAGAATATCTCTCTTTGGTCTTTAATTAATCCTGCTCTTTCCTTAGTATGTGTTTAAAAATCATATTGTGTATTTTTTTGACTTTACAAACTAATATGTTTTCATGCCCTCCCTTTGTTTTCCGCGTTGTTTTAATTTCATCCCTGCATTTTCTATACTCCTCTGGGCTTCTGAAGTACTGAACTCTGAGTATTTGACGTAAGCTTCCTTTTATGCCTTCCACTACTCTGTATGCACTTTGCAATTCAGGTTGGTGGGGTGAGGGGGTGGCTGGAGGGGGGCTGGTGGGAGAGCTAGATTTGGGAGTCCTATTCTTTTTTTTTCTGGGGAACGGATTTGACCTGAACTCTTTCCATCTCCTCCTGAATGCCAGGACCCACTGGCCTAGCACAAGTTACCTTCCAGTAACTGTTTCCAGTCTGTCTTTTGACAAATCACTGTCTCAGCTTCCATTGTGGTTTGCCCATTGTGATCTGCTCTGATGATTAATAATATATGTAATTCTCACCACCTACCCTTGTGATAGCATTATTTGTTAATTAATTGTTGTGTCTCATGTCATCTGTGATGACTAGGAAGTGCAAATTAATTACACCCCACTGTCCTGTATATGTGGTAGGTGGCATTAGTAGTGGTTGTTTTACTGGATGAACAGTCCAGAGAATTACAATCACTGAAACACAGAATGGTTACAGAATAGAGGAGACCATTCCACCTGCATTTCAATGCTTGCGCTCTGCAAAAGCAATCCAGCTATCGCCAAGCTCCCACCCATTCCCGGGAGTCATGTAAATAATTCCTTTTAACTACTTAGCGAATTATGTTTTGAAAGCCACAATTGAATCTGCTGCCGTTACTATCTCCGGCAATTTATTCCAGATCATAATCAGTAGCAGTGTAAAAATTGTTTTTTGCCACATAACCTGTGGTTACTTTGGCAATCACCATAAATCAGTGATTTCTCTCGATCCTTCTGCTAAATGGTAACAGTTTGTCTCTTTGCCTATTAATCTGTCTAAACCCTTCATGATTTTGTCAGCTCTATCAAAGCTTCTCTCAACCTCTATGCTCTGAGGAGAGCAAACCCAATTCCCTGATTGTAAAGTCCCAGGCAAGCAACCAGATGGAAGTGATGATTGTAAGAAAACTCCAATTTATTACACCTATTACACTGCGCCTCCTGCTCTCCCAAGGGTCTCCCTCACCCACACTTCGGAGTTTTTGTGTACCAGAGGCCCCTGGTTTAAGGGGGTGACTCCGCCCCCCTCAACGAGAAAGATCGTACTCAGGTGAGGCCACAGGGACTCTGAGGTTGCAGATCTCTTGGCCTCTAGTCAGATTATAACACTGATCTATTTAAGTAACTGAAATTTCTCATCCCTGTAACTGTTCTCATAAATCTTTTCTTTGCCCTTTCTCAGGTCTTCACTTCCTTCATTGCAAAGAACCCAATACACCAGTTAAAGGCAAATCAGTTTTTTATAAAGGTTCATCGTAACTTCCTTGCTTTTGTACTCTCTACCTCTACTTATAAAGCCCATGTTCCCAAGCCCTTTGAACTGTTTTCTCAACTTGCTCTGCTACATTCACTAATTTATAGATATATACCCTCAGGGTCCCCGTGTTCCTGCACCTCTTTACATTTGTATCCTTTAACTTATGTTGCCTCTCTTCATTCTTCTTATCAATTTGAATAACTTTGCACTTATCTGCTTTAAGTTTAATCTGTCACGTGTCTGCCCATTCCACCAGTCTGCCTATGTCTGCTTGAAGTCTGTCACTACTCTCCTCTCTGTTCACTACATTTCCAAGTTTTGAATCACTTGCAAATTGTGAAGTTGTGCCCTGTACACCTATGTCCAGCTCAATAAAGATACCATGAAAAAGAAATTATTCTAGCACCGACCCTGGAGTGCCCAAGGTATACATCCCTTCAGTTCAAAAAACACCAATTCACTACTTTCTTTGCTTCCTGACCTTAAGTCAATTTTGTGTCCATGCTGTCACAGTATTTATATTCCAAAGGTTTGAACTTTGCTGAGAAGCACATTATGTAGTGATGCACGATCAATCACAACTGAAGTGAAATTGTAGTCCAATTGAAGGCTTTAATGAACAAGTAGTTACCCCAGTAGCTCCGGTACAGAATGACTGCTGTGGGTGAAACACAGACTCTTCTGCTCCTCCTGCTGCGCGGAACCAGCAGGCAGGTTCCACCACTCGTACTACAGTATAAGGTACATCCCACCTAGGTACCGCGATACCCTTAATAGAGCCTATCACATTCACCCCTTGTTTAAAAAAGAGTCCGGCGGGGGTGGTGGCCTTGCTTTTACAGTGGTAGAGGTTATAGCAGTACCCTTCAGTGCCTTTGCATGCAATACACATATTTACAGACAATTATTTACAAGTTCATTTTACAATGAAACTATCAGCCGGTCGGGGGCCCTGGTCGTCCTCTGCGATCGACACAGTCCCGGCGGTGATGCTGGCGTCAGCTCTGGCATCCGTGGCTCTGGGAGCGTGTCATCTTCAGCTTCATCCGAACGGGGCCAGTGGGAGGACGGATCCTCCTGGGAAGGGGGCTGCAGTGGTGTGCGCCGGCGAAAAAATGGTTGGGGTTGGTGGGGGGGGAGGGGGGGTGAGGGGGGGGGTATTCAGTGGGGGCCATATCCCGGAGGGAGACCGTGTCGGCCATCGGGGTGGGCCACATAAGCGTACTGGGTGTTAGCATGGAGGAGATGTACCCTCTCGACCAGTGGGTCCAACTTGTGGGCCCGTACGTGTTTGTGGAGTAGGACGGGTCTGGGGGCTGCCAGCCATGTTGGGGGTGAGGTCCCCGAGGAGGACTTCCTAGGGAAGGCAAGGTGACGTTCATGAGGTGTTTCGTTGGTAGTAGTGCACAGTAGTGATCGGATGGAGTGAAGTGCATCGGGGAGGACCTCCTGCCATCAGGATGGGAGATTCTTGGACCGTAGGGCCAGTAGGACGTCCTTCCAGACTGTTCCGTTCTCCCTCTCTACCTGCCAGTTTCCCCCGGGGTTGTAACTGGTCATCTTGCTGGAGGCAATGCCCTTGCTGAGCAGGAATTGACACAGCTCGTCACTCATATCCTATCGCTATGGATGTAGGCGGGGAAACCTAACAGGGTAAAGATGCTGTGGAGGGCTTTCATTGTGGCCGTCATGTCGGGACAGGGGATGGCGAAAGGGAACCGGGAATACTCATCAATCACGTTTAAGAAATACATGTTGCAGTTGGTGGAGGGAAGGGGCCCTTTGAAATCCATGCTGAGGCATTCAAAGGGGCGGGAAGCCTTCACCATGTGCGCTTTCTCTGGCCTGTAGAAGCGCGGCTCCGTGGGATTTGGCAGTTTCTGGTTACGGCCCTGACCTCCTCGATGGAGTAGGTCAGATTGTGGGTTTTAACAAAGTGGAAGAGCCGGGTGAGCCCCGGGTGGCAGAGGTTGTCGTGGAGGGTCCGGAGTCGGTCTACTTGTACACTGGCACAAGTGCCGCGGGACAGGGCATCAGGAGGCTCGTTGAGCTTCTCGGGACGATACAAGATCTCGTAATTATAGGTGGAGAGCTCGATCCTCCACTGTAAGATCTTATCATTCTTAATTTTGCTCCGCTGTGCATTGTCAAACATGAAGGCTACCGACCATTGGTCAGTGAGAAGAGTGAATCTCCTGCCGGCCAGGTAATGCCTCCAATGCCGCACAGCTTCAGCGATGGCTTGGGCATCCTTCTCGACGGAGGAATGGCGGATATCTGAGGCGTGGAGGGTGCGTGAAAAGAAGGCACAGGTCTGCCCGCCTGATTGAGAGTGGCAGCCAGAGCGTAGGTCTGATGCGTCGCTCTCGACCTGGAAGGGGAGGGACCCATCGATTGCGTGCATCGTCGCCCTGGCGATGTCTGCTTTGATGCGACTGAAAGCCTGGCGGGCCTCTGCCGATAGGGGAAAAACCATGGACTGGATTAGTGGGCGGGACTTGTCCGCATAATGGGGGACCCACTGGGCGTAATAAGAAAAGAAGCCCAGGCAATGTTTCAGGGCCTTGGGGCAGTGGGGGAGGGGAAACTCGCATGCGTTCGGGATCTGGGCCTATGACTCCATCATGCACTACATAGCCGAGGATGACTAGGCGATCGGTGCTAAACACGCATTTGTCCTTGTTATACGTCAAGGATTTTTGCGGTACTGAGGAATTTGCGGAGGTTGGTGTCGTGGTCCTGCTTGTCGTGGCCGCAGATGGTGACATTGTCGACATACAGGAACATGGTCCGCAGACCGTATCGGTCAACCATTCGGTCCATCTCCCATTGGAAGACCGAGACCCCATTTGTGACACCAAAGGGAACCCTTAGAAAGTGGTAGAGCCGTCCATCTGCTTCAAATGCAGTGTACTTGCGGTCGTCCGGGCGAATGGGGAGCTGGTGGTAGGCTGATTTAAGGTCTACTGTGGAGGAAACCTTGTATTGCACTATTTGGTTGACTATTTCAGATATGCGGGAGAGAGGGTATGCGTCGAGCTGCGTATACCTGTTGATGGTCTGACTGTAGTCTATGACCATCCTATGTTTCTCCCCGGTCTTTACAACCACTACTTGAGCTCTCCAGGGGCTGTTGCTGGCCTCGATCATGCCTTCCTTTAGTAACCATTGGACTTCCGACCAAATGAAGGTCCGGTCCTGGGCACTGTACCATCCGCTCCTGGTGGCGACGGGTTTGCAATTGGGGGTAAGGTTTGCAAACAGGGAAGGCAGATCGACCTTGAGGGTCGCGAGGCCGCAGACAGTGAGGGGGGGTATGGGGCCGCCGAATTTGAACATTAAAATTTGCAGGGTGCAATGGAAGTCCAGTCCCAGGAGTGTGGCAGCGCAGAGATGGGGGAGGACGTAGGGTCGGACGTTATTGAACTCCACGCCCTGGACCGTGAGGTTGGCTATACAGTACCCCCGGATCTCCACAGAGTGAGACCCAGAGGCCAGGGAGATGTTTTTTTTAATCGGGTGTACAGCGAGGGAGTAGTGTCTGACCGTATTGGGATGGATGAAGCTCTCTGTGCTCCCAAAGTCGATCAAGCAGGATGTCTTGTGCCCGTTGATGAGTACCGACGTCGTAGCGGTTGAAAGCGTTCGGGGCCGAGACTGGTCCAGTGTCACTGAGGCAAGTTATGGCAGAAGCTGAGAGATCTCGTTGGGCGATACATGGCCACCCGAGTCGGGGTCCTGAGACGTCATCCAAGATGGCTGCCCCCATGAATCGCACATGGCCGGCTGGGAGATCTCATCAGGTGATACATGGCCAGCCGAGTCAGGGTCCTGAGACATCATCCAAGATGGCTGCCCCCATGAATCGCACATGCCTGTGAGGAGAGGAATGGCAGCGGGCCTGGTTCACCTGTGGAGACAGCGGCGGCCGACCGGGCCTGGCATACTGCCACGAGGTGCCCCTTCTTCCCACAGCCCTTGCAGATTGCGGATCAGACCGGGCAGCTTTTCCGGGGGTGTTTGTTTTGCCTGCAAATATAGCATCGCCCCGCCCCCCCCCCCCCCCCCCCCACCCCCCGGGGTTTCCTGGCTGCCGCACTGCACAAGCTTGTGGGGAATTTAGGGGTGCTTTGGAATCGGCCACGGGTGGGGTCCACCCTGTCCATGCAGGTATCGCGCAATCGGGAACGTAGGCTTGGGCATTGCGGGAGGTTACATCTCGGGAGTGCGCAAGTTTCTATGCCTCTTTAAGCCCTAGCGTTTCGTTTTCCAGCAGTCATTGGCGGATTTTAGAGGACAGCAAGCCCGGAACAAAAGCATCCCGTATTAAGAGTTCGGTGTGGTCATTGGCTGAGACTTGTGGACAGTTACAGTTTCTACCTAACACTAACAATGCGCGGTAAAAATCGTCCAATGATTCCCCTGGAATCTGCCGTCTGGTCGCCAAAAGGTGCCGAGCGTATACCTGATTCACAGTGCGGACCTAGTGCTCTTTTAACAACGTCATTGCGTCCTCGAAACTGTCCGCGTCTTCGATAAGCGTGTAGACTTCTGGGCTCACCCTTGAGTGGATGACTTGCATTTTCTGTTCCTCCGTGGGGGTCGTCGGGGCCATCCTGATGTACCCGTTGAAACATGCCAGCCAATGTTTAAAAGTTGCTGCTGCATTTGCCGCGTGGGGGTTGATTTGTAGACACTCTAGCTTGATGCGGAGAGCAGCCATTCTTCAATTTTGTTCATTCAATTGATGCACGATCAATCACTACTGAAGCGAGATTGTAGTCCAATTGAAGGTTTTAATGAACAAGTAGTTACCCCAGCTGCTCCGGTACAGAATGACTGCTGTCGGTGAAACAAGACTCTTATGCGCCGCCTGATGGGCGGAACCAGCAGGCAGCTTCCACCACTCATATTACAGTATAAGGTACATCCCACCTCGGTACCGCGATACCCCTAATATAGCCTACCACATGTAGCACTTTAGCAAATACTTTTTGTACATCCACCACGTTACTCCCATCCAACCTCAGTTACCTCAAAACAAAATGCAATCAAGTGGTTTCCAGAAGATTTGCTTTGAACAAATCCATGCTTTCCATAATCAATATCCACGTGACTGTTTGTTTTATCCCAGATTATTGTTTCCAGAAGCTTTCCCACCATCAAGGTTAAACTGACTATGTTGTCGTTGCTGGCTTTATTCTTACACCCTTTTTTGAATTTATGCGAATCTCCAGTCCTCTGGCACCACCCTGTATATAAGGACGATTGGAAAATTAGAGCCTTAAGGTTCATTCTGTCTTCCCCAGCAATCCACAATGTATCTGGACCTGTGCCTAATGTACTTTAAGGAGCATTTCCAATTCTTCCTGCTCCTTATCAATTGTTAGCCGATTCAGTGGCTGGGATTCTCCACTTGGGCGACAAATTGACACTGGGGCTGAATTGCGTGCGGTTCAAGTCTCCATTGGGGGCGCTATTTGGGGAGCATTCAAGACATGCGAATTGGCCATCACTCTGCCCAGTGTTTCTAGAGCAATTCCCATTCGACACGGCGTCTGATTCGCTGGGGCCAGAATTGGTGCAGGAGAGCTTGACAAGCTGGAGCTACTTATAAACACTCCATTCCCCACACAATCTCATTCCAGACAAGAAGATGGCAGGAAGATAACCGGCCCCCGGTTCCTGGACTGGGCATTGACAGAATGCTTGATGCGGTAGAGGAGAGGCGGGACATCCTCTTCCCCAGGATGGGCAGGAGGCTCCAGCCTGCCATTGTGAACTGGGCCTGGCAAGAGGTGGCCGAGATGCTGAGGACTGCCAGCTTCACCAGGTGGATCGGCATGCAGTCTTTAAGACATCTCGGGTGAGTCACCACCCCTGTTCCCCTGGCATCATTCTTGTCCCTCACTCCTCAAACCAACCCTCCACTCTGCCTGCCTCTCCCTTACATCCCACCCTGCAGCAAACCCCAACACCCGTATTGTCCTCTTTGGTCAGGTGCTTTGCACACACATGCCACCAGCTACAGACCCACCATCTAACTTGTTTCCATGCGTCTCACCATGTCCTTTATGTGTCCCCAGGAAAAGGCTGCCCACAATCGCCTGGAGTGGGAGAAGACCAGAAGGGGCATCCCGGACCTCAGGGCTCTCACACCCTCAAAGCATATGGAGACGGAGTTAGACAGCAAAGTACATGAAAGGATAATTTCTGAGGCGGAGACGGAGGTCAGCATACAACAATCAAATGAGCTCCCAATGTAACATAATGTCCCGATAGCAAGTGAGTCATCCCTCTCCCCAGACCACTCCTTCCCAAGATCTCACCATGTGGCTTGTCTTTTGTCTTGCAGGATCGCCATAAGACGAGGCCAGTCCATCTGGGGAACCTTGCCCCCAGTCAGATCCCCAGTATACCTCGGAGCACCACTCCGGGAAAGACACCGACTTTTCATCACTGCACCCTCCACCATCGCAGAGAATCTCACCTCTGTCAGGCATTTTCATGATGAGGCTCCTGGGTCACCTCCTGGTGTGCACGTCACACATGCTACAGCAGATCAGGTGGAGATAGCGACTCCTGAGGGAGTGGACAGTGGGAGGACTGCCGAATCCCAAGAATCAGCTTCAGTCCGGACAGATATCTCATTTCTGGAAAATATGATCCAATCACTGGTAGAGATGCAGTCACAAGCCCAGGATTTACAGGAGGGGGTGTCAGCAACTTCTCAGTGGTCTTAGGTGCATCTATAGGAGTCCAACGGCCTTCAGGTGAAGAAGGTCATGCCGAAAATGCTTGGTACCCAGGCCAACACAGTACAGGTTGTGTCCGCGATGGAACGCCTGGGACATCCAAGGCTTGGGGCATACCGAGCGGTCGATGGCTGAGGCTCAGGACTGGGAGCCCAGTCACAGGCTAACATGTACTTGACTCACATGGACAGTGTTGTAGTGCTCCAGAGCTTGGCCCATTCATAAAGGGTCATGGCTGAGGGCATCAAGAGCATTGTAGGGGCGCTGACGGACCTGAGCCAATGACAGAGGATCGTAGCACAGTCCCAGAGGGGCATTGTACAGTGCCAGATGGACATGACTGAGGCATGAGTGAGATGACTCACTCATTGTGGGACTCGTTGCCCCAGTACCAGAACTCCATGATTGACGGCATTGAGTCCCATGTTCAGACAAGGGTGGACTTCCAGGACTGGCAGGGCTAGGTGATGGTGGAGCTTCTGGAGCACACTCCGGGCTCACCTCCATCCTATGGAGTAGCCCGAGGACCAAAGAGCTCCGCGAAGGAGGAGGAAATTAAAGGGTCCATGTCGGTGCCTCCTGCAGGGGAGGTGCTGGAACACCTCAGCATTTCTCAATCCCCCATCTGACACTGGCACATCTCATGGGCAGTGGGCAAAACAGGGTGGCACCTTTTCACCTGAGACATCTGAAAGTTGGCTTGGCCCATCCAAGCCCAGGCCCTTCAGAGGACGGCTACCAAAGGCATCTCAGGCCATAGGACGAGATACGCAGCATGCCACATCCACGACCGATGTGCCGCCTCGGGTCACACCTAGAAGGAGCGATAGACTGTATAAGATAAGAAAGTTAGATACCAGTTACATTGCCATGGGTGCAGAACATAGGTTAGAGGTAGGGGTCAATGCATATCGATGTATACAGTCACCATTAAATACTTTTTCACCAGCATTCCAACCTGCCTCAATCCTCCAGCCAAAGGGTGTGAGGGATGGGCTGCGCTGGATGTAGATGTTGTGTCGAGTGGGGAGGGGGGGGGGGGGGCGGTGTGGTGAAGTTGTTGGTAGGGGATCTGGGTGTTGAAGGATGGAAAAGGGCAGGGACTCCAGGAAAACTTGAACATTTCACCTGGGGTCACCCTCAGAGGTGGAAGGCAGGCCACCTTGTAGCTTACCCAGTGAGTGATCCTTCGCCACTCACCATCTCCATAACCACATCACCACCATCCCTCCCCCAATGATATATGGGCCAATGAGATGGAATGGCCAGCACACATGCAAGGATCACCCGGGTGGACAGTGGAATGTGATCTGAAAGTCAGGTGTCAGACTTTGTCAAACAATGAGGAGCACCCGAGCTTATCTCACAGCGAGACGTCATCAACCTCCGTCCTGTGGACAAGGGACACGACCTGCTGATAGTCCTGGCCCGGGACCAACACCCTGTGATGATGCTGGTCGGACCATTGGAGGGGGGAGGGGAAGATTGGGTGTTGGGGTGATTGAAGGGAAGAGGGATAGGGGATGTGTAGTGAAGGCAGAAATGACAGGGGGCTGGTGCAGTGAACTGAGGAGGAACAGGGGAGGTGCAGAGAAGGGAGGCGCGATGGGGAGGTGCAGTGAAGGGAGGAGGTACAGGGAAGGTACTGTGAAGGGAGAAGGGACAGGGATGGTGGAGTGAAGGGAGTGTCATGATATTCAAACACACACATCATGATAGACACACCAACAGACAAATCAGAACACACAACACCACAACCAATCACAGACAAGGACAGGGACAGTATAAAAGGACAAACACGACACCTGGTGGCCAGTATTAGCTGGAGACCAGGACAAGGACAGACTTGTTACAATACACACACAGGGAGACACCACATGCAGAGTATCCAGAACGAACTGTATATAGTAAGTTTGAATAAAACAGCGTTGTACCAAATACAACTGTGTTGGCTCATCTGTGTGTCAGAACGCCCAACACCACATGGTACAGGAGTGGATCGATACCTGCCGGCATACCTCAGTGTACAGAGACAACCAGCAGTACCCAGGCAAGATGTATTGGCTCCCGGTTCCGCAGCCGTTCCAGTGCCACGGCGATCTCCGCGAAAACTGGCGGTGATTCCGGCAAGTGTTTGAATTGTTCCTGGTGGCAGCTGACCTCAAAGACCTGGATGATAATGAAAAAATTGAATTTCTCCTCACCATCGCCGGGGCAAGGGCAAAAGAAATCTTCACAAGGTTCAGGTTCTTCAGGAGGCAACAAAGGTACGATTACCAGGCAGTCCTGGACAAATTCGCCAAGTACTGTGAGGAAAACGCACTCCCATCGGCAAGTAAAGGTAAGAAAAGTGGCAGTACTCACCTCGTGGCCGGGATCCCGGAGGTCGAATTCCCAGAGGCCGAAATCCCGGGCCTGAGAGAGAGTTGGGTCGAGGTCGGCGGCCATCTTGCTAAAGGTATCACGCTAGCACAGTTGCGCGAGCAGTGCGCAGAACCGGAAGTTTTGTTTGCGCATGCGCAGTCAAGAAAACGGCCATCGGTAAAGGAACAGCGATCTGCGCATGCGCAGTCGCTTCCTACGTGCTACATACCGAGCGTCAGGATGTCAGAGGCCCCAGACCGCACCAATTTAAAGGGGAAACGTCCCAAATCCAATTTAAAAGGGAAACGTCCCAAATAAAAAAAACAAAAATCTGTTAAAGCTGTAAAACAACCTTCCCTCACCTGGAATGGCAGCACACTGCCGCAAATTGACCTCCGAAGAACCCTGCAACAAGCAGTTACCTGCGCACAAGCCGATGATTCCGACCTCGAATACTTCGAGACCGATCTTTACATTTTTTCTGGACCTCGCGAGCCCAATGACAGCTCCATGGTCCCAGACGACTACGACTCGGATGAACCTTTCGTGTTGCACATTGGCGACCCTCACATTGAATCCGACGCAGATGCGGATTCATTTTTCGGATTTAAAGATCTTCAACCCAGCAGATTATCATAGATTATCATAGAATTTACATTGCAGAAGGAGGCCATTCGGCCCATCGAGTCTGCACCGGCTCTTGGAAAGAGCACCCTACCCAAGATCCACACCTCCACCCTATCCCCATAACCCAGTAACCCCACCCTACACAAAGGGCAATTTTGGACACTATGGGCAACTTAGCATGGCCAATCCACCTAACCCGCACATCTTTGGACTGTGGGAGGAAACCGGAGCACCCGGAGGAAACCCACGCACACACGGGGAGGATGTGACGTCCCAACTCATCAGTGCAGGATGATGCCACAGCCTGAAATTAACAGACAGGAAGCGGTGCAAGCCCACAGAGAGCGGCCTGCTGCCACACAGAGCGTGGTCCACATCCCGCTCAGCGTTCCCGACTCCACGATAGAAAAAATGCTTGACTCCGATGCGCAGTCCTTGCAGGAACAAGACCATGAGGGTCTAGCAACCTCTCCTGACCAACCAGCGGCAGACGATGCAAGTCTGCCATGCTCACGTGAACAGCAAGAAGGCTATAACAGCCTACCATGCTCCACTGCACAGCAGCATGACCATGACGGTCTCTCATGCTACAATGAAGGGCACAGCGCTGATGACTGTTCAAGCCCAACTGAAGACAAGCCACAGGAATCGTCTCCTCCAACCCTGGAGAAAAGAGGTTTATGCGCTGACCTTCAGGATCATTATAGCTTAGCCGAACAGAGATTAATAATGCTGCACGGTCACAGAAGGATGCTGAGGATTTGCTAAAGAAATTACTTGTATGTTTAACTTGCAAGGAGCAGACTGAGAATTGCCAGTGTTTTAGTATGGATAAAAAAAATGGACAAGACATTGATCCTCAGTTAATGGAAATAACACTACCTGAATCATACCTACAGCAGGGACAAATGTCTCCCTTCAACACAACGCCGCAAAGTCCCAACTTCGGAGACCAGCAGTTAGTCAGTAATGACTCTTCAAACCTTGAGGGGAACATTAATTGCATTGAACCTATACACACTCCACTGATAAATGAGCAGAACATTGGAGCAAGAATCCTGAGGACACCGACATCGAGTAGCCAGATAAAGAACTTGAAACCTGCAGCAGTTTCAAGTGAACCAAGTGTGCTTTCCACTAATGGTGAAGATGCAGATAAGGTCGACCCGATTATCCATTGTACCACACTAACCTCAGTGATTAAGCAGTTATGTATGGGGAGTATAATGTGGGCAATTGAGAACAGTAAAAGAGAGACTGTGACTATGCCAGTCCCAGCAAAATCAGACCCAGAGACTATGAAGGCATGTACATTAGACAAAGATACATATGAGGTAACTGAGAAGAAAATTGAAACGGAATGTTCTTTGGAAAATAGTACAATGTCGAAAGAAACATTGGATCCTACATTCGAGACCATACATATGGGAGAATTTGAGGGTAATCAACAAGGTTCTGCAATGTCTGGGGGAAGATTTAAAATTCCAAAGAAGAAAAGCCCAAATGAAGAACTACGGCAAGACAATGACAGTCCACCGACATGGTTTGCACCACCAGATGAAAACTCTGACAATTTACCCAACCCTAGTGAACAGCAAGCTGCTAATGAGGATCTATCCACGGGATGTGAGACGAGTGACGACAACATCCCACTTCCCATGCAAAAGGTGCAAGGTGACAGATCTCGCCTAGTGCGTACAGAGGCACTCGACGATCATGGTGGGACCACTGACGACTGCGGTGGCGCCGCACCGCTTCCACCCTTGATGACTCGAGCCTCTCCACTGGTCGGTGCATTCCTGCATGTTCCAACTCCAGAAGTGCAGCTTCAAGGAATCTCGGCTGCCTCCAGTGAACCTGTTGGGACTCTGGACGTGGAGCAACGACGGAAGGCAGACCGGACTCCAGATGGGGAGCAGCCAAGCGCCGACTCTGAGTCGCGTACGCCAGACTTTGCTCCGGACGGGCAGTGTCGCGGCCTCGGTGATGGCACGCTCAGGGTGACAGCGGATGCCACGGCGACAGGGAATGGATCGCGTGGCAGTCACACTGGGTCAGCAGTGGCGACCAGCACCGGCAGTCCAAGACGGATACACCAATTCGCGCCATCGCCAGACGTTGATGCGAGCAACAATTCTCTCTCCAAGGCGACATGCTTCGACGTTCCTCTGCGGAGTGGCCCTTCCAGCACAGCATGTGGCCGGAACCAGCGTGCACGGTCTCGGCCGACTTCAACATCTGGCACATTCATCGCCTTGCATGACATTAGTGATGGTGCCTCTTCAATGGCAACGACCCATCGGCTACAAGATGCCGTCCAGCGGCACCAACACAAACATAAAAAGAAAAAAGACTCCACCTCGTTCCTGGTATGCATGGCGGATGGATTGGTGCGTAGGCGCAATCGGCGAGCCTTGCGCCGCCTTCCACGCTCGCAACTGAACCGTGCACATACGCCGGATCCTCCACTGGTTCCCAAGGATGACTTTGTGGAGCTGCCACGGATCATGCCCCTTCCATCGCCACCCGTGACCAGGCCACAGCAGCTAAAATCCTCCCCATGCAGAAGCTAAGGCTGTTTCTGGGACCTTGCCACCTGTCAAATCCAAGGCAAACTTTATTGACGCAGACAAGTATTTTCTCCCTTTTGAGTTGGCATGCCAGTCGAAATGTCCCCGCATAGTCAGCACATCACTTGACTGTTTACAGAAATTAATTGCCTATGGGCATCTCACTGGTAATGCCCCAGACAGTACAATACCTGGCAAGAAATTAATTGATAGAATTATAGAGACAATATGTGGTTGTTTTCAAGGACCACAAACCGACGAAGGTGTTCAGTTGCAGATAATTAAGGCCTTACTAACTGCAGTAACATCTCAGCATATAGAAATACACGAAGGAACTGTGTTACAGGCTGTTAGAACGTGCTACAATATTCACCTGGCCAGCAAAAACTTAATAAACCAAACCACAGCCAAGGCAACACTAACACAGATGGTGAATGTTATATTTGCACGAATGGAAAACCAAGCACTGCAGGAAGTAAAACAAATGGAAAAGGAGAGACTTCGGCAACAGCATCGCCTCCAACAGTCCAATGTGAACCAGTGTGAACCCGAATCTCCACAACTGAACCGACTTGAGGACCAGCCTATTCTTGAGGTGTCACGGGTGCCTGAATCAGGCCACCTCAATGAAGTCGACAAACATGTTCGCGAGGATACAGAACTAGAAAATGGGACGGGTATTTGTAATGCCGAAAATGAACAAACAGAAGTTGACCAGGCTTGCACATCAGCCGGTGGTTCTTGACCCACCCTTGAGGCAGTCAATCCGAATTCGTTGCACACCTATTAGACTGGACTTATAACACGCTCACACGTTTAAACGTTAAACACTGCTGTATTATATCCTGTTGTTGTTTTATCGTTCCAGATATCGTTTGACCGGACCACTAGTCAAAGTTTTTTTGCATTCATGTTTTGTTACGGTACAACCTCATTAGCATGACGCACCCGACATCGCCCCATGTATATAGTTACGTCGTATGCACATGCTGTAAATAACACACACACACACTCTTAGATGCACACGCGACACGGTTATATTTATAACCAAGTAGGCACATATCTTTGTAAAAAGGGGGGATGTCATGATATTCAAACACACACATCATGATAGACACACCAACACACAAATCAGAACACACAACACCACAACCAATCACAGACAAGGACAGGGACAGTATAAAAGGACAAACACGACACCTGGTGGCCAGTATTAGCTGGAGACCAGGACAAGGACAGACTTGTTACAATACACACACAGGGAGACACCACATGCAGAGTATCCAGAACGAACTGTATATAGTAAGTTTGAATAAAACAGCATTGTACCAAATACAACTGTGTTGGCTCATCTGTGTGTCAGAACGCCCAACACCACAGGGAGAAGGAACAGGGGAGGTGCAGTTAACGGAGGAGGGACAGGGAAGGTGGAGTGAAGGGAGGAGGGACGGGGAGGTGCAGTTAACGGAGGAGGGACAGGGAAGGTGGAGTGAAGGGAGGAGGGACAGGGTGGTGCAGTGAAGGGAGGAGGGACAGGGAAGGTGCAGTGAAGGGAGGAGGGACAGGGAAGGTGCAGTGAAGGGAGGAGGAGTAGTGCAGTGAAGGGAGGAGGGACAGGGAAGGTGCAGTGAAGGGAGGAGGAGTAGTGCAGTGAAGGGAGGAGGGACAGGGAAGGTGCAGTGAAGGGAGGAGGAGTAGTGCAGTGAAGGGAGGAGGGACTGGGAAGGTGCAGTGAAGGGAGGAGGGACGGGGAGGTGCAGTGAAGGGAGGAGGGACGGGGAGGTGCAGTGAAGGGAGGAGGGACGGTGAGGTGCAGTGAAGGGAGGAGGAGTAGTGCAGTGAAGGGAGGAGGGACAGGGAAGGTGCAGTGAAGGGAGGAGGAGTAGTGCAGTGAAGGGAGGAGGGACGGGGGTGGTGCAGTGAAGGGAGGAGGGACGGGGGTGGTGCAGTGAAGGGAGGAGGGACGGGGAGGTGCAGTGAAGGGAGGAGGGACGGTGAGGTGCAGTGAAGGGAGGAGGGACGGTGAGGTGCAGTGAAGGGAGGAGGAGTAGTGCAGTGAAGGGAGGAGGGACGGGGAGGTGCAGTGAAGGGAGGAGGGACGGTGAGGTGCAGTGAAGGGAGGAGGAGTAGTGCAGTGAAGGGAGGAGGGACAGGGAAGGTGCAGTGAAGGGAGGAGGAGTAGTGCAGTGAAGGGAGGAGGGACGGGGGTGGTGCAGTGAAGGGAGGAGGGACGGGGAGGTGCAGTGAAGGGAGGAGGGACGGTGAGGTGCAGTGAAGGGAGGAGGGACAGGGAAGGTGCAGTGAAGGGAGGAGGGACGGGGAGGTGCAGTTAACGGAGGCGGGATGGGGAGGTGCAGTGAAGGGAGGCGGGACGGGGGTGGTGCAGTGAAGGGAGGAGGGACGGGGAAGGTGCAGTGAAGGAAGGAGGGACGGGGAGGTGCAGTGGAGGGAGGAGTGACGGGGAGGTGCAGTGGAGGGAGGAGGGACGGGGAGGTCCAGTGAAGGGAGGAGTGACGGGGAGGTGCAGTGAAGGGAAGAGGGACGGGGAGGTGCAGTGAAGGGAGGAGGGATGGGGACGGTGCAGTGAAGGGAGGAGGGACAGGGAAGGTGCAGTGGAGGGATGAGGGACAGGGAGGTACAGTGGAGGGAGGAGGGACAGGGAGGTACAGTGGAGGGAGGAGGGACAGGGAAGGTGCAGTGGAGGGATGAGGGACAGGGAGGTACAGTGGAGGGAGGAGGGACAGGGAGGTACAGTGGAGGGAGGAGGGGCAGGGAAGGTGCAGTGAAGGGAGGAGGGACGGGGAAGGTCAAGTGAAGGGGGAAGGGACAGGGAGGTGCAGTGGAGGGAGGAGGGACGGGTAGGTGCAGTGGAGGGAGGAGGGACGGGGAAGGTCAAGTGAAGGGGGAAGGGACAGGGAGGTGCAGTGGAGGGAGGAGGGACGGGTAGGTGCAGTGGAGGGAGGAGGGACGGGGAAGGTCAAGTGAAGGGGGAAGGGACAGGGAGGTGCAGTGAAGGGAGGAGGGACAGGGAAGGTGCAGTGGAGTGAGGAGGGACAGGGAGGTGCAGTGGAGGGATGAGGGACAGGGAGGTACAGTGGAGGGAGGAGGGACGGGGAGGTGCAGTGGAGGGAGGAGGGACAGGGAGGTGCAGTGGAGGGATGAGGGACAGGGAGGTGCAGTGGAGGGAGGAGGGACAGGGAGGTGCAGTGGAGGGAGGAGGGACAGGGAGGTGCAGTGGAGGGAGGAGGGACAGGGAGGTGCAGTGGAGGGAGGAGGGACAGGGAGGTGCAGTGAAGGGAGGAGGGACGGGGATATGCAGTGGAGGGAGGAGGGACAGGGAGGTGCAGTGGAGGGATGAGGGACAGGGAGGTGCAGTGGAGGGAGGAGGGACGGGGAGGTGCAGTGGAGGAGGGACGGGGAGGTGCAGTGGAGGAAGGACGGGGAGGTGCAGTGAATGGAGGCGGGATGGGGAGATGCAGTGGAGGAGGGACGGGGGGGGTGCAGTGGAGGGAGGAGGGACAGGGAAGGTGCAGTGGAGGGAAGAGGGATGGGGAGGTGCAGTTCACGGAGGAGGGACAGGGAAGGTGCAGTTCACGGAGGAGGGATGGGAGGTGCAGAGGAGGGATGGGGAGGTGCAGTTCACGGAGGAGGGATGGGGGAGGTGCAGTTCACGGAGGAGGGATGGGAGGTGTAGTTCACGGAGGAGGGATGGGGAGGTGTAGTTCACGGAGGAGGGATGGGAGGTGCAGAGGAGGGATGGGGAGGTGCAGTTCACGGAGGAGGGATGGGGGAGGTGCAGTTCACGGAGGAGGGATGGGGAGGTGTAGTTCACGGAGGAGGGATGGGGAGGTGCAGTTCACGGAGGAGGGATGGGGAGGTGCAGTTCACGGAGGAGGGATGGGGGAGGTGTAGTTCACGGAGGAGGATGGGGAGGTGCAGTTCACGGAGGAGGGATGGGGGAGATGCAGTTTACGGAGGAGGGATGGGGAGGTGCAGTGAAGGGAGGAGGGACGGGGAGGTGCCGTGGAGTGAGGAGGGACAGGGAAGGTGCAGTGAAGGGAGGAGGGATGGGGAGGTGTAGTTCACGGAGGAGGGATGGGGGAGGTGCAGTTCACGGAGGAGGGATGGGGAGGTGTAGTTCACGGAGGAGGGATGGGGGAGATGCAGTTCATGGAGGAGGGATGGGGAGGTGTAGTTCACGGAGGAGGGATGGGGAGGTGTAGTTCACGGAGGAGGGATGGGGAGGTGTAGTTCACGGAGGAGGGATGGGGGAGGTGCAGTTCACGGACGAGGGATGGGGGAGGTGCAGTGGTGGGACGGGGTGGTGCATGATGTGCAGCTGGTGGTCACACATGAACTGCACATTCAGGAATTGGAACCCCTTGTTATTGATGAAGGTTACCCCCTGATGTGCCAGTCCTGCTGGGGGTAATGCGTGCCATCGACCAAATCATGCTGCCCGGGCATCCTGGTGTGTCTGGTTCAAACTGAAGGTTATGAAGTCCGCAGCCCAGGCTCATGGGGGCTGGATTCTCTGCTCACCGTTGCCGAAATCGCGTTCAGCAACAGGGCGGAGAATCCATTTTGGCGCCAAAATCGGGACCAGCGCTGGTTTTTCAATTCTCCACCCCCTGAAAAGCGGTGCACCCCAGGAGTATGCCGCGGCGAATATCCACCGCCTCAGGCCATTGCCTGAGGCCCGCCCCGCTCCGTCCCCGACCGGCCGAATTCCCAACAACGTGGGACTCTCATGGTCCCAGATGTTTGGGAAAGTCACGAGGCAGCTGTGGTCTCGGTCCAGGGCCGCCACAGTCGGGGAGGCCCAATCAGCGGGTAGGGGGGATCTTCATTCGGGGCTGGGGGCTCTGTGGGTGAGCAGTTCGGGGCGTGTGATCGGCCGAGGCGGGGGGCACTCCTTTGGCGGTCCAGGTTCGCGGGCTGTGTCCGCTATTAAGCACTGCGCGGCTGCTACAGGCCGCCGCCGCCGTGCGCGTGCACGGCCTCTGAACCGGAAGTGCTGGGGGCCATATCGGCAGCTAGAACTGCGAGCTCTACGATGGCTCCCTACTAGCCCCCAGCAAAACGGGGAATTGGTGGCCTATTGATGCCAGATTTCCTCGCGTAAAAGACCCCCGTTTTCACGCTGGCGTGGGGACTTAGTCTCCAAAACGGGGAATCCAGCCCAGGGAATCTGTCACAGCAAGTATGCACCCGTGTGCTTTGACTGAGAGATCCCAGGCAGGTTCTGCACTGCCCCTGGAATGTTCAGGACGACTTCCAACTTGACAGCGACTGGAGTGCAGGTGTACTCCTCCATGCTCCCGCAGTGCCAATTATGCCACCATCTGGCACAGCATAGGCACCGACGGTATCCACATGACGATGTGGCACTTCCTCCACACCTCCTCCTCAGCCTGGATGGCCAGCAGTCAAGCCTCTCAGGCTGGACCTGCTCTTCTGGGGCAGGCTCCTCTTCTGCAGGGTCCTCTCTGAGCAGGCTCTGGTCCTGTTTCCCCATTGGGGTCTACTTTGGGTGTCCTCATTGGGTGGGCAGTGTGTTATCCCGCCAACAGGGTGGCATCTGGTTGTGTGGTGGAGAGGATCACCGTGTGCCACCAATCATCTCCATGCTTAGAGTCTTGTGCATGGGCAGGTCCTACAGATGTGGGTGAGCAAGGGAAGTGTGTGTCTGCTAGGAGTGCAGCTGCAGTGTGATGTGGATTCTGGGTGTGACACACAGGTTGTGACAACCTGAACGGGGACAGGTTGGATGAGAACAGGGGCGGGGTGGGCAGGCAGGCTTGGAGACAGCTGGTGGTCCTGAAGGGAGTGCTAGCTGATAGTGTCACTGTGACCCCTCTGCCCTGAGAGGCTGAGAGGGGCAGTATGCCAGGGAGAGTCCCAAAGACCATGGTGCATGAGTCTTTGTTTAGGATGAGCTCTGCTATTCCCCTGCTTCCCCTGCAGTGGGGCTGTGCTTCTGGTGAGTGAACTGAGGAGTAGCAGCACCTGGTTGGCCACTGTGATTTGTTATGTTGTAGATGTCACATAAGCGGCTTCCTTGTGGTGCACTTGACAAAGGAAGGTTCAGATGTGGAGGTAACTTCAACACGTTTATTAAACTATTTATACTTTTATTACTCGGGTTCAACACTACTGCTAATCCTACAATAGCTACCTAGACTGACTAACCAGTTGCTGCAATCCACGTGGTGGGTGTAATATTGAATCAACCCTGTGTCTCTACTCACTGACTGTCTCCACTGGAAAGAGGCAGATCATGTGTGTGGTGTCCTTTATATATGGGTTGGTGTAATGCCCCCCTGTGGTCGTGTCACCTCCTTGTGTATCGTGAATGTCCATTGGTCATGTCCTATCTACCTGATCTATTGGCTGAGTGTGTGTGTGTGATGTTTCTGGTACTCCCGCTAGTGTCTAGCTATCCTGCATGTATTTGCATTGATGCACATCACCACATCCCCCTTTTTTATATGTTCATATTTTCTGTACACTTTAAGAAAATTGAACAAAGAACAGGTAGATAAGGTAAGGTATATACAAGTCATGGGAACAGCGATGAAACAATAAGTCTAAATCATTTGTGTGAGTCCAAAAACCATCAATCATCATGGTCAAATGTCTCTCTTGGTTATGAACGCCATCAACGTCCCTGTGCCACAGGAACCAAGAAGTGGTCAAATCACTTCGCTGTCTGATTTTGAGTACCTTTCTTTTTCTGATGTTTGTGATGATGCTGTCAGATGGCATCTTGTGGCTGATAAGGTGTTGACGTTGAAGAGGTACCAACAACAATATCATTTGAGGTCATGGATGTGCCATATGTTGAAGTTGGATAAGACTGTACATACTGTTGGAAGGGTGACCCTGCTGAGAACCGTTGAAGCTTGTCAAACTGGAAACAGAATTGCTGCTCGCATAAATACCTGGTGATGGTGTGAAACTAGAATCTTGCATCTGATAGGAATATGCCATCTGGCCAGGCTGGGGTGCAGCAACTCCTGGGCTGTAACTAAGGCATCCAGTCTGTAGTGCAGATTGCGCTTGCGGTAGTCCTCCTTCAGTCTTGATTCCATAGTGGCCAATCCGTAGTGCTGGCCTGTTTGAGAATATGCTGCATAGACTGCTGGCTGCTGCATTCCTGAATACTGGGTTTGTCCAGTAGGAGCTGTCATTGGCTGCACTGCTGGAGTGGAAAGAATGTGTGGATGTAGCTGTGGTGAATATTGGTGTATTCCTCTTGGACTGTAGCCGCTGCTTGTTATTACTGACCCAGTGTAATTGTTAAGTGATCCATCTCCTGTCGTTGTGGCATCTGCTGTCACCCTGAGCGTGCCATCACTGAGGTTGCAGCATTCCCTGTCTGGAGGAAAGATCTGCTAACGTGAATCAGAGTCGCCGTTTTGTTGCTCCCCATCTGGAGTCTGGTCTGTTTTAACTGAGTCAGTGTTGGTTTGTTGATGCTCCCCGTCCGGAGTCTTAGCAGGTTCACTGGAGTCAGCTGAGATTTCTTGAAGCTGCACGTCTGGAGTCGGAACATGCAGGAATGCATTGACTTGTGGAGAGGTTCGAGCGAATGAGGGTGGAAGTATCATGGTGTCACCGGAGTCACCAGTGGTCTCACAGTGATCGTCGAGTGCCTCTGTACACACTAGCTGAGGTCTGTAACTTTGCACATCTTGCATGGGAAGTGGGATGCTGTCGTCACTCGTCTCACATACCATAGCTGCTTGTTGTTCACTTGGGTTGGGTAAATTGTCAGAGTCTTCATCTGGTGTTGCAAACAATGTGGGTGGACTGTCATTGTCTTGCTGTTGTCCTTCATTTGGGCTTGGACAGTCATCGTCGCTTTGTTCTTCACTGTAGCATGATAGACCGTCATGGTCGTCCTGCTGTGCACTGGAGCGTGGTAGACTGTGATAGTCTTCTTGCTGTTTACTTGAGCATGGCAGACTAGCATTGTCTGCCGCTAGTTGGTCAGAGGAGCTGGCTAGACCCTATTGGTCTTGTTCCTGCAAGGACTGCGCATCGGAGTCTTGCGTTGCTTCTATCGTGGAGGCTGTCCACGAGCTCGCTGCAGAGGCTTGTGACACTGGAGTCACGTCTTGTGTGTGCAAGGACTGCGCTCTGGAGTCTTGCATTTCTTCTATCGTGGAGTCTGTCCACGAGCTCGCTGTGGAGGCTTGTGACACTGGAGTCACTTCTTGTTCATGCAAGGACTGCGGTGTGGAGTCTTGCGTGTCTTCTTTCGTAGAGTCGGGAACCCTGAGCGGTGCGTGGACCACGCTGTGTATGGCAGCAGGCCGCTCTCTGTGGGCTTGTACCGCTCTCTGTCTCTTGGTTTCAGGCCGCAGCATAATCCTGCACTCACGAGTTGGGATGTCATACCTGCTGGGCTGAAGATCCTCAAATCCGAAGAACGAATCCGCGTCTGCGTCGGATTCAATACGGGGGTCGCTAATGTGCAACACGTCTAGTTGCGTTTCGGATTTGGTACTGGGGTAGCCTCCCAAGGTGAAAGGTTCGTCCGAGTCGTAGCCTTCTAGGACCATATCATCACTGTTTGCTTCGGAGCTGGCATTGGGCTCGCGAGGTCCAGAGAAAATGTAAAGGTCGGTATCAAAGTATTCAAGGTCGGAATCATCGGTTTGGGCATAGGTAAGTGCTTGTTGCAGGGTTCTTCAGAGGTTAATTTCATTCCCTGGTTCAATTTGAGGCATTGTGCTGTCATTCCAGGTGAAGGAAGGTTGTTTTACGGCTTTGAAAGATTTTTTCTTTGATTTGGGACATTTCCCCTTTAAATGGGTGTGGTCCGGGGCCTCTAACATCATGACGCATGTGACATAGCACGGAGGAAGCGATTGCACATGCGCAGATCGCTGTTTCTTTCCTTTGGGCCTTGTTCTCATTTGTGCATGCGCGGCTTCGTGCAACTGCGCAAGTGCAGTACCTTTTGTAAGATGGCCGCTGATCAAAACTGTTCCCTGCTCCGGGATCTTGTCCTCGTGGTGAGTACTGACGCTCCTCTTACCTTTTCTTGCTAGTTGGAGGGTGTTTTCCTTGCAATATTTGCCGAATTTGTCCAGGACTGCCTGGAAGTCGCTCCTGTTTTGTCCTTTGGAGAACTTGAATTTTTTTAAGATTTCTTCTGCTCCGGCACCAGCTATGGTGAGGAGAAGCTCTGTTTTTTCAGCATCGGTCAGGTCTTCTAGTTCGGCTGCCACTAGGAAGATTTCAAACTTTTGCCGGAATACCCGCCAGTTTTCGCGGAGACTGCCGTGGCACTGGAGCTGCTGCGAAACCCGGATCTCGAACATCTGGGTATCGTTGCTGGTTGTCACTGTACGCTGAGGTATGGCTATGTGGATTGAAACAGTTCAGTCCTGGTACCATGATTTATTATGTTGTCGGTGTAACATAAGTGGCTTCCTTGTGGTGCACTTGACAAAGGAAGGTTCAGACGTGGAGATAACTTCAACACGTTTATTAAACTATTTACACTTCGATTATTCGGGTTCGACACTTCTGTTAATCCTACTATAGCTACCAAGACTGACTAACCAGTTGCTGCAATCCATGTGGTGGGTGTAATATTGAATCAACCCTGTGTCTGTACTCACTTTTTGTCTCCACTGGAAAGAGGCAGATCATGTGTGTGGTATCCTTTACATATGGGTTGGTGCAATGCCCCCCTGTGGTCATGTCACCTCCTTGTGTATCGTGAATGTCCATTGGTCGTGTCCTATCCACCTGATCTATTGGTAGTGTGTGTGTGTGATGTCTCTGGTGCTCCCTCTAGTGTCTAGCTAGCCGACATGTATTTACATTGATGCACATCACCACACACTGATTGAGCTTGGCCACACCCGTCCTGTTGATGGGTCAGCTGGGGTCTGAGAGTTTCCAGAGGGGTGGCCTGAGTGGGCTCCCAAATGACCAGAGGCTCTGTGAACATTTACAGGACACAGTGAGCATTCAGTAGAGTGAGCAGCCAGGGGCCTGTAACTTGTACCAAATGGGTGCGTTTAAAACAAGCACTACAGCAATGGCAGCCTGGGCCAGGCCACTCTGATCTCAAGGGGGACGCCCAGGAACCACGGAGCTGTCAGCAAGTCGCTCCTCGCTACTCTCCCCGAGAATCCGGTCCAATATCTCATGTACCCACTCTTTTGTTGTAAGTTTGACAAAATCCTTTTCCGTGGTCTCTCAGGCTGAGTCTGAACTAAAACAGGAGAAAAAGAATGCAAAGTGTCATCAGAGCTGTAAGAGTCTCTTGGGGTGAGCATGCAAGTAAACTTTTAATTTAATTTTAATTTAATTTAAATTAGTCAACTATAAAGTAAGACTAGATCAATTAATTAATGTAAAAACTAAATCCAATTTAATAATTTATCATATAATTACAATCAGTGTTCAATTAACTAATTAGATCTTGGGATGAAGTTAAAATTAAATAACAAAGGATAATAATATTAAAGAGTTCGTAGATTTCAGTGAATTAGAATCTGAGGTATCTAGATGGAGCGAAGTCATAACATTTAAGTTAACCTTCCTATAAAATAAAGTGACATCAGCACAAGGGACACAGAAAATTGGTGAGTATTATTTTTAGTCTTAAGTTTAAGATAATTTCCGTTAAGTCAATGAGTAGTCTAATCAATAAAAGCATATCAGTTCTGTAGAGTGCAGGCCTTGTTCCACACAGGATGTCAGGTTGCCTCTCTTATATTGAGCGATCACATTTCAAGAGATGCTGTTGGTTAGAGCAGTTCGAGGTCTGGGTTTCAGCGCTTGAATAACAGTTAGAGTCACTGCCAGGCATGCTGAGGCTGAAGGTTTCATGGATAACATGTTTCTGGATGCGCTTATCCAAAACTTTAAGGGTGACCCAGCAGAGGGGGAATGAGTGACCACCAGGCAGCCAAGGGCGATTGGGCAGAAAGGGTAGGTGTCTTTCGTGCGCATCTCACTCGCTAACTGATATTCAGTTCAGACTCGCGCTCAGAGAGATGATTCCTCTTGGGAGTGCAATCAAAGCCACGTTCACAGGATCACAGCTGGCTCAGCCATACAGGAGGCACGACGGCACGGTAGCACAGTGGTGAACACTGTTGCTTCTCAGCTCCAGGGTCCCAGGTTCGATTCCCGGCTTGGGTCAGTGACTGTGTGGAGTCCGCACGTTCTCCCTCGAGTGAGTTAACTTTCTCCCATCAGTCTGCCCTTGTGATGCACTAATGACATCCTGCTTCCCTTGAAGGTCAATCAGTTGACCAGCCCAGACCACCCCCGTGCCCTCTGGAGACCACAGACCTGAGCAGCTCCGAGGGAGACTTCTCGGAGACAAGCAGCGAGGAGGCATCACCGCTGCCACCTGGACCCTCCACTAGCACAGATATTCACACCTCGGTGGGATTAACCAGTAGTCTGCATGTAACATGGAGTCTGCATGTTCTCCCCGTGTTTGCGTGGGTTTCCTCTGGGTGCTCCAATTTCCTCCCACAAGTCCTGAAAGACGTGCTGTTAGGTAATTTAGACATTCTGAATTCTCCCTCTGTGTACCCGAACAGACACCGGAATGTGGCGACTAGGGGTTTTTCACAGTAACTTCATTGCAGTGTTAATGTAAGCCGACTTGTGACAATAAAGAATATTATTATAAGATTGGGAAAGCAAAGGGCAATAACTCGTTAGGGCAACAGACAGCTGTTTCTGCAGCTGCAGATTTAATCCGGAAGATGCGCTGGCTCCTTCGTGTCAAGGCCAAGAATGATGTGGAGATGTTGGCGCTGGACTGGTGTGGGCACAGTAATAAGTCTTACAACATCAAGTTAAAGTCCAACAGGTTTATTTGGAATCACGAGCTTTCAGAGCGTAGCTCCTTCATCAGGTGAATAAAGAGGTAGGTTACACAAACACAACATATATAGACAAAGCCAATGATGCAAAATTATACTTTGAATGAGAGTCTTTGCAGATAATTAATTCTTTACAGAAGGTGCGACTGGAGAGAAGGATAATCACAGGTTAAAGAGGTGTGGATTGTCTCAAGCCAGGACAGTTGGTAGGATTTTGCAAACCCAGGCCAACTGGTGGAGGGTTAAATGTAGTGAGGTATGAATCCAAGATCCCGGTTGAGGCCATATTCTTATGTGCTCCGAAAGCTTGTGACTTCATGACTTCTTTTGCAGCCAGGGTAACTCTGCCTCCTAATGCCTCCTGATACATCCCTTCACACATCCATCACACCTCCACGGTGATCTCTCTCTCCGAGCCACCTCACAAGGTCCCAATATCTGTCATGGTGCCCTCCATCGGGCACTGCCCCCACTCCCCATGGCCCCCACAGTAGATAATATGCTCCTCACATCCCCTCCCACTCACGTCCTATGCTTCCCAGCCTTCACCACCATCTGACCTGGCAGGACCCCCGCCTACACTCTCCCCATCTTGCAGGACAAACATGAGCGCAACTGGAATGAGTGGGCACAGCCTGGCAGAGTCATGCCCAAGCTGCCAACCCTAATGCCCTTTGAGGAGACAGCCTTGTGCTGGCTGGCAATGAGCAGGATGGTGCCTGTGCAGGGGATGAGGTGGGGGCAAGAGACAAAAGTGAGAACCCTCAACCCATGAGGCCATGAAGCAAGCCTCGCGTGAGTTAACTTTCTCCCATCAGTCTGCCCCTGTGATGCACTAATGACAACCCGCTTCCTTTGAAGGCCAATCAGTTGACCAGCCCAGACCACCCTCGTGCCCTCTGGAGACCACAGACCTGAGCAGCTCCGAGGGAGATATCTCGGAGACAAGCAGCTAGTAGGCATCACCACTGCCACCCGCACCCTCCACTAGCACAGATATTCACACCTCAGTGGGATTAACTAGTAGGATGGCTTCTGGGTCACTCACAGGTGAGCACCTCACAGCAGAAGATCCACAGCAGGTGGAGGAAGGAAAGTTCCAGGGATCCAGGCCTTGGAGGGATGCCGGAGCTGGGAAATCTGTTGAGCCTCAGGCCTATGGTGTGCCCCTGGGCCCGGTCATTCCAGAGGCTGCTGGTGCTACAAAGGCAGAGTTGTGCACATCAGAGAGGCTTGACAGCATCCCTCCTCTGACTGCAAGGCCAGCTGGAGGAGTCCCATTGCCTTCTGTCCGAGAAGGTGGTGCCATCACCCCAAGCAATAATACCAACACTGGGAGGGAGGTGTCTGCAGTGGAGACCTTGCGCAGGATGTGCACTACATGGCGGAGCATGTCCACTCCATGGTTCAGCTCATGACCTGCATGGCTGAGGGCACGGGTTCCATAGTACAAGGATTGAACTGTATGGTGCAGGTACTGTGGAATCCATGGGTTTCAGTGCCAGAGATGGCGGGGCTTCTGGCTATCACTACAGTTGCCCCTCTGTCCAATGGAGGAGCCCAGGGGACCCCGGTTACCTGAAGGGAAGAGGATCATCAGGAGGGCAGTGGGGGAGGGCCTTCCACCCAGGAGACCTTGGGAGTGTCCAGCCCATCTGACACAGCCTTCCCTGAGAGCGACAGATCCCCAGCCTGGCACACCAAGGAGGGCAGCACTGCAACACCCATGCTGCCCAAAAGTAGGCCGGGACTCTCAAGGTCAGGCACTCCAAGGGATGCCCGCCAAGGTCACCTTAAACAACAGGGCGTGGAAGTCAGCAGGATGCCTCAACCTCAACTGTAGATCCAAGAGATACAGCTAGATGTAGTGGGAGTGTGGGTAAGAGTAGAAATGGCAAGCATCTAGTGGGAAAGGGCGAACCTGGGCACTAGTAGAGATAAGTCCCCATTGTAATAGCACACTTGTAATATAAATCACATTATTCACCCAGACAGATCCTCCACGATGTTATGCCATGTCGCCATGCTCCGCAAACACATGCGCTCATGCGGTGCTTCATCTCTTTACAGTGAGAGAATGGCAGTGCTATGTTTCTCCCACCTCCCACACTGATGGCACAGTAAAGCCTGATGCACTCCTCGCCACCCCCACACCCCCCACCAACACAGCAACGCTCAGGCCTCTTATATCTATCAACACTCAGGGCAGCGCGGTGGCACAGTGGTTTGCATTGCTGCCGCGCGGCGCTGAGGTCCCAGTTTCGATCCCGACTCTGGGTCACTGTCCGTGTGGAGTTTGCACATTCTGCCCATGTTTGCGTGGGTTTCGCTCCCACAACCCAAAGATGTGCAGGGTAGGTGGATTGACCATGCTAAATTGCCCATTAATTGGAAACAATAAATTGGGCTCTCCAAATGTATTTTTAAAAAATATCTACCAGCACTCTCAAGTTATTAGGTTGCCACGCGCTGCAAATGTGCGACAGTCTGCCCACCCCATCAGCAGGTGGAGAAAAACACCAGACCCCTGACCTGGGAGAAGGCAGTAGTAGCTGAGATTTGTCATTCAGCCTCTCAGCGGTGACATCGTCACAAGCCCATCAAGGAAGTCCAGATGTCAGACCCCTTTAAACATCGAGGCTCTCAGTCATGAAGGGTCGCTAATGCTTGCGAGCAACTTCACCCCTCAACCCATGAGGCCATGAAGCAAGCCTCGCGTGAGTTAACTTTCTCCCATCAGTCTGCCCCTGTGATGCACTAATGACAACCCGCTTCCTTTGAAGGCCAATCAGTTGACCAGCCCAGACCACCCTCGTGCCCTCTGGAGACCACAGACCTGAGCAGCTCTGAGGGAGATATCTCGGAGACAAGCAGCTAGTAGGCATCACCACTGCCACCCGCACCCTCCACTAGCACAGATATTCACACCTCAGTGGGATTAACTAGTAGGATGGCTTCTGGGTCACCCACAGGTGAGCATCTCACAGCTGAAGATCCACAGCCTGTTCCGCTGGGGCAAGCTCTGCTGCTGCAAGGTCTTCTACGAGCCGCATCTGGTCATTCCCTCTGTTATTTTCATGGTAATAACAGAAACCTGGGGCGTCAATCTCCGCCGGCGGGAGTCTCCGTTCTGCCGGCGCCCGGGGGTTTCCCGACGGCGTGGGGCTGCCCCACAATGGGAAACCCCATTGACCGGCCGGCGTTACGGAGACTTCCGCCGGCCGGTCAGCGCAGAAATGTGGCGGGGCGGGTAGGAGAATTTCGCCCCTGTTTCCTAAAAGGGCAGGAGTGAGCACTAGCTATTTCTGTATGTAAGCTTTTCAGGAAACATCGAAAAAGAAAGTACAACGGGTGGAAGTATTGATTAAGGAGAATATTATAGTGCTAGGGAGAGAGGACGTGCCAGAGGAACAAGGGTGGAATCTAATTGGAGCGAAGAAGTAATTGAGGTACTATTACAATGTAAGGTATAATCTGCCCAATCAAGTCGTGGGAAAAATATAGAAAAACAAATTTTAAAGGAAATTATGAGGAGGTCCCAAAATTATAGAGTAGAGATAATGGAGGTTTTTAATTATGCTAATATAAACCATCATAGTAATGATAAAGGGTTCAGAGGGGAACGGTTCTGCATGTGTCTTCTTGATCAGTGTGTTTTTGACCAACAATGAAGGAGGCATTACTGGATTTAATGTTACAGTCTCCATGGAGACCAAAATCCTTTTAAATAGAAAAATAAGCCTCACAATGCCAATGGTACAAAAATCATGGTGCAAGATTTTGAAAACGTTTCCTGTACAAAACCAACTAAAAGCAACATAATTAACAAATAAAGAAAATTTCAAATAAAAAAGTAAATTTCACTTTAAATAGTTGATACAACAAAAATACTCTTCATGTAGTCACACGCACTTGCATTACTTCCCATACAGATGCTGAAACACATGCAATCTCAGTTTTTCTAACTTGGCCTCCACTATCTAAGGGTCTCTCATTTTTCATTTAATCATTTTGGCTCCCAAGTCACATTCACCAGCGTCTAATGGCCATCTGACATCCCTGAACATGGTCAACAGCAACAAGATGGATGTCTATGAACCCTTTCTCACTTGGGTCACAACAGTCCTGAGGGCACAGGAACTCCTTTCTCCCATCCCTTTAAATGGGTACTCTCTAACAATGGTGGAACAGCTGCAATAGGTTTTGTCAAATCCACACCCCTTACCCTGTCACCTTCAGCCTTCTGTTCTTCCCAACTGGATAACGCACACAGTAAGACATCCTCCACTCTCAACACCAAGTTTGTTCTGCCTGAAGACTTCCAGGCAGGAAACTGTTCCTTTGGAGAAAACCTTGCTTGTTTCCTCTTTGCCCAAATTCTCAGTGTGTTCCAAACTGCCAAACCGAAAATATTGACTGATCCAACCCAACTGTCATTAGCTTTCTATTTACCCTCTACTTGTTAGCTGTTCATCCCCATGGCAACCCTGGCTCACATGGGCATTTCTTGGAACATAATGATGTCATCATCAGAAAACCAAGAAATTTTGTTTTAGAATGTTCCCTCGCGGCCCCTTCAAAGGAAAATTGCACAAAAATAAAATACATGCTTTCTGAATATCAATGGATCACCACACTGGTTCTGGAAAATGGATAATAATATGTTGGCTTACATTGCAATGACGTTACTGTAAAAAAACCCTAGTTGCCACATTCCGGTGCCTGTTCGTGTCCACAGAGGGAGAATTCAGAATGTCTTTCGGGACTAATGGGAGGAAACCAGAGCACCCGGTGGAAACCCACGCAGATACGGGGAGAACGTGCAGACTCCACACAGACAGTGGCCCATTTGGGAATCGAACCTGGGACCCTGGAGCTGTAAAGCAACAGTGCTAACCACTGTGCTACTGTGCTGCCCTTGTGAACTGGGACAAGCGGATCAAGTATCAGTTGCGGAGAATTTAGGAATCAGTGATCGTAGTCTTATATGATTTAGGTTGGCTATAGAAGGACAACGAGCAATCCAGAGTCAAATATAATTAATCAGGGAGAGTGGATATTTAACTGGGGTAAGAAAGAATCTGACATGGATAATTCGGAATCAAATTTTGACAGGCAGAACTGTAATGAAATAATGTGCTGCCTTTAAAGAACAGTTTCATAGATCATAGAATTTACAGTGCAGAAGGAGGCCATTCAGCCCATCGAGTCTGCACCGGCCCATGCAAAGATCATGCTACCTAAGCACGTGACTCCATCCTATCCCCATACCCCAGTAATCCCATCTAACCTTTTGGACACTAAGGGCAATTTAGCATGGCCAATCCACCTAACCTGCACACCTTTGGACAGTGGGAGGAAACCGGAGCACCCGGAGGAAACCCACGCAGACACAGGGAGAACGTGCAGACTCCGTACAGACAGTGACCCAAGCCGGGAATCGAACCTGGGAACCTGGAGCTGTGAAGCGACAATGCTAACCACTGTGCCACCGTGCTGCAAAGTTTGCTTTGGTACAGTCAATTGCCAAGGAAGGGAAAGGAAGGACAAACAAAGCCAGAGTTCCCAAGATGATGAAAGAGATAAAGAGTAAGATGAAGCAGAAAAAGTGTGCACATGACAAGCGTTGATGCTACAAATGAGAATCAGGCTGAATATAGAAAACTCAGAAGGGAAGTGAAAAAAGGAAGAGTATGGGAAGAAACTGGGAGCTAACATAACAGGCAGTCCAAAAGTATTTTATAGATATGTAAAATAGTAGAAGAGTAGCAAAAAAACAGGTTGTGGTTGATTCAGGACCAAAAGGGGGACTTAAGCAATGATGGAGAGGGCATCATTGCTTTCATTTCACGAGCCAGTGCCTTGATGACTTATATGCTATTGAGTGGCAGGGGACAGTTTTTCATTGAAGGATCCCACCATCAGGTGACAGCCCAGCAGATCCAGATGTGCCATTAAAAGCCACCTGGACATGCAGGGAGGCTTTGCATCAGGGCTGCAAATTTCCTGTCCACTTCCTTTTGTCAGAAGACTGAACTATTTTTTCTGTGCAACCCGTTATCTCTCCCAGGCTCCCTCAAACATCTCTCCCCATCACTACCCCCTACTATCTACGATCAACCACCCCACCCCCTGCTGCCCCAATCATGAGCACGTCCCCTAGATGTCATTTTAGGTGCGTCAGAACAAAAGACAGGACAGGCTTGTGGTTCAGTGATGTCTGCAATTTCCACTTCAGTTCATCAATCGGTGCTGTTCTCAAGCCTTGCCAACTAGATACCCTCCCTTCCGACCAAGGTGACTAGGACAGAGATTAGGGAGGAAGTTAGCAACCAAGAGATTAGTCGAAGATCATTGGTGCAATTTCAGGTAAGGATCAATGACCTCCTTTGATACACCCAGGTAAGTGGCGTGGTGGCAAGGGATAGTCTCTCATGTGGGCATCGTGCTATGTTATTGTGCAAGTGTGCAGCTATGCTAGGTGGGTGAATGACCCGGATTCCATGACACTTGAGTCTAAAGCATGGGATTGTTGGGTTTGAATGAGCAACTTGATGGGTGATGGGAATGCAAGCAGACAATGGGGAGTCAGTTGACATTTACCACTAAATCTCCACTTTCACCTATAGGACAAAGAAGCTTAACTACAAGAAAAGGGTGAAGGTAAATGGAGGGGTGCCCAATCTCAGTTCCTCAACTCTGCTGAGAAGCCCTGTTGATTGTAGGAGAACTGGACAACCGGTCTGTTGCTGATAGCGAGGCTGGTGCGACTAAGCAGCAGAATAAGTATGTATACAACCAGCTGCTGCCATAATGAGAACTAAGGACTTCATGAGGAATTGGGCTGCACTCATAAATTTTGGAAACTTTGTTTGTTTATTTTTGTTTTGCTTTGCAGGGGCCCCACAATCCAGATCCCAAGCCTTAGCCATTGGAGACTGGGATGGCACCAGTGACTCAAAGGATGCACTCTCATCTACCTCTTCCACACTCTCTACCAGTGCAGGTGAAATGAAAATCGCTTATTGTCACAAGTAGGCTTCAAATGAAGTTACTGTGAAAAGCCCCTAGTGCACCCTCTCCGGTCACAACGGGCATTTAGATCCAGAGTCACATTCTGGTGAGGCCAGCATAGACATCTCTCAGAAGTTGAGGGAGACTGCAACAGCCAAAGTCCCCAATATTTAGAGAAATAGGCCCCCATCAAGACCCTGGCTGAAGGCAGGCCTCTGATTGAAACCGCAAGAAGCCTACTGACAGTGCAGCAGAGGTTAAAAGAACACATGACAGAGATGGCATGGTTTATGCACAGCTTTGGGCATACAGTAAAGAAGTCTATGTGTGCCATAAGTTCTGTGATTGTTACAAACATGAGGTTAATATGATTATAATGCTCAGGGACTGTATCTTTAAATTCAGGTAAAATAAAGTTGGGTCATATGACCTGCTCTGTAGGCTGCCTGACAGCAATCCTGGGTGTTTTGACTGATGGAGATTAGAGGGGGCCCGGATAACCTTACTGCGAAAAAGGTGCAAATTTGTTTGCACTTGGAGATTACAGTGCTAACAGTGGACAGATTGTGAGTCTCCAAAGTCTCACAACTGTGTTGAGAATATTGAGTTATAAACACTTGCATTTTAAACTGTTCTATTCCTTCCAAGATAAAAGGGGATTGGGTTCTCAAGGATTTGCATGTCTGCCTGAATACAAGACCTCTGTGCTGTACATTGCCATGAAGAAGGGCTGTGAGAGGGGAGGGGACTCAGATATCCTTGAAAACTCACAGATCATGTTAGTCAGCCAGGATCGAGGAGAGGGAGAGTAACTGTACAAAGCAAGACGTGGTTCATCATACAGGAAGGTGGGTGGGAGCTCGTGCTCAAATTGAAAAGACCAAATTCATGATGAGTTCAAATGAGGCTGGAAGATTTACACAGCTTGCACTAGAGGAAGAATCTCCAGGGAAAAATAAACATTGCTGTTTTGAGATTAAAATTCCCAGGCTGAGAAAGGAAAGAACAGAAGTAAACCCTTGGGAGCTAAGAATCACCTTGGACTAGTTCCGGGAAAACTACATGTCTACATAAAGGACACTATAAAGTATATATTTGAAGTGTGTTTTAGTTATGCTAAAAAAAAAAGGAGAATGTTCTTTCTTTGCAGTATAAAGTAGTTGCCTACAAGGAAACCTTCAGCACTTCTATTGTTTTGTTACAGTAGAAGTCGTAAAACATGAAACCTTGTGGTGTCATCCTTTCAACTATTAATTGCTAGTTTAAATTTATTTTTAAAAGATATTAGTGTCTACACACACTCAACAAAATTGGGGGCTTTTGCGGGATTTTAAATCTACAGGCTGTGGTGACTGCACTGGGGTTGGCCAGAATTTAACAGAACAGGATTTCACAGTGACTTTTGCCGTATTTATTGAAAAGTTGAAATGGCTATGTCTTTTGCTGAGGCATTCCTCGAAAGACAGGATTGGCTTTGAGTGTCATGCTACAGTTAAGAAAACTTAATTTGAAGACAAAGGCAGAAATGTTAGAAATTGATTTAAAAGGAGATGCTAAGAAGTCAGAAATAGTTGAATTATTGGGTCAACATTTAAATCGTGAGGAAGAGAACAGTGAACTAGATAAACTGCAGGTGGAGTTAGCTAGAAGGGTCTAGAAATAGTAAAATAAATGACATTTGAAGTTGAAAGGGTGCAAAAAAAATCCGAAATGCAAAAACTTAAATTAGAATCCCAAAGGGAAGTAAAAGAGAATGACAGACAAGTGCAATGAGAGGTGGAAACCAGGATATTTGAACTGGATAGTGCCCTTCCTGTTGACTCCCTTTGTGCCCATTTGTTTTATTTTGTCTTTATCGTTTTTGGTCCATGAATCGTTAATGGAGGTATACCTTTAGCTTGAGCAGAGGAAGTCAGGAATTCAACGTTTCAAAATAGTACACTGTGTTATACAGTTTTGTATTTTGGGCAGAGGATTCCAGGCTTAATGGCACCCAAGGGATTGGAGGGGCTCATTTCAATTGGTTGGCTGGTGCCAATGAATTGGCCAGGGACAGTATTCTGTCCGGCAACCGACAGAAATTGGTTCTGTCAGGTGGGTTCTTTCAGAGAAAAACCAGGAGAGTCATTGGACCCTCAAGGTGGAAGCAGCTCTTTCTCTCTGCTCCGCTGCCTACTGTCTGAAGGCAGAAACTTCTGGATCATGAAATGCGAAGCTGTCTCTCTCTGAAATGCTAGCTGCCTGCTATTTCTGTGAGTCTACAGTGAAAACTATTATAAGCTGAAAGAAAAGACAACATCAGCCTGAAAGCCTAGCCTAGAAAAAAACTGACTGGAAGGTGTCCATCTGAAATAAAGACTGTTATCCTTTTGTTATGGGCCAGGGTTTAGAGAACACCAAAGTGTCTCATCGAGTTCACCTGACCTACAACGTTTAATAGATTGTGGTTATGAGGAGCACAAGGGCCTACTTTATAGGTGTGATTGAACGGAGATCTAAAGTATTCTTTAAAAAACCATGTTTATTTATGAATCCAGTTAACACTTTATAAACCCACAGTAATCATCTTAACAACTATCAACACCAATAATCCCCACAGATACAATATTCTATAAGTAACCCTTCATAACTTTCCTAACAACATCCATATGTTAAACCCTTTTCAAAGAAAGACAGCAGGTTTAAACTCTCTACAGAAATCGGTATTACTTTGAAATCCTCAAATGAGCTGAAGACAGTCTGTAGCTTGTAGAGAGAGATCCTTATACAGCTGCTTGCTTTGCCTGCAGCTATTCAGCTCTGATAGCGAAACTAAAACACACTGTAGCTGCCTGCTCAAAAATGAAAGTGAAAGACAGCCAGCCCAGCTCCACCCACACTCTGACATCACTGCAGCTATTTGTTAAACACCAATTTCTTTGGTTATTTGATAAACACCCATTTCTTAAAGGTACATCCACTACAGCTATTTGATAAACACCCAGTTCTTAAAGATATTCTCACATGACACTTTTACTTTCATCATTATTTTACAGCCATTTTCCCCATCTGTTTGTTTGTCTTGTTAAGTGAGGCAGATATCAGGAAATTGGGTCCAGAAATGAGACCTCAATGCAGCAGGTAATTTAGCAGTTAAACAGTCTGATGAGAACAAAAATTTGCTGGCACAGCGTTAGATGAATACGCATGCACCTGGCCGAGTTACATTGTCCCAGTTAGACTTAAACTTGTTCGTGGAAATACATAGGATGTTGCAGATCCATTGTTCTTCGGGACACTGCTGTCTGGCCAACTATTAGCCCATTAGTCTGATGGCTTCTTTGTCAGTCGATGGGAGGTTAGTTGTATATCAATAGTGTGGTTCTGTTCTTTTGTTTAAACAGGAGTGGGCGTCTCACCCCCACAACCCAAAGATGTGCAGGGTAGGTGGATTGGCAACATTGAGTTTTCCCTTATTGGAAAAATGAATAAAAATAAACGGGAGTGGGCAATCACACAGCCAAGATAATGCTGATGTGTTCAGGTCTGGAAAGCCCAACGGAGAACCTTTGTTTGAGGGGCTGGGCGGAGCTTATAAAGAAAGAGAATGAATGCTGAAAGCTATGGGATGAGGCTTTGGAAATCGTCTGAGAGAGGCCATCAAAGTTACAGACGATAAGGCTTTGGAAATCGACTGAAGGAAGTCAGGAAAGTTGCCACCAAGGCAAGGAAAAGAGTTCTGAATGAATGTCCCTAACAGAAGAACAATTGCTTCCTAAATGCAAATATTACCTTTGTCTGTTTGTGCTAGTGGACAAGGGCTGCATGTTTATTTAAAGTGGTGTTTAAATGAGAACTAGTGTGTTAAGGTTAAGAAACTACATGTAATCGGCTAATTTTAGCATTGAAGTTTAGAAGTTTAAATATTGTTTTACTTTCTTTTGTTTCAATAAAGATTGTTTATAGAAAAAAACAAGCACTATTTCTTGCTGTATCACTCCCGAATTAATCGATTTTTCAGCACTGTCTTAAATCTCAAAAATAGTTATGGTCCTAGACCAGTCACTTCATCACTCTTGAGAGCTGACCAGGCATCCATAATAGACCATGTATGTGTAGAGGGTGGGCGAGTTAAAATGGGGGGGAAGGTGTTTAAAGATTAGACAATAGTTAACCAGTTGTATTTGTTGCCTATTTTATTATAGTTACAGTTAATAATCAAAGGTTAAATTTACAAACCTGGTGATGATAGTTATTGAGCAGCCAAAAACCTCGGGTATTTTAAAATAAAAGCTCAATCCAACTGTATTGCAACTCTGGGTCAAGTGGGGCTGATATTGATCGTGCATTGGCCTAGCTGCTGCAACAATCGAAAACAGCCTTGATCAAATAACAGGGAAATTTGATGGTAAATCAGATTTATCTCCTGGTTTTGATTTGGCCAGGAATATTTGTCCCGTGCCGAAGTTCAGTAAGGACGAAATTGAAGTGTATTTTGTATTGTTTGAAAAATTGCTCTAAAATGAGCATGGCCAAGAAATATGTCGATGATTTTAAAAAAAGTCTTTTGGTAGCAAATTTATTGGAGATGCGTTCAACCCTTGTGAATGAGATGTCCGCAGACAGGGTACAGATAAAACTGCTACGTTTAATCCAAATGAGTTATGATGTGGAGATGCTGGCGTTGGACTGGGGTGAGCACAGTAAGAAGTCTTACAACACCAGGTTAAAGTCCAACAGGTTTGTTTCGATATCACTAGCTTTCGGAATGCTTCTTCTTCCTCAGGTAACTGAAGAGGTATGTTCCAGAAACATATATATAGACAGATTCAAAGATGCACGACAATGCTTGGAATACGAGCATTAGCAGGTGATTAAATCTTTATAGATCCAGAGATGGAGTAACCCATCATACAAATGAGTTAGTTCCAGAAGCTTACAGGTGAACGTTTAGAAATCTGATTAAGAGAAAATCAGGGGCAGGATTCTCCATTGGCCGATACAGAAATCGGGCAACGCAATAGGGTGGAGCTTAGGGTCCGATACCAAAATCGCGACGAGCGACGATTTGTACGCCAAATAGCAATTCTCCGTGACCTCAACAGCGGCATGTTTGCGGTTCAGAACACACCTAAAGTAAACACCGTTTGCATTTCATTAGCGGGCCTGACCTAGTATTCTCCGGGGGCCTCCACGATGCTCTGCCTCTGATGGGCCGACTTCCCGACTAAGCGGTTCATTTGTGAAAGTCGTGAAACCGGCATTGTGGCTGCTGAGGGAGAGAGAGGGGGTATGGAAAGTGTCCAACATCGCCATAGTTTGCTGTCAGTTGTGCCTGCAGTCGGGGGGGCTTCTTCCAGGGCCGGGAGAGTAGCGGGGATGGTCAGGGGGTGTGCTGTGGGGTGGGGCATTGCAGCTGCACACTCTGCTGACTGCCCACTGTGAACGTAGGGCCACGGGCCATATAGGTGTCCCCCCAGGCTACACCGCTAGATGCCCTCTGGCCCTAGCCGACTGATCACCTAGACGGGCGTGCTCCAGCACAACCAGTGCCACCTTGTTGGCTGGGATGTTATGTGTGGAGAGTGAAGTGTGTATATGCAGCTGCAGCTTGTCCACAGCCGCTGAATCAGTCCAGGTTCGTCACCGGTTTTGTTGTCATGAAAGTCCACGAATTCTGCCCTGAAATTGACACTTTGGGAAGGATTCTCTGAGACTAAGTGTTGACAACAACGTAAAATTTGTGGACTGTCATGACAGAAAACTGGCGCCACACCTGCACTGACTCCGCTACTGCTAAGGGGCTAAAACCGGCGCCATGTGGAACACACTCGATTCTAATGAGAAACGGTACCAGATTCGCCGGTTTCATGATTCACACTCAGAGGCTGACAAGCTGCAACCGCATATACACACTGCACTTCCCACGCACTTCATCCCAGTGAACAATATTGCAGTAAGGAGAGCGGCACCAGGGTATGCAGATGCAGAGCTCGAGTCGCTCTTGGGCTCTGTGGAGGAGAGGAGGGTGACCCTGTACCCTGTCCCGGGAAGAAGGCTGTCAGCTGCCGCCGTTCGCCATGCCTGGGCGCAGGTGGCAGAGGCCGTGAGCGCCATGGGCAACACCGTCCGGACGGGCCAGCAGTGCCGGAAAAAACTGCATGACCTCCTCAGAACGGCTAGAGTGAGAAGGCAGCACTGTGCCCCTGGCACTAACCCCCGGCCCACATAACCATAACCCTACAACCCCGCCTCACCCAGAGGGCGGGCGAGCCCCCACCCTGCACCACATGCTGGCACCCATACTGGCCGCCATGGCTGGGTGTCCTGGCCACTGAGGCCATCAGCTACCCAACCACTAGGCTGCATCTGTCGGATTATCTAACACTGTCATTGTCTTTTTTTCCCCCCACAACCCCAGAAGGCCGCGTACAACTGCCGGTGTGGGAGAAGGCAGGAGGGGGACCGCCGGACCTGCAGCCCCTCACTGTGGCTGAGCAGAGGGCCCTGTATGTGGCCGCCGAACTGGAGCTCGGCCACGGGCGAGGGAGTAAGACCCCGCTGAGTTGCGGTTCCTTGTAACACATGACAAACACCCCTCACAAGACCCTCACCCCCACACCACCATCACTCCAATACCACCCTCACCTCCACACCACCCTCACCCCCACACCACCCTCACGCCAACACCATCACCTTTACCCACAGGGCCACCCCCACTCCCACCTGCCCTGCAACTTAATCATGCATCTTGTCTTGTGTCATGCAGGGCTTGCTGGAGATGGGGCAGGTCCATCAGGCGTCCCCCGCCCCAGCCAGTGCCACAGCCGGAGCCCCCCCCCCCCCGCGAGCTGAGCAGTGATGGGAGCAGCTCAGACATCAGCCCTCTGCCCGAGACACAGGAGACCCCAGAGCTCGAGTCGGAGGATGACACGGATTTTCCGTCACAGCTCTCTCCAACACCCACCATCCCAGAGTCACTCACCTTGGTTGGGCACTTTAGTGAAGAGGCTCCTGGGACACAACCTGGTGCTTACCACACAGTTGACCCGCAACAGTGGGTGGAGGTAGGAGCACCCGAGGGGGCAGACGGTTGGAGGGCAGTCTGATCCCAGTGACCAGCTACCGTCCAGACGGGTCTCGAGCTTCTGGAACAAACAGTTCCATCTCTAGTGGAAATGCAGTCGCAGAGCCAGGGGCTACATGAGGGGTTGTCAGCGAGCATCCAGCACCCGGAGGTGCAGTTGAAGGAGTCCAACTGCGTGCAGCAGCAGAATGTGGTGCTGGCAATGCGTGCCACCCAGGCTAACACTGCACAGGTGGCGTCCCTAGTGGAGGCATTGGGGGCGACGGATTCGGCTATGGATCAGCATGTCCAAGATGGGGCATTCTGTGCAGACGCTGGCCGAGGCCCAGGGCAGGGTTGCCGCTTCACAGGCAACCATGTCCCAGAGCCACCTGGAAATCGCAGCAGCACTCCTGAACATGACCCTGTAACAACAGGCCATGGCTGGTGTCATGTGAGAGTACCTTTAAGAAATAGGTGTTTAGAAAAATATCTGTAGTGGATGTACCTTTAAGAAATGGGTGTTTATCAGTGATGTCAGAGTGTGGGTGGATCTGGGCTGTCTGTCTGCTTTTACTTTCACTTTGGGCTTGCAGCTACAGGGTGAGTTTTAGTTTCATTTTAGATTTGGAAAAGCTGCAATCACAGCAAGATGTGTATGAATCTCTGCAAGCTTATGAATGTTCATTTGGTGATTTCAAAGTGGTAACTGTTCTCAGTCATGAAGTTAAACCTGATGTCTTTCTGTAAAGAGGGTTCTTTTTGTCTTATGGATGTTGCAAGGAAAGATTAAGAGTTACTTATAGAGTACTGTATTCTTTGGGGGATTTATTGGTGTTGATAGTTAAGATGTTTACTGTGGGTTTATAAAGTGTTAACTGGTTTCATAAATAAACAGTGTTTTAATTTAAAAGTACTGTAGATTTCTGTTGCATCACACCTGCAGAGTAGGGCCGTGTGCTCCCCATAACCATAATCTATTCAAAGTTGTGGGTCAGGTGAACTCCATGATACACTTTGGGGCTCTCTCCAGAAAATGCTGTATCAATGAGTGCAGTTTGTGACAAACCAATACTATCTCATGTATTTACAGTGGGCGTAAATTGAAACATAAATTAAATTATATTGATACAATTATTTACATGTTCCATTGTGTAGTGTGATAATAAACTGTGCTTTAGCCAATGGATCTGTTAATCTGGGAGTAGTGCTGAAGTTGCCTATTAATGATGGTCATTTCATATTAGAAAATGAACCAGCAGGAGATAAAATGCTGACACCTCCAGAGCAAAGCTCATTGAAACTGGAAATATACCAAAGAAATCAGGGACTATTTACAATCCCACTGTAGCATGTACTGTTTTGATAAAAAACCTGCCCAAAAAAATCAAAAGCTCAGGCTTATAAGTGTGAAGAGATAGTAAAACCTCAAATTGACAGCAAAAAGTTAAAACCAGCTCAAAACAAATTGGAGCCATTTCAATTAAACTTGTCTTCAGACCCTGGCTAGCTATCAAAACAAAATGCAGCATCAGAATTCAAGGCTAATTGCACAAAGGAAGAGAGACAGTACTACAAACCAAAATGACGGGGCGCTAACCCATACTATTTTGTGCAACTACAAGGCAAGGATAGATTTGAGATCTGGGCCGGGATTCTCCCCTACTGGCAGAGCGGGGTATCCTGGCAGGATGGAGTGGCGGGAACCACTCCGGCATCGGGCCGCCCCAAAGGTGCGGATTCTCCGCAACTTTAGGGGCCAAGCCCTTACTGTGAGGGGCTAGGCCCGTGCCAGAGTGGTTTCTGCTCCACCGGCTGGCGTGGAAGGCCTTTGGCGCCACGCCAGCGGGGTCGAAAGGACTTCGTCGGCCGGCGGAAGTCCGCGCATGCGAGGGAGCGTCAGCGGCTGTTGACGTCATACCCGCACATGCGCAGGTGGGGGGTCTCTTCCGGCCATGGTGAAGGCTATGGCCGAGGTGGAGGGAAAAGAGTGCCCCCACGGCACAAGCCCGCCCGCGGATCAGGTGGGCCCCAATCGCGGGCCAGGCCACCGTGGGGGCACCCCACGGGGCCAGATCGCCCCGCGCGCCCCCACCCCCAGGACCGAGGAGCCCTGCCCGCGCCGCCAGTACCACTGGTAAGGTAGGTGGTATGATTCACGCCGGCAGGACTGGCATGACAGCAGCGGGACTTCGGCCCATCACGGGCCGGAGAATCGCCGGGGGAGGGGGGGGGGGGGGCCGCCGACCGGCGCGGCGCGATTCCCGCCCCCGCCGAATATCCGGTGCCGGAGAATTCGGCGGCCGGCGGGGGCGGAGTTCACGCCAGCCCCCGGCGATTCTCCGATCCGATGGGGGGGTCGGAGAATCCCGCCCAGAAGTGGAAAATAAAACTTCTAAATGAAGAAGCTGTGGTTTTTGCTTGGAAGGAGTTGGGCAAAGCTCATGTTGAGTGGGTTGGCAAAAGAGCAGAAATAATGGAAAAGAATGGGTGAGCTGAGTAAAAAAGAATATCAGGATTTTAAAAATCAGAACATCGATGTAACCTCAAGAAGATTATTAATCCGGCAGAGGAGAACTGTAATCCTGCATTTAAACAGGGGAAAGATGAATTTCATGGCTAATCAGCTGAGACATGTTTTAAAAATGTAAACGTTAAAGAATCCATTGCTCTGAACGCAAAGAGTAATCCAAGGATTGAGTTAAAAGGTCAACACCCTGATGACAGTGTAAGATAAAGCTGAACCAAAGAAAATTCAGAATCCAGTGGAAAAGACAAAGGTCCATAATTCTCCATTTGGAAGACAAAGGGCGGCATTCACCGTTACCCGACGCTAAAATCGTATTCGGCGAGCGGGCGGAGAATCCCCGTTTGCGACCGAATCGGGGCCAGCGCCGTTTTTCAGATGCTTCGCCCCCTCCAAATCGGCGTCATCTAGGAGCGTGCCGCATACTGTTGCGACAGTATCACCCTCCCCCGATTCTCCGCCCTCGATGGGCCGAGTACACGTGTCGCGTGTGATCTGAATTTTAATAAACCCGGCATGGTGGCTGCGGCCTATGTCTAGCACTGCCATAGTCGGGCAGGGGGCGGGGAACCGTGATGCTGGCAGGGGGGGGCTTCAGAGAGGGCTGGGGGGACAGGATGAGGGTGGTCTGGGTGTGGCGAAGGGGAGGGGTCCAAGTGCGCAAGCAGCGCCATGCTGTACGGCGCGACCGCTGCAAGTTGTCGCCGTGGCCATGGACCCCGGCAATTTTCCAGCCGTTTATGTTGGGAACGCCGGGAGGTTTACCCGGCGCCGCAGCTACTGCCCCACCGGGCGGGGGCGGTGCCAATTTTTTCATTGTAAAACTAGACACTTCCTCCGGACATAGCGTCAAAATTGGAGAATCGAGCCTGACTGAATTGCATGTGAATTGCATTCCCGTTGGGGCGCTATTGGATAAATGAGTCAGGCCATGCCATGCAATTGGACCAGCACTCTGCCGCCGCGAATTTAGAGCAATTCCTGTCTCAGCGAGCATTCGAACCGCTAAGGCCGGAGTTAGCACGAAAAAGCCTGGCAGCTGGAGCTGTTTTACAGCCCACCACTTAACCACACACTCACTGCAGCCACAAAGATGGCTCACAGAAGTCTGGTCCCCTGGGGTTGGGAGTCTGAGGTGGACCCACAACTCCATGCCAGTGAGGAGAGGAGACACCCCCTCTTCCGCAGGGTGGGTTGCACATTCATGTCTGCACACCTGAACACCGCATGGGAGCTGGTGGCAGAGGCAGTCAGCAAGAGATAGATGGTGATCCAGGGGGGTGGGGATCAAGGGTGAGGCCTCTTCTCTGAGAGAGGCATCTAACCAGGGAGGGTTCCAAAGACCTCGGTACAGGTGTACAGGGTGAGCTCTGTTGATCCATTGTTTCCCCTGCCGTGGGCCAGCACTTTGCAACAGTGCCAACACTAAGGTGAGCCTCTGCTTGAGGTTGGACATGCCCATCACCTTGATGAAACAGTTATGGTATGAGGATGTCCAGAGGGCCAGCCTGGATGGGCTCCCAGATGACCAGAGGCTTCCTGGGCATTTAAAAGACACAGGCAGCACTCAGAGTGAACAGCCAGTGACCTGAAAGTAGCACCAAAGGGATCCGTCTAAAAGACGGACTGAAGTAATGGTGGTCTGAACCTGGCAACGCTGATCCCAAGGGGGACACTCTGAGTCCACGGACCTGGCAGGCACCCCTTGCTACTGCCCCGGCCCAGGCAGGCACCCCCCAGAAAGCCGACAATGTTTGAGGGTTTTTCATGTTTTTTTTCAGCTTCCCGCTCCCCATCCACAGCCATGCTGCCCAATTTTTAAATACTTGCACTAATTCGGAAGGGTGGAGCATACTGTGTCCAATCCATTACCCACATTTAAATGCATGCAAATGCTGATTTTGCATTCCCTAGCCAGCAGGGTGCGCAAACCTCATTATTGCACCCAGGCAGGGGCCAGAGCATGGCACCAGAATCAGCGCTGGACGTAAATCTTTATTTGCACATGATGCCTGATTCTCCGCCCAATTGCGATTTGAATCCAGCCATTGACAAATGAGGAGCGGTTGTGGTCTTTGGATCTGAACTCGATGGACTTCATCAAGGGGAGGTCATGTCTGGAAAATCTGTGAGAATTCTTTGAGGCTGTAACAAGCAAGTCAGACAAAGGAGAACCAGTGGACGTGATCTACCTAGATTTCCAGAAGGCCTTTGACAAGGTGCTATATAGGAGGCTGTTAAATAAGTTAAGAGCCCATGGTGTTAAAGGTAAGATACTTTCATGGATAGAGGATTAGCTGACTGATAGAAGGCAGAGAGTGGGGATAAAGTGGTCATTTTCAGGATGGCAATCGATGACTAGTGGTGTGCCTCAGGGGTCGGTGTTGGGACCACAACTTTTCACAATATACAGTAATAATATGGAAGAAGGAATTGAGGGCACTCTTGCTAAGTTTGCAGCTGATACAAGGTTATGCAGAGGGACAGGTGGTTGAGGACTGAGAGGGATTGCAGAGGAACTTGGACAGTCTAGGAGAGTGGGCAAAGAAGTGGCAGACGGAATACAATGTGGAAAAGTGAGAGGTTATGCACTTTGGTAGGAAGAATGGAAGCATAGAGTATTTTCTAAATGGGAAAAGGCTCAGGAAATCAGAAGCACAAAGGGACTTAGGAGTCCTAGTTCAGGATTCTCTTAATGCTAACGTGCAGGTTTAGTTGGCAGTTCGGACGGCAAATGCAATGTTAATATTCATGTTGAGAGGGCTAGATTCCAAGAGCAGGGATGCACTGTTCAGGCTGTATAAAGCTCTGGTCAGACCCCATTTGGAGTATTGTGAGCAGTTTTGGGAACCGTATCTAAGGAAGGATGTGCTGGCCTTGGAAAGCGGCCAGAGGAGGTTCACAAGAATGATCCCTGGAATGAAGAGCTTGTCGTATGAGGAACGGTTGAGGACTCGGGTCTGTACTCATTGAAGGTTGGAAGGATGAGGGGGGATCTTATTGAAACTTACAGGATACGCCAAGGCCTGGATAGAGTGGACATAGAACATTACAGCGCAGTACAGGCCCTTCGGCCCTCGATGTTGCGCCGACCTGTGAAACCACCCTAAAGCCCATCTACACTATTATAGAACATAGAGAGGATGTTTCCACTAATAGCAAAATCTGGAACCCAAGGCCACAGCATCAGACTGAAGGGACAATCCTTTAAAACTGAGATGAGGAGGAATTTCTTCAGCCAGAGGGTGTTGAATCTGTGAACTCTTTGCCGCAGAAGGCTTTGGAGGCCAAATGACTGAATGTCTTTAAGACAGAGATCGATATGTTCTTGATTAATAAGGGGATCAGGGGTTATGGGGATAAAGCAGGAAAATGGGGATGAGACAAATATTAGCCATGATTGAATGACAGAGCAGACTCGATGGGCCGAGTGGCCTAATTCTGCTCCTATGTCTTATGGTGTTTTGGTCTAATATAACAAAAAATTCCATTTGGGTTTTCAATTTGCACTTGCTGGTTTTCAAGTACTGGAAGGACAACTATCAAAAGTCAGAACTGTTCTTCTGGACAAGGTTAACTAAATCCAACCAAGGATGCAATTGTCTAACCAAGAACATGGAAACAACGTGAACTCTGATAATTGAGGAAGGAGGGGGCAGCACGGTGGCGCAGTGGGTTAGCCCTGTTGCCTCATGGCGCTGAGGTCCAGGTTCGATCCCGGCTCTGGGTCACTGTCTGTATGGAGTTTGTACATTCTCCCCATGCCTGCGTGGGTTTCACCCCCACAACCCAAAGATGTGCAGTGTAGGTGGCTTGGCCATGCTAAATTGCCCCTTAATTGGAAAAAATGAATTGGGTACACTAAATTTAAAAGAAAAAGAGAAAGGAGATTTACCATGACATATCCTTGAAGGTGAAGTCTCTTGCAGCCAAACTTATTCATGTATAAAAAGGATAAAAACCATTCTAAAGTGGACTTTAAATCCTAACTCTTACAGGTATTTGGTTGACACATGTTAAACATTGTTTCTGCCAAGATGGACTGTTTAATGAAAAATGTGACAGCATGGCAGAAGAATATTACTTCTTATATAGAATGTTATAAATTGTTACAATCCAGCTCTTACTGCTCCAACCACCCCCACAACACAGTGTAGATCTCATCCAATCGCCCGTTCTTTCTAGCTTTGATGAAGAGTCATCCAGACTCAAAGCGTCAGCTCAGTTCTCTCTCCACAGCTGCTGGGCGGGTTGTCCCGCTGAAGCTGAATTGCACGTGATTTGCGCTCCCACTGGGACCACATATCACAAAGCAATTCACTATTCTTCGCCACACAAATTTTTCCATAGACCCTGGGTCGCTGTCCGTGTGGAGTTTGCACATTCTCTCCATGTCTGCGTGGGTTTCACCCCCACAACCCAAAGATGTGCAGGTTAGGCGGATTGGCCACGCTAAATTGCCCCTTAATTGGGGAAAAAAATTATCGGGTTTAATTACTCTAAATTTATTTTAAAAATTAAAAAAAATTTGCATAGCGAGGAATAGGCAGGATTCTTAATGGAACCCTGCTAACAGGTGGCCCGATAACGATGTCCCACAGCTACCGACTCCTCGCATTGCAAAGCAGCCCCCAACTATCCCACCCCACCCCGTATCGCGAATCAGCTCTCCACCCCCAGATTTCCTACGTCCCACTCTTCCCCCCAGTACGGGGGTGACCCTACCAGCCGGCCCTCAAGGGGACCCACCAAATAGGGAGACCCTGGCAGGAACCCCCTAACTAAAGGCACCACTCCGAGACCCCCTAAATTGGGAGACTCCCCCTGCAACCCCTAACTAAAGGATCCCCCTGAGACAACCTAACTAAAGGACCCTTGCAGAGACCCCCTAACAAAAGGACCCCTCGAAACCCACTAACTGAAGGACCCATTCCCTCAGTGACCCCCTAGATAAAGGACCTCCGGAGACCTCCTAACCAAAGGCCCCTCCACAGGGACGCCATAACTAAAGGACACTCCCACGGAGACTCTGTAACTAAGGGGAGCCCCCCCCCCCCACGACCCTCCAGAAAAGATTCCCCTGTCTGGAACTTAGAGAGCAGTCCGGACAAGGACAGTTAAAAAAACTATTGTTGTAACACTCATCTGGAAGCACCACAGTTCATTCCTGAAAAGAGAAAAGTGGTGATCTGTATTTAAACCCCTCAGATCCTTTAGCAGCAGGCATTCATTAATTTCTTGAATGGGCTGTGATTGGCAGCTGCTACAAAACATCTGTGAGAACAAAGAACAAAGAACAATACAGCACAGAAACAGGCTCTTCGACCCTCCAAGCCTGTGCTGATCACGTGTCCTTTCTAGACCAACCGCCTGTATCCTTCTAAACCCCGTTTGTTCATGTGCCTATCCAGATAAGTCTAAAAGGTTGCTAACATAGCTGCCTCAACCACCTCACTTGGCAGAGCATTCCAGGCCACCACCTGTGTAAATACCCTCCATACCAGGCAATATCCTGGTAAACTTTTTCTGCACTCTCTCCAAAGCCTCCACGTCCTTCTGGTAGTGCAGTGACCAGAATTGGACACAGTATTCCAAATGTGGCCCAATCAACGTTTGATATAAGTGTAACATAATTTTCGAGCTTTTATACTCGATACCTCATCCTATGAAGGCAAGCATGCCATATGCTTTCTTCACCACCATTTCCACCTGTACTGCCACTTTTAAGGAACTGTGGACCTGCACACCCAGATATCTCTGTGTCTCTACACTCCTGATGGTTCTTCCATTTATTTTAAAGCTCCCACCTGAATTGGATCTACCAAAATGCATCACCTCACATTTGTCCGGGTTAAATTCCATCTTCCATTTCTCTGCCCAATTTTGCAGCCTATCTATAGCCTGTTGTATTCTCCGACAATCTTCATCACTATTTGCAACTCCTGCAGTCTTAGTATCATCTGCAAACTTGCTAATCAGACCCACTAGCTTTCTTCCAAGTCATTTATATGTATTACAAAGAGCAGAGGTCCCAGAACTGATCCCTGCGGAACACCACTAGTTACAGACGTCCATTAGGAAAAGCATCCTTCCACTTCTACCCTCTGTCTTCTATGGCCAAGCCAGTACTGGATCCATCCAGCTAGTTCACCCTTGACCCCATGTGGTCTAATCTTTTGCACCAGCCTGCATTGAGGGACCTTATCAAATGCTTTACTAAAGTCCATATAGACAACATCCACAGCCTTTCCCTCATCAATCATTTTTGTCACTTCCTCAGGCAGCATGGTGGCGTAGTGGTTAGCGTTGCTGCCTCATGGCGCCGAGGTCCCAGGTTCGATCCCGGCCTGGGTCACTGTCCGTGTGGAGTTTGCACATGCTCCCGTGTTTGCGTGGGTTTCGCCCCCACAACTCAAAGATGTGCAGGGTATGTGGATTGGCCACGCTAAATTGCCCCTTAATTGGAAATAATGAATTGGGTACTCTAAAAAAATTTTTTTTAAATGTTGTCACCTCCTCAAAAAATTCAATCTAATTAGTGAGACATGACCTCCTTCATACAAAACCATGCTGTCTGTCACTAATAAGACCAGTACGAAGTCTTACAACACCAGGTTAAAGTCCAACAGGTTTGTTTCGATGTCACTAGCTTTCGGAGCGCTGCTCCTTCCTCAGGTGAATGCAGAGGTCTGTTCCAGAAACACATATATAGACAAATTCAAAGATGCCAAACAATACTAGGAATGCGAGCATTAGCAGGTGATTAAATCTTTACAGATCCAGAGATGGGGTAACCCCAGGTTAAAGAGGTGTAAATTGTATCAAGCCCCCACCGTCATCAAACCAGCAGACAAAGGGGGGACCACTGTCGTACTGAACAGAACGGACTACTGCAAAGAAGTATACCGACAACTGAACAACCAAGAACACTACAGACAGTTACCCGCAGATCCGACCAAGGAACACATCCGCCAACTTAACAGACTGATCAAGACCTTGGATCCAGATCTTCAGAGCACCCTACGTGCTCTCATCCCACGTACTCCCCGCATTGGAGATCTCTACTGCCTCCCGAAAATACATAAGGCCAACACACCAGGCCGCCCTATCGTTTCAGGCAATGGGACCCTGTGTGAGAACCTCTCTGGCTACATCGAGGGCATCTTGAAACCCATCGTACAAGGTACACCCAGCTTCTGTCGCGACACGACGGACTTCCTACAGAAACTCAGCACCCATGGACCAGTTGAACCAGGAACATTCCTCGTCACAATGGACGTCTCGGCACTCTACACCAGCATCCCCCATGACGACGGCATTGCTGCAACAGCCTCAGTACTCAACACCGACAACTGCCAATCTCCAGACGCAATTCTGCAACTCATCCGCTTCATTCTGGATCACAACGTCTTCACCTTCGACAACAAGTTCTTCATCCAGACGCACGGAACAGCCATGGGGACCAAATTCGCACCCCAATACGCCAACATCTTCATGCACAAGTTTGAACAGGACCTACTCACCGCACAGGACCTTCAACCGACGTTATACACCAGATACATCGATGACATTTTTTTCCTTTGGACCCACGGTGAAGAATCACTGAAACGACTACACGATGACATTAATAAGTTCCATCCAACCATCTGACTCACCATAGACTACTCTCCAAAATCAGTTGCATTCTTGGACACACTCGTCTCCATCAAGGACGGTCACCTCAGCACGTCGCTTTACCGCAAACCCAAGGATAACCTCATGATGCTCCACTTCTCCAGCTTCCACCCTAAACACATTAAAGAAGCCATCCCCTATGGACAAGCGCTCCGTATACACAGGATCTGCTCAGACGAGGAGGAGCGTAACAGACATCTATAGACGTTGAAAGATGCCCTCGTACGAACGGGATATGGCACTCGACTCATCGATCGACAGTTCCAACGCACCACAGCGAAAAACCGGACCGGCCTCCTCAGAAGACAAACATGGGACACAACCGACAGAATACCCTTCGTCGTCCAGTACTTCCCCGGAGCGGAGAAACTACGTCATCTTCTTCACAGCCTTCAACACGTCATTGATGACGATGAACATCTTGCCAAGGTCATCCCCACACCCCCACTACTTGCCTTCAAACAACCGCGCAACCTCAAACGAACCATTGTTTGCAGCAAACTACCCAGTCTTCAAAACAGTGACCACGACACCACACAACCCTGTCATGCCAATCTCTGCAAGACGTGCCAGATCATTGACATGGATACCACTATTACACGTGAGAACACCACCCACCAGGTACGCGGTACATACTCGTGCGACTCGGCCAACGTTGTCTACCTCATACGCTGCAGGAAAGGATGTCCCGAAGCGTGGTACATTGGCGAGACCATGCAGACGCTGCGACAACGAATGAACGGACATCGTGCAACAATCACCAGGCAGGAATGTTCCCTTCCAGTCGGGGAACACTTCAGCAGTCAAGGGCATTCAGCCTCTGATCTCCGGGTAAGCGTTCTCCAAGGCGGCCTTCAGGACCCGCGACAACGCAGAATCGCCGAGTAGAAACTTATAGCCAAGTTCCGCACACATGAGTGCGGCCTCAACCGGGACCTGGGATTCATGTCGCATTACATTCATCCCCCACCATCTGGCCTGCAAAATCCTACCAACTGTCCTGGCTTGATACAATTTACACCTCTTTAACCTGGGGTTACCCCATCTCTGGATCTGTAAAGATTTAATCACCTGCTAATGCTCGCATTCCTAGCATTGTTTGGCATCTTTGAATTTGTCTATATATGTGTTTCTGGAACAGACCTCTGCATTCACCTGAGGAAGGAGCAGCGCTCCGAAAGCTAGTGACATCGAAACAAACCTGTTGGACTTTAACCTGGTGTTATAAGACTTCATACTGTGCTCACCCCAGTCCAACGCCGGCATCTCCACATCATGACTAATAAGACCACTCACTTCCAAATGTGCATAGATCATGAGAATCTTTTCCAACAATTTCACTATCACTGACGTCAAACTCACTGGCCTATAATTACCTGGATAATCCTTGCTTTACCCGGATTGTCCTTGCTTCATTCCTCTGCCTTCATGGATGAGTAACTCTAAGTGCTGTAACTACAATGTTTAGAAACATCAGCCACATCAAAGAGAGTTAAGTGCATTCCAATCATCCCCTTGACCCGTGAGTGATTTTGAAGTGCTGAGCTGGAAACTGACGGCACTTAACTCTCTTTCAATTTGAAGAACATTTATGAGATTTATAAGATTGCTATGTTTTAGGGCTGGATCTTTAATTGAAGATAAAATTTAACTTAGGGTAAAAGGTATGACATGTTCTGTACTCTGCCTGACAGCTAGCCTGGTTGGTTTGATTGTCGGAGATTAAAGAGAGCCCAGATTGTTTTACTGGAAATAAGGTTTATCCTTGGAGTCAATGGCAGAAGTCAGTGGGCAGCAATTCTCAGAAATGTGCTGAGAATGTCAGGTTACAAACAGCTGTCTTTTAAACTGCAATGTAGTTCCAAAATAAAAGGGGATTGGGCTCTGAGAAGGGAAAGTCTAAGATATCCCTGGGAACTCACAGGCAAGGTTTCCCTGCCATGATCTTGGAGAAGGAAAGCAGCTATAGGCAACAGCATTCTGTGACTCACCATATAGGAATGTGGGTTGGACCTTGCACTCAAATTGAAAAGATAGAATTCATGAGGAGTCGAAATAAGGCAGGAGGATTCATATTGGACTAGAGGAAGACTCTCCCAGGAAAAATAAAACCACTGTGAAAGATGATTTCATGATTAAAAGTCCTTGACAGCAACTATTCACTTTGGACTGGTTCCGAGAGATCAGTTGTGCAGAAAGAGATATGGGAATCTTCTTTTCTGTGGTTTAAAATTGCCTCTAAAGATCGTGTTTGTATGGTGATTTAAGTCTTAAAACAGGGCATCTTGGTTGGGATTCTCCATTTGGTAAACTAAGGGCGCGAACTAGTGGAAAGGTTTCTAAGTGTCCTGCCCTGCACACACACCACCTCAGGCTACATCAGGGACCCCTGGCACCAGATCCCAGACCCTGGACAACAGATCTTTGCCGGGACCAGTACTTGTACCGTATCGGGTGCAGGTTCCCTTCCCGATACACCCACCCACCCTCTGGTCGTGGGGATATCCCCAGTGCTGAGGCCAAGCTCTTGGCTGTTTGATTGTTGCCGGCTGTCTCCATGGTGTTCAGGTGAAGTGCCTAGGCCTCACAGTCTGATCGGAATGCCAGGCCACTCACCTACAACATGGCAAGTCTACTCACGGGAATCCATTTGGGAGCTGTCAGATGCTCATTAAACTAGCAATACCTAATCCCTATTCGCGATGGTCTTTAGCTATGTAGCCAGAGGCTACCGCCATGGTCGTGAGAGTTAAATGACCTTCACAATATTTCCACGGACAGAGCTCGGTCCTGGGCGTGTTCATTGATATGGACAGGCAGCAACCTGTGTGTGTGTACATTATCCAGGGGGGTGAGGTGGGGGGGTGGCATGTTGGACCCACAGGTGCTGTGTCCCTCACCTCGCTAGCCCAAGGGCGGCCCACCAACGATGTCGCCACCCCCCCCCCCCCCCCCCCCCGGACCGGTAGCAAGTGAGTAACCCCTCATCCACAGATCACTCTTTCCCAAGATCTCACCATGTCTCTTGTCTTTTGTTTTGCAGGATCACCATCACATGAGGCCGGCCCATCCGTGGGCGTTGCCCCCAGCCAGATGACCCGCACACCCTGGAGCACCATTTTGGGGAACACATCGACTTCTTGTCACTGTTGTCACCTGCATCCTCCACCACCACAGAGACTATCACCTTGGTGGGACATTTTAGTGAAGAGGTTCCTGGGCCACCTTCTGATGTGCACTTCACACATGGTGCAGCACATCAGGTAGGAGGTAAGGACTCCTGAGGGAGCGGACGGTTGAAGGGCTGCCGGAACCTAGGAAACAGCTGTGCTCCAGACGGTATTGTGCATCTCAAAGTGTAATCCCATCACTGGTACTGATGAAGACACCGAGCCAGTATGTATAGGAGGGGTTTTCACCATCATTCCAGTGGCTGCAGATGCAACTGGAAGAGTCCAACAGCCTTCAGGCACAAGAGATGGTGCCCAGGCCAACGCTGAACGGTAGCATCCGTGGTAGAAGGCTTGAAGCAAGACATCTGAACCATGGGTGAAGATGTCCAAGTCTTGGGGCAATCTGTGCGGTCGATGGCTGAGGCTCAGGACAGGGGAGCCCAGTCACAGACAGCCATGTACCAGGCCCACATGGACATTACTGCGCCACTCCAGAGCTTGGCCCAGTCACAAAGGGTCATAGCTGAGAGCATTAAGAGCATTGGCCTGGGCCAGTCGCAGAGGGACATGACACAGTCTCAGAGTGGCATTGCACAGTGCCAGAAAGACATTACCGAGGCAGTGAGGGACATGATTTACTCACTGAGGGACATGTCCCAGTCTCAGAGCGCCATGGTTGAGGGTATCGAGACCCTGGTTCAAATGAGGGTGGGCCTCCAGATCTGGCAGCACGAGGTGATTGTGGCGGCTCTGGAGCTCACACGGCCTCACCTCTGCCCCATGGAGTAGCCGGGGAGTCATCGAGCACCCGCGGCAGGAGGAAGTTATGGGGCTGATGTCTTTGGCAAGGGATTGCCAGTGGGCAGAGCCAGTTGGCACTTTGTCACCTATTACACCCAAAAATCGACTGGGTCCATCCAGGTTCAGGCGCTCAATAGGACGGCCGCCATAGGCATCCAAGGTCAGAGGGCGAGGTTTACAGCAGGACGCCTCCACATCAGACGTGCTATCTGGGGGGGGGTCACAACTGAAAGGAGCGGTAGGCCACATATGATAAGAAAGTTAGACACCAGTTAAGTTGACAGAGGTGCAGCACATAGGTTAGAGTTGCGGGAAGGGCACAATAATGTATATAATCAGCATTGAACACTTTTTCACCAACATTTCAACCTGCCTCAATCCTACGTCTGAAGGTTGTTAGGGGTGGTTTGGGATAGGTGCATAGGTTATGCCGGGTGGTGGGTGTGGGTGGGTGGGGAGATGTGTTGGAGGATGGCACATGGCAGTGCCCCCGGGACATTTGATCATTCCACCTGGGGTCACCCTCAGAGAGGTGGCAGGGAATGGGACCAAGTATGAGGACATCTTGTAGGTCAGCTTAACCAGTGAGTGACCTGTCACCACTCATCATCTCCAGAAACAACCCCCCCCCCCCCCCCCACCCCCGTCCACGCCAAAGAATATATGGTCCCATGAAATGGAATGGCCAGTCAGCAAATCGGGAGGTGGGCCTGGAGAACATTGGGCGACCTGGCCTCCCAGGCACCACGCCGAGTTCTTCCTGGACATCCTCCTCATCCTCATCATCAGATGAGGCCCGGTGTTCTTCTTACTCCTTTAGCATGTCTGTCCTCTGCTGCACAATGTTGTGCAAGAAGCAGCAGGATTGCACAATGTCAGAGATGCTCCTGGGGATATAGTGCAGTACCCCACCAGAGCAGTCCAGGCAGCGGAAGCACATCTTGAGGATGCTGGTGCACCGTTCATTGACGCTCCTGGTTGCTGTATGGATGTCGTTACAATGGTTCTCCTCATTGGTCCAGGATCTAAGGACAGGAGTCATTACCCAAGACTTCAGTATGTACCCTTGTTCCCCAAGAGACAACTCACTTGCGGGAGCACCTCAAAGGTGCCAGGAGCCGACAAGTGCAGACGTGCATGATCTGCAGCTGGTGGTCACACACCAGCTGCGTATTCAAGGAATGGAAGCCCTTCCTTTTAATGATGAGCCAGTGCTCGTTGGGGGATCTGTGTTCCATTGACCACCCCCTGGATCTGCAGCATGCCAGTGATGGTGGCAAACCCTGCTGCCCGGGCATCCAAGTCCAGACTAAAGTTAATACAATCTATGCCTGGGCACATATGGCATCTGTCCCAGCACGGGTGCACCTGTGTGCAGATGTCTGAGAGAGTCCAGACAGGTCCCTGCTCAGCCCCTGGAAAGACCCAGAGACATAGGAATTCAGGACAAACTTTACAGCCACCAGGAGTGGGTTGCATCCTCCAAATCACCAAGGTTCAAGGTGCATTATCATCGAGCACAATGTTCCCTGGATAGCCAAAGTATTTGGCGGCACATGCAATCTGGTATCTCCTTGAGGAACAAGCGCTGGTTGTATACATGGGCTCCTTCGCACCTCCCCCTTGACCTGTAGGACAGCCAGCACTTAAAGCCTCATTGACTGGTCCCTGGTCTTCTGGGGCAGGTGCCTGTTGTGCAGCATCACCCTGAGCAGTGCCTTGGCCTGTAACCTCCATGCGTCCGCAATGGCAGCGACAGCCAGGTAGATAGCGAGCATTGCTGGCTATACTCCGAAATTCATTCTCTGCAGTGGGAGAAAAGAAAGGACACGTTAGCAAAATAAATATTCCCTTACCCATCCAAACACAACAGGCTTCATGGTGACCCTTATTTGCACTTCACCTGCACCCTCCACATAATTCCCCCCCATACTCACTCCCACCCCTAAGCTGCTGCTCCCGATATGTTGCTTTCCACACTGCACTCCTCCCCCCATCGGAGAGGGGCACCGGGCCTGTGATGTGGGGAGCCTCTATCCTCACCACCCATCCCTATCAACAGGCATACTGATGGCTGCCTCAACCCGTGTCAGCGATAGGCCCTGCGTCCCCTGTCTTCTTTCCCCAGTGTGGTCTATTGTGGGTGTCCTCGTTGGGTGGGCCGTGTATTATCCCGGCAGCAAGGTGGCACCTGGTTGTGTGGTTGGGAAGGTGACCTTGTGCCATCAATCGCCTCTTTGCTCAGAAGCTTGTGTGTGGACAGGTCCTGAAGATGGGGGTGAGGCAGGGAAGTGTGCGTTTTCTGAGAGTTTAGCTGCAGTGTGATGTGGGTCCTTGGTGCAACACCCAAGTTGTGACAATCTGACCGGTGGCAGGATGAATGGGAACAGGGGCACAGTGGGCAGGCAGCACTTGGAGACAGCTGGTGGTCCTGAGGGGTGGGCTAGTTGATATGGTCACTTGTGAAGCCTCTGCCCTGAGGGGACAGTATGCCAGGGAGGATGCCAAAGGCCACGGTGCATGTGTCCTTTGCTTGGGGTCAGCTCTGCTATCCCTCAGCTCCCCTGCAGGGGGTAGCGCTTCTGATGAGTGAACTGAGGAGTGCCAGCACCTGGCGTGCCATTGATTGAACTTGGTCACGCCCACCCCATTGACGGGTCAGTTGGGGTCTGAGAGTTTCCAGAGGGTGGCCTGGATTGGTTCCCAGATAACTAGAGGCTCTGTGAACATTTATAGGACACAGTGGGTTGTAACTTGGACTAAATGGGTGGGTTTAAAACAAGTACTGCAGCAATGGCAGTCTGCGCCAGGCCACCCCAATCCCGACGAGGACACCCAAATCCACAGAGCTGTCACCAAGCCGCTCCCCTCTACTCCTCCCGGTCCAGGCATCCAAACCCCAGCAAGCATTACAATTTTGAAGATTTTAAAAAGTTTATTTACCTTCTCGCACCCCCTCAGCAGTCATGGCACCAAGTCCCCACTTGTAAATGGTTGCAGTAAATCGTGACAGCATGATTTTCGCCTGAGAGTGGCGGAGCATCGCAGAAGGGCGGAGCAAACGTGTCCAACCCGCTCATCAGATTCAAATCCATACAAATGATGGTTTTGGATGGGACCTCCACGCGGGGTGCAAACTCTATTTTTGCATAGCGCCGGTTTCTCTGCCCGATTGCGATTCGCATTTCCGGCATCGTGAGAGGGAGAATCCAGCCCTTTGTTGTGTCATTCTTCTGACATTAACTGGAAGTTCAAATTTTCTTTCAAAAGTAATTGGATTCAATTGAGGTTGTAACACCATGTCGCAGGCATATCCATAGAATCCCTACAGTGCAGAAGGAGGCCATTCGGCCTATTGAGTCTGCACAACCCTCTGAAAGCGCACCCCACCCAGGCCCACTTCACCACACTATCCCCTTAACCCCACCCAACTTGCACATCTTTTGGACACTAAGGAGCAATTTAATGTGGCCAACCCACCTAACCTGCACATCTTTGGACTGTGGGAGGAAACTGGAGCAATCGGTGGAAACTCACACCGACACGGGGAGAACATGCAAACTCCACACAGACAGTCACCCAAGGTCGGAATTGAACCCCGGTCCTTGGCACTGTGAGATGGCAGTGCTAACGATTGTGCCACTATGCTGCCTTATGACCGCATGACTGACTCTGTGGAGAAGCTGGTGACCACTAAAGCTAGGATAAGCATTGATCCATATGCTCTCCGATATGCACTCCCTTGCTCCAGCTATTGGCTCCATAAAGCAATAGTTAGGGCAAAATGGGACAAAGAAACAAGTTCTCCCTCCTGTGCCCAATCTCAGGGAAACAGGGAGGTTCTAATGTACATCCGATATCAAAGTCCCTACCAGCTGTTCCTGAATGCTCCTCTCAGGGAACTCCCAGGATAAGTATCCTCTTTCCATACCCTCAGCCGTTGACCTTCTTTTCCTCCAGTAGGTTTGGTCGAATAGGGCACCCTCAATAGTTCGGAGCCCTCAATGCCTCAGTCCTCCAGAGAACACAAGACAAAATCATTACAGGCAACTGGAAACGGCACACAGCTGCCTTCACCTCCGCTTCTGATATCAGGTTCACAACAAGACATAGCGGTAGGAAAAGAAAACTTAAGAGTTTATGAGAGTACAAAGAGGGCATGGTTGTTTTTACAAATTTCACTTTGTAAATATTGCACGATATATTGTTTTCATTTTATTCATGAGTGTCCCATTAGCCTTTTTCGGGCTTGAAACATCAGAGGCATAACCATACTGGCACGTTTCATGGTTGTCACTCAGGGGAATGTAGATATCTCCTTTACTGTGTCAGAGATTATGTTGTGTGTTTTGTGATCAGTCTTTTTTTAATGCTTATGTGTGTCCATTCAGATGTTCACCAGTCTTTGGACATTGAAGATTATATGGGCTCTGCAGACACTCCATCATGTGCAGTGTCAAGGAGATTGTCTGAGAATATGTTCCACAGGGACAATTGATCTGCCTTATGTGAAGTCAAGGGCCTGTAATTATGGAGCAGTTTCTAAGATCTCGAGCACGATTGGTTGCTTGACGTATGCTCACCGGAGCGACAGTTATCTGTAGTGAGTATGTGTGACAGACGTCAACTCCCTTTGCAGTTCTTAGTGGTATAGGACACAGGTTCAGAGGGAGTTCCTGGCCGGGGGGGGGGGGGGGGGGGGGGGGGGGACTGGCAGGTGTTGATAGATATTGTAATAGGCAGCGTAGACAGGGAAACCTATTGCCGCAGTGGAACTATGGTCATGTAGTTCCTCAATCTTGGACAAATCTTGTGTATCTGAGATTGTCCCTGGTATCCCGGGCACTTCTCTTCATGGGCCTTGCATCCATTTGAGGCTCAAACATGTCCTCTCCCTCTGGCTCATCCTATTCATCTTCATCTGAGTGTTGTTCCTCCCAGTTATCCTGATGCAAGGGATTTCCACATTGAGGGCTGTTGTACAATGGACAAAGTACTCCCCAGAGGATTCATCGTTCTCACCCGAATTCGGAAATGAATACTGGTAAGGAAGCAATATGCTTTTGGTGGACTTCTGTAATGTTTACCTGATCTTTTTTGTGTGTCTGGTTGTCACCCCTTTGCCAGTACGCTTTAAGCTACAAAGTAATCACCTCCTAAAATGTGCAATCAATATCACTCTCGACCTTGAGGGTGCACTGCAATGACACCTGGAGCTTTAGCTCCTCTAGTTGACAACTCTGGGCATATGTTTTTCGAAGACACGAGAAGCATACTGGAGTTCGCACATGGCACAGGTTATGCAAATAATGGAACTGAGATGCCCTGCCATGCATAGAATTATTAAACCACTAACCAAACCTACCATAAATAAAGCTTAAGACTCAGAAAACTTAAGATATAAAATGAAAAACTGTAATAACCTTCACAGGGTCCTAGTGGAAACCCTAATCAATCTCTCCTTGGGACTCGTGCAAAACCAGCTTCCCCGCTAGTGGGCGGAGGACCACCCAGTTGGGGCTTATTACTGGACTATGTAAAAGCTGGCCCGGACAGGGAATGGGATTCTGGTAGTACCGGCGGGGATTGATTGTGTGTATGCTGCCGGAGTGGCCATTTTCTACGTTTACAATAAACCCGCGTACATTCACCTACAAGGGCCTCCTGGGTCTTCATAAAAATCTAACACCTTTTGAACCTAATTTAACTGTGCTGGTTTCTTAGATTATTAACTCAGTCCTCACTTGAGCGCAAATTTCACCTGTGATGAGAATTCAGGCTTATTTTTAAAACCAGTAAATAAAAAACAGTATCAATTTTTTAAGACTGACAGCTGTGACACAGTTGGCAATAAGCTTCTCTCTGAGTCAGAAGGCTGTGGGTTCAAGTACCACACCAGAGGCTTGAGAATATCAGAATTTTCCCCACAATATATGAGCAGGGATTTGTGATTGCTGTCTCATTTCACAAGGGAGCATTTCATCATGCTAAGACACGTTCTCCAGACTGACCTGTAAAGTTCTGAAATAGGGACGATTCTTATCAAAGCTGTGAGTACAGATTAAGATTTTTATGCATGAACAAAATACTCCAGATGCTGGAAATCTAAAATAAAGACAATGCTGGAAGTACTCAGTAGGTGAAGCAGCATCTGTGAAAAGAGAAATAAGGCTAACATTTTACGTCGATGAACTTTCATCAAAATTGGGAAAAGTTAGAAATGCAATTGGTTTTAAACAAATGAAAGGGCAGAGGGTGAGGAAAATACCAAAAGTAGAGGTCTGTGATAGGGGAGAAGATGCGAGAGGTCAAAAGACAAAAAGGACGCCTCACCAATGCCCTGCAAAGCTGCAGCAAGACTTCCCTGCTATTTTACTTCAATTCCCTCACAATAAAGGCCAATATTTCTTCCGAATTGCTTACTCTACCTTCATGTTGACTTTTGTCATTCATGTACAAGGACACCCAGATCCCTCCGTACTGCAGCATTCTTCAGTTTATTTCCATTTAAATAATATTCTGCTTTTCTGTTCTTTCTGCCAAAGTGGGCAACATCACAGTTTCTCACATGGCACTCCAACTGCCATTTTTCCCCATTCACTTCTCTTTGGGCACGATTTAACTAAAAAAAAGAGTCCATTCTGGGAAGGAATTACTCCACGATCTAACAGCACTCTGTTTTTTTGGCCCCCGGCGCTAAACGCCCCATCTAGGCTGCACTTAGCTGCATATCCTCCACTAAGGAGCTCAGACAAGCAGGGCTACTCAGAACAGGAAGAGATCGGGGCACCATTTATAAATGCAGAATTTTTGGCAGGGTGGGGGCATATTTTGTCAATAACATGCCCTTCCAACGTAGTAAGTGGAAGTGTGCGTTGTCATAATATACACCAGTATTTTATGGTGCAGACACACACACACACACTGATTGACATGCAATGAGACCAATCAGCATACACAACACCGCAGCCAATCACCAGTGAGAGCACACGCACTATAAAGACAGGGGACAGGAGAGTTCCCGCTCATTCTAGTAGCAGCCAGCTCGGAGCACAGAGCTCACAGCCTGCAACACAGACATTCACCATGTGCTGAGTGCATCACCTGGTTAGGACTAGGCAAGGGTCAACAGTTAAAGCTGGTATTGCATTTACCCACAGTTCAAGTATGTTAATATAGTTAACCTTATAATAAAATAGAGTTGCACCACTTCAAGTGTTGGTGACCTGTTTGTGATCCAGAACACCCAACACATCATGATACCAGGAGTGAACTTGTTCAGTCCAGATAGCCATACCTCAGCGTACAGTGACAACCGGCAACGATACCCAGGCAAGATGTTCAAGATCCGGGTTCCGCAGCAGCTCCAGTGCCACGGCGATCTCCGCAAAAACTGGCGGGCATTCCGGCGAAAGTTTGAAATCTTCCTGCTGGCAGCCGAACCAGAAGACCTGGCTGATCCTGAAAAAACAGAGCTTGTCCTCACCTTCGCCGGTGCCAGAGCAGAAGAAATCTTCAAAAAATTCAGGTTCTACAAGGGGCAAAACAAGAGCGACTTCCAGGCAGTCCTGGACATATTCGGCAAATACTGTGAGGAAAACACACTGCAACCAGCAAGGAAAGGTAAGAAAAGCGCCAGTACTCACCTCGAGGCCAAAATCCCGGAGCAGAGAACGATTTTGGTCGGCGGCCATCTTTCTAAAGGGACTGCACTTGCGCAGCTGCGCGACGCCGCGCATGCGCAATCACGAAAACGGCCATCAGTAAAGGAACCGCGATCTGCGCATGTGCAAACGCCTCCTACGTGCTATGTCACACGCATCATGACGTCAGAGGCCCAGGACCACGCCCATTTAAAGGCCCATTTAAATCAAAGAAAAAATCTTTTAAAGCTGTAAAACAACATTCCTTCACCTGGAATGACAGCACAATGCCTCAAATTGAACCAGGAAATGAAATAAACCTCCGAAGAACCCTGCAACAAGCAGTTACCTATGCCCAAACCGAGTCCGATTCCGACTTCCCGCAGACCAGTGACACCGAGGACCCGAGGGAGCCTTTTTGTGTCGCTGTTATAACAAAGAACAGGCTGTCCCTGAATCAAAACCACCAGCCGCTGTCGGTGCACAGCATTGATCCAGACGATGAGTGGTGTGCCACCCTGACGGTCAACCGATCCCAGATGCCATTCCTCCGGGACACTGGTGCTTCCGCTAATCTCCTAGCGTGGTCAGCCTTTCAGACCCTTGGGGCTAAACCAACCATTCTTCCGTCGACCTGCCAACTAGTGGCCTACAATGGCAACGTCATTCCTGCTATCGGTTCATGCCAACTTAAAGTGATGCACAACTCGTGAAAAGCCATCCTTCCCTTCGAGATTGTGGGCTCCTCGAAGGACTCTCTGCTAGGCGCACAGGCGTGCAAACTGCTAAACCTCGTTCAATGAGTACGCTCTCTTTCTCCAGAGGACACGTCTGCCTTCCAGGATACGGACTTAAGGGAGCAACTCAATGTCGTCATCGACCAGCACCTCGACGTTTTCGAAGGCATGGGCACGCTTCTACAAGACACTTACAAAATCCTGCTCAAACAAGACGCCTGTGGTTCATGCACCTCGCAGAGTCCCAGCACCCCTCAAGGACCGCCTCAAGCAGCAGCTGCAGGACCTCCAGGACCAAGGAGCACTCTCCAGAGTGACGGAACCAATCGACTGGGTCAGTTCCACGGTGTGCGTAAAGACGCCTTCCGTTGAGCTCCGAATCTGCATTGACCCAAAGGATCTGAATCGCAACATAATGAGGGAGCATTACCCTATCCCCAAGCGCGAGGAGATCACGTGCGGGATGGCTCGGGCCAACATCTTCACCAAACTTGACACCTCGAAAGGATTCTGCCAAATTCAACCAGACAGGTCCAGCAGAAAGCTGTGTATCTTTAATACCCCGTTTGGCAGATACTGCTACAACAGGATGTCGTTTGGGATTATATCGGCATCAGATGTATTCCACCGGATCATGGAGCAAATGGTGGAGGGCATTGAGGGTGTGCGCGCCTACTTTGACGACATCATCATTTGGTCCAGGAGCACGTCAGTTGCCTCCAGCGCGTTTGCAAGCGAATACGGGACCAAGGCCTTCGCCTCAACAGAGCCAAATGTTCCTTCGGCCAGACGGAACTCAAGTTCCTAGGGGACCACATCTCCCGGTTGGGTATGCAGCCGGATGCGGATAAGGTGACAGCCATCACGGCCATGCAGAAGCCAGCGGATAAGAAGGCGGTCCTCCGATTTTTGGGCATGGTCAACTTCCTGGGGAAGTTCATCCCCAACCTCGCCTCCCATACCACAGCTCTCCGGAACCTAGTCAGGAAGACGACAGACTTCCAATGGCTTCCCGCCCATGAGTGTGAATGGGAGGAGCTTAAGACCAAGCTTACCACGGCCCCGGTATTGGCATTTTTGGATCCCACGAAGGAAACAGAAATTTCAACGGATGCCAGCCAATCCGGCATTGGGGCGGTGCTCCTGCAAAGCGATGAGGCCTCATCATGGGCCCCCATTGCATATGCGTCACCTGCCATGACCCCCACGGAACAGCGCTATGCGCAGATCGAAAAGGAGTTCCTGGGCCTGTTGACTGTGGTCGACAAATTTCACGATTACGTGTACGGCCTCCCCCAATTCACTGTCGAGACCGACCATTGCCCGCTGGTCAACATTATACAAAAAGACCTGAATGATATGACCCCCTCGCCTCCAGCGCATTCTGCTTAAACTCCGGCGGGACGATTTCCAGCTCCTATACACCACGGGCAAGGACCTGATCATAGCCAACGCTCTTCCAGGGCAGTCAACACCACGTGTGACGCAGAGGGGTTCGTCTGCCAGGTTGACGCCCATGTGGCCTTCACGGCCTCCAATCTGCCGGCCACGGATGAACGCCTTATCCACATTTGCCACGAGACTGCGGCTAACCCCCTACTACAGCGTGTCATGCGCCACATGACGGACGGGTGGCTTAAGGGCCATGCCCGCAGTTCTACAATATCAGAGATGATCTGGCGGTAGTCGATGGTGCCCTCCTGAAGCTGGACCGCATCGTGATCCTGCACAGCATGCGCCAGCTCGTTTTGGAACAGCTACACGAGGGCCATCTTGGCGTGGAGAAGTGCCGACAGAGGGCCCGAAAGGCTGTGTACTGGCCCGGCATCAATGAGGACATTGCCAACACAGTGGTCAACTGCCCCACCTGTCAGCGGTTCCAGCCGGCCCAACCACGTGAGACCCGACAGCCCCATGAGGTGGTCACATCTCCTCGGTCTAAGGTAGGCGTTGACCTGTTCCATGCGCTCGGCAGGGACTATGTTCTGATTGTAGACTATTTTTCGAACTACCCGGAGGTCGTATGCCTGCATGACATTGCATCATCGGCGGTCATCTGTGCCTGCAAGGAGACCTTTGCTTGACACGGCATCCCACTCACTGTGGTGTCGGCCTATGGCCCCTGCTTCGCGAGCCAGGAATGGTCCAACTTTGCCAGCAGGTACAACTTTGTGCATGTGACATCCAGTCCCCTGCACCACCAATCCAATGGCAAAGCGGAAAAAGGCGCCCACATTGTCAAACGGCTCCTCTGCAAGGCTGCCGATGCAGGATCCGACTTCTACCTCGCCTTGCTGGCCTATCATTCGGCCCCACTCTCCACGGTCTTGTTGCCAGCCCAGCTGCTCATGGGTCGCACCCTCAGGACCACGCTGCCGTCCATTCACGTCCCAGACCTCGACAACGTTCCGGTCCTTCAGAGGATGCAGCTGTCTCGTGCACAACACAAGTTGGCGCATGACGCTCAGGCGACTGATCTCCCTGCTCTGGCGCCGGATGACAACGTCCGCATCCATCTTCCGGAGGGTGGCTGGTCTGCAACTGCTGTGGTTCTTCGGCAGGAGGCTCCCCGCTCGTTCCTGGTTCGTCTGCCAGATGGTTCCATTCGCCGCCGCAATCGGCGTGCCCTTCGTCTCGTTCCACGCTCGCTACGTGATCCTCCACTGGTGCCACGCCCTCCTGTTGTCCCCAACCTGGACTATGTGGGATTCTGTTTACTCTGCATCCTCCTCACTCTGCCGTGGCCCAGCCCGTTCCTCAGCCGGTGGCTCCTAACCCACCCTTGAGGCGGTCAACCAGAATTCGTCGCCCACCTCAGAGACTTGACTTATGAGTTTTACAATGTTGAACTTTTGATCTGTTCTGTTATCCTGTTTCATTGTTCCAGTAGTTTGTATATAATGTTCATTTCGTTGTTGGTGTGACACCCTATTTCTCTGCACCAGGCACCTTCCCGTGTAAATAGATTAGCCTCATGTACATAGCCATGTAAATGACACGCACACACATAGTCAGGCACATTCACTACATGATATTTATTGTCACGCAGGCACATGGGGCGGGGTTCTCCACTCCCGCGCCAAAGTGCCCACGCCGTCGTAAATGTCGTCGAGGTTCACGACGGCGCAAAACGGCCCCTATCCCGACCGATTCAGGGCCGGATAATGGGCTTGGAGCAGGGCCGCATCATCTACACGCACAAGGCCTTGTCGCTGCGTAAAGGCGTCGCCGCATACATGACGTGGCCGGCGCCGCATAACTGGCGTCACGCACGCATGCACGGGTTGGCTGGTGCCAAGGTGCAGGATCCCCCACCCCCCCCCCCTCGCAGGCCGCCCCCCCCCCCCCCAGCATTCCCGCACTGTTCCCGACGGCAGTGACCAGGTGTGGACAGCGCAGGGGGGAACCCGCCGTTTTGGCCTGGCCGCTCGGCCCATCCGGGCCTGAGAATAGCAGGGGTGCCGGAGAATCGCCATTTTGGGTGTCTCGGGCGATTCTCCGGCCTGCGGCCCGCGGAACTCGATGGGGCCGTTCCCGCCGCTTGGGAGAATCATGGGAGGGCGTCGGACCAGCGTCGCGGGAAATTTTGGCGGCCCAGGCGATTCTCCCAATCGGCGCGGGGGTGGAGAATCGCGCCCAGGTTCTTTATATAAAAGGGGGGATGTCATAATATACACCAATATATTATGGTGCAGACACACACACACACACTGATGGACATGCAGTGGGACCAATCAGCATACACAACACCGCAGCCAATCACCAGTGAGAGCACACGCACTATAAAGACAGGGGACAGGAGAGTTCCCGCTCATTCTAGTAGCAGCCAGCTCGGAGCACAGAGCTCACAGCCTGCAACACAGACATTCACCATGTGCTGAGTGCATCACCTGGTTAGGACTAGGCAAGGGTCAACAGTTAAAGCTGGTATTGCATTTACCCACAGTTCAAGTATGTTAATATAGTTAACCTTACAATAAAATAGAGTTGCACCACTTCAAATGTTGGTGATCTGTTTGTGATCCAGAACACCCAACACATCATGCGGCACTTCCACTGTCTTGCTTTTGCCCATTTTCCAAGTGTTTATAATGAGAATTTAAAGAGCTGCCAGCATGCACCATTGACTGGGGCTGGGGTGGGCAGGCTTGCTTTTTGGAGGTGAAACCAGCTGTCAGCTAACAAAGCTGCATCCATGGGTGGAAGAGGGCTACAAAAGAGTCTCATCGTCAAGCAAGGAGGTTCTTAATTGGTCAAAACTTTCCTGCCCAACTCCATTGCCATTATTGCAAACAATTTCAATCTTTATTAAAAAGAAAGGAAAAGATATACTTATCAATACACAACTGACTTTTACACCTTTGATTTAGGTGATCACTCAGGGTCGAAGTGTAAATGTTCCTCAGATTCCTTTGCTAGCTGCGATTTCTCACAAATCCTGCCCAGTGAGTACCCAGTCCCTCAACGACTATTGTCGAACTTGCAAACAACAAGGTGGCTCTTGTAACTCATTTTTACTTTTTCAATTAGCAATACCCATCTCAAGAGTTCTGTTATAATTATCCAATTGGTCATTGTTGTTTCAGGGTTAATTCTATTGGACTTGGTCATTTACACACGTTGTTTCATGGCGAAGAACAATGGGACATTTCATGATCTTTCTTTCACCTAAATTTGGACAAGTCTCCACTCATTCTCTTATATCTGGTTTAGACGGTCAAGGACAGTAATGCTGAGTGCTCTCTGTTACCACGGATGGTGCTTCCAGCAGTAAATTATATCTTAAACTGCTAAAATGTCACATTATCAGGCCCTTAACAACTATGTGCTTAATTTTTTCCTTCAATTATACATTGAGTCTCAATACTTATTTGAGTCTTAATACTGGGTCTGGTTTAGCACAGGGCTAAATTGTTAGCTTTGAAAGCAGAGCAAGGTAGGCTAGCAGCGCGGGTTCAATTCCCGGACCAGGCGCTGGAATGTGGCGACTAGGGGCTTTTCACAGTAACTTCATTTGAAGCTTACTTGTGACAATAAACGATTTACATTTCATTTCATTTGATCATCTGTTGTTGACTGGGTTACTATCATACAACAAATAATTAATGCCTGTGAATGGCTATAAAATACAGAATACAAAATGTCTTCTTTAGCCCAATGTTAATACAAAATGGCATCTTGTCCTTGTTAGCTTACACAATATAATGTAAAAGCTTTTCTATAAATGGTCAAGTTAAACTAAAAACGATTGTCCAGGTCTGTTTACAATGTTGACTCTGCCTGATTGAATTATAATTTCTAAATATCCTGCTACTACCTCCTTAATAATAAATCCTAGCATTTTCCCAATGATATTCTGATAAAGACCCAAGGCCAGTCGCAACTCATGAATGTATATTCATATTTATTTAGAGCACTGAACAGATCCACAATCTCGAGGGAACGTATTTCATGGCTATTTGTGTGTGGTCTTCCTATGTTACAACAATGACTACATTTCAAAAGTACTTAGTTGGTTGTAAAGCACATTGGGACATCCTGAGGCCATGGAATCTGCGATATCAATGAAGGTTTTCTTCAAAGTAATTTCTAGCTTCAGCGATGTTGCAGCAGGTACATTGCAACACTGAAAGAAAGTATTGTTAAAAATAAGTAAGATGCAAATAGCTGAGCGGCCATGGCAACAGAAACTAGCACACGGAGCAAAATGAACCTATACATCACTGTCTTATTTCTTTTAAAAAGCATCACAAGTTTTGCGAAAGCATTTCCAACACAAAATTGTGTTTAAGAATCCAATTTATACAGACCACACGGTCACATGGCAATTTGTCGATGAGAGATAAGCAATTAGAAGAATTAAAAATTTGATGGTTGAGCAATGTTTTGCAGCCATCATGAGATTTATAAACACCAAGCTGTGGATTGGTGTCCCTCTTATCTCTGAGTCAAGAAAGTTGTGGGTTCAAGTCTCGGGCAGCACGGTAGCACAAGTGATTAGCACTGTGGCTTCACAGCGCCAGGGTCCCAGGTTCGATTCCCTGCAGGGTCACTGTCTGTGCGGAGTCTGCACCTTCTCCCCATGTCTGCGTGAGTTTCCTCTGGGTGCTCCGGTTTCCTCCCACAGTCCAAAGATGTGTAGGTTAGGTGGATTGGCCATGATAAATTGCCCTTCGTGACCAAAAAAGGTTAGGAGGGGTTATTGGGTTACGGGGATAGGGAGGAAGTGAGTGTTGGTGCACACTCGATGGGCCAAATGGCCTCCTTCTGCACTGTATGTTCTATGTTAAAGTCTCACTTCAGAAAGTGAGCGCAAAATTAGAGACTGATGCTTCACTGTAGTAGAGGGAGTGTGCTGCACTCTCAGTGAAAGGCCAAAGATCCCATCGTGTTATTTCTGAAGAAGAACAGTGTCCTGGCCAATATTTATTCCTTAATTAACATCACAAAAACAGATCATTTGGCATTCTAACATTGCTGCTTGAAGCAGTCAATTTAGCTGCCACATTTCCAACATTACAGCAGTGACCATATTAAAAAGAATTACTCCATTGGTTGTAAAATACCTTGGGATGTCCTGCGGTTGTGAAAAATGTAATATAAATTAAGACTTTTATTAATCAAATAGGCCAGGAGTGGCAGCCTTCTGAAAGACAACTATTTTCCTCACTTCAAAGTATAACAATCAACACATTATGCATGAGCCTGCAGGCCCACATTCCTAATCCACATTTGTCCCTAACAAAGTACCGTGGGTTGGATTCTCCGTTTCTGAGGCTAAGTGCTGACCCAACTGAGAATCAGCGGGTGATTCATGTCGGGAAAATCGGCACGAACCCCTCACCGATTCCGGTACCGGCACCACGTGAAACAACCACAAATCACACGGAAAATGGCCCGAGAATCGGCGGGTCCCGGACCATACATGCGCGGGGCTTACGAGCTGCATCAGTCGTGCCAGAAAACATGGCGCCGGTAGTGCTGGAACCCTAACCTGCCCACCCCGACCCCACAACCCATCCCCTGGTCCCACCCCAACACTCCCCCCAGCCCTAGCAGCAGCCCCCCCCCCGGCCAGCGGCCCGGATCTCGGATGAGTGTGGAGGCACTGGACACTGTCCACAGCTGGCACGGCAGGTTCCCAACCACTGGGATCACATGTGGCCCGCGCCGTCGGGGACTCGGCCCATCGGGGGCGGAGCATTGCGGATGGGCCGGCTGATGACGGCCAGCGGCCTTGCGACTGCACGCGGCTCGCATCCCAGTGATGGCAATTTGGAGGGGGGGAGCATCGCGAATCGGCGTCAAACCAGCGCGTGCCCTGAATCCGGTGTCGGAAGCCATTCTCCGCCCAATCGCCGATTCTGATTTCGCCATTGAGCTACGGAGAATCACGCCAGTGTTTCTGGCATTGTTGTGTAAATTAGTGGCTCAAATTTTAAATCTATACTTTCTTCTAAATTTACTCCATACTCTTAAAGAAGGGAGAACAGACAATCACAGAATCACGAAATTTGATTATCCACCAACTTGTCTGTGTCCTTTTGTAGATTATTCTCCTCAAATTTAACAATGCTTCTAAATTTGGTGTGATCCATTAACTTTGAAATTGAGGCTTGTGTACCAAGGTCATTAATACATATATCAGGCGAATCAAGAGTTCCAACACTGGCCCTTTGGGAACACCACTTACAAGCCTACCTCCAGCCCAGAAGACATTCGATACCCGTTATTCCCTGTTTCCTTTTTAAAAATAAATTTAGAGTACCCAATTGTTTTTCCCAATTCAGTGGCAATTTAGCATGGCCAATTCACCTACCCTGCAGTTGTGGGGGTGAGACCCACGCAGAATGGGGAGAATGTGCAAACTCCGCACAGACAGTGACCCAGGGCCGGATTGAACCCGTGTCCTCGGCGCCGTGAGGCAGCAGTGTTAACCACTGCGCCATTGTGCCACCCTATTCCCTGTTTTCTGTCATTCAGGCAATTTTGTATTGATGTTGCTACTGTCCCATTTATTCCATGAGCTCGAACTTTGATCACATGCCTGTTGTGTGGTACTGTATCAAATACCTTTTGGAAGTCCATGTACACCACTTCAACAGCATTACCCTTATCAATCCTCTCTGTTATCTCTTCAAAAAAATCAAGCAAGTTAGTTAAACTTGATTTTCCCTTAAGAAATAAGGTGGAGAATGGCCTGTAATGCAAAAATTGAGGTTAGTGTCCAGCGGTGATTTTGGCACCATGCTCCAGTCCCTCCCTGGTGGCCTAATTGAAGTTTGCACTGGCGGGTTCATCCAAAATCTACTTAACATGTTGGACAAAGAATGCTCTGCCCTTCCATGTGGCTCTGCCTCGCTCAGGCGGAAGTCAGGCAGGCATGATTTGGTGCAGATATTTCAAATGGGGCCTGAACGTCATGGCTGCTGGGGGAGGAGCGAGATGGTAAGAAGGCTTTTAAACACTGCTGAGGGCGAGGCTGTCTGGGCTGGGGAAAGTAGCGGGAAGCGATTTTGTCACAAATCTATCGACTCGGGGTGCCCTCTCAGGGCCGGGGTGGCTTGGCTCAGATGGCCTTTGCTGCAATAAGTGTTTTAAATGCACCCCTTTGGTCTACTTATAGGCCCCTGGCTGCTCACTCTGCTGACTGCTCACTATGTCCTGTAAATTTTCACAGAGCTTCTGGTCATTTGGGAGCCCCTCTGGAAACACTCAGACCCCAGCAGTATCAACAACGGGATGGGCATGGCCAAGCTCAATCAGTAGCACACCAGGTGCTGGCACTCCTTAGTTCACTCATCAGAAGCACAGCCCCATTGCAGGGAAGCTGGGGGATAGCAGAGCTCACCCCAAACAAAGGACACATGCACTGTGGCCCTTGGTACCCTCCTTGGTGCACTGCCCCTCTCAGGGCAGAGGTCTCACCAGTGATACTGACAGCTAGTCCACCCCTTGGGATCACCAGGTGTCTCCAAGCACTGCCTGCCTACCACACCCCTGCTCCCATCCATCCTTCCCCCGGTCAGGTTGTCACAACTTGTACGTCATACCCAGGACCCACATCACACTGCAGCTGTGCTCCCAGCAGATGTACACTTCCCTGCCTCATCCCCATCTGCAGTTGTATAGAACCTTGGTAAGGCCACACTTGAAATATTGCACACAATTCTGGCCGCCACACCACCAGAAGGATGTGGTGGCTTTGGATAAAGTGTAGAGGAGGTTTACCAGGATGTTGCTTGGTCTGGAGGGTTTTAGCTATGTGGAGAGGCTGAATAGACTCGGACTGTTTTAATTAGAACAACGGAGGTTGAGGGGTGACCTGATAGAGGTCTACAAGATTATGAGGGGCATGGGTAGAGTGGATGGGCAGGCACTCTTCCCCAGGGTGGAGGGGGTCAGTCACCAGAGGGCATAGGTTTAAGGTCTGTGGGGCAAAGTTCAGAGGAGATGTGCGAGGCAGGAGTTTTACAGAGGGTGGTAAGTGACTGGAACACGTTCCCAAGTGACGTTGTGGAAGCAAATACAATAATGGCATTCAAAAAGCATCTTGCCAAATGCATGGATAGGATAGGTATATAGGGATACGGCACTAGGAAGTGCTGAGGGTTTTGGCCAAGGTTGGTATTATGACCGGTACAGGCTTGGAGGGTCGAAGCGCCTATTCCTATGCTATATTGTTCTTTGTAGGACCTGCCCACACACAAGACTCTAAGCATGGAAGCAATTTGTGACACATGGTCATCTTCTCAACCATACAACAGGTGCCACACTGCTGGTGGGATAGCACATGGCCCACCCAGTGAAGAGATCCACAGTAGACCCCACAGGGGCCACAGAGCATGTCGCTGACATGGTTTGCAGCAGCCACTGGTAGCCCTGTTGACAGGGACAGGTGGTGAGGATAAAGGTTCTCCAAATCATAGGCCCAGTACCACTCTCTGATGGGGACAGTGATGCAGTGCGGTTGGTAACATATCGGGGAGACCGGCGGAGGGATGCTGGTGAGGTTGGGGGGGAAATATTGAGGGTGGCACTGAAGTGCAGCTCAGGGCCATCATGTAACCTGTTAGCATTGGATTGGCAAAGGAATATTCATCTTGCTAACATGTCTTCTCTTTCCCCCCCTGCAGAGAATGGACGTCAGAGTACAGCCAGCAATGCTCGTTATCTACCTGAATGCAGCTGGCGTTGCGGATGCACGGAGGCTGGAGGAACAGGGCCACCTAATGGCGATCCCTGCACGAGAGGAGCCTACCCCAAAAAGCAGGGGCCAGCCAGTGAGGCGCGAGTGCTGGCTGTCCAACAGGCCGAGGAGGAGGTGCGAAGGAGGCTCTGCATCAGGGCATGCATATACCATTAACACCTGTCCTTCGAGGATCTGCTGGATCTCATCTGCCACCGTCGACTTCGGCTAATCAGTGAGACCATGCGCCACTTGTGCCAGGTGGTGGGGCACCTGCACTGTGAGGGTTTGGAGGACACCTACTCCCCCGTTCTGAACCTTTATGCTCCTGCGCATTCCAGGGGCCGATCGGGTGTTGTCTGGGATCTCGCAAAGAACCGCACACTGATGCATCCGTGCTGTGATGCAAGCCCTATGCGCTCGGTCAGCGCCTATATAACCTTCGGTCTGGACCATGTAGACCAGGATGCCTATCACTGGCATGCCCCAAGCCCAGAGGGTGATCGATGGCATGCATGTTGCCCTACGAGCACCGACTCATCGGGGGTGCCCTTCATCAATAGGAAAAGGTTCCACTCCCTGAATGTACAGATGGTGTGTGGCCACCAGTTGCACATCATGCACGTCTGTGCCCAATATTCAGGCAGAGTGCATGATGCCTACATCCTGGCGCACTCTGAGGTTCCTGGATCTTCGAGACACTCCCTTGGGTGAGGTGTTTGCTCTTGGGCAACAAAGGTTACCCGCTGAGGTCATGACTAATAACCCCTGTCTGGAGGCCCCAGACCAATGTGGGGCCCGTATAATGATGCCAGTGCAGTAATCAGGAGCATCACTGAGCATTGCAACAGCTCCTCAAGATGGGCTTCAGAGGAAATAGGGATATGGTATATTAAAACAAACTTTATTACTAACACAGTATTAAAATATCTTTCAGTTCGCACAACAAAATAGCTTACATTAACTCCTTTTGGTGACCACAGACAAGTACAAGATGAGTGGGTAACGGAAACTAGTTTTATTACAGTTATAATATGCACAATATTCTCCAGATCCCAGCCAGGTCTGAGGTGTTGGTACCGAAACTGGCCAACCTTTATATTACATACTATTAGAGTGTCCATGGGAACCTTGCCCCTCAGCAAGGAAATTCATACTTCACGAGATTCTCGGGGAGGCTAATTGCTTCTACCCCATAGGTATTGTGGAATTATAACACCCTGAAACAATGCTAATCGATATAGAGACAGAATAACCCTTAACTGCTATCTTTATTTCCACTCAAACAAAACTATCTCAGATCCCAATCCACTTTTAAATACAGTTAATTCTCAGGAATACTTGCTGTACAGAAATGTCTTGAATACTCCACTTTGAGAAAGAGGGATCGTTTCAGACTGCTTTAAATAATAATGCGGAATCTATGGCTGTATTTCTTCAGAAATTGCTTCCCAGATTGCCTTTCACCCACAGACTAACTGGAAACGTCAACACCTAACTGCTTCTACCTTTGGTTCCTCCCATTAACTACATTATCTACTAAACTGAATACATTGCCTCTAATTAACTACTCCGCAGTGGCAGCACGGTGACGCAGTGGGTTAGCCCTGCTGCCTCACAGAGCCGAGGTCCCAGGTTGAATCCTGGCTCTGGGTCACTGTCCGTGTGGAGTTTGCACATTCTTCCCGTGCTTGCGTGGGTTTCACCCCCACAACCCAAAGATGAGCAGGCTAGGTGGATTGGCCTTGATAAATTGCTCCTGAATTGGAAAAAATGAATTGGATACTCTAAATTTACTTTTTTTTTTAAACTACTCTGCAGTGAACCCTCTTAATTTCAATAAAAAATCCATCAGACCAAACTTTTACAATGCTTTAAGTGCATCCCTGGCTCCAAAAGAGCCCAGCTGTCTTGCAAACCAGGATTTTTAAAAACACGATTGTAGCAGTCATGCACACACTAACCCAAGCTTTTAATCCTTACTGCACCAATTAGTTATAATACTGTATATCTGAAATTCCTATATTCATCGCAGGAGTCAGGTGGGCTGGACATTCCCAGGATCCTGGGTGGAAGGCCCTGGGCTGTGCACCTGATGACCTTCTTTCCTGTGAGTGCTCGGGGCCACTCGGCTCCTCCATGGGATAGAGGGGCAGCTGGAGTGAGATCCAGAAGCCCAGCAGTCCTTTGGCACTGACACTCATGGATTCCTACAAGTGCCTGAGCCATGCAGCTCATGCCCTCAGCCATGGAGTGTATGACCTGATCCATGGAGTAGATATCCCCTGCCATGGATTGCATGGGCTGGTCAACTGTTTGACCTGCAAGGAAAGGAAGCTGGCAGTAGTGCAGGACAGGGGCCTAAGGAATAAAGAAACTGATCTGATGTGAGGATGGTGCCATGGCTGGAAGTGTTTAGGGTTTTCACTTTTTTCTCTTGCTCCCACCTAGCCCTCAACATAGGTGTGTACCTGATGATCCCTGGCCAGCGCAAGGGCTCTTTCCTCAATCAGGGTGAGGGTCTTCAGTTTGGGCATCACAGTGGCTGGCTGTGCCCATTCACACCTAATGTGCCCGAGTTTAATCTGCAATGAGATAGAAGAGGAGAATGTAGCAGGACTCATGCCAGGTCAGATGGTAATGAAGTCTGGCATACGTGGTAGGTGAATGATGGTGGGGATGTGAAGAGGAGCCAAGCCATGGGGGGTATAATGGGGAGAGGGAGATAGTGCGAGTGTTGGGACCCTGTGAGGATGCTGGGAGTGAGATCACCCTGGAAGTGTGAAGGTTGCATTAAGGGGTGCGGCCGGTCACATGAGAAGGCAGACCTACCCTGGCTGCACAAAAAAGTTCATTCGTATTCTCCGTGCATTAGATCTTCATCCTCTTATGCAGAGAGTGGACGCTCACTATCACTGCCACTGTCTCCCAGGCAGGGTTGGTGACTATGCTGGCAGGCCGTCTGCCCGAGCGAGGGTGGAGCAGGTCACTCTCTGCTCCACTCCATCTAGCATCTTGGTGACAGCTCCTTCAATGAAACATGGGGCTGTCTTCTTGGCAACCACTTCCCGCCTGAACATGGACCAGGTGCTGGGGAGTACTGGGGAGGTGTTTTAAAGGAGCTACCCCCACTGATTGCTGAAATGGAATAATTCCAGGTGAACAAATCACACCACCATGGTGTGAAACCTGGGACAAAAGTTTTGTTTCTAAGTGGCTGAAGATTCAGCGATTTTCCTCGTTAATAGCACCGGTGGGATTCTCTCCGGTTTTCTCGCTGAAACCCACACTTTGAAATAGTAATGTCAAGTTCCGCCTTATGACTGTCCCAGTCATTGTTTGGATAATTGAAGTCTCCCATCATAACTTTTCCATAATTCTAGCACCTCTCTGTAATATCTTTCCAAAAGTTTTCCTTTGCATCTTCCTCACTAGTTGGTGGCCAAAAGACCCATTGAGCAATGTTAGCAGACTGCTGTGTTCCTTAGATCTAGCCGAAAGATTCTGTCCTTGATTCCTTTGGGACATCCTCTTTTGTCAGCACTGCACCGCTGTCCTGAATCAATATTGACACATCTCTCCATTTTCTTCATTTCTAATCTTTCCAGCAATATTTAACACCCAGTCCTGCCCTTCTTTGAGGCAACTGCCTGTTAGAGCCACAACATCATATTTCCACATGTCAATCTACACCTGTAATTCCCATCTTATTAACCACCCTCTGTGCATTCGCATAAATGTATTGTAATCCTGATTTAAACTTTACTCTCTCTCTTACTCTAGCCACACCTATTCTGAACAGACAAGATTGGAGCAGAAAAAGACCATTCAGCCCCTCGAGCCTGCTCTGCCATTCAATAAGATTGCGGCTGATCTGTTTCTGTTGATTTCCACATTCCCCATTTATCCCCGATAACATTTGATTCCCTTGTCGAACAAGAATCTGTCTATCACTGCCTTAAAAGTATTCAGTGATCCCACTTCCACAACTTCTGAGGCAGAGTTCCAAAGTTGCACAACCGTCTGAGAGAAAAGGCACCCTCCCCATCTCTGTCCTGTAAGAGTGACACCCATTAACCTATTATTTCCTATTCTAGTGCTATCTCCCAGCATACAGTGCACCTTGGTATTTCTCTCTAATATTATCTTCTGGTTCCAACACATCTATCAAGTTAGTTCAAACCTTCCCCAATATCACTTCCAAAACACCTGCAAGGAACTCCGTCTGCTTCTATTTAGGTGCAACGCTTCAGCCTGTACAGGTCTCTCCCAGAGCCAGACCCAATGTCCCAATAATCTAAAGTCCTCCCTCTTACACCATCTTTTCAGCCATGCATTCATCTGTTTTTGTCTCCTATTTCAAAACTCACTTGTACGTGGTACTCGGAATAAACCTGAGATGACTATTTTTGAAGTCCTGTCTGCTAATTCCCGATCTAGTTTCCGAAATTATGACCGCAGGACCACATCCCTCTTTCTGCCCATGTTGTTTGTACCAATGTGGACTTTGATGGCTGGCTGTTCACCCACCACCTCAAGGTGACCTGCAACTCCTCAGCAACACCCTTGAGACAGGCACTCGGGAGGTAACACACCATCCTGGATTAACACCTGCAGCCGCAGAAATGCCTGTTGAATCACCTATCACTATTGCTCTTACAGTCTTCTTTGAATACCCTTGTTCAACTGAGCCATCTGCGATGCCATGGACTTGGCTCTGGCTGCATTCCCCAGATGAACCATCACTCTCATCAGTGATCAGGACTGAATACTGCTTGTAGACTCCTGTATGGCCTGCTTAGTCCTTTTTGATCATCTGGTGGTCCCCCATTCCCTCCCTTCCTGCACACTCCGAAGGTATGAGGTGAGTACATCTATAAATGTGTTATCCACTAAGCACTCAACCTCACAGATGCACCATAGTAGCACTAGTTGTTGCCCAAGTTCCAAAACCTGGTACTAAAGCAGCTGTAACTGATAAAACTTGCTGCACAAATGGTTATGCAGGACACAGGAAGCTTCCTGGAGTTCCCACATAGCACACGATGTGCACTCTTGAGGTTGAAGCAGCCCAGTCATTTCTCTGTTTATTCACTGATAACGTTGTTACTGCTCAGAAACTTTACTAATGGTAATACACTTTTGCAATTCTGATAAAGCTCTGCCAATACCAATAAAACTTACTACAATTAATAAACATTCCCAATACTAATAAACCTTACGAATACCTACAATACTTAATATAACCGTACCAATGGTAATGAACCTTACATAAAAGTAGAAGACAAGCCTCACCAGCTATTCACTTGTTACCTGTTAAAAATAGATAATGAGGGTGATTTTGGGACGGCATTAGCTGTGCTCGGGATCGCCGATATGGGCGCAAAACCTAAAGTGAATCGGAAAACGCGAATCTCACCAATGATAACGTAATTTCCAGTTTGCAACCCCCATTGCCAGCAGACTAACATGTCTCGGAGAAAGGAGGTTTCCCCCTTAGGAAAAGGCTTACGATGCCAATGTGGAGGCCACAAATGCACACTGAGACTCGCTATAATGAGGCTCATGCTACCCTCTGAATGCCGGTTCCTTGGAATGTCCCTACTTCTGCCTGCTGTGGACCATCAAATGTTAGGTGCTCACCAATGAGTGACCCAGAAGCCTGCCTACTAGTTAATCCCACCAAGGTGAGTATCTGTGCTGGCGACGGGTAGGAGTGACAGATGTGATGCCTCTTCTATGCTGGTCTCCAAGATGTCTCCCTCGGAGCTGCTTGAGTCTGTGGTGTCCAGCGATGGGACGATGGTCCAGGCTGGTTCACTGATTGCCCTGCAAGGGAAGGGAGATGGCATTAATGCTTCATGGGGAATAACGGATGAGAGAAAGGTTACTCACATGAGGCTTGAACAATGACTGTGTGCCTTGAGGGTTCTCAGTTTTGTATACTGCCCCCACTTCGCCATCTGCAAAGGTGCAATCCTGTTCTTCGCAACCCAACTCAAGAGCTCTTTCTTCAAAGGACATGAGGCATATCAGCATAACTCTGGCTGGCTGTGCCCGCTCATGGCAATATGCTTGAGTATATCCTGCAAAGAGACAGATAGAATGTCAGCAGGCATCTTACCAGCTCAGAAGGTGATGAAGTCTGGCATGTGTGGAACTTGCGTGAGAATGGGGATGTGAGCAGCAGATACGCTACTGGAAGGGAACATGTGGAGTTGTGGAGAGGATTGGAGAGGGCCGGATGATAAGTGTTGGGAACCTGTGAGGTGGCTGGGTGAGAGATCACCGTGGCGGTGTGAAGGGTGTGCGAGGAGGTTCAGCGAGAGACATGAGGAGGCAGACTTACCTGACAGGCACTAGGGAGGCAACACACCATCCTGGATTCACACCTGCAGCTGCAGAAATACCATTCATCTTCTTGTGGCACTGTTGTCCCATGCTCTTCTGCAATGATCTGGTACTCACTAAGGCCTCCCAGGCAGGGTTGAAGACCTTAGTAGAATCATAGAATTTACAGTGCAGAAGGAGACCATTCAGCCCATCGAGTCTGCACTGGCCCTTGGACAGAGCACCCTACCCAAGCCCACACCTGCACCCTATCCCTGTAACTCAGTAACCCCACCCCACATTTTTGGACACTAAGAGCAATTTATCATGGCCAATACACTTAACCTGCACATCTTTGGACTGTGGGAGGAAACCGGAGCACTGGGAGGAAACCCACACAGACACGGGGAGAACATGCAGACTCTGCACAAACAGTGACCCAAGCCGGGAATTGAACCTGGGACCCTGGAGCTGTGAAGCAACTGTGCTAACCACTGTGCTACCATGCTACCCTAGTAGATGGACATCTGCAAGAACATGGGTATAGGACATCCCGCCTCTGCTGCACACCTTGCAGAATCTTGGTGCTGGTGTTAAGAATCCTGTGGATGGTAAATGTGAAAGTATCCTAAAATCCAGAAGGGTAACTTGAAACATCAGTGCATAGTGGTGTATATTTTCAAGTTGGTATACGGTGAGAAAAATATGTGAACCAGGGAGGAATCACCCAGTCATTAATTGAACAATTAATAAGGAATATTTATTCACTTAAAAGAAAAGACACACAAGGACTATAATACACTACAACACAAAAGCAGAATGATGGCTTTACACACACAATGTATTAGAGGAAATTGCCCCTTTGTTCCAACTACCTTGAACTCTGAGATGCCTCTTTGTTCTCAAACAACATCCAATATTATAGAACTCTAAGGGCTAAAACCAGCCATTAATTACCACACACAGGTTATGCGGACACTTTTGGGAAAACTGTCTTTAGTTTCAGCAAAGTTGAAAACTGTTTGGTTCAAGTTTTGAGTTTTACTGGCTGCCTGTTTAGCAATAACCTGTTTTCAGGAGGCTGTTTCTGCAGCTGGGTGTGGATAATGGTAGATGTCTCTTTGTTTGTCTCTGTTTCCCTTCTTCCCCGGTCATTGTGCTCTGGTTATATCATTATTTCCCTTTGATGTTATCCACCTGTGAAATTGCCCTTTTGCATGTACGTGTCAATTTCCTTGGGCGTGATTCAGCTGCCTCGTCGCACCCAACTTGGTGTCGCAATGAGGCCGTTGAATCTCACAAGAGGCTTCTCACAGGATTTGCGATGCTCAAAATGTCTCATGAGATTCAATGGAATCACATGAAAATTTGCGATCTGGATCTCGCCCTCACTGGGTGCCAAGCTGGAAGTGTCAGGGTCCCCGGGTGCCTGGATGGTACTGTCAGAGATTGGGCACAGGGGGCCTTACCACATAGAGGATGTGAGGGGTGGTTCTCATGGACTTCCCCAAGGTTGGGAGGGTGAAGGATGGCTCAAAAATAGGGGATGAGGGCTGAAAGGTAGGGTTGGGGTGGGGAGTGGGGAGAGATCAGAGCAGCCAAAATGGTGCCCTGAAGTGAGCTTCAGACCACCAGCAGGAAATCCCTCTAAATATGGCCTCGGCAAAGAGAATGATCCCGAGGCCAAAACAAAATGGCGAAGTGCTACTGAGTAATGAGATGTTTCTTAGCTCTGCAAGCAGCAAGAAGCACCCCGTTAAACGCACCGTTCCGGGACTTTAACTCATGTCCACTGAATCGCACCCCTTAGCTCTCCACTTTGAAGTTAACTTTTCTATCCCCTCATTGTTTTCTTCTCGTCACCTGGGTAACACTTCCTTTTCTCACTGATTTGCTAATTTGCATCTCAACATCTCTTCAGACATCCCCTGTTTTATTTTTTGTTATTCCAATTCCACTTTTTAATTTTAATTTTGCCTAATTCTTAACACTGGCTTCCTGGCAGCCATCCCCTACTGGATCTGGAATAAGTGATGGGGAGGTATTCATAAGGAACGCCGCACTGATTGCAGAGATTTAGTTGAGTCAGGGCGAGCAAATCATCAGCAGGCAAGTGCGGCATAATTCACATGGATAAAAAAAAATTTGTTTTATTGTTGGGGGTTTGTATGGTTATTATTGTATTTTTCTATTTCGGGCAGCACGGTGGCACAGTGATTAGCACAGTTGCCTCACGGCGCCAAGGTCCCAGGTTCAATCCCGGCTCTGGGTCACTGTCCGTGTGGAGTTTGCACATTCTCCCCGTGTTTGCGTGGGTTTCGCCCCCACAACCCAAAAGATGTGCAGTGTTGGTGGATTGAACACGCTAAATTGCACCTTAATTGGAAAAAATGAATTGGGTACTCTAAATTTATAAACTAAAATAAAAATTATTTTACTCTCCACCAATGTGGGGCTGTTGCTGGAGCCGGGGGTGGGTTGGGGTGGGGGGGGGGGGGGGGAGGCGTGATCTGGCTTGAGTGCTGGTGGCTTTGCTTTGTACTTAATCTCTGCCGGTGGTCTGTGCTGCTTGTTTGGGCACCTTTCCACTGATGTGGGCCTGCCGTTAAGGCAGGGTATCAGTGTAGTTTGTTTCTTTTGGTGCCTTGTATATGCTTTCAGCATATTACGGATTTTCGAGACTGTTTTTAGCCTGCTGCTGATTCTTCTGTATTCTACAGTTGTCAAATAACTTAAAATATTTGTAGGTGGGAAATCGGATGTTATACAAGTTCCATCCCTGTAGGGGGTCGTAATAAGGTTACAAATAGAATAAGAGAATAAGGAAGGATTGGTGGTTAGTAATCCGAACAAAATGTGTTGTGTTTTATATAAATTGTTGTTACAGCTTTTGCCAACTTCTCCTGCTGCAATGTGATGCGGTAGCATCAAATCTTCAGGTAATTGTGTTAACCAATTGTCAAATGTCCTTCATAGCCATCAGGTATATATGAATCGTCGTTAGCCCAGTGATCCTGGTGATTTTGTTCCTCTTGATCAGACAGCCAAGTCCTTCTATGAAGTTCTTGCGAGTTTCTACAAGGGCTTTGTAGGCCCTCCTCAGGTGATGATGAAGTTAGGTATACAATTTTATTTGACCGATAATGTGCTCACATTTTTGCGATATTTTATTGATATCTGTGATGGCCGACAGGCATAGTGCAAAGAAGGCCAGAAGGTTTCAGGTTTGTTATAGACCTGGATAAATTACTTGATCTGTGCTAGCAGAACAATGGTCTTCAGTGATCCATTTATCCATGCTGGAAAGTGTGTATGTGTACCCACCTACATTTGTGTAGGTACGTGTGAATCAAAGTTTGAGGGCAGGATTAGTCCCAGTTGTCAGGAGCCTCCAGAACGTAGTTGTTAAAGCTCACTTGGATGAGGTGCTAAATGATTGGCAATAGCCATAGCATTCTATGCTAACATATAATTCTAACCTAGTAAGAGACACTGGGCTGGATTCTCCGCTCCCCGACGCCGAAATTACGTTCGGCACGGGGCAGAGAATCTGTTTTGGCGCCGAAATCAGGAGCGGCGCCGGTTTCTTAATTTCTGCTCCCTGAAAAGCGGCGTACTCTAGGAGTACACCGCGCTGATTATCCACCGTCTCAGGCCATTGCCTGAGGTCCACCACGCGATGCCCCATTGTCGACCAGCCGAATTCCCAACGCCATGGGTTATGTGTGCTCACACTGTCCGGGATCCTTGCGTAGCGGCTGCAGACTCAGTCTGGCGCTGCCACAGTCAGGGGAGGGCCAATCTGCGTGCAGGAGGGACATCATTCGGTGCTGGGGGCAATGTGAGTGGGCGGTCTGGGGCGGGCAAGTGGTCGGAGGGGGCACTGTTTTGGCAATCCAGGTCTGCGGGCTGGGTCCGCCATGGAGCACGGCGCGGCCACTGCAGACCGCCGCCGTGCGCATGAGCGGCCTCGGAACCAGAAGTACTGGGGGCCGTATCGGCAGCTAGAGCTGTGAGCTCTACGCCGGCTCCTGGCTAGCTCCCAGCAAAACGCGGAATCGGTGGCCTTTGGCGCCAGTTTTCCTGGCTTAAAAGACCACCGTTTTCACGCCAGCGTGGGGACTCAGTCTCCAAAACAAAGAATACAGCCCAACACCTTTGGTGAAAAATAAACAATGAAGTTTGTATTCTGAGTGTGTGCATTTTACTCCCAGTAGCAGAAATCTCTATCAACAGCCTAAACTTGTAAAATTCCCACCTATTTCGCTTTATATTTTGGAAATCATGGATAGGATTTTCTACCCACTCTTCCCCCCTTCCCCGAAAGCCAGAAAGTCCCAACTGTTGGTTTTCCTCTTGTCCTCGGCCCTGATTCTAACTGGACCAGTTTTCAGTGGGGGAGTGCTGATCTCAGTTCAAAACTTACCCGCTGCACAAACAATGAAGCCCAGGGCACGATTTGCAACATTTTCAAGTCACCAAAGCAGTTGCAGGTATTCTTTGGATTGTCAATAACTGCATGAATGCAGACCTTGGGGAATATGTGAATGAGGACAAAAAAATCTTGTAGATTCTCAGCTGCTGACGTGGAGGGGTGTTCACCTGTGACTCATAGTGGGAATTGACTTTCATTGTTGTTAAGAGACCAGGAGCAAATGCTTTTGCTTGCTACCGAATAGCAGGTGGCAGCAACACTGATGGTGAGATGAGCTGTACTGGTCACCTTCAGGGGCACGAGCAGGATATAATCTATTTGAAGCTGACACTCCAGATTCTATTAACTGCTCACATAGGTTATAAAATATTTAATTAGATGTAACACTGAAAGCAGTGTATGCCAAGCCAATTTGCAAAACAAATGTGAGGGCTGGAAGTGCTGAAGGGTGCCTGGCCTTCTATAACACGATCCCGACGGCACCACCAATACCCTATCCACTGTTACAAAATTGTAAATAGCATTGAGCAATAGCCATTTTTATTCAAGGGTGAGAGCCAGAAATGGGACGGGCATGGTGGCCTTTCCCTGTTAACAAGAGTGGTGAGGAATCTGCAGTTGAGGAACTAAAAAGGCATGTCAGAAACATTGGTATGGAAGGTAGCATTGCCATAACAGATGTAACAGAGGTAAAGAAAGGAATGGAATTCTTTCAGGAAGTGAGGTGGGAGGAAGTACAGTCGAAGTAGCTGTGGGAATCAGTGGACTTCCAATAGATATTGTCATGATATTCAGGTAAACATCATGGTGCAAACATACATACATACTGATTGACAGATCAACGGACCAATCAATACACACACACCACAGCCAATCACAGGCAAGAGCATACACACAACATATACATGGCCACACTGTCCTTCGAAATAGTCGGATCATCAAAGGACTCCCTGCTAGGCGCACAGGCATGCAAGGTTCTCCACCTCGTGCAGCGGGTCCACGCTCTGTCTCCAGAAGGCACATCAGACTTCCCGATGCAGAATTCAGGGCACAGCTTCGATCACTCCTCGCCCACAACCAGGAGGCATTCGAGGGCATGGGCACACTGCCCTATACCTACAGAATACGACTCAAACCAGACGCCACCCCAGCAGGGTCCCAGTGCCACTCAAAGACCGCCTCAAGCAGCAGCTGCAGGATCTCCAGGACCAAGGGGTGCTATCCCGGGTCACGGTGCCCACGCCATGGGTCAGCTCCATGGTGTGTGTTAAGAAGCCCTCTGGCGAACTCCGGATCTGCATTGACCCGAAAGACCTGAACAACAACATAATGAGGGAACACTACCCCATACCCAAACGGGAAAAGATCACAAGCGAAATGGCCCGGATTAAAATCTTTACAAAGCTGGATGCCTCGAAGGGTTTTTGGCAGATCCAACTGGACCAGTCCAGCAGGAAGCTATGCACCTTCAACACTCCTTTCGGCAGGTTCTGCTATAACAGAATGCCGTTTGGCATCATCTCGGCATCCGAGGTCTTTCACAGGATCATGGAACAGATGATGGAGGGCATCGAAGGGGTGCGTGTCTACGTTGACGACGTCATCATCTGGTCCACCACACCACAGGAGCACATCAATCGTCTCCAGCGCGTCTTTGCGCGGATACGGGAAAACGGCCTGCGCCTCAACCGAGCCAAGTGTTCTTTCGGCCAAACCGAGCTGAAGTTTCTGGGGGACCACATATCCCGGTCAGGGGTCCGTCCGGATGCAGACAAGGTGAGCGCCATTACAGCCATGCCGCAGCCGGCAGACAAGAAAGTAGTGCTACGCTTCCTAGGCATGGCCAACTTCCTGGGGAAGTTCATTCCCAACCTTGCTTCCCACACGATGGCTCTTCGCCACCTAGTCAAGAAGTCCACAGAGTTCCAGTGGCTGCCCGCACACCAGAAGGAATGGGAGGAGCTCAAAATTAAGCTCACCACAGCCCCGGTATTGGCGTTTTTCGACACATCTCGTGACACTAAAATTTTGACTGATGCCAGCCAGTCCGGCATTGGGGCGGGATGACACTGCTGTGCCACGCCGCCCCGACGCCGGCCTGCCGATTCTCCGGTGTCGGTTCTCGGGCACCTACGGGATCACCACCGCGCCGGTCAGGGGCCGTTGAAAGCGCCCCCCCCGGCGATTCTCTGGGCCTTGACGGGCCGAGTGCCTGTCGGCCGAGTCCCACCGACGTGGGTTACGTATGGTCCCACCCAGCGGGACCTCGGAGTTTTGGTTGCGGGGGCCGTCCTGGTGGGGGGGGGGGGGGGGGGGGGGGGGTGATCCGGCCGCGGGGGGGCCTCCACGGTGGCCTAGCCCGCGATCGGGGCCTACCGGTCGGTGGGCGGGCTAGTTCCATGTAGGGCCTATGTTCCTCCGCATCGGGCCCCTGTAGGGCTCCGCCATATTGCCCGGGGGCCGGCGTAGAGTTGGGAACCCACGTACATGCGCGGACTCACACAGCCGTGGCGCGCCGGCATTCGGGCACCAGAGCTGCGGACACCACTCCGGCGCCGTACTAGCCCCCTAGGTAGCGGTCACTACCTGCCATGTGAGGCCTGTTATCGCCAGAGTGGCTCACGCCCCTTTTCACGCCGGCGTCAGAACTTGGCCGCGGGATTGGAGAATCCCGGCCAGTGAGTTTATAATAGGCATAATAGATATTAGTTGACAGCTTACCTTCAGAAATAGGAATAGAGTAACGAAAGAAGGGAAGGAAAAAGTCAAGGCTGAACTATGTAAAGGTGAGGGAGGAATCAAAGTTTGAATCAAGATTTTTAAAAATAAATTTAGAGTACCCAATTATTTTTTTTTCCAATTAAGGGGCAATTTAGCATGGCCAATCCACTTAGCCTGCACATCTTTTGGGTTGGTGGGGTGAAACCCACGCAGACATGGGGAGAATGTACAAACTCCACATGGACAGTGACCCAGAGCTGGGATTCGAACCCGAGTCCTCAGCGTCATAGTCCCAGTGCTAACCACTGTACCACTGTGCTGCCCCTAAATTTGAAGCAAGGTAAATTACATTTTCAGAACATGACACACAAGACATCGATCCGATAAACTGATGCATTTTAGTATAAAGTATGTGAAGAGATAATGGCCGGGATTCTCTGACCCTCTGCACCGGAATCGTGCCTGGCGCGTGGGTGGAGAATAGCCGTTCATGCCGGAAATCCACCGCAACGGCGCTTCCACGATTCTCCGTGGATCCGCCAGTCACGCGCGATCGATGCAGCAGCGGTCAGGGGCCATTGGAACAGGCCCCCGCGGCGATTCTCCACGGTCGACTGGCCGAACTCCTGCCAGCGTGGTTTACATGTGGTACCACCCAGTGGGTGACCCGTGGCTGTGGTGACGGTCCTGGTGGGAGGCGGGGGGTATCTGACTACAGGGATGCCTCAGCGGTGGGCAGGCTCGCGATCGGGAGCCACCGATCGGCGGGCCATCACGGTCTGTGGGGGACCTACCTTACTCCACATGGGCCCACTGTGTGTCAGCGTGTCGATGATGCCCGCGCCGAAGTGGGCCGCCGTGTGCATGCACGGACCCGCTTGCGGCCGCCGTGTGCATGTGCGGCCATGCGATCTGGACAGCAGGGCCCCGCCAACAGCCAGAGCTGCGGGACACACGCTGGGGCCCTGCTAGCCCCCTGGAAAACAGAGAATCACCCCGGACTTTTGAGGAAAAGTCCGGAGTGATTCTCACCCGTTTTCCGGCGGGCGTGGGGACTTAGTCCCCAAAAGGGAGAATCCCGCCCAATATTTTTTCATAGAATCCATACAGTATAGACTCTGCACTGAGTGAGATGGCTAATAAACTGGTTAGCAGACAGGAAACAAATAGTTGGAATTAATAGATCCTTTTTCCAAGTGGCAGGCACTGACTCAGCTATTCACACTATATATTAATGATTTAGATGAGGGAACAGAATGTAATATCTTCACGTTTGCAGATGGCACAAAGCTGAGCAGGAGAGTGAGCTGTGACGAGGATGAACTGTGAGGAGGATGAAGAGATGCCTTTGTGTGAATTGGACAAGTTGAGTGAATGGGGAAATGCATGGCAAATCCAGTATAATGTGATTAAATGTTAGATTATCCACTTTGGTCGCAAAAATCGGAAGGCAGATTACTATCTGAATGGTTATAAATTGAACGAGGGGAATGTACAATGAGACCTGGGTGTCCTTGTACACCATTTGCTGAAAGTAAGCATGCAGGTACAGAAGGCAAGTGGTATGTTGGCAGGAGCAGGGATGTCTTGTTGAAATGATACAAGGCCTTGATGAGACTATACCTGGACTATTGTATGCAGTTTTGGTCGTCTTATCTGAGGAAGGATGTGCTTCAATAGATTTTGGAAAACAGTTGGTAACCCCATGGAAGAATATACCAGAGACTTCAAGAGATTGCATAAAAGATTGACAATCTAGTTTGAGGATTCATGGATCAGGATTAGTATTTAAATTGCAGGGCTGTGCTAAGGTGTCAAATATAAATCAGCTCCTAGTTCCATCTGGTGTTTGGTTCTTGGAGAGGGAGACCCTGTTAGATCAGGGGTTGGATTTTCCACCAGTGGGATGCTCCATTTTGCCGGCAGCCCAGGGGATTTCCCAACGGCGTGGGGCTGCCCCACAATGGGAAACCCCATTGACCAGCTGGCGTAACGGAGCATCCCGCCGGCGGGGTGAAACAGAAATGTGGCGCAGTGGGGCAGAGAATCCAGCCCCCGATGTCTGCGACCTAGATAGAAACCTGGGGAAACAGACATTACCTTCAGCCTTCATGGATACAGACATCAGTACAATAGAAAAGTTAAAGACAGGTCAAATAAGGATGAAAGTGTGTGGGCATATGTGGCTATTACAGCAGAAACAGAGTTGGAAGTGCAATAATAGGTTCATGTGGCCCAAGAATGCCCAAAAAACAGTTAATAGATGCTTCAGGTATGACTTGAAGTATCATTGTGTGATGAGCTAGCCAGCTAAGAGAGGCAGAGTCATCAAAATAATAGACGTTGCAGAGAATTCTGAGGATAAGGATGAAGGTAATGAAACTAATTAAATTGTACTGGTCACAAGGAATTTTAGTCTTGTGATAAATGTATTAGTCTTGTACTTGTTTAACTGACCCGTGCTGTATAGCGCGTGGACTTCAACAGTATGTTGAAATCAATAGTTAAAATGTAACCTTGATTCACCAAGGAATGAGGATAGACACAAGGTTAAAGAATATAAAACCACCCACTTCCTTTAGTTTGGTGATGACAACATATTTGCATAATGAAAGTAATTCCATGTAAAATATCTGGAGCAAGCCATTTTATAAATAATTATGCAGCCTCCAGTGGGATGCTTATACCGTTGAGTAAATAGACTACAAAAAAAGCAGAAATCAAACTTGACACGGAACATGGTAAAGTAATTTCTTCTGGAAAGTCAGTGGATCTTCAGTTTATCAGTCAGTACGTTATTGTAATCCCTTAACAAAAATTGACGCTTCTAATCGGAGTGTTAGACAAATATTAATGGCATCAGATGATAAGGGTCAGAGCGTAATAAAAATTGTTTATAAAGTTACTTTGGCAATATTTACATCCTACGGGGGGAATTGTCCGATCTGAGATGGCGCTCTGTGGCGGGGGTGGGGACGGGGAGTGTTTTCTGCTGTGGAGGGTGACCAGAAACCACGGTATATCTCCCAGTCCTGATGTAATTAATTATTCACCCAGAGGCTTTGCATCATCTTCCGTGGAGAGTTGAGTTCGATGTTGCACGTCCTGCTGTCAAATCCGGGTGCCATATGTAAAAGGTATCCGAACATCCTTACTGTCAACACTTACCTACTGAGATGTCAGGAAGCGAAGTTCCAGTGGCCAAGTTCAGTGACACCTTCCTGTGCATCCCCCTCGACCACATTGAGGTCAGGCGGGGTGTTCTTTACCTAGCTGATGGTAGGAGGAGGCCCAGCAGGGAAACCACGTGGAATGGGTGCAGGTCGCTGATGCCATAAGTACCCAAGAAGTGCACAGGCAGTTTGCAACCCAGTGCTGCAAGAGGATGAACAGTCTTATTCACTCTGCCAGGGTAAGTCTCACTGATGGTTGCATGATCCACAAGATTCCAATATGTCAGAGTTAAAGGACCAGTGGCAACCATGTGGTCTCCCTTACAGCCTCACACCAGTCCATTCACACCATGGTGGAGTAACCACTTTTCCCCCTTTGCCCTTCAGCTTATATGGGACACTGCATGGGACAGCAATGGGAGGGAAGGGAGGGGGAATGGGACCCAGCGTAGTGATAGAGGGAATGAGTAACCACCACAAATCATGTGCGTGTTTGAGCCTTCCCCTTGCATGGGTGTGCTTAGCGCTCTGGACAGAGCTGATCCACAACCCTTCTGCCTAAGTTGCACCAATGAGGACCTGCCACACACAAGTGGGCTGTGGGGGAGGGGGGGGTTGGCAGGCAGGGGTGCACACCTGAGGGCTCTCACCGAGTTTGAGGAGAGGGCATCAGATCCCACGGAGTTGGAGTGTGACAGAGCCATTGGCGATGGGGAGTTTGGCCTTGGGCATCCACCACATAAGGATTCATCCATTCAATGCAAACCTGTGGGTCAATTGTGCCTCCATGTTGGAGGCAGCTGATACTCTCACTTGTATTCTCCTTTCTCATTTACAGGTGACTCCAGGAAGAGACCAAGTCCTGAGGAGCAGGACGATTCCCTCTCAAGTCCCAGCCACAGCACAAATTAGAGCAAGGGGAGCCTCACATCTTGAGGGATGTCACTGTGCTCACTTGTACCCTCCACCAGCTCAGAAACATACGCCTAGATGGGTATCAGTGCCAATTCTCGAAGGGTCTCACAATCTGTTGATCACTGCATAGACACGTGACTATGGCAGGAAGAGGCAAGTTCAGCCAAGCTTCCCGGCTCTTGGAGGGCTGTTGGGGAATATGCACCTGTGAAAACCAAGTTCAATGACAAGCCTCTGGAATCACCTTCCTGCTCATGGTGGTGAGTCAGCAAGAGGCGCGGGAACATCAGACAGAGCTGTGGAAGTCCTCCATGGAGTGGTACCCGAGTTGGAGAAGACTATCCGCTTGCTGTCTGATGAAGTGGTGCAAACACGTACACGCCGTGTGTTCTCCATGGCGAGGATGGCGGATGCCATGGAGTCGCCGGATCAGCAAATTGCCCAGTTTCTGCCAGAGATGCGCACAGACCTGCACCCCATTGCCATTGCTATGGCAATGCGAGAGATGAACCTCGGTGCCACTCCAGGTGCCCCTTCCTCTCAAGAGTCAGGCCAAGGCCCTCGGGCACCTGAAGGGATGAGAAGCAGCAGCAGGACACCCCTGGAGCATCCACTCCCTCCGAATCATTCTCGGCCTGTTTCACCTTCCGCCTCATCCCCTGTCACTGCAGAGGGAACAGCTGGCCCACCAGTGGAAATTTACAGTAAGCTAAGATTCTCCAGAGGTGGTCCAGCAAAGTAATCAAAGACAGACAGGGCTGATAACTCCACAGACTGTCTCCACCCCTGCTGCCGATGCCATGGCAGTACCTAGAAGAAGTAGTTGGCCTCAAAAGATAAAGAAATTCAAATCACCAGTGTTCACTGACTATTATCTGGACACTGACGCTAAATAATGTCTGGTGTTGTCTTTCAGCATCATTATGTAGATTTTGTGAGGCCTCCCCCTTCCATCCCACCCAGCACTCACAGTTCAGCTGCATGCAGCCAAACCACAAGTGATTCTGGAGGGAGTAGTGACTGTGGCAGGGCCTTTATAGCCTCATGCAAGAACTGCCCCACACACACGGATTCTCCATCCATCACACTCATCTCTCTGTCCCAAGCTTTTCCAATGCTGCCAGCTGGTGTCCTCTTTCATTTGTCCATCTAAGCTGACCTGCATCTCTGCTCACCCATTCCCTTGCAGCACCTGTGTCCATCCAACACAAGGCTCCAATCACTTTTGATTTTGGAAAGGGAGTGCTAATTATTTATTTCATCATCTCTCCTCATTTCCCCTTCCCCCATCGCCCATGTTCTTTCCCTCATCACCATTACACCCTCTGTAAAACCTTCAACTACCCCCCCCCCCTCCCCCCGCAGATTATCCTCAAGCCCAAATCCTTCTTCAACAATGTCCAAGTGAACCTTCTCCACCTTCCTGAACATCTGACCCCGGTCCACATTGGCATCCCAAACTTCTCCTTCCCATATTTAGGGTCCGTGTTTGCCAACGAACCACCCTCGCCGTCCCTTCTACCGTGACAGATGCACTCTCACCGTCACATCATACCGACTCTAGCTGCCCCTCTCACACTCACCATTCCATCCTTCCAAGTCCACCCTCAGTTCACTTCCCAGGAGGCATCCATTGACTCCACAAACTTCTCCCCGCATGTTCACCTGCACAGTCCACCTCCGCTTGCTCTTTCCTTCCCCCTTATTACTTCCCGCCACCAAACTCCTTTCCCCTCTCTGAATTCACACTCTTATGCCTTCCCCCTCTTTACTCCTTCCTCTCCCGTATTCATTCTCCCTCCCTTTCTCCTTCCTCCCGTTACACATACCTCTCCATTTGCATCCTACTCTCTCGTTACCTCTCCCCCACCCCGACATATCAACACCTACGAACTCTCTTCCCCCCTCCACATCTTACACCAGCCATCACTTTCACCCCTTCTCCCAGCTTCATGCCACCCAACGCTTTCACCTTTCCAACTTTAACCGCACCCTGACACCTTCACCCCCTCTCCCAGCGACACCCGACACTGCCAACTTCACTCCCCATTCACAGCTTCACCACCACCCCCATCCCCGATCCCCCCGACCCCAAACCTTCCTCTCCCACCCACACCTCGCCTTCAACTTCTCTTTGGATGTCTGTGATCTGAGCAAGGCCCTAAAGGTGAGTCCTGAAATTTGAATGTCACATTGGTCCACACATGTTTGGATCAGCATGTTTTTCTCACAGGTGTAATGGAGAAGCGGGTGTAGGTATAAGATTCCGGTCAGACCTTCATTTGCACCCCATTAGTGAAATGCAATTCCTGGCCTCCAGCGGGATTCCGCATAAATTCACATCGGCTGGAAATTGATTTTTTTGCACCTCCACCATTGATCCCGCTGGCAGGAGAATGGGAGAATTCCACCCAACAGACCAATGATTTAACATTTTGCTACAAGATACAGGCGTGGCGAATGAAAAGTATACAATGCTAAAGGAAGGGATTACTGAGAAATATGACATTTCAAAAACTTATCAGAAGATGCTTTATGCTCAATTGTGCACCTTCCATGGGCAAAAAGCTTAAAGAGCTGGGTACTATGGATTTAGAGACAGAAATATTTTCATTCTACACTTGGTAGATCTGGCAACCAAATTTAGTCTTTCTGCAATAATATTGAGCAAGCATAAAGGAGGATGGTTGAGGTTATTGGAGGTCAGTCAACTCAGCTCCATGACATCACTGCACAACTTCTTTTGGGTAGTGCCCTCGGGCCAACTATCTTCAGCTGCTTTATTAATGACATTCCTTCCATCATAAGGTCAGAAATGGGGATGTTTAGTGATGGTTGCACAATGTTCAGCACCATTCACAACTCTTCAGATACTGAAGCAGTCCATGACCAAATGCAGTAAGACCTGGATAATCTCCATGCTTATGATGAGAAGTGGCAAGGAACATTCTTGCCATACAAGTGTAAGGGTCCCTTTGTGTTTATTCCCTTATTTCCCCTGTCTTTTATTTTGTCGTTATCATTTTTGATTCATGGATGATTAATGGACATGTATCTTCAAGTCAAGCAGCATAGAGAATGAGTGATTCAGAAGTAACAGGAGAAAACACTCTGCTAATCCCTACAAGTTTGAACAGGAAGCCTCAGACCTTTTGGCATCAGAGACAGAGATGGGGTGGTGTGTTGATATGTCTGTAGACAATATTGTATATAGTTGGTGGTGAGACCTCTAACCAGCAAGTGGCAGTACAGATGTACCATGCGACCTTGAAACATCGTTCATGTGACATCCGACTCTTATAAGAAGGTTGTAAGGCATACACGAGGACAGTCACACATAAGGGTAGTTCCAGGAGAGTCTAATGTAACTTGATGAAAACTTGCTCTGAATAGAATTCTGATCATTACCTCACTACGTGTACATCAAACATCATCATTCTGGCTAAGTCACCAGCAGTTCTGCAGAATCATTGCAAGACAAGGTCACAGAACACAAAAGGTGGGACTTGGTTTGATTGATTGGCTGTTGGCCAATATTGGCCAAAATGGTGTACTCTGCCTGATAACAGGTGATGATTGGATTCTATTCCAGTGGAATGATTTTCAGAGTCCCAAGGAGCACGGTTTTACTCCTGGAAGCACAGGTACAAGTATTATCTCTTTCTATTCTGTGTTTCTCCAGAAAGGCCACAGGTGTTGTATTTCTGAAATTGCAGTGAAACTGAATGAATGAATCTATAGGAAAACCATTACTTGTTGCAAACAAAGACCAGGACCCTCGCTCCAGAAAGGCTGTGAATGCTGTATTTCTGAAACTACAGAGATTTGACTGAATCTGCAGAAAAGCTTCAGACTGAAAGTAGAGTTTGAAGGGGAGTAAGGTACTAGACAACCATCTTAAACAAAGATTTTCTTCCCTTTTATTTCTGATTTTTTTTACCCATGTCTTCCCCTCTGTGTTTGTCTATCTTGTGTGTGCGCGTGTGTCTGGAGGATGAGGGGGGCAATTTCAAGCAAGGAATTAGGAATTAGATAATAGGGAACCAGTTACATTTGCTGCATATTTCATTACAGTTCTTGTTATTAATAGAAAGTAATTGATCAGGGCAGCATAGTGGCGCAGTGGTAGCACTGCAGTGTCACGGCGCCGATGTCCCAGGTTCGATCCCAACTCTGGGTCACTGGCCATGTGGAGTTTGCACATTCTCCCTCTGTTTGCGTGGGTTTCGCCCCCACAACCCAAAAATGTGCAAGGTAGGTGGACTGAACATGCTAAATTGCCCTTTAATTGGAAAAAATGAATTGGATTTTCTAAATTTACAAAAAAAAGTAATTTTTCTTACATTTACAAACCTTGTGACTGTCATTATTGGGCTGCTAAGGGTCAAAGACATTGGGTATTTTTCTAAGAATTATTAGTTAATTCACATGTATTCTGACTCTGGGTCAAGAGGGGCTGGAATTGACTGCGGACTAGCCCTGGGTGCTGTAAAACAAGAGCCAGGCAATAACCATCTCCAACAAGAAAGAATCTAACCATCACCCCTTGAACTTTAAGGCATGACCATTTAATGAATCCCCTACTATCAACATCCTGGGGGGTTACCATTGACCAGAAACTTAACTGGCTAGGTATCCTTTGGCGAGTACATAAGAACATAAGAACGAGGAACAGGAGTAGGCCATCTGACCCCTCGAGCCTTCTCCGCCATTTAATGAGATCATGGCTGATCTTTGTAGACTCAGCTCCACTCTCCGGCCCGTACACCATATCCCCGAATCCCTTTATTCGTAACTAACCTTCTGGCTCCCCAAGCCTGCTCATCGTCTACATAGCACAAGTCGGGAGTGCAATGGAATATTCTCCACTTGCATGAATTAATGCAGCTCCAACAACACTCACAAAGCTTTACAACATCCAGGATAAAGCAGCCTACTTGATTGGCACCCATCCACAAACATTCAATTTCCTCCACCACCGCCACACGGTGGCACCAAGATTCACTGAAGGAACTCACCAAGCTCCTTAGACAGCTCCTTCCAAACCCATGACCACTATCACCAGGAAGGACAAGGGCAGCAGAAACCTGGGAACACCTCACCACTTGGAGGTTTCCCTCCAAGTCAAACACCACCCTGACTTGGAATTATATCAATGTTCCCTCACTGTTGCTGTTTCAAAATCTTGGAGCGCCCTATCTGACAGTACTTTGGGTGTACCTACATCTCAGGGTGGTTCATGAAGGCAGCTCTCTGCCACCTTCTCAAGGAAAATTGTGATGAGCAATAAATGTTAGCCTAGCCAGCGAAGCTCACGCCCTTAAAATTAATTTTAAAAAAGTTATTACTGGCAAAATCGCGATGAAGTGGATAAGGACTGAACTTGGGACACCAGCAAAATATCTGACTGATAATGGAGGTATGTGTGAAAACATCCATTTCGCAGTCGTAAATACTATAGTAATAAGTCCTTTCAGCAATTGATTCTGTGACAGGAATCACGTAGTGATCGATGAAATGCTTCATAAAACATTAGCTAATCAACTAGACTGCAAGGTGGCGACTGCCAACTCATGCAAAGGCTTCACTCCAGATGTTTCAACAATCAAGACTCTATCAATTTGTCTATGAGTGAAATGCCAAATTGTCTTCTGTGCTGTGCAATAATCCTCCCACTCTGGAAGATCCTACAGTTAGTTCCAATTTTTCTGCATATTTGAATGCTTTACATGTGGTGAGACAGATTTTCATCCAGGCTGAGATCTGTAAGAACATTCAGTGCGCTTTGTGAAATCATATGAGATCATCTGAGTTAGAATTTAGATTGTGTGATTTGGGCCATTGTAAAAGAGAGAGCCACAGGGAATGGAAAGGCCTGATAAGCTAATAGGTTGCGATGATAAAACAGTACATATCAAACAGTGCAATCAAACGCTGTAGTGCACTCCTCACAATTAATCATAATTAATTACCAAATCTCAGACTCTGAGCAGCTAGCGAAAATAATCAAGACACCTTGTACTTCAACTGCTCATTTGTTTTATAATTAAGATCCTGAGGAACAGAATATGGCTGGGTAGTGGCACTGTGCGTTTTTGGGTTGACTGGGCCAAAATTATTGCGCAACCCTGATTGCTCTTGAACTGAATAACTTGCTAGGCCATCCTGAGAACATTATCAGCAAATTCAGCGATGTGTTCACAGGTTTTGGTGCACTACCATTCACCTACAAGATATAATGCAAAGAGGATGCAAAACCTGCGATACAGGCACCAAGAAGAGTACCTGCACCTCTTTGAGGTCACCTCAAAAAGGAGCTAGACAAAATTACAAAATTAAAAGTAATCAGAAACATAGAAAACCTACCGATTGAGTAAATTCCATGGTATGTGTAAAGAAAAAGAATGGCAATATTTGCATATGTATGGATCCCAAAGATCTTAATGAGAATATCAAAATTGGACATTACCAAATATCAAAGCATGAGGAAATCACATCTGAGGTGGCTGGGTCACAATTCTTTATGAAACTTCATGTATCTCAAGGTTTTTGGCAGCTAAAGCGACAGGAACAAAGTACAAAGCGCTGCACTTTTAATACGCCATTTGGACGGTATTGCTTTCTGAGAATGCCGTTTGGCATAATTTTTCACCGTGCCGTGGAGCACATAAACGAAGGCATTGAAAGTGTACATGTGTACGTGGATGATATCATCGTTTGGGGCTCAACCATAGAAGAGCACAATACGGGGTTGCTTAAAGTTCTAACGAGCGTCAGGAGAAATGGGCTGAAACTCAACAAGCAAAAGTGCCAATTTGGAGTAACTGAGGTCACATTCCTAGGTGACAAGCTCTCATCACATGGCATTGAACCTGACAAGGATAAAATCCAAGCAATTCTCAACATGCCAAAACCACACGACATGAACACCCTCTTAAGTGTGATGGGTATGCTCAATTTTAGTGGGAAATTCATTCCAAACCTGTCAGCAAAAACAACACATCTACATGGTTTCCTGAACAAGAAAACGGATTTCACTTGGACTGAGCAATATGAGCAGGAGTGGAAAACGCTCAAGACTTCACTAACTACCAATGCAGCTCTCACATTTTTTGACCCATCTAAGCAGATTAAAGTATCAATAGACGCTTCGAAAGATGGCCCAGGGGCAGTTTTTCTGCAATTCGAGCATGATGATTGGAAACCAGTCGACAGCAGAGCAGAGGTATGCTCAAATTTAAAAAGAATGCCTAGGTTTAGTTGTAGACTTGGAGAAATTCCATGGCTACGTGTATGGGCTTCCAACTTTCACAATTGAGACAAATCATGGGGCAGCACGGCAGCATAGTGGTTAGCACTATGGTTTCACAATGCCAGGCTCCCAGGTTCGATTCCTGCTTGGGTCACTGTCTGTGTCCGGAGTCTGCACGTTCTCTCCGTGTCTGCGTGGGCTTTCTCCAGGTTCTCCGATTTCCTCCTACAGTCCAAAGATGTGCAGGTTAGGTGGATTGGTCATGCTAAATTGCCCTTAGGTTAGATGGGGTTGCTGGTTTACGGGGATAGGGTGGAGGTGTGGGCTTAAGTACGACGCTCTTTCCAAGAGCCGGTGCAGACTCGATGGACCGAATGGCCTCCTTCGCATTGTAAATTCTATCTTACTTTGGTTAACATCATCGGGAAGTATCTCAACTAAATGTCTCCACGCATTCTGAGGTTGATGATGAAGCTACAATGCTATGACTTCAATCGCACCTACACGCCAGGCAAATATTTGTTCTTAGCAGATGCATTATCGAGAGCGCCGATACAAAATATTAGCAGTGAAATTGCTGAAGATGGAGATCTGCATGCCAATCTTATTTCCACACGAATACCAGTATCAGATACGAAACTACACGAGATCCAGGAAGAGACCAGGAAGGATCAAACTCTTCAAGAGGTGATGAGGAACATCAACTCACACAGGGCCCGAGGTCAATATATGGAGTTCTACAATATAAGATCTGAACTCCGTATCATTAATGGAGTGGTACTTCATTTGAACTCTATAGTCATACCTCAATCTCTTCGTCAGCATGTACTGAAGAGAATATATGAAAGACATCTCGAGATTGAGAAGTGTAAACGGAGAGCTCATGAGTCTGTTTACTGGCCAGGTATAAACCAGGATATTGTCAGGATGGTCAGTTGTTGTGACACATGGCAGGTGCATCGCTGCAAGCAAACAAGATAATCTATGCAAATATCTGATTTACCTATGGCTCCATGGCAGAAAGTAGCTATGGATCTCTTTCACCTACTCGGGAAAGATTATTTAATTATCATAGACTATTTTTCAAACTATCCCGAAATTGCTCTCCTGTCAAGCATAACGGCAAACAGTGTAATACTGTACAAGTCAATTTTTGCTCTGCACGGAATTCATCAAGTCATCATGAGTGACAACTGTCCTTGTTTTAGATGTAATGTGTCGCAACACTTCGCACTCACGTATGATTTCAATCACGTCACGTCAAATCCGTTGTACCCACAAGCGAATGGCAAAGCCGAGAAAGGTGTACACATTGTCAAGCAATTGTTGATGAAGGCAATGGATGCAAATCTGAGTTCCAAAGCATCACCATTGCCACAGATTGCAGCAGAGTTACTCATGGATAGAAGATTGTGTACCACACTTCCATACTTGGAATAGAAGGAGGAGAATGCAGTGGTACTGCAGGAAATGCAAAACATTAAAGCAAAACAAAAGCAGTTTGATGATAGAGTGTCTAGAACTTTACCACCTCTGAGTGGTGATGACATTGTGAGAGTAGAAGAGTCAGGGAATTGGTTGAGAAAAGCCATTACGCCGAGGTCCCAGGTTCGATCCCAGCTCTGGGTCACTGTCCGTGTGTAGTTTGCACATTCTCCCCGTGTTTGCATGGGTTTCGCCCCCACAACTCAAAAATGTGCAGCGCAGGTGATTGGCCACGCTAAATTGCCCATTAATTGGAAAAGATAAATTGGGTACACTAAATTTATTTTTAAAAAAGGGAATGTAGTGATAAGATGGTTGTGTTGTAATCCACTGACTGAGTGAATGTTAGAGTCGGGTGACCTCAGACTGTCTGGAGAGCTGGGAGACAGATTGCTTGTGCATGATCATACTGTTATTCATCTGTTGTTTTGTATATAGTTGACTCACACTTAATGTTAATAAATCGTTTATAACTTTAGCGACAAGTACTCTTGTAATATTAATCAGGCCATCCGACAAGAACATTACACCCATAACATTAACCTTCCAAAGAGGTATGTATTGTATGGATGGTGATGTCCTGGAAGGCGCAAGCTCATTGGAAATGACCAGGAGCAGCAGCAAGAGAGGGGGAGGAATTGGAGGCAGGCGGAAATAACTATGAACAGAGAGGTCTCCCTACTGCATGCCCCCCATCTTTCTTCAATGGATGCCAGATCTCCAGCTCCCCTGTGACATGCCAGTTTTTCTGGGCTGCAGTGACTGACTTTGACACACACCCTCACCCTCAGGATAACCAGCAGTCTCAGTGATGGCTGCATTGGAAGTTTTGAAAAACACTTTTATTCTTGCCCTTGGCATCTTTAATTGAACAGGAAACCCATGTTCATATCAATTATTAACTTGCCCCAATGAAAACCTCAACTTCATTCAGATTCTCAGTGGAAATCGGTTTCAGACACATAGGGCTGAATTTTCCTAAAAATTTAAAAGTGTCAGGTTCTGCCAGAAAACCAATGTGTTTCTCCCCAGAAACACAGCCGGTTTTCACTGCAGATCCTCTGACACTGTGACAGATAAAAGCATGGGAGCGCGTTTTGCATTGTCATAATAGTGGGGTGGGACCTGATAAAGACGGAAAGCTCAGCTCTGCAAAGATTGGAGCATTGTTTTTAAGGGACACTCCGAACTCACAGTGAAAATGCCCCCCAACTACCACCGACAGACAACAGGGCTTCAGCGCACCCCCCCCCCCTCACCCCTCCATCATCACCACCACTGGGGCTTCAGTGCATGACCCCACCCCACCCCCATCACCATCGCCCACACTGTGGCTCGAGTTCCCCCCACCATCGTCGGCATCCCCACATAATGGGAACCCCCCTCCCCCATGGGGTTCTCTGGATGCCCGCCACCCAGCCTCTGCCCCCTAACACTGCCAGGTTTAGCACTAACAGGTTGCCACTGCCAGGGTGCCGGGGGAATGTGCCAGGGCACTGCTTGGTCATGTCCCTTACCATCCTTGAGCTACACTCACTTCCACGCCCCCAACGTGGTCACCATGCCTGGTTTCCATTTTTGGAAACCAATGATGCCTCCTGCCAACATGACGTCACGCCGGCAGGGGGAAGTACTTGACCATCCCAGAAGCAACTGCATTAAGCCATTTAAGCATATTTAAATCTATTTCAAATTATGGTAGTCATGGTTTCAGGCCATGAAGCTGATTAGGTCACTGGTGATGGGTGGTGGGAAAGACCTCCTAATGTACCCCTCATGCGACAATTATTGGCCATACTTGGATTTGCGCCTGTGACGAACAGGCCCAGAAAACTGTGGCCAAAAACAGACTTGGGGTGGAGTTTTCCTATAATTTGTCAGAGTATCAAGTCCTGACTGAAAATAGGTGTGCATCTCTCCAGATACAGGGGGCAGTGCCAGGCAGCAGTGACCCTCTCCCCCAAGAGGCTCCACGTGCCTTGTTGCCCGCGGCAGGATGCCCTCGATGGAATCACGTTCTTATCAAGCTGTCGTAAACCATGTCCTATGTGACCTCACATTGGCGAGATTTGAATATTCAGTGAGAGGGGATCGTGGCATGGAGGCCCATTAACAACATAAAAATGTATTTCAGTGAGGTTCCCGCCTTTGTAGGTGGGAAGCTCATTATGTCACAGGCCCAGGGGGTTGGGAAAATCAGGAAAGGAGATCTCGCCGGCGAGAGACACTTGGCTTCCATGTGTTTGTTTACACTCACGGTAACATGGGTTCAAAATTGCCCCCCTGGTTCCTGTTTCATATCTCCTATGGGAAAATCTAGCTTCAAATCTCCAAAGTTAAACCACTGAATCATGGAATTGTTACGTCTTAGAAGATCATTGGATCCATCGGGGTGATTTTGTGCCCGCGTTCGCCCCGAGCATAAATGGTGACATGGGCTCAAAATCTTTCAGCGTCAACCTGGCAGTGCCAACATGGCACTGCCAACCTGATAGTGCCAAAGCGGCAGTGAAAAAACTGGCAGTGTCGGCATGAGTCAGGGGGCAGTTCGAGGGCGGGAACTCTGGTGAGCCCCTTGCGGGGTATTCCATTATGTGTGATTGGGGGCGGGGGTGGAGGGAAAATGCCCAATGCCTTTGCAATGGGAGGCTTGTCAGTGAGGGGAGAGTGCCCGTGATACTTGTGCAGTTGCTGGTGGGGGAGAGCCACCGGTACCTTTGTGGCGGAGGGGTGGGGGAGTACCCCCAATGTCTTCATGCTGGGAGGGGGAGAGCGGAGATCCCCCAATACCTTCATACTGGGGTGCCATCCTGATGCTTGTGGGGGGTGGAGTTTGACCTCAGCGTTGATCGGGGCGCCCTTTAAAGATGGCGCCCCTGATCTCTGTGCATCTGACTCTATGAGGCACAGCCAGACCGACACCATAAACACTGCCCCCAGATTTTGTTTTCTCAAATTGGGTGAAGACCTGGGCGAAATTCTCCGTTATCGGCGGAAAGTCCGCCAATCGGCGCAAAAAACGGCGCAAATCCGACTTGCGTCACGTCATAAAAATGGGTCGATAGTCTCCGGCCCGAAATGGGCTAGCAGCGATGTAACGGGATCCGCGCTTGCGCAGTGGTTCACGCCGTGCAGCATCATACGCGCTGCACGGCGTGACGGCTCATAAGGCCGCGCAGCTCCCTCCCACCCGACCGGAACACCCGACCGCAACACCCGACTGGATGGCTGGCCGTCGCTCAGCCCCGAGGTTCGAGTCACGCGATGTGGAGGCGCTCCTGGACGCGGTGGAGCAGAGGAGGGACGCCCTGTATCCCGGGCACGGCCGCAGAGTTGCCCCATGCCACAGCCGGCGTCTGTGGAGGGAAGTGGCAGAGGCCGTCACCGATGTGGCCCTGACACCATGGACAGGCACCCAGTGCCACAAGAACGTTAACGACCTCGTCAGAGCAGGCAGGGTGAGCCTCCCCCATATCCCCCCTCCACCATATCCCCCCTCCCCATCTCCCCCATATCCCCCCTCCCCCATATCCCCCCTCCCCATCTCCCCCATATCCCCCCTCCCCCATACCCCCCTCCCCCATATCCCCCCTCCCCATATCCCCATATCCCCCCTCCACCATATCCCCCCTCCCCCATATCGCCCCCTCCCCCATATCCCCCATATCCCCCCTCCCCCATATCCCCCCCTCCCCATATCCCCCCTCCCCCATATCCCCCCTCCCCCATATCCCCATATCCCCCTTCCCCATATCCCCCCTCCCCCATATCCCCCATATACCCCCCTCCCCCATATCCCCCCTCCCCCATATCCCCCCGCCCCCATATCCCCCATATCCCCCTCCCCATATCCCCCACCCCCATATCCCCCATAACCCCCTCCCCATATTCCCCCCTCCCCCATATTCCCCCCTCCCCCATATCCCCCATATCCCCCCTCCCGCATATCCCCCATATCCCCCTCCCACATATCCCCCTCCCCCATATCCCCCCTCCCCATATCCCCCTCCCCAATAACCCCCCTCCCCCATATCCCCCATATCCCCTCCTCCCCCATATCCCCCATATCCCCCCTCCCCCATATCCCCCGTCCCCAATATCCCACATATCCCCCCTCCCCCATATCCCCCATATCCAAACTCCCGATATCCCCCTCACCCATATCCCCTCCCCCATATCCCCCCTCCCCCATATCCCACATATTCCCCCTCCCCATATCCCCCCTCCCCCATATCCCCATATCCTCCCTCCCCCATATCCCCCCTCCCCCATATCCCCCCTCCCCATATCCCCCTCCCCATATCCCCCCTCCCCATATCCCCCCTCCCCCATATCCCCCCTCCCCATATCCCCCCTCCCCCATATCCCCCATATGGCCCCTCCCCATATCCCCCATATCCCCCCTCCCCATATCCCCCCTCCCCCATATCCCCCCTCCCCATATCCCCCCTCCCCCATATCCCCCCTCCCCCATATCCCCCCTCCCCCATATCCCACATATCCCCTCCCCATATCCCCCCTCCCCCATATCCCCCCTCCCCATATCCCCCCTCCCCCATATCCCCATATCCCCCCTCCCCATATCCCCCCTCCCCATATCCCCCCTCCCCATATCCCCCCTCCCCCATATCCCCCTCCCTCATATCCCCCCTCCCCCATATCCCCCCTTCCCCATATCCCCACCCCCCCATATCCTACCTCCCCATATCCCCCATATCTCCCCTCCCCCATATCCCCCCTCCCCCATATCCCCATATCCCCCCTCCCCCATATCCCCCCTCCCCATATCCCCATAACCTCCCCTCCCCATAACCCCTCCCCCATATCCCCCCTCCCCCATATCCCCCCTCCCCATATTCCCCCTCCCCATATCCCCCCTCCCCCATATCCCCCATATCGCCCCTTCCCCATATCCTCTCTCCCCCATATCCCCATATCCCCCCTCCCCCATATCCCCCCTCCCCATATCCTCCCTCCCCCATATCCCCCATATCCCCCCTCCCCCATATCCCCCCTCCCCCATATCCCCCCTCCACCATATCCCATATCCCCCATATCCCCCCTCCCCCATATCCCCCCTCCCCCATATCCCCCCTCCCCCATACCCCCCCCATCCCATATCCCACATATCCCCCTCCCCATATCCCCCATATACCCCCCTCCCCCATATCCCCCCTCCCCCATATCCCCCCGCCCCCATATCCCCCATATCCCCCTCCCCATATCCCCCGCCCCCATATCCCCCATAACCCCCTCCCCATATTCCCCCCTCCCCCATATTCCCCCCTCCCCCATATCCCCCATATCCCCCCTCCCGCATATCCCCCATATCCCCCCTCCCACATATCCCCCTCCCCCATATCCCCCCTCCCCATATCCCCCTCCCCAATAACCCCCCTCCCCCATATCCCCCATATCCCCTCCTCCTCATATCCCCCATATCCCCCCTCCCCCATATCCCCCCTCCCCAATATCCCCCATATCCCCCCTCCCCCATATCCCCCATATCCCCACTCCCGATATCCCCCTCAGCTATATCCCCTCCCCATATCCCCCCTCCCCCATATCCCACATATTCCCCCTCCCCATATCCCCCCTCCCCATATCCCCATATCCTCCCTCCCCCATATCCCCCCTCCCCCATATCCCCCCTCCCCATATCCCCCTCCCCACATCCCCCCTCCCCATATCCCCCATATTCCCCTCCCCATATCCCCCATATCCCCCCTCCCCATATCCCCCCTCCCCATATCCCACATATCCCCCTCCCCATATCCCCCCTCCCCCATATCCCCCCTCCCCATATCCCCCCTCCCCCATATCCCCCATATCCCCCCTCCCCATATCCCCCATATCCCCCTCCCCATATCCCCCCTCCCCCATATCCCCCCTCTCCATATCCCCCCTCCCCCATATCCCCCCTCCCCATATCCCACATATCCCCTCCCCATATCCCCCCTCCCCCATATCCCCCATATCTCCCCTCCCCATATCCCCCCTCCCCCATATCCCCATATCCCCCCTCCCCATATCCCCCCTCCCCCATATCCCCCCTCCCCCATATCCCCCTCCCTCATATCCCCCCTCCCCATATCCCCCCTCCCCCATATCCCCCCTCCCCCATATCCCCACCCCCCATATCCCCCCACCCCATATCCCCCATATCTCCCCTCAACAAATATCCCCCCTCCCCCATATCCCCATATCCCCCCTCCCCCATATCCCCCCTCCCCATATCCCCATATCCTCCCCTCCCCATATCCCCCTCCCCATATCCCCCCTCCCCCATATCCCCCCTCCCCATATCCCCCCTCCCCCATATCCCCCCTCCCCCATATCCCCCATATCCCCCCTCCCCCATATCCCCCCTCCCCATATCCTCCCTCCCCCATATCCCCCATATCCCCCCTCCCCCATATCCCCCCTCCCCCATATCCCCCCTCCCCCATATCCCATATCCCCCATATCCCCCCTCCCCCATATCCCCCCTCCCCCATATCCCCCCTCCCCCATACCCCCCCCATACCATATCCCACATATCCCCCTCCCCATATCCCCCTCCCCATATCCCCCATATCCCCCCTCCCCATATCCCCCTCCCCATATCCCCCCTCCCCCATATCCCCCCTCCCCCATTTCCCCCCTCCCCCATATCCCCCCTCCCCCATATCCCCACTCCCCCATATCCCCACCTCCCCATATCCCCCTCCCCATATCCCCCATATCTCCCCTCCCCCATATCCCCCCTCCCCATATCCCCCATATCCCCCTCCCCATATCTCCCTCCCCCATATCCCCCCTCCCCCATATCCCCCATATCCCCCTCCCCCATATCCCCCCTCCCCATATCCCCCCTCCCCCATATCCCCCCTCCCCCATATCCCCCATATCCCCCCTTCCCCATATCCTCCCTCCCCAATATCCCTCCCTCCCCCATATCCCCTATATCCCCCCTCCCCCATATCCCCCCTCCCCCATATCCCCCATGTCCCCAAGTGAATCCAGCCCTAACGTTAACCTCTGCAATGCACGCGCAACCTCTGGAACTGGCTGGCGGACCTGAGGACCGGGAGGTTGCTGATGCAGAGGTCGGGGGCGTACTAGCGAGTGAGCCACCGACAGCCCGTCCCCATATCCCCCCTCCCCTATATCCCCCACCCCCGTATCACCTGATCACTGCCTGATGTCTAACCATGCATGCTTCATTGTGTATCGCAGGACCAAACGTCCAGGCACCCATCCCCGCAGATGCAGACCGCCCGCAGGATGCCCCTCGGAGAGCACAGGAGACGGAGAGACCCGCACCCTCCAGCATGCGACGCCCGCAGGATGCCCCTCGGAGACCACAGGAGACGGAGAGACCCGCACCCTCCAGCATGCGACGCCCGCAGGATGCCCCTCGGAGACCACAGGAGACGGAGAGACCCGCACCCTCCAGCATGCGACGCCCGCAGGATGCCCCTCGGAGACCACGGGAGACGGAGAGACCCGAACCCTCCAGCATGCGACGCCCGCAGGATGCCCCTCGCACACCACGGGAGACGGAGAGACCTGGAGCAACAGGGAGACGACACCCCCGTCACTTGCGGGAGCGACCACCCAGCGACGAGGGGGGCAGCCACAGGCCCCCGTCACATCAAGCCAGGACACCACTACCCAGGAAACCACTACCCAGGAAACCACTACCCAGGACACCACTACCCAGGACACCCCTACCCGGGACAGCACTACCCAGGAAGACGAAATACCGGACAGTGACTCAGAGTGGATGGGTGGAGACGAACCCCCACCCCAAAGTGCCATGGACTCAGAGTGGGACGAAGAGCACGACACAACGCCACTGCTGTCACCAACACCCTCCACCATCGCAGAAACACTCACCACGGTTGGGCACTTTAGTGATGAGGCGTCTGGTACACTCACTGGTGCGCACAACACAGCCGTCCCGGTACAGCAGGTGGAGGTAGGAGCAGCAGAGGGACCGGGCGGTCGGAGGGCAGCCCAGCCCAAGCGAACATCTGCCGCCCAGATGGATCCCAGGTTCCTGCAGTTACCACACCCACACATAGATCCGATGCAACCACCGACCCGGAGACGAGCGAAGAGGGTGACGGGCGGCTTGCGGCGGCTGCGGTCGCAGGTGGAGGAGTCCACCCGCGTCCAGGAGCTGGGAGTGGTGCCGGTCATGCGTGCCACCCAGGCTGACACCGCACGGGTGGCGTCCACGGTGGAGGCAATGGGTGCGACGGTGTCAGACATGGGGAACGGTTTGCGAGGCCTGGGCCTTCCGTGCAGGCGGCGTCTGTGGCCCAGGACATGGCTGCCTTCTCACAGGAGGCCATGAGCCAGTGCCAGCGCCAGATGGCAGAGGCGCTCAACGCCATAGCCCAGTCTCTGCAGGCCATGGCCCAGTCTCAGCAGGCCATGGCACAGTCTCTGCAGGCCATCGCTGAGGGCATCGGCGCCAGTGGCCATGTGCGAGCCGGCGTCGCACTGTCACAGACAGGGTTTGCCAACTCCCTGGGCTCCATGGCTGCAAACCTGCAGATCCCTGTCGATACCAGCACGGGCCTCCAGGACTGGCAGCGCCAGACGTCGGGGGGGGGCGTCGGATGGCCAGTCCGTTCGCATCCCCCACCCATGTAGAGGCCTGGGGGCCATCGGGCACCCCGAGGGAGGAGGAGGTGGTGTGGTCCGTCCCGGCTCCCTCTGTAGGGGAGGTCCCGGTACACCGCGACACCTCGGACTCCCCCCCTTCCGTCCCAGGTGCATCGGGTGGGCAACGGGCAGGACAGGCTGGCAGCTCGCCATCCCAGTCGCCCGGGCCGCAGCCTGGCCCATCTAGGCCAGGACGCCCCAGGAAACGGCCGCCAAAGGGATCCAGTGTCAGAGGGCAGGAATCACAGGAGTCCACCTCCAGTTCTGCGGTACCGTCTGGGGAACCACGGAGACGTAGTCAAAGGGCCCGTAAGGCCAAACAATTAGACACTGAGTAAGTTGGCACGGGTGCAGGGCACAGATGAGTTTTAGGGGCTAGGGCACGTGCATGAACTCCTTTGGTTAGTAAAGTCAATGTTACACCTACCGAAGCTGCCTTTGTGCTCTGTCCAAAGTGTGCGGGGGTGTCATGTACGTTGAGCGCAAGTGTGTGTGTGAGGGGTGGTCTTACCTCAGCCCCAGGTGAGTCTGCCCCCTTCCCCCTGGGCCGCCATCAACATCCCCCGGACAGAGGACGGGACCGTGCGCTGCAGTGTCACAGCCACATGCAGGGATGGTCCGGGTGGATGGTGGTACTGTGGCCATGGGTCAGACATAGTCCAACGATGTAGAGCCAGGAGCTCATCGCAGGGCGGGTTGTCATCATCCTCCATGGCCTGCGATAGACACGCGTCCACCCGCAACTGTGTGAGCCCGGCCCGTTGTGCCGCAGGTGGATCGGCAATGGGGGGGTGGTGGTGGTGTGCATGCGGGTGGGGTGAGTGGGGTTGAGGAGGGGGGTGAGGGTGCTGGGTGGGTGGATGGGTGGGGGGTGTGGGTGGTGGGCTGTTGCCATGGTGTGCGGTCTGTGGCCATACTACCCGATTCCCACGCCAATCTAGTCAGTGAAGCGGGCGTCTATCAGTCTGTCCCGTGCCCGCTGGGCCAGCCGGTAAAGGTGGACAGCCACCCGCCTGTGTCTACCCCGTCTGCCCTGACCATTGCCCCCATCCCCCTCATCTGGGGAGGACTGGGCCTCTTCCTGCTGCTCCTCCACTCCGCCCTCCTCTGCCTGCGGCACATCGCCCCTCTGCTGGGCTATGCTGTGCAGGACGCAGCACACCACAATGATGCGGCCGACCCTATCTGACCGATACTGGAGGGCGCCCCCAGAGAGGTCCAGGCACCTGAAACGCATCTTCAGCACGCCAAAGCACCTCTCGATCACTCCCCTTGTCGCTACATGGGCATCATTGTCGCGGTTCTCCGCCTCATTGCGTGGCCTCCGTATAGGCGTCATCAGCCACGATCGCAATGGGTAGCCCCTGTCGCCCAGCAACCAGCCCCTCAGCCGGGGATGGCGTCCCTCGTACATGCCGGGGATGGATGACCGCGACAACACGAATGAGTCGTGTACACTGCCTGGGTGACGGGCGCAGACGTGCAGGATCATCATGCGGTGGTCGCAGACCACCTGTACGTTCATCGAATAGGTCCCCTTCCTATTAGTGAACACGGCCCTGTTATCTGCAGGTGGCCGCACGGCGCCGTGCATCCCATCGATCGCGCCCTGGACCATGGGGAACCCGGCAACGGCAGAGAAGCCCACGGCCCGGGCATCTTGGCTGCCCCGGTCCACGGGGAAGCGGATGTAGCGGTGCGCCATGGCATATAGGGCATCTGTCACTGCCCGGATGCACCGGTGCACCGATGTCTGCGATATGCCGGACAGGTCCCCACTCGGTGCCTGGAATGACCCCGTTGCATAAAGTTCAGGGCCACCGTATCCTTGACGGACACGGGGAGAGGGTGTCCCCCGCCAGTGCCACGCGGTGACAGGTGTGCCAGTAGGTGGCAGATATGTGCCACGGTTTCCCGGCTCATCCGGAGTCTCCTCCTGCATTCCCGGTCCGTGAGGTCCTGGTATGACTGCCGGGGCCGGTACACACGGGGCGCCTTCGGGTGCCTCCATTGCCGCGGGGCCGCGACGTCCTCCTCCCCCTCCTCGTCCTGTCGGTCAGGTGTCCCTCCAGCCTGGGCGGCTGCCACCTGCCCCTCTGTGGCAGCCTGCGCTGCCTCTCTGGCACCCTCCTCCTCCTCCTCCTCCTCATCCAGGGCAACATAGACATGAGCGGCTGCCACCACGGCGGCCAACATCGCTGGATGATCTGAAAACATGACGGCATGGTGGGGGGGAGGGGAACGACGACATGTCATCATTGCCCATATCCCCTCCTCCCCCCAGCCAGGTGGCATGGACCGCATGGGTCCAACTGTTGGAGGCTGGCACCTGGCCAGGTGGACCAACTCACTTGCCCTCCCATCCCCCTCCTCGGCACGGACCACCCCCCAACCTCCACCCCAGAACGGACCCCCCCCCCAACTCCCAACCTCCACCCCGGCACGGGCCCCCCCCCCAACCTCCACCCCAGCACGGACCCCCCCCCCCAACCTCCACCCCGGCACGGACCCACCCCCCAACCTCCACCCCAGCACGGACCCCCCCCAACCTCCACCCCGGCACGGACCCCCCCCCAACCTCCACCCCGGCACGGACCCCCCCCAAACCCCAACCTCCACCCCGGCACGGCACGGACCCCCCCAACCTCCACCCCAGCATGGACCCCGCCCCAACCTCCACCCCAGCACGGACCCCCCCCAACTCCCAACCTCCACCCCAGCACGGACCCCCCCCCAACCCCCAACCTCCAGCCCGGCACAGCACGGACCCCCCCCCCCAACCTCCACCCCAGCACGGACCCCCCCCCAACCTCCACCCCAGCACGGACCCCCCCCCAACCCCCAACCTCCACCCCAGCACGGACCCCCCCCAACCTCCACCCCAGCACTGACCCCCCCCCAACCCCCAACCTCCACCCCGGCACGGCCCCCCCCACCAACCTCCACCCCGGCACGGACCCCCTCCCGGCACTCCCCCGGAGCCCAGCCTACTCGAACCACCCCCCCCCACGCCGCACACACACACACACAACCCGAGACACACCTCTCCTCACGCAATCAGACTGCGGCCACGCCATTGCCTGCCCAGAGCCAACCCCCCAGGCCGTCACTCACCTCCACGCTGGTCGGTGTGAGCCTGGAGCACCGGGTCACGCCGATGAAAAGGAGGTTTGATACACGTCGACGTGAACGGTCATCACGTCGACGGGACTTTGGCCCATCCGGAAGGGAGAATATCAGCAGGCCGAAAATCGGCTGCCTTGCGCAGACCCGTGACATTCTCCGCGGCAGCGGCGCCATTAACGCCCCGCCGACTTTTCTTCCTTCGGAGACTTCGGCAACCGGCGGGGGCGGGATTCACGGCGGCCAACGGCCATTCTCCGACCCTCTGGGGGGTCGGAGAATGACGCCCCTGGTCTGAAAACTAGAGAGAGGTATCTGAAGAGATACATGCCCATTTTCAGTAAGAACTTTTCACCGATAAATTATTGGAAAATTCCATCCATCATGTCATGTGAGAGTACTTTTAAGACATGGATGTTTAAGCAATGTACCTTTAAGAAAGCAGTGATGTCAGAGAGTGGGTGGGGCTGAGCTCAGGTCAGCCATTTTGAGGTTTCAGTTTAGTTTTGCAGTTTTGAAAAGAGCTTGTGTGTGTCTGTGTTTTGCAGTGAGGTGGATCTCTGCAATGAAAGACTCTCTGGATCATTTGGGTGAATTAAAGTAAAGCCTTTAATCTGATGTGATTTTGTTTAAAGGTGTTAATTGGGGGCTCATCCAGGATAAAAGTCTATCTATTGGTTTGGCTTTTGTGAACTTAAAGACAGTGAAGGATTGTTGCTTTTCCGGGGTGGTATTTTTGTTTAAGTGGGGAGAGTGTTGTGAACAATGGCTCTTTCAGAGGCTCAGAAGTTTTTGGGGGTGGAGAATGTTACACGTAGTACTTTACGGACAGAAACGAAAAGCAGACTGTAAGATTTGGCAAGAACATTGCAGTTAACGTTACCTGACAAAATGCGAAAAGATGAGGTAATTATGGTGGTGGTTAAGCATTTAAAGTTGCCTGAGATAGAGTTTGACTCATTGGAAATGGCAAAAATTCAGTTGCAAATTAAACAAATGGAACATGAGAAAGAATTAAAGCAGCTGGCATACGAGAGTGAGAGAGGAAAAAGAAAGAGAAAGAGAGAGAGTGGAAAAAGGAAAGGAGAGAGACGAGAGGAGAAAAGGAAGAATAGCCCTAGCAGAACAAAAAAGAAAAGAAAGGGAGATACAGATTAGGGAAAAAGATAAAGGGCGAGATTCTCTGACTCCCCCCGCCGAGTCGGAGAATCGCCGGGGGCTGGCGTGAATCCCGCCCCCGCCGGTTGCCGAATTCTCCGGCATCGGATATTCGGCGGGGGCAGGAATCGCGCCGCACTTGGCGCTGCCCCCCCCCCCCGCGATTCTCTGGCCCGACGATGATTAAACCTACCTTACCGGTGGGACAAGGTGGCGCGGGCGGGCTCCGGGGTCCTGGGGGGGGGCGTGGGGCGATGCGGCCCCAGGGGGTGCCCCCACGGTGGCCTGGCCCGCGATCCGCGGGCGGGCCTGTGCCGTGGGGGCACTCTTTTCCTTCCGCTTTTGCCACGGTCTCCACCATGGCGGAGGCGAAAGAGACTCCCTCCACTGCGCATGCGCGGGAATGCCGTCAGCGGCCGCTAACGCTCCCGCGCATGCGCCGCCCGGAGATGTCATTTCCGCGCCAGCTGGCGGGGCACCAAAGGCCTTTTCCGCCAGCTGGCGGGGCAGAAATTCGTCCGCCGCGGGCCTAGCCCCTTAAGGTTGGGGCTCGGCCCACCAAGATGCGGAGGATTCCGCACCTTTGGGGCGGCGCGATGCCTGACTGATTTGCGCCGTTTTGGGCGCTGGTCGACGGACATCGCGCCGATACCGGAGAATTTTGCCCAAAGAGAGGGAGTTTGAACTTCAGAAAATGGCCATGAAACATAACAATCAGTTAAAATTGGCAGACGTAAAGGGACACGTACAGTTGGAGGAGATGGATGAGGATAATGAGACAGCGTCACAGTCGAAGACGTGGTGAGGATCTATTTAAATATGTCCAAGCATTACCAAGGTTTGACGTGAAGGAGGTAGACGCCTTTTTCATTTAATTTGAGAAGGTAGCTAAACAAATGAAATGGCCACAGGACATGTGGGTGTTACTGATTCAAACAAAGCTGGTAGGTAGAGCTAGTGAAGTGTTTGCATCACTACCGGAGGAGGTAACTGGAACATATGAGGCGGTGAATAAATCCATCTTAATTGCATATGAGCTAGTGCCTGACGCTTACAGACAAAGGTTTAGAAATTTAAGGAAAGAATTTGGTCAAACATACATGGGGCGCGATTCTCCACTCCCGCGCCGGTTGGGAGAATCGCCTGGGTCGCTAAATATTCCCGCGACACCGGCCCGACTCCCTCCCGTCGAGTTCCACGCGGCGCAGGCCGGAGAATCGCCCGAGACACCCAAAATGGCGATTCTCCGGCACCCCGCTATTCTCAGGCCGGGATGGGCCGAAGTACCGACGGCGTGAACGCCGTTCACTCCTGCTATTTAAAGTCGTCAGCCAGTCGTGCTGGATGACGCTGACCAGTGAGGAGGTGAGCGGACTGTTCCGCAGCTCCTGGAGACCGGGTCGGCTTCCCCGAGAAGACTGCGGCCAACGGGGGGATGAGGGAGAGTGTGCAGGTGGGAGGGGGGATGAGGGAGAGTGTGCAGGTGGGAGGGGGGATGAGGGAGAGTGTGGAGGTGGGAGGCGAGATGAGGGAGAGTGTGCAGGTGGGAGGGGGGTGAGGGAGAGTGTGGATGATATCGTCCATCCGCGGATGCAACATGTCAGCTGCCCTGATATGGCAGGATGGTGACGAGGACACAGCCGCAGGTTGTCGTGTGGCTGATGGGCACAGTCGACTGGCACACTGGTGAGGAGTATGGTGTGAACTGACCGTTGGACGCTGACAGTGACCAGGTGTTAGGCTGGCTGCGTATCTGCAGCGCGACCATCCCACCGGGGCACACAGGTATCCCATGCAACCCGGCTGGCGAGGTGTGGAAGAACCTCCGTGTAACATATCGTTTCTCTGCCCCCCACCACCCTCCTGTATGCCAACCAGACAGCGATGTTCACTGCTGTGGTTGGAGCCGCAGCTCTGGAGTTTGCCATCCGGCAGCGTAGAGTCAGACGGCCCACAATGGCTGCAGATGCAGCGGTTGCCGGTGCAGCAGAGGGGATGGCCGCGGAGTGGCCCGTCATCGCCGGGCAGGCCGCAGGCGCTCAGGACCCGAATGTACAGGGGGATGCCGAGGGGAACATTGACCCCCTGACGGCGAGGAATGCAGAGGAAGGGCTTGGGGGGAGCAGGAGGAGGAGGAGGAGGAGGAGGAGCAGGAGAATCCACTGATGGTGGTGCCAGGGCGCCACAGGCGTCCAGCAAGGCCGAGGGTGTACCGTGACAGAATGTCGTTCGAGGCCCTACCGGACATCACATGCAGGAGGAGACTACGGTTCAGCAGGGAGACAGTCACACATATATGCCACCTCGTGGCGCAACTCACACCACTTGGAATGGGTGGAGGACACGTGATACCAGTCTCTGTCAAGGTGACAGTGGCCCTAAACTTTAATGCGACTGGTTCCTTCCAGGCGCCGAGCGGGGACCTCTCTGGGTTATCGCAGTCATCGGTCCACAGGTGCATCAGGGCCGTCACCGACCCCTTGTACGCCATCGCGGACAGGTACATAAAATTCCTCGAGGACCGAGCACAGCAGGAAGCACGGGCACGTGGATTCGCCAAGGTGGCCGGGATACCGATCGTCCACGGTGTCATCGATGGTGTGCACGTCCCCATACGCCCGCCTGCAGACAATAGGGAAGTGTTTATGAACAGAAAGGGCGCATACTCCATGAACATTCAGGTGGTGTGCGACTCCCACATGAAGATCATGCACGTGTGTGCAAGGTACCCCGAGAGTGTGCATGACGCCTACATTCTAGCACAGTCGTTCATCCCCGCAATGTTCGATGGATTCCCCCTCCCAGCTGAGGGGCTGGTTGCTGGGTGACAATGGCTATCCGTTGAGGTCATGGCTGCTGACGCCAATACGGAGGCCTCAGACCAACGCGGAGAGCCGATACAACGAGGCCCATGCACCAACCAGGGGTGTGGTGGAGCGGTGGTTTGGCCTGCTGAAGATGCAATTCAGATGCCTGGACCGGTCCAGAGGGGCCCTGCAGTACCGGCCCGACAGGGTCGGTCACACAGTTGTGGTCTGCTGTGCGCTGCACAACATAGCCATACAGAGGGGAGATGACCTGGTGGAGGAGTCGGAGGGAGGACCCGACGGCAATGGAGCTAACGCAAACGAGGGGGATGGGGAAGAGGAGGATGCGGAGGAGGAGGATGATGGCGCGCATCAAGGTGGGGGAGGGGCGCAGGACACAGGCACTGCCCGGGTGCTGGTTACGTCCAGGAGGCTGCACGACGACACCGCCGCGGACAGCGGGCACGCGACGTGTTGGTGGCCGCACAGTTCACCCAATGTGGGGGTGGGATTCGGTGAACACTGCCACTTGCACCGTCACTCCTGCACACGGGCACCACACAGCAGCGTTTATGGCACCAATTCCACATCACCTTACCACTGTGGCACTGCGGGGTTGCACAACAGTGATGATTGGGTAAGCGGGTGTGAACAGTGCCATGTTGAATGATCACAGCCCGCTCTGCGCTGAGCTGTGTGCTCAGATTCGCCAGCCGAGGTCTGACTCATGGCTATAGCTGAACCATGCACTCCGGTGGTCAGAGCCTTCGTGACGGATATTTCACCACATGCCCGTGGGGGGTGGTTGGCGTCGGTGTGCCGAGGACAACGGTGTCCGATTATGGGAGGCAGGGGGGAAACGGTCAGCACATCCGGAACAGACCTTGAACCGCTCGTCTCCCACTACGCCACTCGGTCACCCTCACGAGCCCCCTGGCACCGGACATAGCACAGAGTCTTACAAGTCAAATTCAACAGTGAGTTTATTTGTGTGATTAACATAGATGCCCTACCCCCTACAACTAAACTGTGTCCTGCACCCGTGCCAACTTCTTACGTGCCTAACTTCTTTGCCTTACGGGCCCTACCACTACGTCTAGGTGTGTTCCCATATGGTACAGCAGGAGTGGAGGCGGACTGCTGAGAATCACGCACTTCGACATGGCTCCCCGTCGGCACGCGTTTCCTGGGGCGGTCCGGCTTCGATGGGACAGGCTGCTAGGCAGGCATGCTGGATGGCGTTGTGCCACCCTGACCTGCCCGCTGCCCACCAGATGCGCCAGGGACGGAACGGGAGGAGGCCGAGTGTACCGGGACGTCCCTTGATGGAGCTACCGGGACGGGCCCCAGAACCTCCTCCTCCCTCGGGGAACCCGGTGGCACCCGGACCTCACTGTGGGACGGAGATGCGATCGGAGACATGCCCCGTCGCACCACCGACACCTGGCGCTGCCAGTCCTGGAGGCCTGCCGCGGGATCGATCACGGTCCGAATGTTCGCCAAGACGGAGCCCAAGGAGTGCCACATTCCTGCCAAGGACTGTGCGATCTCGACCTGTGAGTGCGCCACGCCATCCATCACGTGTGCCAGGCGGTCAATGCTCTCGTCGACTAACTGCTGGGACTGTGCCATTGCCTGCTGGGATTGGGCCATGGCATGGTGAGACTCGGCGAGGTCCCGGAGAGCGGCGGCAATGTCGTGTTGGCTCTGGCGCATGGCTACCTGTGAGAGGGCAGCCCTCTCCTGGGCCATGGATGACGCGTGAACGTTAAGCCCAACGCCTTGCAGAACCTGACACATGGCTGAAACCCTTTCACCCATTGCCTCCACCGCGGACGCCACCCGTGCGGTGTCGGCCTGGGTGGCTGCGATGAACGGCACCACTCCCTGCTCCTGAATTTGGATGGATTCCTCCAACTGCGTGTGCAGGTCCTGGAAGATGGCCCTCATCCCGTTATTCAGTCCCTGGGTGTCCACATGCATCGGTTGTCCGGGTGGGTCAGGTACATCCAGGAACCCAGGAACCGTCTGGGTGGCAGCTGTTTGCTGGGCCTGGGCTGCCCTCCGACTGTCCAGCCCCTCGGCTGCTCCAAACTCCACCTGCTGTACCGGCTCGGCTGTGGGGTGTGCACCAGACCGTGTCCCGGGAGCCTCATCACTTATCTGCCCAACCGAGGTGAGTGTCTCTGCGATGATGTATAGTGTGGGAGACAGCAGTGCCGCAAGCCCGAGGTCATCGTCTGTTAGGAATTCTGGTCTGTTCTCCTCCCACTCATGGCCCGGCGCAAGCTTCATGCCGGCCATGTCGTGCTGACCTCCAGGTGATTCCACCGAGTGTGTGGCCTTGATGTGCAATTCATCTTCAATGTCTGCCCTGTGCCCCTCACTATTGTCTCTCTCGGTGGTGTGAGCGTCCCGGTCCTGCGTCCCATACTGAGAGGTTTCCCCTCCTGTCCGAACGACTGCCAAGCTCTGGCATGCGTCCCTGGGTGCACTTGTGGTTGGTGATGTGCCGCTGTCTCTTGGCCAAGACGTCCCTGGACGTTCGGCGGCTGGCCCTGGGGAACATAAAGATTCGGGGTTCGTTAGACACAGTGGCCCGGGTATATGGTGGTGGTGTGTGCACAGTGTGAGGGGGGGAGGGGAGCGAGGGTGCAGTGGCATGGGTGTGAGGGGGGAGGGGATCGAGGCTGCAGTGGGCAATGTGTGAGGGAGACGATGACGGGTTGGGGGGGTGAGGACATGCAGGGTTCACCCATTGTGATGGTACCTAAACCAGACGGTACCCAACGGTTGTGTGTGGACTATCGAAAGGTGAATGCAGTTACACGAACGGACTATTATCCTATCCCATGCTTGAGGGATTGCATTGAGAAATTGGGATAATCTGCTTTTATTTCCAACGTCCAGACATGGAAAGAACATTTAAAACATCGTGTGGAATTTTTCGATAGACTTCAGGAGGCGGATTTGGTGATAAACCTAGCCGAAAGTGAATTGGAGAATCCGGTATCACTTTCCTTGCGGGGTTTCCGTTATCCTCAAGACGAAGGGAAATAAGGCAATTTCTTAGCATGACTGGATTGGATCGAACAGCTGTGCAAAAGTTTTGTGGCGTGATTACTCCACTGATGGAATTGCTGAAGAAACGTAAAAAAATTCAATGGACAGCAGACTTTCAACAGGCATTTGCCTGCCTGAAAGCTGTGATCATCAATGCTCCTGCATTGGAGAATTGCAAGGGACTCTGTGGTCAGATTGAACTAAAGTATCTGATTCTAAAGAGAAAGGCCGAGGCGTAGAGGAATGGATGGATCGTGCAGAGACTTTCTTGTTCAAAGAGACTGTCAATTGAGAAGGATTTTGGTTGGAGGAAGCAGAACAAAGAAAAATGGACTATATTATTATACCTGTTTGCATGTGTTGTTTTTTAAAAAAACGAGAAGGTATATTTACTGTGTACATTTCTTAGTGGATGGTGCAAAAGTGAAAAATGAAACCATCTTGAAGTTGATGGTTTATTTTTTTTCCTTGGGGGGAGGTGTCATGTGAGAGTACCTTTAAGACATGGATGTTTAAGCAATGTACCTTGAAGAAAACAGTGATGTCAGAGAGTGGGTGGGGCTGAGCTCAGGTCAGCCATTTTGAGGTTTCAGTTTAGTTTTGCAGTTTTGAAAAGAGCTTCTGTGTGTCTGTGTTTTGGAGTGAGCTGGATCTCTGCACTGAAAGACTACCTCTGGATCATTTGGGTGATTTAAAATAAAGCCTTTAACCTGATGTGATTTTGTTTAAAGGTGTTAAGTCCCTTGGAAGTTTGAAGGAACATTTTAAGGAATTATTTACTGTTGCAATATTTTCTGAATTAACTTTGAAGTAAGGGATACAATGTTTATTTAAGATGTTAAGTTGAGTTCATGGAATAAACAGTGTTTTGTGTTTAAAAACCCATGTGTCCATAATTGTAATTCCACACCTGGGGAAAAAGCCGTGTGCTAGGAAAAGCAACCAATACATTAAAGGGAGAGGTTGGTTAAACTCCATGATACATTTTGGGGTTCTGACAATGCCTCGCCCATAACAACCATGTCTGCTGATGCTCTCTGAATGGATCTAGTTCTCCCTCTAACCCTGCACATTCCTCCTTTTTGGATAATAATCCAATTCCCTTATGAATTCCTGATTTGAAAACTCTGAGGAAACGCATTCCAGATCTTAACCACTCGCTGTGTGAAGAAGTTTCTCCTCATGTCCCCATTGCTTCTTTCACATTCTTGATCCTCCCATCAATGGAAATAATTTCTCCCTATCCACTCTGTCCAGACCCCACCTGATTTTGAATACCTCAATCAAAGCTCCTCTCAGTCGTCTCTTCTCCAAGGAAAACAGTCCCAACTTCTCCAGTCTTTTTGTGGAACTGAAGTTCTTCTATCCCTGGAACCATTCTCATGAATCTTTTTCTGCAACCCCTCTAATGTCTTCACATCTTTCTTTAAGTTTAATGCCCAGAGCTGAATGCAATACTCCAGTTGAGTGTTTTGTGCAAGTTCAACAGAACCTCCTTGTTATTTTAATCTATTCCACAGCCTAGGAACCTGTATTGCTTTATTAGTTGCTCTCTCAATATGTCCTGCCACCTTCAATGACTTATGCACAAAAACACCCATTTTGGGAGAATCCAGCCCCAGAGGGGAGATGAAGAGAAATGTTTTTTATGCGGTGAGTTATGATGTGCAAACTGAAAGAGTGATGGAAGTAGATTCAATAATACGTTTTAAAAGTGAATTCAATAAATGCTGAAGGGGAAACGTGAAGGGCAATGTGAATGGTCAGGGGAGAAGACTATAGTTCATTTAAAAGAAGCAGTCAAGGCACAATGGACTGGTGCCCTACTCCTGTGCTGGATTGTTCTATGACTCTGTGTGTAGTTTTCTACAACTATATTGTTCTTGCTAATAGCACAGCAAATCGTCCAGCAACTTGTGTCAATTATTAGCTCATGAGTATTGTTTCATCGCCACAAGTGGCTGGATTATTTATACTCTAATAACAGGTTGCTCATTAAACTCACCATTATTTTGTCAGCAAATCCAAGCACATTGTTAATGTTGTACTGTGCTGAATAAAATTGAAATAAGGCCAGGACTTTCCGTTGCGAGCCCGCCCCGCTGCCGTTGCGAGCGAGGATGGAGTATTTGCCGCGTCGTTCACTGGTACTGGGAATCACTTCGCTGCTTGTCAATGAGATTTCCCACCGCAACCCCACGTCGTTAGAAAACCCGTGACCGGGGGAGAGCAGCCGACAGGACCAGAGTATCCCATCACTAGCCAACTGCCGGAGAATCCCACATGGGATGTGCAAGGGATTTTGGTGCATAGATATATTACACAAATGAATAAAATTCATGGTACACACACTGTGGGCGCGATTCAGCCAAAGTATTTCTAAGTGTCATTTTGGACTAGTTTGGTGGGGTCTTTCGTGTCAGCTGCAATGGCAATATTGCGGCCCATATTTACCGGCACCTAGTTCCAAAAATGAGCCCTCGCATGAATCTTGCCATACCTGGCTCCCTCGCCATCTGATTCGCCCGACTTGCATATCATCAGCTCGCCGTTAACAAGGGGGAGCTGCTTTTCAACGCTCCCTCAGCATTCACTCCCAGTCAAGTAATGAGCATAGCATCGCGGAGACCTTCTAAATTCTACTACCTCTCTCATGGCTTCAGTCCTGTGCCACCCCTCCTTTTCCCAAACACCCCCTCCCTCCCTCCCCAATCCACTGGCTGACACATTGCACGCTCCGAACATCCAATCTTCAAGCTTGTTCCTCAGAAGCCTTGGCACCCACCAGCACAACCCCTTCATGTCCAGGTACCCACACATGCTCCCCCCCACCCCCCACCCCCACCGACCCATCAAGCATCCCTAGTGATTATGGGGTTGCCTAAGCAGAGAGAAGTGACTGACAGAGGTTGACCTGCGACAGAGAGGTAAGGATTCACTATTACTTCAACCTGATGACCTGTCTTAAGTGAGTTGTTACTGCCCTACAAAATGGTCCTTCCCTCTCACTAACCATGGTCCATTGTCTCGCAGGATCACCAGCTGATGAGGCCTGGCCATTCGGAGTTGGACTACCCCACCACCCCATCACCCAAGAGAACACCTCGGAGGAGTGTGTCACAGCTATCACTCACACCTTCCACCAGCGCAGAGACACACACCTCAGTCGGTGACATAAATGGACAATCTTCAGGTAAACACTCTGGTGAGCATCAATTAGCTGCTGATGAACATCAGATGGAGGCAGAATCAGCCAAGGGAGACAGCAGTTGAAAATCATCTGGATTCCAGGACTTAGCTGGGACCCAGCCAGATGTTGAGCCTCTGGGCAAGCTTCTCCCTGAGCTGATGCAGATTATCATAGAATTCATAGATTATCATTGAATTTACAGTGCAGAAGGAGGCCATTCGGCCCATCGAGTCTGCACCGGCTCTTGGAAAGATCACCCTACCCAAGGTCAACACCTCCACCCTATCCCCAGAACCCAGTAACCCCACCCAACTCTAAGGGAAATTTTGGACACTAAGTGCAATTTTATCATGGCCAATCCCACCTAACCTGCACATCTTTGGACTGTGGGAGGAAACCAGAGCACCCGGAGGAAACCCACGCACACACAGGGAGGATGTGCAGACTCCGCATAGACAGTGACCCAAGCCGGGAATCGAACCTGGGTCCCTGGAGCTGTGAAGCAATTGTGCTATCCACAATGCTACTGTGCTGCCCCGATTGATGATAGGACAATCGCGACATTCAGAATGGGGTAGCAACGACATTCCAGCGACTGCAAGGCTGATTAGAGGACTCCCAAAACCTTCCGGCACAAGGGATAGTGCCGACAATGCTTGGCACCCAGGCCAATACTGTTCGGTTGGGGACTGCAGTGGAAAACTAGGAACACGAACCATGATGTCCATAGCATGGTTCAGTCTGTGACGACCTTGGCTGAGGGCCTCAACATCATGTCCCAGTCAATGAAAGACATGTCCTAGACACAGGTGGACATTGCAGAGGCCCTCCCAGAGTGTGGTCTAGGCACTTAGAACCATCGCTGAGGTTTTTGATGCCATGGTGCAGAGAATGGGGACCCCCCAGGACTGCAGTGCCAAATGACTAAGAGGCCTCTGGAGCTCACTCCAGCTGCCTCTCTGTCCCATAGAGTCACCCAGAGCCCTACGGGCACCATCAGGGAGGAGGAAGCACTGGAGCCGTTATCTGGGCCGTTCCACCAAGGAGACTAAGGCGGTCTCCAGTTCTTCTGAATTTCTCCCGACTGACACTGAAGCACCCCAAGGGCAGCAGGCAGATCAGGGTGACACAGTGATGCCTATGACACCAGTAATCTGGCTGGGGCCCTCCGGCTCCAGGCCCTCAAGAGGATGTCCGCCAAGGATACCGAAGGCCACAGGATGGGGAAGGCAGAAAGCTGCCTCCACCTCCATTGAGCATCCTGGGTTCATACCTAGATTTAGCACTAGACCACAGATGATCAAGTAGAGTGAGGAGCACTGAATGGGCACTGGTGATGCCACTATCCATAGCTAGGGAGAATGGAAATCTGTCACATTAAAATGTTCAGCATTAAAACATTTTACACAAGATACATGTGAAGCCTCTATCACAGCGGCCCTGCCCATGCCCCCACCCATTTCCCCCACTTCCGCCACCCCCCGCCACATTGGCACAATTGTCCAAAATCAAATGCCCTCGATGCAGACTCTTTCAGACCCTGAGGACACCAGAGCTTTCCTCATCGCAATTGGTCATCACTCACCTGCCTTGAATACTGACCCGCTTACAGTGCCAACACAGGCTCATCACCCTGATGTGATCTTACATAGACCCTTGGAGGGGGGAAACTGGATGGTCAGGGAGGGGGTGGTCTGATTGCGATGGGGGAGGGGGGTGTTTAGCTGACGGACACAACCTCGTCCTCGGAGAATCTGGAGATGGTGAGGGCCTCCCTGGACCTCCTGGCATGTCAGGCTCTTGCCGCTACCTATCCTCTATCCTCCGGGCCTTCATCCTTTCCTGGTCCGCCTCCTCTTCCTCCTCGTCAGACGAGGTCATATGTCCTTCCGCCTCCTCCAGCATGTCGCTCCATTACTGTGCCAGATTGTGGTGGACTCAGCAGACCATCATAAAGTGGGATACCCTCTCAGGGGTGTACTATAGAGTCCAGGCATCAGAACTGCACCTTGAGCAGCCTGGTGCACTGCTTAATAACAGCACGGGTGGCAGCAAGGGCCTCATTGTAACACATCTCCACCTCGGTCTCAGGCCTCTGCACTCATGTGCAGTCATGACCTTAGCGGGTATCCCTCATCCCCCATCAGTCAACCCGTCATCCTGGGTGGTCCTTGAAGATACTGGGGATCTCCAGGTGCCCCAGGATATAGCTGTTATACATGCTTCCAGAGTAGCTGGCACACACGTGGCCCCCGCTTGAGACCTAGAATCACCCAGTGGCATAAATGCTTTTCTGCAGTGACCTTCGCAGCCACGGGTGGCTGGTGCCCTCCTCCTCCATGGGGTGCCATGTCTGTAATGGCGTGGCACGGGTGCCGCACTGTCGCCCTGTTGAGGCGCAACCTTCTGCAGCATATGCTATCTGCCAGCTCATGGAAGGACCAATGACTCCTGTGCAGCTTGGCACGTTGCTGGCGTCCCCTTGTGGCTCCCTCCTCAGCCTGGGCGGCCAGGTCTTCAGGGTGTGTGGCGGCCCTCTGCACATGTGGTGCTGCCTCCAGCCTGCGAGGTCTTGTTGCCTTCTTCGGCATTTGCCCGCCTTGGCTGCGAAAAGCACAGCGAGGGTAACCTCCGCGGATCCACACCAGCAAACATATTTGTATATGGAAGTATGGAAGGAATTGGAGAAGGAGAATGACCAACAATCTGTTCGGGCTTCCATCTGGGGGCCCTCAAAAGCCCCGAGCCTCACACTCTTACCATGACTGTCCCACCTTCTCTCAGAGTGCCATTCAGTGACCCAGTTATGCTGGCAATCCTCGTTCTATGCACTCACTCCCAGTCAGATCAGGAACAACTAGCCCCCAGGACTTTGTCAGCAATATTGGGGAGCTTGTGCTCATCTGACCTTCTCATCCAGACATTTACCCTTCAGCGCGAGAGGGCCCTCAGGGGTGAAGCCCTGCTCTTCAGTGTTTGATTGTTGGCAGCTGCCTCTATCGTGCTGACGTTCCTAGAGCACAGGCACACTGTTCAGGCATCAAAGGTTGCAGGACATCCAGTTCACTAATCATCCTCTCAGGCAGGCCACTTGATCTTTTGAGCTGGCGCTTGAGAGTTCAGGAGCATGAAGTGTTCTCACAACTAACAAGAGCTAATGCCTTCTTTGAAATAGCCTTCAGTTTGAGGCCTCTCACAGTCAAAGGGGGTGAAATTGACTTTCAGGAGAGAAGCTGCAGCAGGGCTCTCTCCTGAGAGTTTGGTAGGACAGACAAGCTCCAGCTGTGGTTGCCCCTGTTGTGGGTCTCCACAAAATTAAATGATGGCTTGAAGGCCTCATAGATGCAAAGCCTCTCACACCCCCGCCCCAGGGGCGACCCTTGACTGGACCTCTTCAGCTCCCCAACAATAATCTCAATCCCCTAAAGGACCCTCCCCCAGAGCACTGGGGCTGCAGCTCTGCTGCCAGTAAATAGTAAGGTCTACTCACCTCCTCACGGCCCCTCAGTAGGCATTGTGCCAGCTTCCCATTTTTGAAAATGAGTAGTGACGCCTGCGTGATATCTCACTGGGGAATTGGGCGGCTCCCGGGAGGCCGCTGCATTCGACTTTAATCCCGCTGATGAGATTGAAATGAATGAGAATTAGGCTTAATGATATTCTTGCATTTTTGAGCGAGATCCGGAACTCGCCATCGGGAACGGGCTTGGTGAAGTTCAAAATGGTTCGTTCCTGGCGCTTGTATTGAACCTTTTCTGCTATTCACATGCTGTGCCTGGATCAGCACCAGGAGCAAAGTGGTGGCTGAACCAGGCCCATGTTACTGAGCATTTTCCAAATATACTTCAGCTACTGACAAAGTAAAAGAAGCTGCATATTCACATCTAAAACCACCTGCCTTGATCGTGTAACTTGGCCCGCTTACTGATTTGGTCCTGGTGATTGTGTTATAATTAAATCAGCCTTATCAGTACAGCTACTTCTAATTGATGTTACTTGGCCTGATGAGATACCTTTATCACCAATTGACTTATACTGGACGCTTGATTACACTCCAATTCGGAAGATTTAATTCAGTGTCTTATGCATTATCAGATCAAGTTGATCTATGTTGAAAATGGGTGTTACACTTCCTTCCAAAGAAACTTGCAACCAATGGAATTTGCTGAAGGACATAATTTGATCCGACAATTGTGCTAATTCTTTATTACAGCAATTCAAGATTAATCCCACTACCCGGCTTTCTCCCCATTGTCCCATTTCTTTCTTTGGTTCAAATATTTATCCATTTTTTTCCTTGAATCAGAGAATTATTTCCATCATTCGCTGAAGCAACCCTGTGTTTAAAGATGTTTTAAAATCGCTCCTCACTTATCATTATGATCATTTTAAGGTGATACCTCCCTTACCGCTGGGTAACCAAAGAAAGGAAATAGTCTTTCCTGATTCACCACATCAAAGTCCTTCATAATCTTAAAAGCCTCTTTAAGTCGCCTTTTAGCCTTCCATGCTGCTATGAAAACAGCCCTTTTATCTTGTGTCCTCTCAGAATAATAGTTCCCCATCCTTGGCATTACCTCAGTGAATCAATACCATGTGCTCTCTATGGCTTTAGAGTCCTTTCTGTGATGGGGTGAATAAACTGCACACGGTACTCCAACTGTGGCGTACACATTCTCTCCCACAAAAGTATGTTTTATTTATTCTTCATCGGTCAGTGGAAATTTTCCTCTGGAATGTGGATTCTGGTGCCTGTCTTCCACAGGGCTCAGTGTGGGGTCCTAGCAGTTTATTATATATATTAATGATTTCGTCCAGAGGTTCCCAAACTGGGAACCCCAGGTTTAGGTGAGAGGGCTCCAGGGATTCCGCCGACGCTCGTGAGTCACATGACAAAGATTAGCAAAAAGGCAGTATTTTTTTTGAAACCAAAAGAAAAGTGTGGATCATAAAATGAGGGCGAGCCAGTTGAAGAACATTTTACATATTTACATAGAATTTACAGTGCAGAAGGAGGCCATTCGGCCCAGCAAAGATTTTAAAAAAGAAATAGGAGAGCAACGGCTACAAATCAGAACCCCCCCCCCCCTCAAAATAAAAAATCACATTGTCCAATTGGAGGCCAGTCTCTCCAAGCATTGGATTCTGAGGGGCTAACTAGTCACCTCACAGGAGCCAGCTCTTTTATGGCTCTGATTGGCCAATTTGAGTTTTGGGGGGTATTTTATGCTGTTGGACGCCAAGCACAACAGTGGCAGGCTTGGGGCAAGAGCAGCTGAATGACAGGAGGGGCAAAGGGGAAAATGATTAGCGGTGGTTGAGGAGAAGAGCAGTGGAGGCATTAGTCAGTGGAGCGGCGTGGTCGAGAAGAGGCGGTAGAGGCAATGGTTGGAGGAGCGTGAGGAGTGGCGGAGGTAGTAGCGGGCACGGAAACATTTTTCATGGGAGAGGCTGATGTGAAGGGGGCCAAGGGAGGGAGTTCATATAAAGAGGCCACTCTGCCAACAGAGTCTGCACCAACCCTCAAAAAGAATACCCTATCCAGGCCTAATCCCCCGCGGTATCTCCATACCCCGCCTCACCTTTTTTGACACTAAGGGGCAATTTGGCCCACTTAACCTACACATCTTTGGACTGTGGGAGGAAACCAGAGCACCCAGAGGAGACCCATGCAGGCACGGGGAGAATGTGAAAACTCCACACAGTCACCCGATGTCAGAATCAAATCCTGGCCCCTGGAGCTGTGAGGTAGCAGTGTTTTTTTAAAAAAATGTTAGAGTACCCAATTCATTTTTTCCAATTAAAGGGCAATTTAGCGTGTTCAATCGACCTACCCTGCATATCTTTGGGTTGTGGGGGCGAAACCCACACAAACATGGGGAGAATGTGCAAACTCCACACGGACAGTGACCCAGAGCCGGGATCGAAACTGGGACCTCGGCGCCGTGAGGCTGCAGGGCTAACCCACTGCGCCACTGTGCAGCCCTAGGTAGCAGTGTTAACCATCATTTCAAAGTGCCGTTCCTGAAAGGTTACTAGGGGTTCCACAGCTGCAAAAGTTTGGGAAACTTTGATTTAGTCTTAAAAGCTGTTGGCATGAAATTTGCAGATGATACAAAAATTGGCCGTGTAGTTGATAGTGAAGGGATAGCTGTCGACTCCAGAATTATATCAATTGTTTCATTGACTGGGCGGAGGAGTGGCAAACGAAATTAAATCTAGAGAAGTAACGCATTTGGGGAAGTTGCTTGAAGGTGGCAGAACAGGTGGACAAGATGGTCAAGGAAGCATATGGAATGCTTTCCTTTTTTGGGTGAGATATTGAATACAAAAGCAGGGAAGTAATGCTGGAACTGTATAAAATGCTAGATAGGCCACTGCTGGCATACAGTTCTGGTCACCACATTACAAGAAGGACATAATTGCTCTCGAGAGAGTGTAGAGGATGTGGTGATGTGCATCAATGTAAATGCATGTAGGCTAGCTAGACACTAGAGGGAGCACCAGAAGCATCACACACACACACTCAACCAATAGATCAGTTAGATAGGACGCGACCAATGGACATTCACGATGCACACGGAGGTGACACGACCACAGGAGGGCATTACACTAACCCATATATAAAGGACACCATACACATGATCTGCCTCTTTCCAGTGGAGACAGTCAGTGAGTTGAGACACAGGGTTGATTCAATATTACACCCACCACGTGGATTGCAGCAGCTGGTTAGTCAGTCTGCGTAGCTATAGTAGTAGTGTCGAACCCGAGTAACAGAAGTGTAAATAGTTTAATAAACGTGTTGAAGTTATCTCCATGTCTGAACTTTCCTTTGTCAAGTGCACCACAAGGAAGCCGCTTATGTTAGACCTACAACATAACAAATCAGAGGAGATTTACAAGAATGCGGCCAGGGCATGAAAATTGCAGCTATGAGGAGAGATGGATAGGTGAGGGTTGTTATCCTTAGAACAGAAGAGGCTAAGAGGTGTCCCAATTGAGGTGTATGAAATTATGAGTGGCCTTGATAGGGTAGGCAGGAAAGACTTGTTTCCCGAGATGGGGGTCAATTATTAGGGGGCATAGATTTGTAGAAGGATTAGAGGAAAGGGTAGTGGGCATCTGGAATTAACTGCCTAAGTTGGTAGTTGAGGCTTGTTGCTCTTTTTAGCCTTAGTCTATTGGCTCTGATTACGTCACCTTTGCTCATGAGTCGCCAGGTATCTTTATGATACCGCCACGTGGTTCAAGTTCAGGTTATGATTAATAACACAGCACACCGCTTAGTAAGGATTAAAACAACGGTCATTTATTATATACAACAAGCAATATTAATGCCCTAATACTACTTTCTATATAACAAACCTATCACTACTGGCCAATACTTAATTTAGGAAGAGCCCACCAGGTCAGGGAAACGAATGGCTTGTCCAATCAAATCTGGCCCGTGGGATTCAAAAGGCTGCTACAGGTCGGTGGCTAGGTGTCTCTACCGGATAGCGATCGTTGGATTCAAACTTACGATACGCGGTGGCTGGTCTTGCGAAGGTCTCGAGCAGGCGAAGATGAGAGAGAGAGAGATCTGAACTTGGACCTTCACTTTTATAGGGCCCTGGGGCTTCCCACCTCCCGGGGCGGCCCTTGACCCTGAGTCCCAAGTGATTGGATTCTGTCCCCAGTCTCTGGGGTCGATGTGTCCAATGGTGAGGCGATTCCTCGATCGGGAGTTGGTCGCTCACCTGTCTTTGTTTCGGCCACTGCAGGCGCCGACAGGTCTGGCCCGGTATTCAATTGCTAATATGTTGCAATTGTTCCCGGGGATAGCCGATTTAACTGTGGATGTCTGAGTAGATTAGGTGTAAACAGTCCTGAATGAAACTGCGGATACCTGGGTTGAAGGTCTGTTGGTAGCCCTGAGTATCGATCTGGGCTACGTTCCCAGAGCTGAAGCTGCAAACCTGTCTGCAGCTGCCTGCTTGTGTCTTCTTGGCTGCTTTTCCCAGCAGTCTTTCAGGTTAGCCGTTTTAAACTGGGTTTTGGCCAGATTAATCGGAACGCAGCCATTTTACATGGCTACAGGCTGGAATGCGCAACTCATTCAAGAGGTATATCAACCTTCATCTGTATACTGTAACCTGCAAAGCTATGGACCACGTGCTGGAGTGTGAGATTAAAATGAGCGACTAGTTTCTTTTTTCTGTTTTTTGGCCAGTGAAGACATAATGGGCTGAATAGTCTCTTTCTGCACAGTAACCTTTCTGAGGTTCTGTGGTTCCTTTTTTCCTCAACTGGGAATTACCTCCACTGGGAATACAAAAGCAGGGATGTAATACAAACAAAGACCTCCAATTTGTTGTCCCATTTGCCAGGCTTCTGCTTGCATCCAACCCCCCACCTTAGCATCATAATAAGTTTCCTCTTGTCCTTATCTTTCCCTTCAACAATCTACATGTTTAAAAGATCCTCCTATACCATTTCCTCCAGCATAGAATCATAGATATCATAGAATTTACATTGCAGAAGGAGGCTATTCGGCCCATCTAGTCTGCACTGGCCCTTGGAAAGAGCACCCCACTCAAGCACACATCTTCTCCACCCCACCCCCTTAACCCAGTAACCCCAATTAACCGTTTTTTTGGACACTAAGGGCAATTTAGCATGGCCAATCCACCTAACCAGCACATCTTTGGGCTGTGGGAGGAAACCGGAGCATCCGGAGGAAACTCACGCATGCACAGGGAGAACGTGCAGACTCCACACAGACGGTGACCCAAGACGGGAATCGAACCTGGGACCCTGGAGCTGTGAAGCAACTGTGCTAACCACTATGCTACCATGCTGCCACCAAATACATCTTGACCTCCGCGCCATTTTCAGCATTGTGTATGGACCTTTTCCTCCATGGTCAGCTCCTCAGTCATTCCCATCAGCCTCTCCCCATCCCATGGATCATCCCTTGCAGGAGGAGGACATGAACACCTACCTTTTCACCTGCTCCATTCCACCATTTGATGCCTGAAACAATCCTTCCTGGTGCAATAGCAATTTAATTGCACTTTTTAAAATTTGATCTACTGTGTTCACTGCTCCCAGTGTGGTCTTCAACTTTGGGAGGCCTAGCTCAGAGGTTGTGATCGCTTTGAGGAACCCCTCTGTTCAATCTGCAAGCCTCCAGTTGTCTATTATTTTAATTCTCCCCTTCACTCCCACTCTGACCTGAGCAGCCCCCCTGAAATTATAAAGTAATGGGGAGAGGAAGAACGAACCAAAACAGCGACTGCAAATGCTTAAATATTTGGAGAATTTAAAAACAAAAACAAAAAATCAAAGAGTGACATTATAGGCAAATGATTGGTTGGTGAATAACGCATCTTTCTGGCTCCCTAAACTGGTGTACTGCATTAAACTCAGCTGAAGTAGGGGCGGAATTTCTCAGTCCTGCAGCCTACTATGGCAATTGTCACAGGAGGGATGAAAAATTTGACAGACCAGCAAAAGATCAGTTGACTTTGAGCTGAAATTTCCATTCCCCTGCGGAAAATTCCTCCCTCTCCGCCAGATAAATTAATTCAACCAATATAATTTATTGAATATAAGTATTAACAAACTAAATAAATGAAACAAAGTTAGAGGTGACAGGGCAGGTCATAATTGTAGAATAATACAGTTCAGAATCATAGAATCCCCACAGTGCAGCAGGAGACCGTTCGGCCCTTCGAATCTACACCGGCCCTCTGACAGAGCACCCTACCTAAGTCTGCGTCCCCAACCTATCCCCACAACCCAGTAACTCCACCTAATCTTTTGGACACTAAGGGGAAATTTAGCATGGCCAATTCACCAAACCTGCATATCTTTAGATTGTTTGAAGAAACCGGAACACGCGGAATCCCGCTTGGACTATCTGTGCGGAGCCTGCACGTTCTCCCTGTGTCTGCGTGGGTTTCCTCCGGCGCTCCTGTTTCCTCCCGCAAGTCTCGAAAGATGTGCTGTCAGGTTGACATTCTGAATCATCCCTCCATGTACCCGAACAGGCCCGGAATGTGGCGACTCGGGGCTTGTCATAGTAACTTCATTGCAGTGTTGATGGAAGCCTACTTGTGACAATAATAAGATTATTATTAGCAGTTGTAACAAGATTGATGAACTCGTGACACAAATATATGGTTGCAAGATTAGGAACTAAATATTCCTATTGAAACGTTAGAAATACAAGCAGAATTAAAAATGAGAGGCAAATCTCGGGTAGTAAAGGATAACATGTAGATAACTGTGAGACAAATGTTCAAGTCCAGGAAGTAGAGTCAGTGTGACTGCAGACAATGAATAACTAAGGGCAGAAAACACTGGTGGGAGTAATTAATAGGACCCCAACAATATATAGACTATTGGATAGTAGTACACAAGACATAATAAGAGCTGCAAACAAAATAATACTATGATCTTGACAGTCTTTAATCTTCATATAGACTGGACAAATCAAATTGGCAAAGATGATCTGGAGTGTGAGTTCATGGAATGACATTTGGCACCAAAACAGTCCATTTGACAACCAATACATAGAATCTCTACAGTGCATAAGGAGGCCATTCATCCCATCAAGTCAGCATCGGCCCTTGAAAAGAGCACCCTATTTAAGTCCACGCCTCCACCCTAACCCCGTAACCCTGCCTAACATTTTGGACACTAAGGGGCAGTTTAGTATGGCAAATCCACCTAACCTGCACATCTTTGGACTGTGGGAGGAAACCGAGCATCCGGAGGAAACCCATGCAAACACTGGAGACTTGGGCAGAGAAATGGCAAATGGAGTTTAATCTGAAGAAATGTGAGGTAATGCATTTTGGTAGGTCTAACATGGAGGGGAAATATACAGTAAATGGCAAAACTCTGAGGAATACAGAAAGTCAGAGAGACCTGGGTGTAAAATGCACAGATCTTTGAAAGATGCAAAAAAAAGTGGACAAGGTAGTCAAGAGAGCATACGGAATGCTTGCCTTCATTGGATGGTACATTGAGTATAAAACTGGCAAGTTATACTACAGTTGTATAGAATGTTGGTAAGGCCGCGCTTGGAATACTGCACACAATTATGGTCGCCACACTACCAGAATGTGGAGGCTTTAGACACGGTGCAGAGGAGGTTTACCACGATGTTGCCTGGTTTGGAGGGTGTTAGCTATGCAGAGAGGCTGAATAGACTCGGACTGTTTTCATTAGAACGACGGAGGTTGAGGGGCGACCTGATAGAGGTCAACAAGATTATGAGCGGCATGGATAGAGTGGATGGGCAGGCAGTCTTTCCCAGAGTGGAGGGGTCAGTCACTAGAGGTCATAGGTTTAAGGTCCATGAGGGCAAAGTTTAGAGGAGATGTGCGAGGCAGGTTTTTTACATAGCGAGTGGTGAGTGCCTGGAACGCATTGCCAGGGGAGGTTGTGGAAGCAGATACATTAACGGCATTCAAAATGCAGCTCGACAAATACATGGATAGGATGGGTATAGAGGGATACAGCACTAGGAAGTGCTGAGGGATTTGGCCAAGGGTGGTATCAAGACTGGTACAGGCTTGGAGGGCCGAATGGCCTGTTCCTGTGCTGTTTTGTTATTTGTCCTTTGTTCCACACAGACAGTCACCCAAGACCAGAATTGAACACAGGTCCTGGCGCTGTGAGGCAGCAGTGCTAGCCACTGTGCCACCGTGCCAGCATTTATAATTCATTTGAGCCTCCTTTGATATTTTCTCATCTAAATCTACTATCATAAACATCTATTTCCTTCGTCTTCATATGCTTGTCCAGCTTCCCCTCCTATTCACATCAACTACTCCCTGCACCAGTGAGCTCCACATTCTTACCATTCATTGAATGAAGAGGTTTTTTCTGGTTTTCCAATTTGATTTCCAAGTAACTGTCTGATATTGATGGCATCTAGTTATGCCCTTCCCCCAAAGAGACAGCGTTCTCGCTGATCCACTTTATCAAAATTATTTTTAAGACCTCCATTAGGTCACCCCTCAGCCTTTTTCTTCCAATCGAGAAAAACCCAGATCGCCAATCGTTTCCTGAAATGTATGCCGTACATTTATAGTATGACCCTTGTAAACCTTCTCTGCTCTCTCTCCAGTGCCTCTACATCCATTTTATAATGTGGCGACTAGAACTGCACACAATACTTTTAAGTGTGGTCTAACCAAGATTCGATACAAGCAAGTAGAACTGTGCTGATTTCTAAATCTCTCCCTCCAGCAATAATGCCAAGTGCATGGTTTTCTTTATTTATTTGCACTATTGATGTGGTGCACCTTTTATTGATTGATATAATTGCATTCTGAGATCCCTTTGTTCCTCTGCCCCACCCAGATTTCAGCCTTTTCTGGAACAATATATCATGGAGCAAACCAGATTTAAGGCTATTTCAGATTTGGTGTTGTGTAAGGAAGCAGTGTTAATTAGTAATCTCATGGTAAAGGACCCTGTGGAGTGAAGAGCTCATAATATGTTAGAATTTACTTAGATCTGAAACAGAAGTCTTACATTTAAATAAAGCCAATTGCATTGCTATGAAGGGTGTGTTGGCTAAGGATGATTCGGGAAATACACCAAAAGGTGTGGAGGTAGTCAAGCAAACATTTCATCAAATAATTGAAAATTCCAACATTAATACATTCAACGAAGGAACAAAAATGCAATGGGAAAAGTGATCCATCTGTGGCTTTCAAAAGAACTTAAGGATCGCATTTGGTTCAGAGAGAAGGTTTATAATGGTGGGAAGAACAGTAGTAAGGATGTCCAAACATTTGATGAAAAGGAAGAAATAGAAGACTGTCAAGTAATTTAATAACAGGTTGGCCTGTATTTTTGCAGAGTCATAGTTACTTTCAGTTGGCACCAAGTTGGCACAAAGGCATTAAGAGGCCATGAAGATGTAATTCCAAAGTGGCAGACGGACCGCAGATCCAGAAGTCCCATTCCCATATCCTTCGGAAACCATTTTCGTCAGGGAGTGCGGTGATGTGGAGGGTTGTGCGTGGAGGAGGGACAGCGGTGAGACGTGACTAATACATGACGGAGGTTTCAACTCAGCAGGTCCATTTGAACGTAGTGCTGTGCTCACATAGTCGCGAGTGCAGTTTTTACAAATCTTTAGAGAAGTTGGAAACACTTGCAAAGGGTGAGTAAGTTCTGTAGAATTATCAAGCGGTCAAGTTATTTAAATGGCCTGCCCTGTACATATGGAAAAAACTGCCTGCCTGCATCACAGAGCTAAAACCTGGGCACTCATGAATGAGTTTATTTTTATTCATTTCGGGGCTGTGGGTGGCGCTGGTTAGGTTAGAATTTATTTCCCATCCCTGATTGCCCTTCAGAAGGTGGTGGTGAGTTGCCTTCTTGAACTGCTGCAATCCCTGAGGTTTAGGCATACCCACTGTGCTGTTAGGGAGGGAGTTCCAGGATGTTGCCCCAGTGACAGTGAAGGAGCAGCGATATATTTCCAAGTCAAGGTGGTGAATGACTTGGAGGGGAACTTCTAGTTGACTTGGTTCCTAGGTATGATCTGCTCTTGACCTTCTGGATGGTAGTAATGGTGGGATTGGAAGGTGTAGTCTAAGGAACCTTGGTGAGTTATTGCAGTGCATCTTGTAAATGGTACACACTGCTGCCACTGTTCATCGGTGGTGGAGGGTTTGTGGAAGGGGGAGTAAAACGGGTTGCTTTATCCTGGATGGTGTCGAGCTTCTTGAGTATATTGGAGCTGCACTCATCCAGGCAAGTGGAGAGGTCTTCGCTTGGTGGATACTGAATGAGTTGGCATGGAAGGGCAAAGTGTGGTGACTGGCAGGTGAGGAGCATGAGTTGACACTAAGTAGGCATATGGTCTATAAGGGACATGGGCATGAGTATTGAGTCATGATTTATCATGAATTTGGCATAGGGACGATCAGGGACCAGTGGCATGGGTGGGTAACGTAGATTGTCACTTCTGGGCATGGTGAGTGCATTGGGAAGGTGATGGAATTGTGAGGGGTGAGGGCTTAGGTCCTGATGTTTCAGAAAACTACTGGGACATAGTCCCAGAGAACCGAGTGTGGCCTTTAAACAACCTGCATTGGCGCTCAGCAGCCACGTCAACATCTCTGATCTGTATCATATCATGAACTGGCCTGATCCAGTATTCTCCATGGCCTCCGCGATGCTCTGCCTCTGCCAAGAGGAATTACTGATGGCGGGTTTCACTTCTGGTTTTAAAACTCGGGAAACAGGTGCTGAGGCTGCTGAGGGAGGGAGAGAAGGTTGGTCATGTCCCCAGAGGTGCCACAGTGGGCTGCCGGACCTGCCGCTGGCATTGCTGGATGGGGGTGGGGGGGGGGGGGCATCTGCCAGGACCAGGGGGGAGTAGCGGAAGGTGATGGGGATGGATGGGCCATGACAGGAGGGCGCCGGGCAGGGGCCACGGAGCATACATTGGTATGGGTAGGTACAGTCACCGGTACCACTGCTGGAAGTGACAGGTGCCTGCCAGCAGGGATGGGTGCCAGGCACCGATGGGGCCAGGGGTGCAGTGCGGAGGGCAAAGTGCCAAGGAAGACAGCCAGGGGTGGCTGTGGACATGAGGAAGGAGGAAAAAGGAGGAGTGGGCTGCAATGCAGGCCATGTAGCCCGTTGAAACTGATTGGGCACGGGAGTATGCACCATGCCAACATGTCTGCATTTCACCCCCTGCAGACAACGGACTCCGGAATCCAACCAGGAATGGTGGCCTTCATTCTGCCCGCCGCAGCGCTGAGGGATGCACTGAGGCAGGAGCTGTTCGGTGAGGACACTGCAGCGGCGTTGCCTGCCCCAGTGGAACAGGAGCCAGTCAGTGAGGATAGAGAGCCGGCCACCCAACAGGCTGAGGAGGAGGTGGGAAGGAAGCGCAGCATCAGGCCTCAAGTGCATCAGCATTCAAGGACCTGCAGGACCGGGCATGTTGTCGAAGAGTCCGGCTGAGCAGGGGGACAATGCGACATATCTGCCGGATCATGGTGCACCTGAAACCATGGGGATATGAGGCAAGACACGGGCTCCCGGTGGCCGTCAAGGTGACGGTCGCCCTTAACCTTTATGCCACAGGGTCTTCCAGGAAACCTGTCCGGAATCTCGCAGACCTCGGTAAACAGCCCGATGGCACCCAGGCTACTTCATGGCATGGGGGTGTGAACGGAGCTATCCTCTGAGGTTCCTTCGCCACTTGGCGCTTCCAGTCCTGGAGCCCCACGCCCACCCCGACCAGGATCTCGATGCTCACAACCATGGAGCACAGGGAGTGGACCATCTTCCTCTGGGACTGCGCCACATCATGCTGTGACTGTGCCACAACTTTCTGGGGCTTTGCCACATCAATAAGTGCCTGTGCTACCTGCCTCTGGGTCTGTGCCATGATGGCCAGTGCCTGGGCAATGCCACTGGCGCCCTCACCAATGACCCGCTATAACTGGGCCACGCTATAACTGGACCACGTTCTGGGGTGCGGTTGCAATGTCCAAGTGGCCTGGTACATGGTTGCCTCGGCCACCACCTGCACAGAGTGCCCCAGGCCTTGGACACCTGATGCATGGCCGAAACCTTCACCCCCAAGGCCTTCATTGCGGACGCCAGCCATGCGGTTTTGGCCTGGGTGCCATGCATAGCCGGCACCCTGTCCTGCTCCTGCAGGTGATTTGACTCCTCCAACTGCACCTGCAGGCGCCGGATGGTTGCCGACACTCTCATGCAGTCCATGGCTCCGCGACTGTACCTCCACTGCATCTCCGATGGGACCCCCTTTTCAGAAGTCCGAAACCCATCTGGACTGCAGCTCATCCCTTGGGTCGGGGCGCCCTCCGATTGTCCGCCCTTCGGGTGTTCCTACCTCCACTGATACACCACTGCACATGTGTGGTATGCACCAGATAGTGTCCCAGCAGCCTCTTCACTAAAGTGCCCAGCCGAGACAGTGTCTCTGAGATGGTGGAGGGTGTTGGAGACAGCTGTGACGGGAAGTCAGTGTCGTCCCTGGACTGTGTCATGATATTCAAACATACATCATAACACATACATAATGATAGACAGACCAACGGACCAATTAGCACACATAACACGACAGCCAATCACAGACAAGAGCAGACACAGTATAAGACAAGAAACACGACACTTCCTGGGCAGTCCATCTGGAGACAGCACAGGGCCAGGACCTCATTAGCAAGACACTCACACAGTCACAACGTGCTGAGTACCAAGTCTGATGTATAAACCGTGTTGGTTCGTCTGTACCTCAGAGCACCCAACACTTCATGATACCAGGTGTGAATGGTTACCTACCGGCAAATCTGCCATCCTGAGCCATGGACACCCTCAACAAACCGCAGCCGTTGCAAGTCGCTGGGAACCTGGGCACAAATTGGACGCTCTTCAAGCAGCGCTTCGAACTCTTCATGCAAGCCAATGAAAAATAGGGCACCTCGGACGAAACGAAGATTGCCATGCTCCTCACTACCGCAGGTCAGCACGCCATCCATGTATACAACTCCTTGGTGTTCGCGGAAGGCGAGAACAAAGCTAAGTATGACACGGTCCTCCTCAAGCTCGACAAGCACTTCAACGTTGAGGTCAACGAAAGCTTTGAGAGGTATGTCTTTCAGCAGCGCCTGCAAGGTAAGGATGAGCTTTTTCATTCCTTCCTGATGCACCTCCGCATACTCGTGCAGTCCTGCGGTTACGACACCACCTCAGAGACCATGATCTGGAACCAGATCGTTTTTGGCGTTGCCTCCAGTAGCCTACGCCAGCAGCTTCTAAAAATTAAAGGCCTGACCTTAGCATCTGCAGTTGAAGCCTGTGTCCTGCATGAGAATGCGACCAGCCGCTATGCCCAATTTCAGGCGACCAAATCGGCACGGAGGGGGTCCCACGCGATCGAATCGGCAAGCCAGGCCGTCCACGAGGCCGAACGCATCCAGGCAATTGAGTTTCTCCTGGCCCGTGGCCCGGACGAGGGCCGCCGTTTCGCGCGCTTTTTAAGGCCTCCTGCGTTTGTGCGCGCCAAAACCTACGGCATCACTGAGCGACGTGCTGCGCAGGCGCGCCCGACGCAAGACCGAACTGCACATGCGCAGTGGCGTAACGAACGCCATGACGTCATGACGTGCGGCAACTGTGGAGCTGCACATTTAAAAGGGCAATGTCCTGCAAAAACCAGACAATGCCAAGATGGGCCACTACGCTGCCTACTGTCGAGCGGCTCAACCTGTTGATCTTCCACATCTCCGACAACCTCGCAGGAACGTGCGAACCATTCAGCCTCCACATCACGACATCCAAACCGACGATTCAGATGACCAAGACGCCTTCCGGGTTGCGGTCATTGATGCGAACCGGGTTAACACCATCAATCCGGGCAATTAATGGAGTGCCACCCTAACGGTCAACCGGTCGCCGATCACTTTCCGCCTGGACACTGGCGCCTCCGCCAACCTCATAGCATGGTCAGCCTTCTATGCCATGAAGGTCAGACCACCAATCCAGCCATCCCGGTGCAAGATGGTCGACTACAACGGGAACGTTATCCCGGCCATGGGATCCTGCCAGCTCCAGGCGACACACAAAACACACACGGCCACACTCTCGTTCGAGATAGTTGGCTCATCGAAGGACTCCCTGCTGGGCGCACAGGCATGCAAGGCTCTCCACCTTGTGCAACAAATCCACTTTCTCGCTCCAGGCGGCACGTCTGACTTCCCGGATGCAGAGTTCAACGCACAGCTCCAATCGCTCCTCGCCCACAACCAGGAGGCATTCGAAGGCATGGGAACACTGCCATACACCTACCGAATTCGCCTCAAACCGGACGCCATCCCGATCGTTCACGCACCTCGCAGGGTTCCTGCACCACTTAAAGACCACCTCAAGCAGCAGCTGCAGGATCTCCAGGACCAAGGGGTCCTATCCAGGGTCACGGAGCCCACGCCATGGGTCAGCTCCATGGTGTGTGTCAAGAAGCCCTCTGGCGAGCTCCGCATCTGTATAGACCCCAAAGGCCTCAATAATAATATTATGAGGGAACATTATCCCATACCCAAACGGGAGGAGATCACCAGTGAAATGGCCCAGGCGAAGATATTCACAAAACTGGATGCTTCTAAAGGATTTTGGCAGATCCAACTGGACCCGTCCAGCCGAAAGCTATGTACCTTCAACACCCCTTTCGGCAGGTTCTGCTACAACCGGATGCCATTTGGGATCATCTCGGCATCCGAGGCCTTCCATAGAATCATGGAGCAGATGATGGAAGGCATCGAAGGGGTGCGCGTATATGTGGACAATGTCATCATCTGGTCCACCACACCGCAGGAGCACATACATCGTCTCCAACGCGTTTTCGCCCGCATACGGGAAAACGGCCTGCGCCTCAACCGAGCCAAGTGCTCCTTTGGCCAGACTGAGTTGAAGTTCCTGGGGGACCATATCTCCCGGTCAGGGGTCCGTCCGGATGCAGACAAGGTGAGCGCCATCACAGCCATGCCGCAGCCGGCCGACAAGAAGGCTGTCCTACGCTTCCTTGGCATGGTCAACTTCCTGGGGAAGTTCATTCCCAACTTTGCCTCCCACACGACGACTCTGCGCCACCTCGTCAGAAAATCCACAGAGTTCCAGTGGCAACACACACACCAGCTGGAATGGGAGGAGCTCAAACGCAAACTCACTACGGCACCAGTGTTGGCGTTTTTTGACACGTCTCGTGCCACCAAAATCTCAACTGATGCCAGCCAATCCGGCATTGGAGCAGTGCTCCTGCAGAGGGATGACACGGCATCATGGGCCCCAGTGGCCGATGCATCGCGGGCCATGACCCCCACAGAGCAGCGCTACGCGCAAATCAAAAAAGAATGCCTGGTCTTGCTAACCGGTTTAGACAAGTTCCACGATTACGTCTATGGTCTTCCACGGTTCACTGTCGAAACTGACCACCGCCCCCTGGTCACCAGAAAAACAAGAACCTGAACGAGATGACCCCTCGCCTCTAGCGCATCCTACTTAAACTCAGGAGGTACGACTTCCAACTGGTCTATACTCCAGGGAAGGATCTCATCGTGGCGGATGCCCTATCCAGAGCAGTGAGCACGCCGCCAGATGCGGAGGGGTTCGTATGTCAGGTCGAGGCACAGGTGGCTTTTACAGCGGCAAATCTGCCAGCTGACGACTCCAGTCTGGCCGTATCCACCGAGAGACTGCAGCCGACCCCCTTCTGCAGCGAGTGATGCGCCACATGACGGGTGGATGGTTCAAAGGGCAGTGCCCGCAGTTCTACAATGTACGAGACGACCTAGCCATCATTGATGGTGTCCTTCTGAAGCTGGACCGGATTGTGATTCTGCACAGCATGCGCCAGCTGGTTCTGGACCAACTACACGAAGGCCACTTGGGGGTCGAGAAGTGCAGACGGAGGGCTCAAAGGGCGGTATACTGGCCGGGCATCAGTGACGATATTGCCAACATGGTGCTCAACTGTACAACCTGCCAAAGGTTTCAGCCGGCGCAACCTCCTGAGACGCTTCTGCCCCATGAGCTGGTGACGTCCCCCTGGGCGAAGGTGGGTGTCGACCTATTTCACGCGCTCGGCATGGACTATGTCATCATACCTCTCAAACTACCCAGAAGTCATACGCCTGCACGATTTGACGTCGTCTGCTGTCATCAGGGCCTGCAAAGACACCTTTGCTCGCCACGGCATTCCGATGACTGTCATGTCGGACAATGGGCCCTGTTTTGCCAGCCATGAATGGTCGTCCTTTGCTGCTTTGTATGGCTTCACACACGTGACGTCCAGCCCTCTGCATCCCCAGTCCAATGGAAAGGCGGAGAAGGGTGTTCACATTGCCAAGCGGCTTCTCTGCAAGGCTGCTGCTGCCGGGTCGGACTTCTACCTCGCCCTGCTGGCCTATCGCTCGGCCCCACTAGCCACTGGTCTCTCACCAGCACAGCTGCTGATGGGTCGCGCCCTCAGAACCACTGTGCCTTCCATCCTGGCACCAACAATAGTCCATGCTCCGGTACTGCATAGGATGCAACTGCAGCGCGATCGCCAGAAGAGATCGTACGACATACGGGCAACTGATCTTCCCTCCCTGGCCCCTGGAGACAACGTCCACATCCACCTACCAGACGGTGGCTGGTCAGCACCTGCCGAAGTTCTCCGACGTGTGGCTCCCCGCTCGTTCCTGGTACGCATGCCGGATGGATGCGTGCGTAGGCGCAATCGCCGAGCCCTTCGCTTACTTCCACACTCGCAACGGGACCCTACACAGACGCCGTGTCATCCACTGGTTCCTGATAGCGACTTTGTGGAGCTGCCATATACCATGCCCCTTCTGTCGGTGCCCGTGGCCAGGCTCGCACCTCAGCCAGTGGTTCTCGACCCACCCTTGAGGCGGTCAACCCGAATTCGTCGCCCACCTACTAGACTGGACTGATGAGACTGTTCACACATCAAACTTTAGCAACTGCTGTTTTGTAACATGTCACTGTTTTATCGTTCCAGGCCTCGTTTGATCGTTCCAAATTTCAACGTTATTCTTCTTTTGTTATGGTACAACCTCGTTAGCATGTCACACCTGACATCGCCCCTTGTATATAGTTAAGCCCCATGTACATGATGTAAATATTATGCACACACACCTTTAGCTGCACTCAGGACACATTTATATTTATAACCACGTAGGCACATAATCTTGTAAAAAAGGGGGGGATGTCATGATATTCAAACATACATCAAAACACATACATAATGATAGACAGACCAACGGACCAATTAGCACACATAACACGACAGCCAATCACAGACAAGAGCAGACACAGTATAAGACAAGAAACACGACACTTCCTGGGCAGTCCATCTGGAGACAGCACAGGGCCAGGACCTCATAAGCAAGACACTCACACAGTGACAACGTGCTGAGTACCAAGTCAGATGTATAAATAGTTGGCTGGAATAAAACTGCGTTGTACCAATCGCAACCGTGTTGGTTCGTCTATACCTCAGAGCACCCAACACCTCAGACTGGTGTTCTGGGGTGCCAGGGGCACAGTGCTGCCTCCTCACCCTGGCTGCCCTGAGGAGGTTGTGCAGTTTCTTGCAGCACTGCTAGCCGGTACTAGCGGTATTGCCCATTGGATTCACGGCCTCCTCCACTTGTACCCAGGCCCGGTGCATGGCGGCATGTGGCAACTGCCTCCCCATCCCAGGGTCCAGGGTAGCCACCTCTCCTCTACTACATCTGTGAAACGGGGTGCCGCTCTCCTTGATGCCATCTTGCTGGCTGAGATGGTGTGTGTGGGGAGTGGAGTGCTTATATGCGGATGCAGCTTGTTAGCCTCTCGAGTGTCAATCCCAACTCCGGCGAATCAGACACCGTTTTTCATTGGAAATGGTCGTGTTTCATGTGGCACCGGTGCTAGCCCCTTAATGGTCGGTGTATTGCTCCAGGAACGCTGCCAACTTTGCTGTCATAGAACATCACCGATTCAGTCCTGGCAACAACACTTGAAACGGAGAATTCCGCCGTTAATTTCTGAAACGGAGAATCATCCCACATAAATAACATCCACAGATATTCCCCTGTCCACTACCTTAGTCGCCTCTTCAAAAAATTCAATAAGGAAGTAAATAAGTGGCAGAGATATTAACCAAATATTTTGTTTTTGGCTTCACAGTAGCAGACTGAATGCTCACCAAGTACAATGGAGATCCAAGGTTTTAATGAGTGTGTGGAATTAAAGTAATTAATGACATTAATAAGGGAAAGGAAGCAGTCAACTACCAGTCAGTTAGTTTGATATCAGTCACTGGGAAAGTGAATGTCCTATTAAGGCTTACAAGGCATTTATAAATTCATAATCTTGTTACCGTAGTCAAAATGTTTAATGAACGAAAAATAGGGCACAGTTCACTCAAAGAATTTCAAAGTGTCTCTGGCCACCTCTGGGCTTGTTACTCCTTCCTATTACCTTAGAGGGATATGTTGGGTCTGTACCCTCCCCTTCTCCTCTTTGAATGCTCCGCCCCCCCTCCACTACTCTTCTGTAGATTTCTCCACAAGTAAGTCTTCTAGTCTAACTTGGCCAGACCCTGCTGCCTTATTTTATTAAAACCCACTCTCCCCCAATCCAAAACCTTGTTTTGCAACTTGTCTATTTCTTTACCCATAACAAACTTAAATTGTACCATGTTGTGGTTGCTATCATCAAAATGCTTCCCCACCAACACATTAACTATCTGTCCGGCTTCATTCCCCAGAATTGGGTCCAGCACTGCACCCTCCCTTGTTGGACCCTCAACATATTGAGTTAAAAAGTTCTCCTCTATACATTTTAAGAACTCCACTCCATCTAAGCCCATCACACAATACTATCCCAATTAATGTGGGGAAAGTTGAAACCACCTAATATAATTACTCTATTAATATTTTTACACACCTGTGCGAATTGCGCACATATATGCTCCTCAGTTTCCCGCTAACGATCAACATTACAAAGGTTAATGGAGTACCATGACTAGCCACTAGAGGGAGTTGCAGATACTACTATATAAAGCGGTGATGCTAGACCTTAGGGGAGGAATGTATGGAGGAGGCAGCTAGTGAAGATCAGTTAGTGTGAGTAGGTTAGATTATAGTTTATACCAGTCGTGAGATTGGCAGTAGATGAGTGTAGTTAGATGTTATTGACCAATTCTTTATTCTAAAAGGACTAAGTGGTGAAACCCAGTTTAGTAGTGGAAATAAAATCATAGCTTTGTTTAAGTAAAAGCTGTACTGTGGTGGTACTGCTGCTGCTGCTGCTGCCGCTGCTGCTATATATGTTATTGCAAATAAATGTTATTTCTTTCTATCCTTCAATTCGTGCTGGATTCTTCGTGGCCCTCACAAAACTGGCGACGAGGTTTAAAATGGATAGCTGTCCACGCTGCTGAAGACACCTCCCTGGATTTTTGTGGATACAGACAGGTTGGAAGTTGTTTTTCTGTTACACCATGCCTCTGTATGGACGTTTGGATGTTTTGGATGCTGCGCTGGAAAGTTGGAACCAGTGCGCACAACGGATGCGTTACTATTTCCAGGCAAACAACATCACCGAAAACGAGCGGCAGGTGGTCATTTTGCTCACCGTCTGCGGCCCGCATACGTTTGGGGTGATTAGGAGCCTTACATACCCAGCTGCGCCGGACACCAAGGCGTTTGATGAACTTGTGAACTTAGTGGGGCAACATTCTAACGCAACTCCGTCCACGATAGTCCAGCGTTACCAGTTTTAAATCGCTGAGAGGCCCCCAGGAGAATCCCTTGCAGGGTTTCTATCCAGGCTACGCAGGATTGCGGAGTACTGTGACTGTGGTGAGACCTTGTCAGAAATGTTATGCGACCATCTGGTTTGCGGTATTAACAATGCGGCCACCCAGAGAAAGTATTGTCCCGAGAGAGCGCAGAACGGGGAGTGCAGGAGCTACAGGGAATGGAGGCGTTCTTGGGGCGCAACCCCTTGGGGCGCAACCCCTTTCGTCCAAAGCGTCTCCCTGCACCCCTGCAGTACCTTGGGCAGGGCAGCGTCCGGATCAATGCCAGTGGCCTCCAGACGTTCCTCCCCGAAGGGAGCCTTGTCCAGAACCAATGGATGAGGAGCCATGTCAGTGTCGGACTTGTAGGCGTCGACTCCGTCGTGGACGCCAGTTCTGGGGGCGCGCTGTCGTTCCGACAGAAACTGGGGCCAGCGCAGGGGCCGTACCTTCCATTTGGATGAACCTGCGGCGACTACTCCCGAGGCTGTGTTGATGGAGGACGACTGCCTGCAACTGCATTGTGTGGCTGCTCCCCGTGTGGCCCCCATTAAGGTGACAGTACGGGTCAATGGTCACCCGCTTGAGATGGAGTTGGACACTGGTGCAGCAGTCTCCGTGATCGGCCAGTGGACATTCGACCACATCAAGCAGGGTATACAGACCCTTACATTAACCAACACACAGGCCAGGTTGGCCACGTACACGGGGGAACCATTGGACATTGCAGGAACTACGATGACCCCTGTTGTTTATGGACGCTAGGAGGGGCGTTTCCCACATATCGTGGCGCGGCCACGGGCCCAGCCTGTTGGGTCTGGACTGTGGTTGCGCCATTTGCGGTTGCAGTGGCAGCACATCCTCCAAACAGGTTCTGGAGGGTTGACGGAGGTTCTAGGACGGTACCCAGGTGTATTCCAGCCTGGTTTGGGGAAAATAAAAGGGGTCTTAGCCCATATCCAAGTCGAACCAGGAGCCACGCTACGCTATTTCCGGGCTCGCCCGGTGCCTTACGCCTTGCTCGAGAAGGTAGAAGGGGATCTCACTCATTTGGAGTCCTTGGGTGTTATCAGGCCCGTCCGTTTCGCTGACTAGGCAGCACCAATTGTACCTGTAATGAAGCCAGATGTCACAGTTCGCTTGTGGGGCGACTATAAACGTACAGTGAATACGCTTCCCGGCTCGACCGATATCCATTGCCTCGCATAGAGGATCTTACGCCTACCTACAGTTGGAGCTGGACTCTGCCTCCCGACCATATGTAACTATTAATATGCACCGGGGCCTGTATGAATGTACACGGTTGCCGTTTGGGGTATCCTCTGCCTGCGCTATTTTTCAACGTGTCATGGAGGGCATCTTGAGAGGTTTACCTTGTGTCGCTGTCTACTTAGACGACGTTTTGATTACAGGGACGTCGGAGCAGGAACATTTAGAAAATTTGGAGGCTGTCCTTAGATGCTTTTCACAGGCCGGAGTCCGTTTACGTCGCACAAAGTGCGTCTTTCAGGCGAAGGAAGTAGTTATCGGGTGGACCGCGAAGGTTTGCACCCCGTCGAGAGAAGATGCGCGCAATTTAACAGGCCCCTGCCCCGACTGACACTTCGCATCTTCGTTCTTTTCTCGACCTCGTAAACTATTATGGGAAGTTCCTCCCAATCTGGCAACTACGCTGGCCCCATTGCACCTTCTGCTAAAGAAGAATCTGTGTTTGGGGTCAGCCGCACGAAACTGTTTCTGGCGGGTAAAACAGCAATTGTCATCGTCTGGGTCACTAACCCACTATGATCCTGGAAAGTATTTGCTCATCACGGATGCATCCCCGTATGGTATTGGGGCCGTTCAGTCCCACAAGATGGAGAACGGGGCCGAGCGGCCGATAGCTTTCGCCTCCTGCACATTGACTGCAGCGGAAAAGAAGTACGCGCAGATCGAGAAGGAGGGCCTGGCGGTGGTCTTTGTGGTGAAACGCTTCCACCAGTGTGTTTATGGCTGCCACTTCACTTTCGTGACTGACCATAAGCCTCTGCTGGGACTTTTCCGAGAGGATAAGTCAATACCGCCCATTGCTTCCGCACGGGTCCAGCGCTGGGCTTTGGTGCTCGCTGTCTACGAGTATTCTCTGGAGCACAAACCAGGAAGCCAGATAGCGAATGCCGAAGCACTGAGCCGATTGCCTTTATTGACCGGCCCCATGTCGACCTCCACGACCGGTGTGGTGGTTGCAACCCTAAAGTTTATGGACTCCTTGCCTGTCACGGCATCAGAGATCCGTGAGTGGACCCAGATGGAGCCAGTCTTGTCAAAGGTTCGGCACATAGTCCTGTATGGTGGGCAGCATAGACAGCTCCCAGGCGAGTTGCGGGCATTTTCCTCCAAGCTGTCAGAATTTAGTGTGGAAGATGGTATCCTCTTGTGGGGGACGCATGTGATTGTCCCGGAAAAAGGACAGGAGCTGATACTAAGCACAATGGGCATTCGGGTGTGACCAAAATGAAAATGTTGGCCCGGAGTCATGTCTGGTGGCCAGGCCTCGACACCGACATTGAGAAGGCGGCCCAAAACTGCTCCATTTGCCAGGAGCATCAGAAGCTTCCGCCGGCCGCGCCCCTCCATCACTGGGAATGGCCAGGGCGGCCTTGGGCATGCTTGCATGCGGATTTCGCCGGCCCTTTTCAAGGATCCATGTTCCTTCTATTAATCGATGCCCAGTCTAAATGTTTAGAGGTGCATAAGATAGTAGGTACAGCGTCCTGCGCAACAATCGAGAAGATGCGTTTGTCTTTTAGTGCGCATGGTCTCCCCAAGGTGCTGGTCACGGACAACGGCACTCCGTTCACAAGTGAGGCGTTTGCGAGATTCAGGAAGATGAACGGCATACGCCATATCCGCACCGCTCCATATCACCCGGCTTCCAATGGGTTGGCGGAGACATTCAAAGTGCAGTGCAGACATTCAAACGAGGCCTAAAGAAGCAGTCTTCTGGCTCTATGGACACGAGACTGGCTCGTTTTTTGTTTTCATGCAGGACCACTCCACATGCGGTGACTGGGGTAGCTCCCGCGGAACTCCTAATGGGCCGGAGACTTCGCACCAGCCTTAGCATGGTTTTCCCGGACATTGGCGCAAAAGTACACCACACTCAAGAACGGCAGGGACATGGTTTTTCTAGCATCGGCTGATTCGGCAGTTTGCGCCTGGTGACCCAGTGGTTGTTCAAAATTTTGCTGGTGGTGCTCAGTGGGTCCCTAGCGTTATCTTTCACCGAACTGGCCCTATCTCTTACCAGGTGCAAGCCCAGGGTCGTCTCCAGCGCAAGCATGTGGACCATGTTCGGTCCAGAAGACCATTTCTTCTAAAGGTTCCCCACCCCCGGAACTCATTTCTACAGCCACAGAGACGAGACACAGTGGAGAGTATCCCTCACAATCTTCCTCTTGTGCCGCACTCAAAGCCTCATTGCAGAACCGCATAGAGATAGGGACGCCGAGATGACGGAGGCAGCGGACTCCGACTCAGAGATGGAGACACAGGACGCCTCAGAGGGGGAGTCCTCAGGCCCAATGGCCGTGGATGTACAACCGTTAATCCGTTCATTAAGAAAGCGCTGTTCTCCTTCTCATTACATGCCGCCCGATTTAGCGCCTCGTGCAAATGGTGTCCAGCCGGCGGCAAAACGAGTCCGACGCCCTCCTTCGCCAGGGTCTTCGGTGGATTCCTTGGACTTTGGTGGGGAGAGATGTTATAACCTGCCTGCTTACCACTGGCTGGGGACTAATGACAATCCCACAATCCTTAGGGAGTATGAGCTTCCCCAATGAGAGGGGCGGAGAAATCATTAGCAGACTCCCTGCATAAATAGAGCTGGCCAGTTTGGAACCAGCCAGAGAGGAGTGAGCAGCAAGGGAGTTGCTGCTGCTGTTGCATACATATATATATGTTATTGTAAATAAATGTTATTTCTTTCTATCCTTCAACTCGTGCTGGATTCTTTGTGGCCCTCACAAAACTATGCCAAGCATCCTAAATAAGCAACACAAAGAACACCACACCAAGAGGTTCTGCTTTTTAGTCTATCGTCTAACTCCCTGAATTATTGATGCAAGACCTTGGCCGGGATTTTCCAAAATGGGCCTTTTGGCCCAGCGATTCAATGGCCCACAGGGGGCCAGCACAGCGCCAGAGTGCTCCACGCAGCTCCGTCGCCAATACGCAGCCCTGCACTGCCGGCACAGGTCTGTGCATGCGCACATTGTCCATTTCTGTGCCGGCGCATGCGCGTGGTGGCCCTTTCCGTGCCGGCACCGTGCAACATGGCATAGCGACACAGCGGGCCCGCACGGAAGAATGTAGGCTCCCCCAGATCGCACGCGGCCATTGATCGGTAGCCCCCGATCATGGGCCTGGCCGTCATGTAGTATCCCCACAGAGTCTGATACCCCCGTCCCCTCCACCAGGACAGCCACCGCGGCTGCAGGTCTGAGCTCCAGCCGGATGGTACCATATGTGAATCACGCGGCATTAACTCGGCGGGAACATAGCCGGTCGACCGCAGAGAATCGCCGCGGGGCCTCTTTCAACAGCCCCCGACTGGCGCCGCATTGATCGTGCGTGCGACTGCTGCCGATTCTCCGGTCGCCGGAGAATTGCGTCCCGGCACGGAGCGGCGTGGCGGGAATCTTCGGCGTCAACGGCAATTCTCCGTCCAGGCGCGGGTTCGGAGAATCCCGGCCCTTGTCTCTTTTTCTATCTATGTCGTTAGTACCAACATGTACCATGACCTCTGCTTTATCAACCTCATCCTTCAGGATGCCCTGCAGTGATATCCCTTCCCTGGCACCAGGGAGGCAACACACTACCTTGGAGTCACGTTGACGGCCACAGTAGCACCTATCTGTTCCCCTGACTACAGAATCCCCTATTACCATTCCTCTTCATCTCTTTCCTCCATCCTGTGGAGACAGGTTGCTTGTTGTGCCAGAAGCTTGGCTCTGTTCACACTCCCTGGAGGAATCAGCCTCATCCGTCTCCAAATGGAATACCGATTTGCAAGCAGGACCCCAGGGTACTTCTGAACTACGTGCCTGTTTCTCTTGGACTGCCTGGTGATCACCCATTCTCTTCCTTCCTCAAGTCCCTTAAGCTGCGCTGTGACCATCTCTCTTAACGTGCTGTCCACGATTTTCTCAGACCCGTGGATGCTCCACAGTGTCTCGAGTTGCAGTTCCAGCTATGAAACCCAAGCTTCAAGGAGTAGCAGCTGGATACACTTCCTGCATCCAGGTAGTGGGCAGGATTCTCCGATAATAGTGCTAAGTGTTGACGCTGTCGTAAAAGCGTCATCTGGCCGCTAGGAGCAGCGATCCTGCACCTCACAGGAGACCACCACGCACTGGAGCACTTCACAATACGAGCGCCAGCACATGCGGCTCAGGTCCGCGCATGCGCGCGAAGGCAACATGGTGGAGTCCTACAGGCGGAGCCCGACAGGGGCCCAGCGCGGAGGAACATAGGCCCCCCCTGGAATTAGCCTGCCCGCTGATCGGTAGCCCCCGATCGAAGGCCTGGACACTGTGGAGGCCCCGCCCCAGAGTCGGATCCCCCCTCCCCCACCAGGACTGCCCCCGCAGCCAGAACGCCGAGGTCTCACTGGGTAGGACCACACACGGACGACGCCGGCGGGAGTCGGCCGAACTCGGCGGGCATTCAGCCCATAAAGCTCGGAGAATTGCCAGGGTGGCCGCGTTGAGCGGCCCACGACCGGCGCTGTGGCGACTGCCCTGGCACCATTGGCGCCGATTCTCCGGTCACCGGAGTATTGGCAGCCCAGCGTCGCGGGATTCGTGCCCCCCCCCCCCGGTGATTTTCCGGCCTGATGCAGGATCAGAGAATATCGCCCAGTGTTCCCGGGGACTGGAAATGTTCCTGGATTCCCACATGCAGCAAGAGGAGCAAATCACAGCTTTGAGCTCTCCTGCTATGAATAAACCTTTTAAATTTAAAACTTTAAAACACTATTACATTTAGCACAATAAATCAACTAAGTCCCTACCCTTGTTAAAACAATGACTTACAATTCAAGCTAGTTTGAAAAATACCCACCATGATGTATCTCACCAGACAGCTGCGCTCTTTGTAAATTTGTGGTTCCCCTCACACACTTTGAGGACAGGTGGGCAATGAAAGGAGCAACTCACTCCCTCATCACTGAACTTCTTCAGTCACAAACCCCCCACTTTAGCACTCAAATGCAGCCCAAAGTCAGCACTCCAGTGTAAACAATGTCAGCACTGTAAGATGGCTTACTTTTATACTGTCTGACTCTAGCCTCTGTAAACTTGTTTAAGCATGTTATCCAACATACTCTGATTTCAATCCCGTTAAGAATGGGGCTCTCCCCACTCAGTGGGGAAGCTTGTATGCCACGAGACTCATGGGGAGCCGAATCGGCCAGGTCCCTTGTGGGCTAAACTCTCCGTCCATGGGAAAAGCAGCGTGGGCTCAAGAGCATGCCGCGATTCACATGGAGAAAATAATTTTGTTTAAGAGGCGCAAATTTTGTGAGAAATGATTTGTTCCCTTTTTTTCACCGGAACTGACACTTTTAATTTCTTGGTATTTCATTTCATTTCTATCTGAAGGGGAGGGAGAAATCAGGGGCGTGGACATTTCGAAAGATTCAGAGAAAGGATAGCTATAGGGGTTGTCTCCCTGTAATGAATGTTAACGTTCAAAAAAAGAATTCTTACTTCCAGTGAATAACTGAAAAGATGACAAGATTTCATATTTAAGACTTTTACTGTATCAAACAAATTAAAAACACTATTAACTAACTAAACAATCTTTCAGTCTGCACAGAACAAAACGTTCCCCCTTTTTTTAAACAACTGAAAATTTCACTTTATTTAGCAAACTTTCTGGAGAGGAATTAAGGTATTCTGCTAACATCAGGGCTTGAGTTGACATTGTATCCCGAAAATTAATTGCTTCTTTACACTCACTATAAATACATTAGGTGATATTAGTTTGCCACAAGCTTCACTCATTAGTGCACAATTCTTTGGAACAACACAAGGTGCACCTACAAAAGCTACGGACTTAGCTTTCAACTTCCTGCAGTCTGATTTTGCATACCCTGTCTTGTGGCAAAATAAATATTTTGTCATCCACCACCCTGCTACCCCTCCCCCCCCCAATTCTGCAGCCCCTCCCCCAGCCTCCCCCTTTGAAACATACCTATCTCCCACATTGACCCATTTGCTACTCTGAGGAGGATCTGTCTTTTCAATTCTGCCATCCCATTTCATTGTAACTGGTGTTCTGATCACCATCATTGTCCTTATACCTCCAGCTCGTCTGTGGATTTGCAACCAAAGGTTTGCTGCCACCTGTGAAGGCGCATTCGTAACTGAGCCATTACAGATGCCTCCCTTATTTTTGAATTTTTATGGTCTAGCTGGGACCTGATGCCGAAAGGGATAGGGTTTATTAAATTCTCCCGTTGACAAAAAAACTCTTAAGGTTTTCAAAATCTTGATCAACCTATACCATCCATCAAATACCATTTATTTTTTGCAAGCAAATTCCACAAAAGTCTGATTATGGCTCTTCCTCAGATTTCCAAACTTTAACCTTTCAGTTTCTGGATCTAACTCTTACACATTAATCACAGCAGTCTTAACTATATTATAATCTGCAGCCTGTTCACTTGAAAGGATTTTTAAAAATGCCAACACTTTCCCTACCAAAATGCTTGAATAAAATTGCCCAATTTTGTTTTGGCCATTTTAACTTGGTAGCAATTGTCTCAAATTCTACAAAATATATTTCAACACCTTCCTCATCGAAAGTAGATGCTAGGTGAAAATTCTTTGCCAAATCAATAATCATGGTATCCCGAAGGAAGTAATTCAACCATCAAGTCTGCACCTACCATTTGAAAGAGCACCTCGGCCCAATCCCCATAACCCCACCTAATCTGCACATCTTTGGACACCAAGGGGCAATTTAACATGGCCAATCACCCTAACTTGCACATCTTTGGACTGTGGGAAGAACCCGGAGCACCTGGAGGAAATTACGCAGACACGGGGAGAATGTGCAAACTCCACATCAGTCACCTAAGGCCAGAATTGAATCTGGATCCCTGGCGCAGTGAGGCAGCAGTGCTAACCTCTGTGCCACTGTGCCATCCGAAGAGAAGGAATTAAATCTGACCCATTCTCAAATCTTTTCCCTATTCATGGATTCCGTGCCTTTTTGTGTCCAGATGTCTTGTAGTGCCGGCAACACCAACACCACAGAAATTGGGAAGGCCCTTTTTAAAGGACAACCCTGTCAGTAATCTACAAGAAATATGGGCCCCCATGAAAACAGGGAATTTACCCAACCCCACATGCAGAAGGACAAGGGAAACACCCTGCCCCACCCACCCCCCACGGATAATAGGAACATTCCCTCATGCCGGGGCAAACCCCCTCCCCCCCCACAACTAGGGGGACAGCCCCTGTCATAGGCATTGGTGGCACCCTCCCAAAGATAAGGGGAACCCTCACAGAAGTACCTCAGCTCCCCCACTGCACAGATTAGAGGAGCACCTCCACCTCCCACCCCCATAAGCACCAGCACATCACAACCTCACACATAAGGAGAACCTCCAATTGGAGCTACCCAGAGGGCCTGCCCCTGACACTACCCCATGGTACTGTCACACTGGTAGTGCCAGTTTGGAACTGTCAGTTTGGGGACGCAGTGGCCTGGCGGTATTGTCACTGGATAAGTAAACCAAGAACCCAGGGTAATGCTCTGGGAACCGGGTTCAAATCCCGCCACTGCAGATGGTGAAATTTGAATTCAATACAAATATGGAATTGAAAAACGCCAGCTTGGCACTGCCAGCCTGGCACCCTGGCAGTGCCCCACCATCTGACAATGCCACCTGGGCTTGCGGGAGGTTACAGAGGGGTGAGAGCACAGAGAGTTTTGAAAGCAAGGATGAGAGTTTTAATAAGGACATGGGGAGACCACACCATGTAAAGTAAGAACAAGCTTTATTCACACAAATGATAACTACACTACCCGATAGATCCTTGACGGGTTCCTCTGGTCGGTGCCTTACTAGCCGACCTTATATGCATTGGGTAATTGAGATACCCCGCGGGGAGCTTGTACTCCACAAAGAGCATGGAGAGGACAAGCATTCCCACCCTGTAGATCGCATGTGGGATATTCCAAGAGTTTTAAGTTGGAGGCATTTATGGATAGGGAGCCAATGTAGATCAGTGAGCACAGAGGCAACGGATGAATTGTGGATTATGATGGATGAAAGCAGAGTTTTGGATGAGGTCAAATTACAGAAGGTGTAAGGTAGGAGATTAGTCAGGAGGACACAGGAATAGTCAGGTCCATAGATAACAAAGGCACGGATGAGGATTTCAGTAGCAGTTTAACTGAGGGAAGGACAGACACAGACGGCATTACGAAGGTGGAAGTAGACAGTCTTACCAATCAATAGGCTATGGGGTTGGAAGTTCAGCTCAGGATAAAATAGGATGGCAAGTGTAATGATATGTAGACTGACATGTAACAAAGGGCTTAATCAGAACACCCGGCTGTGGCACGACCAGTAGAGGGCATTACGCAACTCATTATAAAACCAGACACACACCAGACCCTCCCTCTCACTCCTGGCAGGGACTGTAGGATTAGCACCAGAATAGTTTAGATCTCAGGCTGGGTCACCACATGTGGCCTAGATCCCAGTTGTACAGTTAGTCACTATCACTGAGTTACTAGAGTTAGATCAGCAGAGTGTCAAACTCATTTATCTAGTTGTTGTCACTGAATAAATCCTTTCAACTTACTTCAAGGACTGGGAGTGTCTTTCAACATCGTCTATGGTCAGTAGCAGCTTACATTAATCAAACAGCTTAACATAACATGGTACTGGTAGTGGCTGCTGCATCTACCTAGGTAAATTCAGTAAGTTTAGGGAAACAATCAAGACAGCTATTCGACAACAGAAGCATCCGGAACGACCCTGTTGAATCCAGGCAAGATTGACAAACCAAAAGCTCCTCATCACCTCAGGGCCAATGGTAACCTTATTGTTATCTGGCGCTTGTTTAAACAAAAGTTCCAGCTGTATGTAGAGGTGTCTGATTTAACAAACGCGGCCGATGCTCGGAAAATAGCTCTCTTATTGACTACTGCTGGTGATCACGCATTAGAGATCTACAACTCGTTTAAAGATACAGATGGGCAGGACAAAATTAAGTATGAAACCATAACATAACAGCAAGGTTGCAAACACTCGGATTCAACTATAGACCAGGGAGAGGGATGCAGCTGTGGCTAGGCACCAGAGGTCATGGCAGATCTAAAAGTAATGGCTTTGATCTTCAATAATTAATTGGAGCAATTTCTGGTCATCAAACTGGAAGTTGGATTAGCAGTGTGACAAATCGAGGTAGTGGAGGGGTTGAGAGAGGTGGTGAACCAGAGCTTGATGTCATCAATGTACATATGGAACCTATCAGTGTATTTCTGGATGACGTTGTCAAGGGGCAGCAAAAGTAAGAAATAGGACGATGCCGAGAAAAACAATAACAAGTTGCATTTATATAGCGTCCTTAATACAGGAGGAAAGGCGCAGGGATTTAGGGAGGGGATTCCAGATCTCGGGGGGCATCTGAGAGAAGAATGGCTAACAATGGGGCAGAGAAAGTCGGTGATACACAAAAAGCCAGAGTTAAAGGGACATAAAAATGAAGGATTTTGTCGGGCTGGGGAAATTACAGAGAAAGGGAAAGGTGAAATCATAGAGGGTTTTGAATATGAGGATTAGAATTTTAAAATCAAACATCGTCGTGCTGTAATGCAGTCAGCGTCTACATGTGTGCTGGGTGCAGGTTAGGATAAGAGCAGCACCATTTTGGATTAACCCACGTTTATGAAGAGTGGAAGATGGGTACCCATCCAAGAAAGCATTTGAGCAGTTTAGTCTGGGTTTAGCAAAAACATGGACGATGGTTTCAGTGGCAGACAGTTGATGCTAGAGACTCAGATAATGCATGGTTTCTGTAGAAAATTAACTCGTTAGTTGCTTCAGAATCGGTCACATCACACTGAAGTGTTTTCAATCCACTTTTCAAAAAGGTAGCAGAACGTAAGTGTGTGAAATTATAACGTCCATTAAACTGTGAGTATTCCACTGTCCATTTCATATCTTTCACTACTTTAGGACATCGTAAAGCACTTTGCAACTAATCAAGCACTTCAGGCCAATTTTCCCATTGCAGATGAGACTGTTAACTCAGTGCAAAGTAGGAATTTTCCAAGTCTTTCACGCTCAGCAACGTAAACCTGCAAAGCTTGATTATAAGAGTGCCTTCAAATAATTAAACAGTGACTGCTGCTAAAGGGAGACTGCATAAAACTGTTAGGGTGCAATTCTCCCAAAAGGAAACAAATTCTCCATGCGAGCGTGTTTAGCCGCGTGTTTCTCGGCACTCGCAGTGCCGAAACACATGGCTATTCAATGCATCTCGTGCTGAATAAGGGGCTTGAAGGGGGAATGCGCAGCCGAGGCTGCACATAGTCCCGTTTTATACAGTGTAGCGAGAGATAATTACACCATTCTTAAATGACGTCCAAATATCCGAGGATCCCAAAACAATCCCCAACCTCCCCAAACGCACTATGGGAAGGTTCCACCTTCCATGGCTTGGCATCACCAACCTGGCACCCTGACAGTGCCCATACCAGCTGGCAGTGCTATCCGGGCACCTTAACAGAACCAGGCTGGCACACAGGGCACCACCATGCCCAAAGAGCATGCAGTTGGGAGCATCTGATCCCCTTGGAGTCCCGTTCCCCCCCGAGTGTCATTCCGTCTTGTCCCCGTTTGTGGGGGCCTGTGTTGAACGCCGCTCGCCTGAAGCTTCAAAGGTGAAGGGATTGAATCCCAAAGCCTCAAGTACATCTGCACTTTAGAGTGAGGCTTACTGTCTCACTCTAATATATAGATTTGGCAAAAAGGTGATGTTTGTGGGCAGGTTTTACATTGCAACGTCTTGTGAGGTCGCGATGGATCTCGCGAGGCGTGGCGAGCAGGGTTGATCCCGGGAGCGCGGTCTACCGGTTTTCACCAGCCACAGAGAGCTGCATTTTGGGCGCAATGTGGCTGTTGGATCGCACCCCATGAGTGGAATTCTCCAAGCTCCTGCTGATAGGTTCAATGGCAGGCTGGAATTGGAATATCCGGTGGGAGGTCGAAAAATCAATTTTGCACCAGTGTGAATTTACAGAGGGATATTCCGCTGCTGCACGTCATGGCACATCGGGAACCCTGCTGGTGGGTGGCATGAAACAAACTTGCATCCCACTAATGAGGTGCAGATGAAGGTCCTACCACCGACATCCAATTCTTCACATCGCAAGCAGAAAAACATACCAGTGCAAAACGCATTTGGAACAAAGTAGCATGCACCTGTTTGGTCTCATCTGAACAATGCTTGGGCTGCCTCCGGAGTTCAGGATGGAGGCCGATAGCAACCCTGGAAGCCAGAACACAACTGCATTGGGTCGGAGGTGCAACTATAAGTGGATCTTCCAGCTTCAGTGTCCAGGGGAGGGTCCAGTTTCCAGCCTCAGATTATTCCTGGAGATCCATCTTCTTTCTCGGGAGGACCACCATCCGACCACAGATTGCTCCCGGAGATCCTTGTTCATTTTCAGGAGGCCCACCTTCTTTCTTCAATAGTGGATCAATAATAATAATAAACTTTATTAGTGTCACAAGTGGGCTTCCATTAACAATGCAATTAAGTTACTGTGAAAATCCCCTGTCGCTACACAACGGTGCCCGTTGAGGGAAAATTCAGGACGTCCAATCCACCTAACAAGCATCTTCACAGTAACTTCATTGCAATGTTAATGTAAGCCTACTTGTGGCACTAATAAAGATAATAATTATTATCTTTCAGGATTTGTGGGAGGAAACCAGAGTACCCACGCAGACACGATGAGAACGTGCAGACTCCGCACAGACAGTGACCCAAGCCGGGAATTGAACCCGTGGTCAGGGGCGCTGTGAAGCAACCGTGTAAACCATTGTGTTACCGTGACACCCCAGTGATGTTTGGAGCCTTTTCCATATGGATAGGATGGTGGGCTACATGCCATCAGGCCTTCTCCATTGCAAAACACTCGGTTGCATAATTAATGAAGTTGGGCAAGAAGATATGGCGCGTTTCACCTCTGGCCTCTGCAGTGGGAAACATTTCACGTTCCCGCTCCGCCTCAGCACTTAGCTGGGAGAATTTCATCCATATATCAAAAGTGATGAATTGGCTTTAAATCATTTTGGGACCTCACAGAGTCATCAAGGCGATATGAATATAAGCCTTTCCACTTTTAAAGACAATGCACATTGGATAGACCTCTGAGGTACCTTGCTAATTAATATTCATCAAACCAAAGATGGAAAGAAATAGGCACATTGCAATACAAGGAACATGTTGAAACAACAAATGTTTTATAAGTTAAGGTTAAAAGCAATGCTCAAATTCTGCAACAATGATCTGAGACAAACCAAAATTTAGTTAATTTTCAAGTATAAAGAGAAATAATCTCTTCATCTTTATCGATCATGAAAAATGACTACATTTGATGAAGAAAGGAATAGTTTTTTTTACTGGCAAGGGGAGAAGGTTAGACTCAAGAATACAAAGTGAGCAGAAGGCAAATTAAAACAAAAAGACAAAAAAATGAAAAGAAGTCCTGGGAACTCATTTTCTTGTAAAGATTTTAAAATAGTTAATCTTGCAACATAATTTTGGAATGTATAAAACGGCAATTTACATGTGTATGCACAGGAAAAACTGGGAGACAGAGAGAAGACCCCTGACATATCAGGTAAATGTATCAGGTGAACTGATAGCTTAATTTGGACCAGTTCATCAGTGGGGAAGATTCAATTCCCATGAGTGCATACTTCGAAATTGTGGGTGGCTTTCTGCTTTCGTTCATCCATTCATTAAAAAAATAATAAACAGTCTGTTCCAGCAGATAAGGTTGCATGTTATTCACGTGGGGTGGGGTAGGCAGGCAATCCAGAAGTGTATATAGTTGTTTAATCAGCAAAACAAGTTCTCATTAAAATATTAAGGTGCAAATTGTCCTGGGCAATTTTGGCGCCCAATCAACATAAGATTATCAGACTATCTGGTGATTAATTTAGATTTGCTATTTGCTGTTTGCAGGAGCTTGCTATGTAGAAGCTGGCTCCCACTTTTTGTGCATTACAACAGCAACTATGCTTCAAAAAGTGGTACTTACTCAGCCTCCAAGTGCTTTAATATGTCCAGTGGTCATGAGCGGTGCTATATAAATGCTAGTCTTTCTTTCTTTATGCAGTGTTATATTAATCTGAACTCAGGTAAAGTTGAGAACCAGCCATGCTAACTGAGTGATGGCAACTCATATGCCATTTTAATCAAAATCAAGTTATTGCATTATGTGGAATGATTACCTTTCGTTCTGTTTTTAAATCTATCAGTCAGGAAAAGGAAGTAGCATTTGATGTGTTAGGCGGGTCGGTTCGGTGTGGACTGCACTTGATGCAGCGATGCGAGAAACAGACCTCTAACACTGGAGAGGATCCAACACGGTTTTATTGAACGATAGAACTAACATACATATTTAACTGTGGGTCGATACTATACTGAACTGACTGGAGACCTTGTACTAGCCTGACCAGACTTACCAGCTACCGCATGGTGTTTGCACTGAGCCAACTCGTGGACTCTGACTGTCTCAGTGGCTGGGTCCAGAGAGAGCGGGAAACCTAGTGCCCTCTGGCTTTATAGTGGTGGTGTCCTGTCTGGTGATTGGCTGCACTGTGCTGTGTGCTTACTGGTCATCCTGTGTGTCAATCACTGCCTGTCTGCACTTCATTGTATACATGCGTGGATATTGTGACGTCTCCCCTTTTAAAAAAAATAAAAATACTAAGGTGTGGATGCTTAGAAATATATATATATGTATGTGCCTGACTATGTACAGAAAGATGTCTAAACGAACGTATATACATAGGAAAGTTGCGATAGTGCAGATACATGGCAAACAAAACAATATTTAAAGAGGTCCAATTGGTGAAGTCACAAAAATGTACAAATGCTCAGTGTATAGAATTAGTCTTTGTGGTGGGCGCCGAATTCTTGCTGATCGCCGCAGAGGCGGATTAGGAGCCGCCTGCGCTTGGAGAGGCGGGATCGCTGGCATCGCGGTGGTAGCGTGGACCGGCAGGATTGCTGGTAGATCGGTGACCTCGCGGTCGGGTACGTCCGGAGGAGGCATCGTAGGCGGCGGGGCACACCGGTCAGATAGCGGGCGTGGAACTCTTCGCAGTGCCCGTCTGTTGCGCCGTAGTAGGGAGCCATCAGCCATGCAGACAAGGAATGATCTTGGGGCCACTTGTTTGAGCACAACAGCTGTGGCTGACCAGCCGCCCTCGGGCAACTGTACGCGAACATGATCAGTTGGGTATAGCTCGGGCAGATATGTGGCATGGGCATCGTACGTGGCTTTCTGTTGGGCCCGTGACTGCTGCATTTTCTGTGGGACCGTGAGGTGGTCAAGATCGGGAACGTGGATGGCTGGAACAGTGGTCCTCAGAGTGCGATTCATGAGCATCTGGGCTGCAGACAATCCAGTGGACAGTGGGGTCGCCCTGTATGCCAGCATCACCAGGTTAAAATCGGAGCCTGAATCTGCAGCTTTGCACAGCAGCCGCTTTACAATGTGGACCCCTTTTTCGGCCTTCCCGTTTGACTGCGGGTAGTGGGGACTGGAGGTAACATGACGGAAGTTGTAGGACCTTGCAAAATCAGACCATTCCTGGCTGTAAAAGCAAGGACTGTTGTCGTTCATTACCGTGAGCGGTATCCCATGCCTGGCGAACGTTTCTTTGCAGGCCCTGATTATCGCCTTCGACGTGATGTCGGACAGTTTCACTATTTCTGGGTAACTAGAGAAGAAGTCGACCAGGAGTGCGTAGTCACGCCACTTGGCGTGGAAAAGGTCTACACCGACTTTGGACCACGGAGAGGTCACAATCTCGTGCTGCTGCAACGTTTCTTTGGGTTGAACTGGCTGAAACTTCTGACAGGTAGGGCAATTGAGGACTGTGTCGGCAATGTCCTGGCAGATGCCCAACCAATAGACCGCCTCCCGAGCTCTGCGTTGGCATTTCTCGACCCCAAGGTGGCCCTCATGGAGTTGGCCCAGCACCATAGCACGCATACTCTGAGGAATTACGATCCTGTCGAGTTTCAGAAGGATTCCCTCCACCACCGTCAGGTCGTCTTTTAAGTTATAGAACTGGGGACATTGTCCCTTCTGCCAGCCATTGCTGAGGTGCTGCATCACGCGCTGCAGCAGAGGATCCTTGGCTGTCTCCTCACGAATTTGGACCACCCGTTCATCGGAGGCCGGAAGGTTCGAGGCACACAACTGCACTTGGGCTTCTATGTGGCAGATGAAGTCACTTTGTTCATGCGGTGTAGTATTGGACCGGGACAGGGCATCTGCAATGATCAGCTCTTTATCTAGCGTGTAGACCAATTTGAAGTCATAGCGGCGTATTTTTAGAAGAATACGCTGTAACCGAGGTGTCATGTCATTTAAATCCTTCTGGATTATGTGGACTAGAGGCCTGTGGTCCGTCTCTACCGTGAATTTCGGCAGGCCGTAAACATAGTTGTGGAACTTGACTATCCCTGTTAGGAGGCCCAGACACTCCTTCTCAATCTGAGTGTACCGTTGCTCAGTGGGAGTCATGGCCCTGGAGGTATATGCCACTGGAGCCCAGGACGTGGAGTCATCCCGCTGAAGAAGCACCGCCCCAATGCCGCCCTGGCTTGCATCAGTTGATATCTTGGTTTCCTTGGTTGGGTCGAAGAACGCTAGGACCGGGGCTGTCGTGAGTTTTGCTTTCAGCTCGCGCCATTCCTCTTCATGCGTGGGCAACCACTGGAATTCCGTCGACTTTTTGACAAGGTGGCAGAGGGCCGTGGTGTGAGGTGCCATATTGGGAATGGATTTCCCGAGGAAGTTGACCATTCCGAGCAAGCGGAAGACCGCCTTTTTGTCCTCTGGGGTCTTCACGGCATTGATCGCCGAGACCTTGTCGGCGTCTGGCCATACGCCCAGCTGCGAGATGTGGTCACCTAGGAATTTGATCTCCGATTGACCAAATGAGCACTTGGCCCTGGTGAGCTGAAGTCCATGTTCATGGATTCTTTGGAATACCTTCTTGAGGCGAGCGATGTGTTCCTGGGGCATTGTGGACCAGATAACGACATCGTCAACGTACACTCGCACCACCTCGATGCCCTCCATCATCTGTTCCATGATGCGATGAAATACTTCGGAGGCAGATATGATGCCAAAAGGCATCCGGTTGTAGCAGTAACGACCAAACGGGGTGTTGAACGTGCACAACTTGCGACTGGACGCGTCCAGTTGTATTTGCCAAAAACCCTTGGAGGCGTCGAGCTTCGTAAAGAATTTGGCCTGAGCCATCTCACTGGTCAACTCTTCACGTTTTGGTATCGGGTAATGCTCCCTCATGAAGTTTCGGTTTAGATCCTTAGGGTCAATGCAAATGCGAAGCTCCCCTGATGGCTCCTTGACGCAGACCATGGAGCTGACCCAGTCTGTGGGCTCTGTAACCTTTGATGTGATGCCCTGGTCTTGGAGGTCCTGTAATTGCTTCTTCAGATGATCCTTGAGGGGCGCCGGCACCCGGCGAGGTGCATGAATTACAGGGGTGGTGTTCAGCTTGAGCAGGATTTTGTATCGGTACGGGAGCGTGCCCATTCCGTCGAACATGCTGTGGTACTGTGTAATGATGTCATCTCTGTCGGCTTGCAAGCTTCCATCGGGCGAGGCCGTCGCTGGTGATAATGACATGGTGTGGACACGTTGAACAAGGTTCAGGAGCTTGCAGGCACGAGAACTGAGAAGAGATGCCCTGTCAGGCCCGACGATTTCAAACCGCAGTGTCGCCTTGATCGCCTTATTGGATACCCCCAGTTGACACGAGCCACTGGCAACTATGGTGTTGCCATTGTAGTCAAGGAGCTGGCAGGCTGGCGGAAGAATGCTTGGTTTGGCACGGATGGTGTCGAGGTTGGATATCGAGATGAGGTTCACCAATGCACCGGTGTCTAGTCTGAACCGGATGCGAGCCTTGTTCACTGTGAGGACAGCAGACCACTCGTCGTCGGGATCCACACTGAGGATCGAGAGGCGTTGCATAGGTGTGGTGGAAGGCAGCGCATGAGTAGTTATGATGCCCACCCGGTATGGGGACTTGAGGCACTCAGAATCAGGGTCCGTTGGGCTGTCGGGATTGTACTCTGGCATGCCTTGTTGTATTGAGCGGACACTTATGCACCGCAGCTGGGATCGCTGGCTGCTGAGCAGTGGAGCAGATCTGCAAAGGGCTGCGTAGTGGCCAAGCTTGCCACACTGTAGACACTAAAGTCCTTTTGCCGGACATTGCCGCTTGAAATGGGCAGAGCCACAATTCGGACACGTCATGACGGTGACGTCAGCGCATTCCGTGCGCCATCGCACATGCGCTGTGCGGTCGGTCGACGTACGCACCTGCGCAGTCGGGTTGTCGGGCTCGTCGTCCACCCGGTCGTGGCGCGCATGCGCAGGGACCCGGGTAAAGTGCGCGAAACAGCCACTCTCCTCGATGCTCAGTCCCTGCATTTGTGCAATGGCCTGCACCCGTTCCGCCTCGTGGGAGGCCAGCTTCGCAGTTTCTGCCGCCCTGATGTGGGAGTAACAATTCTCAGCATGCTCATGGACAACGCACGTCTCGATAGTGACAGAGAGGGTCAACTGTTTGACTGTCAGGAGCTGCTGCCGAAGGGAGTCCGAGTGGACCCCGAAAACGATCTGATCCCAGATCATGGAATCAGCCATCGAGTCATAGTTACATGACTGCGCTAGGATGCGGAGATGGGTGACGAAGGACTGAAAAGATTCATCCTTATCCTGAAGCCTCTGCTGGAAAACGTACCGTTCAAAGCTCTCATTCACCTCAATATTGCAGTGGCTGTCAAACTTCAGCAGGACAGTTTTGAATTTTGTTTTGTCTTCGCCGTCAGCGAACGTGAGGGAGTTGTAGATGTGGATGGCGTGGTCCCCTGTGGTGGAGAGAAATAGCGCGATCTTCCTGGCATCCGATGCTGCTTCGAGGTCGGAGGCCTTGATGTACCAGAGGAACTTTTGCTTGAAGAGTTTCCAATTTGTGCCGAGGTTGCCAGAGATGCGGAGCTGCGGGGGAGGCTGGATGTTTTCCATGTCACTGGATGGCTGCTTGCTGGTCAATGCTGATTCACTCGAGATAGGTCCGTCAATTTTCAGTATCACTCCGTGGTACCATGATGTGTTAGGCAGGTCGGTTCGGTGTGGACTGCACTTGATGCAGCGATGCGAGAAACAGACCTCCAATACTGTAGAAGATCCAACACGGTTTTATTGAATGATAGAACTAACATACATATTTAACTGTGGGTCGACATTATACTGAACTGACTGGAGACCTTGTACTAGCCTGACCAGACTTACTAGCTATGCATGGTGTTTGCACTGTGCTAGCTCATGGACTCTGACTGCCTCAGTGGCTGGATCCAGAGAGAGTTGGAAACCTAGTGCCCTCTGGCTTTATAGTGGTGGTGTCCTGCCTGGTGATTGGCTTCACTGTGCTGTATGCTTACTGGTCATCCTGTGTGTCAATCACTGCCTGTCTGCACTTCATTGTATACATGCGTGGATATTATGACATCTCCCCTTTTAAAAAAATATATAAATACTAAGGTGTGGAAGACAATTTTGTGTTGTGGTTCAGTGTTTGAGCTTAGCTGCATTGAGAATCAATGGACAGGATTTTGCCGGATTGCATGTGCTGGAATCATGGCAGTGTGCCTAGTTTAGTGGGGTGGGGGTTGTTGAGGTCAGGTGTGTCGTGTTAATCACCCTGGGGTAACACGGACTGCAACTGGATGCAGTTGTAATTGAAAGTAGACTCCAAACTTTGGTGTTGGTTCAATATGCTTTATTGAACCTGTTAAGCAGTGCACACAGTTCGCTGTGGGTTTGACACCTTACTAATCTAAGAGTGCTCACGATAAATAACTAGACCAGACTCGCTCTGAGCCACGGGTAGAAGGTGCTAACTGATATATACACCCTGACTGTCACTCCAGTTGTCACCAGTGGAAAAGAAGCAGAGTGTTGATGCCTCGTGTGTTTTATAGTGGGAGACCACCCTCTAGTGTTCTGCCTGGTGATTGGTTGTGGTCTGTCCAGTGTGTTTTTAAAAAAATTTAGAGTATCCAATTATTTTTCCAATTAAGGGGCAATTTAGCGCGGCGAATCCACCTACCCTGCACATCTTTAGGTTGTGGGGGTGAAACCCACGCAGACACGGGGAGAACGTGCAAACTCCACACGGACAGTGACCCAGGGCCGGGATTCGAACCCGGGTCCTCTTCGCCGTAGGCAGCAATGCTAATCACTGTGCCACCGTGCTGCCCCCCTGTTCTGTGTGTTGATTGGCTGTACTGGGTGTCTGTCACTGCCTGTCTGTATCTCATTATGTGCAAGAGTACATATCATGACAAGGTGGAGCTGTGGCGGATCGTCTACCAGACATGTACTCCCATCAAGGAACAGCTCCTACATGTTTCTGCCAGCAGGATGTAAAATGCAAACTTAAATATTCAAATGCCCTATTTAAGGTCATTTTGCCAATTTCAGTTCAACCGCCCGTGTGGGGTGGAGAGGCTAGAAGCTGATAGCATGCAGTCTCCCTGTTGTAGCCTGGCATGGGGTGGAGTAGGCAGGCAGGGAAGGCAGCTACCATTACCCCAGTGACTAGCCCTGAGGGGCTTCCCCTTCATCGATATAATTTTAAGATTTTTTAAATATTCCTTTGGCCTACCAAGCAAGCTGCAGGACCCTTGCCCACCATGGTCCCTGGTGGCACTGCTGATTGGGTTGACAGTTCTAGGGGGTGGCTGGCTGTCCTAAACAGGAAGTCCATCCCAGCAGCAGCTTGTTCATGAGCTGCCATTTGTAAAGGTTCAGGAGGAACTCCCACCAACAGGCCAAATGTGTTGGCAACACACATTTCTGGGCACCTGTCAGGACTCCAACCTTTTTGATAAAATTCTGCTAAATGTCTTTTTGAGTGGTACTTAGGTAGTTGACAAATCATACTGTTGCTCTCTTTGGTTGGCTCTGAATATGGCGGTCAATATGGTCGTCTTCCTTAATCCTAATTATGTTTGCTCTAGAGTCGCCAGGTATCTTTCGATACCGCTGCAAGTTTCAAACCCGAATACTGATCCAAGAGTCGGTACATCAGTTAGTTAGTTCAAAGTCAATACAATTTATTTACACACACAGTAATATCTACTCATGCATGAAATACTACAGACTAAACTATCACCACTGCTAAAGTCTATATTTAGCTATGGGCGCCCACTCAGTCAGAGGAACAATGGCCGTTGTGCGGATCTGAGGCTGCTGGGGTCAAAGTGGTGAAGGGGAACAGCTAAGGTCGTCCGCCTGGTAGCGAGCGTTGACCTTAGACTTACTTGCTTCTGGTGCAGCTGGTGGACGGGTCTCTCCGCTGTGAGAGCCGAGTCCAAGAGAGCGACTCTCTCTTGGGCCCTTCTTCTTATACCCGAAGGGGCTTCGCGCGCTTTTGGGCGGGCCTTGAACTTGGCCCCAATTAGTTGTACCGTATCTTGATCACTCGTATTAATCTTGACCAATAAAGGGGTGGGTGCCCTGATGGCTGGGCCTGTCCTAGGTGGTCGTTGGCCTGCTTTGTTTTCTGCTTTCGGTTTGGGGAACTGGCGCCGTGAGGTCTGTGGCCAGATCGGTTACTTAAGTATCTTCCTTTGTTCCCGGAGATGGGCAATCCATATGCTAATGGGCCTACAGTTTCAGTCTTGTCTGGGAGCTGCGGCTCCAATAGGCAGACAGGCTCTGGGCCTGCTTGCTTTCTTAACATTGTCCATTTTCCCCTTCAATCTTTGCAAATGTCCATTTTGTATTCTGGAAGTGGCCATCCCAGATGGCTACAATACTCTGAATTAATATTATTATTCAGGTTGCTGTAGGGCTGGGATTTTCCAGATCCAGCCTCCGCGAGATCAGAAATTCCCAACCAAAGTCAACAGACGGTCTGTCAAATTTCCATCCCATTTGCAATGATTCCCGCCACTGGCAAGAATCGAAAATCCTGGCCATAATTTATGATAACCCATTAAAAATAAATTATAAAATCAAATATTAAGTCTAAAGGTGCAATACATAGAACATAGAACATACACTGCAGGAGGAGGCTGTTCGGCCCATTGAGTCTGTACCGACCCACTTAGGTCCTCACTTCCACCCTATCCCCATAACCCAATAACCCCTCCTAACCTTTTTGGTCACTCAGGGCAATTTATCATGGCCAATCCACCTAACCTGCATGTCTTTGGACTGTGGGCGGAAACCGGAGCACCTGGAGGAAATCCACGCAGACACAGGGTATACGTGCAGACTCCGCACAGACAGTGACCCAGCGGGGAATCAAACCTGGGACACTGGTGCTGTGAAGCCACAGTGCTATCTGCTTGTGCGACCGTGCTGCCTGGACCTTTAAATGTAACACCGGACCTTTAAATGTAAAAATTAATCTTGTCCAATCCAAGATGTGCCCTCATGTATCTTGGGCTGGATTCTCCAAAAATGGGGCTATGTCCCCATGCCAGCGTCAAAACGCTGGCGTTTCACTCTGGACTTTCCTTCAGAAAGTCCTGAGCGATTCTCCTACCTTCAGGGGGCTTGCAGGGCCCCGGTGTGTTCCTCGCAGCTCTGGCTGTGGATACGGTGCCCTGTACTTCTGGTCGGGAGTGTTGCACCGCGGACCATCATGGAAAATGTAGGGCCCCCCGAGATCGCGCGCGTCCGCGGATCAGTGCCGCCCGATCGTTCCCCTGGCCGTCCATGAGGCGATCGATCCCTCTGTCCCCCCACCAGGGCGGCCGCGGACTGAGTCCGCAGCTGCCACCCAAGGTTCCCGACGGCCGATACGTGGTTAGAACCATGCTGTCAGGAACTCGGATAGTTGCGCGCGGAGAATCGCGGGGGGGCTCTGTCAATGGCCCCTACCTGCGCCGCGTACGCATTCCCGAGCGATTCTCCGGCGACCGGAAAATCGCTTCAGTGGCGCCGGTCATGATTTCCGTGTGAACGCCCATTCTCCGCCCCCGCTCCGAACGCAATTTCGGCCCGGAGGCTCGGACAATCCAGCCCCTTGCTTTTACAGATTTGAATATCAATGGAAACAAAGAATGGTTTGACAAAATATAGCAAATTAATACACTCTAAATAAATAACAGAAAACTGAGACAAATTATGAAATAATTCCTGCACAGCACTGAATGATTGTTCCACCAGCTAACCATTTCTATCTTAATGTATGTTTGGGTGCCAATATTGAATTTAATTTCAATAGAGGCAAAGGTGCAAGTTAATAATTAATCATTCCTATGTGTTCCAAGGCCAATTTCCCAGAGTCAGGCTGATCTGAAGCATATTCAGAAATTCCACTGATGCTGGGATACCTATCTCAGGCAGGGAGAATGGGGAGGGCACTCACTGTAGTACAGGAAGGAGCTACAGTTGAAGGGAAAAATATAAATACTTTGATTAAAATGTGATCGTTCGCCATTTCAAATACAATTAGTTGTTCTGCAATCAACTGGACTGAGCACAACAGCCATTTAAAATTGTGCAGTAGCATAACAAATCAGCACCTGTTTTACATCTCTCCCAGTTATTGATTCTGATGCCTTCATTTCCATTGCACAAAGTCAAAATGACCCCAGTGGTGTTCCTTGCCAAGGTATAAAAGGTCAGGAGGCCCAAAAAGGTAAATCCAAAAGAATTTTAATTCAACAACAAAAGTGAAGGCCACAATGCAGCTTACTGCTCCAAGGTCCCTAATGGGACTACCGTTTTATGAGGCAATTTCTATGATCCTCAGCTGTCTGCGTGGGTTTCCTCCGGGTGCTCCGGTTACCTCCCGCAAGTCCCGAAAGACGTGCTGTTAGGTGAATTGGACATTCTTAATTCTCCCTCCGTGTAGCCGAACAGGTGCCAGAATGTGGCGACTAGGGACTTTTCACAGTAACTTCATTGCAGTGTTAATGTAAGCCTGCTTGTTACAATAAAGATTATTATCTCGGGACAGATTTTGGAGGAGGTCTAATCCCACTCTGCAGTTACTACATTTAATCTTGAATTAAAAGGGACAGTTTAAAACGTAACCATCCTTATAAGAGCTATTGTTTGAAAAGTGGTGACTGCGGAGTGAACCGGAGTGTTGCAGAAGGATAGGTCCCTTTGGAATGCTGAAAGGAGAGGGGAGGGAAGACCTGTTCAGGACGCGCGACAACGCAGAATCGCCGAGCAGAAGCTTATAGCCATGTTCCGCACACGAGTGCGGCCTCAACCGGGACCTGGGATTCATGTCGCATTACATTCATCCCCCACCATCTAGCCTGCGAAATCCTACCAACTGTCCTGGCTTGACACAATTCACACCTCTTTAACCTGTGGTTACCCCATCTCTGGATCTGTAAAGATTTAATCACCTGCTAGTGCTCGTATTCCAAGCATTGTCTGGCATCTTTGAATCTGTCTATATATATGTTTCTGGAACATACCTCTTCATTCACCTGAGGAAGGAGCAGCGCTCCGAAAGCTAGTGACATCGAAACAAACCTGTTGGACTTTAACCTGGTGTTGTAAAACTTCTTACTGTGCTCACCCCAGTCCAACGCCGGCATCTCCACATCATGGAGGTGTTATGGCAGAGACTGATCGCTGAATGTGGAGGTTGGTGTTGGTAAGGTGAGGACAAGGGGAATGCTATCATGGTTCTGGAAGGGGTAGGAAAGAGTGAGAGTAAAAATGTGTAAAATAGATCAGAATACCCTGTCAGCCACAGTAAGGGAGAATCTTCGATGAGAGGAGAAAGGAGGCAGTGTTAGTGAAGAAGCTTACACCATCAGACTTAATCCTCTACCTGCCTTACAGGGGCAGGTGTCAGCTCAGGGTATCCACGTGTGCAATCCATGTGCCTGGACAATATTCCAATGTGTAATCGTATACCTCCAACAGCAAAGCCCAGCGTTGGATCCTGGCTGAAGCTATCGGTGGTATCAATTTATCCTCCTTGAATAGATGGATGAGGGACTTATGTGATTACAGTAAATGACGCCTGTAGGTGTACTGATGGAATTTCTTAACTGTAAAAATCACGGCCAGACCTTCCTGTTCAATCTTTGCATAACGGCGCTCCGTGCCGACCAGAGTCCTGGATGTGCGGGCTATCGGGTCTTTCCGCCCCAGCGTCTCACCAATGGGACAACACTGCCCCAACACCATATGGAGATGCGCTTCGACGGATCTTTATGTATTAACAGTTTTGAAGATACCTGCTGTCGCTTCACCCTGGCGAATGCTTCAACTTATGGTGCTTATTATCCATCTCCTACAGCAGGGTATATGGGAATGGACCAGCCCTAAAATATTTGGGCTGGGTCTCTGGGTCAACGGGAGCCCCCTTTATCTTTCCCAGGCCGTCGTGGAAAACCTCCAGTACCCATCCAGAAGATTTGTTGCCAGTTCGAGCGGAGTCGTTGTAATCAGTCATGGCCAAGGACACTAGGTCCAACTTTCTGCATCGCTACCAGTGGTAGTCGAACTGACTGCTGTCCATGGGTAACTAGGGACCGTGGTTAAATTGAGGGTCAATGGTTTTCTGGTGTATGTTGCCAGATGGGCTTTGGTAACCTTCAAGCCCAACTGCTGGACCCCAGACGGTGCTTATTGAACATCTGTTGTCTAATAATTGAAATGACAGTCGGTGTATGAATTTCCATATCCAAAGGATGACCATTAACTTGCAGCATTATTCTCATTTGGGTTACTTTGAGGGACCTGATACAGTTCAATTACATGAACTCCTCTTCCTCGGACGGGACAATCTTCAAAACACTGCCTCAGGGTGCTTATTTCACCTGGCCAGGGTGACGAGTTTTCTTACGATTCTGCAACCGCAAGTGCAGCACTAAAGTGGCAATTCCTCACTATCCTCTGGGGAAATTCCCATCAGGCTGTGGAGGTCCTTGGCTGGCAGGGCTGACCATAGAGCTGATTTGGAAGGGACTGGGTCATCTAAATCCTATCCTTGAGGATGTCATTTGTCGGAATGGAGGCTGGCCAATGCTGTGCATGTCATAGTCCAGGGAACCCTAGTGTTCCTGAACTCCCTGTTCTGCATTCTTGCAGGAGTGCGACAACTCTATGGCCCATTTTAGATACAAGGTTGGTTCAACTAACAACTTCCTTTGATTTACCAAATTGTTTATGTCACACACAAGCACAGCAGCACAGTGGTTAGCACAGTTGCTTCCCAGCTCCAGGGTCCCAGGTTCGATTCCCGGCTTGGGTCACTGTCTGTGCGGAGTCTGCACGTTCTCCCCGTGTCTGCGTGAGTTTCCTCCGGGTGCTCCGGTTTCCTCCCACAGTTCAAAGATGTGCAGGTTAGATGTATTGGCCATGCTAAATTGCCCTTAGTGTCCAAAAAGGTTATGTGGGGTTACTGGGTTACGGGTGAGGGCTTAAGTTGGGAGCTATTTCCAAGGGACTCGATGTGCCGAACGGCCTCCTTCTGCACTGTAAATTCTATGATCTCTCAACATCTCATGGAGGGATGGGCCAAAGTTCAAATGTTTTGCTGACCTGCGAAGGCGCATCAAAAAACTCCGTAACCGATTCCCCAGGGGTTCACCCGGACGTATTAAAGTGGTACTTCTGCATGATTTCTGACGACTTGGGGTGATAAAGGTTCACAACAAGCTCTACGAGTTCGCTGAAGGTTTTTGAGCCCGGGACCGTTGGTTAGGTGAGGCTTTTAATTATGCTGGGCCCCGCAGGCGGTCAAGAGTATTACTTTTTGTCAGTCATCTTCAACAATACCGCATCCATTCATTATAGATGGGCCCAGGCTTCCACACTTGGAAGGCCTCCAGCCTTCCAAAAAGCGACATTTTTAAAGTCTCACCAAACTCGTTCTTGCGCTGGGGAATTCCAGTGCAGTCAGGATGTCCAGGATCGCAGCCATTGTTTTCACCATCACCAGTATACAAGCTATGGAGGCCCAAGAAGGTAAATCCAAAAGAAGTTTAATTCGACCACAGGAGTAAAGACTGTAACGCGGCTTACAGTGCCAAGGTCTCAAATGGGACTACCGTTGTAGTTGGTCCCAATCCAGGCCGGCTTTTATAAGATGATCTCGACAAGCCTCAGCTGACGGGCCTCCGCCGACAAGCGGTGGAGTTTGTATTCCATAGTATTCAATAGCGATGTCCCCATGGGTCTTGTGAGGGGTATTACCAAAGATGTAAATGATATCACGAATTCTCTTCATTTGCAATGACAACATTGCCTGATTTTGGTGAAAAGTATACCAGTGTCATTCCCAGCAGAAACCTGTAAAAGTTTGGTATGAGAGACAAAAGAAAATAGGATAGAAAGTTACAAAACGGTTAAAAAATAGTTGAATCTCTAACATGAATTTCCTAAATACAAGAATAAGATGGAACAGTTAACCATGTTCCTCATTGACAGATAGTGTCATCGGCATTTTATTGACAATGTTCATACCATTTTTCCCTCCCAGTCCAATATTTCTTTCCGTTTACTGTACTAATTTTGACTGTAATTCACCATTCTTCTCTACCACTCCTCTGTCTCTTTTTCAATCCTTACATCTAATTAATTAAGGAGATCCAATTGTTCAGTAAGGCCTCAGATGCCCTGATGTCCTGACACTGCTATTCCAGAACGTTACCGCACAGATAATTTGAGCTGAATGGATTAGGAAAAAGCTTACTCAATGGCGTGCACTGCGATGTGCGACTCAATATTTCAATAAAATTGCATTAAAAACAAAAATACTTTGAGAAAACACACCTAACTAGTAATTAGTGCCATGTCCAAGTAAAGAAGCAATTGACTTCAAAGTTGTGCACTTAATGAAAATGGATTCCAACTTGTTCAGTCAAACAGTGTCGATTATGAATCTTCCTGTGTCATTCAGTTTCATGCCAATCTTCATACAGGAGCTTCCCAGTACTTGTTTTAAGAAGTAACTGAGTTTGGAGTTTCGGAGGGACAGTGGTTCGCACTGCTGCCTCACAGCGCCAGGGACCTGGATTCAATTCCAGCCTTGGGTGACTGTGTGGAGTTTGCACAGAACGCTCTCCCTGTGTCTGCGTGGGTTTCCTCTGGGTGCTCCGGTTTCGTCCCACAGTCCAAAGATGTGCAGACCAGGTGGGTTGGCCATGTTCTATTTCCCCTTTGTGTCTAAAAGGTTACGTGGGGTTACTGGATATGGGGGATAGGTTGAAGAGTGGGCCTAGGTCGGGTGCTCTTTCAGAGGGCTGGTGCAGACTCGATGGGGCTGAATGGCCCATTGATATTCTATGATTCTATGGACATCATTTTTTGCCCCTGAGAAACCTAACCAAATTTTGGTTGGAATTAGTAACATAATCAGTGGCAAAAAATGGCTTAGACCAAAGAACATGAGGCAAATAATTACCCTCTCATCCCACCACTAACTCAGGCCCTTAAGTGGCAATTAATGCTCATTGAAGGACTCCACCCTGCTGCCACTGGTATTAATTCAAAGCACTGGCTGCCAGTGAGGGGGGAGTCTCTCATTCAAAAGGCTCTCAGTTCCTGATCAAGCAACTCAGCATTAGGAAAGGGGGTCACTGAGAGTCAACTCGCTGCTCTTGCTTCTGACCTGCCTGACGCCCCAACCCCCCTCCCTCAATACCCCCATTCGCAACTGCCCCCCTGCCACCACTCACCTCTGGTAGGAGATCCAAACGTGACCCAAAGCCTCAGATAAGTGTTGTACCTGCAGCAGCCTCTTCTACCTGGGCATGCTGCAGTTCAATAGTTTTGCTGGCCTGTGATTAACAGTCTCCCTGGAGAGAGTAACAGAGTTGATGAGCCAGATTTTGTGGAGTCATGGAAACTCAACGGATCTTTAAAAATAGTGGCCACGAATCATATTCAGAAGTCCCAACCTCATGTCCAAATGATCCCAGTTTCATCATAAGTGAAAGAGGGAAGGTGTGACTCACACGAGGGACATTCAAATTCAGCAGGACTATTTGAGTTCAAACATGACCCCATTTTTGCTGCAGCAAGGCTTCATCCCATAATGTGGAAGATTTATGCTGGGGACATTAATGCTCATGAAGAGTGGATAAGTTACGCAGATCAGTCAAGATTTGAAGTTGTTTAAAACCCCAGCCCTGTAAAATTTTGAAATAAAAACACAGCCTGCTTTAAAAAAATCTCTTCCAACAGTTAGAATAGCCATTTTCAGAATGCAGAATTTGTAAAATTGTGAGACATTGATGAAATAACAATTCTTGCTTTTTTAAAATCACTTGAAACCAAATATTTGAACAGTTAAGAACAGGATGAATGTAGTACTGCACATATTTTATTTCTCTATTTCAAATAATGCGGAAAGTCATTATGAAGTAACCACGGTGATAGCAACATTTGTTTTCGACTAAAGTGAAAAATTACTCTTCCCAAGGTTCTTACTTGTGCTGCATTTGTTGCTGTTTTTCAGCTGTCATTGTCAATTTTTCAACTCCGTTGATTTATGACCTAGGCACATTTTATGTACTTTTTTATAGTTTTGCTATCATTCATAGATTCATCTGGACTCTAACTTGGCACATTAGTGATTCTGTGTAAATATGCATGTAACAGTTTTCGACATGTCTGCTCAGAATTACATATTGATACAATGCAGAAGAAACAGCGGAACATTAAAAATAAGAATAGGCCTTCGAGCCATTAAAGCCCTCTTCTTCAGTTGGATCATGGCTCATTTGCTCCTCAACAACTTTATCCAACCAATTCTCCATATCCCTTGATATCCATGCCTAACAAATGTTGATCGATTTCTATCGTTTTGAACACTCCAATTGTCCCATCAACATTTTTGAGGCAAGAGTTTCTGATTCTTATTTTTTATTTGCAAAAAACACTTCTTCATTTCACTCCTAAATGGCCAAAAGGACAAGGATGGCATTGCCAGTGGCTTTTAAGATGATTGCAGCCATGAACTATTATGTGTAGGTTCTGTCCAGGTTGGATTTGGAGACATTTGTAACATGTGGCACTCTGTCATCCATTGTTGAACAAGGGAGGTCACTGATGCGCTCTATTTAAAGAGAGCAGACAATATTTAATTCAAGGGTGCAAAGCGGGCACATGGCTTGTGAGGGTTACAGCCTTTCTCATGATGCAGGCTGCCACTGACTATTGTCATGAATTTGCTGAATGACAGCAGTAACACAAATTTAACAAGACGTAATAGGATGTGCTGTGCCCAGCAACAGGTGGAAATCTGCCCAACAACAGCAGTAGCCAGCCTACAAAAGGCAGGATAAGATGTGTATTTCCCAGTCACGAGATTAGCAGATAGAATTGGTGTGAATCCCCTATTATTACAAACAGCGTATCTAAACAATTGGGGAGATCAGTGAGACATACAGATGCTAATTTCTGGAGTCAAGGATTTTGAGAGGGGCAGACAGCCAAATACACAAAAGGCTGAATCAAAGGGGAACAATGGTATAATTGCCAGGACACTCAGAAGCAAGGGAGGCCAGTTGCCATCTCAGCCTCTGAAGCGGACAAGCCAGATTCCAGCTAGCAGCCTTGCAGCCAAGTTTTACATCAAACAGCCTGTACGTCTTAGAGCCAAGGCAGTGCAGAAACCTTTGTAAAGTGAGTTAAATATTTTTAGCGGAACAGGAAAATATGTTTTCTCAGACTTGATGATCAACCATGTATCCATAAGCTGGATGGTAGATATTTTGGAATGAGGGGTAGGTTCTACATAAACTGTGTGTGTGTTTAGTGGTTCATATACTTAATTGTCTTACAATAGTTTGGTCCTGTTCATGAGCATTTGTCTTGAATTTAATAAATAGGCTTTAATAATTGTTACACTATGACTAGGCTGCTTCTTCTCACTGGGATTTCATTTGACTCCTCACACCATCCCAAAAGCAAAATTGTACAACCCCACGAACTGATGTCAAGATGGATACCACTCCCTCAACATCCAGCTGGTGTGTGACTGTAAGCAGAAAATCATGCAGGTCAATTTTTGGCATCCTGGCAGCAGTTATGGTGCCTTCATTCTGCAACAGTCCACTCTGCCATCTGCATTTGAGCCACCATGGCAAACCATAGGATGGCTATGTAACAAAGGTTATCCATGTCTCCACCTGTGTTGCCACTTTCAGTGACCTGTGGACCTGTAAACCTGGAGCTCTCTGACTGTCAATACTCTTGAGGGTTCTACCATTCACTGTTTATTCCCTACCTGTATTAGACCTACCAAAATACATTACCTCACATTTGTCCGGATTACACTCCATCTCTCCGCCCAAGTCTCCAAAGGATCAAAATCCTGCTGTATCCTCTGACAGTCCTCATCGCTATCCGCAATTCCACCAACCTTTGTGTCGTCCACAAACTTACTAATCAGACCAGTTACATTTTCCTCCAAATCATTTATATATACTATGACCAGCAAAGGTCCCAGCACTGATCCCTGTGGAACACCACTAGTCACAGCATTTCATTGGCTAGAGATTGTTGTTTGGTGGTTGATGAGGGTGTAATAAATTGAGTTGTGTCTGATGCTAGTGATTCAGTAAGTAGTACATGGCATTTCAGGATTCATTCACTGATATTGAGTGAAGCCATTGAGCTATTTGTGGTTTTACAAGCAAGTTCTCATTGACAAGCATGCTTCCAATGCCTTCTAAGAGTTTGTCTAGAGAGTTGTGTGGCTTCCTGTGGATGGAGCACATCCCTCTCCTCTACACTCTTCTACACTTCCTCCACAATGATGCAGAGTGCAGGACTAGAAACATTGTAACCTGCCCAGGTAATCTATTTTAGGTGTTGGCTGAGGAGTACATTGTCTAGCAGGGCATCGGTAAAACACCCCTGCACTTCCAATAGTGATGTAGATCCTTTGAGAATAGGTGGTGCCATGGTTTAACAACTTATTTGAAAAAGTGTTTGAGACAGGTAGATACTGAGAGGCTGCTTCCCTGGTTGGACAGTCTAGAAGTAGTATCAGGGTCTCAAAATTATGGGTTTGTCATTTAGGACTGAAATTAAGAGAAATTAAGAGAAATGTCTTCACTCAGTATATCTTTGGAATTTTCCAACCCAGGGATTTGTCAATGTTCAATTGTTGGACTGACGAACTGTTGGACTATACTCTATAGTTACAACTAGGGGACCTGCACACCAGTCCCAAAAGTGACTTATGTGTGTCTTTAAATTAAGCTGGACTAACTTAACGCCAGACTTACCTCTCAGAGGGAAGTAAGAGCCTGTTGTGGGCTCTGTTTCACAGTGACATGGCTCACCCCTGACTCACCGGACTTTGCCATACAACATGAAGGCTTCTCAATTCATCAGGCGGACCACACGACATCATCAGGCAAAGCAATGGGTAGAGGGGTTTGTTTGACTCCTCATCAATTCCTCCTGGTGCTTGGATGTGGCGATCCTGGCGACCTACTGCTCGCCGGACCTGGAATACCTGACCATGAAGTGCCGCCCATACTACCTTCCATGTACGTTCACTTCAGCCATAATCACAGCGGTCTACATCCCACCCAGGCAGAAGTGAAGAAGATGCTGGACGAACTGTACACAGTTATAAACAACTACGAAACAGAACACCCGGAGGCCTTGTTCATCGTGGCCGGAGACTTCAACAAGGCCAACCTCAAGAGTGTACTGCCAAAATTCCACCAGCACATCTTCTGTCCCACCAGGGGCGACAACACACCTGACCACTGCAACTGAAAAATAAAGGGCGCCTACCGTTCCATCCCCCGACCGCACTTTGGGAAATCAGACCACAAGACGGTGCTCCTTCTGCAGAAACTTAAGTGGGAGAATCCGTCTCAGAAGGAAACAGAAGAGCTCCCAGGTTACTGCTTCGAGACAGTGGAGTGGTCCATATTTAAGAACTCAGTGACCAACCTAAATGATTATGCCTTGCCACAACGGGTCCACAGCCAATGTCATCTCCCTGGCCCAACACTTATCCCTAGAGCATCTCAACAACAAGGACTCCTACATCAGACACTTATTTATTGACTACAGCTCTGCCTTCAACACCATATTCCCAGCCAAGCTCATATCAAAGCTCCAAAACCTAGGATTTGATTCCTCACTCTGCAACTGGGTCCTCGACTTTCTGACCCACAGACCACAATCAGTAGGAATGAACAACAACACTATAGTTCTCCACAATCGTGCTCAATACCGGGGCGCCGCAAGGCTACGTACTTAGCTGCCCTACTATACCCCCTATACACACACAACTGCATGGCAAAATTTGGTTCCAACTCCATCTACTCACTTGCTGACGACAGGACCCTAGTGGGTCGGATCCCAAACAACGACGAGTCAGAATACAGGAGGGAAATAAAGAACCTAATGGAGTGGTGCAATGACAACAATCTATCCTTCAATGCCAGCAAAACTACAGTGCTGGTCATTGACTTCAGGAAGCAAAGTACTGTACACACCCCTGTCAGCATCAACGGGGCCGAGGTGGAGATGGTTGACAGCTTCAAATTCCTAGGTGTGCACAGCACCAAATATCTGTCCTGGTCTACCCACATCGACTCTACGACCAAGAAAGCACAACAGCACCTGTACATCCTCAGGAAACTCAGGAAATTCAGCATGTCCACATTGACTCTTACCAACTTTTCCAGATGCACCATAGTGTCATGTGAGAGTACCTTTAAGAAATGGGTGTTTATAAATGGGTGTGTATATAAATATCTGTAGTGAGAGTACCTTAAAGAAATGGGCATTTACTACTGCAGTGATGTCAGAGAGTGGGTGGAGCTGGGCTGTCTGTCAGCTTTTTACTTTTGTTTTAGACTGTTTGCTGCAGGGTGTGTTTTAGTTTTGTTTTCAGTGTTGGAGCTGATGCCAGACCAAGCAATGGTACTGCTGTTCTCTCTGCCATTAAAAGAATATCGCTTGATCATTTGGTGAATTCAGAATTGTAAATGTTTTCAGTAGTGAATGTAAACCTAATGTGCTTCTGTTTAAAGGTTTTTTAAAAAGTCTTCTGGATGTTAAAAGGACAGCTTACGGATTACTTAGTGTTGTATTCTTTGGGGGTTATATTTGAATTAATTGTTGCTAAGATTTTCACTGTCTGTTTTAAAAAGATTAACTTGACTTCATAGAATAAACATTGTTTTGTTTAAAAAATACTTTTCCATTTCTGCTGTACCACACCTGTAGAGTGGGCGTGTGCTCCCCATACCACAATCTATTAAAAGTTGTGGGTCAGGTGAACTCCATGTTACACTTTGGGGTTCTATAAACCCTGGCCCATGACAATAGAAAGCATCCTATCTGTCTGCATCATAGCCTGGTATGGCAATTGCTCGGCCCAAGACCGCAAGAAATTTCAGAGAGTCGTGAATACAGCCCAGTCCACCACACTATTCTATCTACCCCTTCCCCTGCCTTGGGAAAGCGGGCAGCATAATCAAAGACCCCTCCCACCTGGTTACTCACTCTTCCAACTTCTTCCATTGGGCAGGAGATACAAAAGTCGGAGAACTCGCACGAACATATTCAAAACCAGCTTCCTCCCCGCTGTTACCAGACTCTTAAACGACCTTCTTATGGACTGACCTGATTAATACTACACTCCTGTCTACTTCACCCGATGCTGGTGTCTATGTATTTACATTGTGTACTTTGTATTGCCCTATTATGTATTTTCTTTTCATTTTATTTTATTGTCACGTACTAAATGATCTGTTTGAGCTGAAAAATACTTTTCACTGTACTTCGGTACAAATCCTTGAGTATATTATTGCAAACTCTGCACAGATTGTGAACGTTTAAAGGGAAATTCAAACACTGAGTGATAAAGTGAAAGACCCAAGCCACTAAATTTCACTTTTAATCAGCAAAAGCAATCTTCACTGCCTGTTAGAAAGTGAAACAAAGGAAGCTCTACTGTATGGCATTACCGCTGTACGAAATGGGATTGATTAGAACAGATCTATCAACTCAAGGCTGGGCATCCACAAGGCACTGTGGGCCATTAGTGACAGCAAAATTGTATTCAACAACAATCAAGAACCTCATGGACCGGTATATCCTCTGCTCCACCATTACCATCAGGCCAGCGGATCAATCCTGGCTCAATGAGAGGTGCAGGAGGGTATGCCAGGAGCAGCAGCCAGGCATACCTAAAAATGTTGTGTCAACCTAGTGAAGCTACAACACAGGGTCACTTGCATGCCAAACAACATCTGAGCTCTGCAGTCCTGCACATCCAGCCATCACTCGTGAGGAACGATAAGCAACTCACTGGAGAAGGAGGCTTCACAAATATCTCCATCCTCAATGATGAAGGAGTCCAGCATATCAGTGCAAAAGACAAGGCTGAAACATTTGTTAAAAAAATTTTGGTCACAGATACTGCGTGGACGATCCATCTCCGCCTCTTCTGGAGGTGGCCAGCATCACAGGTGCCAGTCTTCAGCCAATTAAATACATCCCACGAGATCTTAAGATACTCTAAAATCTTACCAATGACTGAAGTAAGCTACCGGCTGAAAATATCCCATCTTCTGCTTCCCTCCCTTCTTAAATAGCAGTGTTGCATGAGCCACTTTCTAGTCTTCTGGGACCCTTCCTGCCTCCAGTAATTCCTGAAAGATCACCACCAATGCCTCCACAATCTCTTCAACTATCTTTTTTAGAACCCTGAGGTGTAGTGCTTCTGGTCTCGGTGATTCATCCACCTTCAGACCAGTGAAAACTGATGCAAAGTAACTGTTCAGTTCCTCTGCCATTTCTTTGTTTCCTATTATTAAGCAGTCCATGTCCAAACGCAGCTTGACTTGGACAATATCCAGGTTTGGGCTGACAAGTGGCAAGTAACATTCGTACACAAGAGCAAGGTAATTACCCTCTTCACCGAGAGAGAATCGAACCATCATCCCTTGACATTCAATGGTATTATCATCACGGAATCCCCCACGATCAACATCCTGGGGGTTGACATTGACCAGAAATTGAACTGTGGCTACAAGAGCAGGTCAGAGGCTAGGAATCCTGGGGTGAGTAGTGTCATGATATTCAGGTAAACATCATAGCACATACATACATACATACGGATGGGCAGATCAACAGACCAATTAACACACACACAACACGACAGCCAATCACAGGCAAGAGCATTCACAGTACAAAACAGGGAAAACAACACTTCCTGGGCACTCGAGCAGGAGACAGATCAGGGCACAGAGCTCATAGCAAGCCACTCAGACATCCACCATGTGCTGAGTGCCACTACAAGATAGAATTAGGAACAGGTCCACAGATTCAAGGGTGATGATCGAACCTCAGTAAACAGTTTACCACTGTAAATAAATGTTAGCAATAAAACTGAGTTGTACCATTCACAACCGTGTTGGTTCGTCTGTGTAGCAGAGCACTCAACACTTCGTAGTACCAGGAGTAACTGTGGTACCCACCTACAAATCCTCCGGAATCTGCCATCCTGCACCATGGACACTGTCAACACACCGCAGCAAGTCGCTAGAAACCTCGGCGTTAATTGGAAGCTGTTCAAACAGCGCTTCCAGCTCTTTCTGGAAGCCAACGAAAAGGAGAGCGCCTCGGACACCAGAAAGATCGCCATCCTCCTCACCACGGCAGGTCAACACGTCATCCATGTCTACAACTCCCTGGTGTTCGCGGAAGGCGAGGACAAGACCAAATAGAAGACGGTCCTTCTCAAGCTCGACCAACACTTCAACGTCGAGGTCAACGAGAGCTTTGAGAGGTATCTCTTCCAGCAGCGCCTGCAAGGTAAGGATGAGCCCTCTCAGTCATTCCTTACGCATCTCCGTATCCTCGCGTAGTCCTGCGGTTACGACACCACCTCCGATTCCATGATTCGGGACCAGATCGTTTTTGGGGTCACCTCGGGCACCCTACGCCAGCAGCTCTTAAAAATAAAAGGCCTCACCTTAGCCTCCGCAATCGAACCCTGTGTCCTGTACGAAAACGCAACTAGCCGCTATAGCCAATTTCAGGCGGCCGAATCGGCGCGGCACAGGTCGTACGCGGCCGGATCGGCGAGGTAGGCGTCCTACGAGGCCGAACGGGTCCAGGCGATCGCGTTCCTCCTGGCCCGCGGCCCGGACGAGGGCGGCCATTTCGCGCGCTTTTCGAGGCCTCCCACGCTTGTGCGCGGCAAAAATGACAGCAACACTGAGGAGCGTGATGCGCAGGCGCGCTCGACGTAAGACCGAACTGCGCATGCGCGGTGGCGCAATGAACGCATGACGTCACGACGTGCGGCTACTGTGGAGCCGCACATTTAAAGCGGCAATGACCCGCGAGAACCCGACAATGCCTCCGCTGTGGCAAGGTGGGCCACTACGCTGCCTGTTGTAGAGCAGCTCAACGTGCCAATGTTCCCCAACCTCGCAGGGACGTGCGGGCCATTCAGCCTCCTTTCTACGAGTCGTGCCGAGATGATATACAGACCAGTGACACAGACGACCGGGATGCCTTCCATGCTGCGGTCATTGATGGGAACCGAATGTCTCCAGCCAGGACCCACCAGCTGATGCAAGTTAACACTGTCAATCCGGGTGATGAATGGTGTGCCACCCTAATGGTCAACCGATCACCGATAACATTCCGTCTGGACACTGGCGCCTCCGCCAACCTCATAGCATGGTCAGCCTTCTATGCCATGAAGGTCAGACCACCAATTTGGCCGTCCCGTTGCAAGATGCTCGACTACAATGGGAGTGTTATCCCGGCTATGGGATCCTGCCAGCTCCAGGTGACACACAACACACATACGGCCACACTCTCATTCGAGATAGTTGGATCATCAAAGGACTCCCTGTTAGGCGCACAGGCATGCAAGGCTCTCCACCTCGTGCAACGAGTCCACGCTCTGTCTCCAGAAGGCACATCTGACTTCCCGGATGCAGAGTTCAGGACACAGCTCCAATTGCTCCTCGCCCACAACCAGCAGGCATTCGAGGGCATGGGAACACTGCCATACACCTACAGAATTCGGCTCAAACTGGGTGTCACCCCGGTCATTCACGCATCTCGCAGGGTCCCAGCGCCTCTCAAAGACTGCCTCAAGCAGCAGCTGCAGGATCTCCAGGACCAAGGGGCCCTATCCCGGGTCACGGAGCCCACGCCATGGGTCAGCTCCATGGTGTGTGTTAAGAAGCCCTCCGGCGAGCTCCGGATCTGCATTGATCCAAAAGATCTCAACAACAACATAATGAGGGAACACTACCCCATACCCAAATGGGAAGAGATCACGAGCGAAATGGCCCGGGCTAAAATCTTCACAAAACTGGATGCCTCGAAGGGTTTTTGGCAGATCCAACTGGATGCGTCCAGCCGAAAGCTGTGCACCTTCAACACCCCATTTGGCATCATCTCGGCATCCGAGGTCTTTCACAGGATCATGGAGCAGATGATGGAAGGCATCGAAGGGGTGCACGTCTACGTGGACGACGTCATCATCTGGTCCACCACACCACAGGAGCACATCTATCGTCTCCAGCGCGTCTTTGCGCGCATACGCAAAAACGGCCTGCGCCTCAACCGAGCCAAGTGTTCTTTCGGCCAAACCGAGCTGAAGTTCCTGGGGGACCACATCTCCCGGTCAGGGGTCCGTCCGGATGCAGACAAGATGAGCGCCATTACAGCCATGCCGCAGCCGGCAGACAAGAAAGCAGTGCTACGCTTCCTAGGCATGGTCAACTTCCTGGGGAAGTTCATTCCCAACCTTGCCTCCCACACGACAGCTCTGCACCGCCTCATCAAGAAGTCCATGGAGTTCCAGTGGCTGCACACACACCAGCAGGAATGGGAGGAGCTCATACTTAAGCTCACCACAGCACCGGTATTGGCGTTTTTGACACATCTCGTGACACTAAAATTGCGACTGATGCCAGCCAGTCCGGCATTGGGGGACGGTGCTCCTACAGCGGGATGACACTGCGTCATGGGCCCCGGTCGCCTATGCCTCGCGGGCCATGACCCCCACAGAACAGCGCTACGCGCAGATCGAAAAGGAGTGCCTGGGCTTGCTAACCGGGATAGACAAGTTCCATGACTACGTGTATGGTCTCCCCCGGTTTACCTTTGAGACTGACCACCGTCCCCTGGTCAGCATCATAAATAAGGACCTGAACGAGATGACCCCTCGCCTCCAGCGCATCCTACTTAAACTTAGGAGGTATGACTTCCAACTGGTCTACACCCTGGGTAAGGACCTTATCATTGCGGATGCCCTATCTAGAGCAGTGAGCACACCGCCAGATCCGGAGGGGTTCGTCTGTCAGATCGAGGCGCAGGTGGCTTTCACATCGGCAAATCTGCCAGCTGACGACTCCAGTCTGGCCCATATTCGCCGAGAGACTGCGGCTGACCCTCTTCTACAACGAGTGATGCGCCACATGACGGGAGGGTGGCTCAAAGGGCAGTGCCCGCAGTTCTACAATGTCCGAGACGACTTGGCCATCATTGATGGTGTCCTTCTAAAGCTGGACCGGATTGTGATTCCGCACAGCATGCACAGGCTGGTCCTCGACCAACTACACGAAGGCCATCTGGGGGTCGAGAAGTGCAGATGGAGGGCCCAAGAGGCGGTATACTGGCCGTGCATCAGTGATGACATTGCCAATATGGTGCTCAACTGCCCCACCTGCCAAAGGTTTCAACCGGCGCAACCTCCTGAGACGCTTCTGCCCCATGAGCTGTTGACGTCCCCCTGGGCGAAGGTGGGAGCGGACCTCTTTCACGCGCTCGGCAGGGACTATGTAATCGTCATTGACTACTTTTCCAACTATCCAGTGGTCATACGCCTGCACGATTTGACATCGTCCGCTGTCATAAGGGCCTGCAAAGACACCTTTGCTCGCCACGGCATTCCGATGACTGTCATGTCGGACAATGGGCCCTGTTTCGCCAGCCAGGAATGGTCATCCTTTGCTGCCTCGTATGGCTTCACACACGTGACGTCCAGCCCTCTGCAACCCCAGTCCAATGGAAAGGCGGAGAAGGGCGCTCACATCGGCTCCTCTGCAAGGCTGCTGCTGCCGAATCAGATTTCTGCCTAGCCCTGCTGGCCTATCGCTCGGCCCCACTAGCCACTGGCCTCTCACCAGCCCAGCTGTTGAAGGGTCGCAGCCTCAGGACCACTGTGCCTTCCATTCTGGCACCCACAACCAACCATGCTCCAGTAGTACACAGAATGCAACAGCAGCGCGTTCGCCAGAAGAGGGCATATGACACATGGGCAACTGATCTTCCCGCCCTGGCCCCTGGAGACGAAGTCCGCATCCACCTACCAGAAGGTGGCTGGTCAGCACCTGCCGAAGTTCTCCGACGCGTGGCTTACCGCTCGTTCCTGGTTCGCATGCCTGATGGATCCATTCGTAGACGCAATCGCCGGGCTCTTTGCCTACTTCCACGCTCACTACGGGAACTTACACCGACACCGCTCCCTCCTGTTGTTCCTGATATCGACTTTGTGGAGCTGCCTGCCACCATGCCCCGTCCGTCGTCGCCCGTGGCCAGGCCCATTCCTCAGCCGGTGGTTCCAGACCAACCCTTCAGGTGGTCAACCCGAATTCGTTGCCCACCTACTAGACTGGACTTATGAGACTGTTTGTGCATTGAACTCATACTACCACTGTGTTAATATGTTTCTGTTCTTATCGTCACAGGAATTTGTTTTGTCGTTCAACATTTCCCCATTCTTTGTTTATGGTACAACCTCGTTGTTATGTCGCACCCAACATCGCCCCTTGTATATAGTTTAGCCCCATGTACATGCTGTAGATATTGCACACACACACATTTAGCTACACTCAGTACACATCTCTATTTATGACCACATCGGCACATGTTCTTGTAAAAAAGGGGGGATGTCATGATATTCAGATAAACATCATAGCACATACATACATACATACTGATGGACAGATCAACGGACCAATCAACACACACACAACACGACAGCCAATCACAGGCAAGAGCATACACAGTACAAAACAGGGAACACAACACTTCCTGGGCACTCGAGCAGGAGACAGATCAGGGCACAGAGCTCATAGCAAGCCACTCAGACATCCACCATGTGCTGAGTGCCACTACAAGATTGAATTAGGAATAGGTCCACAGATTCAAGGGTTATGATCGAACCTCAGTAAACAGTTTACCACTGTAAATAGATGTTTGAAATAAAACTGAATGGTACCATTCGCAACCGTGTTGGTTTGTCTGTGTAGCAGAGTACCCAACACTTTAAGTAGCTCATCTCCTGACTTTACAAAACCTGTCCACAAGGTACAGGTCAGGAGTGCGATGGACTACTCTCCACTTTCCTGGATTAGTGCAGCTCCAACAACACTCAAGAAAGTTTATATCATACAGGACAAAGCAGCCCACTTGATTGACAACCTATGCTCAAACATTCACTTACTCCATCACCAACACACAGGGCAGCAGTGTGTACCATCTACAAGGTGCAGTATAGAAACTCACCAAGACTCCTTAAGCAGCACCTTTCAACCCAGGACCACTACAGTCTCGAAGGTCAAGGGCATCAGATAAATGGCAGCACCACCACTGGAATTCCCCTCCAAGGCATACACTGGCCTTACTTGGAAATATTTCATCGTTCCTACACTGGGTCAAAATCCTGGAACTCCCTTCCTTAGTTCCCATTGAAATTTAGTGTTCTTGCATCTGTCCTGATGTGTGCAAAGTAAGAAACTTTGACAGCATGCCTCAATTATTAATTAATTAACTTTAAATTTCATCAGCTCCCATGATAAGATTTGAACTTATCTCGCTGAAATATAATAGCTCATAACTTCCTGGATTCCCTGTGTCACATTTAGGGTCTATCCCAATGATGTGCTGGGGAATTCCTCTCAGAAGTTCCCAAGTAAGGGTTTACTCGACAAATGCCCAGAAACGCTAACTTCCTCTGGACAATTGCGCGGTGCTGGGAAATATCCGACAGAAGTGATTTAAATCGTTAACTTTGGATGGTTCTGCCGTAAAAAGGGGGCGTTCCTTTCGACCTTGTGCCCTAGTTACTCTTTGCTGATGCAGCTGGAGGTGTGCTACGCTGCTCCTGACTCACCCAGCCTGAGGGGGGACCATTGGCGAGACAGGGGCTTTGGAATTTAAACGTGGATATGTCCATCGAGAGTGGAAATCCACCAGATATTGCCACTCTGAGGAAGTTACAGTATTATTCCAGGTCTCTGAATTTCCCGCCCCACTAAGTAATTAACTTTTCACTAAATTATCATTTCCTCTGCCAGTACTGGACCAGGAGAAAAAATGCCAGCGCTCCTGGTCTTGGATGTGACCCGCCATTTTGGGAGCAATGCTCCTGTCCAGTGGCAGAACAGAGGCCGGAGACTAGGATTCAACTGATTTTTCAACCAGCAAAGTCATGTGAGATCCACATTTGCGAGAACGAGATCAGGTTACTGAGTCATTGCGTAAGCACCTAGCAATGCTCTTAATAAGCTGAAGTCTGTCAAACTTTGTTAATACAGCTGGTGTAGTGTGCATTACTCTGCTGATTGTGCTGATTACCGTGGCTGAAATCTTGAGAAAACCTATACATATATATAATATATATGTGCTCAGCCCCATAATGACAACCTTTGACTGTGTTTAATTCAAGCCTGTGTTCAAATGATTGCTTATGCAAATACCTCTCGGTGTTCATTTGATACAATTTATCATCAGAGCTAGGTATATATCCGTTGAATCCTCGATGAGCTGAGTGATTACTGTGAACTACAAGAGGAAATTAAATCAACAGGAGCCGTGTGACTGGAGTGAAAGGTTTTATGCGGAGAACATGCAATTAAGTTGTGCCTCTGAGGCTGAAGATGTGTGAAGCTCAATTGCATATTGATCGGACTGTATATAATAAATATCATTTATTCTCTTTTAGTGGAAGTAATGAAGTGATGAAGCATGCTGTTATACCTGTGATTAAAATGATAAAAGAATTTGATCGGGTAAATATTATCTCCTCTGGTGGGGAAACCCAGAACAAGGGAATCATAATCTTAAAATTAAATCGAGACTGTATGGGAGGGAAAGAGAAAGAACTTCTTCACATAAATGGGAGCTGCAATTTTGAACTCTCACCCAAAAGGATATAGATGCTGGGACAACTGAAATGCTGGAGAGTGTCTCGGTAATCTAGCTGAATGGCACAACAGGTTCGAGAGGCTGAACAAACTCCTCCTATTCCAATGTTGCTGCACTTGAATAATATTAACAATAGTGTGGGTTAAGTGATAACAGACATGGACTTTCTGCTACCCTACCTTTGGATAGGTTTCATGCTGAAGGCCTCAATTGAGACCTGGGCCTTGAGCAGGTAAAGTGTTGAGATAGAATGGAATGGAAGGAAACGCATTTGCAACATGAGCCTGAATTTTCACTCTCACATCAGGAGCAGAGTCAGGGAAACTCCTGTCTCCCCAAACTGGATCTGGAAAGCTGGATGCTCGGATTTTGGTTCTGGGTGTGGGGTGTTAATATGAGTCGGGCCTCCCACTCCTGAAAACAATGCAGAGGCAGCCATAGGGGCTGCTGGGTACACAGGTCGGCTGTATGAAAGCGCCACCTCAGTGCATTGGTATTTGCTAGAGAAAGCCCTCACTTTTCACACCCCATCACTGCCTCCCCCACCCCTCACGCACTCCTCATGCCCCACTGAGGTTTTTTTTTGAGCTGCTGATTGCTTTTTCATTATTTAAAAGGGGAAGAGATTTAAATGATTCAACAGTTTGACAGTTCCAAGGAGTAGTGTCCTCGGCCCAACCATCTTCAGCTGCTTCATCAATGACCTTCCTTCCATCATAAGATCAGAAGAGGGATGATCGCTGATGGTTGCCCAATGTTCAGCACCATTGATGACTCATTAGATACTGAAACAGTCCATGTCCCTATGCAGCAAGACCTGGACAACATTCAGGCTTGGGATGATAAGTGGTAAGTGAGATTCCCAAACACGAGTGCTGAGCAATGGCCATCCCCAACAAGAGAGAATCTAAGCAACTCCCCTTGACATTCAATGGCATTACTAGCAACATTCTGGAGGATTGCCATTGACCAGAAACTGAACTGGAACTGCCAGATAAATACTGTGGCTGCAAGAACAGGTCAAAGGCTGTGAATTCTCCGTTACTTCTTAACGGGAAATGAAATAACTGGGGAGGATGAACAGAAAGTTATCTGCCTCAGAGTTTGTGGGCCAACAACCGACAACCTTATAAGAAATTTGATGTCCCCGGAGACTCCTGACATGAAGTCATTTGACCAGTTCATGAAGCATTTCAACCCCAGAGTCTCGATCATACTACAGTGATACAAGTTCAACTTGGCTGTCAGGGACTCAGGAGGACGCCACCTTTGTTTCGAGACTCGGGCAAAAGGGCGAGCATTGTGAGTTTGGCGCAGCATTCGGTGACATGCTATTCGATCGTTTAGTATGCGGGCTGAAGAGCGTAAGCATGCAAAAGAAGCTTCTGGCTAAAACAAAGATTACCACAGACAGGCCAATTGAGATCAATGAAGCCGCCAGGTGTACTGCGAGTGGCACGCCAGAACTTCAAAGCATGCAAGAATGAGAGGTGAATCAATTGTGTGGCAGCATGGCTGCAAGGCGTGCAGCCAGGTTGAAAGGCACAGAAGAATTTCAGCCCCAATCCCAGGAACAGGATCATAGTTCATGGACAGGGAAGAAATTAGGCCAAAAGAAATTGAGCCATCAGCCCAGACGTCAAGATGACTGTTATCGGTGCAGGAGAAGTAACATCCAGGAATTGTGCTGTTGCAAGGAGATTATTTGTTTGAGGTGTCAAAGGAACGGCTATATTCAGGCCATTGCTGCGCCTATCAAAATGCACCAGTTAAAAAAATAGCAGCAAACCATAACTTCAGTGAACAACACGGAGAGAAATTCAGATGAAGAACCTGAAACATCCAGGTTAAATCTGGTGAAAATGAGCAAAGTAGCCCCAGTTGAGATAGCCCTCACAGTAAATGGAAGGCCAACAAAGATGGAGGTCGACACCGGAGCGTAGGCTATGGTTGCGGGTGAACAAACATTTAAATATCTTCGAGGAGGCATTCATTGTTTGAACTTGAGCCACAACAGCCAAGTTGGAGACATATACAGGCGAGACCCTGAAAACTTGAGAAACAATTGTGACTCCAGTGTCATGCCAGCAACAAAATGCCCAATTACCTCTGATCATTGTTGAGGACATTGATCCAAGCCTGATGGGGTGAGATTGGTTGCAGCAAATCAAGTTGAACTGGTTGAAAATTTTCAAAATCTCAGACAGTTTCTTTCAGGATGTTTTACGCAATTAAAAGAACGTGTTCCAGGATTGCGTTGAATAAATGGAGTAAAGGCGAAGATTTACGTCAACCCAGACTCAACACCAATTTTTTTCAGACTGAGACCAGTCCCTTATGCTTTTCACCAAAAAGTAGAAGTCGAGCTTAAATGCTGGAAGAACTGGGAATTACCAGAATTGGGTGCAGTTTTCAGAACGGGCAACCCCCATCGTCCCTGTATCAAAACTGAACCACTCAGTTGGGATACGCTGCAACGAGAAACTTATAATAAACCAGGAAGCCCAAGTAGATAAATACCCAATTACACAAATTGAAGACATTTATGCCAAGTTGGCAGGAGGCCTTAAATACACCAAACTCAACCTCAGTCATGCTTGCTTGCAGCGAGAACTGGATGAAGTTCCCCAGAGTTTGCATCAATTAACACGCATAAAGGCCTGTCAAGACATCAGATCACCCTTTGGTATCTCCTCGGCTTGGGCGATATTTCAGTGCACAGTGGAGAATCTACTCCAAGGCATCCAAAGGTTGTGGTCTGCTTGTCCTATTAACAGGAACATCAGATGAGGAGCACCTGGCAAGCTTAGAACAGGTGTTGAGAAGATTCAGAGATGCGCGAATCCAACTGAAATGTGAGAAGTGCATTTTCCAAGCTAGTACAATCGCAAAGAGTTCGTAAATCTAGTGCAATTCAGCTTTGGTGGGAGAACATAGGGCGGGATTCACTGTTATACGATGCCGATATCGTAATCGGCAATTGGACAGGGAATCCCTTCTGTTGACCAAATCGGGGACGGTGCCGGTTTGACACCAGTTTTCTATCCTCCGCCCCCTTCGAAATGGCGATATCGCGTCGTTCATCGCCCATCGCGCGCCACGTGCCATTGGAACGCCGTTGGGGAATCACCTGTAGGCCCAAACCTGATGCTCCGCCCCCGATGGGCCTAGTTCCCAACTGCACGGGGGACGTGTGGTCTCAGCGGTCGGGAAACCTGCCTGGCGGCTGCGAACTGTGTCCAGCACGGCCACAGTCAGCCAGGGGCTTCCGTGAGGGCTGAGTTGACTGGTGGGGGATGGCCAGGGGGCAGTATTTGTCAGGTCAGGTCAGTGCAAGGCCGGCGCCATGTTTTACGGCACGACATCTGCATGCGCGGCCATGGACCTGGCCATTCTCCAGCCATTTATATCGTGGGAGCCGGGAGTTTTACTCTGTGCAGCTGCTAGCCCCTCACCAGTCGTAGGATCGGTGGGGGTAAGGCGACGCTTTTGGCATCGTAAAATGCCATAGTTCCCAAGTTGGCATCGGCACTTAGCCTCAAAAATGGTGAATTGAGCCCATAATCTCCCAAAAGAAAAATTCCACCCTTTCTTAGTGCTGTCTACTGGTATTTCTTCGAGCCACCACACATCTGCAACATGCATTGCAGCAACTCCCCAAAACTCCTTTAACAGCATCTTCCAAACCCTTGGCTACTGCCACCCACAAGAACAAGGGCAGCAGGTGAATGGGAACACCACTACCTACAAGTTCCCCTCCAAGTTACACACCGACCTGCTTTGAACTATGTTACCCTTCCTTCACTGTGGCTGCATCGTGTACATGGAGCTCCCTTCCCAACAGCACTTGAGTATAGCTACACCATATGCACAATAAAGGTTCACCCCCACCTTCGCAAGGAAAATTAGTGATGTGCAATAAATGCCGAACCAGCGATGCCCACATCTCATGAATCATGGAATCATAAAATTTACGGTGCAGAAGCAGGCTATTCGGCACATCAAGTCTGCACCACTCCTTGGGAAGAGTATCCTACATAAGCCCACACCTCCACCCCATCCCCTTAAACCAGTAATCCCACCTAACCTTTTTGACACTAAGGGGCAACTTAACCTGCACATCTTTGGACTGTGAAAGGAAACCGGAGTACCCAGAGGAAACCCATGCAGGCAAGGGGAAAAGTGGAAACACCACACAGTCACCCATGGCCAGAATTGAACCAAGGATTCTTCAGCTGTGATGCAGCAGTGATAACCACTGCTTAAAGACTTAAAAAATAAGATAAAGAAAATGAATTAATAAAGCGAGATATCAGTCACGGTTCATCGGAAAAATTCAAAGTTCGACCTCGGGAGCATTTAGTGGGGTGCTTTGCAATGGCTGCAACGCAGAGATGAAGACCGCTGTTCAACGGCGCTAAGTTGTTTTTTAGGCCTTGGGGAGTTTCTACTTGCGAGGCCACACTTTGAAATGTTTCAGACACTGGGAGCTGAACTCGCCAGCAGGACCGGTTCCTCAGAGGTCGGGCGCCATTTTGAAAAGCTGCCCTAGCTCTACACCCTCCTCTTTCAGAACCCCCCTTCACTCCCCCAAACTATCTGTGACCTCGTCATACTCCCCTTCACCCTCACCACTTTCATGGGTGGGCACCCATGAAAGTGGAAACCTGGCACCTGGCACCTTGGCACTGCCATCATGGCACCCTGGAATGCTGTCACCCTGGCAGTGCCAAGTTGTCGCTACCAGGGTACCCAGGTGGCAGTGCCAGGAGGCTAGGCTGGCAGTGCCAAGGTGCCCATGTGTCAGGGGATTGCCTGAACTGCCCCCCAACACCCAGTGGGCTCTAATGGCCTCCAAGACCCCCAAGATGCCATCACGCCAGATCCACTAGTGTGGAAAGCAGTACTAAATGATACCAGTTGAGGCCTCGCAGGCATGGCCATTGACTCCCAGGCGGCAGGTGAATGCGGCATCAGGATATGTAAATGAGCCTAGGGGCTCATTTAATTGTCATTACCTGGATCAGGCCCAGTGAGGGTGTGGTTCAGATCACGCCAGGCACCGCAAGTCAGTTACTTGCGCAAGGTTTTGTGTCCAGCACGTTGCCCAATCTGGACCTCACCCATGATTCACCCATTGTGCCAGTTGTAGCGCCGGTCGCGACGTGGTGGGAAAAGCATGCACATTAGTTCCATAGGCACACGCACCGAATACACAACAGGTTTTGTTCATTTTAAGGCGATTAACTGAATTACTTTTTTCATACATATTCTAATTAACAATTTTAATCCCACAAATATGAAACACAAATACCTCCAGTCACACAGAATTAGTGTACTCAAAAACATTATTTGACAAAAAGATGTATTTTCACAATTAATTAATTTTCATTTGCTTTACCTGGCTTGATTCTTATTTAAGTAGATTCAGAATTCTTTTATTTTTAAAAAAGTATTTTTATTAAGGTTTTGCAGAATTTTTCATAATAAAACAGCAGTAACAATAATAACAAAACAAACTAGTGAACATTAACATAGTGCAAAAAGAGAATATATACAATTACAATTAAATAGACATTACCCCACGCGACTCAGTCTTACCATTTGGTTTTTATTTGTAATTCTCAATATCCTGAGTCTCACTCTCAGAATCATCAGGGTAAAAATCTACATCCATTTCCACAATGTTTCTTGATGTAATGAAACATTCATTGTCAGTGTCACAGAATTAGGGTTAGAGTAGGCGTAGTAAAATTCTTTACATTTTCAGTGCCAATGTCTGCATTTTTTTGTTGAAACATTACGAGGAGGATTCTCCTTTTGGGAGACTATGGGCTGGATTCTCCATTTCAGCAGCTAAGTGCCAGCTCAAACAGAGAATTTGCGGGAGGCCTATGATGAAAAAACTGGCGCCAACCCCTCACCGATTTCAGGACCAGTGAGGGGCTAGCAGCAGCGCTGGGTGAAACTCCCAGCTCCCGCACCAAAAATGGCCGGAGAATGGCCGGGTCCCTGGTCGCGCATGTGCACGGTTGATGGCCTGCAGCGGTTGGGCCGTACAACGTGGCACCGGCCATGCACGGACCCGACCCACCATCCGCGACCCCACAGACCACCCATCAGCAGAGCCCCAGCCCTCACGGACCCCCCCCTCCCCCGGCCAGCGGAGAGGATCGCGGCCAAGTGTGGCGGCACTTGCATAGCCCACAGCCATCACGCTGGGTTCCCGACTGCTGAGACCACACGTGTCCTGCGACATCGGGAACTCAGTCCATCGAGGGCGGAGCATCACGGGAGGGCCTGCTGATGACGTGCCAATGGTGTTGCAATGGTGCACAATGCAATTATGCCATTTCAGAGGAGGCGGAGCATATCTGACCGGCATCAAAACGGCGCCGGGCCTGATTTGGGCGTTGGAGTCTATTCTCCGCTCGATCACCGATTACGATATTGCCGCTGGGCAATGGAGAATCCAGCCTATGTTCTCCCGCCGGAGCTGTAATTGCACCAGTTTTACATTCACCTTACGGTCGTAAAGTGTTCCACACCATGCAAATTTATGCATAGCGTGGAATATTCGGGATTCCCAGGGGATCCCATTATTGGGTCGTCACCTTGAGTGGGCGGCCCAATAGTGATGTCCAGCGGCCGGCACCCCCCACGCTGCAAATCGTCCCTGACCAGCCCCCCCCCCCCCCCCCACCGCGAATTCAGCCAGGCCTCACCACACAGCGGCACGCCCCCCAACCCCGGATTGCCTGAGTGCCTCTCCCTACGCCAAGTACAGAGATGATCTTACCTGCCGCCACCCCCCCCCCCCCCGCCCCCCCCCCCCACAGGGAACCCTGTGATACGGGAACTTCACATGGATCCCTGTAATAGCAGGACCCCCCACATCGATCTCTGTAATAGAGAGACCCCATCACACAGCAGCAAACCCCAACCCCGGATTGCTTGGGTGCCCCTCCCTACTCCAAGTACAGAAGTGACTTGACCTGCTCACCCCACAAGGAACCCTGTATTAGTGGAACCCCCCATAGGGGCCAGTCTTAAAGGAACCCTCTCCACAGATCTACCCCCCCCCCACACACACACACAAAGAGAGGTAAGTGCAGTGAAATCACTCCCTTGAGTGATTGGAATGCACTTAGTGCAGTTTCATCCGTTTGATGTGGGCAATGTTTACAAACATTGGGCTTTCACCATTTCAGCCAATGAACCGTGAAGGGATAAGAATGGATGGAAGAGGCAGATAGTTTTTATGAGCAACCAATCACAAACCACCACTGAAAACCATGAATGGATTGCAGACGGTGAATTGTGGGAACCAGACGCAGCTACAGCTGTTCATCTTGGAGGAATGGACATCTGGAGCTGCAAAGTAAGTATTACAGCTATAATGGTTCCCACTGTCCTTGTCTAGATTTCTCTCTAGCTTCCAGACAGGTGTCTCTTTTCTTGGGGGTGGGGGTTCTGTGTTGGGGGGGAGCAGGGCCTGTGTGTAGGGGGTCTGTGGAGAGGGTCCCCTTATTACAGGGGTTACTGGGGATCCCCTTATTACAGGGGTCACTGGGGGTCCACTTATTACAGGGGTCACCGGGTCCCCCTATTACAGGGATCCTGTGGGTGTTCTCTTCCTACAGGGGTCACTGGGAGTCCCGCTTTTACTGGGGTCCCTGGGGGGTACCCCTGTTACAGGGGTCAAGGGGGTCCCCCGATTACAGTGTCGCTGGGGGAGGGTGGGTCAGGTCACTCCCATACTTGGGGGAGGGGGGGGGGCGCCCAGGCAATCTGGGATGGGGGGGGGGCGGGTTCAGTGCTCATTCGCTGTGCGGGGATGGCATGACTTTAGATTGTCTCTCGGTTGTCCCCTGGGCCCACCGCGAGGTCCACCATGTCAGGCTCACGATTATAGAGAGCACAAGTGAACCTTGCCCATGTGATTCTTGATCATAGCACCAAAGAATCATTGGAGGGTGGAACACAGGCAGCCGGGCCCACTAATTAGCATTTATTTCCATGCTCCCACTGGCATGTGGCGTGGAATCCGTTCATGCTGCCAGCAAGCGGTTGGGGCATCGCCTTCGGGTCGGCGAATGGACAATGTGCTTAGAAGCAAAATGGAGTTGAGAGGTCAAGTGACCTCTTTCCTGTCTTCCAATATACATGGAACTACATGAGGTTGTAAATCAGCATGCTTGCCTGGACAGGACATAAGAACCTAAGAACATAGAGCAGGAGTAGGCCATCTGGCCCCTCGAGCCTGCTCCACCATTCAATGAGATCATGGCTGATCTTTTGTGGACTCAGCTCCACTTTCCGGCCCGAACACCATAACTCTTAATCCCTTTATTCTTCAAAAAACTATCTATCTTTATCTTAAAAACATTTAATGAAGGAGCCTCTACTGCTTCACTGGGCAAGAAATTCCGTAGATTCAGTCCTAAATCTACTTCCCCTTATTTTGAGGCTATGCCCCCTAGTTCTGCTTTCACCCGCCAGTGGAAACAACCTGCCCGCATCTATCCGATCTATTCCCTTCATAATTTTATATTTTTCTATAATATCCCCCCTCATCCTTCTAAATTCCAACAAGTACAGTCCCAGTCTACTCAACCTCTCCTCGTAATCCAACCCCTTCAGCTCTGGGATTAACCTCTTGAATCTCCTCTGCACACCCTCCAGTGCCAATACATCCTTTCTCAAATAAGGAGACCAAAACTGAACACAATTCTCCAGGCGTGGCCTCACTAACACCTTAGACAATTGCAGCGTTTCCTCCTGAGTCTTAAACTCCATTCCTCTAGCAATGAAGGACAAAATTCCATTTGCCTTCTTAATCACCTGTAAACCAATCTTTTGCGACTCATGCACGAGCACACCCAGGTCTCTCTGCACAGCAGCATGTTTTAATATTTTATCATTTAAATAATAATCCCTTTTGCTGTTATTCCTACCAAAATGGATAACCTCACATTTGTCAACATTGTATTCCATCTGCCAGACCCTAGCCCATTCACTTAGCCTATCCAAATCCATCTGCAGACTTTCAGTATCCTCTGCACTTTTTGCTTTACCACTTATCTTAGTGTCGTCTGCAAACTTGGACACATTGCCCTTGGTCCCCAACTCCAAATCATCTATGTAAATTGTGAACAATTGTGGGCCCAACACTGATCCCTGAGGGACACCACTAGTTACTGATTGCCAACCAGAGAAACACCTATTAATCCCCACTCTTTGCTTTCTATGAATTAACCAATCCTCTATCCATGCTGCTACTTTCCCCATAATGCCATGCATCTTTATCTTATGCAGCAACCTTTTGTGTGGCACCTTGTCAAAGGCTTTCTGGGAATCCTAACGGTAACTTCCTGTTTTCCACTTTTTTTTTCAAAAGTGACCTCAAAGGGAAGCTATGATCTGATTGGTTGATAGCAAATCTGCCCCAAATTTTTTTTAAAACACAGCTGAACTCGTAAACTTAAATTAAACAAATTAATTAATTAGAGATGGCTGGTCAGGTGATGTGCTTGAGCTGCTTGATGTGGGAGCTAGCAGATCCCACTGCGAGCTGCAGCGACCACATCTGCAGTAAGTGTTGGTTGCTCGAAGAGCTCCGGCTCAGAGTTGATGAGCTGGAGTCTGAGCTTCAAACACTGAGGCACATCCGGGAGGGGGAGACTTACCTGGACACTGTGTTTCAGGAGGCAGTCACACCTGTCAGAGTAAGTAGTTTAAATCCTGCCAGTGGCCAGGGACAGCAGGGTGTGACTGCAAGTCAGGCAGGTAAAGGGAACCAGCAGTCAAGAACTCAGGAGCCTCAGCCCTTGACCCTGTTCAACAGGTATGAGGCACTTCCTCCCTGTGTGGGTGGCGAACAGGGCTGCAGGAAGGATGAGTCAGCTGACCAAGGCACCATGGTTCAGCAGGCCATTCAAGGGGAGGGAGTAAATAGGCAAGTTGTAGTTGTAGGGGATTCTATTATCAGGGGGATAGATAGTATCCTTTGTGAGCAGGATAAAGAGTCCCGCATGGTATGTTGCCTGCCCGGTGCTAGGGAGCGGGACATCTCTGACCGGCTTGAAAGGATACTGGAGAGGGAGGGGGAGGATCCAGTTGTTGTGGTCCATGTCGGTACCAACAACATAGGCAAGTCTAGGAAAGAGGACCTGTTTAGAGATTATAAAGAGCTAGGATTCAAATTAAAAAAACAGGTCCTCAAGGGTCATAATCTCTGGATTACTGCCCGAGCCACGTGCAAATTGGCATAGGGAGGCAAGAATAAGGGAAGTTAACACGTGGCTGAAAGAGTGGTGTGGGAAAGAGGGGTTCCTTTTCATGGGACACTGGCATCAGTTTTGGGACAGGGGGGACCTATACCGTTGGGATGGTCTCCACCTGAACCGAGCTGGGACCAGTGTTCTGGCGAAAAGGGGGAGGGAAAGTCAGGGAAAAAAGAGGTGAGGTAATCCATGGGAAGCGTAGCTGCTTAGGAATACATAAAAGCACGAAAAGACAAAACTCAGGAGAGGTTACGATAATCCCCATCTCACAAAATATGACAGTGTGTATGGAAAGGCTCAGTAAACCAAGATCCACCACACTAAGAAAACAAAAAGGGACGGTCAATAGAGAATTAAAGGTGCTATATTTAAATGCGCGTAGTGTACGGAACAAGGTAGATGAGCTTGTGGCCCAGATTGTGACTGGCAGGTATGATGTGGTAGGCATCACAGAGACGTGGTTGCAGGGGGTTCAGGGCTGGCATTTAAACATCCAGGGATTCACAACCTATCGAAAAGACAGAGAGGTGGGCAGAGGGGGCGGGGATGCCTTGTTAATTAGGAATGAAATTAAATCAATAGCACTAAACGACATAGGTCAGATGATGTGGAGTATGTGTGGGTAGAGTTGAGGACCCACAAAGGCAAGAAAACCATAATGGGAGTCATGTACAGGCCTCCTAACAGTGGTCAGGACCAGGGGCACAAAATGCACCACGAAATAGAAAGGGCATGTCAGAAAGGCAAGGTCACAGTGATCATGGGGACTTCAATATGCAGGTGGACTGGGTAAATAATGTTGCCAGTGGACCCAAAGAAAGGGAATTCATTGAATCTTTACAGGAGGGCTTTTTGGAACAGCTTGTGATGGAGCCCACGAGGGAACAGGCCATTCTGAACTTAGTGTTATGCAATGAGCCAGACTTGATAAAAGATCTTAAAGTAAGGGAACACTTAGGAGTCAGTGATCATAATATTGTAGAATTCAGTCTGCAATTTGAAAGAAAGAAGGTAGAATCAGATGTAAAGGTGTTACAGTTAAATAAAGGTAAGGACAGGGGCATGAGGGAGAAACTGATGAAAATCGACTGGGAGCAGAGCCTAGTGGGAAAGACAGTAGAACAGCAATGGCAGGCGTTTCTGGGAGTAATTGAGGACACAGTACAGAGGTTCATCTCAAAGAAAAGAAAGGTTATCAGAGGGGAGATTAGGCAGCCATGGCTGACAAAGGAAGTCAGGGAACGCATCAAAGCAAAAGAGAAAGCCTATAATGTGGCAAAGAGTAGTGGAAAGTCAGAAGGTTGGGAAGGATACAAAAACAAACAAAGGATAACAAAGAGAGAAATAAGGAAGGAGAGGATCAAATATGAAGGTAGGCTAGCCAGTAACATTAGGAATGATCGTAAAAGTTCTTTTAAATACATTAAAAACAAACAGGAGGCAAAAGTAGACATTGGGCTGCTCCAAAATGACGCTGGTAATTTAGTGATGGGAGACAAGGAAATAGCTGAGGAACCAAATAAGTACTTTGCATCAGTCTTCACAGTAGAAGACATGAGTAATATCCCAACAATTCAGGAGAGTCAGGGGGCAGAGTTGAATATAGTAGCCATCACAAAGGAGAAAGTGCTAGAAAAACTAAGAGGTCTAAAAATTGATAAATCTCCGGGCCCAGATGGGCTACATCCTAGAGTTCTAAAGGAAATAGTGGAGGCGTTAGTTATGATCTTGCAAAAGTCACTGGAGTCTGGGAAAGTCCCAGAGGATTGGAAAATCGCTGTTGTAACCCCCCTGTTCAAGAAGGGAACAAGAAAAAAGATGAAAATTATAGGCCAATTAGCCTAACCTCGGTTGTTGGCAAGATTCAAGAATCCATCGTTAAGGATGAGATTTCTAAATACTTGGAAGTGCAGGGTCGGATTAGGACAAGTCAGCGTGGATTTAGTAAGAGGAGGTCATGCCGACAAACCTGTTAGAGTTCTTTGGAGAGATAGCAAATAGGTTAGACCAAGGAGAGCCAATGGATGTTATTGATCTTGACTTCCAAAAGGCCTTTGATAAGGTGCCTCACGGGAGACTGCTGAGTAAAATAAGGGCCCATGGTATTCGAGGCAAGGTACTAACATGGATTGATGATTGGCTGTCAGGCAGAAGGCAGAGAGTTGGGATAAAAGGTTCTTTTTCGGAATGGCAACCGGTGACGAGTGGTGTCCCACAGGGTTCAGTGTTGGGGCCACAGCTGTTCTCTTTATATATTAACGATCTAGATGACGGGACTGGGGGCATTCTGGCTAAGTTTGCCAATGACACAAAGATAGGTGGAGGGCAGGTAGTATTGAGGAGGTGGGGAGACTGCAGAAAGATTTAGACAGTTTAGGAGAGTGGTCCAAGAAATGGCTGATGAAATTCAACGTGGGCAAGTGCGAGGTCTTGCACTTTGGAAAAAAGAATAGAGGCATGGACTATTTTCTAAACGGTGACAAAATTCATAATGCTGAAGTGCAAAGGGACTTGGGAGTCCTAGTCCAGGATTCTCGAAAGGTAAACTTGCAGGTTGAGTCCGTAATTAAGAAAGCAAATGCAATGTTGTCATTTATCTCAAGAGGCTTGGAATATAAAAGCAGGGATGTACTTCTGAAGCTTTATAAAGCACTAGTTAGGCCCCATTTAGAATACTGTGAGCAATTTTGGGCCCCACACCTCAGGAAGGACATACTGGCACTGGAGCGGGTCCAGCGGAGATTCACACGGGTGATCCCAGGAATGCTAGGCCTCACATCCGATGAACATCTGAGGATCCTGGGATTATATTCATTGGAGTTTAGGAAGTTGAGGGGAGATCTAATAGAAACTTACAAGATAATAAATGGCTTAGATAGGGTGGACGTAGGGAAGTTGTTTCCATTAGCAGGGGAGACCAAGACCCGGGGGCACAGCCTTAGAATAAAAGGGAGTCACTTTAGAACAGAGGTGAGGAGAAATTTCTTCAGCCAGAGAGTGGTGGGTCTGTGGAATTCATTGCCACAGAGGGTGGTGGAGGCTGGGACGTTGAGTGTCTTTAAGACAGAAGTTGATAAATTCTTGATTTCTCAAGGAATTAAGGGCTATGGAGAGAGAGCAGGTAAATGGAGTTGAAATCAGCTATGATTGAATGGTGGAGTGGACTCGATGGGCCGAATGGCCTTACTTCCGCTCCTATGTCTTATGGTCTAATCCATATATACCACATCCATTGGCTCCCCGTTATCTACCGCACTGGTAATGCCCTCAAAAAATTCCACTAAATTAGTTAGGCACGACCTGCCCTTTATGAACCCATGCTGCGTCTGCCCAATGGGACAATTTCCATCCAGATGCCTCGCTATTTCTTCCTTGATGATAGATTCCAGCATCTTCCCTACTACCGAAGTTAAGCTCACTGGCCTATAATTACCCGCTTTCTACCTACCTCCTTTTTTAAACAGTGGTGTCACGTTTGCTAATTTCCAATCCTCAGGGACCATCCCAGAGTCTAGTGAATTTTGGTAAATTATCACTGATGCATTTGCAATTTCCCTAGCCATCTCTTTTAGCACTCTGGGATGCATTCCATCAGGGCCAGGAGACTTGTCTACCGTTAGCCCCATTAGAGCTTGCCATAACAATCCTCTCAAGGTCCTCACCTGTCATAGCCTCATTTCCATCAGTCACTGGCATGTTATTTGTGTCTTCCACTGTGAAGACCGACCCAAAAAACCTGTTCAGTTCCTCAGCCATTTCATCATCTCCCATTGTTAAATCTTCCTTCTCATCCTCTAAAGGGCCAATATTTACCTTAGACACACTTTTTTGTCTCATATATTTGTAGAAACTTTTACTGTCTGTTTTTATATTCTGAGCAAGTTTACTCTCATAATCTACTTACTCTTCTTTATAGCTTTTTTAGTAGCTTTCTGTTGCCCCCTAAAGATTTCCCAGTCCTCTAGTCTCCCTCTAGTCTCATGAAAACATAAATAACCTTTTGGGACATTCCTTTAAGATGGCATTAAAATGAAATAGACCTGTGGATTTAGTGCCGGCCATTATACAAATAACAGGAGAGGTTCGTTTACAATCAGCTTGCAGACCTCTTGGCTGGAAAATGGAATTCCACAGAATGGGTGTGAGGTGAGATCCACTCTACCACAAGGAGATACGAATGGATGTTTACCTCAAATACCGTTGTTCATGTCAAATGCTCAATTCGGCAGCACCCGTTTGTGTGACCAATGGAAAATAGATACTATGGTCACCTGACAGAAACTAGGATTTGTTAAGGAAAATTTATTAATTCATATTTTGAGAGTAGCCTGTCTGGGAGACAAGTAGACTGAGAACCAGCCCAGCAAATGAAGGACAAACCTGAAATTCACCAGCATTCAGAGAATTCAGACGGGTTTTTACCTACTGATTTGAATTAAAAGACCTGCAGTAGCACGATTCTCCCAAATAAATTTGTAGCTAATTTGTGCGGGTTTTTCAGCAAGATTCCCGCCGGCTCTGCCAGCGAATTCCCCACAGATATTCAATGACACTTTGTCACTTTTTGGGGCATTGAGAAGTTTCTCACCAGTTTAGCCCACACTTTGTTTTTCGCACTGGGGAGCTAAACTCAGAGATTGGGCAGCCATTTTGAAAGACTACCCCGATCTCTCAGTAAACCTGTGGGTCCTCCACAGCCCCCACCCATGGGCAATGTCACTCCTACACACATGGACACTACCCCACACCCCCCAAGTGAGGACACCCCGCTATGGGGTCCCTGGGAGTCTCCCCTCTTCAGCCCCCCCCAGGCCCATTTGCAGCACCCCCACCATTCTAGGACCCCCACCCATCACACCCCTAATCTCCCGGAGGCCTTTACTTGCCTGCCCTGCACTCCCCCATCTTTCAAACCCCCGCTCCACCATCATTTCATGGGCATGCCACCCTGGCACTTGGACATCCTTGCACTGGCACCCTGGCACCCAGGTAGTGCTCTTGCTGGCTTGGCAGTGGCATCTGGACACCTTGGCAGTGTCCGGGTGGTAGTGCCAAGGTGCTAGCTGGGCAGTGCCAAGGTGCCCACTTTCCAACGGGATGGCCAGGGAGCCACCCTGCACTTACCCTGACCACCCAGGGTCTCCGATGGCCCAGGATACACCCACATTTCTGTGGTCCAGCACTGATCAGTGCCCGGCTGCAGTCTCCCTGGGGTGGTCGAAGAATCGATGGAGGCTGGTGTATCACGGGTGAGTAGGTCGTAAGTAGGTTTACGATCTACTTCTGGGAGCGCCGTTTGATCACGCCTATTTGGGGCGGAGTTCCGACTCGGACGTCTCGCGGGACTTCAGTAAAAGCTGCAAGGCGCGGAGCCTGTCGGGTGGCTTGCTGCAGAGCTCTCCCGACATTGTCCGGCCGCGTTGTACTCTCGCTTGAGTGCAATGTGGCCGGAGAATCGCGCCACAGATTGCATGTCGAATGGTATGAAACCAAAGACTTGCTGTTGCACGAAGCCACAAAGAATTTGTTGCCAGAAATTTACACTTAGTTTTTCAGTGAACAAAAAGGGAATCATCGTACCTGCAATATGTCAAACTTCCACCTCGAGAGTATCACGTACAACAGTGATTCTTTGGATTCTGAGACCTAAGTGCATGCTACCTCTTTAGTAATCACCTGTTCTTTTATGTATGTGTGTGTGTGTGTGTGTGTGTAGGTGCTGTTGCAAATACATTCAGGTGTTGAGGAATAAATATGTATTTTTTTAAACTTACAAGAAAACTTGAATTTTGTCTGTTACTGAGAGTTAGAGACTCAAGGCGGTCTAAACACTTTTTCTTTAAAAACACATGTGATCAATCGAGAGGTGGAAAAAGGGGGAACCATCCTACCAACTCTCCACTGACTGTAATGATAAGCAGGACATTTGGTGAACAGCTGGCTCATATAAGGGTGGCAATCATACTTTACCTATTTGCACAACACTTTGGAAATGGCTTTGTTTTCTTTGTTTTTGCATCATAATGTTCACATATCAATATATTATTCTGGTTTCACTCATAATTATGTTGAGGAACACAAATGCAAGCTTCCAGTCTTGGTGTCTTGCTTGTAGCACTGGCACTTCCTGCATTCTGTCAATTGCATTCCTTCTTCCTCTGGCCTCCTCATCTTCCTTTTCTCTAATTGTTGACTGTTGCTGTCTGCCAACCTTTTTCCTTTTTGTTCCAGCCTCTTCATCTTCCTAGACTCTGTGTGCTGCCTCTAGCTTTTCCTTACCAAGTAACTGTGGTAAGGAAACTAATAAAGCATAATAGAGAACAAGAAATATGAAAAAAGTTGGAGATTTATGATGGAAACTGGTTGCAAACTTTCTTGGAATATATTGTTCAGGTTGGTTGATGCAAGTCAACATATGGTTCCAACGGAGTATAGTATAGGCAGGGTTGCAGAAAGCCTTGACAGGGGACCAGTGACCACCTCCACTCCCCCCACCCCCCTAACCCTCCACCCCCCAATGGTGGTGGTTAGATTTCAATTCCCAACTTCATGCCCTTCGATCCAAGATGTTGGGCGGGATTTAGCGAGCAATCCGCCATGCATTTTTTGGCAGTGCAGGCGGCCCAGCAGTGGGATTTTCTAATCCCGCCATTGTCAATGGGATTTCCCATTGAATGCACCCTCGTCGCCGGAAAACCCGAAGCAGGGGTGCTCCATCGGTGGGATCGGAATACCCCGCCAGCATGAGAGGCTGGTAAATTCCACCCTTAATCCTGACAAATTTTGTTGAGATTGGCCCAAGGACCTCAGAGGAGTTTGCCAGCAAATAAACAGATAGACATTTCACTTCAATACATGAAGCGATTGAAGCTAAATTCCTCTGGCTGTTTTACCAGGGTGTGAACTCATAACTCCAGATCATTAGTCCAGATTTCTGGATTGCTAAACTCAACAACGACGCGACTATGTCAGTCAATCCTGCTTCTACTCTGTGCTTCTCTGTTTTCGCTTCACACTCCACAGAACATCCATTCTTTTGATCTAGTACCAGTTCTGTTCAGATCAGTTGCACTCATTTGCTATGGGAAATCCAAGCCTGAAATCAGTTTAACTGGCCTTTAGCAACAGGATTTACACACTGATTCGATCCCTATCTCCAGTTTAGGCATTGGACGACTGGTGAGCGAAGAGCAGAACTGATGAACGTAATGTTTGCCCAAACTTCACAGGTAAGCAAATGTTGAATTTACATGTGCAAACATGAAATAATTAGAGGGAATCCTCCCCTTGAAGAATAAAGAGGCAGATTTCCAGAAAATAGGATTAACAATTTCAATTCTTTGCTGTTTCACAGCCCTTGCCAGAATCACAACTGACACATTAATCAAATCTTCTTACTGCCAGCAGGCCGAATCCAAGACAATTACTTTTCACTCTTTCTGTGCAACTGCGGGAACTCCAATTTAAAATGAGCCTGACTGATGCAATGTGATACATCAAGAAGCATTGCTGATGAATTTCTCTACACATAAACAACCTACCTGCGTTAACATCGTGGCACTGCAGTGCTCAAAATGGACATTTGCAAATAATTTACAACTGCAACATATTATAGAATAAATAATGGATATATTTTAATTGACAAGAACCCACATTATTCTCTGCAAGAAAAGATGAGTGAAACCAGACGCAACCAAATTAAAGGGCACTGAAAGTGACAGAACATCCCAGAAACAGCAAAAGCTTCACCAAAGTATACTCATGCAACGTGCTGGGAATGGGAAGTAATGGTGCTGTTTCAGGAGGATACAAAAGTAACCATTTAATGAAATAACCATATGAAAATCTGGCTTAATCGGACATTGAGTGTCTGAAGAGTGAATGGATATCGGATACTTTTGAACAGCATTGACAAATATAAAATTGGAATTATGATACTGTGGTCCGCAACCGCCAGGCCGGGTTCCTGACAGGTGAAACCACACGTGTCCCATGCTTTCGGGAACTCAGCCGGTCAGGGGCGGAGCATCAAGGGGGCAGGCCTTAGGAAATAGCCTGAGGCTGTCAATACATGGCATGGCATAGTCGCAGATTACGCCCCTTTGGGGGGGCGCGGAAGCGGCATTGCCCCAATTCTGTCAGGAATTTGGATTCTCCGGCCCGTCGCCGAACGCGATTTCGGCGTCAGGCTGGAGAATCCAAATTTCCGGAGAATCCAGCCCATGGAATACGAGCTCCCCCACAAGTGGGCAGAGGCACATCAGCCGGGACTCATGGATATAGTCTCATAAAAGTTGTCCTGGACTACGACCAGCAAGAACGGCCGTCCCATTCGGGACCTTGGAGCTGTAAGCTGCATTGCGGCCTTTACTTTTGTTGTCAAATTATACTTCTTTTGGATTCACCTTCTTGGGCCTTTTGAGCTTTTACAGGTACATTGTCTGCTCCAACCAACAATAAGATGGCCTTATTTTATCGAAGAATGTAATGAGCTTGTTCCAACGTAACGGGTGCAATTTAACGGGACAAAAACAGAGCCCCATTTTGGGTGCGTTTAGCAGGGTGTATCTCAGCCCCTGCAACGCTGAGACCAACACTGCTATTTAACGGGACTTTGTCTTTTTTTGGCCTTGCCTCGATCTTTTGACCCTCCTCAGCCACCCCACTGCGGCCTCCAGATCTCCTCACTGCACCCAACTTACCTCTTAGTGGGTCCATAAGCACAAGGCATCCCGGGCCTGATCCCTGGCATGGACAACCTGGCACCCAGGTCTCTTGGCAGTGCCAGCATATCACCCTGGGCACCCTGACATTGCCCCTGCCAGCTTGGCATTGCCTACACATCAGCGGGTGTATGAGTGTGCCACCTTGCCCAGATCTCCAACCACCCAGGGGTCTCTAATGGCTTTGGAGACCCTCCCCCCATCTGCTGTTACGCCTGGTCCACGTTTGTGTGTTAAACGGCTCCAAGGTCTCCTAGTCAAGGTCGTTAGTAGAATCCCACCGCCTACAAACGGCTCACCAAAATTCTCTCTGCTTGCTAGCAGTGGTAGTGGGGTGGAATCGCAATTGAGAATCCCAGCCAATATTGAATACACTTTATCCCTATTTATATAACTTCTATTTTCAAATTATGCCTACATTTCCCATTTATAGTTCCTGAGCATATTCTCACTGCTCAGCCATCAGGCATTAACAACATTATTTTTTCTGTGTTAGAAAAAAATGTACTAGCAATGTATATGATGTATAAAATTGGTCTCCTAGCTCTTTAACCTTTAGGTGGCAGGTCTAAGAGTAATTAATTAAGGAAGATATGAACTCTACTGGCATCTTAAAAAGCTTTCTCGTGCTTCCAGAAACAAAATGTTATACTTGAAATCTGCAATGATGAGGTAATGTGCAATTTTGGTTTTATTACACCCATCACTATGGACAACCACTAAGAAGTCAGGATTGAAATACTTCAAGGCAGAATTGAAGGCAAGATTGAAAGCAGTAATTTGCTTTTATCTTAGTGTTTAATTCACTGCCACTTCTCTTCCAGAACACCTACCCCTTAGAAGTACTGCTCTTCTCTCTGACAGGATTTCTGTTCGCCTGTGTAGCCTTGTCCTCTATCATCATCGGGTGGCACGGTTGAACAGCGGTTAGCACTGTTGCCTCACAGCACCATGAATCGGGTTCAATTCCAGCCTCAGGTGACTGTGTGTGTGGAGTTTGCACGTTCTCCCTGTGTCTACAATGGTTTCCCCCAGGTGCCTCTGTTTCCTGCCACAGCTCCAAAGATGTGTAGGTTAGGTTGTTTGTCCATTTTAAATTACGCCTTAGTGTGAAAGAAGGTTAGGTGGGGTTACAGGGTTATGGGAATAGAGCAGGGGTGTGGGCCGAGGTGGTTGCTCCTTCTGAGGGTCGGTGCAGACTTGATGGGCCGAAAGGCCTCCTTCTGCACTGTAGGGATTCTATGATTAGATGATTCACTGCTTTCCATTTCCCTCCTGGTGTCTGACAAGGTGTTTACCAAACCCCGCTTTCACTGCCATATTTCCTTCCTCGGCAATTGTCTCCATCTCTCACTCACCCCACATAGATTCCAACTCAAGTTCCACCACTCATGTTTCGAATCCCCCAGGATTACAGGTATCTCCAGGACATAGAAAATTCCTTGGACTGCTGTTCTCACCACATCCTGAAATCCACGGTCAGTGCCATGCGCCACCATACACACAGACTTGATATCTCTCTCCAGCAGTGCTGACTCACTCTATCCCAAAACTGTTCTTGTCTCCAGTTTCAGTTCATTCTTCGTCTCATCTTACTGCCTTAACAATGTTTTCTCTTCCTTTCAAGTGCGAAGGAATGCAAACTCCAACAGCACATTGACACCAATGCCTATGCAGATCCCTGCATCCCTTCCTGTCCCTTGGACCGCATCCATCCATGCCCTTGCTGTGCATTCATCATACCCTGTGACCTTCCGTCCCTGTACTCAGCAAAGGACTCAGCTTCATACTCTTACACCTCCACTTCAATGAATTTCGGACTCAACATGATGCTGAACTCTTCTTCACCTGCCTTCATCTTCATGCTAACTTCTTTGGGCAGGAGTCCTTCCCACATTCTACAGATCTTTTTACCCACCTCCAATGTTCTCCCTCCACCTGGACCCCTCCCTCTGGCTGCTTACCTGCTTTTGATCTTTTCATTGAGAACTGTGACATCAACTGTCTTAATTTCTCTGCTCCTCTCATCCACTCTAATCTGTTGCTTTCTCAACCTGCCACCAAGGGTTGAATCTCTTGTTGTCTGTCGTACTGACCTCTACCTCGCAGGGGCTGAGGGCCAACTCTCAGACACTTCCTCTTGGCTCCCCAGGACCACGACCGCACCACCGAGCATCAAGCCATTGATTCCAGGACTGTCACTGACCTAATCTAATATGGAGATCTTCCCTCCACACCTCCAACCTCATAATCTCCCAAACCCGGACAGCCTGCTTCTACCTCCTCCCAAAAATCCACAAACAGGATTGTCCCTTGCCCCATCATGTCAGCCTGTTTCAACCCCTCTGAGCTAATTTCTTTCTATCTTGACTCTGTCCTCTCATCTTGTCCAGTCCCTTCCCACCTATATTCGTGATCCCTCTAATGCTCTACGCCATATCAACTGCTTCCAGTTCCCCAGCCCATCTGCCTGCTCTTTACCATGGATGTCTAATCCCCCTGTATCCATCCCCCACCAGGATGATCTGAAGGCTCTCCGCTTTTTCATTGAACAGAGGCCTGAATGATCCCCACCCACCACCACTCCTCCATCTGGTTGAACTTGTTCTCTCCTTTCTCCTTTAACATGTCTCGCTTTGCTCCAAACAAAAGGCGTGGCTATGAGTACCCGTATTGGTCCCAATTTTGCTTGTCTCTTTATGGGGTATGTGGAAAATTCTACTCCGGCCTACTTCCAATTAGACATGTTACAGCCTTCCGGACTTTAAAAAAAAAATTTAGAGTACCCAATTCATTTTTTCCAATTAAGGGGCAATTTAGCGTGTTCAATCCACCTACTTGCACATCTTTGGGTTGTGGGGGTGAAACCCACGCAAACACGGGGAGAATGTGCAAACTCCCCACAGACAGTGACCCAGAGCCAGGATCGAACCTGGGACCTTGGCGCCGTGAGACTGCAGTGCTACCATTGCGCCACCGTGCTGCCCTTCAGCCTTCCAGACTTAACATTGAGGGCAAAAACTTCAGACTGTGAATCTCTCCTCCACCTTTAGCCCATTTTTATTTCTATTTATTCATTTTCATTTCTTCATTCCCGTATCAGCCTCCCCGAACAGGTGCCGGAATGTGGCGACTAGGGGCTTTTCACGGTAACTCCATTTGAAGCCTACTTGTGACAATAAGCGATTTTCATTTCATTTCATTTTTCTAACCCCCTTCTCTTGCTGCTTCCTATCTGTTTTTCTCTTACCACCTTCTCCCCCCCCCACCCCTATAGGGCCATTTGTTCCCTGTTTCAGGTTGTCCTTCGACACACTGCTTACCTTTGTTCTGCCATCAACACATTGTGATCGCTTAATCTGCCACTATCAGCACCCTTCTTAGCCAGGATCAGCACATTACCTTTATCCTTTTGTACACAAAACTGTGATGTACAAGTATAAATGATATTGAAGTGGGCAAAACTCACCCAATTATGAATGTACCTATGGTAAATGGTCAGCCCTTTAGAATGGAGATGGACACGAGGGTATCCGCTACTGTTATAGGTGAACAAATGTATCATTATTTGCAAGGTGAGTTCAGCCCCTGAAGTTAAGTAGCACATCAGCCAGGCTAGCCACTTATACTGCCAATCCCTCTCCAGCCTCCACATATCTCTGACCCTCTATCCAGACCTTTCTATTCCCCCACCATATAAATCTCAACCTATTTCCAGATCTCTGTAGCTTTGACGAAGAGTTATCCAGATTCGAAATATTACCTCCATTTTCTCTCCACAGATGCTGTCTGACCTGCTGAGATTTTCCAGCATTTTCTGTTTTTGTTTGAAATACTTCAGTGCCGGCAATAGTGCTTCAATCCTCAACTATTCAACAAGATTATTTATCTTGAAAGAAATCCAAACATTTGTAGCAGGGATTGTCATCTATAGATCGCAATTGGAAAAATGGAATGAACCTAACTTTGGTTTCGGAACTTCTATCAATACTTAAACATTAAAAAACAAGGGATTCGTTTGCAAACTTGTTGGGCTGGATTCTCCGTTTGGGAGACTAAGTCCCCGTGCCGGCTTGAAAACGGTGGTGTTTTACGGCAAGAAAACTGGCGCAAAACGGCCACTGATTTGCTGTTTTGCTGGGGGTTAGCAGGGAGGCAGCGTAGAGCTCCCAGGTCTGCTGAGCATTTCCGGGTCCATGGCTGCGCATACAGCAGCCGCACTGTGCTGCATGGCGGACTCAGCCTGCGGACCAGGAAGACAAAAATAGAACCCCACTTCGGCCGCTTGTTCCCCCCGGATCGCCCGCCCACAGTGCCCCCAGCCCTGAATGAAGGCCCCCTCTGCCCCCGGATCGGCCCTTCCCCGACTGTGGCAGGGCCAGACTGAGTCCGCAGCCGCTACGCTAAATTCCCGATGGATGAGACCATGAGAGGCGCACGCCATCGGGAACTCAGCCGGTCGGGGACGGAATATCACGGGGCAGGCCTCAGGGGTGGAGCATCGCAAAAGCAGTACCATCCCCGATTTTGGTGTCATCGGGAATTCTCCGCCCCCTCACCGAACGCGATTTTGGCGCGGGGAGCGGAGAATCCAGCCCAGAATGTTTTTATACTTTACAACTGTAGCTGACTGAACTACAATATAAAGTTATAGTACTTTACATCGGTCAAGAAGAATTATAGCAATGAGTGAAATTTTCCAGCCCTTCCCTTATCTTCCAGGCCTGCAGGCCAGGCAAGACACACAAATCCCATTGGCCAATGACGAGCCTCCTCCGCTGCCAGTGAACACACTGCGGGGTTGGGCAGGGGTAGAAAATTCACCCCATGATATTTTTCATTTGAGTTTTGATTGAGAAAATAATGAAACCAAAAATATCACTTATCAACTTCTGATTTGAAAATAGTGGCATGAGAATGGTAATTTCAGGGAGGCCAGCTGCAATGAAAAGTGTTCTTCAAATTGGGAAACTAAAATTGATGAATTTACATTGCTTATTAGTATTTGCCCCATATTTGTAAAAATTTGCTTTTTGTGCTCATTGATGTTGCATGGCTGTTCATTCTGAATCAGACTGCTTTAATTAAGTGAAAATTCTGGAATATTTATGCTGTACAATATGTAAACGTCATGAAAGGCTGTAAACATCTTTCCAAAATAATAAAAAAGATTGTAAGATATTTTCAAATAATTAAGTCAAATGTAACTTCCATCGCCTGTTCTTGGTGAACATGTAGCAAAGGTCAGCCAATGCAAATTTCCAACTGTTCAAGTGTGAAGTCTACCACAAAACGCAATAAAAATAAAGCTGAACCTTTGCCCAAATGTTTGTTTAAATACCCATCTGGCAATCTTTCTTGAACATCCACGCATTGTTCTAACCAAAGTCAAGTTGAAAAAACATTCAAATAACTTAAGTTTATCAATTTAAATGAGTGAAAGATCAATAAAGAAGATCTCCCTGGTGATCAAAAGGAAGTGCAACCTTGTGCAGAAGTCATTGGCCACCTTGCATTTTGTGACAGAGCGGAATCCGCTTGGCAACATTTGCAATTGACGTAATCGAATGAGAAAATGCAATCAAAGAAAAACAGCACAAAAACCTTTAAGGATGGAAATGCACAAAGGGATTGTGGAAGATAGTGTGAACAATTTCCCCACTCCCCAAGGAGCTTTATAGAATCAGGTTATCTGGAAAGGAGAACACAGCTGCACGTGAGTCAAACATGCTGGATCGGGCAACATAAATTGTTCCTGTATTAAAACACGATGGCTAAATGAGAACTTGTTGAGATTTTAGATCTACTATTAAACCTAGTCTTGTGCATAAATCATTACTCACTACTGCTGATTGCTTCACTGCTCCAGGGACCCAGGTTCGAATACCGGCTGGATCACTGTCTGTGCGGAGTCTGCACGTTCTCCCCGTGTCTGCGTGGGTTTCCTCCGGGTGCTCCGGTTTCCTCCCACAAGTCCCGAAAGACGTGCTTGTTAGGTGAATTGGACATTCTGAATTCTCCTTCAGTCTACCCGAACAGGTGCCGTAGTGTGGCGACTATGGGCTTTTCACAGTAACTTCATTGCAGCGTTAATGTAAGCCTACTTGTGACACTAAAGATTATTAGTATTATTGTTACTTGTTTGCTGGACTTTCCGGAGGACAGAATTTCACTACAATTCAGTTGGGCAGCACGGTGACTCCGTGGGTAGCATTGCTCACTTCACGCCACTGAGAAACCAGGTTCGATTCCATCCCCGGGTTACTGTCCGTGTGGAGTTTGCAAATTCTCCTTGTTTGCGTGGGTCTCACCCCCAGAATCCGAGGATGTGCAGGGTAGGTGGATTGGCCATGCTAAATTGCACCTTAATTGGAAACAAAATGAATTGGGCACTTTAAATTTATTTTTTAAAAAGCGCTGCTCTCTCACATTGCCAAGGTTCCGGGTTCGATTCTAGCCTTGGGTGACTGTGCGGAGTTTGCACATTCCCCGGTGTCTGCTTCGGTCTGCTCCAGGTCTCCCACGGTCCAAAGATGTGCGGGTCAGGTGGTTTGGCCATGCTAAATTGTCCCTTGGTGTCCAGGAATGTGCAGGTTAGGTTACAGGGTTGTGGGTGTAGGGCGAGGAGTCGACCTGGGTGGAGCACTCTTTTGGAAGGTCGGTGTAGACTCAATGGGCCAAATAGCCTCCATCTGCACTGTCGGGATTCTATGATATTGGGGAAGGGGGAAAGGGAGACTTCACTTTGATCGAGCACTGAATGAGGAAGGAGAATCTTTAGCACATAGAATAATCACTCCATGGTATTCTCAAGTGAGAGAAACAGAACCACTGAAACAAGAGCAAAACACCACAAATGTAGAAAACAGAACATTCTGGAAGGCAGGACATGTGGAGAGAGAAAAACAGAGTTCACATTCCAGGTCAATGACCTTTCATCAAAACTGGAAAAAAAAACAGGGATCCAACAGTTTAAAGTGAGCAGAGATGCAGAGCAAGAATGGAAAGGGTAAAAGAGCCAAAGGAAAGGGCTTTAAGCAGGTGGAAAACAGGAGAGTTTAAATGACAAAGGGGAGGATGATTCAAAACAAAATGGGGGCAGATCTGAAATCTGAACTCAACAGTGATTCCAGAAGGACGCATGAATCACAAGATTATTTGAGCTTACACTGAGCTTTATTAAAACAGTGTAGGAGGCCGAGAGCAGAGAGGACAGAGTGAGCATGGGGCAGAGAATTAAAATAACAGCCAACTGAGCTGAATGCAGGTGTTTGGCAAAGTGGGCACTGTTGTGTGTTGCACCGCGTAAGGCTAACACATACTCAACTGCAGGCAGCCATTATTGAACTAACGTTCTACACATCTCACCAACAGAGAGAACATCAGAGAGAGCAATATAACTCTCTGGCGCTTTGAAGAATGAGAGGCGGTCTCATTGAAACAGGATAGGGTGGAAATGTGGGCTTAAGTAAAGTGCTCTTTCCAAGAGCCGTTGCAAACTCGATGGGCCGAATGGCCTCCTTCTGCATTGTAAATTCTATAATTCTATGAAACCTACAAAATTCTTAATAGAAGTAGACAGGGTAGGTGCAGGTAAGATGTTTCCCTTGGTTGGGGAGTCTAGAACCAGAGGACACAATTTCAAAATAAGGGGCACTCCAATTAGGACCGAGATGAGGAGAAATGTTTTTATACAGAGAGTTGTGAATCGTTGGAATTGTCTGCCCCTGAGGGCTGTGGAAACTCAGTCATTGAATTCATTTAAAGCAGGGATTTGTAGATTTCTGATTAACAACAACATCAAGGGTTATGGGGATAGTGGGTGCAAAAGGCATTGAATAAAATGGCAGATCAGGCTCGATGGGCTGAATGGCCTACTCCTGTTCCTATGTTCCTAAATGTTCAGATCTTGCAGTATACTGCACTCCTTTCCCATTTCAAAAGGAAACAATTTACACATTAAAATGAGAAATAAGTTCCCAGAACACAATATGACCAAATCAATAGAGCTATACTGGAACATTTAATAGGTTGGGTAGCATATCTGTTTTTACTGTAATCCCAACCAAAACGTCTATGAGTAACACGTCAAACAAAACGTTTTCCTCAGTATCAGTATGTGTTTATCAAAAATATAATAATTTTACAGGAAATAATGAAAACTTCTTTCCGTCATATTTACAATTAACCTATCTGCCTTCTCTCTCTATCTGTCGGGTATCTCCTTTCATTTCCATTCGCTTGATTCTGCTCTCTGAACATCCCTGACTGGCAAATCTGAACTTTGACTCTGAGTACCAACCCCACTCAGTGGCTGGGAGTGTGAATATTTGTTTCTGACTTTCACTTGGGACAGTCTGAGGAACTTGGACTGTGGGCGGTTTATCATAAATCCCTTTGCAGATATCCTCTTTCAAGCAAATGACGTACTTGACGCTATCAGAGTCTCTCTCCAATCTTTACAAGTTATTTTAATGCTTCTAGTCTATTACAATAACTCCAATCCCATATTTCTTATCACCAAATTGGTTTGTTCACATCATCTTCTAGCCAGCACTGGCCTCTCTGAAGGCCTCTTGTATCATGACTCATCTGATCTTTTCTCTTACTTTTCTCTTGATCTCAGGCTTAAGAAAACTAAATATTGTCCCAGGAGCATGCTCAAGCACCAATTTGAAAGGCGAGCAATCAATTTTAGAGTGCAGGCTTATCCTGTAAGGAAACAAAAAATTCTGAAGCATGTGTGCAGGAGAAACATGGAACTTGGCACCTTGCAAACAGGAGTGGCATGATGGTACAGTGGTTAGCATTGCAGCCTCATAGTGCCAGGTGACTGTCTGAGTAGAGTTTGCACATTCTCCCTGTGACTGTGTGGGTTTCCTTTGGTTGCTCTGGTTTCCTCCCAATGTCCAAAGGTGTGCAGGTGAAGTAGATTGGCCATGCCAAATTGCCCCTTAGTGTCGAAAGATGTGCAGGTTAGGTAGAATTGTGGGCTTAGGAGGGGGAGGGGGGAGTGTTCCGAGGTAGGGTGCTCTTTCAGATGGGCCAAATGGCCACCTTCTGCACTTATGGATTCTGTGGATTCTAAATTTCACTGCAAAGACCTCAGGCTGCATTCTCCGTTCCTGAGACTAACTGTTGACGCCGGAACAAGATTTGTGGAGTTCCATGACAGCACCTTGACCGATTTGGCGACTGTTAAGGGGCTAACACGGCACCACGTGAAACACAATCGATTCCAACGAGAAATGATGCTGGATTTGCCGGATTTGCGATTGCCACTCAGGAGGCTGACAAACTGCACTGGCATACACACACTTCACTCCCCACACACACCATCCCAGCCAACAAAATTCAGCAAGACACACGGCCCCACGTTTTACTGATGCCAAGCTTGACACCCTCCTGGACACCATGAGGAGAGGCAGGCCACCCTGTACCCTGGCCCGGGAAGGAGGTGCCAGCTGCTGCCATTCGCCGTGCCTGGGCAGAGGTGGCAGAGGCAGTGACTGGCCAGTAGTGCAGGAAGAACCTGCATGACTTCCTCATGGCAACCAGAGTGAGTAGGCAGCACTGTGGTTCTGGCATCAACTCCCATCCCACACATCCATAACCCCCCACTGCCCACTCGCGGCCAATCACCCACCTTGCAGCACATGTCAGCACCCATACCGCCGGCATGGCCGGGTGCCCAGGCCACTGAAGCCAGCAGCTACCCACTCCCTGGGCTCTATGCATCTGACTGTCTAACACTGTGCATTTTCTGTTTTTCACCCCTGCAGGAGAAGGCTGCCTATAACCGCCGGCAGTGGGAGAAAACTGGAGGAGGCCACCGGACCTGCGGCCCCTCACCATGGCAGAGCAACGGGTCCTAGACATGGTTGGTGGGCCTGAGGAAAGGGAAGTCGCCGGGGTAGAGATCGGCCGCGGGAGAGGAAGTGAGGCCCCGCTGAGTTGCGGTTCCTCGTGCCATGTGTCAGCGCCTCCCGTATCTGCAGCTAAAGCTGCTAGTTTCACACCGGGTCTCTGCTAGCCCCCTTCAGGGCTATGAATATGTGGCCTTTTCACACCAATTTTTCTGTTGTCAAAGGCCACAGTTTTTACGACGGCGTGGGGACATAGTCCCAGAAACGGAGAATCCAGCCCATTGTTCCCTCCTCCTGCTACTAATGGGAAGTAATAGGATGCATCATTGTATTCTTCACTTACACGAGCTTGATTTAACACGTACTGGAATGCTATTATTGGAATAACTGGTCAGTTTCATACCAATTTTGCAAAAAGGATTGTAACTTTGGGACATCTTCCTCCAAGATAACAGATATAGCTGTAACTTTATCAACAATGAAAAGAATTTGTGAATCTCCAACTTTTATTTTTACAGTGGGTGTTGAATTGTATCTTCAACCCTTTTACTTTTATCTTCTGGGCTTCCAGTTTGAGTGTTTCAAGCACATGCTGTTTTCCAATGATTCTCGCAGTAAGTTCTTGTTGTTTCTGTCCTTCAGTCCACATTTGTCAACGGTTTATTTGTTTTGTTGTTTATATTTCCATTTTAGGTGTTTTTGAAATACGAAATCAAGAACTGAATTGATCAGTGAATCCTTTCACCTCAGGGACTTAGATTTCAATCATCTTCCGATGAATGCAGTGCTGTTACACACAGCCTGGGTCTGAGGGTGCGATTCAGCCACCTCGTTGCACCCAGCGCCAACCTGGGCGTGCCGGGTAAATAGCAGGAAAGATCAACATTGAGATTTACACCGGCCGTGAACACGTTTGCAGTTCACCTGGTCCACTCCCGATGACGAGTTCCGGATCTCACGCAAAGGTGGCGAGAATATAATGAGCCTTCATCTGCATTCATTTCAATCTCATTAGCGGGATTGAAGTCGATTGCAGCGACCTCCTGGGAATTACCCAACTTGCCAGCAAATAATCACGCGAGCGTCGTTTAGTATTCCTGTTTAAAAATGTGAAGCTGCCTTCTATGGGGAAGTGAGGAGGTGAATAGTCATTTCTATTTTCCAGCTCAAGGGCACCAGAGCTGCTGCCCCCGTGCTTGAGGTAGAGGGGTGCATGGGGAACCCCTCAGGGGACTTGGGCTTTGAGCTTAGGCGTTCTAGATCGGCGGCTGCTCCCTGGGCCGGGGGAGTGAGGGGCTTTGTATCTGTGAGGCCTTCAAGCCAACATTAAATATTGTGGAGACGTATAATAGGGGCAAGCATAACTGTAGCCTGTCGGTCCTACCAAACTCTCCAGGACAGAGCCCTGCTGCAGCTTCTCTCCTGAAAGTCAATGTCACCCCTTTGACTGTGAGCAGCCTCTAGCTTCACTGCTGAAGGCTATTTATAATGAACAATTAGCCTTGTTCAGTGTGATAACAATTCACATTCCTCAACTCTGAAGTGCCTCCTCGAGGGCACACGTGCCATGTCTCAGAGGATGATTAGTGCACTGCACGTCAAACAAACTTTGATACCTGAACAGTGTGTGCCTGAACTCCAGGAGCGTCAGCACCATAGAGCCAGCTGCCAACACTCAAACACGAAAGAACTGGGCTTCAGCAAAGTGGATGTTATCGTGACCAAAGGGTAAGTGTGCAGATCAAGGGAGGGCACCCGAGCACGGTCCCCTTAAAGTTCCCGGCAGAGGTCTGGGGTCTAGGGACACCTGATGTGGTTGGGGGTGAGTATGCAGAGCAAGGTTTGCCAGCACCACTGGCTCCCTGGATGGCACTCTGAGAGAAGTCAGGACACGCAAGTGTGGGGGAGGCTTGGGAAATTTGAGGGTCCTGGGATGGAAGCCCTGACTGATCTTTGGTCTCTCTCCTCCTCCTATTCCTTGCACATACAAAACTGGTTGTTGGTGTCATTCCCACAGGGGCTGCCCTTGCGTTCCTGGTGGCAGCCGAGGCGGCAAACACTGGCGAAGGCAACAGCAATGACACAGGCTGGAGGCTGCACCCCATGTGCAGAGGCCAACAGCACACCCTGAAGATCTGGCTGCCCATCAGGGGGAGGTCAGTGATGGCCCAAGTTGTACAGGCATCGTTGGTCTTTCGATTAGCTGACGGACAGCATGTGCCGCAGAAGACTCCGTCTCAGGAGAGAGATAGTGTGGCACCCCATGGAGGAGTAGGCCGCCTACTCCCCGTGGCCATGAAAGTCACTGCAGCCCTCAACCTTTCTGCCACTGGCTCATTCCAGGGCTGGAGTGAGGCATTTCGCAATCGACAGCGCACAGTACATTCGGGAGATGACGGATGCTCTGTATGCCGGACATCCAACTAGATCACTATATGCCCTCTGGATTAGGCCGATAAAGGTGCCTGGGCTGCAGGATTCTCTGCCAAAACCGGGGGGCCCCAGGGCAAGGGAGCCATCGATGCCATGCATGTCGCCCTGCACACAACGAAGCATCAGAGAGTGCCCTTTATTAACAGGAAGGCGCTTCACGACCTGAATGTTCAGGTCATGTGCAACCACCACCTTCAAATCATGCACATGTGTGCCTGCTACCCAAGGAACATGCATGACAGCTATGTCCCAGGGCACTTGGAGATCCCCGGTGTCTTCGAGGATTGCCGCAGAATGACAGGTTGGCTCGTGGAGGGTCAATGGATACCCACTGAGGTCATGGCTGGTGACGCTAGTATAGGGGCCTAAGACCAAGGTGGCCAACCGTTATAATGAGGTCAACGCTGCCACATGTGCTGTCAATGATCAGTGCATCAGACTGCTGAAAATGTGGTTCCGACTTCTGGACCGTTCTGCTGGTGCCCTGCTGTATACCCCTCAGAGAATCTCAAACTTTGTGGTGATCTGTTGTGCCCTCCACAACCTGCACAGCAGAGGGGCAACATGCTGGTGGAGGAGGAGGAGGGCCTCCTCTGAGGAAGAGGACCAGGAGGGACAGGAGGACGAGCCCGAGGAGGAGCTGGAGGATGGAGGACAAGCGACGGCAAGGGTCTGACATGGCAGGAGGACCAGGGAGCCATCATCGTCTCCAGATTCTTATAGGATCAGGCTCTGTCCTTCAGCTCAACCGCACCCCCACTTCTCCCCCTCCCCCAAATCCCTCCTCCCCCCCCCCCCCCATCCGACCTACCCCCTATTTCCCTCCTTCCCCCAAAAAGCTGCCCACCCCGCACTCCCCATCACACTGCCCACTCCCCGACCACCCTGCTCCACCCTGCCAGGGTCTGTGTAATATCATTCCAGTGTGACGGGCCTGTGTTGGCACTGTCAGCGGTTACTGTAGAAGGCAGGACAGTGATGATCACTCACTGAGAGGAAAGCTCTGGTGCTCCTCAGTTTCTGTAAAAGTCTAACTCCCATCTTTCTGCTGACAGCACTCACACCTAACCTCTGCATCGTGGCTTTCAATCTCACTGTGCCTGGGGGGGGGGGGGGGGGGGGGGGGGGGGGGGGCGCAGGTGTGGGCGGAGCAGAGGGTAACAGGAGCGGGGGTGCAGGCAGGCTTGCTGGGAAGATTAACATGAGACTTCACATGTATCAGGTGTTACATATTTTAACTGTGCTCATTTTACATTTTCATTCATCCCAGCAACAAAAAGTGAAGCCCCCAGTGCCCCCACTCAATGCTCCCCATTCTTCTTGCTTTTTTGTGCTCTAGTACTTCATCTTGGTGTGTCCCCAGGATGCACATCAGAGGTGGAGGCAGCCTGCTGTGGCCTTTGATGCCCTTAGCAGGTGGGCCTGGAGCAAGAGGGCCACATCCAACTTCTCAATGTCACAGGCATCGCCGTGCCACCCTGCTCTATCCGCTGCCCTTGGCTCCGCACATACAGTGACCCAGCCTTGAATTGAACCTGGGACCCTGGCGCTGTGAAGCCACAGTGTTAATCACTGTGCTACCATGCCGCCGTACTGTACGGAGCAGTGTGTGGTTTGGTGCTATGCATTGCCGGTGCAATTTCCTGCACCCATAGCCTTTGGGACTCCTCCAAATCGGCTATGCACCTGCCAGTGTGTCACTGGCATCCCCTCCTGAATCTCACAGCACTGCCCTATTGTCTGGAGTAGCTCCGGCATATCCTTGCCCAGGGACTTAGAATCTGACTGGGACTCCGTTGAGTCCTGGGATCCAGCAGACCTTCGACTGCTGCCTCCCTTGGATGTTCCTTCCTCCATCTGATGTATGTGGTGCTCATCAGATAGTGCCCCAGCCTGTCCACAAATGGCGCCCACTGAGTTGTGTGTTCTCTGTGCTGGTGGAAGGTCGGGATGATAGCTGTGATTTCTCGATGTTGGTCTCCTCAGAGCTCTCCTCCAAGGCGGTCTCTTTGGTAGTGGCGGAGGGACGACCCGGATGGCCCGGCCTCATCAGATGGAAATCCTGCGAGGCAATGGACATGTGGTCAGTGAGAAGCAAGGATCACTTTGTCAGACATGAACAAGTCACTTGAGGCAGTTCATCTGGGTGAAGGGGCACTGGATCCTCACCTGTGCAGTGCAGGCTAAACTCGCTGTTGGTACCTGGTCTCTCCTCGGTCAACCCCGCGATCTCCAGGGCCCATTCCTCACAGGGAGTATGGACCCTGATATCTGGAACACCACCAACCGCCTGGGCCCTTTCACTCCTATTATGGGCTAACGTCTCCTGCGGGGACAGGAAGGGACATTGTGAACCACATTCTGTTGGAGGGTGGGGGGGGGGGGGCTGGAGAGTCTAAGGCATGTGGCACATCTGTGCACCGCACTTGGACATGGAAGGGTTGTGCTGGTGGAGCCAGGATGTGTTGGAGCACAAGCGCGGTGATCAGATGTGGGGAGGGTGTGAGGTGCCAGCCGCTGATCTGTTGGTGGGGGGGGGGCTGAATTCAGGCAGGCGGAATGCGGGACTGATGCCAGGGGACTGCTGTTAACTTACCCTTGCGGCTCAGTGGAGGTCATTGGTCTTCTTCCTGCATTGTGCAACGGTCCTTCTGGTTACGCTGCCCAAATTGACTACCACTGCCTCCCACACGGCATTGCTCACTCTGCTGCTGATCCTCCGACCCCTCGGGGGAACAAGGTATCCTGCCTCGTCTCCACACTGTCCAGAAATCTGGCCAGGTTTGCATCCCCGAAGCGTGGAGCTGTCCTGCATGGTGCCAAGCTCGTGTGTTGTCTGGGAGTGAGTTCGGAGGTAGAGTGAGGGTTCATTTTCTGCGCGATGTGTCGTTAAATACGGACCGCGATCCCGTCGACTCGGCTGTTGGGAAATACCCAGGAAGTCACACTCGATAGCTCAGAACATTTTCCATTAAATTGCTCCCCACATCAACCATGTTACCGACATCGACTCTGTTTCTTCATCAAAAGACTCAGTCAAGTTAGTTCAAAATAATTTTGTAAATCTCCAATCATCTGACATCAATCATCTCTCTGTGGCTGATTGGAAAATTATGATCATTTGTAATTTCCTTCCCTACTTTCCACACATCATCAGATGCATCCCATCCACCTCAAATAGTACTAACCTGTCTAATAGCTTCTCGTTATCAATTTTAGCCCATCCAGTATCTTAACTACCTCCTCTTCTACAATGGTTTTGGCAGTACCTTACCCTTAGTAAAGACAGAGGCAAAGCATTAATTTATTACCTCAACCATCCCCACTGTGTAGATTCCCTTTTTGGTCCTTAATTGGCCTCACTCCTCTTTTTACCACCCTTTTTTATATGTTGATAGAAGATTTTTGGATTCCTATTTATGTTGGCTGCTAGACTTTTCTCTTTGCGGAAGTTATTGTGCCTGTCTCAGATATCATCTGAGGAGCTGTAGTGCTCAGATATTTCTTGTATTCTTACCCTGACTGCTCCAGTGTGACAATTCAATTTCCTTTGTGAAAATGACAGTCTAGCACCAATTAGTGCTGAATTATAAGTCTCCTCTTGCAATTGCAGAGCCACTTAAATGGAAGATCCATTTAAGTGGAAGATCCATTTAAGTGGAAAGTAAGTTGCTGGTAGGTAAAGGAGGTGAGCTTACGTTAAATCAAGACAATTTCCTGAGATGTCTAACTTGCAATAACCCTTTCTCCTTCATTGCATTACATGGATTCAGCAAAAATGATCTGATCGGTTAAGGCAATTCAATGGCCTCGTCGCGCTCAATTTGATGACACGACGAGGCCGTTGAATCTCACGAGAGGCCTATCGTGCGATTGGGGATGTCTCACAAGATTCATACAAACCTGCTGAGACGTCGCGATCTGGATCTCGACTGTGCTGAGCGAGATCCAGATAGACATATTTAAATGAGCCATGAGGCTAATTGTTCATTGTGAGAGCATTTCTCAGCTGCAGGTTGTCGTTGCCGCTTGCTCCTGCTGGTGGCTGCAGATGCCTGGAGACTGCTGTTGCTGTTTCCTTCCTTGGAAGTCAAGGATGTTCAACTACACCTTGAGAACCAGTGGAATATGTGGATGCCAGGATTTGGTTCCGGTGAGATTGGGCCGTGTGGGAGGGCCTGCACAACTGCAGCTCCTGGATGGTGAATGGCACTGATACGTGGAACAAGTCACATATTGACAGACAGATCATTTCTATGGCAATGTTCTGGACATGATAACACATTCTCAGGCTTATCCTCTGTTTCTGTTGAGGAACCTACGATGGGTGATACGGCGTGTTTGTTCTTTTGTGTGGAAATGAGCTCATTTAGCTTTATATTAGTACCAATATGGAACGGTGGTGTTTCCTTGTTGTTTAATGGTTAGTGCGATATGCAGAGTATTGCATAGTTGATTTTCAAATCTTTGTTACTGTTGATCATTTAGTAAACAAAATATTCTCAAGTGGCTTCTCGTGGGCATACCTGCCAAGTCTCACATGATGATTATTGCATAGCATCTGAAGGAAACTCTGAAGCCTGAGCACTGGGCCAGAACTCTCGGAGCATCAGCACCATAGAGGCAGCTGCCAACAAACAAACACTCCAGTGCTTGGCTTCAGCTCTGGGGATCCTCTCGTGACCAAAGAGTAAATGTGTGGATCAGGGGAGGGCACCGAGGCATGGCCTCCTTAATGATTCCGGCAGAGGCCTGGGATCTGGGGCCTTGGGTTCCTGATGTGGCTGGGGTGAGTGTGCAAAGCGAGATTCTCAAGCAAAACTGGTTTGGTGGATGCCACTCTGAGAGAAGACGGGGCACATAAATGTGGAGGAGGCGTGAAGCCCTAACTGATGGTCGGTCTCTCTCCTCCTCCGATTCCTTCCAGATATATAATATGGCTGGTGTTATCGGTCCTGCAGAGGCTGCGCTCGCTGTGCTGATGGAAACCCAGGCAGCCAGACACTGGAGAAGGCAGCAGCGTCGAGGGAGGCTGGAGATCACACCACATGTGCAGGTGGCAGTTGCACACCTGAAGACCCGGTCATCTATCAGGCCGAGGAAGAACCCAGAGGGGGAGGGCAATGATAGTCCAAGGTGTACAGGTGTCATTGATATTTCGATGAGTTGACAGACAGCATGTGCCACAGGAGACTCCATCCCAATGAAGAAACAATGCGGCACCTGTTCTATGTCTTCCCGGACATGTCACCATGCAGAGGAGGACACCTGTTCCTGGTGGCCGTGTTCACCGCAGCCCTCAAACCTTATGCAACTGGATCATTCCAGGGTTCTAGCAGGAACTTGTGTGACATATCACAACAGCCGACAAGTGCATCCATAAGGTCAGGGATGCCCTGTATGCCCGGACATCCAACTGTATCAACTTTGAGCTGGACCTGGCCCACCAAGATGCCCGGACTGCAGGATTCTCTGCCATTGCCGGGGTGCCCCAGATCCAGGGGGCAATCAATGGCATGCATGTTGCCTTGCGTACACCGGGGCATAAGGGAGTGCCATTCTTAATCGGAAGGGGTGCCACTCCCTGAATGTTCGACTCATGTGCGGCCACCACCTCCGGATCATGCACGTGTGTGCATGTGTCCCAGGGAGCGTGCATGACAGCTACATCCTGGGACACGCGGAGATCCCCCGCATCTTTGAGGACCACCCCAGGATTACGGGTTGACCCTTGGGGCATAAGGGGTACCCACTGAAGTCCTGGCTGATGATGCCAGTGTGGAGGCCGGAGACCGAGGCAGAGGCCCAACACAACGAGGCTCATGTTACCAACCATGCTGTCATTGAGTGGAGCACGGAAGCTCAAATACGGTTCCGATGCATGGACCACTCTGCTGGTGCAGAACAGTACACCTCCCAGAGGGTCTCCCATTTTGTGGTGGTCTGCTGTGCCCTCCACAACCTTGCACAGCACTTGGGCGACATGTTGGAGTAGGAGGAGAGACATGCAGCCTCATCTGAGGAGGAGGCGGACCAGGAATGGATGGAAGACAAGCCCGGGGAGGACCTGCAGGAGGACCTGGAAGATGATGGACAGGCAGCGACAAGGATCCAGCATGCCTGGAGGATGGGGCGAGGCTTTGTCTGTCAGCTAACCTCCTCTCCCTCGCATCCTTCCTGTAGTGATCTGTACATCTGTACATACATCTGCACATACACCAGGGACTGCAGCACAGATGTAACAACCACAGCATCACTAGAGGGCAGCATCAGAGACACGTATAAAGGGTTGAGTCCAAGGCAGGATCCGCCTCTTTCAGAAGCATAGGGCTAGGGAGCAGCAGCATACAGAGACAGCTCAGCATAGGCAGCTAACCTTAGCTTCACTGGTCATACCTCTTGGCTGTATTATATCTAGTTAAGCTCTGGAAACAGAATGAGCCCATTGAATAAAGTATTTGTGTTAACTGGAAGTCTACAATCTTTATTCAGACTTAGAGAATAGCACATGGTACCACGAGTGATTTCAGAAAGCTAGCTAGACACCAGGAAGAGAAGAAAAACCTAAACCGGATATTCGACTGTGGAAGACATTTCACCAAATGGATCATCGACAACTAACTGATTAGATGGAACTTGGAACTCCATGGCAGCTGGAAACAACCAGTAATTTAAGTTATATCTGGAAAATGTTTGAACAACTGTTCCAAATATTTATCACAGCTAATGATTTAAGCACTGCCTCTGATGCAATGAAAATAGCCCTACTACTCTCAACAGGAGGGCATGAAGCTAGAGAAATGTATAATTGCTTTAATTACCTAGAAGGTGAAGACAGCACCAAAGTAGAAATCATACTCAAAAAATTTGCTGAACGCTGTAACAGTTAGGCTGCTGCGATGCTGGAAAGATTTAACTCTTGTCAGAGAAACGGAGGGCCCATCTCTGATTTTATTACAAATCTCAAGTTAATACCACAAGGCTGTGATTATGCTGATTTCAGAGACACTGTGATAAAGCATCAATTAATATCTGGACTATCTGACAAAAATATGAGGGAAGGACTATCACAAAATAAGCATCTAACTCTAGAAACTGTTATACAAAAATGCCTTGCTTATGAACAAAAACAAAATCAATCTTGTCAGTCTTTACAAACACAGAATCATTGTCTAGAAAAGAAAATCGGAAAAAACGGCGCCAAAACTTACCACGAGGCAGAGGCAGGATTGATGGAAGTTCTGAGCGGCAGCCATCTTGAGAAAGGAGCCGCACATGCGCAGTTGCGAAAAGAGCGCACAGTACAGGAAACTCGGAGTGCTCATGGGCAATCGAGTCCTACGCATGCCGTCACGAGTGTCATGATGTCAGAGGACCAGGACCACGCCTACTTAAAGGGGAAATGCACAAAAATGAACAAAAGGAAATTTAAAGCTGCAAAACCCAATTTTCTTGCCTCAAAAGACAGAACAATGCCTGAACCTACACCAGCAGTTGAAAATAACTGTCACAACACCCTGGCACAAGCAGTTAGCACCGCCCTCGAAGATGATATGGTCCTTGCAGACTACGACTCAGACGAAGATTTCATCTTGGGAGGTGGCTACCCCAGTACCAAATCCGAACCGTAACTGGAGGTGTTGTACCGTGAAGACCCCGACGATGAGTTCTTCGGATTGGGGAGTCTTCAGCCCAGCATATATGACATCCCGACTCGTGAGTGCAGGATTATGCTGCGGCCCGACGCTAAGAAAAAGAGAGCGGTCCACGCGCCATGAAGGGTCCCAGCCTCCACACAAAATGATTTGTTCATTGAACATGAAGAGAACGATCACAACTCCGAAACAGAAAGCGATGATTTGCCCAATGAACAATACACACAACACTGCTCAGACATGGCTGAGTTATTCGGATATCCTGATCACAGCATCAGCAACACGGTTGAAAAGCTCAATACGACTCTTCTCATGGTAGATGAATCCAATACCATGGTGCCATGGCAGATCGTCGGTATATTGGATGACAGCAATACCCAAGACGAAGACGGCGCCACACAGAGAGCACAGAACGACTCCGTTGAGAGAGCACAGATCAACTCTACAGAGAGAACACTGCAAGACTCCACAGAGAGAACGATGACAAACACCACAGAGAGAGCGATGAGGGACTCCACAGAGAGAGCGATGAAGGACTCCACAAAGAGAGTGACGCAAGTCTCCACAAAGAGAGCAACGCAAGCCTCCACAAAGAGAGTGACGCAAGCCTCCACAGACAGCTCGGTGACAGACTCAAAAATGGAAGCAAGCAAACACTCCATAGCGAACGTCATGCATGTACAAGACCATGAAGATCTATCAGGCCTATTTGAGCCACCGGAAGAAGACACTGAATGTCTACCCACTGTATGTGAGACAAGTGACGAAGAAATCACAATTCCCATACAGGATGTGCAGGATCACAGCGAGACTGACATATCCCAGCTCGTCTGCACAGAAGCACTCAATAATCAGAGGACGGCCACCCATGAGTCCAGAGAGACCACGTCAATAGAAATCTTGAAGATTTTGACTCCAGAAAAGGAGCACCACAACCCAGAACAAAATGAAATCGTGAAGGTTTTGACTCCAGAAAAGGAGCACAAAGAGATCCCAGATGATTCAAATGAACCTGAAATGACTCCAAAAGAGGAGCACCAAGAAATCAATGATAATTCAAGTGAGGGCAGCACGGTGGTGCAGTGGGTTAACATTGCTGCCTCACGGCGCCGAGGTCCCAGGTTTGATCACGGCTCTAGGTCACTGTCCGTGTGGAGTTTGCACATTCTCCCCGTGTTTGCGTGGGTTTCGCCCCCACAACCCAAAGATGTGCAGGTTTGTTGGATTGGCCACTCTAAATTTCCCCTTAATTGGAAAAAAAAAATTGGGTATGCTAAATTAAAAAAAAAAATGATAACTCAAGTGAACCTGAAATGACTCCAAAAGAGGAGCACCCAGAAATCAATGATGATTCAAGTGAACCAGAAATGACTCTAGAAGAGGAATACCAAGTAAGCAAAGAAGAGGAATCGAATCCACCACAAATGACTGATGTCACCAACATCAATGCAACATCAGATCATTCTCACAATTCTCAAGAAGAAATGCTTAATGTAGCAGATACCACAAAGGACACTGACACCAATAACTGTGACAATGACTCAAATCATCCACATGGCACACTCATTGAGCGCAACAAAAACAACAAAAACCGCAAGAAGCACAGCAGAAACAAGAACAACAGCAACAACAAAAACAACATGCAGCGCAACAAGAACGACAAAAGCAACAAGAAGCATTCCAGAAATAACAAGCACGACAAGAAAAAGAACAAGAATAAAAGCGAAAACAACGAAAACAGAATCAACAAGCGTGACAAAAAGAACAACAAGAACGACAACAACAAGAATGCCAACAAAAACAACCAAGACAGAAACGACAGAAACAACAAGGAAACAATATCCTGTACAACTTGGTACAACTCTGCAGGTGACGGACAATGCCACAGCACACTTAAAAACAATGATAAGACTACAAACATGCCATGGCATGATAAAGAATCTCACAAATTCACATCTTCTGCAGAACAAACAAGCAAAACAGCTTTCACGAACGATGACATACAGAATCAATACCACAAACACAGGAAAAAGTCGAGGTCAGACAATGGTGCAACACAGAATCGCTACCCACAATCAAATGGAACAGGGGAAAAAAGTGTCCACATCATTAAACGACACATCTGCAAAGCAGCCGAGTCACGTTCCGACATCAACCTAGCTCTGTTGTCGTACCAAGCAACCCCATTGAGCTCAGGACTGTCACCAGCACAAATGCTCTTCGGCAGAGACATCCGGACAATCCTACCGGCAAAGCAATTCCGAGACCCCGGCAATGCATCGGTTCTCAACGACATGCGGGCAATATGCTCCAAACAAAAACTATACTACGATCAACATGCGATCCCACTCAAGCCACTGACAATAGGTGACGCCATCAGAATCGGTCTGAGTCAGCGACGGTGATCAGGCAGGAGGCACCGCGGTCCTACACTGTCAAATCATCTGCGGGAGTACTTTTTAACCGTAACCGCCGGGATCTATTAGAGATACGACTTACAACGCCAGTATTTCCCACACAGGACTTGACCGAGTCCATTTGTCCACAGGACGTTCCTTGCCACACAACGCCAGACAGTACTCTTGATAACATCAAACCATCATCCCTACTACCACCTTTAAGACGCTCCAGCAAAAGCCGTAAGGCACCTGACCAATAGATTTGTAACGACACTTCAACACACCCACAAGACGAATATGAACATTTCTCACAATGGACTCATAACACTGTTAATTGTTTCTGTATTACTTTATCATTTTCACAGTGTGCAGGTTTGCTTATTCTCACCACTTGTTATGTACAGTTTTCTTGCGGCCAATCTAAAAAACATATCAAATCAAAAGGGGGGGGGAGGGAAGTAGTGATTGGTACATACATCTGCACATACACCAGGGACTGCAGCTCAGATGTAACTGCCACAGCATCACAAGAGGGCAGCATCAGAGACGGGTATAAAGGGTTGAGCCCAAGGCAGGATCCGCCTCTTTCAGAAGCACAGGGCTGGGGAGCAGCAGCACACAGAGACAGCTCAGCATAGGCAGCTTACCTTAGCTTCACTGGTCATATCTCTTGACTGTATTATATCTAGTTAAGCTCTGGAAACATAACGGACCCACTGAATAAAGTATTTGTGTTAACTGGAAGTCTACAATCTTTATTCAGACTTAGAGAATAACATACCTCTTTCCCCACCATTCCTCTCCTTCCCACATAATCCCCCCCTCCCCGCAATCCCTGCTTCCCCCGAATCCCACCCTTGCCCCATTACCCTCCTTCTCCCGCCTCCCATTACCTTCATCCCCCATCAACCCCCACTGCCCCCCCTCTGCCCGACTACTCTGTTCCACCCTCCAAGGGTCTGTGTAACATCACCCCAGGGTGATGGGCTGTATCAGTACTGTCTGCAGGTCAAGGCAGGAGAGTGACGGTAACTCGCTGTGACGTTAGCTCAGATGCTCCTCAGTTTATGCCGAGGTCTGATTCCTGGCTTTCAGCAGACAGCACACTCACGCCCATCCTCTGGTCAGCCTCGGGGGCATTTTACCTTGGACCACTGTGCCCGGGAGTCAGGGGTCAGGGGAGTGGAAGGAAACAGTGGGTAGTGGTGCAGGTATGCCCGCTGTGAAGATTAACGTGACAGAGGCTTCACATGTATCAGGTATAACATGTTTTAGTAATGAACATTTGACCTTTCCATTCCCCTACCTACAGATAATGATCCCCGCCCTCCCCCCCAGCCCCCTAGTGCCCATTCAGTGATCATCTCGCTTCTTGATCTTTCGTGGTCTACTGCTACGACTAGCTTTGTTCCCAGGATACACATCAGACATGGAGGCATCCTGCTGCTTTCCGCACCCTGGGGCCTTTGACGCCCTTGGCGGATGTCCTCTGAAGGGCTCCAGTCGACTTACCGGTGTCATAGGTCTCAGCCTGCGAACTTTTCCTGCCCGCTGCCCTTGAAATGTACTGGCGTCAGGAGGGGGGATTCATAAGCTCTGGAGTCTGCCGTCGTCTCCTTGGTGGCAGGACCAGTTTGGCCTCCAGTGCTTCATCCTCCCTGATGGTGCCCGTAGTGCTCTGGGAGTCTCCATGGGATCGAGAGGCAGCTGGAGTGAGCTCGCGAGGCCTTGGAGTCATCTGGCTCTGCCAGCCCTGGCAGCTCCCTAATGTCTGCACCGTGGTGTTGACGCATTCAGCGACAGGCCTATGCTCTGCAGCATCTCAACAATGTCCAGCTGGCTCTCGGACATGTCCCTCAGTGACTGGAACATGATGTTGAAGCCCTCAGCCATGGTCATCGCAGACTCAATCATCCCTTGGCCGTCACCACTCAAGATGCGGACGGTGTGCTCCAGGGTTTCCACTGCGGTCGCCACCCTAGCAGTGTTGGCCTCGGTGCCATCTCCAGCACCTGTAGCCTTTAGGACTCCTCCAAACAGCTGTGAACGACGCTGACACCCCCTCCTGAATCTCACGGCTGTATCCTATCATCTGCATCAGCTCTGGGAGAACCTTGCCCAGATGCCGAACTCCGAGGAGACCACCATTGAGGCACACAGCTTTCACCTGCACCTTCCAAAAACAAAATCACATTTCACACATAATTATTTGAGCATGACGCAGAAAAGGTACCTTTTAGAACTGATGATTCCATTGATTTTTCAAGTTATGTTCCAAAGAACAGCAACAAGTTCATAGGGATCGTACTTAAAATTTGAATTAAAATAACAAAGATCGGCAAAATGTAGAATATTTTATCACAATGGGGAAATTACGATGTCCAAATATAAAATTAGCTTTTCAGAGCTAGTGAGGGTGTTGAGCCATAATCATGAAATTAGTACATAACTAAAAACCCAGTTACTCATCATTCCGTCAATTATTTTCAAGGGTTTTTACTGCAAGACTAACAGCATGAGAGTGGCTACCCTCTGAAGAACCAGGAAATCAATGACAGCAACCTCTTCCATGTGCAAACCCCTGATGTCACTGTCATTTTCAATGGAGTGATGACTGCAAACTCTGACAATTTTGGTACCATTACAGTCATAAAATCCTTGTCTATTCTTCTTTCAAGTGGGGAGCTGAATTTTGGAACCTACTTTACCAACTCCAAGCCCCCTGGACAAATATCTACCAGTTCACCATCTTCACTGCTGCCTCGGTTTCCTTCGCCATATGTGAGAACATAAACTGGACCCAATACTCCGACTGCAGACATTGCAGGGAAAATGCAATCTTCAACAGCTAATTATTGCCCAAGTTATCGTGACTAAATTACCATCATGCCTTGAGAGGACAATTGATGGTTTCTGTTGGAATTTGCTGAAATGTAGCATTCTGCAGTAATCTTGTTTCCTCAGACAGTGCTATCAAATTGAACAAAACCACTATGTTCATCCGTGTTTGAAATGAAGGAACAAACTCTGAGAATTAATGAGTTCGAACCGCTTCAGATAAGATGCTAACAATTAACAATAGCTGGTGGGCTAAAGACACTAACTCATTTGAAAGAATGCTATGTAGATCAGTGCAGCCGAACATCGGAGGTTCAGGAACTGTCCCCAAGCAGTCTGAGTTGATGGAAAGTTAACTGTATTCATGACAATGGCCGGGATAATATTGGGGGGCAATGGGGGGAGGATTGCGAGGAGGGGTGGGTTTAAGAGAGGGAGTGGGTAGGAAGGAAGGGTTGATTTTGACCTCAGTGGAGACTTCTTCTTCTCCTGTATAAAGACAGGTAGATGGAGTGTGAGCACATTAAGCTATTTTGCTGGTAGGGACAGATTGCAGGCTGCTAATTCTGTGGCTGCTAACTAACTTTGTGACTCCCTAGAACCTGACCACTATGTATAAGGTACAAGTGTGGAGTGACTTAGAATAGTTGACTGATAACCTAACCAGCACCTACACCATTCGGTCCCTTCACCACCTATGCAAAGTGGCAGCAGTGTGTACCGTGTACAAGCTGTACTTCAGCAAGTTATCAAGATTCCTTGAACAGTATGCTCCAAACTCATGAGCTCCACCAGCTAGAAGGACAAGGACAGCAGCCATGTGGGAGCAGCAGCTCTGTAATTTGCCCTGCACTCCACACCCTATGGCTGTGCTGTCACTGTAGTTGGGTGAAAATCCTGCAGTTGCCTTGCTAATAGCACAGCACATGGACTGCAGTGACTCAGTAAGGCATATTCCACCACCTTTCCAAAGCTATTTAGGGGTAGGCAAGAGAAATGCTGGCCTTGCCAGTGATGCCCAGGTCCCATGAGTCACAAATAAGTGGTTTGGTGGATTGGAAAGGTAGAAGGTTCACTTACCTTAACGGCACTGGTTAAATCATTGACCTTTTTCCTGCACTACAAGGCAATTCTCCTCTGCAGGGTGCTGACCAAGCTGGCTACCTCCCTCCAGGCAACAGTGGTCACCTTGGGCAGCCTCAAAGGCCTCCATGAGATGTTCGAGGCATGCATTGGTGAAGCAGGGAGTCATTACTTGCTGCCTTCTCCAGCTCATCCTTTCCTTCTTTGTTAGCAAAGGCCTGTTTAGGTGCCTTTTAAATATGGAACCCAGACATGATGGTGGGGTGTCCAACGACCTGCCTACCTCACATGCGACTCGATGTGGAATACGTACGTGCATAACTAATGAAGCAGCGAGCAGACGATTATGTGCAAAGCCATGCCCTGTTCTGAATTACTCTTACTTTCTCATCCTGCCACAAAACCTATGGAGTATGGGGAAAATTCCGCCCAATGCTCCTATAAAGCCTGGTAAAATGTAATTGATTCATTTATTTGACCACAAGACTGTACGATATAGGAGCAGAATGAGGGCATTCGGCCCAATGAGTCTCCTTCGCCATTTCACCATGGCTGACATGTTCCTCATCCCTATTTTCCTGCCTTCTCCCCATAACCCCTCATTCCTCATCCCCTCATTAATCAATAAATCCTCTTATTAATCAAGAACACCATATTTGTGCTTGAAGTGCTGTTACTGACAGGGCTACAGACCAAGACAATTAAGGTGGAAACGGACAGAATAATTATTTCTTAAAACATAAGAATTAGGAGCAAGAGTCGGCAATCCAGCCTCTCGAACCTGCTCCACCATTGCAATATGATCATGGCTGATCTTATGAAATTAAAAAATGAAAATTGCTTATTGTCACAAGTAGGCTTCAAATGAAGTTACTGTCAAAAGCCTCTAGTCGCCACATTGCGGCGACTGTTCGGGGAGGCTGGTACAGGAATTGAACTGTGCTGCTGGCCTGCCTTGGTCTGCTTTCAAAGCCAGCGATTTAGCCCCTGTGCTATCTCCACCGTCCTGCCCATTCTCCGTAATTACTAATTACGAATAACATTACTAATTAAAAATCTGTCCAACTCCTCCTTAAATTTACTCACTGTCTGAGCATCCGCTGCACTCTGGGGTAGCGAATTCCATAGATTCACGACCCTTTGGGACAAGTAGTTTATCCTCATCCGTTTTAAATTTGCTACCTCTTATCCTGCGACTATGACCTCTCGTTCTAGAATGCCCTATAGGAGGAAGCATCTGCTCCACGTCTCCTTTATCCATATCTTTTAGCATCTTAAATACTTCAATTTGATCTCCCCTCATTCTTCTCAACTCTCGAGAGTATAGGCCGAAAATGATCAATCTCTCTTCATTTGACAAACCCCTCATCTATTATTCTTCACTATACCTTCCCAAAATCCACCTCATACCTCATGCATGTTTCACAATTCTGAACATTTTCCACCAGACTTTGCCCTAAATGTGCATTGTGTAACACTTTAACTGTTACTTGGTATAACATCCTTGAAACATTTTGCCCCCAATACCTTTCTTACATTGAAGAACTTCTACCGTTTTTCCACCTTATTCATGTTGGCCCTCAACCTCTTAATTTGATCCAAACTATCTCACTGCCTTTTCAAAGTCTTTTGAAAATTGACAAGTGGTTTAATTAAGGCAAATGATAACTGCAATTCTTCCAACACAAAACCGATGGAACTTATGAAGCTGCTAAAATCTGCTATTCAATAAACCACACTCCCATGCTTCTCCCCCATTAATCCAAATACTTCAGGTGGGATTCTCCGTCCCGCCGCACCCATTTTCTGGTGTGCCGCACCCCCGCTGGCAGAGGGACCCTCCGGCCTGGCAGCCGGCCAATGTGGATTCCCATTGTGAGCACCCCCACACCGTCGGGAAATCCGCGCTGCCAGCGAAGGGAGGATCCCGCCGATGGAGAATCCAGCTGCTTGTTCTTTCCTCATAGACCTGCGGATGTATCTTTCTAAAGTATATATCCAATCCTCAAAGAATTTACAGTGTAGAAGGAGGCCATTCGGCCCATCAAGTCTGCACCGGCCCTTGGAAAGAGCACCCTACTTAAGCCTCCACCCCATCCCCGTAACCCAGTAACCCCCACATAACCCTTTTGGACACTTAAGGGCAATTTAGCATGGCCATTCCACCTAACCTGCACATCTTTGGACTGTGGAGGAAACCGGAGCACCCAGAGGAAACCCACGCAGACACGGGGAGAATGTGCAGACTCCGCACAGACAGTGACCCAAGCTTTTCTGAAAAAGCAGCATGGTAGCACAATGGTTAGCACTGTTGCTTCACAGCTCTGGGACCCTGAAACTGTGAAGCAACAGTGCTAATCACTGTGCTACCATGCCGCTTTTTCAAAAATTACTAGTTAATCTGCATCTGATATAATTTTAATTAATATATTTCAGGTCACAAGAACACGTTATGAAAAAAATTATTTCCTTTCTGGTTCTTTTGCCAATTACCTCAAATTTGTGGCTTATTTTATTTTATTTATTCACTGGATGAGGGCATCACTGGCTAGACCAGCATTTATGGACAATCTTTGATTGTCCTTGAACTGAGTTACTTGCCACATCAGAGAGCACTTAAGTGCTGCTGTGGGTCTGGATAGCAGATGGACATTAGTGAACCAGATGGGTCTTTATAACAATCGACAATGGTTTCATAGTCATTTTTAGACTTTTAATTCCAGATTGTTTTAATTCAAATTTGTACCCGGATCCTCGGAGAGTTATGCTGGGTCTCTGGATTACCAGTCTTGGGACAATCCACAACGCCACCACCTCCCCCTAATTGACCAGCCAGTGGAAACAAGCTACTTGTTTATGCTGTCACAACCTCTCGTAATTTTGAAGATGTCTTTGATCCCTCAACCTTCTCTGCTCTATAGTGAATAATCTCAGTTTCTTCAGCCTCTCCAATAACTGAAGTTCCTCATCCCTGCATCCTCTGCAAGATAGGTGATATCCGTGCTAAAGTCCAATATGGTTTGATCATTTCTAATCATCTTTTTTTTGTCAAATGTTTTATGAAAGTCTTAAGTGCTATGATCTGCTATTGTGGCCACTTCAATAAAAACCTCCATTGCTTGCAAATTTTCTTTATTGAGAGAGTATCAGAAGATTGAATTTTAATGTCATTTCATATTAATATGGTTGCACTGCTCGTCTTAGTTTGATGAATCGATAAACATTTCTCCAACTCGTTCTGAACTTTAGTGGCTTGCTGTGGGCAAGGTGCTTTTCATGAATCATGTTTATATTCTGTTTCAGGTGTACTTGCTTTGACAGAATATTACCTCTGAGCTAGACTTTCAATGCAGATGCATTATTGCATATCTGGGATAAAGGCTGTCCTATTATTATATTCTAATGATAATATAATCACCAAATAAACAGAAAATGCTGGAAATACCGAGCAGGTCAGGCACCATCTGTGGAGACAGAAGTAGGTTATTGTTTCAAGTTGATGGCCTTCCAGCAGGGTGGAAAATGTCAGAGATGCAACAAGTTTTTAAAAAGTACAATTGAAGGAAAAGAGGTGGAGAAGGAAAGAATGAAAGAGAAAGTCTGTCGTAGGGTGACAGGCAGGAGAGATTAAGTAATAAAATGGATAATGGCACAAACAAGGTAATGCAACAAGCAAAGAATGGGTCTGGAGAAGGATTTTTTTAATTCATTCATGGAATGTGGGTATTGCAGGCTGGGCCAGCATTAATTGCCCATCCCTAATTGCCCTTGAGTTAAGAGCCATGTTGCTGTGGACCTGGAGTCACATGTAAGCCAGCCAGACCAGGTAGGGACAGCAGATTTTCTTGCCTAAAGGACATTGGTTTCATGGTCATTATTAGACTTTTAATTCCAGATTAATATTGATTGAAATTTCACCATTTGCAGTGGCAGGATTTGAACCTGGTCCGCAAAGCATTGCTCCGGCTCTCGGCTTTACAAGCCCAGTGACAATACCACTATGCCATCACCTCCCCAGTGTCAACTGGAATAGCAGAATCAGCATTTGGTGACTGAAAAATGGGAGCAGTGATTATGACCTGAAATTATTGAACTCAGTGTTTGGTTTGGAAGGTTGCAAAGCACCGAACTGAAGATGAATGGCTAGAAATTGGCTTGTGTAGTGTCACTTGTAGCGGTGATAAGGAAGTCTTGCACCGCTTTCGGGTGTAGCCTGCAATGTCGGCCACTTTCTAGATGGTCTAATGTGGTGTGAAGGCAGAAGAAGATCTCAAACAGGTACATATCTGTGCAAGGACAGAATGAACCAACACCATCCTGATGCCACACAGCTCAACCAATTGATGAAACACCAGGATTGAAAATTTATTTACAGCCGTCCATCTTACAGATTCCTTACCAAAGGACAGGCTCGCAGCTGCAAAATGGGACCTGAAAATTTGTAAATTAAAGTGCGATGCCACAAGTTGAAGGTGAGATAGTCTTGCTAACCTGTCCACACATAGAGTTGGTGCGAGCTCTTTACTGGATCCTGGAGGTTTTTATTATGCCACTTTCACATAGCTGCTAGTTGTGGTGATATACATCACTGTAAGTACACAAAGGGTTAATGTACATACACTACACCTAACTAGACACTAGAGGGAGCTCCAGAGACATGACACACAGACAGTCAACCAATAGGTCAGTAAGATAGGACACAACCATTGGGCATTCAAGATACACACAGAGGTGACACTACCACAGGAGGGCATTACACCAATGCATATATAAGGACACAGCACACATGCTCAGTCTCTTTCCAGTGGAGACTCTCACTGAGTACACAGGGTTGATTTGAAACACATCACACCCACCACATGGATTGTAGTAGACAAGTTCGTCAGTCTGAGTAACTCTAGAAGGATTAACAGTAGAGTCGAATCCACGTAGGAGAATTGTTAACGGTAATAAATGTGTTAAAGCTATCTCCAAGTCTGAATCTTCCTTTGTCAGTATGCACATCAAGGAAACCGCTTATGCTACGTCAAGAGCATAACAAAACATGGTACCAGTGAGTGACTGTTAAATCCGTATGGTTACAACTCAGCAAACAGTGACAACCAGCAACAGCAGCCAGGAAAGATGATGTTCGGGATTCCGGTTCCACAGCAGTTCAGGTACCAAGGCAATCTCAGTGAAAACTGGCGTTGGTTCAGGCAGAGATTCGAGATCTACCTGGTAGCGTCTGACGTAGATGGCGTGGCAGATGCAGAGAAAATAAAGCTTCTACTTACCATCGCGGGTCCAGAAGCAGCTGAAATCTTCCAGACCTTCAAATACTCAAAGGGTCAAAACAAGGGCGACTTCCAGGCAGTCCTGGACAAATTCCAAGAATTCTGCGAGGAACATACAAGAAGAAAAGGTAAAAGAGGCGCCAAAACTCACCACGAGGTAGGCTTGCAGCAACGAATGGAAGTTTTGAATTGCAGCCATCTTGGAAACGGTGCTGCACATGCGCAGTTGCGCGAAGAGTGCACAGACCGGGAAGGTCCGTTTGCGCATGCGCGAGAAGCCGCGCATGCGCAATTGCAAAAAGGCCCCAAGTAAAGGATTAGCGATATGCGCATGCGCAATCGCTTCCTACGACCTACGTCACACGCTTCATGGCGTCAGAGGTCCCGGACCACGCCCACTTAAAGGGGAAATGTCCCAAAACACGAAAAACATAATTTAAAGCCGTAAAACCCGATTCTTTCACCTGGAACGACAGCACAATGAAATCCGACCAGTCGCTGAAAGTAACCTCCGCAGAACCCTGCAACAAGCAGTTGGCACCGCCCAAAGAGAAGATATGGTCCAGGAAGACAACGACTCAGACCAACATTTCACCTTGAGAGGTGGCTACCCCAATATCAAATCCGTACCACAACGAGATGTGTTGTCCATTGAAGACCCCGACGACGAGTTCTTCGGATTGGGGAATCTTCAGCCCAGCATACGCGACATCCCGACTCGTGAGTGCAGGATGATGCTGCGGCCTGACGCCAAGAGACAGAGAGCGGTACAAGCCCACAGAGAGCGGCCTGCTGCCACGCAGAGAGTGGTCCAGGCACCGCAAAGAGTCCCCGACTCCACACAGAGAGTTGTCCACGCACCATGAAGGGTCCCAGCCTCCACACAGAAAACGATGAAAGACGCAACAGCGAGACCAATGCACGATTCCACACAGGGAACGCTGCAGGGCTCCACAGAGGGAGTGACACAAGCCTCCACAGCGAGCTTGTGGACAGCCTCCATGATAGAAGCAATGCAAGACTCCAAAGCACAGTCCTTGAATGAACAAGACCATGAGGGTCTAGCAACCTCCTCTGAGCAACCAGCAGCAGACAATGCAAGTCTGCCACACTCAAGTGAACAACAGAAAGACTATGATAATCTGCCATGCTCCAGTGAACAGCAAGAAGACTATGACAGTCTACCACGCTCCCCTGAACAACAAAGCGACTATGACAGTCCAGTGCGATTCCACAAGTTGAAGGTGAGATGGTCTTGCTAACCTTTCCACACATAGAGTTGGTGCGAGCTCTGTACTGGATCCTGGAGGTTTTTATTATGCCACTTTCACATAGCTGCTAATGATGACAGGTGATAACCTCACCCAAGATATGGAGGCTAATTTATTGCCTCCTGGTCTGGTACAGCACTGGGGAATGGCAGCGAGGTCAAGCTCTACAAGGAGGAAGGAAGGAGCAGGACAGAAAGGAGAAGTATGAGAAGGCAGAAAGGAAGCAAATATAAAATCAAATTACTGCAGATGCTGGAATCTGAGACAAAAATAGAGTCTGGATGACTGTCAAAGCGAGAGAGAACTGGAAATGGCGTCAGATTCATACTGTACTGGGGGGGGGGGGGGTGTTGGCCGGGGCATGGAGCGGTGGGGCTGGATAGGGGGCCAGTGATATGTGGTGATTGACAAAGATGTCGAGGACAGAAGACAAAAGGAATGTAAATGAGGTTATTAAGGCTAAAAACATTGCTGATAATAGCACATAAAGAGATTAGTGGGAGCTGGTTTAGCACAGGGCTAAATCGCTGGCTTTGAAAGCAGACCAAGACAGGCCAGCAGCACGGTTCAATTCCTGTACCAGCCTCCCCGAACAGACGCCGGAATGTGGCGACTAGGGGCTTTTCACAGTAACTTAATTTTAAGCCTACTTGTGACAATAAGTGATTTTAATTTCATTTCATTTCATTGCCCACTCTCCTATCCTGTCCAAATCCTTCTGCAGCCCCCGCTGCTCCCTCAATACCACCTGTCCCTCTACAGATCTTTGTATAATCTGCAAATTTAGCAACAGTGCCTTTAGATCCTTCTTCTAGATCATTAATGTGTATTGTGAAAAGTTATGGTCCAAGCACCAATCCCCGAGGCACACCACTAGTCACTGGCTGCCATCCTGAAAACAACCCCTTTATCCCCATGCTCTGCCTTCTGTCAGTCAGCCATGTTGCTGTTTTTAATAATGATGCTCTTTAGAGTCGCCAGGTATCAAATTATACCACCACAAGGCTTTACTGGATATCGATCAAAGGACCAAACAATCAGTTAGTCAGTTCAAGTTCAAAGATGGTTTATTTACACACAAGGATTACTTTGACATGCAACACAAAACACTACAAGTTAAGCTACACCTAACAACTACAATAACCTATACTTAACTTCAGGGCAACCGGCTCTATGCAGATGGACAAGGCCTTTGTCCAGATCTTGCATGGCTCGGTGGAAGAAGTGGCTCTGTTTCTGCTGGGCTCATCCGTCTGGTCTTGAACTTGTCTGTCTGGTCGTTATGCTGCACTTGGGTTGGCATAGGCCGGATCCAAGAGAGACCGAGCACATGGCTGTGTCTCTTCTTATCCCTCTGGGACTTCACGCTGTTTGGGGTGGTCCTTAACTTGGACCCAATAATTCGACAGGCTTCGATCACTGCCTTTGATTTGGCCAATAAAGGGGCGGGTGCCTTGATGGCTGGGCGTATTCTTAGCGGTCATTGCCCTTGGCTGTTTGGGCTCCCTGAGTAAAGGGAGTGGCGCTGATTAGTCTGTATCTGTATGGGTTTCTTGAGTGCAGTCCTATTGTTGTGGGGAAATGGGCCATCATAATGCAAAAGAGCGGGGGTTTTGATCGCGTCTAGCTGTTTGGGTTGCAAATGCACACACAAGCTCTGAGTCTGTCTGAGTCCTGGGTTGGCCATAATTCCCGTGGTCCTTTGCAGGTGGCCATCTGAGATGGCTACATCCTATCCTCTTGATCCTGAATGCGAAGCGTGGTGGATCACACTGTTGATCCCTTATCCATCCCTGGTGTGCCGGTTACCCTTGGTCAAGGACAGGTTCTACACTACTCTGTCCTATGTTTTTGGAGAATTTACCTAACATTTTTATTAACGCATCATACATTCATAATTTCTAACGGGTCACTATGAAACATTTCACTATTACGCATTTAACTTAATCGCACAAGGGGACATCTAACTAGCACTACCTAAGCTACTCTCATGCTGCTGGCAAATACCAAAAAGAACTTATATACAATACAAAATTACAAAACAGCAGCATCACATTTCTACTTAATCTATCAAAATTACAGAGATATACGGTCTTTATTGTTATCAGCGATTACAGTGTTTGTTGATTTGGGTGAATTCCAAAGAAGGGGGCTCGGAGTGTATATATCGGAGAGCGGGAGGCTCTTTTTCACCATTTGCGGAGTCTAAGAGTCTGGATGACACTGCAGATTATTGCAATTACCAGAAGGACCTCTACTGTGTATGAAAGGGGGTACCATTTGGCAATGTTTTCGCACCAAGTGGGGGTTTCACTGTCTATCTCTATGTGTGGTGTGGTGTCCGGGCTAGGGGTGTCATGTTGTGTGGCGGCGTTCGGGGCTGATGTGGTGTGTGGTACAGAGGCTTGTAACGCGCGCAGTTGTAGGAGACCAGCAATGATCACAATGTCATCAGTCCTCTCTTCATCTTGTCTTCTGTCTCCCGTTTTCCGTATATTCTTGGGGGTGCAAGCATAATATCTGTTATTATCTTCGGTTAATATCTCGTATATTTGTCTTTCTCTCCTTAACTTCAATTACCCATTAGAATCGTCACCATGTGCGACTCCCTCATTTTTTTTTTGAAATAACATTTTGAGAGACAAGACATTGCCAAAATTTGTAAATGCAGAGATTCTCACAGCTGGTGGGCGATGCGGGGAGTGGGCCCGTCCAGTCTTTCCTTTACTGCAACCAGTAATGGCTGAGGCTCATCTTAACGAGGCGAATTTTAGGGCGGCCAGTTTTATAGCGTTTCGTCATCCCTGGGTCCAGAGGTAGTTCGCGTGTAGCAGCATATGTGGCAACCAAGTGTGTCAAACGTGTAAATAGCAGGTGGTGATCGACCAGAGGGTCGCGGAAGGTAAAGGGATGAGTGTACAGACTGTGGCAAAGGGCATTCTTTATCCCACAATAAAGAGCAGAGAAGGGAAAACTAAGACGTGCCAAAGACAGTGAAAAGTGTAAAGAACCATTCCAGAGTGATGCACGATCAATTGCACAGAGACGAGAGTTGAATACAACTGAGGCTTTATTACTCTAAGATGTGTGGCCTCCTACAGCAGCTGGTGAAATGGCTGCTGTATAGGGAGCACACATATTTATACTCTGCCTACTGGGCGGAGCCAGTAGGCAGGGACTACTCCTGTACCTGTAGTACAGGGCTTTACCTCACATCTCCTAATATATACAACAGTGGTGATTACCACACAGAGTAGTCGAAGTGACGGGAACATGAGGTGCGTGTGGGCCATTAGAGTGCAAACGAGCGGGGGTTTCAATTGCATCTAGCTATCTGGGTTGCAAATGCACACACAAAATCTGAATCTGTCTGAGTCCTGGGTTGCCCATAATTCCAATGGTCCTTTGCAGGTGGCCATCTGAGATGGCTACAGCCAATTCATGCCAGGATCTTACCCTTAACACCAGGGACTCTTCACTTGTTCAACAATCTCATGTGCGGCACCTTGTCAAAAGCCTTCTGGAAAGCTAAATAAATCATGTCCACGGGCTGTCCTTTGTCTAACTTCCTTGTTACCTCCTCAAAGAACTCGAACAGATTTGTCAGACATGACCTCCCTTTGACAAAGCTGCACCGACTCAGTCCTATTTTATTATGCACTTCCAAGTACTCCGTGATCTCATCTGAGCCCGGCCAGGTGGTAGAAGTTTCAGTAGGACAGCACCTCGGGAACAATGACCACAATTCAATAAGTTTTAAAGTGCTGGTGGACAAGGATAAGAGTGGTCCTAGGGTGAATGTGCTAAATTGGGGGAAGGCTAATTGTAACAATATTAGGCAGGAACTGAATAACCTAGATTGGGGGCGGATGTTTGAGGGTAAATCAACATCTGACATGTGTGAGGCTTTCAAATGTCAGTTGAAAGGAATTCAGGACCGGCATGTTCCTGTGCGGAAGAAGGATAAATACGGCAAATTTCGGGAACCTTGGATGACGAGAGATATTGTAGGCCTCGTCAAAAAGAAAAAGGAGGCATTTGTCAGGGCTAGAAGGCTGGGAACAGACGAAGCCTGTGTGGAATATAAGGAAAGTAGGAAGGAACTTAAGCAAGGAGTCAGGAGGGCTAAAAAGGGATCACGAAAAGTCCTTGGCAAATAGGGTTAAGGAAAATCCCAAGGCTTTTTACATGTACATAAAAAGCAAGAGGGTAGCCAGGGAAAAGGTTGGCCCACTGAAAGATAGGCAAGGGAATCTATGTGTGGAGCCAGAGGAAATGGGCGAGGTACAAATGAATACTTTGCATTAGTATTCACCAAAGAGAAGGAATTGGTGGATGTTGAGTCTGGAGAAGGGTGTGTAGATAGCCTGGGTCACATTGAGATCCAAAAAGACGAGGTGTTGGGCGTCTTGAAAAATATTACGGTAGATAAGTCCCGAGGGCCTAATGGGATCTACCCCAGAATACTGAAGGAGGCGAGAGAGGAAATTGCTGAGGCCTTGACAGAAATCTTTGGATCCTCACTGTCTTCAGGTGATGCCCCGGAGGACTGGAGAATAGCCAATGTTGTTCCTTTGTTTAAGAAGGGTAGCAAGGATAATCCAGGGAACTACAGGCCGGTGAGCCTTACGTCAGTGGTAGGGAAATTACTGGAGAGAATTCTTCGAGACATGATCTACTCCCATTTGGAAACAAATGGACATATTAGCGAGAGGCAGCACGGTTTTGTGAAGGGGAGGTCGTGTCTCACTAAGTTGATAGAGTTTTTCGAGGAGGTCACAAAGATGATTGATGCAGGTAGGGCAGTGGATGTTGTCTGTATGGACTTCAGTAAGACCTTTAACAAGGTCCCTCATGGCAGACTGGTACAAAAGGTGAAGTCACAAGGGATCAGGGGTGAGCTGGCAAGATGGATACAGAACTGGTTTGATCATAGAAGGCAGAGAGTATCAATGGAAGGGTGCTTTTCTGATTGGAGGGCTGTGACTAGTGGTGTTCCGCAGGGATCAGTGGTGGGAACTTTGCTGCTCGTAGTATATATAAATGATTTGGAGGAAAATGTAGCTGATCTGATTAGTAAGCTTACAGACAACACAAAGGTTGGTGGAATTGCGGATAGCGATGAGGATTGTCAGAGGATACAGCAGGATTTAGATCGTTTGGAGTCTTGGGCAGAGAGATGGCAGATGGAGTTTAATCCAGACAAATGTGAGGTCATGCATTTTGGAAGGTCTAATGCAGGTAGGGAATATACAGTGAATGGTAGAATCCTCAAGAGTATTGAAAGTCAAAGAGATCTAGGTGTACAGGTCCACATGTCACTGAAAGGGGCAACAAGGAGGAGAAGGTAGTCAAGAAGGCATACGCATGCTTGCCTTCATTGGCCGGGGCATTGAGTATAAAAATTAGCAAGTCATGTTACAGCTGTATAGAACCTTAGTTAGGCCACACTTGGAGTATAGTGTTCAATTCTGGTCGCCACACTACCAGAAGGATCTGAAGGCTTTAGAGAGGGTGCAGAAGAGATTTACCAGGATGTTGCCTGATGTGGAGGGCATTAGCTATGAGGAGAGGTTGAATAAACTCAGTTTGTTATCACTGGAATGACGGAGGTTGAGGGGCGACCTGATAGAGGTCTACAAAATTATGAGGGGCATAGACAGAGTGGATAGACAGAGGCTTTTTCCCAGGTTAGAGGGGTCAATTACTGGGGGGCATAAGTTTAACGTGCGAGGGGCAAGGTTTAAAGGAGATGTACGAGGCAAGTTTTTTACACAGAAGGTAGTGGGTGCCTGGAACTCGCTGCCGGAGGAGGTGGTGGAAGCAGGGACGATAGTGGCTTTTAAGGGGCATCTTGACAAATACATGAATAGGATGGGAATAGAGGGATACGGACCCCGGAAGTGCAGAAAATTTTAGTTTAGATGGGCAGCATGGTCGGACAGGCTTGGAGGACCGAAGGGCATGTTCCTGTGCTGTACTTTTCTTTGTTCTTTGTTTGTTTTACAATGGACTCTAAAATCTTACGAATGACCGAAGTCCGGCTAACCAGCCTATAATTTCCCATCTTCTGCCTCCCTCCCTTCTTAAACAGCAGCGTTACATTAGCCACTTCCCAGTCCTCTGGGACCCTTCCTGCCGCCAGTGATTCCTGAAATATCACCACCAATGCCTCCACAATCTCCTAAACTATCTCTTTTAGAACCCTGGGGTGTAGTCCATCTGGTCCAGGGGATTTATCCACCTTCAGGCCTTTCAGTTTCCCCGGAACCTTCTCCTTAGTGATGGTCACTGCACTCACCTCTGCCCCCTGATTCTCCTCGAGCTCTGGCATCCCACTGGTGTCTTCTACAGTGAAGACTGATTCAAAGTAACTATTCAGTTCCTCTGCCATTTCTTTGTTTCCTCTTATTACTTCTCCAGCCACATTTTCCAGTGGTCCAATGCCTATTTTTGCCTCTCTCGTACCTTTTATATATTGGAAAATCTTTTCCTAACTTCTTTTATATAACTGGTTACCTTGCACTCATATTTCATCTTCTCTCTCCTTATTGATTTTTTAGTTGTCCTCTGCTCGCTTTTAAAGGATTTACAATCCTCTGGCTTCCCACTATTTCTCGCCACTTTGTACACTTTTTCTTTTGTTTTTATGCTGTCTTTAACATCCCTCGTCAACCATGGATGCCTTGACTTCCCCTTCGCATGTTTCCTCCTCCTTGGGATGAATTTCTGTTGTGTCTTCCGAATAACCCCAAAAAACTCCTGACATTTCTGTTCCACTGTCTTCCCTACTAGGCTCCTTTTCCAATCAACTCTAGCCAGCTCCTCCCTCTTATCTTTGTCGTTACCCTTATTTAATTGTAGTACTGTTACATCTGATTACAGCTTCTCCCTCTCAAACTGCAGGGTACATTATATCAAATTGTGGTCACTGCTCCCTTCACCTTCAGATCCCTCATCAAGTCGACTCATTACTCATCACCAAATCCAGAATTGCCTGTTCCCTAGTGGGCTCTACCACAAGCTGCTCCAAAATACCACCTCTTAAACATTCCACAAATTCCTTTTCTTCAGATCCACTACCAACCTAATTTTCCAAGTCCACCTGAATATTGAAAGTCCCCCATGGTTATTGTGAAATTGCCTTTTTTGCATGCTTTCTCTATCTCCTGACTTATTTTCTGTCCCACATCCTGACTACTGCTATAGGGCCTGTATGTAACTCAGCGTCTTTTTACCTTTGCAATTCCTCAACTCTACCCACAGTGAGCTTAACTTCGGTAGTAGGGAAGATGCTAGAATCTATCATCAAGGAAGAAATAGCGAGGCATCTGGATGGAAATTGTCCCATTGGGCAGAGGCAGCATGGGTTCATAAAGGGCAGGTCGTGCCTGACTAATTTAGTGGAAATTTTTGAGGACATTAACAGTGCGGTAGATAACGGGGAGCCAATGGATGTGGTATATCTGGATTTCCAGAAAGCCTTTGACAAGGTGCCACATAAAAGGTTGCTGCATAAGATAAAGATGCATGGCATTAAGGGGAAAGTAGTAGCATGGATAGAGGATTGGTTAATTAATAGAAAGCAAAGAGTGGGGATTAATGGGTGTTTCTCTGGTTGGCAATCAGTAGCTAGTGGTGTCCCTCAGGGATCAGTGTTGGGCCCACAACTGTTCACAATTTACATAGATGATTTGGAGTTGGGGACCAAGGGCAATGTGTCCAAGTTTGCAGACGACACTAAGATAAGTGGTAAAGCAAAAAGTGCAGAGGATACTGGAAGTCTGCAGAGGGATTTGGATAGGCTAAGTGAATGGGCTAGGGTCTGGCAGATGGAATACAATGTTGACAAATGTGAGGTTATTCATTTTGGTAGGAATAACAGCAAATGGGATTATTATTTAAATGATAAAATATTAAAACATGCTGCTGTGCAGAGAGACCTGGGTGTGCTAGTGCATGAGTCGCAAAAGGTTGGTTTACAGGTGCAACAGGTGATTAAGAAGGCAAATGGAATTTTGTCCATCATTGCTAGAGGGATGGAGTTTAAGACTAGGGAGGTTATGCTGCAATTGTATCAGGTGTTAGTGAGGCCACACCTGGAGTATTGTGTTCAGTTGTGGTCTCCTTACTTGAGAAAGGACGTACTGGCACTGGAGGGTGTGCAGAGGAGATTCACTAGGTTAATCCCAGAGCTGAAGGGGTTGGATTACGAGGAGAGGTTGAGTAGACTGGGACTGTACCCGTTGGAATTTAGAAGGATGAGGGGGGATCTTATAGAAACATATAAGATTATGAAGGGAATAGATAGGATAGATGCGGGCAGGTTTTTTCCACTGGCGGGTGAAAGCAGAACTAGGGGGCATAGCCTCAAAATAAGGGGAAGTAGATTTAGGACTGAGTTTAGGAGGAACTTCTTCACCCAAAGGGTTGTGAATCTATGGAATTCCTTGCCCAGTGAAGCAGTAGAGGCTCCTTCATTAAATGTTTTTAAGATAAAGATAGATAGTTTTTTGAAGAATAAAGGGATTAAGGGCTATTGTGTTCGGGTGGGAAAGTGGAGCTGGGTCCACAAAAGATCAGCCATGATCTCATTGAATGGTGGAGCAGGCTCGAGGGGCCAGATATCCTACTCCTGCTCCTAGTTCTTATGTTCTTATGTTCACAGAGCTTCTATGCCTTCTGATCCTATATCGCTCCTTGCTATCGATTTAACTTCATTCCTTACTAACAATGCAACCCCGCCCCCTTTGCTTATCTGCCTGTCCTTTCGATAGGACACATATCCTTTATATTTAGATCCAAGCCCTGATCCCCTTGCAGCCATGTCTCTGTGATGCCCACAACATCGTACTGGCCAATTTCAATGTACGCAACAAGCTCATTGACCTTCTTCTGTATACTGCTCGCATTAAGTCCAACACCCTCAATCCTGCATTGACCACTTACCTCCCTTCTCACACTTGTCACTTTTTTTGCTCTGTCTAAGAGTGATGTTGTTCTCTTATTTTTGTTCTCTATTTCCCCTTCAGTTATGACAGCTTCTAAGCTAACACTCTGGTTCCCACCCCCTGCCATACTAGTTTAAATCCTCCCGAGTGGCCCTAGCAAATCTCCCAGGCAGGATATTGATGCCCCTACAGTTTAGCTGCATCCCATCCTTCTTGTACAGGTCCTTTCTGCCCCAGAAGAGATCCCAATGGTCCAGAAATCTGAAACCCTCCCTCCTACACCACCGGTTTAGCCACGTGTTTAGCTCCACTATCCTCCTATTTCTATCCTCACTGGCACATGGCACAGGGAGTAATCCTAAAATTACAGCCCGAGAGGTCCTACTTTTTAGCTTATTGCCTTACTCCCTGAACTCCTTCTGCAGGACCTCATCACTCTTCCTGCCTATGGCGTTAGTACCTATGTGTACTCCGACCTCTGGCTGTTCACCCTCCCCTGCAAGATGTCCTGTGTTCTTTCAGAGTTCTTTTGTCTTCTGTCCTCAACATCATTGTCAATCTCCACGTATCGCTCGCCCCCAGAAAGGAGGCATCCTCGCCCCATGTAACTTGATGGCAATTCTAGTAATCTGTTTAAGAACAGGTTATTGTACTGCTTTCAGAGTCTGAATGTCCTGCCTAACATCGAGGTTTATAATAATAATCTTTATCGTCACAAGTACGCTTACATTAACACTGCAATGAAGTTACTGTGAAAAGCCACTAGTTGCCACTTTCTGGCGCCTGTTTGGGTACATGGAGGGAGAATTCAGAGTTTCCAAATTACTTTCAAGCATGTCTTTCAGGATTTGTGGGAGAAAACCGGAGCACCCGGAGGAAACCAATTCAGACACAGGGAGAGCGTGCAGATTCCGCTCAGTCAGTGACTCAAGGCGGGAATCGATCCTGGGACCCTGGAGCTGTGAAGCAGCAGTGTTAACCACTGTACTACCGTGCCGTATTTATACATACAATTACTGCAGTATAAACCTGCATCGCAGCAGCATACACCTCATGAGCTCAGTCTGAGTTCCCACTGCAGTACTGAGCTGCCAGAAGGATCCCGCCTGGATGCTGCAGTCCATGCTGAATCAATGACCACCAGAAACTGCATCATAGTTGGGTCTGCTATCACAGAATCATCGAATCTCTACAGCGCAGAAGGCAGCCATTCACCCCATCGAGTCTGCACTGGCCCTTGGAAAGAGCACCCTACTTAAGCCCAGGCCACCACCCTATCCCCGTAATCCCACCTAACCTTTTGCCCACTAACGGGCAATAATTTTAGCATGGCCAATCCACCTAATCTTCCCATCTTTGGATTGTGGGAGGAAACCGGAGCACCAAGAGGAAACCCATGCAGACACGGGGGAAACTCCACAAAGACAGTCACCTTAGGCCGGAATTTAACCTGGGTCCCTGGAGCTGTGAAGCAGTATTGCGAACCACTGTGCCACCATGCTGCCCAGGAGTTGGTCATCACTTGCAAGCTGAAAAGTGGACACAGTTATCTCTGGAATGTTGGAGCCGGACTCCTCCATGTTCTCAGACACTGACAAGAGGCTCTTTGGAGAACCTGCTAATAAGTCAAACATCTTGTAATGCATGTAGTTAACAGCCTCCTGTAGTCTGCCCCATTGTAATCCTCATCTGAGCCTGCTGCCGCAGAACTGACCCAAGCCTTTCCCTCCAGTGAGGTGGCACATGAGTTACCCTTTGCCCTTTACTTGGTTGCAGGCCAGTCATGCCTGATGACTCACTACGTGAGAATCGCGACTCCATGCTATCCTCTAAACTCCTCACAGTGCCAGTCTCTGAGCTGGTGATTGTTTATTCAAGATTAAGTGACAGTGCACCTGTCATGATATTCAAACATACATCATAACAAATACATAATGATAGACAGACCAATGGACCAATTAGCACACATAACACGACAGCCAATCACAGATAAGAGCAGACACAGTATAAAACAAGAAACACGACACTTCCTGGGCAGTCCATCTGGGGACGGCACAGGGCCAGAACCTCATAGCAAGACACTCACACAGTCACAACATGCTGAGTACCAAGTCTGATGTATAAATAGTTTAATGGAATAAAACTGCGTTGTACCAATCGCAACCGTGTTGGTTCGTCTGTACTTCAGAGCATCCAACACTTCAGCACCCTCATCACTTACTTGGAGCAACTCCTGCTCTTCCTCCTGCCTCTGATGAGGCTGCCCAGGTGGAAGTTCTCCTGCATCTGAAAGCACAGGCGGAATGGGAGGATTGGTGTGAGGAAGGGGGAGGGGGAGGGGGAAAGCAGACGTTTCATGGTGACATCATCTTCAGCTTCCACTTGATGTTACCCTTGAGGATGAGATGGAGGAGGGAGTTGAAACGGGATGTAAGGCTGTCACGTACCATCATCCTGTACAGCCTCTGCTACTCCGCATATCATGGGCTATGTTTTCTTTGGTCCCTTAATGCAAAGCACCATCTCCTCCAAGGGGCTCAGCAAATGGATTCAAGGAGTCCAAGTTCTGCCTTCTGCTTCTATAGGTTGCTGTGGGCAACCTTCCACTGAAAAAGAGATAGCAATGTGCCAAGCTTGTGTGCAAAGTGTTTGGATGATGGACCTACCATACTGAATAGCTGGAGGTGTGTGGAAGCTGGGAGAGGTGGCTGTGATGCTGAGAGTATTGGTCGGTGTGTGGGTAAAATTGAGCATCTGAATGTTAGGTGGGAGTCTTGATTGGCAGTGTTGGCTTTTGGGTGAGTATTGGGTGTGTAGTGCATAGAGCTGGGTGAAAGATTGTTGGTGTATGGTAGTGAGATGTATTGTGCCAATGTATTCATCTACATTGTCCTGCCAGGTTAGGTCATTGAATTTTTTCCAGTATTGCTGTCATGTTTGTGGTGCGCGATTGCAAACTTTCACTTCACAGATGGCATGGACCCATTCCTTCCTCTGGCTGAACCTTGATGGTATTTCTCCACTGCAGGGAAACATTGCCTCTCTCATGGACTCCATTGGGTTGACTCGATTTCAGATGTGCAGTCTCCCTTTAATAGGCAGTGAACCTGTAAAAGAGGCAGGCTGCCTGCAGCATTACAGTGACCAATAAACAGGCCGCTGGCATCTTCAAAATCTGAGGTGCAGCTTTGGAGCAGCGAGGAAGCTACTCAGTCCAGTGACACTATCAAATTAATGAAGTACATAAACCAAAATTGTATGTACCCCGCAGGAATGGATACTGTTTTGCTGAACTTCATGAAAATAGTATAACAAGCTGAGGACAGAGAGGTCAGAGTGGGAATAGGATGCAGGATTAAAATGGCAAGCAACTGGAAGTTCATTGTCACCCCTGCAGAAACTTTCCACTCAGTCTGCAAGCTAATTTCAGGTTTCTAGCAACGGCAACACTTTGCGTTTTTTTCATATAACCACCAAGTTGGTTTGCATTGCCAACTACTTTGTCTTTCCATTAAGGCGCTTTAGACATAAATGTCAGTTCAGGGTTTGGTTATGGCCTCCTTCTGCACTGTAAATTCAATGATAATCTATGATTAATCTAGGACAAAGGATCGGCACAACATCGTGGGCCGAAGGGCCTGTTCTGTGCTGTATTTTCTATGTTCTATGTTACAAATGGAACTGGCTTTGACACATTTGCCTGCACGACTAGAGTATTTTTTGACAGAGAAATTTAGGCCATGAGCCTAATAAACATAGAATCCACTTAATACTTTCTCATTGTTCTCCCTGTGTCTGAGTGGGTTTCCTCCGGGTGCTCCGGTTTCCTCCCACAGTCCAAAGATGTGCAGGTCAGAGGTTTATCCACATAGACCATGATTGATGCGCAGTGTTACGAGATAGGGCAGGGGATTGGGCTAGGTAAAGTGCTCTTTCGGAGGGACGATAGAGACACAATGGGCCGAATGGCCTCCTTCTGTAGGGATTCTATGCCATTTTGAATATAGAATTATGCACACCAGAAGACGGACAGATATTCTTATCATTTCAGTAATTTAGCTGAGGTGAGAGAGTGCTCAACTTTCACTTTGGCCAATTCCATTATGATTCTCCACAAATTTGGAATAGGCACTAGGCTAATATGCAAACCCTTCAGTCAGGAAATGTGTACAATTTGTACAGTAGAATTATAGCTGGACCCATGAATCATCCAAGCATAGCTACATAGATCAATTCTACTTCATTTCCTCTGTTTCCTGTGAAGCATATGTTATTAAGTTGAGTTGGCAGCTAACAAGGAAAGATGCCAAGGACATGATTTCCCCCAGATATTTTAGATGCACAAGAGCCTCTGAGATGGCCAGATAGGGCCTTGAGCTGAAATGCTTGTTTAGCCCACATTTACAGCAAGGTGCCACCTTGGTAAAGAAGTTGAAATATACACTAGGAACACTCAAAGGATTGTAAAGGTCTGACTAACAATAAATTACTTTGCTTGTGCTCATTAAAGAGGTTGCAAAATATTTTTGTGATTGGAACTTTAATTCATGACCTCTCCTAACAGCGTCCAGTTGAGCAGGTGGAAAAGGGTCATTGTGAGAATTTCGAGCACTGCTTATTACTATACTCAGCTTTCACTGTTCACTTCACAGAATCAGAGAATAACGGAATTGTTGAATTGTTACAGCACAGAAGGATCAATTTACCTAATGCCACTCCTCATAACCCTGCACATTTTCCCTTTTTAGACAATTGCCTCTTTAATGCCTCAGTTCCTTCACCAAGCTCTCAGGCAGTGCATTCCAGCTGCTAACCACTCGCTGAATGAATAAACTTTTCCTCTTGTCTCTTTTGCCAATTACCTTAAACCTGTACCCTCTTGTTCTCGATCTATTTCTCCTGACCCCTCATGGTTTTTAATACCTCTATCAAATCACCCCTTAACCTTCTCTGCTCCAGTGAAAACAGTCCCAATGTCTCCAATCTATCCAGAGAACTGAAGTTCTTTATTCCTGGGCCCTGAATCTTTTCTGCACTCTCTCTAATTTCTTCACACCTTTCTGAAAATGTGGTGTCCAGAACTGAATGCAATATGCCAGTTTAAGCCAAGCCAGTATTCAAATTAAGTTTGACAGAACTTCCTTGCTGTCATACCTCACGCCCCTTTTAATAAAGTCTAAGATGCTGCATGCTTTATTAATAATGCTTTCAACCTTAGCTGCAACTTTCAATGACATATGCACATGTAAACCTTTGGCCCTGGGTTCCTGAACCGCCTTTAGAGCTGTATCTTTTTATTTGACATTGATCCTATGTTCTTCCTACCAAAACGGAATCATTTCACACTTCCCGACATTAAATTTCATCTGCCATTTGTCCGCCCATTCCTCCAACCAGATTTTGTCCTTTTCAAGTTATACATTATCCTCGCCACTGTTCACAATGCTTCCAAGTTTCATATCATCTGCAAATTTTGAAATTGTGCGCTGTACGCCGGTCTAGGCCAATACTCACCTCTAGGGAATTCTATGGCGAACATTCCTCCAGTCCGAAAAACACCCATCAACCACTATTCCCTATTTCCTGTCACTCAGCCGTGTATCCAGGTTGCTGCTTGCTGATGAGCATTTGGGTGGCGCGATAGCACAGTGGTTAGCACTGTTGCTTCACAGCACCAGGGATCCGGGTTTGATTCCTGGCTTGGGTCACTGTCTGTGCGGAGTCTGCACATGCACCCCGTGTCTGCGTGGGCTTCCTCCGGGTGCTCCGGTTTCCTCCCAAAGATGTGCTTGTTAGGTGAATTGGACATTCTGAATTCTCCTGCAGTGTACCCGAACAGGCGCCAGAGGTTTTCCACAGTAACGTCATTGCATTGTTCATATCTTCATAGGACGGGGTATCAAGTATAAAAGCTCGAAAATTAAGTTACAGTTGAATAGACATTGGTTCAGCCACAATTGGAATATTGTTTCCAATTCTGGTCAGCGCACTACCAGAAGGGCATGAAAGCTTTGGAGAGAGTACAGAAAAGGTTTACCAGGATGTTGCCTGGTATAGAGAGTATTAGCCATGAGGACAGATGAAATAAACTGGGGTTGAGAGACGGAGGCTGAGGGCCGAACTGATAGAAATTTATAAAATTATTTATAGATAGGGTGAGCCGTTGGAGGTTTTTTCCCAGGGCGGAAATTACAAATACAAGGGGGCATAAGTTCAAGGTAGGGGGGAAATGTTCAGTGGAGATGTGCAGGGGAAGTTTTTTACGCAGAGGGTGGTGTTGGCCTGGAATGCACTGCCAAGTGAGGTGGTTGAGGCAGATACGTTAGCGATCTTTAAGACTTATCTGGATAGGCACATGAACAGACGGGGTATAGAAGGAGACAGGTGGTTGGTCTAGATAGGACCCTTAATTGCACAGGCTTGGAGGACCGAAGAGCCTGTTCCTGTGCTGTATTGCTCATTGTTCTTTGTATAGTGTTATCCTAACTATCTGTGTTTCTGGGGTCTCATCTCAGGACACTCCCTCCCTTCAAACTCAACAGCAAGAGCCTCGAGGGACACAACAGCAGCTTTTATGGTGAGACTGAGGCAAACAGCTGAACATTGTGAATGTGGACTTGTCCTTAAAGAAATGTTGAGAGACAGCATAGTGTATGGGATAAATAATACGGCCAAACAAAAACAAAACTGCTGGCAGACGCAGAAATAACCATGCAAAATGTGCTCGAAATTTCCCTTGTTATGGAAAGCACATAAAATGACATAGTGGAGCTTCAAGGCGTGCAGGGCAGCGAGGAATACGAAGTTTGGAGAGAAGCTGCTAGTGGCAGCAGTGCCAAGGATGAGGATGCAGGGTTTGGTGAGCAAAGAAATGCAGAGCCTGAGAGAGTGCAAAGGTACAAGAGATACAGCCAGTAAAGCAAGATTTGTGAAGAGTGCTATCATTGTGCGGAAACCACTCCCAGGAAAATTGGAGGTTCAAGGAAGCTGTGTGTTATGCCTCCAGCAGAAAGGGGCAAATAATAAGCAAATGTAGGGTCAAGCAGGACCAGCCTGGTGCTAGCATGGTCAAGATTCCAGCTCCAGTGCACAGCATGGAAAGTAATTCTGAAGGGGGACCAAATGTATATGAGTTGAATAATATTATGGTGGGAAAAGTAGTCCCTATCTCAATAATACTGATGGTCATTGGCCGTCCACTCAAAATGGAGGTAGACACAGGAGCCTCTGCCACAGTCGTGGGAGAGCAAACTTGTCAATATTTACAGGGCGGGGTCCAATCCCTGGGATTAAAAATCACTATCATCAAGCTGCCTACGTATACAGGTGAAGAAATACTGATCTTGGAAACAACAACAGTCCCTGCCAACTGCCCTCAATTGTAGTTGTGGGCCAAAGGTCAACCTTGATGGGGTGCGATTGGCATCAGGAAATTGAACTAAATTGGCTATGAATTTTTAAAATTAATAAGTGGGGCCTATATGAAGTCCTCAGAAGATACCAAGACTTATTTCAAGTATTGGGCAAAATCCGAGGCTTGACAGTCAAAGATCATGTGGATCCGGAGTTAAAACCAAAATGCTATTGATCCAGGCCAGTGTCTTAGTAATTGTGAGAAGGTGAAGACTGAAATTAGGCGGTTAGAAGACTTCGGTATCATAAAGCCTGTGCACTGCTGCCTCACAGTGCTGAGGACCCGGGTTCTATCCCAGCCCTGGGTCATTGTCCATGTGGAGTTTTCACATTCTTCCCCTGTCTTCATGGGCCTCACCCCCATAACCCCAAAAATGTACAGGGTAGGTGGATTGACCAAGCTAAATTGCCCCTTAAAACAAAAATCTAAAAATAATAAAATAAAGCCCGTGCAATTTGCAGAGTCAGCAGCTCCCATTGTGCCGTGGTCAATCTGGATAACACTCATAAAATGCAGAGACTACAAAGTAACAATGAACCGGGCAGCAAAATTAGACAGTTACCCCCATAGATGACTTAGACGCAAAGTAGGCTGGGGTTCTAACATACACCAAGTTAGATCTGAGTCATGTGTACCAACAGCGAGAGCTGGATGATGCTTCCAGTGTGTTTGTCTCTATCAATACACATAAGGGCCTCTCCAGTTCACCAGATTGCTACTTGGAGTCTCGACTGCTGGTGCAATGTTTCGTCGCACAATGGAGAGCCCATTGTACGATTTGCCTAAGGTAGTTGTCTATTTGGATGATGTGTTAATCATGGGAGCCACAGAAGAGGAGCACCCAACTAACCTGGAGTAGGTTTTAAAAAGTTTCCAGAAAGCTGGAGAGAGACTAAAAGGAAAGAAATGTACATTTTAGGTGAGTGAGGTAACAAAGAATCATCCAGACTCGAAATGTTAGCTTAGTTCTTTCTCCACAAATGCTCCCAGACCAATATTTTCTGTTTTTGTTAAGTGAGATGCCTCATTTGCGTTTTAGAGTGGATGCACAAGGATTACATCAGATGGAACAAATGATTTGAGCCATTAAGGAAGCACCAGCCCTGAAGAATACATCTAAGCTAAAATATTTCCTTGGAATGATAAATTACTGTGGGAGACTCATTCCCAACTTGTCTGCAATGCTGACACCTTTACACGCATTATTTAAAAAAACACCAAAGATAGTTCTGGAAGGTGCAGGAAAAGAAGCCTTCAGACAAGTCAAGCAAACTCTGCAGTCAACCTGCCCTTTGGTCCACTTTGATCCTTCTAAATAAATCATACTCACTTGCGAAGCATTTCCTTATGGAATTAAAGCTGTTCCGTTACATAAAATGAATGATGGGTCAGAAAGGCTATGTGTCAAGGACCCTAACTGGTGCAGAGAAGGCATACTCACAGATCGAGAAAGACGGTTTGGCCACCAGTTTCCGGATTTTAAAAAAGCCACCAATATGTTTATGGCCAGCATTTTAGTGTAATCACTGATCATAAACCCTTACTAGGACTGTTTAGAGATGATAAGGCAATCTCTCTGAACCCATCTGCGAGGATCAAGCTTTATTTGTTGACCAGCTATGAATACACCTTCCAACACCGAACGTGGATGCATACATCAAATGCAGACTCCTTGAGCTGTCTCCCATTGCCGGAAAGTACACTGCCCCGAGCCGTGCCACAAGAAAGGATCTTAGCCTTGAATTTTCTTGATATATTACCTGTCTCTGGCAGAAGATCAAATAATGGACTCAAAGAGTTCCAATATTATCCAAAGCAAAACACTTCATGACTAGTATTACAATTGAATGAACAGCTAAAACCTTTTCAAACAAGGAAGGGTGAAATGAGCTGTGAAGCTGATGTCCTTCTGTGGGGAGCGAGAGTGGATGTCCATACGCCTTGCAGGAAGTCATTACTTCACCAATTACTCAGCACCCACCCAAGTGTATCCAAAATGAAAATGTTGACTCGCAGCTACGTTTGGTGGCCTGGGGTAGATGCAGTCATAGAGAGAGCATGTTTAAGCAGTACGACCAATGCCAAGTGCATCAAAAATTAATATCCACAGCCACATTGCACCCTTGGAGATGGACGGTCGGCCATCGATGAGACTTCATATGGACTTTACAGGTCCATTTATGGGTACAATGTTCCTACTTGCAGTGGATATACACTCAAACTGGCTGGATATTTGTGAAATGAAGCCCGTGACTACTTTTGTAACAGTGGAAAAGTTAAGGCAAAGCTCTGGTTGACGAAATGTGTTGGTTTCAGACAATGGAACATCATTTACCATAAAGGAGTTGCAACATTTTATGCTGTCCAATGGCATTAAACATATACATACCGCCCCTTGCCACCCTTCTTCGAATGGACTTGCTGTGAGGGCTGTACAGACCTTTAAGGCAGCTATGGTGCAACCACCTGCATCACTGCAGGAAAATGGCACATTTTCTTATTCACTACAGGATAACATCTCACATGACCACTGGAGTTACTCCTGCCGAGTTGCTCGTGGTTTGGAGGATGAGGAGTGGTTCCACCTGGTGTTTCCCAATTTGGCGGTGAGGGTGGAGACAAAGCAAAGTATTCAAAGGAAGGATCATAATTCAATAAGCATTGAGAGGACATTCGAAGTAGATGATCTAGGTTTTGTAAAATATTTTGGGACTGGACCGAGTTGGGTCCCAGGTGTTGTTGTGGCCAGAACCGGTCCAGTATGTGAGGTGGAAGTTCAAGATTTTCAAAATCGTTCAGATCACTTGAGAAGAGGGGATTCACATAGAGACCCAATGGGGGCAGTCTGCTCTGTTTATACTTGCTAATAATTGTGAGTGAAAGAAGTATAGAAGCAAGTCAATCTGAGGAAGGGCCAAGTAGTGTTCCTGTGGGAACTGAAGAAATAAGAAGCACAGATGCATTGTAAAAGCTGAGAGTCCAATTTCTGAAAGTCAAAATGAAGCTATGCTATGGGGACACCACCTGCTGAAATACGTCGCTCCATGCAGAACAGGAAGTCCCCTGACAAACTGAGCTTATGGTGGACTGTGGTCAAGTGTTCAAGAGCTTGTTTAATAATAATAATAATAATCGCTTATTGTCACAAGTAGGCTTCAATGAAGTTACTGTGAAAAGCCTTAGTCGTCACATTCCGGCGCCGGTTCAGGGAGGCCGGTATGGGAATTGACCCCGCGCTGCTGGCCTTGTTCTGCATTACAAGCCAGCTGTTTAGCCCATTGTGCTAAACCAGCCCCTAATGTTGTTGTTTTATTGCAAATCATAGAATCATAGAATTTATAGTCCAGAAGGAGGCCATTCGCCCATCGAGGCTGCATCGGCCCTTACAAAGAGCAGCCTACTAATGCCCATGTATCTACCCTATCCCCGTAACCCAGTAACCCCACTTAACATTTTTTGGACACTAAGGGCAATTTAGCATGGCCAATCCACCTAACTTGCACATCTTTGGATTGCGGGAGGAAACCGGAGCACCCGGAGGAAACCCACGCAGACACTGGGAGAACGTGCAGACTCCACACAGACAGTAACCCAAGCTGGGAATCGAACCTGGGACTCTGGAGCTGTGAAGCAACTGTGCTAACCACTGTGCTACGGTGCTGCCCGATTGGATTAACTTTTGTTTGAATATGGCAATAAGGGACTTGGGGGGGGGGGGGGGGGGTGATGTAGCAGCAAGCCTCTTTAAGAGGGTGATGCTTTGGGTGGGAGGATCATGTGACCCCATCAGCCAATTGGACTACAGAACCTGATTCCTGGAGCTGAACGCGAGTGTTCCCAGCCAGTCTGGGACTGGAGTTGAAGTAAGGTAGAACATTTCTTATACTCTGTGCATAGTTTATTCTTTATAATAAATTATTTGTTTAGTGAATAAACATGGTGGTTGTCTATTCTTGAATTATTACATCATCAATGCTCTGTTAGCATTTATTTCAGAAATTCTCTGAGGACCTCACCTAAACAGAAAGTTATTCTACTTTATTGGCAGCTTACAGGGTTAACCAGGAGAAAAGGAATGGTTCACCATGGGAATCTTGCGAGGGTTTCCCCCTGGTCTGCCTGAGGAATTGGAAGAGGAGATGAGGCCAGGCAGAGCAACACCAGCTGCTGCAGCAGAAGGTGATGCGATCTCCTTTCCCTCCAAGGTGATCCAATACATCCCCACTTCTATGGATCCGCTCCATGAGACTCTTCACTGCCAGGCTGGAGAACCTGTGCGTCCTTTCCCTTAATCTCTGAGCCAATCCCAACGATTGTCAGCCAGCACACTCCAAACATCAGGACAGGTGGACAAATGGTTGCATGGAGGCTACATATACTGCTCCACGAAAATTGCGTCTACTCAGTTCTTGATGCTAAACCTGCCCGAGTTTGTTTTAGTACCCCGAGCATACTTAAAACGTGGTAATCATCAATTAGCTCCAAAATTGCAGACTAAAACCAAACTGTTAAATAACCACATAGTATTAGCACAGCATGCACTAAGTACTTACTCTCATCCTTTTGTCAAAATAATTTTCCAAAGCTTTAAAATAAAATCCATTGTATTCAGCAGTCATCTAATAAACTGCTTTCAGCTATCAATCATTAAAATTTCCAGATCATAGAAGATAAGCAACTTCCAATCCATAACAATGGAATCAATTTCTTCATTCCCTTCCTTGCCTATGTCCAGAGATACAGGACAGGATATTTTGAATGGTGGCGCTTCCCATTCGAGTCAACAAGGAACTCATCCCTGGGGATGCTATCGGCCCCACAGCCATTTTAGGCTTGAATGAGCATTTAGGCGGAACAATTTTAATGTACTAAAATGACCCAAGTTATGTCACACGAGTGTGATCAGCCTTAAATTGACATGGAGCCAAAGAAGGAGATATTGGGAAGAATTTTACTGGTCCAGCGGAGGTAGGAATGGGAGGTGTGGATTGGTGTTGGATGGTTCCATGGATGTGTCCCACCGCCGACCAATTTTATGTGGCACCTGATGTGGTAAATCTGTGGCGGAATAAATCGATGGCTGACAGATCAGTGTTGGGAGGTTCTTAGATTTGTTAAATAAGCAATTGGCAGGTATTTACCTACCTTTCACTGATTTTACTAATGGCGCAGACCATGAAGGCTCAGAGTCTCAAGTGCTGAAAGGTGAGGTCTGAATGGCAGTTGAATTGTGGAGGGAACTGGCAGTCATTTTGTGAAGATGTTTGCTGGCTGTGTCTTCAAGAAATAACCAAATTGGAGGCACTGCAGAGAATGGGGCCAAAGTGAAGTGCGGTCAGTGGAAGGGTGTCACCCAGGTCCAGAGCAACCACTTCAGACAGGACAAGATTCTTGAGAGGTTTTATCTGGCTATAAGGTCAATACTTTTAGTCATTGACTCCTCCACTGAGGAGGAGAGTGTGCAGAGAGATGGTAATGCAGACATGTGGAGAACCTGTGCTGTGGCCAGGGGTGATCCAGTGGGTTAAGGAAGTCATTGGATGTGGATGAGGAGAATGCACGGGCTGCGGGGAGTCTCATGTTGCAGAAGGTGAAAACCAACTCAAAGGGCGTACAGTCATAGACTCAGCTTCATCACCATGTCTGAGCAACATTGCCCTCAAAGGTGATGTCTTTCCAACAAGATTGTGACAGTGCCATGTGTGGTCCATTGGAGCAGGAGCTGATGCCAATGGGATGTGGCATCAATGCTACTAGTCTTAAAGGTGTCATTGGTACTTAATCTTTTCACCTATGGTTTGTTCCAGGGATTGTTTGGAGATCTATATGTCATCTCTCAGTCCATTGCTGTAGTAATGATGTCACAGATGCCATGCTCACAGGATAATGACACGTATGGGAGGGAGCCTCAGTAATCTCTAATCAACAGACAATTTACATGAGAACAAGTGCAATGAACCATCCTCTGCCTCAGAGGTGAACTTGCTGATCTTTCATAAGATGTCCTTCACATCTCTCTGTACCCATCAGCACCATATGCAATGCCTTCTATCGACACAGTTGCTCATGAGGTGCTCACCCTTGCACATTGTCCATATATTTAAACCCACGCATGACCACTGCCAACCACTGTGTGAAGCCAATGACCCCATGGCCCCTGACCAGCTTGATCAAATGTGAACATGCTATATTGGCCAGCCCAATGGTGCATAATAATAATCACCCACGTCATTATATATTGAGTGTCAAGACTTTTAACTCTTATTAAACTTAAAAGCTGTAGTAGATAACAAATTATCACCTAATGAAATCCCATGTGCTAGTCCACGTATTTATGTGCCCGCTTAGTTTCTTTCACGGGGTGTTCCCTGCGCCTGGAATTGATGTGGGGGCAGGCTGATGCTTTTCTTGTTCTAGTGCATTAGACACTGTGGCCCGTGTCCTCTGAATGCCTGAGCCTTACTGGGTCCCAGAACATTTGTTTCAAGCTGCATTTGTAGAGGAGCCACTGCAGTCATCAGATCTGTATACTGCATTGGTGTTGCCATCAAAGCCATTGAGGATCTGCTTTGAGCTATTAAAGTGCTTTCAGCCTGCCCCTCTTGTACTCTTTCAGGATGCACGTGCACTCCCTGGCTGTTTGGAGTGGTTCAGTTCTTGGCAACATGGAGATCATAGATTATCATAGAATTTACAGTGCAGAAGGAGGCCATTCGGCCCATCGAGTCTGCACCGGCTCCTGGAAAGAGCACCCTACCCAAGGTCAACACCTCCACCCTATCCCCATAACCCAGTAACCCCACCCACCACTAAGAGCAATTTTGGACACTAAGGGCAATTTATCATGGCCAATCCCCCTAACCTGCACATCTTTGGACTGTGGGAGGAAACCAGAGCACCCAGAGGAAACCCACGTACACACGGGGAGGATGTGCAGACTCCGCACAGACAGTGACCCAAGCCGGAATTGAACCAGGGACCCTGGAGCTGTGAAGCAATTGTGCTATCCACAATGCTACCGTGCTGCCCGTATATGCATCGCTGGCCCGTCTCACAGACCAAATACTCCCTGATTGACCTGATTGATAAGGACCTGCTATGAAGGTCTGTGCACGCCCATTGCATCCACTTGATGCTGTGCTCCATGTGTTTCTCCATGGGGTCATCGCCCTCTCAATGGAGAACATCATGTACTCAGATGAAAGAGATACAGCACCACTCCTCTAACATTTTCCCATGGGAATTCACTGCCTTTGGAAACCCGACTGACGTTCACACATGTGTGTGTGATGCCATTAGACGTGACTTGGGGGGGATAAGGTGGAGAAGTAGGCTGCAAGTGTTGGGCACACTGGATAAGTGGGGCTTGTTCAAGGATCACCTACTGCGTGTTCTTGATAAGTATGTACCGGTCAGACAGGGAGGAAGGCGTCGAGCGAGGGAACCGTGGTTTACCAGGGAAGTGGAATCTCTTGTTAAGAGGAAGAAGGAGGCCTATGTGAAGATGAGGTGTGAAGTTTCGGTTGGGGCGATGGATAGTTACAAGGTAGCGAGGAAGGATCTAAAGAGAGAGCTAAGACGAGCAAGGAGGGGACATGAGAAGTATTTGGCAGGAAGGATCAAGGAAAACCCAAAAGCTTTCTATAGGTATGTCAGGAATAAGCGAATGACTAGGGAAAGAGTAGGACCAGTCAAGGACAGGGATGGGAAATTGTGTGTGGAGTCTGAAGAGATAGGCGAGATACTAAATGAATATTTTTCGTCAGTATTCACTCAGGAAAAAGATAATGTTGTGGAGGAGAATGCTGAGCCCCAGGCTAATAGAATAGATGGCATTGAGGTACGTAGGGAAGAGGTGTTGGCAATTCTGGACAGGCTGAAAATAGATAAGTCCCCGGGACCTGATGGGATTTATCCTAGGATTCTATGGGAGGCCAGGGAAGAGATTGCTGGACCTTTGGCTTTGATTTTTATGTCATCATTGGCTACAGGAATAGTGCCAGAGGACTGGAGGACAGCAAATGTGGTCCCTTTGTTCAAAAAGGGGAGCAGAGACAACCCCGGCAACTATAGACCGGTGAGCCTCACGTCTGTAGTGGGTAAAGTCTTGGAGGGGATTATAAGGGACAAGATTTATAATCATCTAGATAGGAATGATATGATCAGGGATAGTCAGCATGGCTTTGTGAAGGGTAGGTCATGCCTCACAAACCTTATTGAGTTCTTTGAGAAGGTGACTGAACAGGTAGACGAGGGTAGAGCAGTTGATGTGGTGTATATGGATTTCAGCAAAGCGTTTGATAAGGTTCCCCACGGTAGGCTATTGCAAAAAATACGGAGGCTGGGGATTAAGGGTGATTTAGAGATGTGGATCAGAAATTGGCTAGCTGAAAGAAGACAGAGGGTGGTGGTTGATGGGAAATGTTCAGAATGGAGTACAGTCACAAGTGGAGTACCACAAGGATCTGTTCTGGGGCCGTTGCTGTTTGTCATTTTTATCAATGACCTAGAGGAAGGCACAGAAGGGTGGGTGAGTAAATTTGCAGATGATACTAAAGTCGGTGGTGTTGTCGATAGTGTGGAAGGATGTAGCAGGTTACAGAGGGATATAGATAAGCTGCAGAGCTGGGCTGAGAGGTGGCAAATGGAGTTTAATGTAGAGAAGTGTGAGGTGATTCACTTTGGAAGGAATAACAGGAATGCGGAATATTTGGCTAATGGTAAAGTTCTTGAAAGTGTGGCTGAGCAGAGGGATCTAGGTGTCCATGTACATAGATCCCTGAAAGTTGCCACCCAGGTTGATAGGGTTGTGAAGAAGGCCTATGGAGTGTTGGCCTTTATTGGTAGAGGGATTGAGTTCCGGAGTCGGGAGGTCATGTTGCAGCTGTACAGAACTCTGGTCCGGCCGCATTTGGAGTATTGCGTACAGTTCTGGTCACCGCATTATAGGAAGGACGTGGAGGCTTTGGAGCGGGTGCAGAGGAGATTTACCAGGATGTTGCCTGGTATGGAGGGAAAATCTTATGAGGAAAGGCTGACGGACTTGAGGTTGTTTTCGTTGGAGAGAAGAAGGTTAAGAGGAGACTTAATAGAGGCATACAAAATGATCAGGGGGTTGGATAGGGTGGACAGTGAGAGCCTTCTCCCGCGGATGGATATGGCTGGCACGAGGGGACATAACTTTAAACTGAGGGGTAATAGATATAGGACAGAGGTCAGAGGTAGGTTCTTTACGCAAAGAGTAGTGAGGCCGTGGAATGCCCTACCTGCTACAGTAGTGAACTCGCCAACATTGAGGGCATTTAAAAGTTTATTGGATAAACATATGGATGATAATGGCATAGTGTAGGTTAGATGGCTTTTGTTTCGGTGCAACATCGTGGGCCGAAGGGCCTGTACTGCGCTGTATTGTTCTATGTTCTATGTTCTATGTTCTGCTGTTCATGTATTTAATTTGCTGAGGACACGTGAGGCTCGCCACTCACATGGAATTGAGCATCACTGGGTCTCTCCTTACGTCTCTGGGGGTGAAGTGAACACAACCGTCACTGCCTCAATTACCCCCTCCTCTGCAATCATGCACTGTCCACCAGACTGTACCATCCATGCTCAAAAAAACCTATTGGTGCAGGTACCTGTGTACATGTTGAGGATGTGCTGGAACGAACTGATGCAGTGTCCTGAGATAGTGATGCCTACCCTTAGCATTCGATTGTAGCAGAAAGCCTTGGCTCTTCCTCTTCAACTGCTGCACCTGCTGGCGAGACATTGTTTAAATGAACCAGCTTCAACCAAGCCCTGGTGCCTCCCCTTGGTTAGGAGCTTCCAGTAGCATTCAAGACCCATACAAGTGCCACAGGCCACACATAGTCTGGGAAATGTTGCATACAAAGATCACTCTCCACCATTTCTGCAAATGCCTCCCCCTCCGAGACAGACAGCTCTGCCATGACTCATCAGGTCTCCATTGTCTCCCCCTTTACAGGTGTCACCATGATGGTCAATGGCACACCACCTCTGGTTTGTTGACTCTCCTTGGCATTCTGAGTGTGTATCTCCTGCAAGGGCAGACCATTGTGATTCCTGTCTTATGGTCCATCTATATTGGTCACTTTGAGGCATTGTAAACTTGCAGCACACTTTTCAGCCATTCAAACATCTTGATGCAGCTTTCATTCATCAGTGACTATGGGGTTTGGATACATGTCAACTGGGCACCTCAACACGGACATTGGCACCTGATGTTGCCCCATGCATTGGTCTAACAACTGACCTCACATTCCATGGACACCTTTGAATTCATGCTAGACTTCCATTTTGCAACTCTTAAATACCTGTCACCTTTCCAAACTGTAGGAAGTTGTTAAATCTCTTCCTGAAAAGGATCCAGGTTCTCCACAAATAAGTCTTGGCTATTCAGTATGTTTATTGCCTCTAGCCATGGCTTCTTCATTCGGCTTTCTGGCCTCCTTCTCCTGTCTGAGGAAACAACACATCTCTCCTTTCTCTTACTGCCTGCAGGAGCACCTCCAGGGGTCTTTCGCCTAATAGTGTGGTGACCCTGCTTTGTGCTGAAGCCATTCCTCTGTTGCCTCCATTGCTGTAATCCCTCTCCTTTTGCTTGTGTCTGCAACCTGCCTGTCTGCTGCAGATGTACCTTTAAAGATGGAACTGCAAAGTAAGTAAAAGCCACTATTAGATATGCCCCCACTGGCTACTCCCCTGCACGGTTCTTTCCCATAAATTTGTTGAGGAACTTCTGCCATCCACCAATGCTTGCTGTTAAACTGCCTAACCCCCCAGCATCAGGTCATCCGCCCAATCATTAACATTCAGGCTATTGAGAAAGTTGATCAAAAGCTTGGTCAACAGCATCTTAACGGAGGAAAAAGACATAGAGATGTTCAGGAAGCAAATCCCAGATCTTAGGTTCCAGACAATTAAAATATACATTCATCAATGGTGGGGCGAAGGAAGTGGGAGAATACAAATGCTTGGAGTTGGAGAAAGACAGAGTGAGGGCAGCACGGTAGCGCAAGTGGATAGCACCGTGGCTTCACAGCGCCAGGGTCCCAGGTTCGATTCCCTGCTGGGTCACTGTCTGTGCAGAGTCTGCACGTTCTCCTCGTGTCTGCGTGGGTTTCCTCCGGGTGCTCCGGTTTCTTCCCACAGTCCAAAGACTTGCATGTTAGGTGGATTGGCCATGATAAATTGCCCTTAGTGACCAAAAAAAAGGTTAGGAGGGGTTATTGGGCTACGGGGATAGGGTGAAAGTGAGGGCTTAAGTGGGTCGGTGCAGACTTGATGGGCCGAATGGCCCTCTTCTGTCCTGTATGATCTATGTTCTCGGATGGGTGTAGGGAAGGTGGAAATTACAGAGAGATTTATTTCCATGCAAGGGATTGAACAATCATTTATTTTAAAATCAAGGCACTGGTTGACTGGAGAATTAACAAAGGCCTGCGAACAGAAGGTGGTAGAACAACTATCTATACCTCTGACAAGGAGAAGTGGTGTATGAAGTGTCACGGATATCATTGCTTACTGGAGATTGGACAAAGGTAAAGGTGCATCAGTTTTTCCATTTCTAGCAGCACGAAGAAGGATGGCTGGTTAAATGTCAAACATCCTCATCCTTCTTAAAGAATATTCAACGTGTAGTATTTTCTTGTATCCAAGTAATTGTCGATATTGATTAAACTCCTTTGAAAAGAAAAAGAGTTGGATCGATATGTGACTAAGAAAAAAAATGTAGGCTCCAAAGATAAGCACAGGCACAAGGATCGGGTACTCTGTGTAACCCATTGGCACTTGTGCTGCTGGACTATTGGAATGCCATTACTGGAATATATCGAATGAACATTGAATAACAGAGATTGTAAAGTTAGGTTGACATGCTGAAGTTTCATCAGATCATATTTGATGTGCGATTACTGGGAAAAATGTTATCCTCTTGAAATTCCTATTTCTAATGGTAACGATAGTTGTACATCGCTCATTGCAAGGCAAATACACACACACTCAGAATAGGAAAAACTGGTTTAATTAATTCTACAATTCTTTATGTTGATATTGCTTGTGCACTTGCCATGATCCTGTCAGCGGATATTTGCAATCTAATCTGCACTCTGGCAATGGATGAGGCATGGGTTATTTATATTTATATGTGGCTTTAGCTCAGATCTCATTGTGGCTCTGCAATAAAATGGGTTGTTAGGAGCTGGACACAATTCAATTATTATTGTATTATTGCATATTACTTTGCATCCAAGTTTATGATTGTACTGCAAAGGTAATAATCAGGTCCAGTACTTTTAAATGAATAAAATCTCAGACGTCAACTTTTATAGTTTATCAAGCTGTCTTGAGAACACTTGCCTTGACTGCAGTATTAAGTAATCATGATGGAATAGCTATTTGGCACGTACCTTACTTTGGGGATGATTACCTCAGAATCGCATTTTGCCCAGTTAATTAATCACATGTGTAATGCATTAACACACAAATAATAAATCAATTATTAAATCATCTACTGGACTAATTGTTAAGGTATAACAGGCTATGAGTAGACAGTCACGAATTTGGCACAAAGAATGATAGTGCTTTTGTGGCAGTCTTGCTTCCAGCATCACACTCATGAAGCATTGACAGTGTCCATGCTCTAATCAGATGACCTTGCACAGCACTGCAAGGCCAGATCATTATCATTTTCCAGCACCGAGTGCAGGATACGATGGGGGTGCTCAAAGATTGGAAGGGCTGGGACTACTTGAACCTAAAATTCTTAAAATGGTTGCTCATTGCTTAAGCTGCACTTTGTACTGAGCCTCCACAACTGACTGAGTGCAGAAAACCCGATCATCAGTCCAGCAATAGAGACCCTGTAACGAAGGAGCCTTTTTCAGAGGAGAGAGCGAGCCAGGCAGTGAATTACACCACCAGATTTACAGGGATGGAGACAGACTACAACAACGCAGTCATGTCTGTGTCTGAATCTGCTGAGAACTGTTTTGGTCTTTGCAAGGTGAATAAACATTTAGCCACAACTGTTGTTTCATGGCATCATAGAAGGAGGGAGGAAGGAGGTTATTCATTACGTGAAGCCCGGGCAATTTTGCTTGTTCCATGCCCAGCTCTAGCTTCCAAGCTTTTTTGGAGCTCTATACTTACTTCCTTTCAGGTGCATATCCAATTCCCTTTTCAAAGCCATGATTGATTCTTCCTGCACCACCCTTTCAAACAAGGCATTCCAGATTGTACCCACATGGTGCATAAAAATGATTTTCCACGTGATCACAGAAGAATCCCTGCAGTGTAGAAGGAGGCCATTCAGCCCATCAGATGTGCACCAGCCCTTGGAAAGAGCACCCTACTAAAGCCCATACCTCCGCCCTATCCCCGTAACCCAGTAACCCCACCTAATCTTTTGGACATTAAGGGGCAATTTATCATGGCCAATCCTATTCTGCGCATCTTTGGACTGTGGGCAGAAAGCGGAGCACCCGAAGGAAACCCACGCAGACATGGGGAGAAAGTGCTAACTCCACATAGACAGTCACGCGAGGCTGGAATTGAACCCGGCCGCCTGGATATGTGAGGCAGCAGTGCTCACAGTGCCACAGTGCTGCCCCTTGGGCGGGGTTTTTTTCCTGTTCATGCCGGAGGGATCTTCCGGTCCCGCAGACAGCGCACTCTCACTGCGTGTTTCCCGGCAGTGAGGGGTGCATACAACAGGAAACCCCATTGAGAGTGGCGGAACCGAAAGAACCCGCCATCAGCAAATGGCAGACCATTTCCCGCCGCCATGAAATATGCAGCGGGTTGCTTGGTAAATCCCGCCCCCTTGTCTTTGTTCTTTTGGGCTGTCCGTGCTGCATTTCTAGAGCTGCAGAGTATCTGCATGAACAAATCTACAGGAAAACCATTACAGTTTGCAAACAAAAACCAGGATCCTTTCTCTCTTTCCAGAAAGTCTGTGAGTGCTGTGTTTCTGAAACTACAGAGATCTGAATGAACCTGCAGTAAAAAAAATACCTTGAACTGAAGCAATGTTTGACGAGGAGCAAAGTGCTGGAAACAACCATCTGAAGACTCTTTTCTCTTTATCTTATGATTTTCACCTCTCGGCGTTTGTCTGTCTTGTGTGCATGTGTAGAAGGGGGGGAGCATGTTAAAGTGGAGAATTAGCAACTAAATATTGAGTTGTATTTGCTACATATTTCATTACAGTTCTTGACATTAATAAAAAGTATTGTGATTTCAAACCTGGTGATTGTAACTATTGGGCAACCAAGGGCCAAAGACTTTGGGTATTTTTCTAAGAATCATTGGTTATTTCACTTGTGTTGTAACTCCGGGTCAAGTGGGGCAGTAGCTCAGAATGTCATAACAACAGCAAATGATCCACAACTGAAGATAGTACGGAGAGTTATTGTAGAAGGTGGCCTGATATGATAAAGAAGTGCCACAAACCTGAGATATTTATGGCCTTAAAAATGTGAGGCATTTTCTAAGGAAAGCAAATATTTGTACCTGAAGATTTTCATCAGTCCATATTGTCGCAGTTACACTAGAGCATACCGACATGGTCGATGAGATGCCTGGTGAGGGAAATTGTGTATCAGACAAGGATCAACAACATTATTGAAAAGGCAATGAGGAACTGCAAAGTATTGCAGAGTCATCAACTATGCCAAGAAAAAGAATTATTGCACACTCGCAAGGTTCCACCTCACCCTTGGCCCAAAATTGCACCAGGTTTATTCACTGTCCAAAGTGACAACTTTCTCCTAGTCGCTGATTACTTTTCCTAGTAACTGCTTATCTTTCCAAGTCACTGATTACTCTCCCAAGTTTCCAATCATTGGATAATTGAAGAATTTCTCAAGTGCGTTCATGGGAGACACAATGAGCATAATATTCATTTTGTTTGGTACACCTGAAGAGGTTATGTCAGACAAAGGTCACAACATACTGTCAGAACCTTTAGGGACACGTGCGCAAAATAGGCCATAAACTATGTGGCAGCCACTCCACACTATCCTGGACCCATTGTCTTGCTGAGTGAATGATTCATACCAGAAAGGTACTAATCATGAGTGTAGAGAAACAAAGCAACGGATGCAATTCAGTGGACTCAAGTTAAAGTCGCTGAACGGCATGTTTAGCGGAATGTTTCTAGGCTGCAGCACCAAGAAAGACCTCGCCATTCAACCACACTTTGCTAGTTTTTTTTAACCTCAACGAGGAACTCCCCACTCTTTTCGTCTTCTTGCATTGGTGAGCTCAGCTTGGGGCGCCGTTTTTATAGCAACCAATCTGTCAACCCCCCCCCTCAGTGCCCCCACTGCGGCCTCAGGGCCCTCCACTTCACCAAAACTTACCTCTTCCGGTTCCTCAAGCTCCTCCTCATCGCACCTCTAATTGGCATGTTCCCCACCCCCCGGGCCCAACCCCTGGTATAGGCAACCTAGCACCAGGTACCTGGGCACCTTGGCACTGTCAACCTGGCACCTTGGCAGTGTCACTCGGAGACCCTGGCAGTACCAGGATGACCAGATGTCAGATGTATTTAATGGCAGAGCCGTATGGAGAGCTGGCGAGAGCCCAGTGTTGCCTCCTTTCTGGAAGCCTGCTTAATATGCCTACCCTGAGAGTCACCGACTTATCAGAGGAGCGATAGCTGCTGCCGGCAATGCACAGACACAAGGTCCAGGATCATTACGGGACCGAGGGCAGCGGTAAATAGTGGCAGGTGATGGGGGTCACGGGGTGGAAGTCACAGGTAAGGAAGGTGAGCAGCAAAGGAAGGTGGATGCCTCTCAGCAAACCCCATCCTTTCCAATGCTGGGTACCTTGCTCAGTCATTGAGGTTTTCTTTATTCGTTCATGGGACATGGGCATTACTAACTGTGCCAGCATTTATTGCCCATCCCTAATTGTCCTTGAGGGGGCAGTTAAGAGTCAACCACATTGCTGTGGGGTCACATATAGGCCAGACCAGGTAAGGACAGCAGATTCCCTTCCCGAAAGGACATTAGGGGACTGGATGGGTTTTTATGACATTCGGCAATGGTTTCATGGTCATCACTTGACTTTTAAATCCAGATTTCTATTGGTTTCACCATCTGCAGTGGTGGGATTTGAACCAGGGTGCCCAGAGGGTTTCTGGTTTACTAGTCCAATGATAATATCACTATGCTACCGCCGACACGAGTGCTTGTGGATGAGGGACACTCCCCACTCCAGGACCCTGTGAGCAACCCAACAAAGTTTGTTTTTTTGGCTTTCCGAATGAAGAGTCTCCAGCTGCGGCTGGCTGAATACCAGCAGCGGCAAGATGAGGTGCTTAAGTGGTGATTAATTACCTACTTAAGGGCCTTAGTTGTTAGTTGGGTGTGACGGTCATCTTAATAAGGCAGAGGTGGAAGGTGACAGGTTCCCCAGTTCCACCTATTAACTTTGTTTTGCTCTCAACAGATGTTGCCAGACGTGTTGAGTATATCCAACATTCTCTGTTTTATTTTTGACTCACATGTTTCCATTCTCACCCCACTGAAATTTGTCCTCATCCTCCTATTAAGTATTTTTACTCCAGATTACTGCTTGTCCTTATCCTTGGTCAACTGAAATATTATAATACTCTGCCCTCTGTGTCCTAAATGTTCACCTAGGGACACTTGATCCACTTAATCAACCTTAGTCCCCGCTAACACATCTAGCAATGATTCCTATCTGTTAGACTAGAAATGCACTGATCCTTTATCCCAAACTACACTAGGATAATTGAAGTCCCCCATCAACACCACTTGATAGCTTTTGCACCTCTCTAATTTCTCTACAAATTTGCTCCTCTCGATCTATCTCACTGGTTGGCAGCCTATAATGCACCCAATAGAGGAATTACATTTCTATTTTTTTCTTAACCCTAACTAATAGCTTCTGTCCTCAACCTCTGCCAGTCAATCTTTCTCTCTGTCACTGGTCTATTCTTCTTGATCTGAAAAACCACCATTCCTTCTGCCTTTTCCCTTCCCTATCTGTCCTGATCATCCAGGAATATTAAGGACACAGTTCTGCTCTTTTTGAGTCAAGTCTCCATTATTGCCATTCTATCACTCAATCCTCACACAAGGGGCACAGCATATATTGGCCGGAACGGTAGCACAATGGTTAGCACCGTTGCTTCAAAGCTCCAGGATCCAGGTTCGAATCCCGGCTTGGGTCACTGTCTGTGTGGAGTCTGCGCTTTCTCCTCGTGTCTGCATGGGTTTGCTCCTGGTCCTCCGGTTTCCTCCCACAGTCCAAAGACGTGCAGGTTAGGTGGATTGGCCATGCTAAATTGCCTGCAGTGTCCAAAAAGTTTAGGTGGGGTTACTGGGGTTACTGAGTTACGGGGGTGGGGTGGAGTTGTGAGCTTAGGTGGGGTGCTCTTTACAAGGGCCAGTGCAGACTAGATGGGCCAAATGACTTCCTTCTGCACTGTAAATTCTATGACTCTATGATTACATTGCAGTGTGGCCATTTGTGCCTGCAGCTCACCAACATTTTTATGAATCACATTTGGTGCATTTACAGAAATACACCGTGAACCTGGACACATTATTGCATTTTCTATTTGTCTGATCACACCTGCTTCCTTGCTCTGTTTTTATTCTCATGCTGTCTTATCCAAACCTTTGTGAACCTTATTACTCCTCTCGAATGCTACATCTTGATGCACATTACTTTACCAAATTAGTTTAAGGTCTCCCCTGTTATGTTATGCTGTTTGATTAACATAAGTTGCTACTGACCATAAATGACGTTGAAAGACACTCCCAGTCCTTGAAGTAAGTTGAAAGGATTTATTCAGTAACAACAACTAGATAAATGAGTTTGACACTCTGCTGATCTAGCTCTCGTAACTCAGTGATAATGACTAACTGTACAACTGGGAACTAGGCCACATGTGGTGACCCAGCCTGAGATCTAAACTATTCTGGTGCTAATCCTACAGTTCCTGCCAGGAGTGAGAGAGAGGGTCTAGTGTGTGTCTGGTTTTATAATGAGTTGTGTAATGCCCTCTAGTGGTTGTGTCACAGCCGGGTGTTCTGGTTAACCCCTTAGTTACATGTCTGTCTACATATCATTACATCCCCCACAGCACTAACAAGAACATTGGTCCCAATTTTAAGGAGCTTTGAGAGAAGTTTCAACAAGACCAAGAGGTGCAGAAACAATAAATTGCTAAGAGATGTAACATTGAGACTTTAACAATATGGATTGAATTGAATTGTGCTCCCTAGCAGCACCTGTTTTTAACTTACCCGGCATTACTTCTAGCTGCTGATTGCATTGCATATTTTTTAATGCTGTAATGAACTCTGTGCACAGGCTCCAATTAAAAAAATATTACAGTGCAGAAGGAAGATCTGCCCAGTGCTAAACCTCATTGATATTTCATTAGCAGTTCCATTTGCCCTCCAATGCACATTTCAATGTTTCTGTCACTCAAATGCATGGTCAAAAACCTGACATGTATACTGCTTCATATGAAAATATATTGACTTAATTCAGCAAGTAAAAGCTACCAAGATTAACTTAAACAGTGACTAACCTAACTGGAAGCCATATAAGAAGCCCTCATTAAGATCTGTGTGCTGTTGTGATTAATGGATTATTAAGGCAAGTGTGAACTTTTTCTGAATCCCTTTCTGATTTCTTTCCGACACGCAGTCCACAGAGTTTATCGGATTGAATATCTCTGAGGAACACTGTAGCAGGAGGCTGCACTTCACCAGCTGGGCTGTTGCTGATCAATGGTACAGGAACTGTTGCCTGCTGGCCCAGGTGGGCATGCTTCGCTGGTGGCTGTCAGAAATCACAGCTGCCCTTTCACATTTTATGCCTAAGGCGTCTTCCACATAAGGCAGCAGCCGCAGCTCACAATCTGCATCTCACAGCTGCAGCAAACATGTCATCAAGGCCCGCCTCCAGAGCAAACCAGTGCACCACCTTTGTCGAGTATGAAAATGTGCTACTTATATATCAAAAAGGCTAATGGAATGCCGAGCTTCATATCTAGAATGCCGAAAGACAAGATGGGGTAGAACTCCTGCTTGAGCGGTACAAAGCTCTGGATAGACCACACTTGGAGCATTGGGAGCAATTCTGGGCAAGACACCTTAGGCAGGATACATTGGCCTTGGAGGGAGTGCAGCGCAGGTTTACCAGAATGATACCTGAACATTATGAGAAATTTTCAATTCGATGTTAAACTGAAGCCCCATCTTTGGGCGGAACTTGGCATAGCGGTTAGCACTGCTGCCTCACAGTGCCAGGGACCCAGGTTTGATTCCGGCCTTGGGTGACTGTCTGTGTGGAGTTTGCACTTTCTCCCTGAGTCTTTGTGTGTTTCCTCCCACAGTCCAAAGGTGTGCTGGTTAGGTGGATTGGCTATGCTAAATTGCCTCCTAGTGTCCAAAGGGGAGTTGGGATTCTGGGGTTTGGGAAGGGGCCTAGGCGGGGTGCTCTTTCAGAGGGTCAGTGCAGACTCAATGGGCTAAATGGCCTCCTTCTGCACTGTAGGGATTCTATGATTATATGATTTGCGCCACTTGGCTGTAAGCCTCACAAAAACAATATCGTGCCCCTTAACTTCCCAATGAGTTTCTTCAAGTGGCACAATGATTAGCACTGCTGCCTCACAGCACCAGGAAACCAGGTTCAATTCTGGCCTTGGGTGACTGTGTAGAGTTTGCATTTTCTTCCTGTGTCTGTGTGGGTTTCCTCTGGTTTTCTCCCACAGTCCAAAGATGTGCAAGTTAGGTGGGGTTATGGGGTTACGGGGATTGGAAGGAGTGTGGGTCTAGGTAGGGTGCCCTTTCAGAGGGTGGGTGCAGACTCAATAGGCAAAATGGCCTCCTTATGCACTGTAGATATTCTATGGTTCTCTGGGATGTATTCCCTGGAATTTAGAAGATGAGGGGTGATTTTATCAAAGCTTTCAAGGTTTTAAGGAGAACAGATAGTGTAAGAAAGAATTGCATTTAAAAACATTTTTCACAACTCCCATAGCCAATGAAGTAGCTTTGAAGTTGAGCCAATGCTGCAATGTAGGAAACACTGCAGCAAACACATGCACAGCAAACACCCACATATAGTAATTTGATGGTGACTAGATCATCTATTTTTGCGATGTTGTTCGAGGGATACGTATTGACCAAGGCTCCAAGGTAACTCCCCTATTCTTCTTCAAAGTAGTGCCATGGGATCATTTACCCATCATGTAGGTATCACAGAATCCTTACAGTGCAGAAGGAGGCCATTCGGTCCATCGGTTCTGTGCCGGCCGTCCGAAAGAGCATGTTACCTAGGCTCACTCCTCCACTCTATCCCTCTAACCTCAGAGCTCCACCTAATGTTTGGACACTTAAAGTCAATTTCTAGCATGGCCAATCCACCTGCACATCTTTGGACTGTGGGAGAAAACTGGAGGAAACCCACGCAGGCACAGGGAGAATGTGCAATCACCCAAGGCCGGAACTGAACCCGGGTCCCTGGCACTGTGAAGCAGCAGTGCTAACCACTGTGCCACTGGGCCGCCCGTAGATGGGGCTTCAGTTTAACATCTAATTGAAAAGCCTGTCTCAGGGAATGCTGCAATCTCTCACTGTCAGCATTGATTTTTTTACTTAAGCCTAGGGTAGGATCTGAACCCAAATGTTTGAGACTCAGAGTCATGAGTGGTATCTGTAATGATATGTATATAGCTATGCCAGTGAAGGGTTAATTATTACATCTCAGTGTAATTCAAACACTAGAGGGCACCACCAGTTCCCAGTATAAATATCAGACCTCAGGGAATCTTCAGTCGTTAGCAAAGGAGAAGTATTGATCACAGCACAAGGAATAGTTTAGATTAGAGCGTTAGCACAAGGTCATCAATAGTTAATACTAGATTATAGATTACTGTTTAACAGATTCAACCTTACCTTATTAGAAGTTATAGCACTGTAGTGGGTGCAAACTTTAATTAATTAATCATTGTTCAATAAATTAGTTTTGCTTCAATCTAAACATTGGTGGTTTCTTTATCATCAACTGATCAGGCCATTCTGGATCACAAGGCAAAGAATAATGACATATTACCACAAAGTGTAATACAACAGTATCAACAATACCACAGATGATATGCAGATGGATGGAAGCTACCTTTAATGGTTGGGGAGATAGTCTCAGAATTAGATTCAGACAGGGCAGCACGGTGGCGCAGTGGTAGCACTGTAGTCTCATGGCGCCGAGGTCTCAGGTTTGATCCTGGCTCTGGGTCACTGAACGTGTGGAGTTTGCACATTCTCCCCCTGTTTGCGTGGGTTTCGCCCCCACAACCCAAAGATGTGCAAGATAGGTGGATTAACATGCTAAATTGCCCCTTAATTGGAAAAAATGAATTGGGTACTCTAAATTTATTTCTAAAAAAGAGAATTAGATTCAGACATTTCAGCCGTCAAATTAGGAAATATCACTATGCACACAGGGTGTTAGAAGTTTGGAACTCTGCTCTGCACATGGCAATTTATGTAAGAGTAATTGTAAATGTAAAATATGAAATTAATGGATTTTTGTTATTTAAAGTTTTTTTTAAATATTCATTCATGAGATGTGGGCATCGCTGGCTAGGGCAGCATTTCTTGTCCCCCCCAAATATTGCCCTTGAAAAGGTGGTGATGAATCACCTTCTTAAACTGCTGCAACCCCTTTGTTGTTGGAACACAAACAGTGCTGTTAGAAAAGGAGTTCCAGGATTCTGATCTAGCAACAGTGAAGGTGATAAAGTTCCAAGTCAGGATGGTGGGTGACTTGATGGGGAACTTGCATGTGATGTATCTGTTGTCTTTCTCCTTCCAGGTGGTAGACGTTGTCTGAGCCCATAGATCTGCAGTATCCAATGCTTTCAGCCATTTTGTAATATCACGTGGAATTAATTGATTTTGCTGAAGACTGGCATCTGTGATGCTGGGAATCTTGGGAGGAGGCCAAGATGTATCATCCACTTGGAATCTTTGGCCGAAGATGACTGCAAACACTTCAGCCTTCTTGTTTGCACTGTTGTGCTGCGCTCCCCATTGTTGTGGATGGGGTTATTTGTGCAGTGTGCTCCTTTCGTGGGTTGTTTATCTGTCCCCCACCGTTTACAGTCGCATGTGGCAAGACGGGCGATCATAGATCTGCTCCGTTGGTTATGGAACACTTAGCTCCGTCTATCGCATGCCTTTTCTGCTGGTTGGCATGCGACTAGTTCTGTGTTGTAGCTTCACTGGCTTGACGCCTCATTTTTAGATGTATCTGGTGCTCTTCCTGGTATGGCCTCCTGCATTTTTTATTGAACCAGGCTTGATCCCTTGGCTTGATGGTAGTGACAGAATTGGGGATATCCTGGGCCATGAGATTACAGGTTGTGGTTGTGTACAATTCTGCTGCTGATGATGGCCCACAACATTTCATTGGTGCCCAGTTTCGGGTTGCTGGATCTGTTTGAAATCAATCCCATTTCATATGATGGTTGTGCCACAAGACATGGTGGAGGGTATCCTCAATGCGAAGGCTGAATTTTGTCTCCACATGGATTGTGTGGTGGTCACTCCTGTTAATACTGTCATGAACAGATGCCTCTGTGACGGTTAGAATAGAGAGAACAAGTTCAAATGGGTTTTTACCTCATGTTGGTCCCCTCACCAACAAAGAGCAAGTCTGGTAATTATGTTCTTTAGGACTCGGTCAACTTAGTCAGGAGGTATGCTACCCAGCCACTCTTGACAATGATGGTTGACGTCCCCACCCAGAGTACATTCTGTACCATTGCCATTCTCAGTGCTTCCTCCAAGTGGTGTACTGATCCTTCAGCTGATGGGGGGGATGCTAGGTGGTAACCAACAAAAGGTTTCCTTGCCCATATCCCCTGATGGCATTGGACTTGATGAGGTCCAGAGTCAATGCTGAGGATTCCCAGGCAACACACTCTCAACTGTTTAAAAGTGTTGTCAGAAGATGCAGGTGCCACTTACTAGGCCAGCATGTATTGCCTGTACCTGATTGCACTTGAGAATGTGGTAGTGAGCTACCTTCTTGACCCTCTGCAGTCTTTGTACTGTAGGTATACCAATAATGCTGCTTGAAAGGCAATTCCAGTACTTTGACCCAGTGACAATGAAAGAGCAGCCATACAGTTCCAAGTCAGGATGGTGTTTGGCTTGGAGCGTAACTATCAGGTGGTGGTGTTCCCATGAATTTGATGGTCTTGTCCTTCTAGGTGGTCGAGAGCATGGAATCGGAGGGCACTGTATAAGGAGCCTTGGTGAAGTTCTGCTGTACATCTTGTAGATGATACACGCTTCTGCCACTGTGCATGGTGGTGGGTAGAGTGGATGTTGAAGGTGTGGGTGGGGAGCCACTCAAGTGGGTTGTTTTGGCTTGGATGGTGTCAAGCTTCTTGATTTTTAGAGCTGCCCTCACCCAGGCTAGTATTCCATTACACTCCTGACTTGTGCCTTGTAGATCAGTGTTTTTCAAACTTTTTTGCCCACCGCCCATTTTTACCAACCACACATCCTTCGGGACCCAAGCCGGCCAACCTTCGTGACCCACAAAAGCAGATCCGCGGCGACCGACCTTCGCGACCCACGCCGCCCGAATTTTGAGACCAACCATTTTCGCTTAACTTTAATATGACAGGTGAGACTGCTTGGTCCGCACAATCTCATTTGCTCTGTTATTCAATGTTGCTTTTTCGATAATGACTTCAGCCAATGATTTAAGATCTCATTGAAAAAAATCAAGAGGTTCGTCCTGTGTTTAGTCTTGAGATGCCTTTGAAGTTTTGAGGGTTTTAATATTTCATTTGCCAGTGCTTCCCTACATATAACACACATAGGCTTGTGTGGCGCACAAAGACTCCGTGAGACAAACAGAGTGAAGTCGATGAGGCTTTATTAAGCGTGTCTGTTCCCCAGCAGCCCGATAGTAAACTGGCATGCGGGGGAAGGCACCGGCTTCTTATACTTCGCCTTCAGGGCGGAGTATGAGGTCAACGGCCAACCAGGACCCGGGATCTGTCAGCCAATGACATTAGGGCTTCCAGTCCCACATGACCCCCAATACATACTACCACAGCTTGGCATCCTGATTTCCCGTGGCACAATTAATAAACCCACACCTCAAGAAATCATCTTTATTCTGCTTTGTTCCTGTTTTCAGCTTCTTCTTCATGTGTTGTTCAGCTGGAGCTCACACCTGCACTCCTGGCAGCTACAAAATGGAAGAATCTCTCTCACACCCAGAGCATGTGACGGAAGTGTATGTGACCTGCTCTTGGCCGCCGCTCTAGGCAGGAAGACTCCATCGGTTGAAAAAAAAAACTTTGTGTTTCTGTTAAAAAAAAACTCTGCTCCTGGGTCGGCACACTGATGTCAGGAGGAGGCGTTCTGCCCCACTGGGCTCTGGGACTGCGCACTGCTGAGGGTGCAGGCATGCGCCAGACAGCAGGCATTCTGAAAGTAGGTCGCAGCCTGCATTTTTAAAAGCCGGTGGCGACTGTTGGGCGCTACTTCCCACAATCGGGAACACCACGACGCATGGCCCCACGACCCTGACTGTGAAAATGACTGTTGTAGATTGTGGATAGGATGGAGGAGTTAAGAGGTGAGTTACTCTCTGCAAAATTCCCAAACTCTGACCTGTCCTTGTAGCCACAGCATTTATGTGGCTGATCCAGTCCAGTTTCTAGTTGATGGTAATCCCATGGATGTTGAATACAATGACGATAATGCCTTTGAATATTAAGGGGGAGTGGTTAGAGTCTCTCTTGTTGGAGAAGGCAATGTCAGGCACTTGTGTGGCACTAATGCTACTTGCCACTGAACAACCCAAGCCTAAATGTTGTCCAGGTCGTGCTGCATATTTGCATGGACTGTTTCATATCTGAATGGTGCTGAACATGGTGCAGCCATCAGTGAACATCCCCACTTCTGACATTATGATGGATAGAAGGCAATTAATGAAGCAGCTGAAAGTGGTTGAGCCTCAGACATTCCCCTGAGGATCCTCTGCAGATATCCTTGGACTGAGATGATTGACATCCAATAACCACAACCAGCTTCTTTGTGCTAGGAGTGAATCTAGCCAGCAGGGAGTTTTCCCCCTGAGTCCCATTGACCCTGCTTTTTCTGGGGCTCCTTGATGCCATACCAGGTCAAATGTAGCCTTGATGTTGAGGGCTGTCACTCTGATCTCACTGCATACCACTATGCCCCAACCTTTAGTGGGTCTGTCCTGTCGGTGGGACATGACACAACTCGGGGATGATGGGACATTACCTGTAAGACATGATTATTTCAGGCTCTTGTGTGACTCTCGTCTGTGGGACAGCTCTCCAAATTTTGGCACAAGCCCCCAGATGTTAGTTTCGAAGGACTTTGCAGTGATAACAGGGACATGTGTATCATTGTCATTCCCAGCACCTAGGCTGATGCTGTTTGGTCCATCCAGTTTCAATTAATTTGGATTTGGTAGTGGTATGATACAATAGAGTGGTTATCCCTATAACCTAGTAACCCCACCCAACACTAAGGGCAATTTTGGACACTAAGGACAATTTAGCATGGCCAATCCACCTAACCTGCACATCTTTTGGACTGTGGGAGGAAACCGGAGCACCCGGAGGAAACCCACGCACACACGGGGAGAATGTGCAGACTCCGCACAGACAGTGACCCAAGCCGGGATTCGAACCTGGTACCCTGGAGCTGTGAAGCAATTGTGCTCACCACAATGCTACCATGAAGCATAAATATGGATAACACAGAAGGAGACTATTCAATCTAGTACGACTGTGCTCGTCTTTGCCAGAACAATCCATATTTAATCCCGCTGCCCTAGTCGCTCTGCATAGCTCTGCATCTTCCTCTGCTTTAAATATTTATACACTCTTTCTTAAACATGGTCTCCGCTTCAACAATTTCTAGTGGCAAAACATTCCGTGCTCAAACAATTCAGCACAATAACATTCTTCTACCTCTTTTCTGCACTCTTAATAATAATCTTAAATTGATGACTCCTAAAGCAGAGGGAATGAGCTTCCCCTTTTCACTATGCCAAAACACTTCGTAATTTAAAAAAAGAAATCTCTATTAAACCTCATCATAATGTTCCCTGCTCCAGGGAAAATAATTTCAGTACCTTTATGTTTCAAGTTTCTCATCCTTGGATTCATCAATGTATGCTGAACGTGTCTTTAATGGCCTTTTGATAATAGAAAGCAGCAGGTAGAAATTCATCATTATCTCTTTGTGTTTGTGCTCTATGGTCCGATTTATGAAACTCAAAATGCTATCAGCATTTTTATGGCTTTATCTATCTGCAGCTACACTTATACTTTCAAGGAGCTTAATATTTTCACACTACAGGCCAGAGTGCCCTGTCTCAGACTGCGCTGGAATGAAGATGGGCTAGAAAAAAAAGAATGGCTGAGATGTCACATGGCTGGAAATCCCCCCTCCATTTCCACCCTCCCAACATTCCAAAGAGTGGAGCAAAGCAAGGATCTCAGGAATCAACCATACCTACCACGAAGCCAATTAAACTTATTAGAAGCCCAGCTCCCACAACATTTCAAACTTTCCCCAAGGGGGCCAGAGTTTAGCAACTGCCTGAATCTGACCTGCTGAATGGAGGTGAAAACAATGTCTGGGTCAAGGCATGGAGGAAGGAGGAGTTTAAAAAGGTAAGTAAAAATGCTTTTAAGCATTTAAATGCTTTTAAGCATTCAAATGTTTTATCCCGTTGAAGTTAAAATTGCCACAATTCAACACTTGTCAGAGGATAAGTCAGAATTAAGACCTTATCCTGTTCATGAACTTGTCACTTGAGCGTTGGAAAAATGGGAAAATCCATTTGGACTCCAGCTGAGCACCAGGAATGTTTCAGTTGGGAATGGGTACTGCTTCCCCAACTATTCAGGCCGTTGGTGATGAGATACAGAAAAGAGGGGCGAGGGACATAGAGTAGAAGGATGTTACTCTGAGCACAGGATCTATAGGCAGAGGTGAAGAGACCTGGACATGATTGAGACGCAGTGCAAAAAGAGACTGTAGATGGAATTTTCTGATGTTTTTACAGAGTGTGGCAGCAGGTGGGAAAATGGCACTGAAGTTGCCGGCCCAAAGGTCTGGCAGTACCAGAGGGCAGAGCCCAGATTTTTCTTCGGGCCGTGCCAGGGGATAGTGCAAGGTAACATTATTAACGCTGGTTCAAGGGACCAGGAACACTTGACGAATTTGGAAACTACCATGAAACAGTTAGACAACCACAACGTGAGAGTTAAAAAGGAAAAATGTGAATTTTTCAAGTCATCGATAAATTACCTTGGTCATATCATCGACAAAGATGAATTACACAAAGAACTGAATAAAATGCTGCCAATCTTAGAAGCACCACATCCTCAAAATGTGACACCAGTAAGGTCATTTAGGGAATTTAGTGTTTAAACCTTTACACACGTTGCTATGTGTCAAACAGTCATGGCACTGGTCTGAAGAATATGTAAATGCATATAATGAAGTGGAAGAAACTTTACTGAAGCCAGAACTGTTGGTTCATTATAATCAAAAAATTAAGTTGCAATTAGCTTACAATGCCTCACCCTCTGGGGCTGCTGCAGTCGTCTCGCACGTCATGCATTCAGGAGAGGAACGACTAATAGCATTTACTTCAAGAACTCTTCCCAGCACAGAAATGAATTACGCTTGACTAAAAAATAAGCTTTCAGTAATAAGGTTCCACCAATTTTCGGATGTCATTTTACCCTTTTGAAGGATCATCGACCCTTGACTACAATCGTTGGGCCATAGAAATGCATACCTTCATTGGCAACCAGTAAATTGCAAAGGTGGTCATTGAAATTGTCGGCGTGCACTTGCGATATCCAACATCACAAATCAGAGCAGCATGCAAATGCTGATGCTTTATCACTATTGCCGTCAGTCTGCATGACTAGTTAGGCAATGCTGTTGTTTAAGAGGATGCTATGAACACAGTTTAGTCTGCAAGTTAAGCATGACCCTGAAGAACATTTAATCAATAATTGATATTTCTTGCTCGTGGATAGTGTACCTGTGACTTCATCTCAAATTCAAAGAAATATCAGAACTGATTCAGTGATGGGGAAGGTGATGGACTTGGTCCAAAAAAGAAACACTGTCAGACATTCATAGGAAACATCCAGACCTCAGACCCTACGTCACGCAAAGACTTCAGTTGACAGTACAGAATACAGTTCAATTGTGGGGAATCCATGTGATTACTCCTTCATGCATATGCAGCAGGGTCCTTGACCAACTGCATGAGGAACGTCCTGGCATGGTAAGATGAAGGAATTAGCACGCAGTTAGTTTTGGTGGCCAGGTTTAGACACTCAAATTGAAGAGAAAATTGAGCAATGCCAAGCTTCTGAAAAACTAAGGAATACTCTACCATTACAACCATTACATCACTGGGAATGGCCGGCTCAGCTATGGCAGATAATACACATGGAATATGCTGGTTCACTGGAGGGTCACATGCTCTTTGTGATTGTGGGATGTGCACTCGAAATGGCCAGAAGTCGCAATAAATAAGTCAACAATGACTGAGCAAACCATTGAGAAACTAGACAAAGTATTTGCAAGATTCAGACATCAGAACAGATTGTCAGTGATGTGGTACTTAGGTTACTTATAGAATCATAGAATTTACAGTGCAGATGGAGGCCATTCGGCCCATTGGATCTGCACCGACCCTTGGAAAGAGCACCCTACTTAAGCCCACACCTCCACCCTATCCCCATAACCCAGTAAGCCCACCTAACCTTTTTTTGGACACGAAGGGCAATTTATAATGGCCAATTCACCGAACTGGAGCACCTGGAGGAAACCCATGCAGACATGGGGAGAACATGCAGACTCAGCACAGACAGTGACTCAAGCCGGGAATCGAACCTGGGACCCATGAGCTGTGAAGCAACTGTGCTAACCACTGTGCTGTCCTGCTGCCCTGTGCTTCATAGGAGTTTGAGGACAACTTGAAAAGGAATGGTGCACACCATATCAAGTCAACTCCATATCATCCAACAACAAATAGATTAGCATAACATTTTCTGAAATCATTATAACATTCTGTCCAAGCATTGAAGGACCAAGGAACAGTATCAAGAAGAGGAAACAAATTTCTAATATCTTAGCGGAGCACAGTACATGCTACCATTCAAAGTTCACCGGCAATGCTGTTGTTTAAGAGGATGCGATCAACACAGTTTAGTTTGTTAACTCCACCTAATACTTCAGAGATTGTCAAACGACAACAACAAGCACAAAAAGGAGGGAGAAAATCTCTAAAAGACGAGTATTCAACAAGGGAGAGTGTTAGCTCAGAATTACACCACTAGTGAGGAATGGGTACCAGCTATGATCCTAACAAAGACACATCCAACATCATGCATATACAGATGGATGATGAAAGAGTTTGTGCTGATCAGTTACTTGCAGCACCAAGTGCGTTTGAAGAAACGTATCAAGAGATTCTATTTTTAGAAGATCTGGAGAGCTATACTTATCCAGACTCAAAATGTTAGCTCTGTTCACAAATTTGCACTGAGTGCTGAATTTGGTGCATTTTGAGTGCTATAGTAAGAGTTTTGTGACCGAGGGAGTATAAGGCTTCATTTTTATCTAAAGTTTAGTCTTTCTTTTATTTAGTTAATTAACTTAAAAGTTGCTGTTTGGTTTAGAAGAAGGTGAATTTTCAATCAGCTTTAAACAAGCTTCTACTTGTAGGCACTTGCAGCTGGAGCTTGTTAATTAGTTAATTGGATTAGGCCAGTTTTCAGAGGCTAGATTCACAGTATAAAAGTGATCCCCTACAGTGCAGACTTTGTTTGCACTGAGCGCTGAATTTGGTGCATTTTGAGTGCTATAGTAAGAGCTTGGTGACCGAGGGAGTTAGGTGAGGAGGGAGTAAGGTGCTCCTTTCATTTTGTTTCCGACATTTCCGCAAAGAGTGAGAAGAGAGCCAGGAGTTTACAGAAAGTGTAGCTGATTGGGAGCAGAGTCGGAGGGCGGAGATCTAGTTAGTCCACAGGGCAGCTATATTCTGTCAGGTCAGAGGGGATGGAGGCTAGGCCAGTTGCATGCTCCTCCTGTAGGATGTTGGTGGTGAGGGATACCACCGGTGTCCCCGCTGACTATACCTGCGGGAAGTGCACCCAACTTCAGCTCCTCAAAGACCGTGTTAGGGAACTGGAGCTGAAGATGGATGACCTTCGGATCATCCGGGAGGCAGAGGGGGTTATTGAGAAGAGTTACAGGGAGGTAACCACACCCAAGGTACAGGACAAGAATAGCTGGGTTACAGTCAGGGGGAAAAAAACAAACAGGCAGACAGTGCAGGGATCCCTCGTGGCCGTTCCCCTTCAAAACAAGTATACCGTTTTGGATGCTGTTGGGGGGGATGACCTACCGGGGGAAGGCCCTAGCGGCCAGGTCTCTGGCACTGAGTCTGGCTCTGGGGCTCATAAGGGAAGGGGGGAGAATAGAAAAGCAATTGTTGTAGGAGATTCAATGGTTAGGGGAATAGATAGGCGATTCTGTGGTCGCGAGCGAGACTCCCGGAAGGTATGTTGCCTCCCGGGTGCCAGCGTCAGGGATGTCTCGGATCGTGTCTTCAGGATCCTTAAGGGGGAGTGTGAGCAGCCAGAAGTCGTGGTGCACATTGGTACCAACGACATAGGTAGGAAAAGGGGTGTGGAGGTAATAAACAAGTTTAGGGAGTTAGGCTGGAAGTTAAAAGCCAGGACAGACAGAGTTGTCATCTCTGGTTTGTTGCCGGTGCCACGTGATAGCGAGGCTAGGAATAGGGAGAGAGTGCAGTTGAACATGTGGCTTCAGGAACGGTGTAGGAGGGAGGGCTTCAGGTATTTGGATAATTGGAGCGCATTCTGGGGAAGGTGGGACCTGTACAAGCAGGACGGGTTGCATCTGAACCAGAGGGGCACCAATATCCTGGGAGGGAGGTTTTCTAGTACTCTTCGGGAGGGTTTAAACTAATTTGGCAGGGGAATGGAAACCGGATTTGTAGTCCAGCAACTAAGGGAGCCGATATTCAGGATGCCAAAGCGTGTAATGAGGCAGTGGGGAAGGGAACACTGACAAAGGAGAGCACTTGCAGGCACGGAGATGGGTTGAAGTGTGTATACTTCAACGCAAGAAGCATCAGGAATAAGGTGGGTGAACTTAAGGCATGGATCTGTACTTGGGACTACAATGTGGTGGCCATTACGGAAACTTGGATAGAAGAGGGGCAGAAATGGTTGTTGGAGGTCCCTGGTTATAGATGTTTCAATAAGATTAGGGAGGGTGGTAAAAGAGGTGGGGGGGTGGCATTATTAATTAGAGATATTATAACAGCTGCAGAAAGGCAGTTCGAGGAGTATCACCCTAATGAGGTAGTATGGGTTGAAGTCAGAAATAGGAAAAGAGCAGTCACCTTGTTAGGAGTTTTCTATAGGCCCCCCAATAGTAGCAGAGATGTGGAGGAACAGATTGGGAAACAGATCTTGGAAAGGTGCAGAAGTCACAGGGTAGTAGTCATGGGTGACTTTAACTTCCCAAATATTGAGTGGAAACTCTTTCGATCAAATAGTTTGGATGGGGTGGTGTTTGTGCAGTGTGTCCAGGAAGCTTTTCTAACACAGTATGTAGATTGTCCGACCAGAGGAGGGGCAATATTGGATTTAGTACTTGGTAATGAACCAGGGCAAGTGATAGATTTGTTAGTGGGGGAGCATTTTGGAGATAGTGACCACAATTCTGTGACTTTCACTTTAGTAATGGAGAGGGATAGGTGCGTGCAACAGGGCAAGGTTTACAATTGGGGGAAGGATAAATATGATGTTGTCAGACAAGAATTGAAGTGCATAAGTTGGGAACATAGGCTGTCAGGGAAGGACACAAGTGAAATGTGGAACTTGTTCAAGGAACAGGTACTACGTGTCCTTGATATGTATGTCCCTGTCAGGCAGGGAAGAGATGGTCGAGTGAGGGAACCATGGTTGACAAGAGAGGTTGAATGTCTTGTTAAGAGGAAAAAGGAGACTTATGTAAGGCTGAGGAAACAAGGTTCAGACAGGGCATTGGAGGGATACAAGATAGCCAGGAGGGAACTGAAGAAAGGGATTAGGAGAGCTAAGAGAGGGCATGAACAATCTTTGGCGGGTAGGATCAAGAAAATCCCCAAGGCCTTTTACACATATGTGAGAAATATGAGAATGACTAGAGCGAGGGTAGGTCCGATCAAAGACAGTAGCGGGAGATTGTGTATTGAGTCTGAAGAGATAGGAGAGGTCTTGAACGAGTACTTTTCTTCTGTATTTACAAATGAGAGGGGCCATATTGTTGGAGAGGACAGTGTGAAACAGACTGGTAAGCTCGAGGAAATACTTCTTAGGAAGGAAGACGTGTTGGGCATTTTGAAAAACCTGAGGATAGACAAGTCACCCGGGCCTGACGGGATATATCCAAGGATTCTATGGGAAGCAAGAGATGAAATTGCAGAGCCGTTGGCAATGATCTTTTCGTCCTCACTGTCAACAGGGGTGGTACCAGGGGATTGGAGAGTGGCGAATGTCGTGCCCCTGTTCAAAAAAGGGACTAGGGATAACCCTGGGAATTACAGGCCAGTTAGTCTTACTTCGGTGGTAGGCAAAGTAATGGAAAGGGTACTGAAGGATAGGATTTCTGAGCATCTGGAAAGACACTGCATGATTAGGGATAGTCAGCACGGATTTGTGAGGGGTAGGTCTTGCCTTACAAATCTTATTGAATTCTTTGAGGAGGTGACCAAGCATGTGGATGAAGGTAAAGCATTGGATGTAGTGTCCACGGATTTTAGAAAGGCATTTGATAAGGTTCCCCTTGGTAGACTTCTGCAGAAAGTAAGGAGGCATGGGATAGTGGGAAATTTGGCCAGTTGGATAAGGAACTGGCTAACCGATAGAAGTCAGAGAGTGGTGGTGGATGGCAAATATTCAGCCTGGATCCCAGTTACCAGTGGCGTACCGCAGGGATCAGTTCTGGGTCCTCTGCTATTTGTGATTTTCATTAATGACTTGGATGAGGGAGTTGAAGGGTGGGTCAGTAAATTTGCAGACGATACGAAGATTGGTGGAGTTGTGGATAGTAAGGAGGGCGGTTGTCGGCTGCAAAGAGACATAGATAGGATGCAGAGCTGGGCTGAGAAGTGGCAGATGGAGTTTAACCCTGAAAAGTGTGAGGTTGTCCATTTTGGAAGGACAAATATGAATGCGGAATACAGGGTTAACGGTAGAGTTCTTGGCAATGTGGAGGAGCAGAGAGATCTTGGGGTCTATGTTCATACATCTTTGAAAGTTGCCACTCAAGTGGATAGAGCTGTGAAGAAGGCCTATGGTGTGCTCGCGTTCAATAACAGAGGGATTGAATTTAAGAGCCGTGAGGTGATGATGCAGCTGTACAAAACTTTGGTAAGGCCACATTTGGAATACTGTGTAAAGTTCTGGTCACCTCATTTTAGGAAGGATGTGGAAGCTTTGGAAAAGGTGCAAAGAAGATTTACCAGGATGTTACCTGGAATGGAGAGTAGGTCTTACGAGGAAAGGTTGAGTGTGCTAGGCCTTTTCTCATTAGAACGGAGAAGGATGAGGGGCGACTTGATAGAGGTTTATAAGATGATCAGGGGAATAGATAGAGTAGACAGTCAGAGACTTTTTCCCCGGGTGGAACAAACCATTACAAGGGGACATAAATTTAAAGTGAAAGGTGGAAGATGTAGGAGGGATATCAGAGGTAGGTTCTTTACTCAGAGAGTAGTGGGGGCATGGAATGCACTGCCTGTGGAAGTAGTTGAGTCGGAAACATTAGGGACCTTCAAGCAGCTATTGGATAGGTACATGGATTACGGTAAAATGATATAGTGTAGATTTATTTGTTCTTAAGGGCAGCACGGTCGCATTGTGGTTAGCACAATTGCTTCACAGCTCCAGGGTCCCAGGTTCGATTCCAGCTTGGGTCACTGTCTGTGCGGAGTCTGCACGCCCTCCCCGTGTCTGCGTGGGTTTCCTCTGGGTGCTCCGGTTTCCTCCCACAGTCCAAAGATGTGCAGGGTAGGTGGATTGGCCATGATAAATTGCCCTTAGTGTCCAAAATTGCCCTTGGTGTTGGGTGGAGGTGTTGAGTTTGGGTAGGGTGCTCATTCCAAGAGCCGGTGCAGACTCAGGGGGCCGAATGGCCTCCTTCTGCACTGTAAATTCAATGATAATCTATGATTAATCTAGGACAATGGTTCGGCACAACATCGTGGGCCGAAGGGCCTGTTCTGTGCTGTATTTTCTATGTTCTATGTTCTCTCTGCTCAGATGCTGTCAGACCTGCTGACATTGTTCAGCAGTTTCTGTTTTTGTTTCAGTTTCCAGCCTCCGCGGTAATTTGTTTTTATTAATCGAATTAATCGTAATCTGTAATAATGTACAATCTTTATCGCTATCTAATCTTCGTATGTATGCGCATGTGTGAAATGGAGCATGTGTGATATTGCACCATTCAGGGTAAGTGTGTGAGAATAAATAACCTTGTTTTTCTTAAACTCATAAAAGCTTACTGCTGAATTATTTAATCGAAATATACAGCCCAAGGATAAGAAAAGACACATCTGTTTTCAAGCAAAACAGACTGATTGTGGCAGTAACAAAGGGCTGGATTCTCTGTGTTGACGTCGGGAGAGAATTTGTGGACTTTCAAGACAGCAACACCGGTGCCGAACCTGGTTCAATTCAGCGACTGTGGAGGGGCTAGCACCGGCGCCACATGGAACACAATCAATTCCAATGAAAAACGGAGCGGGGTTTACCGGGTCCGTGATTGACATTCGGGAAGCTGCCAAGCTGCAGCCGCATATACACACTTCAATCCCCACACACACCATTCCAGCAAACAAGATGGCACTGGTTGTGCTGGAGTGCGCTCATACAGCTGATGGGTCAGCTGGGGATAGAGGGCACCTCAGTGGAGTGGTCTGGGGGGGGGGGCACATATACGCCTCGTGGCCCTAAGTTCACAATGGGTTGTTAGCGGCGTGTTCAGTTGCATGCCTACTTTGCCAGCTGTGGTAACGGTGTTCCATGCCCGTCCACCTCGACCCTACAGCCCACCTCCTGGCCATACCCCTCTATTCCCCCCGGTCCTGGCAGAAGCCTCACAAAGAGCGCTACAACTGTCAGCAAACTATGGCGATGTTGGACACTTTCTGTACCTCCTCTCCCTCCCTCAGCAGCCACACCGCCGGAGTAAGGAACTCAGCTCATCAGAGGCAGAGCATCGCGGAGGCCCCGGAGAATACCGGGTCGGACCCGCTAATGACATGCAGATGGTGTTTACCGTACATTGGTTCCGGAATGCATTGACGCCACTGTTGAGGTGACGGAGAATTGCGATTTGACATCAAATCGGCGCCCGCCGCAATTTTGGCATCAGAACCTATTCTCCGCCCAATTGCATCTCGCCATTTTGGCGTCATCCAACGGAGAACCCGCCCATTATTTCCATGACACAGACCAACTACCAGTCTTTGTACTTTCTGGTGGAGTTAGGCAGCTCTGGACTGCTGGTGTGAATGCCTTTGTTTGAGTTTTAATAGGATCAATCATCAAGTGTATTTGCTCATTAGTAGCAGTAGCATTCAAAGTAGCCCAATATTATTGGCAACTTGGGAGTATTGAAAAATTCCAACTGACAAATTCCTTTACAGCTGCTGAGAGGAGTCGACCTATGAAGGATTAATTTCCTCAATCTCTGTGATTAAACAGTATAGCACCACTGTGAAGCTGATTTAAAAAGACTGGATAATCTTTAAACACCATTCCCTGCATTCTCAAATTGTTTGGAGAAGTATAGGGGTAGCCTCTTGTGACAATTTTGACTGATGTGCCCTGTTATACTCTGCTTCTCTTCAATGTAAATGAACCAAAGGATCAGTAAAATGATAATGTGGGTTCTTTATTTGAAGGTTAGGCTAAATCCAGACAGCAAAATGGTGTTGCCTTTTTGTCACTGTCATTGGGTCACAAACCAAGAACTCCTTCCGTAACAGCACTATGGGTTGACCCACAGCATATGAACTGCAGCGTTCAAGAAAGTGGCTCACCATCCCCATCTCTATGACAATTAGCAACGGGTTATAATTGCTGATGCAGCCAGTGACACAGACACACTACAAACAAATAAAATAAAATTCACTGGAGGCTATGAGGCACATGTCTGACCTCCACCACTGCTGTTTGCTGACTGCATTCCAAGTCATGTGGCTAACACATCACATTTTGTCAAGCTATGTAATAATTGACAGTTTAGAATATGCTCCCTTAAGGGTATATGCATATCATATCATAACATTATCCTGTTTTCCCTATCAAAAGATTTACCTTTAAAGAATCAAATTATTTACATGACAGCAAAACAAAATAACCTTCTGCCTGAATGTATTTTTGCACAGAGCAATACATTTACAAGTCTCTGAAATGTATTAGTCATTTGCTAGAGGCTACTTTAAACTTTCAGAATGCTGGTTAGGATTGTTTTGTTTTTATTGCATTGTTACCAATTTCTGTTTGCATTTGCAATGCTCCGTGTTTCTGGTTGTCGTGTTTTTCTGATTTGGCATCTGCTCCTTCGCAATGTCATGCCATTTGGTGTTCGTATTTGATACAATCTTGGTTCTGGGTATATGCTGTGATTTAGGAACATAGGAACTTCAGAATTAGGAGTAGAGGTAGGCAATTCAGCCCCTCGATCCTTCCGGAGATGAAGGGGTTGACGCATGAGGAAAAATTCCCTAGTTTGGGCTAATACTTGCTGGAGTTTAGAAGGATGAGAAGGGATCTGATCAAGGTACACAAAATACTAAAAGGGATTCATAAATTAAATGTAGACCAATCAGATCATGGCTGATCTCTTCCTGGTCTCAAAGCCACCTCCCTACCTGTTCCCTGTGTCCTTTGAGTCAATTTGTAAAATCAGAAATATATCAATTTTCTTCTTGATTCTATTTAATGATTCAGACTCCACCGCACTACGGGCAGCGAATCCACAAATTCACCACCCTCTGCGAGAAGTAGTGCCTCCTCAGCTCAGTTTTAAATCTACCGCCTCTCAACCTACATCTGTGACCTCTTGTTCGAGATTGCCCCACAAGGGGGAATATTTGGTCTACATTTACTTTATGAATCCCATTTAGTATTTTGTGTACCTTGATCAGATCCCTTCTCATCCTTCTAAACTCCAGCAAGTATTAGCCCAAACTATATAATTTTTCCTCATACGTCAACCCCTTCATCTCCGGAATCAATCTGGTGAATCTCCTCTGAACTACTGCAAATGTCACCACATCCTTCCTCAAATAAGGAGACCAAAATTTGACACAATATTCCAGATGATGGGCTGGATTCTTTCACAATGGGGCAATGTCCCCGCGCCGGCATAAAAACGCTGGCGTTGCACTCCCCAGTTTCCTGCAAAAAATAAAAGGTGATTCACTTACTTTCCGGGGGCTAGCAGGGACCCGGGGAACTTCACGCAGATTTGGTTGCAGGTACGGCCCCCGCACTTCCGGTTCCGCGCATGTGCACGGCGGCAGCCTCCGATGGCTGCGCCGACCACCATGGCGGACTCAGACCGCGGACCAACACGAACAAACTACGCCCCTCCGATCAGCCACGCGCTGCTACATTGGAGCAACCCTACCACTGCTCCTGCCGCCCATAAGACCTCCCACAGTGCTCGATTTCCCCGCCCCCCACCAGGGCGGCTGCGGACCGTGCGAGAGTCCCGACTGGCCATGCCACATTAGTTCCACGCTGTTGGGTACTCGGCCGGTCGGGTGCGGAGTATCGCTGGGAGGGCCTCTGGCAACGGCCTCCTAGCCGCGCGGCATTATTCACGGACGCGCAATTCTCCAGGGCCCGGAGAATCGCCGGAGCGGCACCGGGCCTGTTTCGGTCAGGAACATCGATTCTCCGCCCCCGCGCCAAATGCAATTTCAACGCAGGGCTGCGGAGAATCCAGCCTGTGATCTCACCAACACCCTATACAATTGTACTGGATTGCCGCTGGATTCTGATGGTGCCATCACTGTACCTGTCGCGTCCAGAACCTAAAACATCTGAGGTAACAAGGGTGGATTTTTGGAACAACACTTGAGTGTAATGAGTCTCCAAATCATTATATGCAGTAAATTTTGCACTGGCTAGTTGAACCATCACTTGCCATGCCTGAGGGTGCCTGTATGTCAGTGTGCAAAATGTAAAGATATTTGCCCCTGCACTGATATCCAGTTTTGCATATTGATTATGTTGACATTCTTTGATGTTCACCATGCTGAATGTTAGCTCTGCTTTGTGTATCAATGGTCTGCTTATCCTCATATTCTGAGCATATTGTTCGGCTTGACATTATGTAGCTCTTGCCTTTACACTATTTGGCATACCGTCTTGTTTGGTTGGAACACCAAACCTGTCTGGCCTCTGGTTCAGGCTTCTCATGATACTGATCCACTTGTTCCAGCACTTGCCTTCAACATTGGTTCCTCAGTGTACTCTAATGCCACATGTCTTGCATACAGCAATGGCAGTCTGGATGGATGGATGGATGAGGCTGCACTGCATTCATTGTTTACTAGGTTTGCCTGCATAAGTTATCTTGCCAATGGCGGGTGAGTTATGCGTAGCCTGAAGACTCGACCCATTAGTGTGGCTTCATACCTGTACACTACGAGGCCACTTTATAATTATGCTTTAATGGTGTAACCTTTGGGTTGGTCCAAGATGTCTTTTTGAAACACTTCCATTGGGGTAGCTGCTATCACAGGCTCGATTATTCTGTTGGTTAGGTCTGCTGCCATGAAGTCACAATCAGTTCCCTGGTCTCTGCATCTACATATGAATTGGTCAATGCTCTCTTTTGGTTGCTGCCTAAATTTCAGATGGTGCATTCCGAAGTTCAGCTTCACATGCAATCAATCTTTGAGTATTGACCATATTTCATCTGGATTTGGACAGGCATGATATATTCAGTCTGTGGAGGCATCCATTGCTGATCACAACTTTAAATTTTATGGCTTGTTTATCGGATTTGGAAATATTGAGGTCCAGAAAACACAATTTGATGCATTGTCAGACCAAAGTAAATTCAGGTAGGTGAGGAGACCTGTTGCTTTCCAATTTGGTGTTGGAAATGTTGTCATCACCTTTTGGCTCTTTGCAAGGTTTTCAATGCTATCAGGAGCTTTGGGCAGCTATGCAAGGTTTTCCTCGCTCTTTCAAAGTTAGGCAAGGAAAATGGCTGCAGGGACTCAAGTAAAATTAAACAGTAAGCAAAGCTTTCATACAGCCATTTTCCTGCCTCAATTACTGCTTTGTGGACAGAGCTAAAGTTAAACTAGGAATGAAGAACTGCATCACAATTGCAGTCAAATAGTAATCCATGATCAGCTAAGGCATTGCAACTGAGAGCTAAATTCACTCGAGAAGAGCTTTCTTGAGCTCGGTGTATATTATTTTAACTTACCCAGAAACAGCATGAATGGACTCTCTCCTGTTTGTGAGTTCTGCCTATAGTGAGGCCTCCAGACGCTGTTATTTAATTTCTGTTCCTCCTTCAACTTCTCAGCAGGTAGACTTTTGCTGTTTAAGCTCTCCCAAATCTGAACAACCTTACCAAGGCCTGATGCCTTCTGGCTGCAGTGAGATGCCGTCCCAGATGGAGGTACATTGTGTAGAATACCTGCATAATGTTTACACATGTTGAGTCTCGATGATTGTTTCATGTTCACACTAGCTCTCTGCTTTTGCTGGACGTGATTTGTATTCCGCTCAGTCAGGCCTTCAAAAACTATGGTGCCACCCTGGCACCTAATACATTTTGCTTCGCTTCCAGGTAAGGCTATGAATCATACACAGGGTTTGGGGAAATAATAACGTGGGTTGTTTTATTTAAGATAAGACTATATGCAGACAGTGTTCACTGGAAAGCTGAAGGAACATGCCTGACCTCGACCACTGCTGTTTGCCGACTGTCTACAAATCATATGAATAATACATCACATCCTGTCGAGGTATATGATGATTGACAGTAGCTTAAAATATGCCCCCTTAAGGGTATATGTACATCATACCACAATGCGTCCCAGCTGAAGATGAAATTGATCTCCTCATGTTGAGGGAACTCTCTGGATAATTCTGATAGTGAGAAAAATTACAAGTGGCTTTATTTCTCCCAGCTTCCCAGCTGCAGCTAGTAGCTGAATCTGTCATTGTCACTTTCTTATTTCCTTTTCTTTCTCCTTGCATACAATGAGAGTTTCGTGATTTGGCTCAGTTAAGGTCTTTTTTGCATGTGTGTGGGTATAAAGATGGAATTAGGTACTTGGCATCCTCTACAGTTATTGATATTCATAGATTTTAGCATATTAACTTTGCATTAAATAACTCGTTAGGGTATTACTTATTAGCAGATGTGACTTGCTGTTAGATTATTTAAAATGCAGATGGAAAGGCATTTTGTCAGAGTATAAGTAATTAACTGGCTGAAAGATAGACCTCTTTTATAATTAAAACACTGTTATGATGTATGTGTACAATTATTAAATGATTTGCCCAGTTAAAGACTCATTGATTCTGATAACACTCATTTCTCAGTGTTTGGATGTTTGGCCCTGCTGCCTCCCTTTTGGGTTTGTAACCCGGCTATGGTTAGAAGCAGAACAATTCTTGGATTCTGTTTTAAGTCAGTTCCTCTGGCCTTTTAAAATACTTTATTGGCTTAGTTCCCAGAGCTCAGCATTCCTCTTGTCTCCTTCTCCTCAGCATCCCTCGTTGCCTGAGATCTCCAACTGCCTGCACCCATTCTCTAATCCTCAGCATTTCTTATTGAATCCATTTCATCAAATGTCAGCATTCCTTTTCATCGCCGGTACTTTGTTTACTTTTGAGATGATTTGTACATGAGCTTTACAATATTCAACTGATGTGAGTGCGCATAATTACCCCTTTTAATTTCAAATTCTTGATTAAAATGTCAAGTTCAGACTCGCTGAAATGTAGTTTCTTTCTTAGGGGAGTTTTCACCAACATTATCCATGCTTTACTGGTGGTGGGTTATAACATCTGAGTCACTGACAAAGGTCAAGTGGTTCATTTCTGGCTGTTAAGCTGATTAAATTGGATGATTTCATTTTACATCTGACTAGATGATTTAACTGACGGTAGGCAGGATATCTATATCAGAGAAGTGGAAGTCTATTTCTCATGGTTGGCAGCAAATGGGTGACAGCGTTACCGCTGTTTTAAAACTCAAGTACCTAAATACCACACTTTTCAACAATCTTGCCTGACAGCCTGAATTAAGCTAATGGCTGTACAGTCACATACTTGACATACTTTTTTCCTTTCCACTCGTGAAACAATCCTATTCAATTTTTCCATCAAATGTGTGCACATATTTATGCAGAGGGTGAATTTTTCAGACGCCCCACACCTGAATCAGAAGCTTGCCCAATGGGACTGCAGATCGGGAGAGGCAATTTCAACCCCTCCCAATTTAAGAGTTATTGGTTTTAATGTCACCCCCGTGTCAGGGTTGGTTAGCTCAGCTGGCTAGACAATTTGTGATGCGTAGTGGTGCCAACAACTGAGGTTATTCATGAAGGATTCTCAACCTTGCCCTTCGCCTGAGGTGTGGTGACCCTCAGGTTAAATCACCACCCGTCAGCTCTCTCTCAAAGGGGAGAGCAACCTTTCGCCCTCTGGGCCTGTGGAGACATTTACATTTACAATGTATAAAAAACACTGCTACTTCTTTTCTGAAAAACAAGCTTTGCGGCAAGTCGCTTTTCGAATTTTATTCTCAGTTTAGGAGCATCAAACTTGAACTATGAATCATGAGGTGGAGTGTGTACTTGTTTATTTGGTCGCGATATCCGTAGACTTTACAATTTTGGTTCCTTTTTTACATTGAATCTCAATGGGATCAATTTTCATTTCTGCCATACCTCGAACCAATGGTGGACGAAGACACTTGCACAGTCCACCTGATGGTGGACTGATCAACTTTCATGGTGGATCCTCAGTAGCATTGAATATGTGAGCTGCCAGTGATGGTTCATTGACAGATTACCATTTGGGAGGTCGAGAAATGCAGGAGGTAGAGATTAAAGTGGATCTGCAACAGTATCTGAAAGGGTTAAAAAGAGGGCAGGGAGGTGGTGTCAATGGAACAGCAGACTGAAGAGGCAAGAAAATGTAAACACCACAGTAAGAAAGGAGTTCAACTTCATGGAGACTTTAAGGCTTAGAAATCCTATATAATGAAGAAAAAGTCATGCTTCTAGCTTTATCCAATCCTAACATATGATCCCCTCAGATAGTACTGTAGATGGCTGCCTTGTGCCCTGTGCCATCTATCATTTGCAGCGGTTTGATAAAGGAGCAGTGGCAGTGTTAATTTACACAAAAGTACCATTTGGATCCGAGCATTACATGGTCTTATTTGACTATATTTATTAAACCACCTAAATCAGCTCTGTTTGACAATCAGAGCCAGGAATCTTTAGCAGTAAATCAGTGACTTTACTTTTCAATCTTTGTTCCACTGTCGCTGAGAAATGAGGCTGTCGGCAAAAGAATGTAAGAATATTATTGTGTCTGGAACGGATTAACCACAGGTCTTGTCATGATAAAATGTTGACAAACCAAGTAGATCGGAAAGCATCATCATAAATGCCAATTGCCAATGCTGACAATGATTTGGAAGCCCAGGCATGCTTCATATTCATAGAAAACACAGTCAGAGCAAGTCCTCGATATTTCTCCTTTCTCCTAATAGAAATGGTCAAGCCTCTGAATCCAGGTAAGTGGGAATTTCTGCTTGTAGAATATAAAGACTTGAATGCCTTCAAATAACAACATGGTAAGATGACAAGTGGCAAGCAAAATTCACATTACGCAAGGACCATTTCCAACAAGAGAGCATCTAACCATCACCCCTTGATATTTAATGGCATAAGCATAATTGAAACCCCCACTATCAACATTTTTGGAGTTACTGACCAGAAACTGAACTGCAACAGCCATATAAATACTGTGGCTCCCAGAGCAGGTCAAAAGCTGGGAATTCTTGAGGCGAGTAACTCACCTCTTGCCTCCCCAAAGGTTGTCCACCATCTGCAAGGTACATGTCAGTAATGTGATGGAATACTCTCCATTTGGCTGGAAAAGTGCAACTACAAAAACATTCAAGAAGTTCAACACCATTCATGACAAAACAACCGGTTTGACTGGCACCACCATCATTTTGAACATTAACTTGCTCCACCACTGATACACAGTGGCAGCAGTGTGTACTGTCCACAAGATGTACTGCAGGAACACACTAGGGGTCCTTGGTCAATCCTTTCCAAGCCTATTACCTCTACCGCCTAGAAGAACAAGAGTAGCAGAGGCATGGGAGCACCACCAATGGAAGTTCTCTTCCAACACACATATCATCCTGACTTGAAACCATGGGCGAAATTCTCCGGAAACGGCGCAATGTCCGCCGACTGGCGCCCAAAACGGTGCAAATCAGTCGGGCATCGCGCCGCCCCAAAGGTGCGGAATGCTCTGCATCTTTGGGGGCCGAGCCCCAACCTTAAGGGGCTAGGTCGGCGCCGGACGAATTTCCGCCCCGCCAGCTGGCGGAAAAGGCCTTTGGTGCCCCGCCAGCTGACGGGGAAATGACATCTCTGGGCGGCGCATGCGCGGGAGCGTTAGCGGCCGCAGACGGCATTTCCGCGCATGCGCATTGGAGGGAGTCTCTTCTGCCTCCGCCATGGTGGAGACCGTGGCGAAGGCGGAAGGGAAAGAGTGACCCCACGTCACAGGCCCGCCCGCGGATCGGTGGGCCCCGATCGCGGGCCAGGCCACCGTGGGGGCACCCCTGGGGCCAGATCGCACCGCCCCCCCCCCCCCTGGACCCTGGAGCCCGCCCACGCCGCCTTGTCCCGCCGGTAAGGTAATTGGTTTAATCTACGCCGGCGGGACAGGCATTTTAGCGGCGGGACTTCGGCCCATGCGGGCTGGAGAATCGCGCGGGGGGCCCGCCAACCGGCGCGGCGCAATTCCCGCCCCCGCCGAAGACTTCGGCAACCGGCGGGGGAGGGATTCATGCCAGCCCCCGGCGATTCTCTGACCCGGCGGGGGGTCGGAGAATCTCGCCCCAAATTTTCATTTATTCACTGTAGCTGAGTCAAATTCCTCAAATTCCGTCCCTGGCAGCACTGAGAATGTACCTACACTGTCATGTTCTGCAGACTGGCTGGTATAAATGATGCAATATAGAACATCTAATTCTTGTCTAGTTTAAAATAATTTATTATGAAACACCTACATGGGAAAGATAACTGTAATAAATACAAAACAAACTACTAACACTAACTAACTGCACTAGAGATACTGCAAAACACATCTATCCACCAGCACGACTTACTCCCAACTCTCCTAGGCACAGAGTCAAGTGGTAGGTTTACACTGGTGGTCGGAGGTCATATACATTATTATATCCAAGATTGTTTGTGCACATTATCACATACACCACATGAACTGCAACAGTTCAAGAAGCCAGCTCACCACCACCTTTTCTGGGGCAATTAAGGATGTGTAATAAACACTGGCCTAGCCAGAGGTATGCACAAATAAAATACCTCCAGAGAGGCACCAATGAACCTGGGTAAGCCTTTCGATGCCTTCCATCTTTCTGTCTCACGCTCATATATTCAAACCACAAACCGATGCCATTGTGAGTGCTGCCTGGGTCCCTTTATATAGAGACCCTTCATTCCTACATTGGACGTGTCGTCCCACATGCTCTCCCCAGTTGGTCAGCAAACCACACAGACCCCAGTTCACAACCTGGATGTTAACCTATAGTTACTCCAGAGACAAAGGTGATTAGATTCCAACCTGTAATCCTCGGAGTTTTTCAATTTCTCTGCTAGTTCCTGATACTCTCCAAAAAGTACCTCTTGCCTACTCTTTCCTAAATTCTTGATCTCAACATGGATCACTATTATTGGATCCCCTGCCTTCTCCAATATCATTTTGAACTACAATGTCCCTCACCATTGTGTCAGACAGGCAATGTGCCTTTGTTTAATTATTCGCTCATGGAATGTGGACCTTTTTACAAGGCCTGCATTTATTTGCATTCCTAATTGCCCTTGAGAAGGTGGCATCGAGCTGCCTTCTTGAACCTCTGCTATCCAAAGATTTTGGCTTGCAACAGTGAAGAAACAGTGATATAAATTAAGTTAGGATGATGTGTGACTTTGGAGGGGAACTTCATGTGTTCCCATGCATCTGCTAGCGTTGTTCCTCTAGGTGGTTCAAGTCACGGATTTGGAAGATGGTCACGGGTTTGGAGGATGCTGTTGAAGAACCCTGATGCATTGTTACAGTGCATTTTGCATATAATGCACACTGCTGCCAGCGTATGTCAATGGTCACTGGATTGAATGTTTATGGTGATGGTTGGGGAGCAAATCTTGAGGGCTGCTTTGTCTAGTAAAGTTTCTGGTCCATGATCAGCTACAGAGGATATTGATTGCCGAGCTTTGAGGGACGATAATGTTATTGAATGTCAAGGATGTGGTGATATTTGTGAGGGGTTTCCAGGATGGAAGGCATAGTGATCACAAAGATACACAAAGCTCTTTTGAAGAACTTGTAGCCATCTGAGATGGCCACCTGCAAAGGACCGTGGGAATTAAGGCCAACCCAGGACTCAGACAGACACAGAGCTTTTGTGTATTTGAAACGCAGGTAGCTAGAACTGATCGAAACCCCCTGCTTGTTTGCATTCTTATGGCCCATTTCCCCAGAACAATAGGACTGCACTCAAGAAACCGATCCAGAAACAGACTGATCGGCGCCACCCCCCTTTACTCAGAAAGCCCAACCGCCAACGTCAAAGACCCTCCTAGCCACCAAGGCACCCCCCCCATTATTGGCCAAAATCGAAGGCAGTGATCGAAGCCTGTCAAATTATTGGGTCCAAGATTAAGGACCGCCCCAAAGAGCACGAAACCCTGGAGGGATAAAAAAAGACACAGCCATGTGTTCAGCCTCTTTTGGACCCGGCCTGTGCAAGCCTCCTTTGGATCGAGCCTGTACCAGCCCAACTGCAACATAACGACCAGACAGCCAAGTTCAAGACCAACGATCACTACCTGACGGATGAGCCCAGCAGAGACAGAGCCACTTCTTCAAACCAGCCACGTGAGATCTAGATAAAGGCCTTATCCACTTGCATAGTGCCGGTCGCCTGAAGTTAAGTATCGGTTATTGTAGTTGATAGGTGTAATTTAACTTGTAGTATATTGTGCTTGCATGTCGAAGTAACCCTTGTGTGTAAATAAACCATCTTTGAACTTGAACTGACTAACTGGTTGTGTGGTCATTTGACCGATGTACGGAAAAGCCTTGTGGCTAAGTAAGAGAAATAGAAACACCCACAGTATTGGCGACGCTGTTGGGACATAATATCATATCATAAATAGAGCCTCAGTATCATATTGGTGACTTTAAAGAGCAACATTATTGGTGACACTGGTGGGATAGTATTCCAATTGGCAACATTAACTGTCCATACTTAAATGAGGACAACACCACTAAATGGTCCCGCACCTTAGTCTCACATGCCACAGAAGCAGGCCAAAAGGCTTGTGTGAATTAAGACCCCGCAGACCACACACATAATGAAGTTTGGGTTTTGAAATGACTCTCCAGAGCATGGTAACAATCCCTACACAGGCAGGCAGATCAGGAACAGATAGAAACAAATATGCACCCAGTTAGAACTAGCCAGGACCCAGCATCGATAAACAAGGGTAGGTATGAGGGACAGCACCCCAGAGCACAGGCACCCCGAAGTTGCTACCATTGTGGACACATGGGACATTACACCCGCAAATGCCGACAAAACCCCCCAAACCAGCAACGATATCAACAACCAAACCCCCCACCCAGGAACAATGTTAGGCCCATGCATACTGTTAGCGCCCGTTCAGACAATTCAGCGGTCAACACCACAGATTGATGGTGTTCGGACTCCCCAACTTGGGTCTGCGACACACTTTGGGACAAATCATGCAGACCAATAGTCATAGGCACAGTCCGGGGACATCCAGTCGAATTTCTTTGGGACACAGGAGGGTCCCGCACCACTTTAAACTCCTCCACCGTGTTTCAACGTGACAAATGGCCTACCACAGACACCATCACCCTTAGTGGATTTACCGGCCACATACAGCAAGGATACATCACAACTCCTGTACCCATTGAGATAGGGAACATAAGCACCAGGCACCCTGTTGTTTTAGTCGACTTGCCCCAAACAGCCAAGCACATTCTAGGCATTGATTTTATGAGCTCCCATAATCTTTCCTTTGATCCAGTGAATAAATGTGTATGGAGAATGGCCAAAGCAGCTAGAGCCCCCGCTACGCTCACAATAGGGGATTATGAACACAGGATTTGCTCAGTGGGAGACAATTGGTTTAATCCGCAAACAATTAGTGCAGACCAAACAATTAGCGAGGTCCTCGTGAAACACAAAGCTTTGTTCGCACAATACAAACACGATTGTGGGAAGATCCCAGGTACGGTCACAATTTCAGGTCCCGATCCAAAGCCACAGAAGCAATATTGTTTCCCACAGCAAGCCGAGGGTGAGATTTCAAAAGTTATCAATAGTCTATTAGACCAAGGAGTTATTCAGCCCGTAGCGTCAACAAATAATGCCTCAATGTGGCCCGTAAGAAAACCCGATGGTTCATGGCGTCTCATGATTGACTACTGAGAGCTTAACAAGGTAACCCCTTTAGCAGCCCCCACCGTTGCCATGAGTCCTGAGACCATGCTCAAGCAGGGAGTACAGGCAAAGAACTTCACAGTGCTGGACATTAGCAATGACTTTTGGTCCATCCCGTTAGACAAGGCCTGTCAGTATAAGTGTGCGTTTACATTTCAAGAGCAGCAGTACACGTGGACATGCCCCCCCACAAGGATTCCACAACTCCCCCTCCATTTTACACCGACAATTGGCCAACGGACTTTCCAAATTTTCCCGCCCCGAATGCCCTATACAGTATGTGGACGATTTGCTCCTACAGACGGACACAAAAGAAGAGCATGTAAAGCTTCTTTCGGAATTTCTCGGCCTCCTGCAATCCATTGGATGCAAAGTCAACCCCAAAAAAGCTCAGATCTTAAAAGAAAAGGTCCTTTACTTGGGCACCATTATCACCCACGGGAAGAGAGAAATTGAACAGAAACGAATCGAATCAATTGTTAAATTGCCCCTGCCCCAAAACGTCACTGCACCCCGGTCATTCCTAGGTTTAGTAGGATATTGCAGCAGTCATGTGGTTTTGTGGTTTTGCCACAAAAGCAGCCCCACTCTCAGAACTCCTTAAAAAGAATGCCCCATGGGAATGGCTTCCGCAGCACACAGACGGCATCGATGAATTAAAACGCGCCCAAGGCACAGCCCCCACTTTGCAAGTTCCAGACCCACACTTGCCCTATGCCATAGAAGTAGCAACCACTGGCCGAACCCTATCAACAGTACTCATGCAGGAAAGACGTGATCGCTTCGGACCCGTAGCCTATGCCTCACGAGTTTTGGACCCCGGAGAGCAAGGATTCTCAGCCTGTGAACGGCACTTGCTCGCAGTCTTTTGGGCAGTACAGTATTTCGCGTACATCACAGGCCTTAACCCAGTAACGATCTTAACCGAGCACACCCCAACTAACTCTTGTTAGACGGTAAATTAAAGGACAGTTCAGTCAGCCAAATCAGAGCAGCTCGCTGGACACTACTGTTACAAGGAAGGGACATTACAGTCAAACTACCAAGACCCACACATTTCTAGCCGACAATCTTCAGTATGCAGGGACCCCACATGAGTGCCAGATCAAAGAAGGCCAACACCACACAGGACCCTTTATTCCAAGGTCACTCCCCCCACGTGCAGGCAGTAAAACACAGGATTCCCAGACCACAGGCAATGCTTTGAAGATTTATGTAGATGCTTCCTCCACAATAGAAAATTGAAAAAGAATAACTGGTTGTGGAATTTATGTAGAAGACGTGCAGGGACGCGCATTGGAAGAAATCTCTTTAAAATTGCCCGGCCACCTAGGTTCACAGGAAGCAGAACTCGCAACCATAGCATATGGAGTGCAACACCCAGATTCTTTCCCAACCCCCGCAGACATACACTCGGACAGTCTATATGTGTGCAATAGCTTGACAGAATTCCTGCCCCTGTGGGAAGCTAGAGTATTTGTTTCAGCCGATGGAAAACCCCTACCCTCTGCCCCATTGTTGAAGCATATTCTTAGGACAGCCTCAGACCGCACGTACGGAATAATTAAAGTGAGAAGCCATCATCGTTCGTCCCCACCCGGTAATATAAAGGCAGACGCCTTAGCCAAGGCAGGATCACGCCATGGTCATTTTTGGCAGCCACCCGAAAGTGAACCAATACACGCAGTCCAGGTTTCCCAGACCATTATTGAGCATCTAGCCCAGGCCCAAAAGGCAGACGACAATTTCAAACAGATTTTAGACGGCAACTTCCCAGCCCCCTACCATAATGGAGACTGAATTTATGTGGTCCCCACCCAGGACAGAAATCAGCTCATTTACCAGTTTCATGACAGACACGGACATCAGGAGATAGACAATACCATTGCCCATTTAAGACCTTTATGTTGGTGGCCCGATTTAAAAACCGATGTAACACATTATGTAGAGAATTGTCTTATCTATGCACAAAACATCCTGAAAGGTACTCCAAGAAAGGACAATTACGTCACACCCAACCTGTTAATGGCCCTTGGACAAATTTGCAACTCAACTACATTGGCTCCCTCCCCCTTTGCAGAAATGGTTTCAAATACGTGTTAGTGGTAATCGACACCTTTACAAAATGGGTAGAAGCATTTCCCTCACGGACAAACACAGCAAAGGTCACTGCTAAGATTTTGACCCAACAGATATTTACACGCTGGGCTCTCCCCCGCAGCATTGAGTCAGACCAAGGTTCCCATTCACCGGCAGAGTTATGCAAAATGTTCTAACAATTTTTGGGATCAGGCAAAAATTCCACATATCGTACCACCCCCAATCCAGCGGCATTGTTGAGAGAATGAAACGCACTTTAAAAGCGACCATTAGGAAGATGGTGCAACAGAATAATACCACATGGGACACAGTTCTCCCATTTGCCCTCATGTTTATTCGGAACACCCTTTCCAGTTCCACAGATTTCACCCCCCCACACTCTCATGACCGGACGAGCCATGAATATTTATTAGGTCTCGATTTGGCAAGCCCCACAGTCACCGCCCTCACCCATGAAAAAGCAGTCCAACAAGTCATAGAGAATATTAAAGCAGCACAGCTCGCTGCAGCTGTCCGACTAGGCGCTAGAAGGAAGCAGAGTAAAGCCTGCTTTGACAAAACCGTCCACCCCGTAGAGTATACAGTCGGTCAGCAAGTAATGGTTTCCCTCTACAAACCTAGTTCTTTCCTCTCCCCCAAAGTTGCAGGACCCTACTCCATTTTGGACAAAGTGAGCCCCTCTGTGTACAAGATAATGTACCCCAATGGTAAAACTGGTTGCTTCCACATCAACCAACTCAAAGTCTATGGAACCCAATGTAGCCACTTCCACCACATCTCTCTGGCAATAGGAGACAATTCCGCCCCGCCCATCGACAACCTCGTCCAACCCTCCCCCAGCCATGCCAGCATGTCCACAGACCCGCCCTGTCTCCGCCCACAGGTACAGACTTCCACCTTGAGCTTGACTCCGACGATAATGACAGCCTTCCCGAATTGAATGCTATCCCTGACCAATGGTATGATCTCTCTGCCCCCAGTCACCCCAGGCCCCGGAACCACGACAAGGATATCTTCATCCCCCTACCTCCCCTTCCACAGCCATCGCCATAGCCATCGCCCGACGACAGTAACTTGCTCTTCACTGCCACCGCCCCTACGCCTCACGACAAATGAACCCCACTTTGGCACTGTGACAACTCTTGTAGACTGGTAAGACAGACGATTCGGATCCTACGATGGCCCACGCGGCCACGGCACAAAAACAGCAGACACGAGTCTGGCAACTGGGAGATGGTGATGATTCAGATACTGACTCTCGTTTCGGTAATGCTTTTACAACACTGTTTGGTACAGAACCCTGAGGTGTCCAGACGATGAGAAAGAGACACCGCCTAGGTACTAAGGTGTCCTAATTTCTGATGGAGCCTGCCCGCCTTTTTTTTTTCCTTCTTCTTTTATTCTTGTTACATTCTTGTTGGCCTGACACCCAATTTCTTGATACAGTCATAGTTTGTCTTCTCACAGAAACCCAGACACCATTTACTGACCAATGGCCGTTAAAGGAACAATTGTTGGATCTCATATGACTACAAATTCTTTCCGCTCGTTTCGGTCACCCAGGTAGTGGAGTCACGGCACTAATCCCCGCCCTACCTGAGGATCCCAAATGCATCCGTTCAGTTAAAGGAACAATTGTTGGATCTCATATGACTACAAATTCTTTCCGCTTGTTTCGGTCACCCAGGTAGTGGAGCAACGGCACTGATCACTGCCCTACCCGGGGATTCCACTCATTCTTGCCCTGCCGCGGCCCACACGCACCTCATGTCCCGTCACTTCGAGTACTCTGGAATGGTTCTTTACACTTTTCACTGTCTTTGGCAGGTCTTAGTTTCCCCTTCTCTGCTCTTTTATTGTGGTTTAAAGAATGCCCTTTGCCACTCTCTGTACACTCATCCCTTTACCTTCCACGACACTTATTTACACGTTTGACACACTTGGTTGCCACATATGCTGCTACACGTGAACGACCTCTGGACCCTAGGATGAAGAAACTTTATAAAACTGGCCGCCCTAAAATTCGGCTGGTTAAGATGAGCCTCAACCATCAATGGTTGCAGTAAAGAAAAGACTGGTCGGAGAAATTGTCCGTCCACTTCCCGCGTCGACCACAAGCTGTGAGAATCTCTGCTCTTTAAAAATTGGTATTTCTTGTCTCTCAAAACGTTATTTCAAAAAAAATGAGGGAGTCACACATGGTGATGATCATAATGGGAAATTGGATTAAGGAAAGAAAGACCGAAGATAATAACAGATATTATGCTTGCACCCCCAAGATCACACGGAACATGGAAGAAGACAAGATGAAGCAAGGACCACTGACATACGTTTTGATCTTCGCTGGACTCCTACAACTGCGCATGCAAAAAACTATTTTAATGCCCACTACACCAGCCCCGAATACCACCACACAACATGACACCCCAAGCCAGGACACTACACCACACATAGAGGTAGACACCGACACCCCCACTTGGTGCGAAAACATTGCCAATTGGAACCCCCTTTCATACACAGTAGAGGTCCTTCCAGTAATTGCAATAATCTGCAGTATCATTCAGACACTTTGTCTCCGTAAATGGCGAGCAAAAGCCTCCCTGTCCCCGATATATACAGTTCGAGCCCCCTTTTTCGGCATTTAACAAAACTGAATTACCTGCTGTAAGAATTATAACCATGTACCTCTGTAAACTTTGCTAGATTAAGTAGAAATGTAATGCTGCTGCTTTAAAATTTTTGTACTGTACATACATTCTTTTTGATATTTACCAGCAGCATGAGAGTAGCTTAGATAGTGCTAGAGATTCAATTGTGCAAATAAGTTAAATATTTAATAGTGACCCTTTAGAAATTAGTAATTTGTGATGTGTTAATAAATATTAGGTAAATGCCCCAAAATATAGGACAGAGTAGTGTAGAACCTGTCCTTGACCAAGGGTGACCGGCACACCAAGGATGATAAGGGATCAACAGTGTGATCCACCACGCTTCGTGTTCAGGATCAAGAGGATGGGATGTAGCCATCTGTGTTGGCCACCTGCAAAGGACTATGGGAATTATGGCCAACCCAGGACTCAGACAGATACAGAGCTTCTGTGTATTTGAAACACAGATGGCTAGACCTGATCGAAACCCTCGCTCGTTTGCATTCTAATGGACCATTTCCCCAGAACAATAGGACTGCACTCAAGAAACCGATACAGACACAGAATGATCGGCGCCACCCCCCTTTACTCAGAGAGCCCAACCGCCAAGGTCAATGACCGCTGCTAAGGACCCGCCCAGCCACCAAGGCACCCTCCCCTTTATTGGCCAAAATCGAAGGCAGTGATCAAAGCCTGTCGAATTATTGGGTCCAAGATTAAGGACCGCCCCAAAGAGCGCGAAACCCGAGAGGGATAAAAAGAGACACAACCAGTGCCAGCCTCTTTTGGATCCAGTCTGTGCCAGCCCAACTGCAACATAATGACCAGACAGCTAAGTTCAAGACCAACAATCGCTACCTGACGGATGAGCCCAGCAGAAACAGAGCCACTTCTTCAAACCAGCCATGTGAGATCTAGATAAAGGCCTCATCCATTTGTACAGTGCCGGTCGCCTGACGTTAAGTATAGGTTATTGTAGTTGATAGGTGTAGTTTAACTTGTAGTATATTGTGCTTGCATGTCGAAGTAACCCTTGTGTGTAAATCAACCATCTTTGAACTTGAACTGACTAACTGGTTGTGTGGTCATTTGACCAATATATGGAAAAGCCTTGTGGTTCAGTGAGAGAAATAGAAACAAACACCCACAGTATTGGCGACGCTGTTGGGACATAATATCATATCATAAAATGAGCCTCAGTATCATATTGGTGACTTTAAAGAGCAACATTATTGGTGACGCTGGTGGGATAGTATTCCAATTGGCAACAAACTCAACTAATTTTATCAACACTACTAAATTTGAGTTCGACATTTATTCTGAAACACACATGTAAGAATTAACCTACACTGACTGACACTCTCTCTATCTATTGGCGATAACAATTATATCTTAACTAACTCTGAAATACACTATGAATCTTATCGTTGTCAGCTCCAGACCTAGTCGCCTCCCGCGCGCCCAAGAGCCAGTGCTATTAATAGTATTGTCCCTTAGCTCCCTCTAGTGGCTAGGCTTAACATAACATTAACTATTCCCATGCTGTACATTTGTATAATGTCACAAAGGAGAGATGGATTCTCCTATCTTATAACAAGGAACAAAACAGGCCCTCCAAGCCTGTACCGGTCATGGTATCAACCTTTGCCAAAACCCTCAGCACTTCCTGATGCCGTATCCTTCTATATCCATCCTATCCATATGTTTGTCAAGATGCCTTTTGAACACCGTTAATGTATCTACTTCCACAACCTCCCCTGGCAAAGCTTCCCAGGCACTCACCACCCTCTGCGTAAAAAACCTGCCTCGCACATCTCCTCTAAACTTTGCCCCACCGACCTTACACCTATGCCCCCTGGTGTCTGACCCCTCCACCCTGGGAATGAGTGCCTGCCCATCCGCTCTGTCCATGCCCCTCATAATCTTGTATACCTCTATCAGGTCACCCTTCAACCTCCATCTTTCTAATGAAAGTCTTTTCAGCCTCTCCACATAGCTAACACCTTCCAGTCTAGGCAACATCCTGATAAACCTCCTCTGCACCCTCTCCAAAGCCTCCCTATCCTTCTGGTAGTGTGGCAACCAGAATTGTGCGCAATATTCCAAGTGCGGCCTCACCAAGGTGCTATACAACTGTAGCATGACTTGCAAGTTTTTATACTCGATGCCCCGTCCAATGAAGGCAAGCATTCCGTGTGCTTCCTTGACTACCTTGTCTACTTGTGTTGCCACCTTCAAGGATCTGTGGACATGCATGCCCACATGCTGACTTTCTTTATTCCTCAGAGTTTTGCCATTTACGATATATTTCCCCTCTATGTTAGACCTACCAAAATGCATTACTTCACATTTGTCCGGATTAAACTCCATTTGCCATTTCTCTGCCCAAGTCTCCAACCTATCTATGTCCTTCTGTATCTTCTGACAATCCTCAACAATATCTGCCACTCCACCAACCTTGATGTCATCTGCAAGCTTACTAATTAGACTGGCTACATTTTCCTCCAAATCGTTTATGTACACTTCAAACAACAGAAGCCCAAGCACAGATCCCTGTGGAACACCACTAGTCACATCCTTCCATTCACACCCAAAAACACCCTTCTACTGCTACCCTTTGCCGTCTGTGACTGAGCCAGTTCTGTATCCATCTTACCACCTCACCTCTGATCCCATGTGACTTCACCTTTTGTACCAGTCTGCCATGAGGCATCTTGTCAAAGGCTGTACTGAAGTCCAGGTAAACAACAATCCCCGCCCTCCCCTTATCAATCATCTTTGTCACCTCCTCAAAAAACTCACTCAAGTTAGTGAGGCACGACCTCCCCTTCACAAAACCATGCTGCCTATCGCTTATGAGTCCCTTTGTTTCCAATTGGGTCTAAATCCTGTCCCTGAGAATGTTTTCCAATAATGTACCTACTACTGACGTGAGGCTCACCAGCCTAGTTTCCAGGATTATCCCTGCGACCTTTCTTAACAGCAGTGCCACATTAGCTATTCTCCAGTCCTCTGGGATCTCATCTGTAGTCAATGAGAATACAAAGATGTCAGTCAAGGCCCCTGCAATTTCCTCCCTTGCTTCCCTCAGTATTCTGGGGTAAATCCCATCAGGCCGAGGAGACTTATCTACCTTAATATCTTTTAAAAGACTCAATACCTCCTCCTTTTCGATGTTAACATGATCCAGACTGTCCACATACCCTACCCAAGAATCATCATCCACAAAGCCCCTTTTTTCGCCCATTTCCTCTGGCTCAACACATAGATTCCCCCCACTGTCCTTAAGTGGTCCAATCGTTTCCCTGGACACCCTCTTGCGTTTTACAAATGAATAAAAAACTTTGAGATTCATCTTAATTCTACTTGCCAAGGACTTGTCATGATTTTTGATTTGATTTATTAGTGTCACATATATTAGTATACAGTGAAAAGTATTGTTTCTTGCATGCTGTACAAACAATGCTTACCGTACATAAGGAAGGAAGGAGAGACTGAAGAATATAATGTTACAGTTATAGCAAGGTTAGAGAAAAGATCAACTTAATACAAGGTAGGTCCATTCAAATGTCTGATGGCAGTAGGGAAGAAGCTGTTCTTGAGTCGGTTGTTACGCGATCTCAAACTTTGGCATCTTTTTCCTGAAGGAGGTGGAAGAGAGTATGTGGGGGTGCGTGGGGTCCTTAATTATGCTGGCTGCCTTTCTGAGGCAGTGGGAATTATAGATAGAGTCTATGGATGGAAGGCTGGTTTGTGTGATGGATTGGGCTACATTCACAACCTTTTGTAGTTTCCTGCGGTCTTGGCTAGAGCAGGCTCCATACCAAGCTGTGATACAACCAGAAATAATGCTTTCTATGGTGCATCTTTAGAAGTTGGTGAGGGTCGTAACTGACATACCAAATTTCCTCAGTCTCCTGAGAAAATAGAGTCGTTGGTGGGCTTTCTTAACTATAGTGTCGGCATGGGGGGACTAAGACATGCTGTTGGCGATCTGTACACCTAAAATCTTGAAGTTCTCGACCCTTTCTACTTCATTCTCATTGATGTAGACAGGAGCATGTTCTCCTCTATGCTTCCTGAAGTCGATGATAATCTCCTTCATTTTGTTGACATTGAGAGAGAGATTATAGTCGTCGCACCAGTTCACCAGATTCTCCATCTCATTCCTATACTCTGTCTCATCATTGTTTGAAGTCCGACCCACTACGGTGGTGTCATCAGCAAATTTGCAAATCGAGTTGGAGGGGAATTTGGCCCCTCCTAGCCCTTCTAAATTACCACGTCAGTACCTTCCTACTTTCTTTATACTCCTCAAGAGTTTCAACTGTCCCCACCCTTCTAAACTGTACAAAAGTCTCCTTTTTCTTTTTGACGAGGTTCACAATATTCCTCGTTATCCAAGGCTCCCTAAACTTACCATACTTATCCTTTGTTCTCTCAAGAACGTGACTTTCCTGAATCCTAGTCAACTGTCGCTTGAAAGACTCCCACATGTCCGATGTTGATTTACTATCCAACAGCCGCACCCAATCCAAATTCTTCAATTCCTGTCTAATGTTATTTGCCTTTCCCTAGTTTAGCACCTTAGCATGAGGGTTACCCTCATCCCTGTCCAAACGTACCCTAAATTTACGGAATTGTGGTCACTAGTCCCAAAATTTTCCCATAATGAAATCTCAACCACCTGTCCAGGCTGATTCCCCAATACCAGATCCAGGATGCCCCTCCCAAGTTGGACTATCTACATATTGCATCAAGAAGGCTTCCTGGATACACCTTACAAACTCTGCCCCACCCAAACCTACAGCACTAAGTGAGTCCCAGTCAATATATAACCCTGTTACTTTTGCACCTATCTTGTTGGATATGGTCATTCCCTGGCATTTGTGGGGCACAAATATTCTTTGTCGCTTATCTGCTCAAGCTTGGAAGTTGCCCAGATCTTGTTGCATGTGGGCATGAACTGTTTCATTATTTGAGGAGTCACTGGGGCTCTTGATCCTACTTCAATGGTTGCGATCTGACCTTAACTCACTGAATCTCAATCTAACTCGCATTACATTTCCTCTCCTCTTCCTCATCTCGGATGCCGCCTGTTCCATGGTTCTATGTACACATTCCATCAATCGTCTTTCATCTTATCCTCATGGGTAGCAACTATATTGTACCTGTGGAATAGAATCAATTTTTATGGATCCTTGTTCTTCATATCACCTACTTGGGACTCTATGAGCTGTGACTGAAGTCTGAGCCAACTGTCCAAATATTGCCTCCAATCCGTCATATGTCAGAATGTTTCTAACTCACAATCCACCTGATGACTCTGAACCAGGGAAACATGAGACAAAGGTATCCACTGTAGAATTATGGGATCATTTAGCTGTCCATAAACTCCCACATACTGCAGTCCAAACTTGCAAGTTTTTCTACCATATCTCAGTCTGGATTATTTGCATTATTTATATCTACATTATGCTTATCGCACTGAAAAAAAAATCTATTTTTCTACTTCAATACTTTGGAAGACTCGTCAGTTTATGCATTCTCTGCTGCTGCTAAATGATTATTCTCTTTTTTGACGGTTACCAGGGAACAAGTTCTGTGTCCAATTGAGCAGAATTTGGACAGATCTGTGACCTTTGACCTTTCCAGCACAGTCCGCACCACCACCATCTGTTTGTGCTCACTTGTGAAGTGTGAGTTGGCAGATTAAAAATACAACTATCTGTCTTGCTGACTTTTATCAAAGTGCGAGTACTTGAGCTGATGCATGGTGTGCGTGAATCCTGTGACACTGGACTGCCAGAAGGGTTCAGCTCCACTGAGGAATCATTGTCTGCCATCTCCATCAATTCCTGCTGCATGCATGAATGCCCTGAGGGAGTTCAAAGACATGAATGAGCACTGCTATGTATGGGTTTTGCAACTTCTCATTATGAACATCATCATATTTCACTTGCTGTTGACATCAGGTCAACGTGACTGAATGTCATATGACTGTCTGATAGTAAATTGTGTCATCAGGTAGTGGGGAACTCTCCATCTCCAGTGGCTAGACATAGCAAAACTCTATTGATACCCTCAGTATCCTCTTCTACTCTTATGCGTTTTGAAATGACTGAAGGGTCACCACATTTTTCTGTGTTCTCTTCTGCAAGGAGGAAAAACACAGACCTGTGTGTAAATGTAATGATACAGGCTTATCTGATGGAGGAGAGGGCTTTGTGATGGTTAATATCAGCAAGCGACATGACTTTGCAGGAGGGAAAGAGTGAGAATGAGTGTCAGTAGTGGAAATGGATAGTCAGGGAAGGATGGCAAGGTGAGTGGGTGTAGGAGTGATGGAGTGGGTGAAGCAGCTTGAGAAGGCAGAGGGAGGGTATGGGTTGATGCACAGAGCATGTGAATGTGCCACTGTCTTTATGTTTCCAGATGTTGCTAGTTTATTAAAGCACTCCGTGCACTGCATCAAGAAACATGGCACAATGCACCAGCTGGATTCCTTGGCCACCTCGAACCACATCTTTTTAATGTCGGCGGTGTGTTTTTTTTAAAGTTCCATTACTGGGGATTAATTCCTCTGTCTCACATTTCATGACCGCAAGGCGCACATCCATAAAGGCATCACCAAAGTAGGACACAAGGGGCGGGATTCTCCGCCGGCGTGATTCTCCGTTTTGCCAGCGCCCAGGGTTTCCCGACAGCATGGGGCTGCCCCACAATGGGAAACCCCACTGACCGGCTGGCATAACGGATAATCCCGCCAGCGGGTCTGGGCAGAAATGTGGCACGGCGGGGCGGAGAATCCAGCCCAGGCTTTTTATGGCTCCGAACTAACGGCCACGTTAGCAGCGGGCGCAAATCCCGTAATGGCTGCTAAATCTCGCCAGGGCCAAAAGCGTGATTTGCGCTGGCTAGATCTCAGTTTATCATCACTCTATGCCTCCCACTCCTGCCATCTTCCTGCCAGTGATGTAATCAGGTTCACACCCAGTGATGGTGCAAATCTGATTTCCACAAATTGAATAACATTTTCATCCAATTTATGGGCTTGACTTTGAAATGTCAGCCCACAACGTAGGCCATTCAGTCAGTCGAATCTGCACTGACCCTTCGAAAGCGCACCCAACCTCGGCCCAATCCCCCTCCCACTCCTTGTAATCCCACCTAACCTTTAGACATTAAGGTGCAATTTAGCATTGCCAATCCACCTAACCTACACATCGCTGAACTATGGGAGGAAACCATAACACCCAGAGGAAACGCACGCAGACACAGAGAGAATGTGCAAATGCCATACAGTCACCCAAGGCTGGAATCAAACTTGGATCCCTGGTGCTGTGAGGTAGCAGTGCAAATCAGTGTGCTACCATATCGCCTTTCATGCCAGGATTTCTGCCCATGGCAAACGGGTTCGCTAGATCCCGCCCTATGTCTCCCAGAAAAGATCAAGACCTTGATTTCCAATGGGTTACATATTTTGGGAATTCAAAGGATATATTGTTATTAAGGCAATTCTAATTTGTGCTGAAACCCAATATGTTGTTTAAGTTCTAATGTCAATGTTTTAGTGTATTGATAATAAATAATTTTGTTCTCTCATGAACCATGCTTTGCTCCTCAGGTTTCTGTAGGAAAATTAACCGATTACATTAGAAGTAAAATTAAATCATGTCGAGATTAAAGGGTAAAATCAATCTATATATTTTTTTCCTGCAGAGGGGAACTCTAATTATTGTGCTGGAAAAATCATTGATATCTTCCTTGTCGGGAACCGAAAAAAGTCTTCTCATAACATGTAGTCAGACAACAACAAGCAGCTTGATAAAAGTTTAGAGACAACAGACTTCTCTCTGCTGGGGCCAAAAGCAGAGTAGTTTATTCAGTTTAAATTAAATAAGAGGTCCCTTGTGGGGAAATGCATTGCGTCCATTGCTTTATTTTATTATGCAAGAAAAATAGTATGAATATAAATGGATGAAATCAGTCATAACTGAAACTTTGTATGTCCATGTGATGTTTAAATAATTCACAGTCAAAATTCATCTCACCAAATCATTGTTTGGTTTACCCTGGAATGGATGGTAGAAAAGCATGTGTGCAAGACACAAATATCCAGTCCAGGTCACAAGGGGGAATTCTATTATTATATTCCTAAATTATGCCATTGTACAAGAGATGTGGCAGTGTGTTGAAGCTGAAAGTAGATGCTCAGGCTGCTTGTGCAAAGAAATATCCCTGAACCCCATAAGGTATTCACAGCAGACTTGTATTTGTTATGGTGTCCAAAATCATGAACTTTTATGTTATGGCAATGCTCACTGGCTCACTTTAGCACATTAACATACACTGATTATGTCTGTATTTTGAAAGGAAAAATAAAATGACAGTTTGGTGGTCAACAGAACGAACATTAGGCTCCTCAAATCTTTATGATTTACACTCATGAATGTAAATCATAAAGATTTGAGGAGCCTAATGTTCGTTTGCCAAGTCAAAAATGGCGCACTTAGCCTGACTCTCTGCTTCCTGTTAACTAACCAATCCTCGATCCAAGCTAATGGATATGTTTTGGGTAAGTGGTGATTCAATTGATCTGTTGACCACCAAACTGTCATTTTATGGGAGGATGCAAATGGGCCATTTGAACCCATTTGCATCCAATTACTGGGCTGGGCACCCAGTTCTCCACATCCCTATCGGCTGGGATTCACACAGGGTTGGATTGGTGAAAGTATTTTTAAACGTGGCGCTGACGTGGTAGACCGCACGGTGGATCATGGCGTAAGTATGCAACATTGGTCCCCCCAAAGTTCATCGGAGGGTACCCAAAATGCAAATCCTGCTACCCCATGTCCAGACCCCCCATCAGACACATCCAGCAGATCCCCAATCAGAGACACCCTCATATCGGAGCCTCCCATATTTGCTGCCAGGGGACTTCTGCCAGGGCTGGGGGGAGTAGCGGTGGGTGGCCAGGTGGTGGTCTCTGGGGTCAGGGTGGGCGGGCATGGAACACTATTGCTGCAGCATGCAAGGCAGCCATGAAGCTGCACGTGTCACTGACTGCTCACTGTAAACTTGGGGCACGGACCCCCCTTAGGTGCCCTATGGCCGCAGCCGACCCATCAGCCATATGATTGCATTGCAGCGCAACCAGTACCTTCTTGTTAGCTGGGATGGTGTGTGTGGGGAATGAAGTGTGTATATGCGGCTGCAGCTTTGTCGGCCTCCTGAGTGTCAATTGAGAATTTGGTGAATCTGAAACAGTTTTTTATTAGAATTGTTTGTGTTCCACGTGGTGCCGGTGCTAGCCCCTTAACAGTCACTGAATCGGTCCAGGTGCGGCACCAGTTTTGTTGTCGCGGAACTCCATGAATCCTGACCCGGTGTCAACACTCAGTCTTGGGAACGGAGAATCCAGCCCTTTTGTGGGAAAATATGAGCTGTCCACTTTGGCAGGAAGAATATATAAATGGAATATTATTGAAGTGTAGAGAGACTGCAGAAATTTGTGCTACAGAGGGATCGGGGTGGCCTGGTCCATGAATCATGAAATGCTTGCAAGGAGGGACAGCAAATGGAATGTTGGCATTTATTGGAAGAGGAATGGAATATAAAAGTAGGGAAATTTTACTACAGCTGTACAGGGCCTTGCTGAGAGAATGGAGGTCAGTTACCTCGATTGGCTGATGTCTGGTTTGTGATGCGGAGTGATGCCACCTGCATGGGTTCAATTCCTGTTCCAGCTGAGGTTGGTTATTGATGCTGGTCCTGCCTTCTCAACCTTGCTCCTTGCCTGAGGTGTGCTGACCATCAGGTTAAATCACCACAAATCAGTTCTCAAAGTGGAGTGCAGCCTATAGTCCTCTGGGACTGTAGTGGCGTTTACATTTGGTAAGATTGCATTTGAAGTACACGGCACAGTTCTGTGGAGGGATTCTCCGCCGGCGTGATTCTGCATTTTGCCGGCGCCCCGGGGGTTTTCCGAAGGTGTTGGGCTGCCCCACAATGGGAAACCCCATTGACTGGCCGGCGTAATGGAGAATACCGCCGACGTTTCGGGGCAGAAATGTGGGGCAGAATTCTCTGACCCCGTGCCGGAATTCCCGCGACGCCGCTCCGATGCCCGTCTGCCTATTCTCCGGTGACCGGAGAATCGACGCCATTGGCGCCATCGAGGTCGGCTCGACGCCGGTCAGGGGCCGCTCTACGCAGCCCCCTGCGGTGATTTTCCACGCGCGTTGGGCTGAGTGGCCATCGAGATTGGCCGAGTCCCGCCGCCGCCGTTCACGTGTGGTCTTACCCGGCGGGACCTCGGCATGCATCCTGCGGGGGGACAGCCTGGTGGAGGGAGGGGGATCCGATTCCGGGGGGGCCCTCCACCGTGGCCTGGCCCACGATCAGGGCCTACCGATCGGCAGGCCGGCTTCTCCTGGTGGCGGTCTATTTTGCTCCACGCCAGGCCCCTGTAGATCTCTGCCATGTTGCGTCGGGGCCGGCGCAGAGAAGGCAACTAGCGCGGATGCGCGAATTCGCGGCGGTCGCAACGAGCATGCGTGAATTCGCGCCGGCCGCAGTGCGCATGCACAGCCCCGCGGTGCCCGTTTGATGCCGGTATCGGCAGCTGGAGCAGCGTGAGTCACTCCAGTGCTGTGCTGACCCCCTGTGAAGTGCAGGATTGCTGATCCTGGGGGCCTGTTGACTCCATTGTAAAACGCGACGGCGTTTACGACGGCGTCAACACATAGCCTCAGGATCAGAGAATCCCGTCCCAGGCACGGCGAGAATCCAGCCCCTGGTGTCTTAAGGATGGATATAATTGCATTGGAAGCAGTTCAGAGAAGGCTAGGCCAATTCCTGGGATGAAGGGTTTGTCTAGGAAGAAAAGGTTGAACAATTTAAGCCTATACTCATCGGAGTTTAGAAAAATTAGAACTGAACTTATTGAGACATTTAGGATCCTGAGGGGACTTGACAGTGTGGATGCCAGGGGAATGTTTCTGCTGCAGGCAGTCCAGAACCAGGGGACACATTTTCAAAATGAGGAGCGGGATTCTCCATCGGTTGAATCCTGCGCTTCATCAGTAGCGCATTCACGGCCGTTGATTTCCCGACGGCGTGAAGGTGGTCACAATGCAAACCAGATTGGCCGGGTGGCAGGACGGAGGATCCCACTGCCGGCGGGGGCGCGCTGCGCCAGAAAACAGGTCTGATGGGACAGAGAATTCTGCCCAAGAGGTCTCCCATTTAAGACAAAGGTGAAGATCTTTATCTCGAAGAGACTCATTAGATGAATTAAATGAAATGAAAATCTCTTATTGTCACAAGTAGGCTTCAAATGAAGTTACTGTGAAAAGCCCCTAGTCGCCACATTCCAGTACCTGTTGGGGGAGGCTGTTACGGGAATCGAACCGTGCTGCTGGCCTGCCTTGGTCTGCTGTCAAAGCCTGCGATTTAGCCCTGATGCTAAACAGCCCGTGTAATTTTTGAATTCGTAAGATTTGGAATTCTCTTCAAAAGAGAATAGTGAAGTATCATTCAATATATTCATGTCTGTGTTAGACAGATCCTTGGTTGACAAGGGAGTCAAGGATTATGGAGGAGCAGGCAGAAAATTTGAGTTAATGCTACAATCAATTCAACTATGGTCTGATTGAATGGAGGAGCAAACTCGATGGGCGGAGTGGTCTAATCCTGTTCCTATTTCCCATTAGCTTATCACCTTGCTTTTGTGAAAAACTGTGAGACCTGCATCAGCATCCAGGACGTATGTAACTGGGTAAAGATTTGTCCAGATTTGAAAATTAATGTTGAAATCAATTATAACTTACAGTCATGATTTAAATATGTCATTAAGAAAGATAATAATGTTTCATGTATATGTCATAATTACAAGGCAAAAGACCAGGCCAAAGTTCTTTTTAGCTTTTTAAGAAGTGTTATTGGATGTTAATGGTGCTGTGGTTGGCATTATCAGAAGCATGGGACTCTTAGTGTCCTTAGAAGTGGTCTTGTTATTGGAATTGTTAATGTTGGCACGGTCATTATTGCAGTTGTTATTAATAGGGTTGGCATTGTTAAAGCTACTATTGTTAGGGTCAACGTATCTGAAGACAGAAGAATGCAAATTAATAAAGCATTCAAGAATAAGAATCACTCTGGCAAAAATACTTTCAATATTGCCAACTAGTCCGCCCTCTCAGGTGAATGTAAAATATCCAGTTGTATTATTTGAAGAAGATCAGGGGGCCATATAGTATGTTGCCTATATTATAATACAGTAAGAAGTCTTCCAACACCAGGTTAAAATCCAACAGGTTTGTATCGAATCACTAGCTTTTGAAGTGTAGCTCCTTCCTCAGGTGAATGAAGAGGTGGGTTCCACAAACACATATATAGACAAAGTCAATGATGCAAGGTGATACTTTGAATGCAAGTCTTTGCAGGTAATTAAGTCTTTACAGGTCCAGACGGAGCGACTGGAGAGAAGGATAATCACAGGTTAAAGAGGTGTGAATTGTCTCAAGCCAGGACAGTTGGTAGGATTTTGCAAGCCGAGGCCAGATGGTGGGGGGTGAATGAAACAAACCTGTTGGACTTTAACCTGGTGTTGTAAGACTTATTACTGTATTATAGTATAGGACTGCTTCCTGGGAGTGGAACAGTGGCACAGTGGTTAGCACTGCTGCCTCACAGCGCCAGGGACTCAGGCTTGATTCTGACCTCGGGTGACTGTGTGGAGTATGCACATTCTCCCCGTATCTGCGTGGGTTTCCTCTGGGTGCTCCGGTTTCCTCCCACAGTCCAAAGATGTGTAAGTTAGGTGGATTGGCCATGCTAAGTTGCCTCATGGTGTCAAAAGGTTAGGTTGCATTCTAGACATCACAGACTCGGGCCTCTTAAGATGCGGAGATGCTTCTTCACTCAAAGCGTTATGAATCTTTCAAATTCTCTACCCCAGAGTGTTATGGATCCTCACTGTTGAATATAGTCAAGACTGAGATGATAGGTTTTTGGATAGTAAGGGACTCGAGGGATACGTGGATAAAGCAAAAAAGTGGAATTACGGGAGACGATCAGCTGTGAATGGCAGAGCAGGCGGCAAAATCAGTGGGCGGGATTCTCCGTACTATTGCACTCGTTTTCTGGTGCGGCACTCCTCCCCGCCGGTAACGGGATTCTACGTCCCGGCAGCCGGCCAAATGGGCTTTCTCATTGTTGGCACCCCCATGCCGTCAGGAAATCCGCGGGGGTGTGTGCGCTGCCGGTAAAAAGGAGGATTTCGCCGATGGAGAATCCAGCCCAGTAGGTCTTACTTCTGCTTGTATTTGTTAAACTCTTATGAAGTCTTCTCAATGTACTCGGCAATATTGATCTTCAACTGACATTACTAAAACCGATTAACTGGTCATTTATCTAATTGCTGCTTGTGGAATCTTGTTGTGTGCAAATTAGTTGCTGCATTTGGAACACAAGAATATACGAGCCAATAAATAGGAGCTGGAGTAGATCATTCAGCCTCCTTTGCCAGTCAATAATTCATGGCTGATCTGATGTGGCCGTAACTCCTCTTTCCAGCCTGTATTCCATAACACTTGACATGCTTGTCAATTAAAAATCTGTCCAACTCAGTCTTAAATATATTTAATGATCCTGCCTTTACTGCTGGCTGAGGGAGAGAACTCCAAACACTAATGATCCTCTGGGAGAAGGATCATTTTGCCTTAAATGGGAGATTCTATTTTGAAATTGTGCCCCTTGTTTTAGATTCTTCCAGAAGGGAAAATCCTCTCAGCATCTACCTTCACAATCCCCCTTGGAAACTTTTCTGTTTCAATAAGATCACCCTTCATTCTTCAAAACTCCAATGAGTATAGGTCAACCTATAGATTGGTCGATAGACTCTGAATATGCAAGAGGGTGAAGGGTGATTGGAGATTGGCAGGAATGTGTACCATAGAAGAAGGGCCATAGAACCATAGAATTCCTACAGTGCACAGGAGGTAATTTGGCCCATCGAGCCTGCACCAACCTTCTGAAAGAGCATCCTATCGAAGCCCATTGCCCCGCACTATCCCCATAACCCCACCTAGTTTGAGCATCCCTGCGCACGAAGGCTGTAATTTAGAAAGGCAAATCCACCTAATCAGCACATTTTTGGACTGTGGGAGGAAACCGGAGCACCCGGGAAAACCCATACAGACATGGGGAGAAAGTGCAAACTCCACACAGTCACCCAAGGCCGTAATTGAACCCGGGTCCCTGGCACTGTGAGGCAGCAGTGCTAACCATTGTGCCACTGTGCCAACCCACGTGTAGTTGATGTTAAAATCAGGTAAGCCGAGTGACTTACTTGTGCACGTAATTTGTATCACGTGCAAGTAGCCTGCTCAACCTTTTCTCATAAGACAACAGCTTCCCCCCAGGAGTTAGTCTTCTCTGAACTGCTTCTAATGCAAGTATGTCCCCACTTAAGCTGACCAAAACTGCACACAGTACTCGAGGTGTGTCTTCACCAATGCAAATCGGGAAGCGAGTCCCAATCTTTCACCATGGTACTGCTTCCTGTGTCTGAGCTTGCAGGTGTATTGCCCAAGTGAGTGTTAAAGTAGTTATTTATTTCACTGCCTCTGTCTGGACTACTCTCTAGCTTTGAGACAGGGGGCAGGATTCTCTGCCCATTCGCGCCGGAATCGCGGCCGGCGCGGGGATGGAGAATAGCAGTTCACGCGGGAAATCCGAGGAAACCGCACTTCCGCGATTCTCCGTGAACCAGCCAGTTGCGCACACGTATTCGAAGCGGCGCCGGTCAGAGGCCGTTGAAAACGGCCCCCGTGGCGATTCTTCGCGCTCGACGGGCCGAGTGCCCACCGAGTCCCGCTGGCGTGGTTCATATGTGGTCCCACCCAGTGAGACCTCGGCGTTCTGGCTGCGGGGGCCGTCCTGGTGGGGGGGGCCAGGGATCCGACACGGGGGGGGCCTCCACGGTGGCCAGGCCCGCGATCAGGGGCTACCAATTGGCGGGCGCGTCATTCCGGGGGGGGGGCCTATGTTCCTCTGCCCCTTTGCTGAACAGCGGTGAATGGCGTCAACACATTCGGAGATTCCCGGCCAGGGTTCTCTATTTTTGGTGGGCTTCCACACAGGGGTCTCTTTTCTGGGAGGTCTCTTTGATTAGGGTGTCTCTGGTTGCGGGGGGGCGCGTCTGGTTGGGGTGGGATGGGGAGGTCTTGCACTGTGGGTTGAGGGGAGCCCTCCAATGAACTTTGACCAAATCCCTTAAAGAGTTATCCTCTTTTCCCACCACGAGCTCTATGGCATCAGGGCCACACTTGTCAAGACCTGCACCAATTCTTGATGGGGCGGGATTCTCCGTTGCCGATATCGTAATCAGCGATCGGGCGGCGAATCCCTTGGCGCCGGTTTGACACTGGTTTCCGAGTCTCCGTACCCTTAGAAATGGCATCATCGCATTGTGCGCCGCACACCATTGAAATGCTGTTGGTGCATCATCGGAAGGCCCTCCCCTGATGCTCCGCCCCCGATGGGCCGAGTTCCCAACCGCACGGTTGACATGCGATCTGAGCGGTCGGGAACCCGGTGTGGCCGCTGTGGACTGTGTCCAGCACGACCACTCAGCCAGGATCTATGCCACTGGCTGGGGAGGGCTTCCACATGGGCTGGGGAGACTGGTGGGGGGTGGCCAGGGGGTGGCCTGTGGGGTTGCATTTGGCGGGTCAGGTCGGCGCACAGCCGGCGCCATGTTGTATGGCGTGACCGCTGCATGTCATCGCCGTGCACATGCTTGGCCAGTGACCCAGCCATTCTCCGGCCATTTTTGACACGGGAGGTATGGGCAGTTTCACCCGGCGCCTCTGCTAGAACCTCACCAGTCCCGGAATCGGTCAGCGTTCGTCGCCAATTTTGGCATCATAAAACTCCCTCTAAGTACTGTCTGATACGGAGAATCCAGCCCAGGATGCCTAGCCCAGAGGACGGGAGAATCATGAGGGCACAATGAATATGGTGGCCGGCCTGCTAACAGGATGCAAATAGGTCTTCACGGCCGATTTGCATCCTCCTGCTGGAGCAGGGTGCCAATGCGAGCAGGGAATCGACGCATCGTAACGGGATCGGTGTCCAGCGCCAATCCCGTTTTGTGCCGATGTTGGATCCTCTAACCCCCTCCTCCGTTGCAGAGTTCCCAATGCACAGAGAATCCAGTCCCATATATTTAACCTTTACAATGTCTCAAAATCCTTTCGTGTTGAAATTAATCTCCAGCAAAAGCCCAAACAGTAGGTAGCAAGTTTGCAGCTTGTTTTACACACTGTCTGATTTTTTTGTCTATTGATTCAATGGCTACTGATTCACTATCACCCAATTTGCACTTCCACAGCAGGTTAGATTCATCCTTTTAAATGTATATTACTTTGAACAAAGAGATAATATGCAGTCAAAGGCCTTTCATTACACCTAGTCTACCGAAGTTAGCTCCGAAAAAGAAGAATCTCCATACATCGTGGGCTTTTCCTTTTAAGTTTGATTGTGATGCTCAATTTATTCAGCGTGATTGACAAATTAGACAACCCCATGACAGGGAAATCACGATTGAAACAGATTTTAGGTGCTAAAGCTTGTCAAACCTCTGCACCTTATTCTTTGGTCATGTATTCTTGTGCTTCAAGCTAGTAAATGCTTAGAGGAAGACTAACACCTTCTACGTTGCATCGACAGTGGTGGAGACCAAAAATAAATTGGCATTGTTTGCAGTATTTATCTTGGTTTTGTAATTTTGAGAAGAGTGTGAAATGCCTGTGCAGTATAAAGAATAGAGAGGGTGTTTTGACACATATAAGTCATTTAATGTTCTCATTGCATGCACTGTCTTCCTTAACACCTGCAAGAATATTGGCAAGAACACATCTGTTCATCATGGTGTTTTTTTTAAACTGAAAATCAGTCAGAAACATTTAGATTTTAAAAGTATTATTATATCAGACATATACGTGTCATCTTCACATGCTCATGTGACTTTGCCTGCTATATTAGTTGTTTTTAAGCAATCATGTAGAAGGGTTCCTCTCACAGGAGGCACTATTTAAAAGGAAAACACATATTTAGCATGAGTGAAATTTGGGATGTTAACAACACTGGACAGGTGACCGGCTGACTGATTTTGTTTTCAGCGGCCATCTGGCTGAAATCTGTATCTGATTTCCGCCTCACTCCAGAGATTTGAGCACATAATCTAGGCCGACACGTTCGGTGCATTACTGAGGGTGTGACGAAGGTGTTAATTTTACAAACTTTACATTGAGGCCCTATCTGCCCTCTCAAGTGGACATGAGACATCCCAGGGAATGAATCGAAGAAGAGCAGAGGGGTTCTCTCAATATCCTCTGCCAAAAGTTATCACAGGTCACCTGATAGATTTACTTGCTGGTTGTAAAAAAAGGTTGGCCAAAATCTTCCATCCTCGTTCGCGGCTGTGACTTTCTGGTGCCGCCAACGGTTAATGGAGTTTTGATTGGAATGCCAAATTTTCAGTTTTTGCTCACAAATGGTCATGCCATGGACAAGACCAGATAATCCTGTCCATTGTGTACAAATGGGCCACAATGTGCTTTGTGATATCCTGGGGAACATGAAAAGTGCGATGCAAATGCAAATCTTCTACCTTTTTGGAAACTGACATCCTTTAGTCTGAGTTAGTTTGAGTTAGGGCGCCACAGTGGCAAGGCTGCCTCACAGCTCCAAGGATCCGATTTTAATTCTGGCCTTGGGTCACTGTCTGTATGGAGTTTGCACTTTCTCCCAGTGTCTGTGTGGGTTTCCTTCGGGTGCTCCGGTTTCCTCCCACAGTCCAAAGATGTGCAGGTTAGGTGGATTAATCATGCTAAATTGTCCCTTAGTGTGCAAGTTAAATGTGGATAGGGCGAGGCAGTGGGCCTCGGTAGGGTGCTCTTTCAGAGGATCGGTGCAGTCTCGATGGGCCAAATGGTCTCCTTCTTCACTATAAGGATTATAAGGTTATATTCAGCCTAATGTTACAATCTCAGGTGGAATTCTCCGTTTGGGAGACTGGGACAAAATTCTCCTTTTGGGGGACGTCTCCCAGTGGCGGTGAATTTCATGTGCTTTGGGGAGAGCAAATCAGGAAGTGATTCGCAATCCTCAGCCATTCAAATTCATGCATGGTGAGGATTACGTGTAATTCCCAAGGGAATACCACCATCGGGCTGACATTTTGAGCAGATCTGCCAGTGGCCAGGACTCCTAGTGGGTAAACCTGGAGTTGATGAGGTCGTCCCATGTGCAGCAGCACTGTAATACATGTTGGGAGGCCTACCATGCCAGCCTGCGCTCCATTTTGGTTCTTCCTGGTCATCCTCCTCATCCTCCTTGGCAGTGGAGGCCTGGCATTCTTTCTCCTCCAGCATGTCCTCCCTCTGTTACGCAATGTTGTGCAGGACGCAGACAGCCAGCATGATGTTAGAGACCCTCCTGGGGATATATTGGAGCATCCCAGCGGAAGGTCAGGAATCTGGGGCAAAATTCTCCGTTATCGGCGCAAAGTCCGCCGATCGGCGCAAAAAATGGCGCAAATCCGACCTGCATCACGCCGCCAAAAACGTTGTGAAGTCTCCGGCCCGAAATGGGCTAGCAGCGACGTGACGGGATCCGCGTTTGCTCACGTGGTTCACGCCGTGCACGTCATACATGCCGCACAGCGTGACGGCTCATAAGGCCGCGCTGCTCCCCCCCACCCGACCGGAACACCCGACCGGAACACCCGACTGGATGGCCGGCCGCCGCTCAGCCCCGAGGTTCCAGTCACGGGATGTGGAGGCGCTCCTGGACGCAGTGGAGCAGAGGAGGGAGGCCCTGTAACCCGGGCACGGCCGCAGAGTTGCCCCACGCCACAGCCGGCGTCTGTGGAGGGAGGTGGCAGAGGCCGTCACCGCTGTGGCCCTGACACCACGGACAGGCACCCAGTGCCACAAGAAGGTGAACAACCTCGTCAGAGCAGCCAGGGTGAGCCTCCCCCCCTGCCCGATATCCATATCCCCCCTCCCCCATATACCCCCTCCCCCATATCCCCCCTCCCCCATATCCCCCTCCCCATATCCCCTCTCCCGCACATACCCCCTCGCCCATATCCCCCTCCCCATATCCCCCCTCCCCATATCCCCATATCCACCCTCCCCATATCCCCTCTCCCCCACATACCCCCTCCCCATATCCCCATTTCCCCCCCCATAGCCCCCATATCCCCCCTCCCCATATCCACCATATCCCCCCTCCCCATATCCCCCTCCCCCATATCCCCCCTCCCCCATATCCCCCCTCCCCCATATCCCCATGTTCACCTCCCCATATCCCCCTCCCCCATATCCCCCCTCCCCCATATCCCCCTCCCCCATATACCCCATATAACCCCTCCCCCATATCCCCCCTCCCTCATATCCCCCATATCCCCCTCCCCATATCCCCCCACCCCATATCCCCCATATCCCCCCTCCCCATATCCCCCGTCCCCCATATCCCCCCCATATCACCCCTCCCCAATATCCCCCTCCCCATATCACCCCTCCCCCATATTCCCCTCCCCATATACCCCATATAACCCCTCCCCCATATCCCCCCTCCCCCATATCCCCCTCCCCATATCCCCCCACCCCATATGCCCCCTCCCCATATCCCCCGTCCCCCATATCCCCCTCCCCATATCACCCCTCCCCAATATCCCCCCTCCCCCATATCCCCCCTCCCCCATATCCCCCCTCCCCCATATCCCCCTCCCCATATCCCCCATATCCCCCTCCCCATATCCCCCCTTCCCCATATCCCCCATATCCCCCCTCCCCCATACCCCCTCCCCCATATCCCCCCTCCCCATATCCCCTCCCCATATCCCCCCTCCCCCATATCCCCCCATATCCCCCTCACCCATATCCCCCCTCCCCATATCCCCCTCCCCATATACCCCTCCCCATATCACCCCTCCCCAATATCCCCCCTCCCCATATCCCCCCTCCCCCATATCCCCCCTCCCCCATATCCCCCTCCCCATATCCCCCATATCCCCCTCCCCATATCCCCCCTCCCCCATTTCCCCCCTCCCCCATATCCCCCCTCCCCATATCCCCCTCCCCATATCCCCCATATCCCCCTCCCCATATCCCCCCTCCCCATATCCCACATATCCCCCCTCCCCCATACCCCCCTCCCCCATATCCCCCCTCCCCATATCCCCCTCCCCATATCCCCCCTCCCCCATATCCCCCTCCCCCATATACCCCATATAACCCCTCCCCAATATCCCCCCTCCCCCATATCCCCCCTCCCCCATACCCCCCTCCCCCATATACCCCATATAACCCCTCCCCATATCCCCCCCTCCCTCATACCCCCCATATCCCCCTCCCCATATCCCCCCACCCCATATCCCCCATATCCCCCCTCCCAATATCCCCCGTCCCCCATATCCCCCTCCCCATATCACCCCTCCCCAATATCCCCCCTCCCCCCATATCCCCCCTCCCCCATACCCCCTCCCCATATCCCCCATATCCCCCTCCCCATATCCCCCCTCCCCCATATCCCTCCTCCCCATACCCCCCTCCCCATATCCCCCCTCCCCCATACCCCCTCCCCATATCCCCCATATCCCCCTCCCCATATCCCCCCTCCCCCATATCCCTCCTCCCCATACCCCCCTCCCCATATCCCCCCTCCCCATATCCCCCTCCCCATATCCCCCCTCCCCCATATCCCCCCATATCCCCCTCACCCATATCCCCCCTCCCTCATATCCCCCATATCCCCCTCCCCATATCCCCCACCCCATATCCCCCTCCCCATATCCCCGTCCCCCATATCCCCCTCCCCATATCACCCCTCCCCAATATCCCCCCTCCCCCATATCCCCCCTCCCCCATACCCCCCTCCCCCATATACCCCATATAACCCCTCCCCCATATCCCCCCTCCCTCATATCCCCCATATCCCCCTCCCCATATCCCCCCACCCCATATCCCCCATATCCCCCCTCCCAATATCCCCCGTCCCCCATATCCCCCTCCCCATATCACCCCTCCCCAATATCCCCCCTCCCCCATATCCCCCCTCCCCCATACCCCCTCCCCATATCCCCCATATCCCCCTCCCCATATCCCCCCTCCCCCATATCCCTCCTCCCCATACCCCCCTCCCCATATCCCCACTCCCCATATCCCCCTCCCCATATCCCCCCTCCCCCATATCCCCCCATATCCCCCTCACCCATATCCCCCCTCCCCCATATCCCCCTCCCCCATATACCCCTCCCCATATCACCCCTCCCCAATATCCCCCCTCCCCATATCCCCCTCCCCCATATCCCCCTCCCTCATATCCCCCTCCCCATATCCCCGATATCCCCCTCCCCATATCCCCCCTCCCCCATATCCCCCCTCCCCCATATCCCCCCTCCCCCATATCCCCCTCCCCATATCACCCCTCCCCAATATCCCCCCTCCCCCATATCCCCCCTCCCCCATATCCCCCTCCCCATATCCCCCATATCCCCCTCCCCATATCCCACATATCCCCCCTCCCCCATACCCCCCTCCCCCATATCCCCCTCCCCATATCCCCCTCCCCATATCCCCCCTCCCCCATATCCCCCATCCCCATATCCCCCCTCCCCCATATCCCCCTCCCCATATACCCCATATAACCCCTCCCCCATATCCCACCTCCCTCATATCCCCCATATCCCCCTCCCCATATCCCCCCACCCCATATCCCCCATATCCCCCCTCCCCATATCCCCCGTCCCCCATATCCCCCTCCACATATCACCCCTCCCCAATATCCCCCCTCCCCCATATCCCCCTCCCCCATATCCCCCCTCCCCCATATCCCCCTCCCCATATCCCCCTCCCCATATCCCCCCTCCCCCATATCCCCCATATCCCCCCTCCCCATACCCCCCTCCCCCATATCCCCTCTCCCCATATCCCCCTCCCCATATCCCCCCTCCCCCATATCCCCCATATCCCCCTCACCCATATCCCCCCTCCCCCATATCCCCCATATCCCCCTCCCCCATATCCCCTCTCTCCCATACCCCCCCACCCCTCCCTCAAATCCCCCCTCCCCATATCCCCTCTCCCCCATATCCCCCTCCCCATATCCCCCCTCCCCCATATCCCCCCTCCCCATATCCCCCTCCCCATATCCCCCCTCCCCCATATCCCCCATATACCCCCTCCACAATATCCCCCCTCCCCCATATCCCCCCTCCCCATATCCCCACTCCCCCATATCCCCCATATCCCCCCTCCCCATCCCCCAATTCCCCCATATCCCCCCTCCCCATATCACCCCTCCCCCATAACTCCCTACCCCCTATCCCCCTCCCCATATCCCCCATATCCCCTCCCCCATATCCCCCCTCCCCATATCCCCCTCCCCATATACTCCATCCCCCATATCCCCCCTCCCCCATATCCCCCCTCCCCATATCCCCCTCCCCCATATCCCCCTCCCCATATTCCCCATATCCCCCCTCCCCCATATCCCCCATATCCCCCTCCCCATATCCCCTCTCCCCCACATACCCCCTCGCCCATATCCCCCATTTCCCCATATCCCCCATATCCCCCTCCCCCATATCCCCCCTCCCCATATCCCCATATCCCCCCTCCCCCATATCCCCCATATCCCCCCTCCCCAATATCCCCCCTCCCCCATATCCCCCCTCCCCCATATCCCCACTCCCCCATATCCCCCCTCCCCACCCCCCAATTCCCCCATATCCCCCCTCCCCATATCCCCCTCCCCATATCCCCCTCCCCCATATCCCCCTACCCCCTATCCCCACTCCCCATCCCCACTCCCCCATATCCCCCATATCCCCTCCCCCATATCCCCCTCCCCATATCCCCCATATCCCCCCTCCCCCATATCCCCCCTCCCCATATCCCCCTCCCCCATATCCCCCTCCCCATATTCCCCATATCCCCCTCCCCATATCCCCCCACCCCCACATCCCCCATATCCTCCCCACCCCATATCCCCCATATCCCCCCTCCCCCATATCCCCACTCCCCCATATCCCCCATATCCCCCCTCCCCATATCCCTCCTCCCCCATATCCCCCTTCCCCCATATCCCCCCTCCCCCATATCCCCCTCCCCCATATCCCCCATATCCCCAAGTGAATCCAGCCCTAACCTTAACCTCTGCAATACACGCGCAACCGATGGCGTGCATTCATATACCTGTCTAACACTGTTCCTTTGACTCCTGCCACCAGCCCCCACAGGAGAAGCACGCACACAACAATAGGGAGCATGTGAGGACTGTAGGAGGCCCCGCTAATGAGAGGCCACTCACCGAACACGAGGAAAGGGCCCTGGAACTGGCTGGCGGACCTGAGGACCGGGAGGTTGCTGATGCAGAGGTCGGGGGCGTACTAGCAAGTGAGCCACCGACAGCCCGTCCCCATATCCCCCCTCCCCTATATCCCCCTCCCCCATATCACCTGATCACTGCCTGCGTGTCTAACCATGCATGCTTCATTGTGTATCGCAGGAGCAAACGTCGAGGCACCCATCCCGCAGATGCAGACCGCCCGCAGGATGCCCCTCGGAGGCCATGGGAGATGGAGAGACCCGGAACCTCCGGCATGCGACGCCTGGAGGATGCCCCTCGGACACCACGGGAGACGGAGAGACCCGGACCCTCCGGCATGCGACGCCCGCAGGATGCCCCTCGGACACCACGGGAGACGGAGAGACCCGGGCCCTCCGGCATGCGACGCCCGCAGGATTCCCCTCGCACACCACGGGAGACGGAGAGACCCGAACCCTCCAGCATGCGACGCCCGCAGGATGTCCCTTGGAGACCACGGGAGACGGAGAGACCTGGAGCAACAGGGAGACAACGCCCCCGTCTCGTGCGGGTGCGACGACGCAGGCGTGTGCCACCCAGCGACGAGAGGGGCAGCCACAGGCCCCCGTCACAGCCGAGCCAGGACACCACTATCCAGGACACCACTACCCGGGACAGCACTACCCAGGAAGACAAAATACCGGACAGTGACACAGAGTAGATGGGTGGAGACGAACCCCCACCCCAAAGTGCCATGGACTCAGAGTGGGACGAAGAGCACGACACAACGCCACTGCTGTCACCAACACCCTCCACCATCGCAGAAACACCCACCTCGGTTGGGCACTTTAGTGATGAGGCGTCTGGAACACTCACTGGTGCGCACAACACAGCCGTCCCGGTACAGCAGATGGAGGTAGGAGCAGAAGAGGGGCCGGGCGGTCGGAGGGCAGCCTAGCCCAAGCGAACATCTGCCGCTCAGATGGATCCCGGGTTCCTGGAATTACCACACCCACCCGATGCAACCACCGAACCGGGGACGAGCGAAGAGGGTGACGGCCGGCTTGCGGCGGCTGCAGTCGCAGGTGGAGGAGTCCACCCGCATCCAGGAGCTGGGAGAGGTGCCGGTCATGCGTGCCACCCACCGCACGGGTGGCGTCCGCGGTGGAGGCAATGGGTGCGACGGTGTCAGACATGGGGAACGGTTTGCGAGGCCTGGGGCTTCCCGTGCAGGTGGCGTCTGTGGCCCAGGAAATGGCTGCCCTCTCACAGGAGGCCATGAGCCAGTGCCAGTGCCAGATGGCAGAGGCGCTCAACGCCATGGCCCAGTCTCAGCAGTCCATAGCCCAGTCTCTGCAGGCCATGGCCCAGTCTCAGCAGGCCATAGCCCAGTCTTAGCAGGCCATAGCCCAGTCTCAGCAGGCCATAGCCCAGTTTCTGCAGGCCATCGCTGAGGGCATCGGCGCCATTGGCCATGTGCGAGCCGGTGTCGCACAGTCACAGACAGGTTTTGCCAATCCCCTGAGCTCCAGGGCTGCAAACCTGCAGACCCCTGTCGATACCAGCACGGGCCTCCAGGACTGGCAGCGCCAGATGTCGGGGGGGCGTCGGATGGCCAGTACATTCGCATCCCCCACACACGTAGAGGCCTGGGGGCAATCGGGCACCCCGAGGGAGGAGGAGGTGCTGTGGTCCGTCCCGGGTCCCCCTGTAGGGGAGGTCCCGGAACACCGCGACACCTCGGACTCCCCCCCTTCCGTCCCAGGTGCATCGGGTGGGCAACGGGCAGGACAGGTTGGCAGCTCGCCATCCCAGTCACCCAGGCCGCAGCCTGGCCCATCTAGGCCAGGACACCCCAGGAAACGGCCGCCAAAGGGATCCCGTGTCAGAGGGCAGGAATCACAGGAGTCCACCTCCAGTTCTGCTGTACCATCTGGGAACCACGTAGACGTAGTCAAAGGGCCCATAAGGCCAAACAATTAGACACTGAGTAAGTTGGCACGGGTGCAGGGCACAGATGAGTTTTAGGGGCTAGGGCACGTGCATGAACTCCTTTGGTTATTAAAGTCAATGTTACACCGACAGAAGCTGCCTGTGTGCTCTGTCCAAAGCGTGCGGGGGTGTCATGTACGTTGAGCGCAAGTGTGTGTGTGAGGGGTGGTCTTACCTCAGCCCCAGGTGAGTCTGCCCCCTTCCTACTGGGCCGCCATCAACATCCCCCCGGGCAGAGGACGGGACCGTACGCTGCAGTGTCACAGCCGCATGCAGGGATGGTCCGGGTGGATGGTGGTACTGTGGCCATGGGTCAGACATAGTCCAACGATGTGGAGCCAGGAGCTCATCGCAGGGCGGGTTGTCATCATCCTCCATGGCCTGCAATAGACACGCGTCCACCGGCAACTGTGTGAGCCCGGCCGTTGTGCCGCAGGTGGATCGGCAATGGGGGGGGTGGTGTGCATGCGGGTGGGGTGGGTGGGGTTGGGGAGGGGGGTGAGGGTGCTGGGTGGGTGGATGGGTGGGGGGTGTGGGTGGTCAGCTGTTGCCATGGTGTGCGGTCTATGGCCATACTACCTGATTCCCACGCCCATCTAGTCAGTGAAGCGGGCGGCTATCAGCCTGTCCCGTGCCCGCTGGGCCAGCCGGTAACGGTGGACAGCCACCCGCCTGTGTCTAGCCCGTCTGCCCTAACCATTGCCCCCATCCCCCTCATCTGGGGAGGACTGCGCCTCTTCCTGCTTCTCCACCACTCCGCCCTCCTCTGCCTGCAGCATATCGCTCCTCTGCTGGGCTATGTTGTGCAGGGCGCAGCACACCACAATGATGCGGCCGACCCTATCTGACCGATACTGGAGGGCGTCCCCAGAGAGGTCCAGGCACCTGAAACGCATCTTCAGCACGCCAAAGCACCTCTCGATCACTCCCCTTGTCGCTACATGGGCATCATTGTAGCGGTTCTCCGCCTCATTGCGTGGCCCCCGTACAGGCGTCATCAGCCACGATCGCAATGGGTAGCCCCTGTCGCCCAGCAACCAGCCCCTCAGCCGGGGATGGCGTCCCTCGTACATGCCGGTGATGGATGACCGCGACAACACGTATGGGTCATGTACACTGCCCGGGTAACGGGCGCAGACGTGCAGGATCATCATGTGGTGGTCGCAGACCACCTGTACGTTCATCGAATAGGCCCCCTTCCTATTGGTGAACACGGCCCTGTTATCTGCAGGTGGCCGCACGGCGACGTACATCCCATCAATCGCGCCCTGGACCATGGGGAACCCGGCCACGGCAGAGAAGCCCACGGCCCGGGCATCTTGGCTGGCCCGGTCCACAGGGAAGCAGATGTAGCGGTGCGCCATGGCATATAGGGCGTCTGTCACTGCCCCGATGCACCGATGTCTGCGATATGCCGGACAGGTCCCCACACGGTGCCTGGAATGACCCCGTTGCATAAATGTTCAGGGCCACCGTCACCTTGACGGACACGGGGAGAGGGTGTCCACCGCCAGTGCCACGCGGTGACAGGTGTGCCAGCAGGTGGCAGATGTGTGCCACGGTTTCCCGCCTCATCCGGAGTCTCCTCCTGCATTCCCGGTCCGTGAGGTCCTGGAAAGACTGCCGGGGCCGGTACACACGGGGCGCCCTCGGGTGCCTCCGTTGTCGTGGGGCCGCGAAGTCCTCCTCCTCCTCCTCGTCCTGTCAGTCAGGTGTCCCTCCAGCCTGGGCGCCTCTGCGGCAGCCTGCGCCGCCTCTCTGGCATGCTCCTCCTCCTCCTCCTCCTCATCCAGGGCAACATAGACACGGCGGCCAACATCGCTGGATGATCGGAAAACATGACGGCCTGGTTGGGGGGGTGGGGTGGGGGGAACGAGGACATGTCATCATTGCCCATACCCCCTCCTCCCCACAGCCAGGTGGCATGGACCGCATGGGTCTAACTGTTGGAGGCTGGCACCTGGCCAGGTGGGCCAACTCACTTGCCCTCGCACCCCCCCCCCTCCCCGGCACAGACCCCCCATCCCCCTCCCCGGCATGGACCCCCCATCCCCCTCCCCGGCACGGACCCCATCCTCCTCCCCGGCACGGACCCCCCCATCCCCCTCCCCGGCACGGACCCCATCCTCCTCCTCCCCGGCACAGACCCCGTCCCCCCATCCCCCTCCCCGGCACGGACCCCCCCATCCCCCTCCACGGCACGGACCCCATCCTCCTCCTCCCCAGCATGGACCCCCCCATCCCCCCTCCCCGGCACGGACCCCATCCTCCTCCCCGGCACAGACCCCGTCCCCCCATCCCCCTCCCCGACACGGACCCCCCCATCCCCCTCCCTGACACGGACCCCATCCTCCTCCTCCCCGGCACGGACCCCCCCTTCCCCCCTCCCCGGCACGGACCCCATCCTCCTCCCCGGCATGGGCCCCGTCCCCCCATCCCCCTCCCCGGCACGGACCCCCCCATCCCCCTCCCCAGCACGGACCCCATCCCCCTCCCCGGCACGAACCCCGTCCCCCCATCCCCCTCCCCGGCACGGACCCCGTCCCCCCATCCCCCTCCCCGGCACGGACCCCGTCCCCCCATCCCCCTCCCCGGCACGGACCCCATTCTCCTCCCCGGCACGGTCCCCCCATCCCCCTCCCCGGCACTGAACCCCCTCCCGGCACTCCCCCGGAGTCCAGCCCACTCTAACCACCCCCACCCCCGCCGCACACACACACACACAACCCTAGACACACCTCTCCCCACACATTCAAACTGCGGCCACGCCATCGCCTGCCCAGCGGCCAACCCCCCAGGCCGTCACTCACCTCCACGCTGGTCGGCGTGAACCTGGAGCACAGGTTGGCGCCGATTAAAAGGAGGTTTGATTTACGTCGACATGAACGGTCATCACGTCGACGGGACTTCGGCCCATCCGGACGGGAGAATATCGGCAGGCCCAAAATCGGCTGCCTTGCGCCCACCCGTGCCATTCTCCGACGTCTGCGGCGCCATTAACGCCCCGCCGACTTTTCTCCCTTCGGAGACTTCGGCGGGCGGCGGGGGCGGGATTCACAGCGGCCAGCGGCCATTCTCCGACCCGCTGGGGGGTCGGAGAATGACTCCCTTGAAGCGCATCTTGAGGACACTGGTGCACTGCTCAATGATGCTCTTGGTTGCTGCATGGGCATCGTTATAATGGGTCTCCATGTCAGTTCGGGACCTCCGGACAGGCACCGTTTGCCAAGACCTCAGCGCATCACACTTGTTGTCCAAGAGTCAACGCCTCAGCTGAGAGAGCACTTTGATGGTACCAGGAACCGATGAGTGCGCCATATATTTGCGTCATGCATGCTGCCTGCATATCGGGTGCAGACATACATGATGTGTAGCTGGTGGTCACACACCTTGTCTGCGTGGTTTCCTCCCACAAGCCCCGAAAGACGTGCTTGTTAAGTGAATTGGACATTCTGAATCCTCCCTCAGGGTACTCGAACAGGCGCTGGAGTGTGGCGACTCGGGGATTTTCACAGTAACTTCATTGCAGTGTTAATGTAAGCCTACTTGTGACAATAATAAAGATTATTATTATGTAATTTGGTAATACATTTGGTCAAACAATGAACCATATCATGCATTCTCATTTACTGTGCATGAAACACTCATTCCGGTGTCGCAGTGGTTAGCACTGCTGCCTCAAGCGCCAGGTTTCGATTCCGACCTTGGTTGACTGTGTGGAGTTTGCACGTTCTCCCCATGTCTGCGAGGATTTCCTCTGGGTGTTCCGGTTTGCTCCTACAGTCCAAAGATGTGCAGATTAGATGGGGTTGTGGAAATGCGATGGAGAAGTGGACTCAGATGGTGTCCTTTTTCAAAGGGACGATGCAGACTCGATGGGCTGAATGGCCTCATTCTGCACTGTAGGGATTCTATGATTCCAGTAAATGGAAGAGAGATCTTGATGCTCTGATATTCAACCATACAGTTAACTTATTTTCAAGCAGAATATTTTCGCATGGGCAGCACGGTAGCATTGTGGATAGCACAAATGCTTCACAGCTCCAGGGTCCCAGGTTCGATTCCGGCTTGGGTCACTGTCTGTGTGGGGTCTGCACATCCTCCCCGTGTGTGCGTGGGTTTCCTCCGGGTGCTCCGGTTTCCTCCCACAGTACAAAGATGTGCGGGTTAGGTGGATTGGCCATGCTAAATTGCCCATAGTGTCCAAAATTGCCCTTAGTGTAGGGTGGGGTTACTGGGTTATGGGGATAGGGTGGAGGTGTGGACCTTGGGTAGGGTGCTCTTTCCAAGAGCCGGTGCAGACTCGATGGGCCGAATGGCCTCCTTCTGCACTGTAAATTCTATGATAATTGCCTTTCTACTCCAGTTACACAACCAGGGGATATATACCAGCAAATACATTCAACCAGTAGGAACGACTTGTTATTTATGATTGTAGTTTTACTGTACAATTATTTCCACTTGTCTGTCATATGAGAGTGAACAACTGGGTTGGCTTGATTAAGTTGCAGGACTCTTAATTATCCAAATAGTCCTGACAAAAACAAAAATACCTTCCTGTGAGAAAACCGTGTAATGTCGATGCCATCTTTGGTCATCAAAGTATCCATGTTATAGAAGAGGAAGAAATGACCCAGAATGTAATGGATGGACAGCAGGAGAATTTTACTTTCCTAGATATAACCATGGCTTTTGAAGTGTAACCTTGCAAACAGATATAATGCCCGGCTGGTTCTCAGACCCGGATGGGCCAAGCGGCCTGCCCAAAACAACGGCTTCCCGCCGGCGCCATCCACACCTGGTCGCTGCCGGCGGGAACAGTGCGGTAACGCTGGGGATGCGGCCTGTGGGGGGGCGAGGGGGGTTCTTTCCCCAGGGTAGGACTCAATAGGGGTCTGGCTCGCGATCGATGCCCATCGATCGGCGGGCCGGCCTCTCTGAAGGAGGACCTCCTTTCCTCCGCGCCCCGCAAGATCTATCCGACATTTTCTTGCGGGGCGGCCTCGGAGAGGGCGGCAGCCACGCATACGCAGGGTGACGGCAGTTAGGCGTCGGATGACACGGTGCCGCTTTTATGCGGCGCCAATGCCCGGCGCGCGTTGACGACGCTGCTTTAGCGACACGCCCCCCGAGTTTCTCGCGGCCCCAATCCTAGGCCATTGTCGGGCCCTGAATCGCTCGAGACCGGGGCCGTTTTGCGCCGTCGTGAACCTCGACGGCGTTCACGACGGCGTGGGCACTTAGTCGTGGGAGCGGAGAATCGCGCCCCTTGTGTTCTTTTGAATATTGCAGCAGGGTTGCCAATATCAAAAAATGTTCTTATGATGACTGTGAAAAGAATAGGATAAAGAAATGTAATCTTACCTCATGACGCCTAGAAGTACTTTCTTGCTGCTCAATCTGGCTCAAGAAACACTCCACAAAGATGGTAGATTTCTACTTCCGCAAGTCAAGCGGCTTTTTCTGCTCGCATATATTGAACATCCTGATGCTCACAAGGATCAGCATCCTCCTCAAAGAACACCACTGCTTTACTGTCAACGAGCACTTTTGTTGACGGAAGAGTTAAATAAAAATCATGCACTCATCAGAAATCCTATAGTCCGTACAGGAATATATTGCACACCCTACTGACAACAATCTCACCTCTAAATGGCATCCCTCCTGGTTCACTGCAAACATTACTAACCACAACTTGGTAACTGACCTGAGTGATGAAGTCCCAGCTTCGAACCTTCCACGAAAAATCTGGAAAACCCTCAACCACTTGAGGACGGATTAGGGGAAATGTGGTTACTTTCTCCACAGGTGGAACGTGAGGAACAGCTCAAATTGTGACTGTAGCCATCCAAATCAGACCATTGCCAAACACTGATCCTCTGCTCTGAGAGACGTATTTCTGGCAGCCTCACTGTATCAGCTGAAGCTGTTGAATGGATTGTTAACCTCAATATCAAATTATAACTGCTTTCCAGCCAAATAAATAATAAAAAAGGGAAAGGATGCACATGTTTAGCAATAGCTGACCTCGGGCAGCACGGTGGCGCAGTGGGTTAGCACTGCGGCATCACGGTGCCGAGGTCCCAGGTTCGATCCCGGCTCTGGGTCACTGTCCGTGTGGAGTTTGCACATTCTCCCCATGTTAGCGTGGGTTTTGCTCCTACAACCCAAAAGATGTGCAGGCTAGATGGATTGGCTGTGCTAAATTGCCCCTTAATTGGAAAAAAAAATGAATTGGGTACTCTAAATTTAAAAAACAAAGGAATGGCTGACCTGAGGTTCATTAACATTGGCAAATAATTTGTTTGCCAGTGCTCATTGAAGAGATCACACACCATTTTGATGTCTAGTGCTTCAATTCGTAAAGGTACGGTGGCCCAGTGGTTACATTACTGAACAAGCAATCCATTGGCCTAAAGACAGGAGTTAAAATCCCAGCATGACAACTGGAGAAGTTAAGTTTGGCTAATTAAATTAATTTTGAATTTAAAAAATCTAATATCAATGAAGTAACCATGAAGACACCACATTTGCAAAAATCTATCGGATACACTAATTTCCTTATCCAGTCTGAATTGTATGCATCTTCAGACCCACAGCAATATGGCTAACAATTAATTGGCTTCTGCAATGGCCTAGCCAGCCATTCAGCAATATTAAACAACTAGAAAAAAAAAAATTGAACAAGATTGAAGCTCATTGGACTACCTGGCATTGACCGGAATAAAACAAAGGCACACCCTGCCCATTCAAGCTTGCCAATCTCACATCTAGGAACCTGGGCCAAAATTGGGAGAGTTATCTAGAATCTGGTCAAACAACAGCCTGACATGGTCATATTGACAGAATCATACTTTTGTGAGGGCCACGAAGAATCCAGCACGAGTTTCAAGGATACAAAGAAATAACATTTATTTACAATAACACATGTATATATAAGCAACCTCGCTTGCTGCTTACTCCTTCCTTCTGGTTCCAAACTGGCCAGCTTTATTTATACAGGGAGTCTGCTAATGATTTCTCCGACCCCCTCATTGGGGGAGCTCATACTCCCACAGGATTGTGGGATTGTCATTAGTCCCCAGCCAATGGTAAGCAGGCAGGTTATAATATCCCTCCCCCCAAAGTCCAAGGAATTCACCGAAGACCCTGGCGAAGGAGGTCACCATTTGCACGAGGCGCTGGATCGGGCGGCGTGTAACGAGACGGAGACCGGCGCTTCCGTGATGAACGGCTTAACGGTTGTACATCCACGGCCCGTGGGCCCGAGGATTTCCCCTCTGATGCGTCCTGTGTCTCCATCTCGGAGTCAGAGTCTGCTGCCTCTGTCATCTCGGCGTCTCTATTTCCACACGGTTCTGTAACGACCTGCGCAGGCTTTGAGTGAGGCACCAGAGGAAGATTGTGAGGACTACTTTCCATTGTCTCTAGTCTCTGCGGCTGTAGAAATGAGCTCCGGGGGCGGTGAATCTTTGGAAGGGATAGTCTTCTGGACCGAACGTGGTCTATATGTTTGCGCTGGAGACGACCCTGGGCTTGCACCTGGTAAGATATAGGGCCCGTTTGGCGAAACATTACGCCAGGGACCCACCGGGCACCACCAGCAAAATTGCGAACGAACATTGGGTCACCGGGCGCAAACTGCCGAATCGGCCGATGCCGCGAAAAACCCTGTCCCTGCCGTTCTTGTGTGCGGCGTACTTTTGCGCCAATGTCCGGGAAAACCATACTAAGGCGGGTGTGAAGTCTCTGGCCCATTAGGAGTTCTGCGGGAGTGACCCCAGTCACCGCATGGTGGGTGGTCCTATACGTAAGCAGAAAGCGAGCCAGTCTCGTGTCCATTGACCCGGAAGACTGCTTCTTTAAGCCTCGTTTGAATGTCTGCACTGCGCGCTCCGCCAATCCATTTGAAGCCGGGTGGTAAGGGGCAGTGCGGATATGGCATATGCCGTTCATCTTCATGAACCTTGCAAACTCCTCACTGGTGAATGGAGTGCCGTTATCCGTGACCAGCACCTCGGGGAGGCCATGCGTACTAAAAGATAAACGCATCTTCTCAATTGTTGCACAGGACGTTGTGCCTAGCATCTTATGCACCTCTAGCCATTTAGACTGGGCGTCGATTAATAAAAGGAACATGGATCCTTGAAAAGGGCCGGCGAAATCCGCATGCAAGCGCACCCAAGGCCGCCCTGGCCATTCCCAGTGATGTAGGGGCGCGGCCGGCGGAAGCTTCTGATGCTCCTGACAAATGGAGCAGTTTTGGGCCACCTTCTCAATGTCGGCGTCGAGGCCTGGCCACCAAACATAACTCCGGGCCAACATTTTCATTTTGGTCACACCTGGATGCCCATTGTGCAAGTCTCTTAGTATCAGCTCCTGTCCTTTGTCTGGGATAATCACACGCGTCCCCCACAAGAGGATGCCGTCTTCCACGCTGAATTCTGACAGCTTGGCAGAAAATGCCCGCAACTCACCTGGGAGCTGTCTATGCTGCCCACCATACAGGACTATGTGTCGAACCTTTGACAGGATTGGCTCCGTCTGGGTCCACTCACGGATCTGTGATGCCGTGACAGGCAAGGTGTCCATAAAATTTAGGGTGGCAACCACCTCACCGGTCGTGGGGGTTGACATGGGGCCAGTCGATAAAGGCAATCGGCTCAGTGCGTCGGCATTCGCTATCTGCGTTCCTGGTTTGTGCTCCAGAGAATACTCGAATGCAGCAAGCAACAAAGCCCAGCGCTGGATCCGTGCGGAAGCAATGGGCGGTATTGGCTTCTCCTCTCTGAAAAGTCCCAGCAGAGGCTTATGATCAGTCATGATAGTGAAGTGGCGGCCATACACGTACTGGTGGAAACGTTTCACCGCAAAGACCACTGCCAGGCCCTCCTTCTGGATATGCGCGTACATTTTTTCCGATGCAGTCAATGTGCGGGAGGCGAAAGCTATCGGCCGCTCAGCCCCGTTCTCCATCATGTGGGACAGGACGGCCCCAATACCATACGGGGATGCATCACATGTGACGAGCAAAGGCTTTCCAGGATCATAGTGGGTTAGTAACCCAGACGACGACAATTGTCGCTTTAACCGCCGGAAAGCGGTTTCTTGCGGCTGACCCCAAACCCAGGTGTGATTTTTCTTTCGCAGAAGGTGCAATGGGGCCAGCATAGTTGCCAGATTGGGGAGGAACTTCCTGTAATAGTTTACGAGGCCGAGAAAAGAACGAAGATGCGAAGTGTCTTTCGGGGCGGGGGCCTGTTGAATCGCGCACACCTTCTCTGCGATGGGGTGCAAACCTTCGCGGTCCACCCGATAACCCAGTTAGACTACTTCCTTTGCCTGAAATACGCACTTTGTGCGACGTAAACGGACTCCAGCCTCCGAAAAGCGTCTCAGGACAGCCTCCAGATTTTCCAAATGTTCCTGCTCCGACGTCCCTGTGATCAAAGCGTCATCTAAGTAGACAGCGACACGCGGTAAACCTCTCAAAATGTCCTCCATAACGCGTTGAAAAATAGCGCAGGCAGAGGATACTCCAAAAGGCAAACATGTATGTTCATGCAGGCCCCGGTGTGTATTAATCGTTACCTATGGTCGGGAGGCATGGTCCAGCTCCAACTGTAGGTAGGCATGACTCATATCTAATTTTGTGAACGAGAATCCACCTGCAAATTTTGCGTTGAGATCCTCTATGCGAGGCATTGGATATCAGTCGAGTCGGGAAGCCATATTCACTGTAAGTTTATAGTCGCCACACAAGCGAACTGTGGCATCTGGCTTCATTACAGGTACAATTGGTGCTGCCCACTCAGCGAAACGGACGGGCCTGATAATACCCAAAGTTTCTAAACGAGTGAGCTCCCCTTCTACCTTCTCCAGCAAAGTGTGAGGCACCGGGCGTGCCCGGAAATAGCGCGGCGTGGCTCCTGGTTCGACTTGGATACGGGCTACAGCCTTTTTATTTTCCCCAAACCGGGCTGGAATACATCTGGGTATCGTCCTAGCACCTCAGTCAACCCTCCAGAAACTGTTTGGAGGATGTGCTGCCACTGCAAGCGCAAATGGCACAACCAGTCCTGACCCAACAGGCTGGGCCCATGGCCGCGCACCACGATAAGTGGGAAACGCCCCTCCTGGTGTCCATAAACAACAGGGGTCATCGTAGTTCCTGCAATGTCCAATGGTTCCCCCGTGTAGGTGGCCAACCTGGCCTGTGAGTCAGTTAATGTAAGGGTCTGTATACTCTGCTTGATGCGATCGAATGTCCTCTGGGAGATCACGGAGACCGCTGCGCCAGTGTCCAACTCCATCTCAAGCGGGTGACCATTGACCCGTACTGTCACCTTAATGGGGGCCACACGGGGAGCTGCCACACAATGCAGCTGCAGGCAGTCGTCCTCCGTCTCCACGTCCTCAGGAGTAATCGCCGCAGGTTCATCCACGTGGAAGGTACGGCCCCTGGGCTGGTCCCAGTTTCGGTCGGAACGACGGTACCTCTGGCACCCCCAGGAACAGCATCCGCGATGGGGTCGGCGCCTACAAGTCTGACACGGACATGGCTCCTCATCCATTGGTTCTGGAGAAGGCTCCCTTCGGGGAGGAATGTCCGACGGCCACTGGTGTCGATGCGGACGTCGCCTCACCCAAGGTACCGCAAGAGTGCGGGGGGACGTTTTCGGACGGAAGGGGTTGCGCCCCAAGGCATGCACTTCCATTCCCTGTAGCTCCTGCACTCCTCGTTCTGTGCTCTCTCAGAACAATACTATTTGAATGGCCTGTTGAAAAGTCAATATTGGCTCAGCTAACAACTTTCTCTGGGTGGCCGCATTGTTAATACCACAAATCAAACGGTTGCGTAACATTTCTGACAAGGTCTCACCACAGTCACAGTACTCCGCAATCCTGCATGGCCTGGATTGAAAGTCAGCAAGGGATTCTTCTGGTGCCCTCTCAGCGGTATTAAACCGGTAACGTTGGACTATCGTGGACGGGGTTGGGTTAAAATGCTGCCCCACTAAATTCACAAGTTCATCAAACGTTTTGGTGTCCGGTGCAGCTGGGTACGTAAGGCTCCTAATCACCCCAAACATATGCGGGTCGCAGGCAGTGAGCAATATGGCCACCTGGTGCTCGTTTTCGGTGATATTGTTTGCCTGGAAATAGTAACGCATCCATTGTGCGTACTGGTTCCAGCTTTCCAGCGCAGCATCAAAAACATCCAAACGTCCGTACAGAGGCATGGTGTAATAGAAAACAACTTCCAACCTGTATCCAACAAAAATCCAGGGAGGTGGCTTCAGCAGTGCAGACAGCTATTCACTTTAACCCTCGTCGCCAGTTTTCTGAGGGCCATGAAGAATCCAGCACGAGTTTCAAGGATACAAAGAAATAACATTTATTTACAATAACATATATATACACACAGCAGCAACCTCACTTGCTGCTTACTCCTTCCTGCTAGTTCCAAACTGGCCAGCTTTATTTTACAGGGAGTCTGCTAATGAGTTCTCCGCCCCCCTCATTGGGGAAGCTCATACTCCCACAGGATTGTGGGATTGTCATTAGTCCCCAGCCAATGGTAAGCAGGCAGGTTATAACACATAACTTTAAGACAATCTCCCAGAAACCTCCATCACCACCCCTTTGTGTGCCCTGCCCCATGGGCAGGACCAACCCATGGTGGCACAGTGATCTAGAGTGAGGCTGGAGTTGTTCTAGAAGATATCATTGATCTCAGACTCCATGAGGTTAAACATTGGTCCAAGAAGCCTCCTGTTGATTATCACTTGTTGCCCTCCCTCAGCTGATGAATCAGTAATCCTCTACGTTGAACACCACTTCAAAAAAGTACTGAGGGAAACAATATTCTCTGGGTGGGAGGCTTCAACATGCATCTTCAAGACGTTCTCAGCAGTAGGACATATCTGTAGACTATGCCTGCAGTAAGGTGACAAATGAACCAACAGGAAAGAAAATAATTCTTGACCTTGTTCTCATCCTATGACCTGACGCTGATTGGTGGGAATAACCACCACAGTCTTGTAAAGAGAAATTCCTTTATTCACAATGGAGGCACTGTCCATCGTGTTGTATGACATTGCCACCAGGCCAAATGGGATAGATTGAGGACTGATCTAGTGGTTCAAAGTGGGAGTCCATCAGCAGCTGCACAATAGTATTCACCACCTCAGGGCCCAGATACCCTACTACTGCCATCAAGCCAGGGGATGGATTGTGGTTCAATGAGGACTATAGGAAATGATGTCAGGAACTGCACCAGGTACCCATAAAAATGAAGGTGCTAATATGATTAAATGACAAAGCAAGACTGCGCGCAAGGAAAACAGTGGAAGCAGCACACAAAAGACAAAGTTAACCAATCCCACAACCAACAGATCAGATTAAACCCCAGCGGTTCTGTCACATCCAGTCATGTCTAGAAGCATAGAAGGATTTATGTCACGGAAGGAGGTCTTTCAGGCCACTATGCCTGTGTTGGCTGAGCTGCCCAGTTTAATCCCACTTTCCAGTTTTGGGCCTGTCAGCCTGAAGGTTCAAATACCTCAAGTGCATATTTAAGAGTTCTTCTTAATGCAATGAGGGTTTCTGCCTCTATCACACTTTCAGGCAGTGAATTCTGGATCCCCTCCACCTTCTGTGTGAAAAAAATTACTCCTCATTCTACTCTAATCCTTCTATCAAATAAATTAAATCTGTGCCACTGGATATAAAAATATAGGAAGGTGATAAGCAATTAAACAATTAACAGGTGGAGGAGGTTATACGAACAACTTCACCCTCAATTAACTACTACTAAGGTAAGGGGAAATTGTAAACACATGCATCCACATTCATACAGATAGGAAATAAATATAAATTAAAGGTTATACGGAAGTCCTTGAATTGTGAGGAGTAGATGGTGACCAGTTGCCGCTGATGCAATTCCTTTCAGTAAAGTTGACCTTTGCTGACAAATAGTTGATCCTGCGATTCAGCTGTCCTGTAGCTCAATCGGGAGACTGTTTCCAGTTGTCATAATATACACACAGGTATATGATCGTGCACAGACAGGCAGTGATTGACACACAGGATGACCAGTGAACACACAAAACACAGCAGCCAATCACCAGACAGGACACGACCACTGTAAAGCCAGAGGGCACTAGTTTTCCTGCTCTCTTGGGATCCAGCCTCAGAGACAGTCAGAGCCCATGAGCAGCAACTAGAACATACACCATGTGGTAGTAAGATAGTCTGGTCAGGTTAGCCTCAGGTCTCCAGTCAAGTCAGCATAGTGTCAACCCACAGTTAAAGTATGTATGATAGTTAAGAGTTCAATAAAATCAAGTTGCATTTCTTCAAGTGTTGGAAGCCTGTCTCTCTCACTGCTGCAGCAAACGCAGTCCTCGCAGACCCGGCATACCCAACACATCACCAGTCACCGTATTGCCTTCAATGAATGCAGTAATTTCTAGCTGCTGTTCCTCAGCACACGCACAGAGACCATCTGGCAGGCAGGCCAAGAGAGCAAGAGAGAGACAGTCCCAAACGTATGTCAGAGGAATCTCCTCGGCAGGCCGACAGTCTAGCTTTTAACCCTCAGATTTGTATTCCACCTGGTATGTATTAGTCTGTCTCAGCCATTATAGCCAGGGACATTGAGATAAGATTGTTGTGATGTCCCTTTGTCTTCCAAAGATAATAATCAGTCTTAGAATATGTGTTCCAAGTACCTTGAATTGTCTGGAATCACAGGAAAGGTGTCCCATTGTTCCATAAAGACCTCCTGCAACCATTCCTGTCAGTGGTTAATGATTCATTCATTAGCCATCGTGGGTGTCTCATGTCCATTTCGAAAAAATATGCAGCTCAGGTCCGTTTAGAGTTTGATATTTCCGTATATGACTCCAAATTTTTCCTCTATCATCGTAACACAAGAGAGAATCTGACCACCTCCCCTTGACATTTAATGGCATTATAATTGCTGAAACTATCACCATCAACATCCTGGGTGGCCACATTGACCAGGGATTGAACCCGAACAGCTATAAATCACAATGGCCGCAAGACCAAGTTAGAGGCAGTCAATTGCATGGTAAATAACTCACTTCTGTCTCCACAAGGTTTGTCCAATATTAACAAGACAGAAATCAGAGCGTGATGGAATATTCTCCATTTGTCCAGATGAGGAATGCAGCTCCAATAACACAACTCAAGGCACGACACCAACCAAGACAAAGCAGCCTACATAATTGGCACCCCGTCTTAAATGTTCACACCCTCCACCACTGTGCATATACACCATTTACAAAATGAGGGTTCCAAATCTGTTCTGACTTATTGCATGTTCCACAATCCAGTGAATCTCAGAGGTCAGCTATTACCACCAACAATTATACCAGGAACTACAAGAAGGTTAAGATGATGAAATTGAGGATGAGTAGGAGGATGTGGTGGCAGGGTGAGTGGAGAGGGGTGGGGGAGTGGAAACCATTGGCAGAACCAGAACGTTTCAACTAGAGTTCGGAGCACTATTGCCACACAATATATCTTGCCTTACTTGTGACCTATCAAAAGGTCAACTAGCTGAACTCAATCCTTTTAACCCTCCCCATGAAGATTACAATTAAAAAGACTACCGATTATACAACTACGCAATTAATGTAATTATTTTTGCTCCACATAAGATTTAATGCAAACATGACATAACCAACAGAATTTGCAATTCTTAGACTGGTGTTTTCCCTGTGTTTTTTATATAAGTGCTCTTGCTTACTCTGGTGCTTTTATGAAGTACAACTCACACCTGAAGTAGGCAGTTTAGATGCCCCTCTGGGATGCCATTGAGTGGCTGTGGGCTGTGGACTATAGCATTGCAGCATGGGTGTCAGCAGTCTCAGCCACCTGGCTAACAGGACAACAGAGGGGAGTCAGTGGAGGAAACAAGAATGCTGTCATCCGAAGAATGTCAGGATGGTAGAATTTTGCTGGTTCATGATTCTCACATGACTACCTATTCAGACATACACCTGAGGATGTCAAGGCAACTGAGCACCTTTTAACTGAGTTTCCATTGCAGCACTTTGTCAATCCATGCAGGCCAGTTGCCCTTCCATGAAAGCTACAGTGGAAATCGTGCATTGAATGTTTACATACCTCGGGTGTCAGTGGCTCACCTATCCCTGCCTTTGAAAGACAGTGCATAATACGTGTCGCCGCCAGTTAATGGTTGCCTGGCGGGGAGCTGGCCAATGCTTCTGTGGATGGTGGGTTGTATCCCCACTGGGTCAATGGAGGCACAGGCAGGGGTGGCAAATGGGTCACCCGGAAGGAGTTCACAACCACTCATTTAAAGCAACAATGGCATGTCAGCAATTGTCTTTAGGAGAGATTCATTAACTTCTATGCTGAATTAGATTGTACTTGAATGATTACAATAGGTGAGTGAATAGCTCCAAATATGTATGAATGTTGTTACTAATGGGAAGCTTTCAGTATCTGTGGCAGGGGTGAAATTGTGCCAGAATGCAGCTGAGCCATTCCCCCGATGAACATCACGTGTTTTGGGCGATATTGAACATCAGGTTGTTAACTCTCTGCACCTTTCCACAGATGTCTGAGAGAAGAGAGCCAGGAAATGGGGAAGGGAAAATGCCAAAGATGGAACTTGGGAAGCTGGAGTAGGGAATATTCCCGGCTGAGGCCACCAAGCTTGGGAGAAAGTGTCCACAAGGGTGGGATCTCAATTGCTTGGGGAGGGGGGGGCGTGGTCAGGTATGTGCTAGAGATGGGCCCGCCGGCCCTTGAAAGATGTCAGAGGCAGCCAAAATGGCTGCCGGGTGACAGGTTGGCGAAATATTTATCTCAGAGGATTCTGAATCTCTGGAACTCTCTTCCTCAAAAGGCAGTAGAAGCATAATCTTTGAATATTTTTAAGGTAGATAGATTCTTAATTAACAAGGGGGTGTAAGGGGTAGGCAAGAATGTGGGGTTGAGATTACCATCAGATCAGCCATGATCTTATTGAATGGCAGGGCAGGGGCCGAGTGGCATACCCCTGCAGCTAATTCGTATGTTTGTATGGAATTATGTCTTATCACAATATTAAAAATTCATTTATAATTGAAAGGGTAAGCCCTAATTCCCAATGCTTTATTTCTTGGGGAACTAATGAAGAAGTACCATAACTTCTGCCCTTACATGTATTTTAATGCTGAGTATGTCTGTGAGGTACTGGCATAGCAAAGCTATGAAGTAGGCACATCAGACCGCAAACGTTTGGTTTCGGTACTCAGATTCTGGATACTGCTGACCGATTCACTGCATAATAACAGTGAGCACGGCTAAATGCACCAACATTCTCAGAGCAAGCTTTGGAGCCATTGTTTCAGACTGCATCATAGTTGAGTCCTGAAAAATAACAAGCATTTTAATAGAATTGGAAGGGAAAGGAGGAGGTGTAGAAGACACAAGCAAATTACCGAAATGGCAATCACAAAATCAGAAGCTGATGGGTGGAACAATAAAAAAATAGGAACCAGTCAACATCTGATAGGCCTACCTCTTGAAGGGCTGAAAAGCAACAGCAAAGCTAACGATGACCCCAGAGAAACTGCAAGATATCTCAGCAAGGTTTCAGAGATCAGAAAATTGCGGATGTGTTAAATGAATTCTCCTCATCTTTCTTCTTGATTGAAGACTATGGCTGAATTCCAGATTCCGTCAAACTGTCCTGGAAATGCATATCATATGTAAAGATTAGCTTTTAACTTGTTAAAATTAAAGTGGGTGATTTCCTCACAAGTAGCAATTTTTGTGTCAAATTGCTTTGCGTCAACAGCTGTCAAGAGGCTTTCTCAGCTATTTTCCTTTATTTTCTTTCCACCTTATTTTTAACTTGAATATTGCTTTCTCACTGCGTTCAACTGAACTGATTAATAAATCCTTTCATCACCTTTGAAGCGCCATTACAACCTTTACCTGCTGTCTTTTTGATCTTTCTCATATAAAGGAAAAATACCAATACAGACTCAGTCGGCCAAATGGCCTATTTACATTTTGTAGCTTTGACGTACTTCCGAACTCAGATACTCCATTTTGCAGGCGAAGGCAAGTTTCAGAAATAATCAACTGAAGAAGAAGATTCCCACAAAGGCTGTTTATTTTCAGACAATTGGAGGCCCAGTTATTGAATGTTGACATGACCACAGGCTGCTGAGTCCCTGCAGATGCAGACAACCTCCCTGGTGGACTACCTGGAGCTGCTTACAAATCATGAACGCAAGTCAAGTGAGCTTTTTTCAGTGCCTCAGGGCCTCAGTGATGCTCTTTTCTATATTCTGTTTGTTTTCTTACCAGCTCTCTGAGGTTATTTCATTCCTACAAACCTGTGGTGCTCAGATAAATTTTGTTTTGCTTTTCTTGACCATGTGCACTATAAATTCTATGAAATTCTATGTGATTCATTGGATGAACTCTTCGGTAAATAATTACATCAACTTTCAGTCAACACAACCATCTTTATTATTTATGATCTGCAAGTTCTTTCAGGTACAGAGGTTGCAAACTAAGTTGTGTCTATTGTGTCAATGTCCATTTATGCCCAGATTTCTCGCAATGCTCTTTAGCGAAGTTGGAACCTGAAAAAAATTAGCAAAACCCAAGGAAAGCACCGGACTCACACCATCATATTTTTTCCTAGGGTATGAAAATTAAAGTTTCAACTCATTTAACCATCATCTATGCACACCAGGCAGCAGCATATTTAAAACCTGAAATTGGAGAAACATTTCAATTTTGAATGCGTTTAACATTGATGCCATAAACATTCAAAGAAACAGAAAGTACAGATCAGCAGATCGCAGTGAGGTTAAATCTAAAGCAGACAAAAAAAGTCTAAAGTATTGGAATAATAAAAGAGAAAGACAATTTGTGCATGTTGTATTTACGCACGGAACTTAATTAAACCCAACATTTTAGGCCTAATATTTGCTCAATGGTCGGATTGCAACTAGCTGCAATCACAAGTATGCAGAAAGCTTTAAATTCAACTATTGGCTCTATTTCAGTAAAATGTAAAATTCATAATCTTCTCAGTCCAGTTTAATCACTATCTTCTACACTTTACTGCTAACAATGCACAATTTCACAGGTAATGACAATTATTTGGCATACATAGTATTTGTAAACGCTGCAATTTTACTCCTTGACCATTTTGTTACTGAGTACGATATGAGTCAGGGTTTTTATAGACTAATTCTTCTCACATTAGTCTGGAACCAATACTGGAGCTGATAATTAACATTGTTTTAGAAGTAAAAAGTCAAACTTCATCACCAGAAAATTCAATGATCCGAAAGCCTGTGTGCTTATTGAAATGCATGCTTAATCCATACCTGTTGCTTCCAATACAGGGTGCATACAAATGCTATTCCCTCTGCTCATTTAAATGATTGTGGTGTGCAGCTATTGCAAAGCATGGTGTAGGGAGACTGCACCATTGATTAGGGTACACAGGTCGAGTGCAAGCAAATCAAGAGTTTGAGTTTGCTGGCATTATTTAAAGGCGGCCTACACCTCTTAAAGGGAGGTGCATTTAGGCTGTAGCAGGGGATGGCAGTCACTAGAACAATGAATTTGACCTGGCAAAGACGCAGGAATGGCTCAACACAACAGAAAGTCGTCTTTTGTTTAAATTCATCTTTGCGGGATGTGGGCTTCACTGACACGGCCAGCATTTGTTTCCCATCCCTAATTTCCCTTGAGAGGTAATGGTGATTTGCCTTCTTGAACCTCTGCAGTTCATGTGGTGTAGGTGCAGCCACAGTGCTGTTAGGGAGGGAGTTCCTAGATTTTGAATCAGCAACAGTGAAGGAACAATGATATATTTCCAAGTCAGGATGGTGATTGACTTGAAGGGGAACCTCCAGGTAGTGGTGTTCCGATGTATCTGTTGCCTTAGTCCTTCTCCATGGTAGTGGTCGTGGGTTTGGAAGGTGTTGCCTCAGGCGCCTTGATAAGATCCTGTAGTGCACACATTGCTCCTACTGTGCGTCGGTGGTGAAGGAAGTGAATGTTTGTGGAAGGGGGAGCAATCAAGCAGATTGCTTTGTCCTGGATTGTGTTGAGTATTATTGGAGCTGCAGTCATCCAGGAAAGTAGGGAGTATTCCATCACAGTCCTGACTTGTGCCTTGTTGGTGGTGAACAGTCTTTGGGGAGTCAGGAGTGAATTACTTAGCACAGGAGTTCTAGCCTCTGATCTGCTCTTCTAGCCACAGTATTAATATGGCTAGTCCAGTTCCGTTTCTGGTCAATTGTAACCCCCAGAATGTGGATAGTGGCGGATTCAGTGATGGTAATGCCACTGAATGTCAAGCGATGATGGTTCGATTCTCTCTTGTTGGAGATGGTCATTGCCTGGCACTTGTGTGGCGTGAATGTTACTTGCCACTTGTCAGCCCAAACCTAGATATTGTCCAGGTCTTGCTGCATTTGCATGGAGACAGTTTCAGTATTTGAGGATTCAGGAACGGTGCTGAACATTGTGCAATCATCAGTGAACATCCCACTTCTGACCTTATGTTGGAAGGAAGGTCATTGATGAAGCAACTGAAGATGGTTGGGTCTATGACACTACCCTGAGAAACTTCTGCAGTGATGTCCCAGGACTGAGATGACTGAGCACCAAGAACCGCAACCATCTTCCATTGTGCTCGGTATGGCTGCATGGAGGGTTTTTCCCATATTCCCATTGGCTTCAGTTTTGCCAGGGCACCTTGATGCCATACTCGATGAAATGCTGCCCGATGTCATGGGCAGTCACTCTCAGCTCCCCATGGACTTCAGCTGCTTTGTCCATGTTTGAACTAAGGCTATAATGAGGTCAAGAGCTGAGTGACCCTGATGAAACCCAAACTAAGCGTCAGTGAGCAGGTTATTGCTAAGAAAGCGTCGCTTGATAGCACTGTTGATGATGACCCCAGGCATACCGAAAAATTGGGTGTCAACCCGGTGAAGCTATTACACAGGACTGCTTGCATGCCAAACAACATAAGCAGCATGTGATAGACAGAACTAAACGATCCCAAAACCAACAGATCAGATCTAAGCTCTGCATTCTTGCCACATCCAGTCGTGAATAGTGGTGGACAATTAAACAACTCACCGGAGGAGAAGGTTCCACAAATGTCCTCATCCTCAATGATAAAGGAGCCCAGCATCCCTGTGCAAAGACAAGGCTGAAGCATTCACAATAACCTTCAGCCAGAAGTGCAGAGTGGATTTGACCTCTTCCAGAGATCCCCAGCATCACAGATGCCAGTCTTCAGCCAATTCATTTCACTGCACGTGATATCAAGAAACGGCTAAAGGCACTGGATACTGCAAAGGCCATGCCCTGACAATATTCCAACAATAGTACTGAAGACTTGTCTCCAAAACTTGCTGCACCCCTGGCAAAAAAGTTCCAGTGCAGCTACAATACTGGTAATGTGGACAATTGCCCAGGTATGTCCTGTACATAAAATGCAGGACAAATCCAACCCAGCCAATTACCACCCTATCTGTCTACTCAAAATTAACACTAGATGGTGTTACTAAGTGATTATATAAAAGGCTGTGTCTCAAGGCATGCTGGGAGATGTTGTAGAATGTAGAAGGATAGTGTGAGGTTGAGGTAGAGTGGAGATTATAAATTAGAGAGATTATTGATTACTGTATCACAGATTCAGTACTATTATTTTATTACCTATTACTCAGTAAAGTGTGTGGACCAAATCAAGTTAAGTAGTGGAAAATAAATTAGTTTTGATTTAAACTTCTTAGTTTTATATTCTTTGTCAACAGTATATATCTCGGCCTCGGCCGAGTCCCGCCGGCGCCTTCCACACCTGTTCTCAGCCGGCGGGAACTTAGTGTGGAAGGGTCAGGGAGCAGCCTGTGGGGGGGAGGGGGGTTCTGACCTCGGGGGGGGGGCTCCAATGTGGCCTGGCCCGCGATCGGGGCCCACCAACTGGTGGGCCGACCTCCCTGGCTGGCGGCAACTTTTCTTCTGCGCCGGCCCCTGTAGGTTTGCGCCATGTTGTGTCGGGGCCGGCGCTTTGAAGGATGCCACTGCGCATGTGCGCATTGGCGCCGGTGACACTGCGCGGGCACGGATCCCGCGGCACCCAGTTCATGCCAGGATCAGCAGCTGGAGCGGCGTGAGCCACTCCAGTGCCATGCTGGCCACCTGTAGTGGCCAGAATTGCTGATCCTGAGGCCCTGTTGACGCCGTCGGGAAACGCAACGGCGTTTCCGACGTCGTCAACACTTAGCCTCAGGATCACAGAATCCCACCATCTATCACCATTAGGTACTTATTTAGTTTAAGGATTAACAACCATTTAAGAACATCGGCCGTTGCACCCGGCGAGGATCTCGCTGCGCCGGTCGACCGAAGGGCCTGTACTGTGCTGTACTGTTCTATGTTCTAAGTTCTATACCGGACAGCATGTGCCACAGGAGACTCCGTCTCAACAAAGAGACAGCGCGACACCTGTGCCAGTGCTCGCGGACTTGGCACCCCTTGGAGGGCAAGGACATCTGCTCCCTATGGCCGTGGCGGTCACCGCAGTTCTGAACCTCTATGCCACCGGTTCATTCCATGGCTTGAGTGGGGAAGTCTGCGGCATATCACAAACTACAGCCCACAAGCCCATCTGTGAGTTCACGGATGCTCTGTGTGCCCAGGCAGCTGACTATATTAAATTTGAGCTGGACCAAGCCCACCAGGTTTCCTGGGCTGCAGGATTCTCCGCCATCGCCCGGATGCCCCAGGTCCGGGGGAAATTGATGGTCTGCATGCCGCCTTGTGTGCACCAAGGCATCAGGGAGTGCCTTTCACTAACAGGAAAGGGTTCCACTCCATGAATGTTCAACGTGATCATCAAGGACTGAGCCATGCCTTCGATACACCCACTCAAAATGCTGACCTCGTGCTCCAGGCTTTCCACTGCAGTTGCCACCCTAGCAGTGGAAACCTCGGTCCCACGCATTGTCAGCATAATATCCTGTGCCCGTAGCCTTTTTTATTCAATAATCAGTTATGCATTCGCTAGAATGTCACAGACATCCCCTCCTGAATCTCCTCGCCATGTCCTACCATCTGTATAAACTCTGGGATAACCTTGTCCAGAGGTTCACCCTCTGACTGGAACACAGATGAGTCCTGGGATCCAGCAAACTCCGACTGTTAACTCCCTTGGATGTTTCTGCCTCCGTCTGATGTGAGTCAGCAACTGTGTGGCGCTCACCATATTGCACCCCAGATGCCTGTCCACTAATGTCGCCCACCGAGGTGTGTGACTATGCGCTGGTGAAAGATGGGGTGATGGCTGTGACGCCTCAATGGTGGTCTCCTTGGATCTCTCCTCCAAGGTGGTCTCTAGGGTGGTGGGGGGCAGAGTCTCCGGATGGCCCGTCCCCATCAGATGGAGATGTTGCGGGACAATGGGCATGCAGTCAGTGAGAAGGAAGGATAATTTTGTCTGACATGAACAAATCACTTGAGACATATCATCTGGGTGAAGGGGCAATGGATCCTCACCTCTACGGCACAGACCAACCTCGCTGTCGGTGACTGCTCTGTCCTCGGACAACTCGATTTCCAGGGCCCCGCAATATTTATATGGGAAGGACTCAGATCTCTGGTCCTCTCCCCCCATCTTGGTCCATTCCTGCTTATTATGGGCTATCTTCTCCTGCAGGGACAAAGAGAGGACTTTGTGGGCCATGCACTTGATTGATCACTGGGTCTCTAACAGGTGGCATATGTGGACATTGCAACTGACATGAAGAGGTTGTGGTGGTGGGTGCTGGGGTGTCAGCCAGGGGGATGTTGCGTATTTGAGGGGTGGCAGGCGGAACAGATGTTAGGAGAGAGGTGGTAACCTATCCTTGCAACTCAGTGGAGGGTGTTGATCTTCTTCCGACATTGAACGCTGGTCCTCCTTGCCATGCTGCCCGCACTGGCAGCTGCTGCCACTGCCTCCCAGGCAGTGTTGGTGCCGCTGCTGCTGGCCCTCTCTTCCCCTCAGGGGAACAGGATGCCCCGTTGGTCATCGACTGCGTAGAGAAGCCTGGTCTGGTCGGCATTCCCAAAGTGAGGAGCGTGTCTACACGCTGCTATGCTTGTGTGTTCACTGGGAGTGAGTGGCGAGGAAACTGTTAAAAGCAGCTCCCCCTTGTTGGCGGCAAGATGCTGAAGTGCGAGTCTGGCGAATCAGACTGCGAGATAGCCAGTAATGGCAAGAAGCTCACGTGGGCTCACTTCCAGCACTAAGTGCCATTAAATACGAGCCACAATCTCTCCACCTTGGCCGTCGCGAAATACCCTGTCAATTGTGCCCTAAATGACACTTTGAAATGTTTTTGTTAAATCTCGCCCAACATCTTTATCCATCTTATTTCTATCCCGTAATTTGTATCTTGGGCAAAAATGGTCCATTTTGAATTTACTATGTGAGTAACTTTAAATCTCAATGGCATATCTCTTCCAATGTTTAACAACTGCTTTGATGATTTATTATGTGTCTGGGGAGATATTGTAAAACAAGAGCTAGGTACCTTTAATTGTTGAAGAAGGTGCTCTCCTTGACTACCTTCAATCACCTTAAAGATTGAAGAGTAGTTTCTCACCTAAATGGCTTGAGTTTAAAAACCTTTCCACTCTTTCCGTGAACCAACGAATAAATGATGGACAGGGAAAAAGGGATCTGCTGCTCCATACCATCTGTCCTGTCCAACTACGATGTATTGTGAATTACAACATACAGAGCTCAATACAATGTCATCTGACCTCTTGGGAGAGGCAAGAGAACAGATTAAAATACAGATTTATGAGAGAAATCTAGAAAATTCCACCCTGAATCAATTAGGCAATCAACATAAGTCCAGAAGAGGGGCAGCACGGTGGTGCAGTGGTTAGCACTGCTGCCTCACAGCGCCGAGGACCTGGGTTCAGTCCCGGCCCTGGGTCACTATCCATGTGGAGTTTGCACATTCTCCCCGTGTCTGCGTGAGTCTCACTCCCACAAGCTAAAAATATGCGTCGGATCGGTAAATTGGTCACGCTAAATTGCCCCTTAATTAGAAAAAAGAATTGGGTACTCTAAATTTATTTTAAAAAAACGTAAGTGCAGGAGACCACTCTGGTCATGATTAGTGTTACGTCTCCTTGTATGAGGGAGCCATCCCAGCCAAACATTAAAGATGCGAAACTGTTCGATGTATTTTATGATTACTAAAGAGTAATCATTAGACTTAGTCTTTGGGACTGCAAGAGTTAATGTAGGACTGGAGAAAACAGAACCACTTACAGAGAGTCACATGGGAATATTTGAGTATAGCAGTGAATCGGGTAGAAGTCAGCATGAACATCGCACCTAGTCAGGACTGTATCCCGTATATATGTATATAGTTATGTGTTATCAATAAAGCTAATGTTCAATCATGCAGGCCTCTAGACCTCTTTGTAAGACAACATACAACCTTACAATATGATGACAACAGTTGAAAGACCCTTACATTCATAACAAGAAAGAAGTAAAGAAACTACAGGGTGACCTGAGAAAAGTGCTCTTAACTTTAAGATCCTGAATACACAGCTAAAAATTGTCTAAGAAGCTCCATCATAGGTCTGAAGGCTGAAGAGCAGAAGAAAGATCCACTCTGCAGCATAAAAACACTCGACCAGACCATATGGAGGTCTGCTGCGAGATCCGCTCAAAAGCAGAGTCAAAGAACCTAACCAGATCGCAGAGGGATATCTTGATTAATAAGGGGATCAGGGGTTATGGGGAAAAGGCAAGAGAATGGGGCTGAGGAACACAGCAGCCATGATCGAATGGCGGAGCAGACCCGATGGGCCGATTGGCCTTATTCTGCTCCTACATTTTATATACAGATGACCAAATTTAAAAAAAGCTAAAATAAGCTTTCAAATTCAACACAATCATCACATAGCACTGACAGTCTGATTGTTTTAACGAGCACCGCTTGAAGAGCACTGCAGACCAGATCCAGGGATGGCACCATAAAACTTGGTAACCGTGTGCAAACAAAATCAGAGCAAGAAGCGAGCTTCAATTTGATTTTCCAAGCTCAGCAAAGTAATTAGCTGGCCAAAACAATTTGTTCAAAAGACTTTCTGGTGAATCCCTGTACTTTAAATGGCACCTTAACAGCAACATGAGCCAGCCAAATCCGGACGAGCATGGGAAAAAGACAATTATAGGCGGCATGTGGCACAGTGGATAGCACTGGGACTGCGGCGCTGAGGACCCGGGTTCGAATCCCGGCCCTGGGTCACTGTCCGTGGGAGTTTGCACATTCTCCCTATGTCTGCGTGTGTTTCACCCCCACAACCCAAAGATGTGCATGTTAGGTGGATTGGCCATGCTAAATTGCCTCTTAGTTGGAAAAAAAAATTGGGTACTTTAAATTTAAAAAAAAGACAATTATCTCTGTAATGTCTTTAAAAAAAATGAAAGCTATACTTTCCTGCGTTGAAAATAGCCATGCATGACAAATCAACACTGCCAAACCAATGAAAGCAGTTGGGAGGGCCAGGCCAGGTGTAGAATTGGAGAAGAAGGTTTTTAAGATATATGATAGCATCAGGTATGAATAAGAAAACAGAGGCTGAACAGGCAAACACGCTATTATATTTAGTAGGCCTAAGAGCCAACAACATAATTGTCAGACAAGGAATAAATAATCTTCTGGTAACTTTGAAGAGGTTATAAAGTCCATTGGCATCTACGTTAACTTCAGTAACAATGACATTTTAGAATTGAGAACATTTAACAAGAGAGTTCAAGAACTCGAGGAACCCGTAGGCTCTTTCATAAATGAATTTTACAGATTGGCTGAAGGCTGTGACTACGGTGATCATAAGAGACTGGATAGTAGTGGAAGTGACTGGTGATACTCAATAGGGTGCACTTCAATCTAAAGATCTGACTTTGGAGAAAGCCATCCATGTCATCAGATAATCGGAGCTCCACCAGCAAAACTGATCCATTCTTCATGGTGAAGTTAAACTGTCGCACAGAGCAACCTCAACAGTCCAGCTCTTAAAGCAACAAAAGGGCAAGGAGACTCCAGGGCAAGGAAAGCAATACCTAAGAAAAAGGCAAGATTTGGGGCAGCACGGTAGCATTGTGGGTAGCACAATTGCTTCATAGCTCCAGGGTCCCAGGTTCAATTTCGGCTTGGGTCACTGTCTGTGTGGAGTCTGCACATCCTCCCCTTGTGTGCGTGGGTTTCCTCCGGGTGCCCCGGTTTCCTCCCAAAGTCCAAAGATGTGCAGGTTAGGTGGTTGGCCATGATAAATTGCCCTTAGTGTCCAAAATTGCCCTTAGTGTTGGGTGAGGTTACTGGGTTATGGGATAGAATGGAGGTGTTGACCTTGGCTAGGGTGCTCTTTCCAAGAGCCGGTGCAGACCCGATGGGCCGAATGGCTTCCTTCTGCACTGTAAATTCTATGATTCTATGATAATGGTGCAGACCATGTCAGCAGTGTTGCACCAAAAGGCCTCATAGGCATAAGCAATGGCCAGCAAACACTGTGCAGTGTTTTCAGTTCAGCCGGCTGGGATACTTCGGAAAGATGTGCAAGTCCAAAATATTGAGACATTCATAGATTCTTAAACCAGTCCATGAGATCGATGAACCACAATAAGAGGAAGTCCAGCAATGCATCTTGGGAGAAATTAAGGATCCCAGATTCACATTTTGGAATGCTGACATATCTGTAAACGGTCAATTCATGAACTTCAAGTTAGACACAGGAGCCGGTGTGCAGTGATGTCAGAATAGGAACTGTGGCTAACAGACCTCTGGCTACGAATGACAGACACACCACTGTATGGTCCTAGTAGAATCCAACTGCAGGTCATAAGACCATAAGACCATTAGACATAGGTGCAGAATTAGGCCACATGGCCCACCGAGTCTGCTCCACCATTCAATTATGGCTGATATTTTTCTCATCCCCATTCTCCTGCCTTTTCCCCATAACCCCTGATCCCCTTAATAATCAAGAAGTTATCTATCTCTGTCTTAAAAACACTCAGTGACTTGGCCTCCACAGCCTTCTGCGGCAAAGAGTTCCACAGATTCACTACCCTCTGAACAAACTCTCCTCATCTCTGTTTTAAAGGATCGTCCCTTTAGTCTGAGATTTTGTCCTCCGGTTCTAGTTTTTCCGACAATTGGAAACATCCTCTCCACGTCCACTCTATCCAGGCCTCGCAATATCCTATAAGTTTCAATAAGATCCCCCCCCTCATCCTTCTAAACTCCAACAAGTACAGGCCCAGAGTCCTCAACCGTTCCGCCTACGACAAGCTTTTCATTCCAGAGATCATTCTTGTGACTCTCCTATGGACCCTTTTCAATGACAGCATATCCTTCCTTAGATATGAGGCCCAAAATTGCTCAGATACTACAAATAGGTCAGACCAGAGCCTTGTACAGCCTCAGAAGTACAGCCCTCTCGACATGAATGCTAAGATTGCTTTTGCCTTCTTAACTGCAGACTGAACCAACACGTTATCCTTAAGAGAATCTTGAACAAGACTCTCAAGTCCCTTTGTGCTTCTGATTTCTCAGCATTTCCACATTTAGAAAATAGTCTATGCCTCCATTCCTCCTTCCAAAGTGCATACCCTCACACTTTTCCACATTGTATTCCGTCTGCCACTTCTTTGCCCACTCTCCTAACCTGTCCAAGTCCTTCTGCAGCCTCCTTGCTTCCTCAATACTACCCGTCCCTCTACATATCTTTGTTTCATCTGCAAACTTAGCAACAGTGCCTTCAGTTGCTTCTTCCAAATCGTTAATGTATATTGTGAAAAGTTGTGGACCCAGCACAGACCCCTGAGGCACACCACTAGTCGCCAGCTGCCATCCTGAAAAAGACCCCTTTATCCCCACTCTCTGCCTTCTGCCAGTCAGCCAATCCTCTATCCATGCCAGGATCTTACCCGTAACACCATGAGCTCTTAACTTATTTAACAGTCTCCTATGTGGCACATTGTCAAAGGCCTTCTGGAAATCTAAACAAATCATGTCCACTGATTTTCCTTTGTCTAACTTCCTTGTTACCTCCTCAAAGAACTCTAACAGATTTGTTAGACATGACCTCCCCTTGACAAAGCTGTGCTGACTCAGTCCTATTTTATCATGCACCTCCAAGTACTCCGCGATCTCATTTTTAATAACAGACTCTAAAATCTTACCAATGACCGAAGTCAGGCTAACCAGCCTATAATTTTCTGTCTTCTGCCTCCCTCCCTTCTTAAACAGTGGTGTTACATTAGCCACTTTCCAGTCCTCTGGGACCCTTCCTGCCTCCAGTGATTCCTGAAAGATCACCACCAATGCTTCCACAACCCCCTCAGCTATCTCCTTCAGAACCCTGGGGTATATTCCATCCGGTCCAGGTGATTTATTTACCTTTAGACCTTTCAGTTTCCCCAGAACATTCTCCTTAGTGATGGCCACTACAATCACCTCTGCCCCCTGATTCTCCTGGAGCTTTGGTATCCCACTGGTGTCTTCCACCATGAAAACTGATGCAAAGTAACTATTCAGTTCCTCTGCTATTTATTTGTTTCCTATTATTACTATTATAGGCATGGTTCAAGTGCCACTCCGGTATGACAACAAGAAAATAATTACAATCCTGTAAGTTGTCGCAATAAACCTTTTGCTCTCCTGAGCAGAGATGTCAAAACAGCAGAAGACATCAAAACAAGCACTACAGTCAAGAGACTCCCGAGAGGTCCAGCAGTGCTGATGATCTTGACTGGGACTTCAGATCGGAAATGTCCTCACTCTATGCAGAGGCAGTTACTCTAGCTCCTTTTCAAATGGAAGAAGATACTCTTCTTTGGTCAGATTAGCCAAACATCCTAATGAGCACCAGTACGCTTTAAACAGAAGATACAGAGACAAAGCAGCAGAAAGTTGATCACAAACTTCACCGTCAAACAGTTACTGTCACAGAACCAGAAAAGACTACAGTAATGAAGCTGGAGCTTCAAGTTCACACGTAGAATATGAACTTGATCCTGGAGCAGGAGAGAAATGACCACCAACTCACTTAGACAAAACTTAGAGAGGCACAACTACTCATGACGAAACAGAGCCCAGAATTAAAAAAACAAACTGCAGGTTCAGCTCAAGGATGAGGAACGCATCGATATAAGGCAGGTAAACCTTCAACATCCAGGAAGAACATGGCAAATCCCACCCAAAAAAAACCCAAGTCCATTCTATGAATGAACGGGGCAAACATTCCCTCCAGAAGGAGAGGGATAAGCCCGTGGTATCCGATCAAGGAAGACAGATAGTTGACAAGGAAAAATAAAACACTAAGAAGCACAAGAAGCGAACCAGATGTTGACACCCGAGCTTTTGGAACACCAAATACAATTTCAACTCCAAACCAACATCGTCAGCCTGAAGCAGTTGAGACTACTGTTCCTGCAAAATTGAAAAGAATGAGATTTGGAAGAATTGTAAAGCCTTCCGATGTCTGAATTTGTAAAGTTAGAAATGCGGAGGGAGAAGGGTAGCATGTAAATATTATTGCAAATACATTTGGGTAAAGATTTGGAAGGAGGTGCAGTATTCGGGTGTTTGGGTCTGTATGGGTTAATGGGGACTGGAGAAACAGTACCACCCCCATTACAATGTAGAAAGTTACATGGAACTGGTAGAGTGTATCAGTGAGTCTGGTAGAAGTCAGCATGAAGGAAGCACCTAGCCAACACTGTGTGGACTGGATTCTTCGTTTCCCCAGCCGCGTATTTCTCATCAGCGCGCCATTCGCTGGTGGTAGGATTCTCTACACCCGCCACTTGTCAATGGGATTTCCTATTGAGGCCACCCCACGCTGCCGGGAAACCCACAGGCGGAGGTACACTGCCAGTGGGAACAGAGAATCCCAACAGCAGGTAAGTTCCATCTTGAATCTTGTATGTAGTTCTGTGTAAGAAATAAACAGTTATTGTTCAGCCAGACAGGTCTCTCGGCCTCTTCATGGGGCAACATACAATCTTACAACAGTTACTGCTGGCATATGGGTTTTAACCACATCTATACTAATCAAATCAAAGAGTTTCCTCTTTGATTTCTGTTAAAGTTCTTCAGCGAAATTAGTTTAGGCAGTCTCGACACAGCTCTCAATGGACATAAATTGATAATATAACACTGCCTGTAATTTTGCACAACTTGACATTGACTAGGCTTCGTCGCACAAGAAGGTCATAAGGATATATGACATGGGGAAGAAACAAGTCACATGAGTGCATTAGAGAGCACTCTTCTGAGGACTGGTATTCTGACATATTACAAGGGTAATGTAAAGGGAGTACTACATCACATCTGGTCTATGTCACTTATGATTTAAGAGTTGTAAATTATTCTATGCTCACATCACTGCTGTCAGTTGCGTTCGTGAACAGAATTAAAAACAAAAAGGGGGAGAGGAGTTTACAAAAAAAAATGCAAAAGTAGCAAAACAATTATGCCTGCGATTAATCACCAAATTTGAGCAATTTTAACATTTTAATCAAAAGAGCGTGTAATCTGTATTAGTAGACTATCAGCATATGCAAACAACAGTTTCACTTCACCTAGTGTTTGACCTTTCTGGGTTTAAATTAATGTGCAGTGCAGCTTGTGTTCGCTAACTGCCAGTTGTAGAAAGCTTGCCAACATTTTGAGGCACAGTACAATGCATCAGGCACTCGGGGGGGGGGGGGGGGGGGAGGTTACAGGTGCCTGTGCACAATGACAGCAGGGCAGAGCATAAAAAGGACAGATTTGAGCTTGTGTGTGTGCCAGGAATTAGTGCCAAAAAAACTGACATTGCAGTCGGGAGTGCTGTTTCTCATCCTGGTGCTTATTAAGCACAGGGCCAATAGAAAAAGGCACACAGTGTTTCCCCTCCTGGATCCTGCAGAAACCGATTATCTCTATGAAATCTGTTTCATTTCAGGCTTTAACACTTTGAAGAGGAGGACGTCAAATGCACTGGTTGAATTCTGTTCGTACTTTGTACCCATCAAAAACAAGCCCCACCTCATTGAAATTATCCAGGTCAGTGAAATGAATAGCATGGTCATCCAGCTTGTGTTGTACAAATCAAAAGAGTAAGTACAGTTCCAGTATTTTTGGCAATGATATATTTATTGATGCAGTCAGTGTATTTGTTAATGCCAATTGGCATCACTTAGAGCCCACCCAACTTCAGCTTGGTGTTTATCAAAGGAAGTTGGATCATGTTGAAGCTGGGAATAAAAAGTCGGAATGTGATGTCAATGGCTATATTGACATTTTATGGAAGAGCCAAATGTCTGTTATTGTCTCCTTGGGTGGGATTCTCCGACTCCCCACCGGGTCGGAGAATTGCCAGGGGTTGGCGTGAATCCTGCCCCCGCCAGCAGCCAAATTCTCCGGTGCTGGGGATTCGGCGGGGGTGGGAATCGCGGCATGCCGGTGGGCGGGCCCCCCCCACCCCGGCGATTCTCCGACACGCGATGGGCTGAAGTCCCGCTCATTCTATGCAGGTCCCGCCGGCGTAAATTAGAGTTGGTCCCTTACCGGTGGGACCTGGCGGCGCGGGCGGGCTCCAGGGTCCTGGGGGGGGGGGGGCGCGGGGTGATCTGGCCCCGGGGGGTGCCCCCCACGGTGGCCTGGCCTGTGATCGGGGCCCACCGATCCGCAGGCGGGCCTGTGCCGTGGGGGCATTCTATTCCTACGAGCCGGCCGTGTAAGCCTCCACGATGGCCAACGCGTAGGTGAACCCCCCTGCGCATGCATGGGGATGACGTCAGCAGCCGCTGACGCTCCCGCGCATGCGCAGATCCGCGCCGGCCGGCGGAGTCCCTTCGGCCCCAGCTGGCGCGGCGCCAAAGGCCTTCCACGCCGGCCGGCGGGGCGCCAACCACTCAGGGGCGGGCCTAGTCCCTGAAGGTGCGGATGATTCCACACCTTTGGGGCAGCCCGACGCCGGAGTGGTTTATGCCACTCCGTCCCGCCCGGACCCCCCGCCCCGCCGGTTACAGGAGAATCCCGCCCTTTGTGTCTTTATATTTAAAACTCATTATGAGGTGCTGCGAGTTGCTATACATGAGTTTCACTGCAAAATTCACTGCCTACTTGACAAAACTTGACTTCAATTAGCTTTCCCAGAACTGTCCCATTGGCTATTTTTAATATATTGATACCTTACACGAGAACGCCATTTGCAACATTTCCAAACTGGCAATTGACACCAAAATTGGAGGTAAAGAAGGAAGTAAAGCGCCAGATATTGATTGCTTAAGCCATTGCTTTAATATGCTTCAGATGCAGCTGGTATGAATTGCTATATTACGATATGTAATATGTATATTACTCTCTTAATCTAGCCGAGTTGTTAAATGATAGCCGTAATCTTCCAGTAATGATTAAGTAATTTATTGAATAATATAAAATAATCTCATGAGTTCTTTTTACTTAATACTAAACTAGTAAAACAAATAAACAACTGTAGAATAGTAACTATTAAATAAGCTGATACAAAACTCTGATAACTAATAACTTCTTCTCTCTAGCTTTCTCACTACTGTTCCCTCGGCAATCCTGACACACACTCCTGTAGGAAAGAGCGGGAAAACATTTATACAGGTCCTGATAGTGTGACCATCTAGTATTCATTTGCCTGTACTTGCTTAACATAGTCTGATCATGTATTATTAAATACAGAGATCGCTACATGAGTAAGTGTAAAACAATTCCAATGAGAAAAAGGAAACATACAAAGAGGTTTCTCACAAATAAAACAATGGCACAGTATGTTGGTGAGGGAAGGAATTGAAAGATCCGAGTGGATAATTCCCTCACACTTCCCTCTCTGCATTAACTGGGGTTACCATTTCTTTCATACCATCCCAACTTCGATAAATATAGCTGTTATTCACTGTCGCTGGATCAAAACCCCGGGACTAATCAAGTCACAGCATTGAAGGGAATACTTACACCACGTGGACGACAACTATGCAAGAAATAACCACCCCCAATTTCTTAAAGGCAACAAGGCATAGACAGTCAAAGCTGGATTTTGCCGGCAATGACCATTTCCCAAAGTTTACCCCCAACAAGTTTTAAAATCTCCACAAGTTTCTGGATTGCTTTACTGGAGAGATAGTGGAGAGATAGAATATTTAACTGAAGAAATTGCATTAAAGAAGAAAGAACAAAGAAAATTACAGCACAGGAACAGACTCTTTGTCCCTCCAAGCTGTTATGTTCTGTGTCATGGCCGTAGTAAAAATCAACAAAGAACATCTAGTTCTTTGTCAAGTAAGATGATCTAGTAAGCCGATCAGATTTGAACACCAAGTGCGGCTGACTAAGATTCTATAAAGCTGCAGCATGACTTGCCAATTTTCAAACTCACTGCCCCACTATGAAGGCAAGCATGTCTTGTGCCTTCTTCAGTATCTTTTCCACATTCATTGCCACTTTCAGTGACCTGTGTGCCTGTACACCCAGATCCCTCTGCCTAGCAATACTCTTTTGGTTCTGTCATTTACTGTATATTTCCCATCTGTATTAGATCTTCCAAATGCATTACCTCACACTTGTCCGCATTAAACTCCATCTGCCATCTCTTCGTCCAACTCTCCAACCGATCTATATCCTGCTGTATTCTCTGACAGTCCACATCTCTATCCGCAATTCCACCAAACTTTGTGTCGTCTGCAAACTTACCAATCAAAACAGTTGCATTTTCCTCCAAATAGTTTATTTTTTAAAATAAATTTAGAGCACTCAATTCATTTTTTCCAATTAAGGGACAATTTAACATGGTCAATCCACCTACCCTGCACATTTGTGGGTTGTGTGGGCGAAACCCACGCAAACACGGGAAGATTGTGCAAACTCTACACGGACAGTGACCCGGAGCCGGGATTGAACCTGGGACCTCAGCGCCACGAGGAAGCAGTGCTATCTACTGCGCCTAAATCAGGGCAACACGGTAGCATTGTGGATAGCACAATTGCTTCACAGCTCCAGGGTCCCAGGTTTGATTCCGGCTTGGGTCAATGTCTGTGCAGAGTCTGCACATCCTCCCTGTGTGTGCGTGGGTTTCCTCCGGGTGCTCCGGTTTCCTCCCACAGTCCAAAGATGTACAGGTTAGGTGGATTGGCCATGATAAATTGCCCTTAGTGTCCAAAATTGCCCTCCTTTGTGTTGGGTGGGGTTGCTGGGTTATGGGGATAGGGTGGAGGTGTTGACCTTGGGTAGGGTGCTCTTTCCAAGACTCGATGGGCCGAATGGCCTCCTTCTGCACTGTAAATTCTATGATAATTTATATATATTACAAACAGCAAAGGTCCCAGCACTGATCCCTGAGGAACCCTACTAGTCACAACCCTCATCACTTCCTCGAAAAACTCGATCAAGTTAGTTAGACACGACCTTCCCTTCACAAAACCATGTTACCTCTCGCTAATACATCCACATATTTCCAAGTGAGAGTAAATCCTGTCTCGAAGAATCCTCTCCAATAATTTCCCTACTATTGACGTAAGACTCACCGGCCTGTAATTACCTGGATTATCCTTGCTACCCTTCTTAAACAAAGGGACAACATTGGCTATTCTCCAATCCCCTGGGACCTCCGCTGTGGCCAGTGAGAATACAAACATTTCTCTCAAGGCCCCAGCAATTTCCTGCCTTGCTCTCTCAGTATTCTGGGGTATTTCCCATCAGGCTCTGGGGACTTGTCTACCTTAATTTTTTCAAGACACCTAATACCTCATCCTATTTGATCCCAACATAACTCAAACTATTTACACACTTATCATCCACCAAGTCCTTCTCTTTGGTGACGCAAAGTATTCATGTAATACCTCGCCCATTTTCTCTGGCTCCACGCATAGATTCTCTCCCCTGTCTTTGAAAGGGTCAACCCTCTCCCTGGCTACCCTCTTGCTCTTTCTATATGTATGAAAAGCTTTGGGATTTTCCTTAATCCTGCTTGCCAATGTCTTTTTGTGACCCCTTTTAGCCCCCCTGAATTCTTGCTTCAGTTTCTTTCTACTTTCCTTGTATTCCACTCCTGCTTCGTCTGTTCCCAGCATCGTAGCCTTGACAAATGCTTCCTTTTTCTTTTTGACTAGGCTCACAATATCTCTCGTTATCCAAGGATCCCGAAACTTGCCATACTTATCCTTCAACCTCACAGGAATGTGCCGGTCCTGAATTCCTATCAACTTATATTTGAAAGCCTCCCACATGCCAGATGTTGATTTGCCCTCAAACATCTGTCACCAATCTACATACTTCAGTTCCTGCCGAATGGGCAGCACGATGGCACAGTGGGTAGCACTGTTGCTTCACAGCTCCAGAGTCCCAGGTTCGATTCCTGGCTTGGTCACTGTCTTTGTAGAGACTGCACGTTCTCCCTGCATCTATGTGGGTTTCCTCCGGGTGCTCCGGTTTCCTCCCACAAGTCCCGAAAGGCGTGCTGTTCGGTAATTTGGACATTCTGAATTCTCCCTCTGTGTACCCAAACAGGTACCGGAATGTGGCGACTAGGGGCTTTTCGCAGTAACTTCATTGCAGTGTTAATGTAAACCTACTTGTGACAATAAAGATTATATTTAAAAAAATATTGTTGTAATTAGCCTTCCCCCAATTTAGCACCTTCATCTGCGGACGACACTTATCTTTATCCATCAGTACCTTAAAGCTTACTGAATTGTGGTCACTGTTCCCGAACTGCTCCCCGACTGAAATGTCGACCACCTGGTCAGGTTCATTCCCCAATAGAAGGCCCAGCGCGGCCCCTTCTCTAGTTGGACTAACCACATACTGTTTCAAGAAGCGCTCCATGATGCTCCATACAAACTCTGCCCCATTCACGCCCCTCGCACTAAGTGAGGCCCAGTCAATATAGGGGAAGTTAAAATCACCCACCACAACAACCCTGTTAATTTTACACCTTGCCAAAATCTGCCTACATATCTGTTCCTCCTGCTGGCTGTTGAGAGGCTGTAGTAAACCCCCAACATTGTGACTACACCCTTCCTACTCCTGAGCTCTACCGATATTGCCTTGCTGCATGAGCTCTCCGAGGTGTCCTCCCGCAGTACAGCTGTGATATTCTCCTTAACCAGTAGTGCAACTCCCCCACCTCTTTTACATCCCCCTCTATCCCACCTGAAACATTTGTATCCTGGAATGTTAAGCTGCCAATTCTGTCCTTTCCTTAACCAAGTCTCTGTAATGGCAACAACATCATAGTTCCAAATACTAACCCAAACTCCAAGTTAATTTGCTTTACCTGTTGCACTTCTCGCATTGAAACAAATGCACTTCAATCCACCAGACCCTATTTGATCAGCAACCACAAAGAACAAAGAACAAAAAACAAAGAAAAGTACAGCACAGGAACAGGCCCTTCGGCCCTCCAAGCTTGCGCTGACCATGCTGTCTGTCTAAACTAAAATCTTCTACACTTCCGGGGTCCGTATCCCTCTCTTCCCATCCAATTCATGTATTTGTCAAGATGCCCCTTAAACATCACTATTGTCCCTGCTTCCACCACCTCCTCCGGTAGCGAGTTCCAGGCACTCACTACCCTCTGTGTAAAAAACCTGCTTCATACATCTCCTCTGAACCTTGCCCCTTGCACCTTAAACCTATGCCCCCTAGTAAATGACCCCACTACCCTTGGAAAAAGTCTCTGACTATCCACTCTGTCTATGCCCCTCATAATTTTGTAGACCTCTATCAGGTCGCCCCTCAACCTCCTTCGTTCCAGTGAGAACAAACCAAGTTTATTCAACCTCTCCTCATAGCTAATGCCCTCCATACCAGGCAACATTCTGGTAAATCTCTTCTGCACCCACTCTAAAGACTCCACATCCTTCTGGTAGTGTGGCGATGAGAATTGAACACTATACTCCAAGTGTGGCCTAACTAATGTTCTATACAGCTGCAACATGACTGGCCAATTTTTATACTCAATGCCCCGGCCAATGAAGGCAAGCATGCCGTATGCCTTCTTGATTACCTTCTCCACCTGTGTTGCCCCTTTCAGTGACCTGTGGACCTGTACACCTAGACCTCTCTGACTTTCAATACTCTTGAGGGTTCTACCATTCACTGTATATTCCCTACCTGTATTAGACCTTCAAAAATGCATTACCTCTGCCTGCTCTTCCTCTGAGTCTTACTGGCCCGATTCTCTAGTTACCCGTCAGTTAATTCACCTTTGCTTTGGTTCCACCCGCCTGCCAAACTAGTTTAAACCTCCTGGCCAGAATATTTATGCTCCTCCAGATGCAAGCCGTCCTTCTTGTACAGGTCCCACCTGCCCTGAAAGAGACCCAATGGTCCAGATATCTGAAATCCTCCCTCCTACACCAGTATTTTAGCCACGTGTTGAGCTGTACTATCTTCCTATTTCTAGCATCACTGGCACAGGGAATAATCCTGAGATTACAACCCTTGAGGCTTTTTAACTTTCTACCTAACTCTCTAAACTGCTGCTGCAGGACCTCATCACTCTTCCTCCCTATGTCATTAGCACCAGTATGTACCACAACTTCTGCTGTTCACCATCTCCCTTCAGAATGCTTTCTGCCAATTCAGAGACATCCTGGACCCTGGCAGCAAGGATGCAACATACCATCCTGGAGTCTCTTTCACATCCACAGACGTGCCTGTCTGTACCCCTAACCACAGAGTCCCCTTGGGCAGCACGGTAGCATAGTGGAGGCAGCACGGTAGCATAGTGGGGGCAGCGCGGTAGCATAGTGGGGGCAGCACGGTAGCATAGTGGTTAGCACAATTTCTTCACAGCTCCAGGGTCCCAGGTTCGATTCCCGGCTTGGGTCACTGTCTGTGCGGAGTCTGCATGTTCTCCCTGTGTGTGCGTGGGTTTCCTCTGGGTGCTCCGGTTTCCTCCCACAGTCCAAAGATGTGCAGGTTAGGTGGATTGGCCATGCTAAATTGCCCTTAGTGTCCAAAATTGCCCTGAGTGTTGGGTGGGGTTACTGGATTATGGGGATAGGGTGGAGGTGTGGGCTTGGGTAGGGTGCTCTTTCCAAGAGTTAGTGCAGACTTGATGGGCCGAATGGCCTCCTTCTGCACTGTAAATTCTGTGATTCTATGAATAACTATTGCTTTTGTGCTATTTGGCCCTCCCCACTTAACAACAGAGCCAGCCATGGTGCTACTGCTCTGGCTGCTGCTGCTGTTTTACCCTGATAAGCCACCACCCCCACAACAGTATCCTAAACGATATACTTGTGAAAGAGGGGATGACCACAGGGGATTCCTGCACTGACTATTATTGCCGTATAAAGTACTAGTATAGTATAGGACCGCTGTGTACAGCTACAGTCACAAATAGAAAGGCTAAAGAGGGCAAGATGCTGGTTCAAGGAACATCAATTCTGAGAAAGGTTAGGAAATTTGGTTAGACCTTTTTATAAACCAGGAGAGTTCCAGCTGAGCTTATTAAGTGCTTGACATTATGAAGGGAAATGTTAAAACTTGTGCACTGAATTGTTCATTACAACGAACTGTCAAATGCCCGGTTGTACAAATTAATAATTGAGAAGGTAGAATTAAGAAGGAAAGTTGAGGAGAATTCTTTACACTCAAAGGCTAAAGCCGCTGAATTTTGAGGCCTCCTGTAATGACATTAGTTGGACCCCAGTGCTATTTAAATATTGAACTGCGCATGCTGTGGATAGTATCTGCTGGCAGCCTGGTTGAGGAGGAACTGACAGGAAATTTCAGTATATTCTTGTGAGCTTGGGCTTGCTCCTCTGGGATACTAAGAAAATCATCTGCTGTCACTTTGATTCCCCCACCCTTGAGGTCAGGAGTACTTTTTCATAAAGCCATCTTGGCCTCTTGACTTTGCAGTGAGCTGGAGCCAGTGGATGCTGAGTTTCTGCCTTTAGCTTATAATGCTGTCAGGCAGCTCGATGGCATGTGCGACTGGCCAGTTGCCTGAAAGAGATAAAATTTAATCTATACAGCTATGTGAACATTAGGGAAGTCACTTGATGCAGACTATGGACGTGTTGACGCCGGAATAGAATTGCATGAGGCTTGCGTTCCCGTTGGGGGAGCCAGTTCCAGAGCAATTCAGGACATGGTAATGACCCAGCACTCTGCCCACGTGAATCTGGAACAATTCTCATTGCCACCAACGTTGGATTTGCTGGGGCCGGAATTGGCACTGGGGAGCTTGACATGGTGGAGCTGCTTATAAACACACTCTCATTCCTGCAAAAAGATGGCCCAGAGAAGAGCAGTGCCAAGGTTCGCAGAGGGAGAGCTTGACCAGATGCTCGATGAGATGGAGGTGAGGCAAGACCTCTTCCCTAGGGTGGGCGGGAGGTTGTCACCCGCCGATGTCAACCGGGCCTGGGCAGAGGTGGCAGAGGCGGCGAGTGCTTTGGGCCTCACCAAGCGAACTGACTATGTAGTTCCACAAAATGTTGAATGACATCCTTTGGTCAGCTCAGGGGAGTTACCACCTCTGTGCCCCTGGCATAATTCCCGTTCAACACCCCCCCCCCCCCAGGAGGTCCCTGCACACCCCAGAGGACCAGTCCTGGGGATGACACCAACTTCTTGGCATTGCACTCACCTGCACCCTTCACCATTCCAGAGGCTGCGATGGTCTCTTTGGTCCCTGTCCTGTTTCCCCAGTGGGGTCTACTGTGAGGGTCCTCATTGGGTGGGCCAAGTGTTATTCCATCATCAGGGAAGCACCTGGTTGCGGTGAAGAGGGTAACGGTATGTCCCAATTGCCTCCATGCTGAGAGGCTTGTGTGTGGGCGTGTCCTACATATGGGGGTGAGGCAGGGAAGCATGTGTCTGCTTGGAGCATGGCTGCAGTATGATGTGGGCCCTGGATGTGACACACAGTTTGTGATAACTTGTTCTGGCAGGATGGATGGCAATGGGAGCGCAATGGGCAGGCATTGCCTGTGGACGCTGGTGGTCCGGCAGAGTGGACTAGCCGATAGTGTCACTGGTGAGGCCACTGTACTAGAGGACCAATGTGCCAGGGAGGGTGCCAAAGGCCACGGTGCATGTGTCCTTTGTTTGGAGTGAGCTCAGCTGTTCCGCATCGTCCCCTGCAGTGGGGCAGCACTTCTGATGAGTGCACTGAGAAGTGCCAGCACTAAGTGAGATTGGCCACGCCCATCACGTTGATGGGTCAGCTCGGGTCTGAGGGTTTCCAGAAGGGCAGTCTGGGTGGACTCCCAAATGACCAGAGGCTCTGTGAACAGTTACAGGACAGAGTGAGCAGTCAGTAGAGTGAGCAGCCAGAGGTCTGCAACTTGTACCAAATGGGTGTAAAACAAGTACTGCAGAAATGGTGGTCCAAGCCAGACCACCCCAATTCTGATGGAGGCACCCCTAATCCAAAGAGCTGTCACCAAGTCGTTCCCCGCTACCCCACCCCACCCCCGCACCCCGCACCAGTCCTGACAGCCAAACCCACTAAGTGCTACAGTTTTTACAGGTTTTAAAACTTTTCTTACCTTCTCAATTTGTGTTTCATTTGTGGGCGGTACGATGGCACAGTGGTTAACACTGCTGCCTCACAGTTCCAGGGACCCGGGTTCAATTCTGACCTTGGGTGACTGTCTGTGTGGAGTTTTCACTTTCTCATGTATTTCCTCCGGGTGCTCCGGTTTCCTCCCACGGTCCATGTTCAATTGCCCAAGGGTTCGGGAGGGTTACTGGGTTAGGGGGATAGGATTGTGCTCAAGTAGGGTGCTCTTTCCAAGGGCCGTTGCAGGCTCAATTGGCCGAATGGCCACCTTCTGAACTGTAGGGATTGTATGATTCTCTCTGTCTCCCTCAGCAGCCATGGCACCCAATACCCGCTTATACATACCTGTTCTGAACTGCACCAGCATCACGTCCGCTTGAGACACGGAGCATACTGGGTCCAATCTGTTATGGGCCAGGGTTTAGAGAACCCCAAAGTGTATCATGGAGTTCACCTGACCCACAACCTTTAATAGATTGTGGTATGGGGAGCACACGGCCCACTCTACAGGTGTGGTACAGCAGAAATGGAAAGGTATCTTTTAAAGCAAAACAATGTTTATTCTATGATCTCAAGTTAAACTTTTTTAAACATACAATGAACATCTGAACAACCATTAATTCAAATACAACCCCACAAAGAATACAACACGAAGTAATCCTTAAACTTTCCTTTTAATATCCATAAGACTTAAAAACAAAACATTTAACAGAAGCACATCAGGTTAAAGTCACTACTGAGAGCAGTTATTAGTTTTAAATCACAAAGGATCGATTTACAGTTTTTAGATTAAAGAGAGAGACTAATACCCCTTCTGGCTGTGACTGCAGCTATCCAGCTCTGAAAACAAAACTAAAACACACCCTGCAGCAAACAGCCTAAAGGGAAAGTAAAAAAGCTGACAGACTGCCCAACTCCACCCACTCTCTGGCATCACTGCAGTAGTAAACACCCATTTCTTAAAGGTACTCTCGCTACTGATATTTATATACATACCCATTTATAAACACCCATTTCTTAAAGGCACTCTCACATGACACCTACACCAAGAAAAAAAAATAAACCATCAACTTCAAGATGGTTTCATTTTTCACCTTTTCACTATCCTTTAAGAAATTCACACAGTAAATATATTTTTTGTTTAAAAAAACAACAACACACGCAAACAGGTATAATAATATAGTCCATTTTTTTTTCTTCTTCCTCCAACTGGAATCCTTCTCGATTGACAGTCCCTTTGAACAAAAAGGTCTCTGCATGATCCATCCATTTCTCTATGCCCGGCATTTCTCTTTAAAGTCAGATACTTTAGTTCGAGCTGATCACAGAGTCCCTTGTAATTCTCCAACACCTGAGCATTGGTGATCACAGCTTTCAGGCAGCCAAATGCCTGTTGAAAGTCCGTTGTCCACTGGAAGTTTTGACGTATCTTCAGCAAGTCCATCAGTGGAGCAACCACGCTACAAAAATATTTCACCAATGTCTGATCAAATCCACTCATGCCAAGAAATCGCATTATTTCCCTTTGTCTCGAGGGTATCGGAAACTCCTCAAGGAAAGTGACTTGGGCTTTTCCAAATTCTCTTTTGGCGAGGTTTATCACCAAACCCACCTCCTGAAGTGGGTCGAATAACTCCATCAGATGTTTTAAATGTTCTTTCCATGTCTGGCTGAAAATTACCAGATCGTCAATGTATACTGCACAATTGGGTAATCCTGAAATGACTTTGTTAGTTAACCGTTGAAATGTGGCTGGGGCATTTTTCATGCCAAATGGCATAACTTTGAATTGGTATATACCATCTGGAGTCACAAAAGCTGAAATCTCCTTTGCCCTTTCGGATAAAGGTACCTGCCAGTAACCTTTAAGTAAATCCAGTTTGGAACTAAAAGCTGATTGTCCCACTTTCTCAATGCAATCCTCCAAACGTGGGATAGGATCAGAGTCCGTTCTTGTAAATGCGTTAATCTTTCTATAGTCCACACACAACCATTGGGTACCGTCTGGTTTAGGTACCATCACTATGGGTGAGCTCCATTGGCTGAAACCCACTAAAATTGTGCCATTTTTAAGCATACTCTCAATTTCTTTGTTAACCTGCGCCAATTTTAAAGGGTTAAGTCTGTATGAATGTTGTTTGATTGGAACAGCATTTCCCACATCTACATCATGTATAGCCATTTTAGTACTTCCCAATTTATCTCTACAAACTTATCCATGTGATATCAATAACTCAGGTCAGTTTGTTTTTCCTCTGGAAGGTTAATCAACAATTTATCCCAATTTTTAAGACCATCCTTATTTTCCAATTTAATTTGAGGTATGTCAAATTCACAGTCATTTGGATTTGGTTCGTCACTTTGAGTTAGAAACATTAAAACCTCCTCCTTTTTCTCTCCTTCCCTTTCAAAGTACCTTTTAAGCATATTCACATGACACACTCGGTGAGTCTTCCTTCTATCTGGTGTTTGTACCACATAATTCACCTCACTTAATTTCCTTTCAATCTGATAAGGTCCACAAAACCTAGCTTTTAAAGTCTCACCTACCACTGGTAACAACACTAAAACATATGTCCACTGGCAAAACTACAAACTTTGGATTTCTTGTCCGCTAGACGTTTCATCACATTTTGTGCAACTTTTAAATGTTGTCTAGCCAATTCACCTGCTCTATTTAATCGTTCCCTACAATTTGACACGTAATCCAACAATTTTTGATTTCTCATTCACCAATTGTTCCTTAAATCAATTTAAGTGGTCCTTTTACCTCATGACCAAAAATTAGTTCAAAAGGACTTAATTTGGTTGACTCATTAGGTGCATCCCTAATTAGAACAGTATGAATGGAATTCCTTTATCCCAATCCTCTGGACAATCTTGACAATAAGCCCTCAACATTGTCTTTAATGTCTGATGCCACCTTTATAACGCTCCCTGCCATCCTGGATGGTACGCAGTTGATTTAAATTGTTTTATTCCAAAGCTATCCATATCGTCATTAATTAACCTTGAGGTAAAATTTGATCCTTGATCCGATTGTATTTCTGTGGGTAGTCCATATCTAGTAAAGAATTTTAGTAACTCCTCCACAATCTTTTTAGCTGTAATATTACTCCTGGAATGGCCTCTCAAAGCCTAGTAGACACATCCATTACAGTCAAAAGATACTGATTCCCACTTTTTGTTTCAGTAAGCGGTCCTACATAATCGATTAGGACCCTTGTAAAAGGTTTCTCAAATGCTGGAATGGGTATTAAGGGTGCCGGTTTTATCACTGCTTGGGGTTTCCCTATCACTTGACATGTGTGGCGTGATTGACAAAATTTAACTACATCTTTATGTAGTCCAGGCCAATCGAAATGTTTCTGCATTTTAGCTTGAGTTTTCCCTATTCCCAAATGACCTCCCACTGGTACCTCATGTGCAACTCGCAACACCTCCTTTCTATACCCTCCCGGCAATACAACTTGATGAACTTATGCCCACTTTTCAGCCGCCTGCATATGTAAAGGTCTCCATTTTTGCATCAAAGCATCACTTTTACGGTAATAACACTCTTGTATACACTCAGATTCCTCTTCCGTGTATACTTTCTGATACATCCATTTTATTTCTACATCTTACTGTTGTAACTCCGCCAATTTTCCTGAACTAAAAATATCTGCCTCATCCTCCACCTGTTCTTGTTCTTTTTCAACCATTTGATCAAAAATCGTTTCTGATAATTGCACTTCAACTTTATCTTCACTATTGGATTTCTCCTTTTGTCTTAACCTGTGACTTTGCAACCTTGTTTCTACACAATCCGGAAAAGTCACAGGATATTCATCCTTCAACATTTCAGTTGTCTGATTTTCCACTGGCGTATCTACCTCAGTAGGCACTCCCACTTGCGATCCAGCTATATCATTCACCAAGATAAACTGTATTCCTGGAAGATAGTTTCTCTATTACTCCTACGACGACTTCACCACTCTTCACTGGACTTTCCAACCTTACCTTGGAAAATGGAACTCTACTCCTCTCACCCTGAATTCCACATATTACCACCTTTTTCTGGCAATATTCTTCCCAAACGACATAACTCCTCATCTCTTACCATTAAAGATTGACTAACTCCCGTATCTCTTACAATTTTGACTTCTTTACCTGCTCCTCCTGATACACATGAGCAAACCTTAGCCACACAAGTAAATTCTTTAAAGAGATCTGGCACATTCTTATCAATCACCTCTTGATCAGGCTGTACAATCTTTTGCACCTCCTTCTCTTCTCTTGGGCTTTCTGTTACCACTTTAACAAACCCCACTGTCTTATCCTGTTTGACCACATCAGCCTTCCCAGTGCTTTTCTTCAACCACCCACACTGTGACTTTACATGACCCAATTTATTACAGTGAAAACATTTGAAACTTTTTATTTCTTTTCCACTCTCCTGGATTTCTTTTTCTATCTGAGATACACTCTCCTTATTATCTCCCATCAGATCACCTTTACCTTTACCACTTGAGTATTTCTCATGTCCCCAGTTTCTATCCCTCACAGGCTGAAACTGATGTCGGAAACTAAGCTTTGATTTATGAACTAATTCATAATAATTTGCCATTTTTGCTGCTAATCTCGCAGTTTTAACCCTCTGCACTTCTACATGAGTTCTCACTACATCAGGAATTGAATTTTTAAACTCCTCCAAAAGTATGATTTCTCTGAGAGCTTCATACATTTGGTCTATTTTCAAAGCCCTTATCCACCTATCAAAATTACTCTGTTTGATCCTTTCAAACTCCATGTATGTTTGACCAGGTTCTTTTGACCAATTTCTAAACATTTGTCTGTAGGCTTTTGGCACTAGTTCAGATGCACCCAAGATGGATTTTTTCACCTCCTCATATGACTCAGATACCTCCTCTGATAGTGATGCAAACACTTCACTCACCCTACCTACCAGCTTTGTTTGAATCAGTAATACCCACATGCCCTGTGGCCATTCCATTTGTTTAGCTACCTTCTCAAATGAAATGAAAAAGGCTTCTACCTCCTTCTCGTCAAACCTTGGCAATGCTTGGACATATTTAAATAGATCCCCACCAAGCCTTCGATTATGACAATCTTTCTCACTATCCTCATCACTATCATCCAACTGTACATTTCCCTTTACGCCTGCCAATTTTAACTGACTGTCATGTTTCATGGCCATTTTCTGAAGTTCAAACTCTCTCTCTTTATCTTTTTCTCTGATCTGTATCTCCCTTTCTCTTTCTTTTTCCTCTCTATGTCTTTCGTATTCAAGCTGCTTTAATTCTTTCTCATGTTCCATTTGTTTAAGTTGTAACTGAATTTTTGCCATTTCCAATGAGTCAAACCGTATCTCAGGCAACTTCAAATGCTTAGCCACAGCCATAATTACCTCATCTTTTTGATTTTTGTCAGGTAATGTTAACTGCAATGTTTTTGCCAAATCTAACAGTCTGCTTTTAGTCTCTGTCCGTAAGATACTGCGTGCGACCGTCCCCACCCCCAAAAACTTTAGAGCCTCTGAAAGAGCCATTGTCCACAACTCACTCCCTACTTAAACTAGAATACCACACCTGAAAAGCACCCTAATATGCTCACCCCTCACTGTCTTTAAGTCCACTAAGCCAATCCAATAGATAGACTTTTATCCCGCTCGAGCCCCCAATTTGTTGTGGGCCAGGGTTTATAGAACCCCAAAGTGTTTCATGGAGTTCACCTGACCCACAACTTTTAATAGATTGTGGTATGGGGAGTGCACGGCCCACTCTACAGGAGTGGTACAGCAGAAATGGAAAGATATTTTTTAAAGTTTATTCTATGAACTCAAGTTAAACTTTTTAAAACATACAATGAACATCTGAGCAACCATTAATTCAAATAGAGCCCCCAAAGAATACAACACAAAGTAATACTTAAACTTTCCTTTTAACATCCATAAGACTTAAAAAAACAAAACCTTTAATAGAAGCACATCAGGTTAAAGTCACTACTGAGAGTAGTTATTAGTTTTAAATCACAAAGGATCGATTTACAGTTTTTAGATTACAGAGAGAGAGACTAATGCCCCTTCTGGCTGTAACTGCAGCTAATCAGCTCTGAAACCAAAACTAAAACACACCCTGCAGCAAACATCCTAAAATGAAAGTAAAAAGCTGACAGACAGCCCAGCTCCACCCACTCTCTGACATCACTGCAGTAGTAAACACCCATTTCCTAAAGGTACTCTCACTACATATATTTATATGCACACCCATTTATAAACACACATTTCTTAAAGATACTCTCACATGAGAAATCCGCTAATGCCATGCAAATGTACTTAAGTGTAGATTTTGAATGCTGGCACCAGTGCGATCCCCACCATTGCCACCAGTGAGGGGCCGGAACATGGCTTTTGGTTCTGTGTCAGGCGCGAACCTTGATTTCTGCCAGCGCCCCATTCTCTGTCCAATTGGCTCGTGTTTCTGGAGCCGAAGGATGGAGAATCCAGGCCTACATTAATGTGTTCAAGTGGCAGCATTCAGAAATATGCAGTTGCCCAATGTGGGTGTAATCCCCTCACCTCTGAGTCAGAAGATCTAGGGTTCTATTCTCCACATCCCAAGTCCGAAATCGCGACCAGCACGGGGAGGAGAATCCATTTTCCAGCAAGGAATCGGGACCACCCCGAAAAGCGGCGTACCCAGGGAGTGCATGGCGCCACCTACGTCCTACCTGGGGCCATTGCCAGAGGCCCGCTCCACCATTCTCCACCCCCAACCTGCTGAACTCCCGACTAATGTGCTCCAGCTAGTCAGGATACATGCGTGGAGGCTGCGGACGCAGCCCGTGGCCATCCTGGTCAGGGGCGGGCCAATCGGAGGGCAAGGGGATCCTTACAGTTGGCCGGGAAATGTTTATGCGTGGTCTGACTCCGCCAAGGAGCACGGCGCGGCCGCTGGACACTGCCGCCGTCCGCATGCGCGCCTCCGATCCGGAAGTGCGGGTGCCTATATCTGCAGCAAAAGCTGCTACATCTACGCCGGGTCCCTGCTAGCCCCCTGCAGTGCGATGAATTAGGGATCATTTCATGCCAGTTTTTCTGGCCTAAATCTCCACCGTTTAGGACTTGAGGACAAAACCTAGACTGACAGTTCAATACAGCACTGGAGAAGGGCTGCACAGTTGGAGGTGCTGTCTGCTATAATATGAGATTGACGTCCAAAATGCCCTCACAGATAAATGTAAACGGTTCTATCGCATTGTCTGAATAAAGAGCATGCAGTTCTTCCCCCCAAAATATTTACCCTTCATCCCACACCAAAATCATGTATTTAATTATTGTTTGCAGGGCAATACTGACACAAATTGGCTACTGCCTTTCCTGAAATATAACATTGGCTATCGAGTGCTTATTGGTATTCCAAGTTCATAAAGGCACCATTCAGATGCAATTTATTTTTCTGTGAGAAATCTACAACTTACCACCTGGCTACTATACAAATTTTTGCAATTGTCCATTTTGCAAATTGAAATATTTTAATTTTCATAGACTTACACTCAAGAAATAAATCTTCCCCATGGCGAGGTGAGTAAATGCGGTGAAAAAACAGCTGGCTTAGAAGGAACAGTTTGAACCAGCATTCTTATTTCCTCATTTTACTATCATTTCCTTCTTGGCCTGTGGTAAACACCACTAGTGATATATTGTATGTTTTATGGCACTGCCCGTATATTACAGGTACGACAGTAAATCCCTGCCTGCTGGCTCCGCCCAGCAGGCAGCATATAAAAGTGTATGCTGCTTCCATTCTGGTTCCAGCTGCGGGAGGCACAACATCTTGAGCAATAAAGCCTCGATTGTTTCACCATTCTCGTCTCGTGGAAATTGACGGTACATCAATTTATTGCACAAGATTTTAAAAGATGGATCTTCTAATCAAGCCTGATCGCATGCAGCTGAGCCCTCATGCAGCCAACGTCACATCTACCTGCGACCACTGGCTAGCCTGCTTCGAAGGCTACTTCAGAGCAGCCACTGAAGAACTCTCAGACCCACAGAAGCTCCAAGACCTCTACTCACGCGTGAGCTCTGAAATTTTCCCCCTCATCCGGGATGCGCCACCGACTCAGAAGCGATGACGCTCCTAAAGGGACAATATGTTAAACCGGTGAATCAAGTGTATGCCAGGCACCTCCTGGCCACAAGACGGCAACTCCCCGGGGAGACTCTGGACGATTTCTTGCGGGCCCTACAGATCGTCGGTAGGAACTGTGACTGCCAGGCAGTTTCGGCAGTTCAACACACCAAACTATTAATTAGAGACGCTTATGTCACAGGCATGAAGTCTACGTCTGTCCGCCAGCGACTATTGGAAGGGGGTACGTTCGATCTTGCGGAGACTAGGCACTCGCTACTTCACTAGAAGTGGCCTCCTGTAACCTGAAGTCCGACACCCCCGACCGCGCGGCACCCTCGTGGAAAGCTTGGGCCCCACCAGCTGCCGATTCCAGGTCACCGCAATCCTGCGCCGCGCGGCAGCCAGCCAACTCTGGGGGGCCCAAGTGTTATTTTTGTGGACAAAGCAAACACCCAAGGCAGCGCTACCCGGTGTGGAGTGCGACCTGCAATGAGTGTGGGAAGAAAGGACACTTTGTTTCTGTTTGCCAGGCCCGGTCGGTTGCCGCTGTTTCCAGGCCTGGCATTTCTACACCCGCCACGTGCGACCCAGGGGCGCCACCATCTTCTCCTCCGCAAGCCACGTGCAGCCAGTGGGTGCCGCCATCTTTGATGCCGCCCGCCATGTGCGCCCCATGGGCGCCGCCATCTTCGGTCCCATTTTGGACCGCGACTCAAGACCCCTGCTCATCTGGCCGTTCACCGTCTACTGCTATCTCCGCCACTGCTGACCAGCCCGGGACCTCCCAGCATCTTCCGCAGCTTGAATCCATCACTCTGGATCAGTCTCGGCCCCGCAACCTCGCGACCGCTACGACGAAGGTGAAGATCAACGGGCACGAGACGACCTGCTTCTTCGACTCCGGGAGCACAGAGAGTTTCATCCAACCCACTATGGTAAGGCGCTGCTCCCTCCCGGTACACCCCATCACCCAGAAAATCTCCCTGGCCTCCGGATCCCATTCCGTTGAAATCTGGGGGTCCTGTATCGCGACCGTCACAGTCCAGGGCGTAGAGTTCAGCAACTTCAGGCTCTACATCCTCCCCCACCTCTGCGCTGCCCTGTTGCTCGGCCTGAGTTTTCAATGCCATCTCCAAAGCCTTACTTTGAAATTCGGCAGACCCCTGCCCCCCCTCAACATCTGCGGCCTCACGACCCTTAAGGTCGATCCACCTTCACTGTTTGCGAACCTCACCACAGACTGCAAACCCGTCGCCACTAGGAGCAGACGGTCCGAGGTCCAACGGCTTCTGCGGGAGGGGATCATTGAGGCCAGCTACAGCCCCTGGAGAGCTCAAGTAGTGGTAGTGAAGACTGGGGAGAAGCACAGGGTGGTCATTGACTACAGCCAGACCATCAACTGGTACACACAGGTCGACGCGTACCCTCAATCAGATTGCGCAGTATCGAATCTTCTCCACAGTTGACCTGAAGTCCGCCTACCTCCAGCTTCCCATCCGCCCGGAGGACCGCCAATACACTGCGTTCGAAGCAGATGGCTGCCTCTATCATTTCCTCAGAGTTCCCTTCGCCGTCACCAATAGGGTCTCGGTCTTCCAGCGAGAGATGGACCGAATGGTTGACCAGTACGGGCTGCGGGCCACCTTCCCGTACCTAGATAATGTCACCATCTGCGGCCACGATCAACAGGACCACGACGCAAACCTCCCAAAATTCCTCTGTAGCGCACAAAGACTCACGAGAGACGAATAGAGATGAAGTCGATGAGACTTTATTAAGCGTGACTTGTTCCCCGCAGTTCAGTAGCTGACTGGCCTGCGGGGGAGAACTCCAGGTTCTTATACTCCGCCTTCAGGGCGGAGCTAGAGGTCAACAGCCAACCAGGACCCGGGATCTGTCAGCCAATGACATGACGGCTTCACAGTCCCACATGACCCCTAATGCATACTACCACATTCACCCCTTGTTAAAAATGAACCCGGCGGGGTGGTGCTTCGTATGGTGGTAAGGGTTTACAAGGCTGGTCCTGGGAGGAAAACTTTTGCATGTACAGAGGTTTTTTTTTTGTTTTGAACTATTTACATTAAAAGGGGGAAAAGGAAAACGTTCTCGTTACAGTCCACAATATAGTAGTGTTACATTGATGCCACCAGTCGGTCGGGCGGTCTGGTCGTCCACGTCGATCGCCTCGGCCCCAGTGGTGGTGCTTGTTCCCGTGTTGTCGTCTCCGGGAGCCTTACGGTTTCTGCTTCCGCTGCACTTCTGGTCGGACCTGGGAGGAGGACCGATCCCCCCGGGAAGGGGGCGCTCGCGGGGTGCGCCGGTGGCAGGGAGGAGGTGATTGGTGTCGGGGGGGGTGCGTGTTGCTGGCGGGCGCCAGATCTCGCAGGGAGACCGTGTCCTGTCGGCCGTCGGGGTACTCCACGTAAGCGTACTGCGGGTTCGCGTGGAGGAGGCGAACCCTCTCGACCAACGGGTCCGACTTGTGCGCCTGCACATGTTTTCGGAGCAGGATGGGTCCTGGGACCGCCAGCCAGGTCGGCAGCGACGTTCCAGAGGAGGACTTCCTGGGGAAGACAAGGAGGCGCTCATGAGGCGTTTGGTTAGTGCTAGTACACAGTAGCGACCGGATGGAGTGGAGAGCGTCCGGGAGGACCTCCTGCCACCGTGAAACTGGGAGGTCCCTGGACCGTAGGGCCAGTAGGACGGTCTTCCAGACCGTGCCGTTCTCCCTCTCTACTTGCCCGTTCCCCCGGGGGATGTAGCTGGTCGTCCTGCTCGAGGCTATACCGTTGCTGAGCAGGAACTGGCGCAGCTCGTCACTCATAAAGGAGGACCCCCTGTCGCTGTGGACGTATGCGGGGCAACCGAACAGTGTGAATATGGTGTTAAGGGCTTTAATGACTGTGGCCGCTGTCATGTCAGGGCAGGGGATGGCGAAGGGGAAACGGGAGTACTCGTCCACCACGTTCAGGAAGTATATGTTGCGGTCGGTGGAGGGGAGGGGCCCTTTGAAATCCAGCCCAAGGCGTTCAAAGGGACGGGAAGGCCTGATCAGGTGCGCACCATCCGGCCTGAAAAAGTGCGGTTTGCACTCTGCGCAGATGTGGCAGTTCCTTGTGACTGTACGGACCTCCTCCACAGAGTAGGGGAGGTTGCGGGACTTTATAAAGTGGAAGAACCGAGTGACCCCCGGGTGGCAGAGGTCCTCGTGGAGGGTTTGGAGGCGGTCAATTTGTGCGTTGGCACATGTGCCGCGGGATAGGGCGTCGGACGGCTCGTTCAGCTTTCCGGGACGATACATGATCTCATAGTTGAAGGTGGAGAGTTCGATCCTCCACCTTAAGATCTTGTCGTTCTTAATTTTGCCCCGCTGTGCATTATCGAACATGAAGGCTACCGACCGTTGGTCGGTGAGGAGAGTGAATCTCCTGCCGGCCAGGTAATGCCTCCAATGTCGCACAGCTTCCACTATGGCTTGGGCTTCCTTTTCCACTGAGGAGTGGCGGATTTCTGAAGCGTGGAGGGTTCGGGAGAAAAAGGCCACGGGCCTGCCCGCTTGGTTAAGGGTGGCCGCTAGAGCTACATCGGAGGCGTCGCTCTCGACCTGGAAGGGGAGGGACTCGTCGATGGCGCGCATCGTGGCCTTTGCGATATCCGCTTTGATGCGGCTGAAGGCCTGGCGAGCCTCTGTCGACAGGGGGAAGGTAGTGGGCTGTATTAGGGGGCGGGCCTTGTCTGCGTACTGGGGGACCCACTGGGCGTAATATGAAAAAAAACCCAGGCAGCGTTTTAGGGCTTTTGAGCAGTGCGGGAGGGGAAATTCCATGAGGGGGCGCATGCGTTCGGGGTCGGGGCCTATTATCCCATTGCGCACTACATATCCCAAGATGGCTAGCCGGTTTGTGCTAAACACGCACTTGTCCTCGTTGTATGTGAGGTTCAAGGCTTTAGCGGTCTGGAGGAATTTTTGGAGGTTGGTGTCGTGGTCCTGCTGATCGTGGCCGCAGATGGTCACGTTGCCGAGGTACGGGAACGTGGCCTGCAACCCGTGTTGATCAACCATTCGGTCCATCTCTCTTTGGAAGACCGAGACCCCGTTTGTGACGCCAAATGGGACCCTTAGGAAGTGGTATAATCGCCTGTCTGCCTCGAAGGCTGTGTACTTGCTGTCACTTGGGCGGATGGGGAGCTGATGGTAGGCGGACTTGAGGTCCACGGTGGAGAAGACCTTATATTGGGCAATCCGATTGACCATGTCGGATATGCGGGGGAGAGGGTACGCATCTAGTTGTGTGTACCTGTTGATGGTCTGGCTATAGTCTATGACCATCCTTTGCTTCTCCCCTGTCTTTACTACTACCACCTGTGCTCTCCAGGGACTGTTGCTGGCCTGGATTATGCCTTCCTTCAGTAGCCGCTGGACTTCGGACCGAATGAATGTCCGGTCCTGGGCGCTGTACCGTCTGCTCCTAGTGGCGACGGGTTTGCAATCCGGGGTGAGGTTTGCAAACAAGGATGGGGGCTCAACCTTGAGGGTTGCGAGGCCGCAGATAGTGAGTGGGGGTATTGGGCCGCCGAATTGAAACGTTAGGCTCTGCAGGTTGCACTGGAAATCTAATCCCAGCAATGTGGGCGCGCAGAGTTGGGGAAGGACGTAGAGCCTGTAGTTTTTAAACTCCCTCCCTTGCACCGTTAGGGTCACTATGCCGAAGCCTTTAATCTGTATGGAGTGGGATCCTGCAGCTAGGGAAATCTTTTGCGCACTGGGACGGATGGTCAAAAAACAGCGTCTTACCGTGTCGGGGTGGATGAAGCTTTCCGTGCTCCCGGAGTCGAACAGGCATGGTGTCTCGTGCCCGTTTATCAGCACCGTTGTTGTCGTCGTCTGGAGCGTCCGGGGCCGTGCTTGGTCCAGTGTCATTGAGGCCAGACGTGATCGTAGTGTTTGAGCTTCTTCCTCGAACCCCGTGGAGCCGTCGACACTGGGGTCCGTTGTTGCCGTCCAAGATGGCGGCGGGGGTGAACAAAATGGCCGCCCCCATGCATCGCACATGGCTGGGGGGGTCACAAGATGGCAGCGGGGGTGGACAAAATGGCCGTCCCCATGCGTCGCACAGGTCTGGGGGATCCCAAGATGGCGGCGCCCCTCCTCCCTTCGTGGTGGCCGGAACCCAAAATGGCAGCGCCTGCGGGTCGCACATGGGGCGCTGGGGGGGTTGGGGAGCGTCAGAAACGCGCAGATCGCCTTGTTCTCCGAGGACAGTGGTAGTCAGGACCCAAACTGGTTGCGTCTGCGGGTCGTACATGGGGCGCTGGACAGCGGTGGCCGGGACCCAAACTGGTTGCGCCTGCGGGTCGTACATGGGGCGCTGGGGGGGTTGGGGAACGTTAGAAGCGCGCAGGAATCCTTGTTCGCCGGGGACCGCAGCAACCTCCCGGGACCGGCACACAGCCGCGAAATGGCCCTTTTTCCCGCAGCTCTTACAAGTTGCTGCGCGGGCCGGGCAGCGCTGCCGGGGGTGTTTCGCCTGGCCGCAGAAATAGCAGCGGGCTCCCCCGGGACGACTTGGCGTCTGAACCGCGCAAGCCTGTGGGGTGGGGGGGGGGGGGGTTTTGTCGCGACGGGAGTCCACGGAGCCCAAGGGGCTGCCGCGCGGTCGGGGCCGTAGGTGCGGGCGTTTCGCGCGGCCACATCTAGTGAGGCTGCAAGGGCCCGTGCGTCTGAGAGTCCTAGCGACTCTTTTTCTAAAAGTCTTTGGCGGATTTGGGAAGAGTTCATACCAGCCACAGAAGCATCACGCATCAACATGTCCGTGTGTTCCATCGCGTTTACCGGCGGGCAGCTGCAGGCCCGTCCCAAAATTAGTAGCGCGGCGTAGAAATCATCTATCGATTCTCCGGGACTTTGCCGTCTCGTTGCGAGTTGGTAGCGTGCGTAGATCTGGTTCACTGGGCGAACATAGATGCCTTTTAGTGCTGCGAACGCCGTCTGGTAATCCTCTGCGTCTTCGATGAGAGGGAAAATTTCCGGGCTTACCCTCGAGTGCAGGACCTGTAGTTTCTGGTCTTCTGTGACCCGGCCGGGGGCCGTTCTGAGGTAGGCCTCGAAACAAGTCTGCCAGTGTTTAAAAACTGCTGCTGAGTTCACTGCGTTGGGGCTGATCCTCTGGCATTCCGGGATGATCCTGAGTAAATGCAGTGAAAAAACAGCTGGCTTAGAAGGAAAGTTTGAACCAGCATTCTTATTTCCCCATTTTACTATCATTTCCTTCTCGGCTTATTCCTCTCCTGGGGAACTTTGAAGTTCTTCTAACCCTGGGGCAAAGTTTAGATGGTTCTTAATTTTCCAGTGAGCCTACGTAGAGTCACCATGATGACTTATCACCGATGTACTTACTTCACAAGTGCAGACTTCCTGATGCTAAATATACTGGGTAATAATAATACAAGGTACTTCAATGCAACTTCCACACTTTTTAGAATATTGTTGTGTCATGCCCCACATACTCATCTTTGTTAGTCTGTTGCCACCGGAGCCCAGATGATGTGATTAATTTTACATGCTTTCAGTTCATATTTCAATTCACAGAGCAGCATTCAATTTAATCTTAGCCTGAAAAACTCGGATGTCCATCCCAGTATTAGGGGTGTTTTTTCAGGTCCAAAATGGCATCCACATCGTATGCATACTCGTCTGATGTGGGCTGGGCTGGCCGCTGTTTTGGTGACATTGTTAGAGTGGGCACTGGGAACGTGTGCCGGAAATGTGCAAAGTAGGTCAATCATGACATCAGCACTCCGTGATGCTGATTTGAGGTTAGCAGTGCCATTTTCAATCTCAGTGCTGCAGCCAATGTCTGGTCTTAACCTCACACAGCTGAACATGCATTCGGCAACGGGATGGATCCGCTGAACAGCATTATTTAAAGGGATCATCAATTACTTTCAGGTTAGTTCATAGAATCCTGACTGTGCAGAAGGAGGCTATTCGGCCCATCAAGTCTGCACCGACTCTCTGAAACAGCATCCTAACCTCAGCCCAATCTCTCTTCTTATCCCTGTAACCACACCGAGGGAGAAGTTAGCATATCCAATCCACCTAACTTGCATATCTTTGAACTGTGGGAGGAAACCGGAGCACCCAGAGGAAACCCACCCAGACACAGGAAAAAATGTACAAACTCCACACAGTCGCCCGAGATTAGAATCAAACCTGGGTCCCTGGTGTTGTGAGGCAACAGCGGTAACCACTGTGCCACCCCTACTGAATGGTTTCTACTGGCTGCTTTTGAATTAGTTGAAGTGTTTGGTGTTATTTAAAGTTGGTGAAGACCACCGAGGATGGTGTGGCACACAGGCTTGGTTTTCACTTCAAGGGTTTTGTTCACAGGCCACCTGGCTTCAGTCATGGGTGTAGTAATTTCTGTCGTAGAATGTACTAGACCAAGATTCTAGCAAGGAAGAGCTGCCGGCGTATCTGGGTATCCACCTAAAAACTAGTTTATTTGCAGCATTTTCGATATGCACATAGTGAGTTACATAGTAAGCTCTTTAGTAGGGCTGGTTCAGCACACTGGGCTAAATCGCTGGCTTTTAAAGCAGACCAAGGAGGCCAGCAGCACGGTTCGATTCCCGTACCAGCCTCCCCGAACAGGCGCCGGAAAGTGGTGACTAGGGGCTTTTCACAGTAACTTCATTTGAAGCCTACTTGTGACAATAAGTGATTTTCATTTCATTTCTTCCCTCTTTAGGGCTGTCTGGCTGCTCTCTACAGTACCTTTCACACGACTTCCTGATGTCAGTGCTACATCATCATGTGCCGCCTTTGATTAGCATAGCCACTTTTTTAACACTTGATACTACAGTTTTAATTCTATTTGACTCCTAGCATGACATGGAGAACGAGTAGAGGTGTTCCGAACAGGAAGAATTGCTTGAATAGGAAGCCGGAGGAGCAGGAGGAGCACAGTTCACAGCAAAGAACAAAGAACAAAGAAAAGTACAGCACAGGAACAAACTCTTCAGCCCTCCAAGCCTGCGCTGACCATGCTGCCCATCTAAACTAAAATCTTCTACACTTCCGGGGTCCATATACCTCTATTCCCATCCTATTCATGTATTTGTCAAGATGCCTTTAAGAAAGAGAGCCTTTAAGAAATGGGTGCTTATAAATGGGTGTGTATATAAGTATCTGCAGTGAGAGTACTTTTAAGAAATGGGTGTTTATTACTGCAGTGATGTCAGAGAATGGGTGGAGCTGGGCGGTCTGTCAGCTTTTTACTTTCGTTTTAGGCTGTTTGCTTCAGGGTGTGTTTTAGTTTCGTTTTCACAGCCAGGAGGTGTATTAGAGTCTCTCTCTGCAATCTAAAGACTGTAAATTGATCCAGGTGATTTAAAACTAATAACAGTAGTGACTTCAACCTGATGTGCTTCTGATAAAAGGTGTTTGAAAGGATTACTTAGTGTTGTATTCTTTGGGGGTTGGATTTGAATTAATGGTTGCTCAGATGTTCGCTGTATGTTTTAAAAAGGTTAACTTGAGTTCATAGAATAAACATTGTTTTGCTTTAAAAAATACTTTTCCAATTCTGCTCTACCACACCTGTAGAGTGGGTCGTGTGCTCCCCATACCACAATCTAGTAAAAGTTGTGGGTCAGGTGAACTCCATGATACACTTTGGGGTTCTCTAAACCCTGGCCCATGACACACCTCCTCCGGCAGTGGGTTCCAGGCACCCACTACCCTCTGTGTAAAAAAACCTGCCTCAGTCATCTCCTCTGAACATTGCCCCTCGCACCTTAAACCTATGCCCCCTAGTAATTGACCCCTCTACTCTGGGAAAAAGTCTCTGACTATCCAGCCTGTCTCTGCCCCTCATAATTTTGTAGACCGTTTGCAGGAGGCAAAATTCACCCAGCATCTCCACTGGGCTATTTTTCCACCTCAACCTGAGGACGGAACAGTGTGTGCATGATATCTTCATTTTTGAAAAAAAGGTGTTCACTAAATCTGTCACTTCTTGCAGGCAGATGTGCAGCCTCAGAGTAGGTTGAGGGCAGCATTGCCGATGACTTTCGCAAATGAAAAACAAAAAGTGGCGGTAGCGATGAACCACTTCACATCTGGCTTCTCTCAGACTGAAGCACCGTAGAATCCGATAAATCAGCATGCATTGACCAGACAGGTACAAAACAAAGATTATCTTTATTGACAATATTATACTCTCCACTCCCCGAAGGGACTCCCTCCCTGACCTGCTTCCAGTTAAGTGGGAAACCCTGGCCCCTCATTGCCGGGGGAGTTTATATTCAGAGGAGATCATCTGGAATCTAATTATCCTGATACCGTAACCTCCTTGTCCTGTAAGAGAGAAGATAGCGAGTGTGGTTCAATGTTAGATAGCCAACAGTGAGTGAAAGCTGTGAGATGCGTGGGAGATTTAGTGTAGTGCTAAGTATGTGAGGGTGCAACAATTGAGAACCACGGAGTGTTCTCACCACCTGTTTTGTATTATGTTTGCTGTTCCTGCTAGTTAGACACTTCTCATGCCACTTCCAGCATGTTCTGCAGCCAGAATGCACCTTTCCTTGAGGAAGTGTCTTTAAGTAGTGCAAGCGAGCTTTAAGTGATACGAGCCATACTCTAACTTGAACACCATGTGAGACATGCCATTCAACAGAATATTTGGAACTGGGCTGCTTGCAGTAGTCAATTAATATAATAATATTAATAATAATAGCTTATTGTCACAAGTTGGCTTCAATTAAGTTATTGTGAAAAGCCCCTAGTCGCCACATTCCAGCGCCTGTTGGGGGAGGCCCAATTAACCGAGAAGGTAGTACAACATTTATGTGCTGCAGGAACAGGAATGAGTTAATCTCGCATTGTGATTCCTGTGCCCATATTCAGCAGTTATCGAATTTTGACCCATTACTGGATTAATTATTTCTCTGCTTGGGAAAGTGTCAAATTTATTCACCTTTGACAAGATTTGCAGGTGCGTTTTAACTTTATAAATGCAAAATAACAGGATTGACATTCTCTGGATGTCATGGGGATGTTTGCTCTTGCCACTCACTTCTGTACACAAGCCTTGCAGGATGCCCTCAAGCCACTCTAGACCTTAGTGGCCTGACTTTGAACTGCACCATATCGGCATGGATAGAAACATAAGAATTAGGAGCAGAAATAGGCAATTCAGCCTTTCAAGCCTGCTCTGCCATTTAATCAGATCATGGCTGATCTCTTCCTGGTCTCAAACCCACCTCCCTACCTGTTCCCCATAACCCTTTAACTTGTTTTTAAAATCAGAAATATATCTATCTCTTTCCTGAAACCAATTAAGGATTCAGACTCCACCGCACTAAGGGGTAGCGACTTCCACAAATTCACCACCCTCTACGAGAAGTAGTTCCTCCTCATCTCAGTTTTAAATCTACCGTCTCTCAACCGCTATCTGTTACCTCTCATTCTAGATTGCAGTAGTTCAGGCTGACTTGCAAAGACATTGGCAGTGGAGGGCACACGGATGCTTCCTTCCTGGGGGAGGGCAGCAGGTTTGTGAATCCATGAAAACCACTGCTACATTGTCCAAGCAGAGCCATAGCAACCCTTCTAACCAGATGGAACACAGATTTTTAGAATGCTCTAAAACCTTACAAACCACTTTGGGTACCGATATCTGCAACCATGATGGCAGCAGTCTGAGTCCTTATGGCAACAAGTAGAGATCTCATCACTTTAGTCAGGTTGCGTTTCCACCACAACACTGAGAGGAGAGGCGGTGGGGTAGTGGTATTGTCACTGTCCTAGTAAACCAGAAATCCAGGGTAATGCTCTGGTGTCCCAGGTTCAAATCCACCACTGCAGATTGTGAAATTTGTATTCAATGAAAAAAAATCAGGGATTAAAAGTCTAATGATGATCATAAAATCATTGCCGATTGTCGTAAAAATCTGGTTCACCAATGCCCTTTAGGGAAGGAAATCTTCTGTCCTTCGCTGGTCTGGCCCTACATGTGACCCACAGCAATGTGGTTGACTCTTAACTGCCCCTTCAAGGGCAATTAGGGATGGGCAATGAATGTTGGCACAGCCAGCAATGCCTACGTCCCATGAACAAAAATAAATAAATATAGGATGACTTCTGTCTGTACTGCAGTGGAAACTATGTCATTGTCAGATGCTGCAGCATGGCTCGGTCTACAAGTGATGCTTTAGAATTGACCACACTCACACAGGAAAGGAGAGGCTCCAAGTTCTACATGAAGCTCGATGCCAAGTTTTGGTTAGATTCCTCCATGCTTGTTAACAATGATACAAGCGGCTTCCGGTTGCGGCTATGCGGAGCTAAGCCGCACGTTCGGCAGCTCCCACTTGGAACGGACTTTTGGGCTCTTTTCAGGGCCTCCAATGGCATTTTTTTGACATTTCCCGGTGTGGGAAGAAGACTGCAACATTCCCCCGACAGTGTATGGCTTGGACCAGGAGCGGGGTGACTAAAAATGTGGTGAAGCCAAAGAAAGTGGGAGGGAAGAAGAGCAAGATGGCGGCGGGCGAGGACCAAGAAGCGTGGATGCAGTGGGTGCAGGAGCAGCAGGAGGTTATCCAGCGCTGCTTCAGGGAGCTCAAGGCTGACCTGCTGGAGCCGATGAAGGCTTCTATTGATAAGCTGCTGGAGACCCAGACGGCCCAGGGGGTGGCGATCCGCGAGGTCCAACCAAAAATCTCAGATAACGAGGACGAGATCTTGGGCCTAGCGGTAAATGTGGAGGCGCACGAGGAGCTCCACAGGAAATGGCAGGAACGGTTCGAGGAGATGGAAAATCGGTCGAGGCGGAAGAATCTGCGGATCCTGGGCCTCCCGGAGGGGCTGGAGGGGTCCGACGTGGGGGCCTATGTGGTCACCATGTAAAACTCGCTGATGGTAGCGGGGTCCTTCCAGGTGTCCCTGGAGCTGCAAGGGGCCCATAGAGTGCTGGCGAGGAGGCCCAAGGCTGGAGGAGGCGGGGCTGGGGCGGGGAAGCGCAGGTTTTCTGTTGGCATGGTCAAGGGGGAGCTGAAGTGTGTAGAGGGGGTTGGGACGGGGGTCTGCCGTCGTGGGGAATGGGCTGGGCGTGGGGCGTGGGCACGTGGCTGGCCGAGGAGGGGTTATAGCTAGTCGGCGGGGGAGGGGGTGGGTAGCCCCCTGATCCGGCTGATAACCTGGAACATAAGCGGACTGAACGGGCCGGTTAAGCGGGCCCGGGTGTTCGCGCACCTGAAGGGGCTGAAGGCGGATGTGGTCATGCTCCAGGAGACACACCTGAAGGTGGCAGACCAGGTAAGATTGAGGAAAGGGTGGGTAGGTCAGGTGTTTCATTCGGGGCTGGATGCCAAAAATTGGGGGGGTGGCGATCTTGGTGGGAAAGGGGGTGTCGTTCGAGGCGTCGAGCATTGTGACAGACAATGGCGGCAGGCACATAATGGTAAGTGGTAAGCTGCAAGGGGAGAGGGTGGTGCTGGTCAATGTGTATGCCCCTAACTGGGACAATGCAGGTTTTATGTGGCACATGTTGTGTCGGATCCCGAACTTGGAAGTGGGGGGCCTGATAATGGGGGGGGGGGGGGGGGGGGACTTTAACACGGTGTTGGATCCGGCACTGGATTGCTCCAGGCCTAGGATGGGTCGGAGGCCGGCGGCAGCTAAAGTGCTGAGGGGGTTTATGGACCAGATGGGAGGGGTGGACCCTTGGAGATTTGCAAGGCCGGGGGCTAGGGAATTTTCATTCTTCTCGCACGTTCATAAGGCCTATTCCTGGATCGACTTTTTTGTTATGAGCAGGGCGCTGATTGCGAGAGTAGAGGATACCGAGTACTCGGCGATAGCTATTTCGGATCATGCCCCGCATTGGGTAGACCTAGAGCTGGGGGAGGAGAGGGACCAGCGCCCGTTGTGGCGCTTGGAGGTGGGGCTGTTGGCGGATGAGGAAGTGAGCGAGCGGGTCCGAGGAAGCAGAGAGAGACCTGGAGGCCAACGATAACGGGGAGGTCCGAATGGGAACGGTTAGGGTGGGGGTGGTTAGGGGAGAGCTGATCTCCATTAGGGCCTACAAGAAGAGGAGAGAGCAGAGGGAGAGGGAGAGGCTGGTGGGGGAGATGGTGAGGGTAGACGGGAGGTATGCGGAGGTGCCAGAGGAGGGACTGTTGAGCGAGAGCCGTAGCCTCCAGGCCGAATTCGACCTGTTGACCACCAGGAAGGTGGAGGTGCAGTGGAGGAAGGCCCAGGGGGCGATTTATGAATATGGGGAAAAGGCAAGTCAGATGCTGGCGCATCAGCTTCGGAAGCGGGACGCAGCTAGGGAGATTGGGGGAGTTAAGGATAGAACATAAGAACATAAGAACTAGGAGCAGGAGTAGGCCATCTGGCCCCTCGAGCCTGCTCCACCATTCAATGAGATCATGGCTGATCTTTTGTGGACTCAGCTCCACTTTCCGGCCCGAACACCATAACCCTTAATCCCTTTATTCTTCAAAAAACTATCTATCTTTATCTTAAAAACATTTAATGAAGGAGCCTCTACTGCTTCACTGGGCAAGGAATTCCATAGATTCACAACCCTTTGAGTGAAGAAGTTCCTCCTAAACTCAGTCCTAAATCTACTTCCCCTTATTTTGAGGCTATGCCCCCTAGTTCTGCTTTTACCCGCCAGTGGAAACAACCTGCCCGCATCTATCCTATCTATTCCCTTCATAATGTTATATGTTTCTATAAGATCCCCCCTCATCCTTCTAAATTCCAACGAGTACAGTCCCAGTCTACTCAACCTCTCCTCGTAATCCAACCCCTTCAGCTCTGGGATTAACCTAGTGAATCTCCTCGGCACACCCTCCAGTGCCAGTACGTCCTTTCTCAAGTAAGGAGACCAAAACTGAACACAATACTCCAGGTGTGGCCTCACTAACACCTTATACAATTGCAGCATAACCTCCCTAGTCTTAAACTCCATCCCTCTAGCAATGAAGGACAAAATTCCATTTGCCTTCTTAATCACCTGTTGCACCTGAAAACCAACTTTCTGCGACTCATGCACTAGCACACCCAGGTCTCTCTGCACAGCAGCATGTTTTAATATTTTATCATTTAAATAATAATCCCTTTTGCTGTTATTCCTACCAAAATGGATAACCTCACATTTGTCAACATTGTATTCCATCTGCCAGACCCTAGCCCATTCACTTAGCCTATCCAAATCCCTCTGCAGACTTCCAGTATCCTCTGCACTTTTTGCTTTACCACTTATCTTAGTGTCGTCTGCAAACTTGGACACATTGCCCTTGGTCCCCAACTCCAAATCATCTATGTAAATTGTGAACAGTTGTGGGCCCAACACTGATCCCTGAGGGTCACCACTAGCTACTGATTGCCAACCAGAGAAACACCCATTAATCCCCACTCTTTGCTTTCTATTAATTAACCAATCCTCGATCCATGCTACTACTTTCCCCTTAATGCCATGCATCTTTATCTTATGCAACAACCTTTTGTGTGGCACCTTGTCAAAGGCTTTCTGGAAATCCAGATATACCACATCCATTGGCTCCCCGTTATCTACCGCACTGTTAATGTCCTCAAAAAATTCCACTAAATTAGTTAGGCACGACCTGCCCTTTATGAACCCATGCTGCGTCTGTCCAATGGGACAATTTCCATCCAGATGCCTCGCTATTTCATCCTTGATGACAGATTCCAGCATCTTCCCTACTACCGAAGTTAAGCTCACTGGCCTATAATTACCCACTTTCTGCCTACCTCCTTTTTTAAACAGTGGTGTCACGTTTGCTAATTTCCAATCCGCTGGGACCACCCCAGAGCCTAGTGAATTTTGGTAAATTATCACTCGTGCATAGGGGAGGGAGTGTGGTGCGGAGTGGGGTTGGCATCAATGGGGTCTTCAGGGACTTTTATGAGAAACTGTATCGGTCCGAGCCGCCACTGGAGGAGGGAGGGATGGGCCGCTTTCTGGACCAACTGAGGTTCCCGAAGGTGGAGGAAGGACTGGTGGCGGGATTAGGGGCCCCGATTGGGCTGGAGGTGCTGGCCAAAGGAATAGGGAGCATGCAGGCGGGGAAGGCACCGGAGCCGGACGGTTTCCCGGTCGAATTTTACAAGAGATATGTGGACCTATTGGACCCGTTGCTGGTTAGGACCTTCAATGAGGCAAGGGAGGGGGGGGCTTTGACCCCGACGATGTCCCGGGTGTCGTGTTGGGTGTTCCGCTATACAAACGAACCAACACGGTTGTAGATGGTACAACTCTGTTTTATTATTCTTGATAACATCTACTGTATACTTCTGGCTGTGGTTCGTACTTTACCAGTTAACCTGTGGGCCCAGTCCTTGCACTATCTTAGAGAGGCACTCAACACATGGTGTATGTCTGAGTGGCACGCTGTGAGCTCTGTGCTCTGGGCTATCTCCTGCTGGAATGAGCGGGAACTGTGGTGTTCCCCGTTTTATAGTGCATGTGCTCTCACTGGTGATTGGCTGTAATGTTGCGTGTGTGTTGATTGGTCCGTTGACCTGTCCATCAGTGTGTGTGTGTGATTGCACCATGATATGTTTATATGAATATCATAACATCCCCCTTTTCACAAGAATGTGTGCCTACATGGTAATAAATATTGGTGTGTACTGAGTGCGGCTGAGTATGTGTGTGCAATATCTACAACATGTACATGAGGCTAAACTATATACATAGGAAGGTGTCAGGTGCAACATAGCAACGAGGTTGTACCATAAACAAAACAAGTGCAATCATCAAATATCGAAAGAGAACTCCTGGAACGACAAAAAAAGAAACACATTAACATTGTTGCATAACAATTCAGTGAGTCCAATGTGCAAACAGGCTCATACGTCCAGCCTAGTAGGTGGGTGACGAATTCGGGTTGACCGCCGCAAGGGTGGGTCAGGATCCACCGGCTGAGGAATGCGCCTGGCCATGGGCGATAGAGGAATAGGCATAGTGGCAGGAAGCTCCATGAAGTCGACATCAGGGACAACAGGAGGGCGTGGCACCGGTGCATGATCACGTAGCGAGCGCGGAAGCAGCCGAAGGGCCAGCCGATTACGCCGGCGAATGGAGCCATCAGGCATGCGAACCAGGAACGAGCGGGGAGCCACGCAGCGGAGAACTTCGGCAGTTGCCGACCAGCCACCCTCTGGTAGGTGTGTGCGGACGTTGTCTCCAGGCGCCAGGGCAGGAAGATCAGTTACCCGAGTGTCATGTGCCACCTTCTGCTGAGCACGCTACTGTCGCATCCTTTGCAGTACTGGAGCATGGTCGGGTTTAGGAACATGAATGGATGGTGCAGTGGTCCTGAGGGCGCGACCCATCAACAGCTGGGCTGGTGAGAGGCCTGTGGACAGTGGGGCCGAGCGATAGGCCAGCAGGGCTGAACATAAATCAGATCCGGCATCAGCAGCCTTGCAGAGGAGCCGCTTCAAGATATGGACGCCCTTTTCCGCCTTGCCATTTGACTGGGGATGCAGAGAGCTGGACGTCACGAGTGTCAAGCCATACGAAGCGGCAAAAGAAGACCATTCTTGGCTCGCAAAACAGGGCCCATTGTCCGACATGACGGTAAGCGGAATGCCATGGCGAGCGAAGGTTTCCTTGCATGCTCTGATTGTAGCTGCTGATGTCAAGTCGTGCAGGCGTATGATCTCCGGATAATTGGGAAAATAGTCAATTATGATGACGTAGTCCCTGCCGAGCGCATGAAAAAGGTCCACACCCACCTTTGCCCAGGGGGACGTTACCAACTCATGGGGCTGAAGTGTCTCAGGGGGTTGCACCGGCTGAAACCTTTGGCAGGTGGGGCAGTTGAGCACCATGTTGGCGATGTCGTCACTGATGCTCGGCCAATACACAGCTTCTCGGGCCCGCCGCCTGCACTTTTCAACTCCGAGATGGCCTTAGTGTAATTGTTCGAGGACAAGCCTGCGCATGCTGTGTGGAATCACAATCCGGCCCAACTTTAGGAGGACACCGTCAATGACGGCCAAGTCGTCCCGGACATTGTAGAATTGTGGGCACTGTCCTTTGAGCCACCCTACCGTCATGTGGCGCATCACACATTGTTGAAGGGGGTCAGCCGCAGTCTCCCGGCGAATACGGGCCAGACTTGCATCATTAGCTGGCAGATTGGCTGATGTGAAGGCCACATGCACTTCGACCTGACAGACGAACCCTCCCGATTCGGGCGGTGTGCTCACTGCTCTGGACAGGGCATCCGCGATGATGAGGTCCTTTCCCGGGGTGTAGACTAGTTGGAAGTCGTACCTCCGGAGTTTGAGCAGAATGCGCTGGAGGCGAGGGGTCATCTCATTAAGGTCCTTTTGTATGATGCCGACCGGGGGGCAATGGTCGCTTTCCACGGTGAACTGAGGGAGACCATACACGTAGTTGTGGACTTTATCTATGCCGGTTAACAAACCCAGGCACTCCTTCTCAATCTGCGCATAACGTTGTTCTGTGGGGGTCATGACCCGTGAGGCATAGGTGACCGGAGCCCATAATGCAGTGTCGTCCCGTTGCAGGAGTGCCGCCCCAATGCCGGACTGGCTGGCATAAGTCGAGATCTTTATATCTCGAGTAGTGTCAAAGAACGGCAATACTGGGGCTGTGGTGAGCTTGATCTTGAGCTCCTCCCATTCCTTCTGGTGTGCGGTCCGCCACTGGAACTCCGTAGTCTTCTTCACTAGGTGGCGAAGAGCCGTTGTGTGGGAGGCAAGGTTGGGAATGAACTTCCGCAGGAAGTTGACCATCCCAAGAAAGTGTAGCACTGTCTTCTTGTCTGACGACTGCGGCATGGCTGCAATAGCTGCCACTTTGTCGGCATCCGGACGCACCCCTGACCGGGATATGTGGTCCCCCAGAAACTTTAGCTCAGTTTGGCCAAAAGAACACTTGACTCGGTTGAGGGGCAGGCCGTGTTCTCGTATCCGAGCAAAGACGCGCTGGAGACGACTGATGTGCTCCTGTGGTGTGGTGGACCAGATGATGACGTCGTGAACATAGACGCGCACCCCTTCGATGCCCTCCATCATCTGTTCCATGATCCGATGAAACACCTTGGATGCCGAGATGATGCAAACGGCATCCTATTGTAGCAGTACCTGCCAAAGGGAGTGTTGAAGGTGCCCAGCTTCCTGCTGGACTGATCCAGCTGAATCTGCCAAAAACCTTTTGAGGCATCAAGCTTTGTAAAAATTCTAGCCCGGGCCATTTCGCTAGTGATCTCTTCCCGTTTGGGTATGGGGTAGTGTTCCCTCATGATATTCTTGTTCAGGTCTTTCGGGTCGATGCAGATCTGGAGTTCGCCAGAGGGCTTTTTAACGCACACCATGGAGCTGACCCATGGCGTGGGCTCCGTGACCCGGGAAAGCACTCCGTGGTCCTGGAGATCCTGCAGTTGCTGCTTGAGGCGGTCCTTGAGTGGTGCTGGAACTCTACGAGGTGCGTGAATGACCGGGGTGGCATCCGGTTTGAGCCGCATTCTGTAAGTGTAGGGCAGTGTGCCCATGCCCTCGAAAGCCTCCTGGTTGTGGGCGAGTAGCGAGTGGAGCTGTGCCCTAAATTCTGCATCCGGGAAATCGGACGTGCCTTCTGGAGACAGAGTGTGTACCCGTTGAACGAGGTGGAGAACCTTGCATGCCTGTGCGCCTAGCAGGGAGTCCTTCGAGGATCCAACTATCTCAAAAGACAGTGTTGCTCCGTGTGAATTGTGTATAACCTCGAGCTAGCAAGATCCCATGGCCGGGATAACATTTCCGTTGTAATCGACCAACTGACAGCAGGATGGCCGAATCGGTGGTTTGACCTTCAAAGCGTAGAAGGCTGACCATGCAATGAGATTGGCGGATGCACCAGTGTCTAAACGGAATGTGATTGGTGATCGGTTGACCGTTAGGGTGGCACACCATTCATCACCCGAATTGACGCTGTGCACTGACATCGGCTGGTGGGTCCTGCTTGGAGACATCCGATTTCTGTCAATTACCGTAACGCGGAAGGCTTCCCGGTCGTCGATAACCGGTTTGTACGTCGTCAGGGTATGACTCGGTGTATGGAGGCTGAATGGCCCGCACATCCCTGCGAGGCTGGCGGAATTGGGGAGCGTTGGCAGGTTGAGCTGCTCGACAGCAGGTAGCGTAGTGGCCCATCTTGCCGCAGCGGAGGCATTGTCAATTACTCGGTGCATATTGCCGTTTTAAATGTGCGGAACCACAGTTGCCGCACGTCGTGACATCATGGCGTTCATTGCGCCACCGCGCATGCGCAGTTCGGCCCTGCGTAGAGCGCGCCTGCACGTCACATCCCTCTGCGTCGACGTCTCTTTTGGCGCGTACAAGCGTGGGAGGCCGTGGAAAGCATGCGAAATGGCCGCCCTCGTCCGGGCTGCGGGCCGGGAGTAACTCGATGGAGTGGACCCGCTCGGCCTCGTGTGATCCGTGTCATGCCGATTCGGCAGCCTGGAATTGGGAGTACCGGCTGGTCACGTTTTTGTGGAGGCCGCAGTTCGATGGCGGTGGCTAGGGCGAGGCTCTTTATTTTGAGGAGCTGCTGGTGTGGGGTGCCCGAGGAGACCCCAAAAACGATCTGGTCCCGAATCATGGAATCGGAGGTGGCCTCATAGCCGCAGGACTGCGCGAGGATACGGAGGTGTGACAAAAAGGATTGAAAAGGCTCATCCTTACCCTGCAGGTGCTACTGGAAGAGGTACCTCTCGAAGATCTCATTCACTTCGACGCTGAAGTGTTGGTCAAGTTTTAGAAGGACCGTCTTGTACTTCGTCTTGTCCTTGCCGTCCGCGAATGCCAAGGAGTTGTAGATGTGGATGGCGTGTTGCCCTGCCGTGGAGAGGAGGAGGGCGATCTTCCTGGTGTCCAATGCATTCTCCCTGTCTGTGGCTTCTGGGAAGAGCTGGCAGCGCTGTTTAAACAGCTTCCAGTTGACGCCGAGGTTTCCAGCGATTTGGAGCGGCTGCGGCAGGCTGATGGTGTCCATGGCGCAGGATGGCGGATCGCTGAAGATGTGCAGGTAGGTCTCACAGTTGCTGGGTTCCAATCCTGGTACTATGTCGCGTTGGGTGTTCCGCTATACAAACGAACCAAGGCAGTTGTCGATGGTACAACTCTGTTTTATTATTCTTGATAACATCTACTGTATACTTCTGGCTGTGGTTCGTACTTTTCCAGTTAACCTGTGGACCCAGCCCTTGCACTATCTTAGAGAGGCACTCAGCACATGGTGTATGTCTGAGTGGCACGCTGTGAGCTCTGAGCTATCTCCTGCTGGAATGAGCGGGAACGGTGGTGTTCCCCGTTTTATAGTGCGTGTGCTCTCACTGGTGGTTGGCTGTGATGTTGCGTGTGTGTTGATTGGTCTGTTGATCTGTCCATCAGTGTGCGTGTGTTTGCACCATGATATGTTGATATGAATGTCATGACACCGGCCACTGATCTCCTTGATCCTGAAGCGGGACAAGGATCCCCTGCAGTGTGGGTCTTACAGGCCGATTTTGTTGTTAAATGTAGATGCCAACGTGCTGGCGAAGGTCTTAGCCAAGAGGATTGAGGATTGTGTGCCGCAGGTCATCCACGATGACCAGACGGGGTTCGTGAAGGGGAGGCAGTTGAACGCGAATGTGCGGAGGCTCCTGAACGTTATTATGATGCCAGCGAGGGAGGGGGAGGCGGAGATAGTGGCGCCGATGGACACTGAGAAGGCCTTCGTTAGGGTAGAGTGGAGGTACTTCTGGGAGGTGCTGAAGAGGTTCGGGTTTGGGGAGGGGTTCGTCAGGTGGGTTAGGCTGTTGTACGAGGTCCAGATGGCGAGTGTGGCCACGAACAAGAGGAGGTCTGAGCACTTTCACTTGCATGGAGGGACGAGGCAGGGGTCCCCCCTGTCACCCCTGCTCTTCGCACTGGCGATTGAACCCCTGGCTATGGCACTGAGGGAGTTGAGGAACTGGAGGGGGCTGGTGCGGGGTGGGGAGGAGCATAGGGTGTCGCTCTATGCGGACGACTTGCTACTATATGTGGCGGACCCAGTGGGGGGAATGCCGGAGGTAATGAGGATCCTCAGGGAGTTCGGGGATTTCTCAGGGTACAAGCTCAACATGGGGAAGAGCGAGTTGTTCGTGGTTCACCCAGGGGACCAGGAGAGGGGGATTGGCGAGCTCCCACTAAAAAGGGCGGAGAGGAGCTTCAGGTATTTGGGGGACCAGGTGGCCAGGAGCTGGGGGGCCCTGCAGAGACTTAATTTCACGAGGCTGGTGGAGCAAATGGACGAGGGGTTTAAGAGGTGGGACGTGTTGCCGCTGTCCCTGGCGGGTAGGGTGCAGTCAGTCAAGATGACGGTGCTCCCAAGGTTTTTGTTCCTGTTCCAGTGCCTCCCCATTCTTATCCCGAAGGCCTTCTTTAGGTGGGTCAACAGGAGCATAACTGGGTTTGTGTGGGTGCGAGGAACTCCAAGGGTGAGAAGGATGTTCCTGGAGGGGCGTAGGGATGAGGGGGGGCTGGCGCTGCCCAACCTCTGCGGGTACTACTGGGCCGCCAATGCGGCGATGGTACGCAAGTGGGTGATGGAGTGGGAGGGGGCGGCATGGAAGAGGCTGGAGACGGTGTCCTGTGTGGGTACGAGTCTGGAGGCGCTGGCAACAGTGCCACTGCCACTCCCTCCAATGAACCATGAACCCGGTGGTGGGGGCTACCCTCAAAATTTGGGGGCAATGGAGGCGGCACAGGGGGGAAGTGGGGGCCTCGGTGTGGACCCCGATACGGGGGAACCACCGGTTTGTCCCAGGGACAATAGATGGAGGGTTTTCGCGGTGGTATGGGGCAGGGATAAGAAGGTTGGGGGACCTGTTTGTGGATGGGAAGTTCGCAAGACTGGGTGAGCTGGAGGAGAAGTACGGGCTCCCCCCGGGTAACACCTTTAGGTATCTACAGGTAAGGGCGTTTGCCAGACGGCAAGTAGTGGAATTCCCGCTGCTGCCACCATGCACGGTACAGGACAGGGTGCTCTCGGGGGGGGGGGGTTTGGAGAGGGGAAGATCTCAGAAACGTACCAGGTGATGCAGGAGGAGGAGGAGGCCTCGGTGGAGGAACTGAAAGGTAAGTGGGAGGAGGAGGTGGGAAAGGAGATCGAAGAGGGGACATGGGCAGACACCCTAGGGAGGGTGAACTCTTCCTCTTCGTGTGCGAGGCTCAGCCTCACACAGTTTAAGGTGCTGCACAGGCACACATGACCGGGACAAGGATGAGCCGGTTTTTTTGGGGTGAGGACAGGTGTGTTAGGTGCTCAGGGAGCCCAGCAAACCACACCCATATGTTCTGGGCATGCCCAGCGCTGGAGGAATTTTGGAAGGGCATAGTGAGGACGGTGTCAAGGGTGGTAGGATCCAGGGTCAAACCGGGCTGGGGGCTCGCAATATTTGGGGTTGCAGAGGAGCCGGAAGTACAGGAGGCGAAAGAGGCCGGTATTCTGGCCTTTGCGTCCCTGGTAGCCCGGCGAAGGATTCTCCTTCAGTGGAAAGATGCGAGGCCCCCAAGCGTGGAATCCTGGATCAACGATATGGCGGGGTTTATTAAATTGGAGAGGGTGAAATTTGCCTTAAGGGGATTGGTGCAAGGGTTTTTCAGGCGGTGGCAACCGTTCTTAGACTTCCTGGCAGAACGGTAGACAATGGTCAGCAGCAGCAGCCCGGGGGGGGGGGGTTCTATTTTATTTTTGTTTATCTATTCAGGGGGATCTGAGGGGATGTATATATTTGCTATGTTTGCTCTGTGTTTTGGCGGGTGTTAATTTATTATTTATGTATGGGGTTGGGGGGCACTGGGTTGTTTTGTTTCGTTTGGTATTTAATTCTATTCGGTTCCTTTTACATTCTGTTGTTGATATTTTGTGAAAACTTTAATAAAAATTATTTTTTAAAAAACAACAATGATACAAGCCTCTTTGACCAGCCTCCCAATGCACCAAACATTTCTGTGTCCACACCCATTAATCCTTTAACCTGTACGCCGTCTCATCAAATTCCTCAATGGTGTGCTTGTCTGCAACCTCATCCTCCAGACAACTGTCACATGTGTGTTATCCTTTTCCCATTGACCTTGCTTCAGTCTATATATGACCAGTGATCCACTCAATGCTGATCCTGCCACTCTACTTCCCTCAAAGGTAAGCCCAGTGCCAGGCTTTAAGATGATGACTGTGTCAGCTCAAGAAATGGTGATTCGTCCTCGGTAATTTTCTCTTCTTCTGGACCTTCATCCTCAGGCTCTGCTGGCTGGTCAAGTAACAATTCATGGTGTTAGAATGCATAAACTCAGAAGGGAAGGTTGGTGTGAGGGAAAGGAGGTGACTGGTATCTTTAACTTGAACATCATACATAATAATAATAATCACTTATTGTCACAAGTAGGCTTCAATGAAGTTACTGTGAAAAGCCCCGAGTCGCTACATTCCGGCGACTGTTCGGGGAGGCCGGTACGGGAATTGAACCCGCGGTTTTGCCTTGTTCTGCATTACATGCCAGCTGTTTAGCCCACTGTAGTAAACCAGCACATGTGGGATGAGGGTGAATGAAGGAGGATTTGAAAAGGTGCATGAGTCAGGTGCACACCGTCTTTCTCAATTGTTTCAGTGATTCCAGCTACCACAGCTTCTCCGACACTGAATGCCAAGCATCATCTCCTCAAACAGGTTGAGAAAATGCAGTCAGGCCCGTCCTTGGCCAAATCTTTACTGCTCCCTGTGATTATGTTCAGTCTTATCCTGCAAGGGCGAGGGAAGAGTTTCAGTGAATGTGCTTCAATGTGTGTGCGCGTCGTGCCTGGCACAGCTTAATTTTATATGGAAGCCCTGTAATGTGAGTTTGATGTTTGCAGCAATGGTAGATGCGTGTGGCTGTGGTGGAGCACATTAATGTTAGGCACGAGCCCTGATTACTAAAAATTGCTTGACAGATGAGTGATGGGGGCATTGTGCATTGTTGTTGTGCATTGAGCACTGTGGTGCAGTTGGCAGGAAATGGTATTTGGAGCTTCATTCACCTTGACCACTCATGTGAGGCTATGGTGCATATTCGAGTACTGTATCCAGTCCTCGGGCCCGATTCCTGGCATGGCGCTCCGTGGCTAAATGCTTCCACTGCTTATGCAGTGAGTGTGCGGTGGACCTCCTGAGGAAAGATGAGCTCTCGCCTCATTTTCATTTTTGATAATAATCTTTATTAATGTCACAAGGAGGCTTACATTAACACTGCAATGAAGTTACTGTGAAAATCCCCTAGTCGCCACACTCCGGTGCCTGTTCGGGTGCTCAGAGTGTCCAAATCACCTATCAGCACGTCGTTCAGGATTTGTGGGGGAAACCGGAGCACCCGGAGGAAACCCGCGCAGACGTGGGGAGAAAGTGCAGTCTCCGCACAGACAGTGACCCAAGCCGGGAATCAAGTCTGGGACCCTGGCGCTGTGAAGCCACAGTGTTACCGTGCCACCCGAGGCCTCGGGTGCTGCATCTGAATAACTAGGAACCATCCCTGTTGTCTGTTTTACGATGTTTCATTAATTTAAAGGGAAAAGGTGTTGTTGTTGCCTCATTGCTCTGGTTTCCTTCTGCTCAGAAAGTCTTTCTCAGCCACTTCCAGCAGCTGCTACAGTTTTAAAAATATATGCAATCTGTCTTTCAGAAGTCCAGGTTAGCTTAAATTGGTGCTCGCCTTGCACGATCCGGGGCACCATTCTGAGAGTGCAGCCACTCAAGAGTGCCAACAGCTCTGAGCTGCATGCCACAAGCATGGAGATGAGCAGACAGCACAAATATTCTGTGCTGTCAGCGTCACTGTCTGCATAACTTGGAGACTTCATCGACACTGGAAGAGGCCTTATCAAACTTTTCACTCTTGTGGTCGCTTGTACTTATTAGAGGTAAATATGTGAGAATGTGCCCTCAGATTCAACAATATGTGAAATAGTGCTAGGAGTTGTTGTGTTGGGTGTTCTGATGCCAACACGGCTGTTGATGGTACAACTCAGTTTTATTGTCTAAACATCTGTAACAACTAACTACTGGCTTGGGTACGTGCTTCACCAGCTAACCTGTGGACCCAGCCCTATCACTATCTTAGTGAGGCACTCAGCACATGGTCTATGTCTGAGTGGCACGCTGTGAGCTCTGTGCTCTGAGCTATCTCCTGGTAGAATGAGCGGGAACTGTGGTGTTCCCTGTTTTATAGTGCTTGTGCTCTCACTGGTGATTGGCTGCGATGTTATGTGTGTGCTGGTTGGTCCAACTGCCTGTCCATCAGTGTGTGTGTGATTGCACCATGATATGCTGATGTGGATATCATGACATCCCCCCTTTCACAAAGGATATGTGCCGACAGACTAATAAATAGAAATGTGTACTGAGTGTATCTGAGTATGTGTGTGCAATATTTACAACATGTACATGAGGCTAAACTATATACAGAGGAAGGTGTCAGGTGCAACAGAACAACAAGGTTGTACCAATAACAGAACAAATGCAATCAACAAACGACGAGAGAAAACTTCTGGAACAATGAACGACAAGAATAGAAACTCGTGAACAGTACTGTAAAACAATTCAGTGAGTCCAAAGGGCTAACAGGCTCATAAGTCAAGTCTCTCAGGTGGGCGACGAATTCAGGTTGACCGTTAGGGTGGCACACCACTCATCGCCCGGATCAATACTGTGCACTGGCAGCGGCTGGTGGTTCCGACTTGGGGGACATCCGGTTCTTGTGGATTGTCGCAACGCGGAAGGGCTCCCTGTCTTCGGTATCACTGGTCTGCATACTATCTGGATATGACTCAATGTAGGGGGGCTGAATCGCCCGCACGTCCCTGCGAGGCTGGCGGAATTGATGGGAGTTGGCAGGTTGAGCTGCTCGACAGCAGGCAACATAGTGGCCCATCCTGCCACAGCGGAGGCATTGTCGCGCTTTGGCCGGACATTGCCGCTTCAAGTCGGCAGAGCCACAGTTGCCGCACGTTGTGATGTCATGGCGTTCGTTGCGTTTGTTGCGCCACCGCGCATGCGCAGTGCGGTCCTGTGTAGAGCGCGCCTGCGCATCACGTCCCTCTGCGTTAACGTCCCCTCTTTTGGTGCGTACAAGCGCGGGAGGCCTCGGAAAGCGTGCAAAATGGCCGCCCTCGTCCGGGCCGCGGGCCGGGAGGAACTCGATTGACTGGACCAGCTCCGCCTTGTAGGACCCGAGCCGTGCCGTTTCGGCCGCCTGGATTTGGGAGTGCCGGCTGGTTGCGTTCTCATGGAGGACGCAGGTCTCGATGACAGTCGCTAGGGTGAGGCGCTTTATTTTAAGGAGCTGCTGGCGTAGGGAATCCGAGATGACCCCCAAAACTATCTGATCCCGTATCATGGAGTCTGTGGTGGCCTCATAGCCGCAGGACTGCGCGAGGATACGGAGGTGTGTCAAGTAAGGTTGGAAAGGCTCATCCTTACCCTGCAGGCACTGTTGGAATAGGTACCTCTCGAAGCTCTCATTGACTTCCACGCTGAAGTGTTCCTCGAACTTCAGAAGCACCGTCTTATATTTTGTTTTGTCCTCGCCTTCCGCGAACGCCAGGGAGTTATAGATGTGGATGGCATGTTGCCCCGCCGTGGAGAGGAGGAGGGCGATCTTCCTGGTGTCCGATGCAGTCTCCCTGTCTGCGGCTTCTAGGAAGAGCTGGAAGCGCTGTTTAAACAGCTTCCAGTTTACGCCGAGATTACCAGCGACTCGGAGCGGCTGCGGCGGCCTGATGTTTTCCATGGAGCAGGCTGGCGGATTTCTGAAAGGGTGCATGTAGATCTCACAGTCGCTGGTTAGCGTCCACTACTGGTATCATGTCGTGTTGGGTGTTCTGATGCACAAATGATCCAACATGGCTGTAGATGGTACAACTCAGTTTTATTGTCTAAGCATCTGTAACAACTAACTACTGGCTTGGGTGCGTGCTTCACCAGCTAACCTGTGGACCCAGCCCTATCACTATCTTAGTGAGGCACTCAGCACATGGTCTATGTCTGAGTGGCACACTGTGAGCTCTGTGCTCTGAGCTATCTCCTGGTAGAATGAGCGGGAATTGTGGTGTTCCCTGTTTCATAGTGCGTGTGCTCTCACTGGTGATTGGCTGCGATGTTATGTGTGTGCTGGTTGGTCCAACTGCCTGTCCAACAGTGTGTGTGTGATTGCACCATGATATACTGATGTGGATATCATGACAGTTGTAACATTGAATTCAAATGTATCTTGGAGCACATGGACACTGTATCAAATCAAATTAATTGAAAAAGAAAATGTATTCCACGGGTAATTGTTTTAAAAGGCTGTAAACAGACACTGTGTGGATGCAATACGAGTTAGTCAAGTTTGTTTGAAAGTCTAGTTTTAATCTTAAATTTTGCAGCTAATTGATGATTACATATGCCTTGGGCACTAAAACAGGTATCTGTGGGTTTGGCTCTCAAGTGCTGATTAGAAGTCATTTTTGTGGAGTAATATGCATAGCCTCAATCACCCAGTACAGCTGAAGCTGTCGAGTGTACTGGCTGACACACAATGGAATATTTCATTAAGGCTCAGGAACTGAGAGAGAGTACACACAATTTTCAGGATGCAGCACTTCAGGTCCTGTTATGAAGGTTCAGAGGAGGAGGAAAGCCCTTTCACCTCAGGGGGAGGTGAAGTGGGAAATGGTTCAAAAGGGCACTTGGCACAGAAGATGGCTGCCTGACACACAAGATGGAGACACAGAGAATAAAGCAGACATAACTGATGCCTGGAGTCTAGCGGTGTGCCAGTAGGACAGATAGGAACAGATCCAGGTCAAAGGAAGCCAGACAGGAAGATTGAGAAATACATAAATGCGGGACACCACTTGAATAAAGCTGACTTCAGCCAAGGTGTACACAATGATATGCTAATACGAATGTCTTGGGCCATTTCCTAAAACAAATTGACAATCGATACTACCTTCCTGCCGCTGCCTGTAACCTGTTAAACCTCTTTGACTGTGGCCATGTGTAAATGGCAAAATGCTTACAAATAGCGATGTACAATCTATAAAATGTTTAAAGATAACAAGGTGATAATTGTTTTGTATCTGGGCTCATTGTGAACCCAAAGTATAAAATGAATGACTGCCATTCAAACCGGGAGAAAGGCTGGCTACTGTACCGTGGGGTACATACGCTTTCTCCCGAAGCTTTGTGTAACAATAAAACTGCATTTATCTGATCACAGCAAGTCTGACTCTAGAAGTGGTTGATTTTTCCCACAACATATTGGCGTAGTCTGGCAGGATCTTACTTCTGGTGAGTTCCGATTGAAGGCCTCGATCGGAAAGCTGGGGTAAAGATCGTTTCGAATCTGCAGGAGTCAGACAGGTCAAAAGGTGCAGTTTAAAATAAGGTACCTATAGTGACAAGCATAGTGATATAAGTCTTGACTGTATAGTGACATGATAATAGATCAGATTTGGTACGAACTGCTGATAGTATTAAGGATTTGTGGCTTGTGCTGATCAACAAACGGACAAGGTAGTGCTGCCCCAAATGCCCAGCCTTTGACTGGCTGTCAGGAGGAGGAATCTCCCACGCGAAGGTCAGGATTTGAAATGGGTATTGAGGCACCAAAGGCACTAAGGATTGTGAAGCACAAGTGGCAGAAATCTGCTGACCCCGAACTCTGTAGTGGCGAACAAATGCAGAGGTCTTGTATGAAAGTAGAGCATAAGTTGGGCACTGGGCTGTCCAATGTCTTATTAGCGGTGCGGAAAAGGAGCTGATCAACTCTGACCTAGAGCCGAACTCCAGTGGAGAAGCACGTTGCCGAGGTGGTAATAGTGGACACTGTGAGTATAAGTCAAACCCTGAGAGACGATAGCGATAGCGCGGCGCTGGAATAGTAATAGTGGCTGGGGGGGGTAGTGAGGTCCCTTCAGTAGAGAGCACACTTTGCTAGGAGGCAGCTGCGGCCGTGCAGATGGTGCTAGGGTAGTAATAGTGGCTGGGGGGGGTAGTGAAGTCCCTCCAGTAGAGAGCACACTTTGCTCATAGTAAGCGGGGGTATTGAAGTCTGCGAGATGGCAGACAATGATATAAAAAGGGGATCTGCAGGTTCTCTTATCGAGACATATATGACAGACAGACAAGTGTTGATAAAAAAGATGAAGAAGGGCGGCTGGGACACTTCCCAGACCTTAGAACAACAGAGGGGTTGGATAGACAAAGAAAAGAGAAACAAGACTAAAAAGATAGGGATAATGTTAGTACATCAGTTAGCAGGACTAATTGACCAAGTAGGCACCTCTACTGAAAAGTGGAAGGAAGACAAAGAGAAGATCAGGGAATTAGAATCTAGAGTAAGGGAACTGGAGAAACATAACCACGTGTTGAGAGAACAACAAGGGAGCGGGGAAACTGATCCCCTACCCTCTTACGAGCCCACACAGCAGGGGCCAACTGCCCCGCCGGCAGGGTGGGGTGCGTTAGAATACAATTTAGCGCCAGTAACCCGAGGGGGAACAGAGGCGCAGCCAAAATCGAATTATTAACCCTTTACCCCAGGTGAGAGACAGCAGATAATGGCTTCCCTGGGCAAATTACAACCTAGAAGCGCAAACACCAAATTCTGGGACGAATTAGACACAATCTGGGTAGGACACCAGTTACACCTAAGAGACGTACACCAGCTGGTCAGGGCAGCCTGTCCAGCAGATAAGTGGAGGCAGGTAGCTGGCGGACCCGCCACTCCTGCAACCCAGGATTATAACGGGGGACGGTGGACACATGCCGTCGCTTTAATAGCAGAGATACATGCACACCAGGACCCCTTCGCCCAATTTAAAATGGAAATCCAGAGAGCGTTAGGGAACGCTCCCACTAACTGGAGCAAAATCACTACCACAAGACAGCAGAAAGGGGAAGGAGCTTCTGAATACGGGGAACGATTGTTCCACGTGTACCAAGAGTGCTCAGGGCAAGGGAACCCATGCCGTGGGGATCGGGCGTTCATCCAAGCTTTTAAAGATGGACGCTCTAGTGCCCACCAGGCTATCCTAAAAATGGGAGTGATTATGTCCCAGGATTACGACGAGTTGGTAGAGTGGGCTAGCGGTGCACAGGTCGAGGAGACGTCCCAGGTCAGAGCAAGACCAGAAAGAGTAGCAACCCCCAGTAACGGGAACTGGGCCAAGCCGAAACTGACCTGGCACAATTGTGGCCGGCAAGGGCACTATGCGAGGGATTGCGGGGCCCCACAGAAAGGAGACAGACCAGGAGACAGTGGGAAGCATTGCAGCCACTGTAATAAGTATGGACACTCAGAGGCAGTGTGTTGGGAGAAGCATGGGAGACCCCCGACCCGATCCAGGACCACCACAGAACCGGAGGAATCACGGAACCTCCGAGGTCAGCAGGGCTGACTGTCTGCTGCCCCCACTCACAAGGGTAAAAAGGAGGGAAGAATTTATGTGTCTGCACTAGTAGGGGGCAGACAATGTGAGATGCTAGTGGACACAGGAGCGTCCATACCTGTTACCAACCTACCCTTACCCAATACAAACAAAATGATTCACCTAACCGGGATAGGAGGGAACAAAACACCTGCCTACCTGAGCGAAACCACGTTAGTAGAAATAAATAATTTGTATATACCCATGAGATTCTATGTATGCCAAAATAACGAGGGTACAATAATGGGAAATGATTTAATGAAGGAATATAAAGTTTTAATAGATTGTGGAAAGGGAGAATTGATTTGGCCAAGACAGGACGGTCGGAAAACTAAAATAGGGTAATTTACAAATCATTTGGAAATCATTAAGGTGGCCACAGTCACCGCCAGAAATTGGGAATTAGAGACAGGGGGGTTCGGAGCCATCTGTGCTTCCATCCCCAGAGTGTGGGCAGAGACAAAATTAGATACTGGACTGACTAAAACAGACCCGATAAGGGTACCAGGACCAGAGCATAAGCCCCACCGACAGTATCCAATTAAACCAGAGGCAGAAAAGGCCGTAGTAGAAATAGTCAAAGGGTTAGTGGAGAGGGGAATCCTAAGGGAGACCATAAGCACCACTAACTCCCCAACCTGGCCAGCAATCAAGCCTGCTGGGAGCTATAGGCTCACAATAGACTATACCGGACTTAATAAAGTCAGGCCCAAATTGCACCCCATTGTAGCAAGCCCCTCGACAATCCTGAACGGACTGTCGCAGGAACATAAAATATTCACAGTATTGGATATAGCCAATGGATTCTGGTCCCTACCATTGGATCCAGAATCCCAGGACTATTTCGCCTTTACAGTAGGGGACAGACAATACACGTGGACTCGCCTACCACAGGGATTCCACAACAGCCCCGCTATCTTCTATCGGGTAATGAGTGACATCCTGAGTAGGGTAGAACTACCAGAGGGCAGCACGGCCCTACAACATGTAGACAATATCCTAATAGCTTCAGGGTCCAAGTCGGGACACCAGTGTGGTAGTATGCATTAGGGGTCATGTGGGACTGTGAAGCCGTGATGTCATTGGCTGACAGATCCCGGGTCCTGGTTGGCTGTTGACCTCTAGCTCCGCCCTGAAGGCGGAGTATAAGAACCTGGAGTTCTCCCCCGCAGGCCAGTCAGCTACTGAACTGCGGGGAACAAGTCACGCTTAATAAAGCCTCATCGACTTCATCTCTATTCGTCTCTCGTGAGTCTTTGTGCGCTACAACCAGGAAGCACTGTACCTAATCCTACACGAGTTACAAACTGCAGGGTTAAAGGTAAGCCCCAAGAAGGCACAAATCGGGAAGGCACAGGTCCTATATCTAGGACACCTTATATCCCAAGGACTTAAAGAAATACCAGCAGATCGGAAGCAGGCAATTCAACAAATGCCACGACCCGTCACCATAAGAGGGGTCAGGAAGGTGTTAGGGTTATTCAACTACAGCCAAAGTTTTATCCCGGGGTTCGCAAAATTGGCCGAACCAATACAGGGGGAAAACCAGCGTTAGAGCCTGTAAAATGGGGATCGGAGCAGGAAGAGGTTGACAGTAAACTAAAAAGAGAACTAATATCAGCCCCTGGACTAGGGTTACCAGATTCAAATAAAGACTTTCATATCCATTGTAGCAACGAGGGAGGATTCTATTCCGCAGTAGTGACACAGGACCATGGCGACAAGAGGAGACCCATAGGGTACTATTCGACTGCAGAGGGACCGACAGTCACCGGGTTGCCAAGATGCATAGCCGCTTTAGATTGTGCCGCCTGGGCCGTAAGAATTAGCGAACCAGTAGTGATGGCAGGGAACATAATCCTCCACACCAAGCACACCTTGGTGGAAATGTTAACTACGGGGAAATTGAGGTCAGTCTCGAACATAAGGAGGGCCAAGTGGGAAGCTGTCCTTCTACCCCCAAGCAAGTCCATGGTAATAGTAAGAGATATAGGGGAGAATCCAGCAGAAGGGATTTTAGATATAGGAGAGCCAAACACCTGTGGAGATGTAGACAGAGATGAAGGAGAAGGTAGAATAAAAGACACATCATTAACAACAGCTGAGGAGACCCTCTTTGTAGATAGCTCACAAAAATATGTGGAAGGATCACCCCGGACAGGGTGGGCAGTAGTGAATGATAAGTTAGAAACCATAAGGTCAGGAAGGATTGACGGAAGTCAATCCGCGCAAGTAGCTGAACTAGTGGCGCACACACAGGCACTAGAGTTATCTGAGGGAAAAACCGTGAACATATACGCGGATAGCCGATATGCATTTGGAATTATACATGATTACATGACAACATGGGGAAGGAGAGGGTTCATAACCACTGGCGGAACCCGTGTCAAATATCAGCAAAGAATTAAGGCGCTATTAAAAGCCAGTGAGAAACCCCGAGAAGCCGCAGTAATCAAAATTAAAGCGCTCCAGAAGGAGCCAGGAAGAGGCAACCTGGATTGGTTGAATTTCAAAGGAAACCAAGCAGCTGTTGCAGCAGCACAACTGGCTCGAGAACAAAAAACGATTAGCGAGCTACCAATAGCAGCTACAGAACCTGTTGAAGAAGATATAGATATTAGGGAATTACAGGAGAACACCCCAAGTGAGGAGAGCGAGAGATGGGAAGCGCAGGGTGCAGCCAAAGGGGCTGATAATGTTTGGAGACGAGAGGATAAGTGATAGCCCGGAATGCATACAGAACACCCTATTGGAATTACACCATGGGCTCTCGCATGTGGGTAGAGAGGCCATGACAACCAGCTTAGGAAGAGAATGGTGGTGGAAAGGGATGGGAAGGGACGTAGCCCGACACTGCCACCGATACGTGATATGTGCACAACACAACCCTGGTAAACCCATCAAAATTAAAATGGGACACCAACCCAGACCCAAGGGACCCTGGGAACACCTGCAAATGGATTTCACAGGGCCACTACCACAATCCCATGGAAAAACTTATTGTCTGGTCATCATAGACCAATTCACCCGGTGGGTAAAAGCATTCCCTACCAGAAATTGTACTGCTACCACAGTAGCCAGAATATTGGCAGAGGAAGTAATCCCGAGATGGGGAGTGCCCCTACAAATCGATTCGGACCAGGGGACACACTTCACTGGGAAAGTGATGAAAACAGTATGTAAGCTGATGGGGATAAAACAAAAATTCCATTTCCCCTATCATCCACAGAGTTCTGGGATGGTGGATCGTATGAATAGAACACTTAAGAATACATTAGCTAAAGCCATGCAAACATCGGGAAAAATGTGGACAGAGGTGTTGCCCCCTATACTAATGAGGCTAAGAGCTACTACAAACCTGACAACTGGATTAACCCCTTATGAGCTGATGACAGGACGGAAATGCAATCACCAGAATGCATCATAACAGGTGGGACCGATGTGTGTCCGCTAAAAGACAGAATCAGGAGATATGTTTCGGAACTGAGCACCCAGCTAAAAGGGATGCGCAAATTCGTAAAAGACAATCAGGAACAAAAAGACACACAAAGGGAGCTTGAAATAGTCCCTGATGTCCCAGCAGCGGGAAGTCGCGTCCTAATAAAAAACTACCTGTTAAGCCAGGATTTGCCCCAAAATGGAATGGGCCATATGAAGTCATAATTAGTGGAGACACCTGTGCCTTTATTGACATAAGAGGGAAGGGAACATGGAAACACGACCCAGCTAAAATTGTATAAACCTGAACATGAATGGACTAATCCGATTGCTTTCCCCCAAATACAGGAGGAGACCGCGAGTGAAGTATCAGTGTACTCGGAAAGTGTAGAACAGTTCTGCAACCAAGCATACAGACAGATTATAAACTACAGTGTTAGAATTGATACTTGCTCATTGTAAAAATGTGTGTAACCACAGGTGTGATTATGATACTTTGCGTTGTCGCGACTGTAAATTTGACTGGGCTAGAGGATAATCTATTTAACAAAGCCCACATAAACTTACACAGGAATCGAACTGTATGCTACCCATTAGCACAGTCAGTAGAAGCCCTATTTGTAGCAACCCCTGGGTGGATCCCGAGCAATTTATATATAGTTGATACATCACGGTAGCATTGTGGATAGCACAATTGCTTTACAGCTCCAGGGTCCTAGGTTCGATTCCGGCTTGGGTCACTGGCTGTGCGGAGGCTGCACATCCTCCCCGTGTGTGCGTGGGTTTCCTCCGGGTGCTCCGGTTTCCTCCCACAGTCCAAAGATGTGCAGGTTAGGTGGATTGGCCATGATAAATTGCCCTTAGTGTCCAAAATTGCCCTTAGTGTTGGGTGGGGTTACTGGGTTACTGGGTTGTGTGGGGATAGGGTGGAGGTGTTGGCCTTGGGTAGGGTGCTCTTTCCAAGAGCCGGTGCAGACTCGATGGGCTGAAGGGCCTCCTTCTGCACTGTAAATTCTATGATAATCAGGTGCACCCTGTAAGGGAGAAATCGGAAAGTATAAAAAAGGGATACAGGAGAGATGTGTGAAACTTGTAAATCCCACCGACTCTGGGGCGGGGAGCTCCAAAAGGAGGGAGGGAAAGCTGGTCAAGATACAGCAAGCTATCCGCTTTGTTTCACAGGGCAGGGATGGGGATGTGCCTATGCCCTGGTCCCCACAAATAATTCCTGCATACAGATGCAGTGCATCCGCCAGCATTGTCGGGTTAATAAAGCGCAGTTTACTTGCATCTGCAATGAACTAAAATGCCTGAACATAACCGCAGGAAGACAGCTCATGTGTGGGCAGTGCAATGGGACTCACGTAAGCTCAGCCACAAGGACATACCCGTTTGATACTTATCAGGTGGTGGAATCCAACAGGGAGTCAGGGGAACCGAAAAATTGGGAATACAGGCAGACTCATAATCAGGACACTACATGCTACCGGGCAAAAGAGGGATACGTCTTCCCCTTCAATGGAATGTACGCGACAGAAACACTACATCTCCCAGGCCTTTTTGCAGTGGGGACCATAGGACCACTCACCGTACCATGCCCTCAGAAGGGACATATTCGGAGAAGAATAGTGACCTGGGCTATCAGCAAGGAATTCTGCGCTGATTGGGAAACCCCGGGCACATTAGGATCATCCCTGGGGTACGGGTTCCTTGGGACTCTATCTCTGGGGGGGAGCAGCAGGAGTGATTAGTGCTAAGAACAGAAATGTAATTGTTTGTGGATGAACAATCTTGGGAAACAGTACCTCAAAAGCGCTAGAGGCTGTCAACCAAGAAATGGCTGAACTCAGATTATATGCACAACAGACACGGTATGCAGTAGACTACCAGTTAGCCCAACAAGGGGGCGTGTGTACAATCATAGGAGATAAATGTATAACCCATGTCATAGACGAATCCTATAATATTACAGAGGCCATTCACAATATCAGGGAACAATTGGATAACCTCAGACAGGGTCCCACAAAAGGAAGTAGCTGGCTAGAGTGGCTAGTGGGAAATATCTGGGGACCCTATTTAATACACGGACTGGTCATGTTCATATCAGTCACACTGGTGTGCTGCCTTAGCTTTGGGTGTCTAAAAATCTGCTGTAGTACCGTAACAAAGGTCGTGTCAGGAGCCAGTGTCACCCTTAACGAAACCACAATATTCCCCGAAGACTCCAGGAGATGCGGAGAAAGACAGGAAGTTGTGGACCTATGCCTATGAGAGGTACCGCGGTGTTGGTCTACGGGGCTGTTGGGGCGACAACAGCCCGGACAAAAAGGAGGGGTTGAAGTGGGAAATGGTTTAAAAGGGCACTTGGCACAGAAGATGGCTGCCTGACACACAAGATGGAGACACAGAGAATAAAGCAGACATAACTGATGCCTGGAGTCCAGCGGGGTGCCAGTAGAACAGATAGGAACAGATCCAGGACAAAGGAAGCCAGACAGGAAGATTAAGAAATACATAAATGCGGGACACCACTTGAATAAAGCTGACTTCAGCCAAGGTGTACACAATGATATGCTAATACGAATGTCTTGGGCCATTTCCAAAAACAAAGGGACAATCGATACTACCTTCCTGCCGCTGCCTGTAACCTGTTAAACCTCTCTGACTGTGGCCATGTGTAAATGGCAAAATGCTTACAAATAGCGATGTACAATCTATAAAATGTTTAAAGATAACAAGGTGATAATTGTTTTGTATCTGGGCTCATTGTGAACCCGAAGTGGCTGTTTAAAGATAACAAAATGATAATTGTTTTGTATCTGGGCTCATTGTGATAGCGATAGAACATAGAACATAGAACATTACAGCGCAGTAAAGGCACTTCGGCCCTCGATGTTGCGCCGACCTGTGAAACCACTCTAAAGCCCATCTACACTATTCCCTTATTGTCCATATATCTATCCAATGACCATTTGAATGTCCTTAGTGTTGGCGAGTCCACGACTGTTGCAGGCAGGGCATTCCACGCCCTTACTACTCTCTGAGTAAAGAACCTACCTCTGACATATGTCTTATATCTATCTCCCCTCAATTTAAAGGTATGTCCCCTCGTGCTGGACATCACCATCCGAGGAAAAAGGCTCTCACTGTCCACCCTATCCAATCCTCTGATCATCTTGTATGCCTCAATTAAGTCACCTCTTAACCTTCTTCTCTCTAACGAAAATAGCCTCAAGTCCCTCAGCCTTTCCTCATAAGATCTTCCCTCCATACCAGGCAACATTCTGGTAAATCTCCTCTGCACCCTTTCCAATGCTTCCACATCCTTCCTATAATGCGGCGACCAGAATTGCATGTAATACTCCAAATGCGGCTGCACCAGAGTGTTGTACAGCTGCAACATGACCTCATGGCTCCGAAACTCAATCCCTCTACCAATAAAAACTAACACACCGTACGCCTTCTTAACAACCCTCTCAACCTGGGGGGCAACTTTCAGGGATCTATGTATGGACACCGAGATCTCTCTGCTCATCCACACTGCCAAGAATCTTACCATTAGCCCAGTACTCAGTCTTCCTGTTATTCCTAATGTACAATCTATAAAATGTTTAAAGATAATAAGGTGATAATTGTTTTATATCTGGGCTCATTGTGAAACCCAAAGTATAAAATGAATGACTGCCATTCAAACCGGGAGAAAGGCTGGCTACTGTACCGCGGGGTACGTACGCTTTCTCCCGAAGCTTCGTGTAACAATAAAACTGCATTTATCTGATCACAGCAAGTCTGACTCTTGAAGTGGTTGATTTTTCCCAGGGGATGGTATAAACCCACCTCATCCGTCTGTCCCTCTCTCCCACAGCAACTAATGCTGCTCTCTCTTTTCTCAACTCCTCCTCTCATTCCTCATCCAGGCCAATCAGGAGCCAAGTAATATTCCCAACACCAAGCATTCCCCTTATCCTGGTGACTCCTGTAAGGTTTCCAAACTTAGGGGAGCAGGGCACCCAGTCGCTTTCAGTGAAGTCCTCAGAGAATTTTTCAGAATGGAATACTGGTGAAATCTTGACAAAGTGTCCCAGAAAGACTCCCGATGTGTCCTAGAAGTTCTCTTCCAGCACAGTGTTTCTCTAGGAACAAGTGAACAATAAACTGTGAATGCATTTAAGTCAGCAAGAATTCCTGAGCAATAACTGGTTTACTGTTGCTATTAGGGAAAGGTCATTAATTGAAGTGCTAACCACCAAAGTAACATGCCGCCTCATTAATGAGCACTAGCAGGCAATTTCATTAGCAATCAGAGCAGCCAATTCTCGCACAAGCTTCAGTTCCTTTCCCAAAATGAAACAGATTAAACTGGTGTTGTAGCTCAAGACCCCCATTGTGGCCACATTGGTGGCCCTTTAGCACCTAAGTTATGGGAGGAAAATTGCTGCCTTGAGTTCACCACCAGAAAGTCTAATCAATCCAATCATCCAGGCACAGCTCAGGCAGCGAGGACTCTCTTCTGCAAAATGTTTTTCAACAAAACCTTAAACTATTGAAGTGTTTGAACTTCGATTTTCCTCTTCTAGAAAATTTACTCTGGTGGGGGCAGTGTCTTATGTTAATAAGAGCCGAATGTCATCTTAACACAGAAGCAACCACAGTGGCAGCTACAACTAGATCCAGGTAAGTTTCGATACGGGACTAGATTGCATCTCTGGGCCTCCACAAGGAAATTTAGATCTCCTTTATCTCAACTCCATATCCTTCCATTACCAGTCATTGATATTCCATTACACCTGCATATGCCCCATCTGGGCTGCCAAATTTCTACCTCCTCTACTGACCTCCCTGTGATGAGTGTCTCACTCTCAGTATGTCTCTGCCTGCCTCCATTTGTCTCTCTTCTCTCTGTCTGGAGGAATCTTCACTTACAATCATGCTCGGAGGGGTAGAGGGGATTTCCAGTCTGTCTCTATCTGTCAGTCAATCTCTGTTTCTGACCATCTGGGGGAATTTTCACTTGCCATTGTAATGAGTGCATGGGGGTGGGGGTGAAGGGCTTTGTAATGGGGGTCTTTGGGGTGGATGGGGGAGTTTCACAGAGTGTGACTTTAGCCTCTGTCGGCCCCTCACCTGATGAATAGGTTCAGCCTCTAAGTAGCCGAGGAATGATTGGAGGAGGTCGCAGGACCAGGTAGGGGAAGCCCCAAACTTGGGTTGAGGGTGAGGGGGTCTGGAAAATCTGACTGACCAATTAAACTTGCAAACTGAGGTTTCCATAGCATTTTCCTTACTTGGTGGGCACCACTGGGATTGGATTGCTTTCTCTACTCTCGGCACATTTTGGTTTGATGCTTTTTAAGTTTCTGTTTTGCTTTGTTACTTTTGGGTTGTGCTCCTACTCAGAGTGGCCCCTTTCCATATTTCCTTCAGTTAATTTCTGTCAATCTATTTAGTTGCTCAACCCTAAAATACATTACCCGTGCTCAATACAAACTCAGCCGAAGAGTCAGCATAGACTTGGACTTGGTGCTTTATTGAGAGATTGTTTTTACATGTTCTCCTAGATTGACATCCCAACGACACCACATGTGTTATTACATCACTTCCAGTTGTGATACATACATATGTATAAACATGTACTCAAATCAGTGTTTACCTCCACCATCACAATAACTTTGCTTGAACATAGAGGATCAGTTTGCAGGTTCAATTGGTCAGTCAGATTTTCCAGACCCCCTCCCCCTCAATTCAGGCTTTGGGGCTTCCCCTACCTGGTCCTACGACTTCCTCCAATCATTCCTGGGCTACTTAGAGACTAAAGTTGTTAATCAGGTGAGGAGCCTACAGAGGCAAAAGTCGCACTCTGTGTAACCCTCCCCCCCCCCCCTAAAGCCCCCACTGCATAGCCCTTCACCCTCACCCTCCATGCACTCAGTACAATGGCAAGTGAAAATTCCCCCAGACAGTCAGAAACAAAGATTGACTGACAGACAGAGACAAATTAGAAATCCCCTCTACCCCTCCAAGCATGATTATAAGTGAAGATTCCCCCAGACACAGAGAGAAGAGAGACAAATGGAGGCTGGTTTAGCTCAGTGGACTAGACAGCTGGTTTGTGATGCAGAACAAAGCCAGCAGTGCGGGTTCAATTCCCGTATCAGCTTACCAGAACAGGCACCAGAATGTTACGACTCAGGGCTTTTCACAGTAACTTCACACTTGTGACAATAAAAAGTTACTATTATTATGCTCAGCGCAGTTTAACTCTGCAAAAATAGGTAGTTACTATGGGGTAGGAAAATGGTATCAAAGTTAGATACTGGTAGTGTAGAATTCTAGTACATATCATTTAGAAATTTGTATCTTATTAGACAACACCTCTTACATTAGTAGCACTTAATGTTTATAGCTATCACAAGAGCAATTTCTTACTTTAAGAAACTATAAACACTATTTAATATAAAACATTATAACTTCTAACAACAGCATTTAAAATTATTACTCTCCATGGTGTAGACTACACTTTGTATTTGTTGAAAGATGCTGGCCGGCAGCAGACCTGGTGACAGCTATGTGTGGCTGTGGTTTGGAGCTATCTATTTCTTTAGCCTGAAGTTTAGGATTAGAATGGTTGTCTTCAGGCCTTGATCTCCTCTTGATTACCTAATGAAGGGACGACAAGTGCCAAAGTGCACACATTTACACATGGACAATGCTATTGGATTGTACGGCCAACAGAGACTTCTCTGAGGTGAGGCCTATTTCCTCTTAGTGTAGATCACCTTTTCGAATCATGGCTACCTGCAAACTTTTGACCCACAGGGTTCACATTTGTTCCTGTGTGTGTAAGGTTCGTATGCAGTGGGTGTAGTTCTGCACTGGCACGTTTATTATGAGTTCATCTTGTTCTTTCTTTGTTTCATTTGGTCCATGATTGATGATGACATTATGATGTGATAACTTGGGAGATGATGTAATGTGAGTGATCGACCATTTCTTGCACATATCTTAAAAGGGTTTTCTACTGCACTGTGGACGATTGTAAGATATGACTTCCATTGGGGGAACCAAACAGGCTGAAAATAGTGCTTACAGTGCTGGCCACTGCTCTGCTTGACGTATCCCAGAGCCTTTGAATTATCAGATACTTGGAATGGGAATGGGTTACGAGTAGGTAGCCTTCCTTGTGATGTGAACATGTCTGTCAATAGCTTGGTCCATGGAGAGGACAAATATTGTGTGGTTGGAGGGCTCCTTTTGTTGTTTGACTTGGTGTTCTTGGCAAATGTCACAAGCTTTTACAAGCTGGTCAATATCTCTGCTTTTTCCAGGCCAAAATACAGATTCATGACCACGGCATCGCATTTTCTCAATCCCCATATGGCCCTGATGAAGATGAGCGAAACATTGCTGGAATCCGTACCCTGCAGCCGTTCAATATGCCAGTCTCAAACCAAATTATGTCCTCAGTTGTGTGTATATCTCCATGATAGTTTGTGGCCAACCATTGACAGCCACTGGGTTCTGAGTGCCTGGTTTTGGGAGGTTTCTCTCTGGGGATCTTTACATTTGCACCGGAATACATCAGGTGAATATTCGAGACATCCTCTATGTCCATGCATACCTTGTCAGCCTGGAAGTTGAGTGGCATACCCTGTGATTTTCCACGTTCAGTCAGTCTGCTCAGAGCATCTGTCAAAACCATCTGTTTGCCAGGTTTGTACTTGACCTCTGTTGTGACCTTAGGTCTTTATTTGCAGTCTTTGGAGGGAAGGTGCTGCACTGGTAAGCAGATTCCTTCAAATCATCTCTCGAGGTTTGTTGTCCGTTGTGACTGTGAATACCATACCCAACAGAGAGGGAAGGAATCTGTCGATTCCACATACAGGTTCAAGAGTCTCACGTTGAAATGCTATTGATTAGTTGTCCTGCAGGGACCACACTCCAAAGCCTTTCTGTGAGGCCATCTACACTCTAACATTGTTATTTTCTGTGGGTCAGAGTACTGTTGGCACAATTTGGCTGACAGTGCTTGGTTCAGTGCATTAAATGTATGCCAATGTTTATCTTGCCAGAGGTGTGGAATCTCTTTCTTCAAAAGCTATGAGGAGAGGTTGAATAAACTTGGTTTGTTCTCATTGGAACGAAGGAGATTGAGGGGCGACCTGATAGAGGTCTACAAAGTTATGAGGGGCATAGACAGAGTGGATAGTCAGAGACTTTTTCCCAGGGTAGAGGGGTCAATTACTAGGGGGCATAGGTTTAAGGTACGAGGGGCAAGGTTCAGAGGAGATGTACGAGGCAAGTTTTTTTACACAGAGGGTAGTGGGTGCCTGGAACCCGCTGCCGGAGGAGGTGGTGGGAGTAGTGACGATAGTGACATTTAAGGGGCATCTTGACAAATGCATGAATAGGATAGAAATAGAGGGATACGGACCCTGGAAGTGGAGAAGACTTTAGTTTAGACGGGCAGCATGGTCGGCGCAGGCTTGGAGGGCTAAAGGGCCTGTTCCTGTGCTGTACTTTTCTTTGTTATTTGTTCTCCCCGAGTTTGGATGGCTTTATCTGAGAAAGTTGAGATTTCAATGCTACCAGGAAGTTGAATAATCTTAAGCATCTCTGGGTCATCCTTATCTTGTGGTGTAGGAATGGAGTGAATGTCCTGAGTGGTCTGTCTTGATGGAATATTTCTTGCTGTTGAGGATTAAACCTTCATGACTGGTGGTCTCTATCACCATGTGGAGGCTTCTATCATTTTCCTCTTCTGTGTGCCTGCCACAGAAATGTCATCTGTGATGCATATGAAACCTGGGACATGCTCTATTATTCATTCTGTATATTGCTGGAAGAGGTCTTGACTGACTGAGACCACAAAACGTAGGCATAGTAAGCAGTGTCTGTCAGGAGGCACTCTGAAAGTTATTTGTGCTTGTGATTCCTCTGACAGCTATACTAACCAATCTTGGCATCAAGCTTGGAAAAATGCCTGGTTACTTCAAACATTGAGTTGAGTTCTTCCAGGGTTGCCACTTTGTGGGGTCATCTGTTCAGGGTTTCAATTGATCTTTCAATTGGCTCAGCTCGTGAATCATTATTATACTGAGCTTCTTGCATGCTGGCAACCTTACTGTTGCAGGACTGAAAAAACCATTACATAAAATGTTTGTGTTGACCAGGAGAAGCCTTTGCATATACTTGAAGGTCAAGGCACTGGAAGCAATGTTGAGCCATTGTGGCCATTTCTCTGCTAAACTGTATTACCAACTTCCATCTCTCCCTGTATTTGTGCTTCAGAGTCCACAGTGGAAGTGTATTGCCACTTGCTCCCGTGTTGATTTTCATGCTCAGATGATACTTTTCAATCTTGCTGGGACACGATTGGCAACATTGTGAAGGCTTCTGTCTTTGCTATGGATTCAACCTGTTCGGCCAGACTGATTGTGTGGAATCGTTGCTCACAGTCTGCCACATATTCATCTTCATCTGTCTCTCTATCTCTGGTCTGGTGTTTGTTCATATCAGGAACGGGTTGATATTTCTGGTGGTGCCGAGGTGAGTCCTGTCTGCCTTTGCTTCTGGGAACATGCATCTACTGCTGAATCGGTGTCTGCTCTGCTTTCTCCCTTTGCCTTTGTTGCCAGACATCCTGCATAACTTAGTGCAGTGCCTGTTTCATTGTGCGGTCAGGGACTAGATGGGGGATTTGGGGATTGTCTATACCTCCCAAAGTATGCTGCTCAATTCTGTACATTCTCAAAACCAGTCATCTTTATGTACAGCAAGTATTTACAAATTTGGATCTCTGCATAAAGTTGGAGTTTCTCCCCCTTCCAGAACTCTCTGAATATAGATGCTGTTGAAAGAGTCTTGGTAAATTGCTGCAGTGCATTTTGTAGATGGTACACTCTAGTGCCCCTGTTCGTTGGTGATGGAAGAAGTGAATGTTTAAGGTGGTGGATGGGGCTCTAATCAAGCAGGCTGCTTTATCCTGGCTGCTCTTAAGTCTCTTAACTGTTTTGGAGCAGCACTCATCCAGACAAGTGGAGGGTATTCCATCACACGCCTGACTTGAGTCTTGGAGGACAGGCTTTGGGGAATCAGGAGGGGAGTTACTGTCTGCAGAATTCTCAGCCTCTGACTTGCTCGTGCAATCAGTGTATTTATATGGCTGGTCCAGTTCAGTTTCTGGTCAATGGTAAACTCAAGGGTTTTGATATTGGAGGATTCAGCACTGGTAATGCCATTGAATGGCGAGGGTAGATGTTTAGATTCTGTCTTGTTGGAACTGGTCATTGCATGGTATTTGGAATGTTTGTCCACTTAGCCCCATACTCAATCCCATTGTTCACCCAAAATAAAATTATTTCCTCTGTGTCTCTCTGTGTCCTCCATTCTCTTTTATCCTCTGTAGTATATATCTTCTTTGATGGAATTTTGCACAGAGCAAAAGACAGTCCCTTCCAGTGAAAATGTTAGGGGCAATCCCAGCCTGCCCTGTCGACTTGCCTTGCAGCAATTTAATGGCCGGCAGGACAGCACGGGCATGAGCATGGTGTCACAGTGGTTAGCACTGCTGTCTCACAGCTCTAGGAACCCGGGTTCAATTCTGGCCTCGAGTGACTGTCTGTGTGGAGTTTGCACTTTCTCCCCATGTGTGCGTGTGTTTCCTCCGGATGCTCCGGTTTCTTCCCACAGTCCAAAGATGTGCAGGTTAGGTGGATTGGCCATGATAAATTGACCTTAGTGTCCAAAGGTTTGTTGAGGTTATAGGGATAGGGTGGAGGCATGGGCTTAAGTAGAGTGTTCTTTCAAGGGCTGGTGTTGACTCGATGGGCCAAATGTCCTCCTTGTGCACAGCAAATTCTATGAAATTAAGTGTCTTAAGATGGGCCTTCCAACGGCTGGCAGCACTCTGGTCTCAGCAGTGCCACATGGAACAGTGGTCACTGCTGGGACTACATTCTGTCCCCAACACAGATGTTTTCTGGAGAGGATATTGAATTAAAGAGTGATGTATCACTGGGGCCAGGCTGCCGGGCCCTGGCAAGAGGGGTGAGGAGGGTGGGGGCCATGATTAGCAAGCCAGGGGGTAGAAGAGAAACCTGGGAAGATTAACGTTTGAGTCATCTTTGATGGACCTAGAGGAACTGTAAAGGAACCACCCCTGCATTAATCACCACCAGCCAGATCAGCGAAACCTGCCCGGCTTCACACCTGGTACCAGCCTCCGCCCAGAGTGGGAAAAACTGCAGCAAGGTTGGGAAGATGCCCTGAAATGGCTAATAATTCACCACTTAAGGACTTCTATTTGTCCTTGGCAAGCCTTAGGTTTCCACCACCATGTGAGAAATTGTAGTGAGGCAGGAGAAGGCAGGTTAGTGCCAGGATTGGCTTCATGGCATCTGCTCAATTTCACACCCAATGCCCTTCTGGTAATCCCCCACCCCCAAGGGAGTGTAAATTCATCTCTCTGTATCTACCGCACTGCACCAATCTCTTTCTGTCACTGTCACTCTTTGCTAATTGCAACTATTACCTGGGAATAGAATTGTCAGCTATTAAGCCATTAACTAATAGTGATTTTCACATTCTTTAAGAATAAAACATTTATGGTACCACTTTGGCCTTTCTAAATGCTTGTTTATTTTAAAATTCACCGAACAGATATTGATCACAGTTTGGAGAATGGAGTGACTGCATTCAGTGACTGTCACTGACTCGAAACGTATAAAAATAAAGTTCACATGGAGTTCAATGACAAGGAGCTTATTGGTTTCACAGGGATTTATTAATTTTCTGTGTCCTGCACCTATCGTGGAGAGTAATTGCTCAGGGATAGGTGAGTGGCAGATATTTTCCACATGTACCTGTTGTCTAGTAAATCTGCTGATAGCACAACCTTGGAAAATCCAATTTCATCACAGGACACTTGAATTTTTAAATACATCCAAGAACTTGTTAGCTTATACTGAAAATGACTGAGAATGGCAAAGGAAATAAATTGATGTCAGTCTCTTGGAAATGATTCAAGCCCGAGTATATCTGTTAGGTGAGACATTTTCCATATCTTGCGCACTGGGTTTATTGCAATGTATAAATTAGCTGCACACGTTGAATATAGAAATGAATATTTTCTCCCTATGCATTTTAAAAAACAGTAGCATCTTGCAAGAAGATAAATGACAAGCCTAAGTTAGCTTTCAATAATCTATCCACACAGCAGACTATTAATAATATTAAAGTCTTCAGTGATCCATGCATCAGGGGAATGTTATATTGCAACCCCATGAATGTGTTACTCCCAGCTGAAGTGGAACTCTGTCCCTGTGATGTCAACCACTGAAAAATGGCACAGGGCATCAAAATAAGTTCTTAATATCTCTCATCTGCCAAGATTGACTAGTGGTATCATTTATTGCTCTGAGCAAGTTAGATTAGACATTTCTGTCACTGACAATAGATCATAGGAGAGGTCTCAAACTTTGGAAGCTTGCAATACGCTGGCCTGCACAGTCTAATTTCTACAGCATAAAACATGCCCCATGGAAACCTCACCAAAACTGGCTCATCTCCTTCAAATTTAAGACACTCCTGCTTGTGGATGATGGAAGTGTCGCTGCACAATATTGCATTTTTCTCCCTTTCTCAGAGCACTGTGAAGGCAGTTTTCTCTTTAAAATACCTCCAAGAACTTGTGTTAGGTCTGGACCATATCAATGAAGATTTAGTGTTTTTAATTGATTTTTTTTTGACAAGATTCTGAGCCATCAAGGGAGACCTTCAGGAAGAAACATTACAGCTTTAAAATATGTAATCCTGCAACCTCCATGCATTATTCAAAACGCACAAAGAATGAGTAAGACTAATGTGTCTAATTATAAACCAGCATTTTATCTGATAGAAGCGCATTATCAAGAAATTTGATTTTGATTGGCCAAATTGAACACACAAATAAAAAATCTGGAATTGCGAACCAGCAGCTATTGGATGATTTTATGTGAAGTAGAATGATGGTTACATGGAAGACAGTTTTTTTTTTGTAATAGTATTCAAGGCTTTGTGTCGCATATTTTAAGATACTGGTATCACCCCCTTCCCCCCACCCCCACCCCCCCCCCCCCCCCCCCCGTCCTCCGCACCACCCTACTACCCCACTCCCCAACCTTTCAGCATTATTTATTCACTCTGTTTAGTTTGCTTTACAGGCTGTGGCAGTGCACACAGGGCAGGCCTATTGAACCACGGCATAATAGATGTAATACATCAATATATTTGAACTGAACAGCTTTAATTAGGCCTTGCAGGTCATTTCATCAATTCAGTCGAGTACCTTTGGGATTGGGATAATACCTTGCCAGCTGTAGTGCATGTGAATTACAGCACTCAAGCACAGCTCTGCTAGCTACACTGCAAGGTTAGAGAATGAAATGCTAATTTATGGTTAAATGCACATTGCGGTCCAATACTAAAGTTCACGATTTGGCTTCAAGATGACATCATTGATTATAAATTTATGGTTCCTCCATTTCCTGTTCTTTAGCTGAAACAGTTTTGCACACATCAAACAAACCCCCTGAACCATGTTTGAATTCTCTCGTTGTAATGCTGTAATTTTGCAGCTGTAGCTTGAATAAATTACTGTTTGATTTTGTGCAGAAAGAAAAAACAATCGTTTTGGAAGCACCCTCAATTGAAAACAATAATTTTATTCCCGTAATGTGAAGCAGGCAACTGCATCCGTTGTAGTATAAACTCAAAAGATCATGAACATCCTGCAACCTAAAATAATTAAATCAACCTGCCACATATATTTGCATGCTATGTCAAACCTGTTACATCTTGGATTGGTTTGGACATGTAGGAATAACTGCCACATTTTTGGACTGCTGGACATAGTCTGCTCGAGAGGGTTAATGTTTTATTGAATAGGTTGAAAAATAAACCAGCAGTATAATGGTGGTTCGACAAGTCACTCTTCTGCGTGTCAAAGAATGAGTGGATCTCCGAAGCTTTTTATTGTAAGGTGAGATCAAGACACAGGTACAATCTATTCTGTAATGATTTTTTAAATCAATCTGAAAATGTGACAAATTTCCAAACGTCTCAGCAGGGTCTCTGCTGGAAAGTGAGTTTGGCTGGACAAGACCTGGGCTCCCCTCTGTTTCTCTCAGTGGGGAATAGACTAGAATTATAGAATCACACAGCTCAAATGGAGGTTCTTCATCCCATCATTCGGTTAGTCCCATTTTCCCATTCAATCAATACAGTCCTGCACGTTCTTTTTCCTTTTCAAACATTTCTCTAAGTCCCTTTTGAAAGTTGTTATTGAATCCGCTTTCACCTTCAAGAAGTGCATTCCAGATCATAACAACTTGCTACATATTAAAAAATTGTCATCTCCATTTTCTCTTTGCCAAATATGTTAAATCTGTAACCTTTGGTTACCAACCCTCTTGCCAGAAGAAACATTTTCTTCTTACTTATTATGTCAAAACTCCTCATAATTTTGAACTCCTTTATTAATTTTGAATGCCTTCAGCGAGAACAGTCCCAGCTTCTTCAGTCTTTGCACATAATTTAGATCCTTCATCTATGGTTACATTTCAGTGGATTGTCTCTACATCCTGCTGACCTTGTTTTAGTATTCCCATGTACACCAGTGTGAAGTAAGGGAATGGGCGAGGGCCAGTGAGCAGAAAAGACATTTCCAGGCGAAAAACTATCACACTGGCATTTCAGGGCTTCGGCGGAAGCACAGACACTCACTTGTGGAAAGGTGTGATTGAATAGCTGCACTGCCACCATGACAGTCTTGCTGGGACAAGTGTCGAAAGGTATAGCCAGGCAGGGAGTCTTCAGTTATGGGGAAGGTGTCATTAACTCCTCAGCCAGATTCTGTCAGGGGTATGACGTTAATGAAATCATCTACCATAAATTCATGAACGATAAGGGCCTTGTGCACATGTGAACCGACGTTCTGGAGGGAGATGCAGAGTGGGGTGATGAGGACTGGTAGAGTCCACAGGATCAGCAGCAGAAGGGATGTGTTGGCTGGGAAAGAAATTGGCAAAATTAGCTCCCACTGGGTGTGCTGGGCAGGAAGTGCGCAAGAGTGTAAGATGGGGCCATTGGAGTCTCTGACTGTAATGAAGCAGCGCCTACGGCCTCAAGAGCCCTTCAGATGAAGTACACAGGGGAAGCTTTAGGCTTATCTAAGTGGGAGTTTTAAGCCTGGTTGGTGAGGAGACAGTATGATGGTCGAAGAGTACTGAAGGTCTGGGGTAGAGGTTTGAGAGGGAGGAGTCACGTGGAGAGGAGAAATTAAGGCAGGCATGACAATAGATGAGAATGGTCCAGGAAGGGTAAAGAGAAAAGAAGCAAAATAAAATATTGAAATATAGTTATTGTTGTGATATAGGAAACAAGGCGGCCAAACTTCCCACAGCAAAGTTCCACAAATGGCAGTGAGATAGAGGACTAAGATAATCTGTTTAGTTGTGGGTTCAGGGATAACTATTAGCTGGGCTACCTTCGGTGAAATAATAAAATGGGTGGGATTCTCAGGTCCCTCTTTGGCGTTTTTTCTGGTGGCACAGGTGGCTCGCCATCGACGGTTGGTGGGATCGTCCACTGCCGCTGATGTCTAGAGCATTTTGTGTGGCTCGCCCGTCCTACCTCCTGGTGGCCCAATGTTTTTACCTTGGTTTAGAATTTCACCTGAAAGGTGGCAGCCCTGACTGCAAAACTGAGGGGGTAATATACTGAAGTGTCAGGCTGGATAGTGTGCTCAGGTTTCTGCCATGGGGCTTGGACCCATAACATTTTTGGCTCAAAAGGCGAGAATGCTAACCCTGAGATGGTGAGGGGACATAAATGTGGGTGAAAGACACTGAAACACAGGGAGCAATGTTAATTTACTGCACACAATGAGTGGTGGGTGGAAAATTTCAAATGTCATCCATGAGATACCCGAATAATTTTTGATAGTTGAGTTTCATTTAAAATTTGACTGATGGGTTGTCTGTACTTTTCTCGGCCTGACCGTTTCTAGCACTGGTAGACAGCTCAACATTTAGAGGAGTGGGATATCTGGACACGTATTTCAAGCAACCTTACATCCCATAAAGATGATCCAGAATACTGCCCCCAACACAAAGAACAATCCATTTCTGCAAAGCAACTGTAGAGATCAAAAGGAGGTCCTCCACCATTCAGATGGGGAATGAGATTTCAGCCAAAAAGCTTGCAAAACTAGCCACGCACAATGCCAATGAATTTGGTATAATTTCAAGGACCACCTCAACTTTCCAATATGGAAAGAAATTATGCAAACAACAGAGATGAGATCGACTGTTATCTGTTATTTTCGCAAATGAGCAGAGGCCAAATTCAAAAGCATGTGTGACTAATTTCCCTTATCTTTTACCAAAGAAAGGGCCATGGGGGTTTGTCCTCACTTTCCATTCCACCAGCCTCCACATCTAAAGGATCATCCTCTGCCATTTCTGCTCCCTCCAGCATGATGCCGCCACCAAACGCATCATACCCACCCCTCGCCTGCCAGCATTCTGAAAGGTCATACCCTCCGTGATACCCTAATCCACTCCCCTATCACTCCCAACACCTTTCCCCTTCCCAAAGCACCTTCCCAAGTAATCATAGGAGGTGTGACACCTCCTGTACGTTTCTCCTGTTGTTCTCCCCTCGCTGTCCAGGGCCCCAAACACGTCTAAGTGAAGCAGAGATATACTTCTACGTCTTTCAGTTTCCTATACAGGATTCACAGTTTACAATCTAAATTGCGGGAACTGCGGACTGGTGATTACTTTACGGAACACCATCGCTCAGTCTGCAAGTGTTACCCTGGCCATTCAGTTGCTTGCCATTTTAATTCATCGCCGTGCTCACATTTTTGACCTGGGCATGATGTTGTATTCTAATAAAGCTCAATACAAGCTCAAGGCCCTGTTCACTTTTTGTTTTTGAGGCACAAGTTAAGTGTTTCTGCACCAGCAGCTAGGAAGGATGCAAAATGGTAGAATTCTGAAGTAAAAACTTTGGCAGGCTTGCATTGTGGGCCGGCTCAGTGCCATTGTTAGACAATTAGGTCTTAGACTTCGGTGTTGTGAGTTAATAGAGCCAATTGTGTAATCATTCCATGGTAGTATTACCAGGGATTAAAGCTGATGCGCTGAATGTTTCTAATGCAGCATTGGAATATAACTGGAGAAAACACTGAGTGTGACCTTGGTGATTTAAGCATATGGATGTGATCATACACTGGAGGGCCTTCTCAGGTCATTATCTTAATATATAGAAAACTATTGAAACAGCTTTGACTGGTACAACCACAAGGTGACAAAGGTGGAATGAACTAGTTTGATGAGTGATGATGAGCAATCAAAATTCACTTTCAGCCGAATGCATTTAATGCAATTGCCGTTGAAGAATAATATTGTTGAGTGCAAATATGCTCTGGTAGATTCTCTCAATTTGTTACGACAGGCGAAGACGAGAAAGGCATAGCAAAGTGCAATTGAAGGGCAGATTTTAGAAGTCCTCGTTCATTGAAAAGTACGTTACATGCTATGAGGATGTACATACCAGGAAAGCTCTGTCCCCAGCTCTTTAACGCTGAGGTCATACAATGAGAAATACCTTTCTGTGTGAAAGGGCTCAGGGAACGTAACCTGGAGGGAAACATGCGATTCTAATACACAATTAATTTGATGAGTTTTGGTAATAAATTCTTATGTTGGTCTTTTTCAAGCATATTTTAATGTGATTCAATTAGATGCGACAAACTTGGAGAAGCATGTGCGATTGTTAGTGAGTATAAATTAAAACCTGACATCACAACCATTTCACTATACTCCAGGTACTATTGCTATCAGCCACATCTTGATTACAGTTTCCAATGAGCCCTTTGATTTTCAGCATTATAATTTTATGTGTAGGTGGAGGAAAATGAAGAACTGAACCACATAACATAACAAAGGCCGTTTAAATCTCTCACATAGTAAAACACCATTGCTGTGTTCTGTGTGCAATGCTTCAATACAGAATATTTTTGAAATTCATGACCCATGATATTTATTATCCTAACAAATGCTGAGCAAAAAACAATTCCTGGTGAAATACAGATAATTAATAGATTTTCGGCTACATTTAATAGTTGCCACAATGTTAAATAACAGTATTTTCTATTTTAATGATCTTCCAAAAGCCTAAATTCCTTATTCTTGTACCAAATAATTATTTACTCCTGAACAGATCTATGGAAAGCTCAAGGCGGTCCTAGATTTGTCTATTACTCCATATGGGAGGCTTTTGTTTTGTTACACCTTTCTCACACACTTGGACAGCTACATGAAAAGTCTGATATGTGTCGATGAACTACCTCTAATCGCTGACCTCTTCTTTTCTCTATTGCAACATTTCTTATCTTTCTCGAAGCACGGGTCATCACTCCCCTGAAGTCCTATCTCGGTCTTCCTAAGCTGCACATTTACGGTGCTCACTTAATTCAGCAAGAATTTTGTCTCTCAAAGAGCAGTGAATCTTTGCAACTTTTACCCCAGGAAGCTGTCGAGGCCGAGTTCTTGAACACATTGAAACTGTAGGGGAATTAAGGGTTGCGGAGATAAGTCATACCTCTGTCTTTCCTCCCTCCTACCACTTTCAGGGCTTTTTGATGGCCTTGTTTTATGATGCATGAATGCAAGATTTGGAACAGAATCTCCTTATTCTTTAATGCAAAGAGGGCTCTGCCCTGAAATTTTGGATCTCATAATCCACCTTCAAAAGTCACACTCAGACCACAGATACAGACTCTGCCAGTTACAATTGTTGAAAGAGGCAATGATGTTATTCACTGGCCTTGTTACGCTTTCACTCAAGCGAAACGAGGCCGGTGAATAGCGGGAGAGGCCAAAAATTAGACGCACGCCAGGCGCCAAACAGTTTGCAATGCAACCGGCCCGCTCCCATAGGCAAAATCGGTATCTTGCCGTAGCGTGGCGAGAAACCAATTATCACCACTTAAGCCACATTTCCATACAATTAACAATGAAAGTGACAGAAAATTATATTGGTTGTGCACAAAGGTGCGTATTGTGTTTGACAATTCCCCACCCTCCCAATGGTGCTGCTCCCTCGCCCACTTCCACCCCAACACCCAGCCCCCCTCACCCCCTATCTACCCCCCCATCTACTCTCCCCATACCAATCCCCCCTTTGCCTCCTAGCTCTACCGCTATGTCTACGTGTGTCCCCAAGATGCTTCCCACATCCCATGGCTCTCGATGCCACTGGTGGGTGTCCTCTGGGGTCTCTGAGGCGGGGGGGCCCCTGTTCACTTGTCAGCGGCACATGCACAGCCATTCTGTGTAGTGTGTTACAAGAACACATTGTATTTTTGTCCAGTGTCTTCTAGGACCTCAAAGCAAGACTTACTCCTTACTGCCATATGAGGAATGATTAAGCAGGTTGGGTCTGTACTCCTTGGATTACAGATGAATGAGAGGTGATATGACAGAAATGTATAAGATGCTGAGGGGGTTAGGCAGGGTAAATGCAAGACACGGCCTCATCAGAGGGGTGGAACACCGGGGAGCTGGTAGCCACTCCATGGAACAGGTCCGGATCCGGGTCGGCACCCGGCACCCCCTCCTCCCGCTCAATGCCTTATGGGCCCTGGGTTCAACTTGGGATGGAGGGGCAGTTGGGTTCGAACCCCGGCTGCCCCTGCATCATCTGACTCTGCCAGCCTGGCAGTTCCCCATGGCTTGCACCATGGTGTACACGCCCCAGCGATGTTCCTCAGTGACTGGGACATGCTCTGCAGCGCTTCGGCAATGCCCACTTGCGATTGGGACAAGCTCGGCAGCGCCTCGGCCATTCCCATCTGAGAGAGGGACATGTCCCACAGAACATCATCACGGTCAGCCTCGTACTGGGTAACATCCCCAGCGAGTCGGATATTCAACCGAGACTCTCAGTCACCGACTGTGTACTGGCCACTCCCTATCATCTCCATCAGCACCGGGTATACCTTTTCCATAGGCTCATATTCAGGCTGGGACTCAGCTGGTTCCTGGGATCCAGCAGACTTTTGACTGCTGCCTTCCTGGGAGTTCCTGCTTCCACCTGATGTGAATTGGCAGCTGTGTGGTGCTCACCAATTGTGCACTGGAAGCCTGGCCACTAACATTTCCCACGGAGTTGCATGTATCTGCGCTGGTGACGGGTGGAGATGACAGCTGTTAAGCCTCTATCGTGCCTTCCTCAGAGCTCTCCCTCAATGGAGAGGGGGCCACTCGGGATGGGCTGGCGCCGTCGGCTGGAGGACCTGCAGGAGAATGGACATGTGGTCAGTGGGAGGGATAGATCAGTCAGTAAAGCAATAACAACTCACGTTTGACAGGTCCTCCGGGTAGAGCCCGATGGTTTCTCACCTCTGCGGCATCCGCCAACCTCCTCATGGGTTAACCACCCTGGCCTTGGCCACCCCAGTCACCTCCAGGGCCCTTTCCTTAAAGGAGATGAGGATTCTTAAGTCTGGCACATAAGACTGGCCACCAGTCTGGGCCCTCTCCCAGTGATTGTGGGAGAGCTTTTCCTGAGGAGACACAGAGTGCGCATCGTTAGCCATACACATGGTTCACAGTGGTGACGGGGGATGTAAAGGAAAGGTTGATGGTGTTGAAGGGAGCGGAGTTTGAAGGGAGTGTTGGGGATCGCATGAAGAGCTGGGGTGTGGATGCTCACGTGGTGGTGGAAAGCTCTCAGGGAGGGGGGCAGGGTGGTAGGTGGGTGGTGGCGTTGATGTGCTGCCCGGTCATGCTCCTGGAACTTACAGCCACCACCACCTCATCCCAGGCAGCACTGGCTGCCCTGTGGCTCACAATCCAGGATGCTTGGGGGACATCTTTCCTAGCCTCCACTGCATCTAGGAGCCTCCCCAGGTCTGCATCCTGCATCCCCAAATCTTGGTACCGGTCAGCTCTGCGCTATTGTTGCGAGTTGACTGTGGTTGGCAGAGCAAGTGCTGCTTAACTGCTACTTGACCTTGTTAGAGGGAGGTTGGCGAGCACGGTACCAGTGAATCGGCTGGCGAGCCTTTATTTGTGTATAGACTGCAGATGGTGTGGCCATGAACCTCAAACCTCACACCCTTTTGTCCTCGCAAACTTCCCCTCAAACAAACTTTCCCTTTTTTGCATTTATGATTTCAGGCACCAAAGAGTTGCTATCTGACCAGCCAGCGATGCCTAAAGATAATGATCCAGAGGAAGTGTAAACCGCTGAAGCAGAAACATCATCACCTCACACTTGCAGTCACCAGTTCAGATATTGGTACCGTGCTTACCTTTGAGGAGAGTACGGGGTTGGGATCAGGATATGGTCCACTGAATATGAATGGGCTGCACAAGGCAGGGGAGGGAAAAGAAAGCAGTGGGAATTTCCACTCCTGCGTTCGGTGGGCAGGAATGGTGGCGGGGCTGGAGACTCGAGGAAGAGTCGCAAAATAGCTTTTACTCTGGTGGGATTTTCTTGCTTGATTGTACCTGCTCCCCACCAATAACGTATTGGGGTTCCCACTAGGTCCTAGCGGGTTTCCCCAATGTATCACCTCCATGTAGGGATCCCCTCCACCACCTCCCCCCACCCATCCCGTCACCGGCGTGGTGTCACATCAGCGGAGTTCGCAACAGGTTTTGAAAAACGGGAAACTGGTTAATGGTCCCCGCCGGGGGTGCACAGTACAGCCCCCAAAGACTGCTCCTGGCACTGCACCGTCAGGAGCAGTGCCTGGGCACTGCACGGGAGGCTTCCGTTGGGGTGGTCAGTGAGGATTGGTTTTCCAGGGAGGCCCCATGTCCATTTGGGAAGGTGGGGGCTTCCCTGTGTCTATGGAGGTTCCCCTTGTGCATGGGAAGGGGCGGGAGTCCGGGGCCGGGATTCTCCCTTCTGGGGACTAAGTCTCCACGCTGGCGGGAAAACCGCCGCCAACCACTCCGGCGTCAACAGCCCCCAAAAGTGCAGAATTCTCCACATTTTCGGGGGCTAGGTAGACGCCGGAGGGGTTGGTGCTGCTCCAGCGGGCACCAAAGGCCGGCGTGATTCTGTGCACGCGCAGACCAGTGACGTATTCACGTGCATGCGCGGGGGGTTCTCTTCTCCGCGCCGGCCCCAAGCAATATGGCGGTGCCCTACAGGGGCCCGGCGCGGAAGAAAGAAGTGCCCCCACGGAACAAGCCCGCCGCAGATTGGTGGGCCCCGATCGCTGGCCAGGCCACCGTGGGGGCCCCCCGTGGTCGGGTCCCCCCACACCCCTCCCGAGGACCGCCCCCGCACACTCACCTGCCAGGTCCCGCCGGTGCGTGAGTTGAATGATTCACGCCGGCGGGACTGGCCAAAAATGGACGGCCGTTCAACCCATCGGGGCCTGGTGAATTGCCGGGGGGGGCGCTGCCAACGGCCCCCGACCGGCATGGCGGGAATCCTGCCGCCGCCTGAATAACGGCGCCAGAGAAAGGGCAGCCGGCGTAGGGGCGGCGGGGCGGGATTCCCGCCCCCCCCCCCGCCCCCCCGGGGATTCTTCAACCCGGCGGGGGGTCAGAGAATCCCGGCTCCTGTGTGCGTTGGGGGAGGGGACGGTCTCCTTGTCCATTTGGGGATCCTTGTTTTCATTTTTATTTTTGTTAAATCGGGCACTCTTCCCAGTCCCTTGAAGGCCAACTTTGCTGGTGAGGCGGGCTCATTCCGTCTCTACCCCGCAAGCGTGATCTTATGCGACCCAGCACCAGCAATCTCTTTATATTAGTTTAAAAAAAGGTGAGAAAACCAGCCTTGGACCTGGTGGGCAGCACATTGCTGAGCCCGCCTGAGTTGACACTTAGTTAAAAAAACAGAATATTACATCCAGCATATGTGACTGGTCCTGGGGGCATTGGGTGGCAGATGAGTTCTGCTGCAGAGGATTCAGTTGAGAACTCTGACAGGGCAGTGCACAGGAAAAGGCTGACCCGCACTGAGAGAGAAATGGTTAGTGCATTGTCAGGCCTGCCAGGCAGCCTGTGGTCACTTCAAAGAAGCATGGAGGAGTCTTTCACCAAGTTGGCAGGGCTTGGAGCCTATCCTTTCCTGCAGAGAAATAGCACGCTAATATTACAGGCTGAGTCGTACTGCAGTGTCTGATGGTCAATGTCTGAGCTTCCACTGTAGCACAAACAGAAACCACCCCATGTCTGAGTGGAAGCTCAGGCTGAGGTGAGGAGATCCCTGCTTGTTGTCATGCAGCAGATCTTGCTGTCATTTTGGCTGCAGAATTCTCAAAGGAGCTTCTCAAAGGTATCACCACAGTCCTGCAATCTATTTTTCAGCAGGATACGAGGATTGCAAAAGCACGACCCTGGAAGCATGAAAGTGGCTCCATGTTTCACAAAACTCTGAATCTCTCTTGCAGTCAGCATTCATGCTCCCACCGTGCCCGAACCTCAGCCAACCATCCCAGTCTGCTGTCACCCATGTTAAAGTAAACTGGGCCCTTAAGTTCCAAAGCTGCACATGGTTTTCCTCCAAGTCCATCTGCAGTCTCCCCCAGTGAACATGATGTGGTGATTCCGGTGTTGGACTGGGGTGGACACAGTAAGAAGTCTTACTACACAAGGTTAAAGTCCAACAGTGTGATGAACGGTTACTGCCTTATAATCATGTAAGGTGATGTCCCCTTTAAGACCAGGCTTGGAACCCTGGGGACTCCGCCTCTGGCTCCGCCCATCTGGGAGCCATACATAAAGGCCTGCCTCATGGTCTGTATAGCAGTCAGCTCTCGTCCAAATCTGTAGCATAGTTATTAGCCTAATAAAGCCTTCTTTACAGTTTAATCTCTAAGCATCATTATTGAGGGTACCTCAATTTATTAGGCTAAACTAGATTCAGGATGGACGCAGGCCTAAAACCAGAGAAGCTCAATCTGGAAGCACGAACGCCGGAGGCAAAGGAAATTTTGAAATACTGGCTGCGGTGCTTCGAGGCCTACCTGGACTCCGCAAAGACTCCCATCCTGGGGCCACGCAAGCTGCGTCTACTCCACGCCCGGGTGAGTCACAGAATCTCCAGGTAGAGAGCGATGCATCAGACATCGCCCTGGCTGCTACCCTCAATCAAGGAGGCAGACCAGTAGCGTTCTTCTCCCGAACCCTCACCGCCTCCGAGATTCGACACTCTGCAGTCGAAAAGGAGGCACAAGCTGTGCGGTGCTGGAGGCACTACCTCACCGGTAGGAGGTTTACCCTCGTCACCGACCAACGGTCGGTCGCCTATATGTTCGATAACACGCAACGGAGCAAAATAAAAAACGATAAAATTTTGAGGTGGAGGATCGAACTCTCCACCTACTCGTACGATATCAAGTATCGTCCAGGGGAGCTCAACGAGCCCCCAGATGCCCTGTCCCGCGGCACATGCGCCAACGCGCAGGAGGACCGCCTGCAAGCCATCCACAATGACCTCTGCCACCCGGGGGTTACCCGGCTCGTCCATTTCATCAAGTCCCGCAACCTACCTTACTCAACCAAGGAGGTCAAGGCCATGGTCAGGGCCTGCCAGGTCTGTGCGGAGTGCAAACCGCACTTCTATCGGCCAGACAAGGTTCGGCTCATGAAGGCCTCGGGCCCCTTTGAGCGACTGAGCGTGGACTTCAAGGGGCCTCTCCCGTCCACCAACCGTTATGCCTATTTCCTCACCATGATCGATGAGTTCTCCCGTTTCCCATTCGCCATTCCCTGCACCGACATGACCTCAGCCACGGTGATTAAGGCACTGCACAGCATCTTCACCCTGTTCGGTTTCCCTGCTTATATCCACAGCGACCGGGGTACATCGTTCATGAGCGATGAACTGCGTCAGTATCTGCTCAGCAAAGGCATCGCCTCGAGCAGAACGACCAGCTATAACCCACGGGGAAACGGGCAGGTGGAGAGGGAGAACGCGACCGTGTGGAAGGCTGTCCTTCTGGCCCTGCGGTCGAGAAATCTCCCAACCACCCGCTGGCAGGAGGTCCTACCCGATGCCCTACACTCCATTAGGTCACTCCTCTGCACGGCCACAAATGAGACCCCTCATGAGCGATTGTTTCTCTTCCCCAGGAAGTCTACCTCCGGGGTCTCGCTTCCACCTTGGCTGATGGCTCCGGGACCTGTTCTTCTCCGGAGGCACGCGAGGAGCCATAAAACGGACCACCTAGTTGAAAAGGTCCGACTGCTCCACGCCAACCCCAGTTACGCCTACGTGGAGTACTCCGACGGCAGGCAAGATACGGTTTCCCTCTGGGATCTGGCGCCCGCTGGATCCTCCACCACAGACGCCCCTTCCCGCACCACTCCCCTGCAGGACCCGTCGCCCCCTACAACACACCCCCTTCCGGCCCTACCACCCGTTGGTGAGCTCCTACCGTGCGCCCCCCCTTTACACACCCCGCCGGCGCCGGCGCCGGCTCCGCTACCCCCGGCCCTGCCTAGTTCCTCTGCCCTGACCCGGACCGAAGCTCCAACCGCTGTGCTCCCGGATGTGCCCTCAACCGGGACGTCCGTGCCCGCCGCACCACCGCCCGAACTGAGGAGATCGAGGAGGACGATCCGGCCGCCGAGACGGATGGACCTATGATGGCACTTCACCCCCGCCGGACTCCTTTTTAAACAGGGGGTGAATGTGATGAACGGTTACTGCCTTATCATCATGTAAGGTGATGTCCCTTTAAGAACAGGCTTGGAACCCTGGGGACTCCGCCTCTGGCTCCGCCCATCTGGGAGCCATACATAAAGGCCTGCCTCATGGTCTGTATAGCAGTCAGCTCTCGTCCAAATCTGTAGCATAGTTATTAGCCTAATAAAGCCTTCTTTACAGTTTAATCTCTATGCATCATTATTGAGGGTACCTCAAACAGGTTTATTTGGAATCACTAGCTTTCGGGGCACAGCTCCTTCATCAAGTGATGCACTCACCTGTTGAAGTAGTTGCGCTCCGAAAGCTAGTGATTCCAAATAAACCTGTTGGACTTTAACATGTTGTTGTAAGACTTCTTACTGTCCAACAGTGAAAATGAACAGTATTCTGTCAGCCATGCTGCAGTCACTGGGGTAGCTCTGTGTACAAACACTTAGACCAGGCAATGGCCCCCATAAAATAGGCACTGAGGGAAAAGCACAGGGTGCATTGTTAAGTTTTGTATACATGGCTAGAAGTGTGGCTGGATAAAGTTGGTATGGAATGTTTTTTTGGCGTGTCTTTTATTTCAGGAATCTACCCAAAGGATGCTGTAGTGGTCGATAGTAGTGGGATGATAGTAGTAGAATGGTCGTACTGGGATGATAAGGTTAAACGACAGTGACCTGGAGATTTTAGGCAGCATTCTCTGGCCTTTTCCGCCGGTGGGATCTTCCAGTCCTGAAGGCAAATCCCCCGGTGGATCCCCCAGCAATGGGGTGGGTGAACATGCAAAATGCCATATAATCAACGGAACTGAAAGATCCTACCAGCGGTCAATAACGAGCCGCCACTGGAAAACACCACTGTGGGAGGGGAACAGGAGGCTGATGAGAGTCTCATGGAAAACCTGCTCATAGAAATGATGTATCACTTGTCCAACTTCTTCTTCCGTTTGTCCTCCTCTTGAGATAGTAGTCTGAGACAGATGACACGGGCTGCGCCCTCATGACAACCTGGTTATAGAGGTTGCAGCAGACAATCAAGATCAGAAGAAACGTTTTTGTGAGTTCTGGAGGGCTCCTCCCCAAGCAGTTCCAGTACAACAACTGCTTCCTCCACAACATGCCAAGTTACAGATTGGCTATCAGTGTGGAAGTGCTGACCATGTGTGGTTACATGGTGGAAGCACATTACAGCAGGTAGTCCTTATCACTGAACAATCACAGATGGCAGATTGGTGTTGAATGAAAACATTGTGACTGCTTCCAGGATAGTGAGATGGTTTGGAAGTGGCCACACACCAATGACATGCTTATGTGGTGGAATTCTTTGTTATTCAGTCCTCATTGAGCTTCAATGCTTGCAGAGCCATGTATATGTATATACCGTGTCTTTAGTGCTGATAAAACATCAGCAGGTGCTTCACTGAAGCATTATAAAGTAAAATACTAGGCCACGTAAAACAATACTCGGGCAGATCGGCAAAAGCTTGGTCAAAGAAATGGATTTTGAGAAGCATCTTAAAGGATACAAGAGAGATAAAGGGTTGGAAAGATTTAGAGAGGGAATTTCAGAGCTTAATGTCGGATGGAAATCTGTAGATTTGCCACAATGGCGCAGTCGAGAAAGCTGATCATCTGGTAGAGTTGGGTGTCATCAGCTTACATGTGAAAACTAACACTGCGTTTTCAGATGATGTTGCCGAGGAGCTGCATACAGATAAGAAATAGGAAGGATCCAAGGATAAATCCTTGAGCACACCAGTGGCAATGGGGAGAATGTATCTGGCGACATAAGGAGGGAATATTATGGTGGGAGAGAATAAATCCCTGGGGAAGCCCTGGAGGATCGGCTCCCTATCATTTTCAACTGTCAGGAAAGTTTACCAACAGCAGGTAAGGGAACAAACAGGTTTCCCGTTACAAGAAAGAAATGACCAGGAGGGGAGGCTTCACTTAAGAGGAAGAGGTCATCAGCCTTCAGTCAGTTTCCCATTGAGGCCATGATGATGATGAAATCATTCACAATAAGTTCATGGATGGCAAGCATTTCACAAATGAATGGACATTCTGACATTTCTCCCTGCGCTATGGGGAAGCTGCGAGCCTGAAAAAGCCATAACAGCTCTCCTCTTGCTTCTCTCCGTTTAAAAGGAAAAAAAATGAAATCCCGTCTCCTGGCACACAGTACCTCACTGACCCCCTGTCTCCAGCGATGGATGGCAAACTAAGATTTACAGTGATGTCACTGGCTCCAGCCTGAAAGAATCTACTGGTCTGGAAACTGAGAGTCACTGTCACCTTAATGGCTACCGTCAGCATTGTCCTCCTCTTGCGCTGTCGCTACTGGTAGAGTTTGATGAGGTGACACTGTTCTACCATAGTGACCTTGGCAGTTACGTTTGACCACCTCCTTGTTGAAGGGTAACTGCCACTGACATGGCTCCTGGCAGAGGATGTCAGAGAAGTTCTCGCTAAAGAATCTCGATGTGCATGATTTCCTGCAGCTGAGAGACCTCCTTCTCCTTTTCCCTGTGAGCAGCTTTTCATTTCCACTGCCTTTGCTCTATCTTTCGTTGATGCTGAAGCCCAAGAGCTTCTGCAGCTCGTGTTCCCATGACTGGGAGCAAAGCATGTTGAAACCATAGGTTATTATTGGCAGAAGAATGTCATCTCCTCAAACCTCTGAATCTAATATTTGGAATGCAGTAGTAAAGAAAGTGGACCAATACCCTTTTATGTCTCCAGTTATTAATGATTCTTTTTGTCTCTCCAGAGGCCTCAAGACTAGATACTTCATATCGATCACAAGGGCAATTAGGGGTGGGCATTAAATGCTGGCCTAGTCATCAACGCCTACATCCCCATAAAAAATATATGTATCCATCGCAAGAAATTCCGCAAAGTGTGTCAGTGCATCATCACCGGCACTCACCGTCCAGTTAGGGAGAGTTTGTTTGAATCAGAGAGCATGAATGAGAATTTGTCAATGGTCGACTCACTTGACAGGGAAACTGAAGGACGTGCTTGTGAAAGAGAAACCTGAAATTCCTGAGCAGAAGCTGAGGACAAATCTGTTTGTATCTTATACACAAATGATGAAGAGCAAGGTGGTGGCACATAAGAGTATTCTGAAATTGCATAGAGGGTAAGACCTACTGACCCACATAACATGCTCCATGCAGTTGGAATGCCTCCCTTGCCCATAGAAAGTGGAATTCACTTCAGCATGTCATGGCTTGCCTCTTTTTTGACCTCCCACCTCCAACCTTTGGGAAGGCTGATGAATAATAAGACCAGTTATTATCCATTCTAAATTTGAAATATGACATATTGTATGTACAGCATGTTTAAGAGGAATTGGTGCCCTTGGACCTTTGGCTCCCAATTCACTCCACCACTTGAGTTTTCTATGAGATTGTTTGCTATGATTAGTCAATAACTCCATTAACATTGTATTGTCAACAATCAGAATAGTAGAAGGTGAACTAAATGGAATTAGATTTTTTTTGTTTAATAATTCCCTTGTTCTTAAAGGTGAGAAGACTCTCCCTTGCCTGCTGACAGATATTATGCCTCCTCAATCACTGTAACCCTGTGCCTTTCAGTCAATATGCACAGGGAACGTATTACAATTATCTAAATGACTTGGCCTCGTAACTAAGGAAAGGTGAGTGGGCTTGTATCAGGCATCACACTCAGAAATATGTGGTTCTGTCGTCTCTGTGATGAGATGATCACATTCTTTCCCTCTTCTCGAATCTTTATATTTGAGTCTTTGTCATATAATCACCTCCATTTTCCTGTGTCGACAATCTGTGCTAAATAACCTAGTCATATCTACCTTAACTAAAGATCTAGTAAAACTGATTCATTCATCTTCGTTCTTCACTTTTCTCGAATAGCAACTAGTTTTATTCAGTCAAGAGTAGATTTTTCATCTTCACGCTTCAGTGGTGTACATTGGCATTTCAACTGTGGTGACTTAATTCAGTCCATTAAAACTAATGTAAAACCCATTGCTTCCTGCACCTAAATTCCTCATATCCACTCCCAATGTGTGAAACCCCTTACTGAGACTGTGAACTTTTATTATCTAACCCAAGGTCTTTCTTGAGGCAGGGTCAACTTTGAAAGGCCCTACCTAACACATTGCTAGGGCCCTCACGTACAGCCGGTTCATGCTAGGCAGTCACAGGTGGGCATCTGACCATTTTCCATCTGAATAAACTGTGCACTCACAATTTCTTGATATGTTACTGGCTTGGGCAAGATTCTACAATGACAGTACATATTTCATATTTAAAAAAAATCTTTCCTTGAGTAAATTAGCAAACATTATCTGCAATTAATTCTCTTTTCACCTATTATTGATGGACTCTGTGTCAATATTTCCTTCTCACATGTCTCCAAGTCATGACTTCACCTGCCATCTCCGATCCTTCACTGTTCCTGTTGCCCTTTACCTCTGTTACATGAACCTATGTGCCCTGTTGCAACCCTTTGCAAACCAATTAGGTAGCCCCTTGTCCACGCACATAGTGAAACCTGGTCCTTTTATTTCATCAGAATTTATTTCTTCTGGCTAAAGTTCAAATAACGGTTTACGGTGAATGAAAAGCTAAATTAGCCGAGTTCAAAAAAAGTGCTACATGCCACAGAGTAAGTAACTTTTAATATATTACCCTGCCTTGGGCTGAAAGCACTGGTAGGATTGAAAAATATCAACCCAGAATTATCACCATTGATTCATTTTTTTTGGAGTAGGACAGACATCAAGGTTTGGGTATTGCACAAATTCTGGTTGCTTCAGGTTCTGCTTTTCCGTGAAAGGATGGAGTTTGTGTTCTTTTGATTAGTGACGTGTCTAAGTCTCTATATGGACTGACACATTTTCCCAATGATTATAAAACCCAAGGTTGCATTTGAGGTGATTTCAGTGACTGACACTCTTTTGTATGCCCTGTGGCAGTAAATTCTGGTAACAATACATAATTCTCTTTTCTCCACAGCTGGCTACTGCTGCGCAATTGACGAGCCACATTTGCACCAGGAAAGCACACAGGCTTGGACTACGTGACTGACTTGAACTACATTTCCATGGCTGGAAAATCACGGGCTGTCATTTACTCCAAATACTATCTTTGTGAGTCCTGTACCTCCCCCCTGCTGTGTCTGACTGTGTAATCAACCCTATTGCGCCAGATTAGTGGAAGGAATAACAGTGATGCTATCAGTGCTTCCCATTATTAAGGAGCAAATTGGACATCAACCTCTGATTTACACACATGCAGTTAAACACAGATCAAGAAGGTACTGTCAAGTTGCTCTGCTTCTCCACAAGCTTTGCAATACCGATATACTGCCAAGAGACAGGTCGTTAAAACACATGAAGGGTGTGACGTTGCTGCATTTACCCACCTGAATGCACTCCAGAAAAAGCCAAGGCTGGTCCATTCTGCAAATTTTGTCTTAATTAATGCCAAACCATCTATTAGCTTTTAGCAATGAACTTTTACAAGTGTGAGATCTTCTTCCTTCAGATTTTAATTATTGGTGGAACTTTTCACAAAACGTGAAATAATTTGTATGAACTTATTTTATGTCTGTTTTATTCCTCTCTTTCCTCCATCTTTCTTTTCCCCTCTTTCGTTTAATTTTTGTGCATGATTTTATCTTGAATTAAATATTTTAAATTAACATTCTGGTTTTGAATCTGTGGCGGGATTTTCCAGCCCGCCAATAGTAGGAGTCATCACTGGTGGGACTGGTAACATTTGGAGAAAGGCCAGATTTTGGCCACTCTCCTAACGTGTGAATGAGGAATCTTCAATTTGTTTGGATGGTGAAACATGCTGGACTGTATTCTGTGCTAATGACGAAAGCCACAGCAGTGGAATAGGAAGGGGGTGTCATTTTTGTTTCAAAACTGAGTGAGAGACGGGGAAATGTCTGGCAGACCTTCCAGCGGAATGATGCCAACCAGGTGCAGAAAGTGGATGAGATCCTTCCGGCCATGAGTCTGGTGGGGATGCACATGGCTTCCTCCATTGAAGACCTAATTCCAGCAGACTAGTCAGTGGATGCTGGAGATATGTGCAGACCTGCTAGCCATCGTCTTGTCCGTGGTCTCTATGCAATATTGGCAGGAGGAGATGGGAACAAGATACCTGGATTCTCCTCCAGGTCTTTCCCTTCACTTGTGAGAAAGGAGGTACAAGTGTGCCTTGCAAGGGAGAAGGAACAATGGATTTTTGCTTTTGCGCACTTTACTCAGGGTACTCCTGGTGTGGAATGCAGCTCCTCTTCCCAGCTACCAATGATACAATTGCTGCAAGAAGCCACAATGATACAGGAGGATACTACACCTGTGCAGAACCCTCAGCCTGTTGAGGCCTTCCAGGCTTCAAGCATTCAGAGGACAGCACAATGGTCATCCCAAGTCATGGGATAGCTTCTTTGGAATCTTTCTGAATGGGTAAAAGGGTCAAGGAAATAGCTATGTGTTAGGATGTCCTGTCCTCAATCTCCCTGGTGCTTACATCATTGTGTTTTGCCTGTGGTCTAGGGGATCGCTCAACTTGCATCACCTGGTCAGCAAGCTCCTCACATTCACATTGCTGGAGGAGGTGCTGTGGTCACTGATGCCCTCATTGTTCAACATCTTTCTTCTCTGCAGTACTAAGTTGGGCAGTGAAAACTACATCATCATGATACATGAGACCATCGCTGGGGCATACTGATGGGCTACACCAGATTGGTGTCGGCATCCGAATAGCATCTTCAGAAGCCCAATGGCTTACTCAGTGGGGTTGATGATTGGCAGGTATTATACCTTGGTTTAGCTCAGTTGGTTGGACAGCTGGCTTGTGATGCAGAGCAAGTCAACAGTGTGGGTTCACTGTTGTACCAGTAGAGGTTATTCATGAAGGCCCACCTTGTCAGACTTGCCACTTGCCTGGGATGTGGTGATCCTCAGGTTAAATCATCAACAGTCAGCTCTCCCCCTCAAAGGGGAAAGCAGCCTCTGGGACTATGGTGACATTACTTACTTTACCTCTTTTCTGCAAGCATGTTTAGGTCCCTCACAGATGTGAATAGTCATGTCTTTAGTGGACAACTCTTGTCTCCAAGCAACCATTCCTGAAGGTATGCCCCAGGTCAGGAACAGGAAAGCTGTGGTATCCATGAGTGCTGTAATATGTAGGCATTGTGACTGATTCCCAGGAACCATGTACAGAGCCAAAGGATCATTTTCGGTGGTCACAGGCCAGCTGGACAGAAAGAAAGTCCTTCCTGTTGATAAAGGCCTTTGGAAGGTGATACATGGGAACCTTGATAGCCACATGCTTTCAGTTGATGACACCTACCTGGGGGAATCCAACAATGGCCCTGAAGCTGATAGACCTTTCTGCCTGACTTTCCAGACTGGTGTAGTCATGCACATTTTCACCAGCCTTCTTGAACATGGCATTAAACAGTTCCTTAATGGGCTGCAGACTGGGAGATCCCACATATGTCTGCAGTGGATTCCTGAATGACCTCCTTCTGAGCTGTAAGATTCTCTGATTCTACTGTCAATTCACTGTCAAATATCACCTAACAATAACACCACAGATTGAACCTATCCCATTTTAATGCAAAAGAGAGGCTTCTTCATTAAAGTTTTAGTTTTGCTTTAATTAAATTGCTGAGTTTGGTGTTCTAAATAGTTAAGTGATAAAGTTAAGAAAACTATTATGTATTTCCTGGAGTTTTCCAGATTTGTGCTTGCAAATATTTATCCAAGTACAAAGGTTGCTTAGTCCTTCTAAAGCATTCCTGATGCAACTCCGACTGTGATGTAGTGGAAAAATGTGGAATTTTATTGGGATCCAAACACACCAGATCCTGGCATACATTAGGATTCTTTCACAGCCTCGTGGAGGTCAAAATCTTCCCCAGTGCATTTAGAAGTCAGTGATTTGTAGGGAGTGGAGTGAGGTTGGAATTTCCAGGGCACATGTTTCAATAGCAAAAGGCTTAGCCCATAAGACCATAAGACATAGAAGCAGAATTAGGCCACTCGGCCTATCGAGCCTACTCCGCCATTCAATCATGGCTGATATTTTTCTCCTGCCTTCTCCCCATAACCCCTGATCCCCTTCAAGGTTCAAGCTAAGACCCAGGAGAGGAGGCACTGTGGTTACCGGAATGGTACAAGTAGGCCTCACACATGGGATAGCAAGTTGACCAGACCAAAGAATCCCCCTGAACCCATGAATGAAGGTTTTATATCTTTCATTTTTCTGTAGGACCATACAGACATACAGGCATGGTGGTCATGGAGGAGGGGACCGATATAGGATTTCTGCACTGTCTGTGCCTTGCCACCCCCTCCTTGAAATAGCAATCAGAAGCTAGCATTTGGGACCAACCTACAGTGGCAAGGTTTCCCACTATTCTGATCAAGATTAGGCACTTTCTCACTGGTCCTACCAAATCCAGAAGGCCTGGCCCATGATCGGGGCCCACCCCGCATGCGGCAACTTGCGCCGGCTGGCGGAGGCCCTTCGGCGCCGGTTTGCGTGGCGCCAAGCCCCTTCCCACCGGCTGGCGCGGCGCAAACCACTTTGGCGCCGTCCTAGCCCCCGAAGGTGCATTGGATTCCGCACCTTCGGGGCGGCTCGATGCCGGAGTGGTTCTCGCCAGCATTTGTGCCGTTCTTTCCCGCCCCGACGATTTGCGCAGAATCCCGCACATGATTCTCAAAGTTCTCCAACAATGGGGTTTTCCTTGCACCATGCCTGGATCTGTTGTAGACCAATTGAGAGAGATTGCTTGTAACACTTAATTATCATTGTAATGTGTGACTCCCTGGATAACAGAAGGAGAACTGAATGAACCTGGATCTTCCTCAGTAATATTTATGTTCCAGAGATCAAGGGATGAATCCTATCCAACTACATAGCATTTGCTGCGCTAATGAAAAAACTGCCTTTATGTCACTATCCATTTGTCAGAGTCACTCAGCAGTACCCGATAATCCATTTCCCTGGGAAGATATTCAGAATTGGGCACTATCCTGTAAGTATGCCTCAAATTTATTTCTATGACAAGGAAAGTTGTACCACATTGACAGAGTTCTTCTCAACCAGAAGACATTTATCAAATCTTCCACCAGCTGTCTACATTTGCTTCTTGCAATTCAATGCAATTTTTGAAAGCTGGGGTCCATTCTCCCAGCTTATTTCAGGCAGGCAGGAACTACAATATGTATTTATTAGCCTAGTTTTCCAGGCCAGAGCTTTCTTTTTTAGTTTCTGGGCCTTATCCATGCGCCGTCAGTCAATTACGCTCCCAACATTGGCAAAAGCAGGAGGTGACTGGCGGGTGGGGTTGGAAATTCAGTTGATCAGAGGCCACCAGCCAGGAGCAAGGGAAGGATAGTTTTCAAATCAAGGGAAGGGTTTTTCTTTGGAGAGAATTATGGAAGGAGAGCATGAGTAAGTTCAGGGCAGGGAAGGAAACACATTTCCTTGTCGGACATGGAAGAGCCCTCGTGCTTCTCCTTACTCCACAAAGGAAAGAGTTGTTCCTGACCACTGTCGACCTGCTACAAGCTTGGGGGAAAGCTCCATGGATATTAAAATCTCCAAGTTAAAATTAAATTATGTCACATGGCAGATTCAGGTTTACACAATATTGAGCTCCTGATTCTCTTCTGGCAGCTCCAATTGCCATTAATCACCAATGAACAGTTAAAATGATGTGTAGTAGGATTGTTAGGTCACAGTTGTTTTCCTGAACACAGTTTGACCTGATGTTGGCTGCATTCAGGGCAAACCAATTTAGTAAAGAGGACATCAAACGGATGTTAAACTCCTTATTTGAATATGCAAAATACACATTTCATGCAGACTTTCCACCATTTTGAAGGTTTTTATGCCAGTTTATGCCTTGAGAATAGATGCAGCACCAATTAATTCCTGGGCAACAATGTCATCTTTGGTTCTCAAGAACAATAATGGCCAAAATTATACGTTGCTCAGATGGGCATACGCCTGACCGAGAAACATGTGAAGTCATGTGAGAAGATATCGGGCACTTATTACGATGTCGTTGCATACTCGCGTAATATTTCCTGTACCGACCTCCCCGAACAGGCGCCGGAATGTGGCGACTAGGGGCTTTTAACAGTAACTTCATGGAAGCCTACTTAATAAGCAATTATTATTATTATTATTTTGGTCGGCAGCAGCGCGTGAGTCCAAAGCAATTTTATGTGGTCCGTCCCTTTTTACAGTTGGAGGGTGGGCCAATTGGCCAGGTGGGCTTTCCATTCTAGCTGCAACCTTGATGCATGGCAGGATGAACTGTCCAACCTGAAATAAAATTTTAAAAGGTGTCTGGGGACTGAAGTTTGAGCTGGAATGTACTGTCTAGACGCTCTGTTTTCTTCATTTCCCCTTGTTTTTTGCAGGTATGCAAATGACTGAGACAGCTCCACAGCAGCTGTCCCCCTGAGGGAGTACATTAGAAGGGATAGCCCTCATCTTTCCTTTTCTCTGGGCCCTCCCGCTCCCAGTCATCGCTGAGAGGGTTGAGCCTGCCCCAGCGCATGCTTCATGTTGGCTGCCTGTTTATTTGCGAGCCAACGTGAAATCACGTTCCAGAGCCAATTGCGGTCGGAAACATGCTTCTGTGCCCGCCAAGTTAGCACACCTGATGGGAGAACAGTTCAGAAATTGAGTTACTGCCTCAATTCTGTTAGAAAGGAAATCCGAGGACTATGTGCCAAATTTACAAATAAGGTTATTGACATGATTTAATGGAATAAAGAGTCCCGTTTTGGGTGCGTTTAGCAGGATGTTTCCCGCGCATGCAGACTGAGGACAAGCCAGCTAATAAACAGAACTCTGCTTCTTTTCTTTGGTTTCAGCGAGGAACTCCCTGCTGAAAACGCACTTAGATTCATTTCCTGCACTAACGAGCTCAGCTCATCAGTGCAGAAAGAGATCGGTGCGCCTGATTTCTCAAATCCGTCCCCACTCCCCCCATGGTCTCTGGACCCCCTAACATACTTACCAATGAGGGGGTTCTGGAGCCCACCTTGCACCCTTTCTCATAAGGGCAGGGCACTCTCGGGCCCAATACCCAGCATGGGGAACCTGGCACATGGGCACCTTGGTAGTGCCAGTCTGGCACCCAGGCAGTGCCCATCCCAGCCTGGAAGTGCCACCAGGACACACCAGCAGTGCCAGGTGGCAGTACCAAGGTGGTATCAGGGGTGCCAGAGTACCACCCTGTCCAGAGTCTGACCACCCGAGGGCTTCTGATTGCCTGGGAGTGATTGCCCCAAGTGCCTTTACATTTGGTCCATGTTTGTGGAAACCCAGTGCTAGAAACCAAAGGTCTCTGAGCTGAGGCCACTAGATCCCTGCCTCGGGTAACTCAGGTGTAGACATATTCAAGTGAGACTAACTACTCACTTGAATATGCAAATCTGGATCCCCCTTCAATGGGCGGGATCCATATTGTTACGCCTCGCGAGATCTAACCAGCATCGTAAATCTTGCATGTGGCCTCTGACGAGATTTAACAGCCTTGTCGCATCATTGGGTCGGGCCAGGCAAGGCCGGTAGATGACGTCCCATGTTTTTCAACATAGCATATCAAGGCATAGCCATATGTTTGTTCACCTACCTTGAGAACATTGTTCAGGCCAGAACATTCCTTCCTCACCTGCTTCTAGGCTAAGGCCACAGATTAAAAGAAGCTCTGTCACCTCAAATCATTGTGTTCAGACGCTATTATGTATTTGATGGTGCCATTCCTCAGAATGGAGCAACCATTCAGTTCAGGACTGCCAAGACATTCTCGCGAACAGGTATGGCTCTGCCTCCAGCCATTTTACTGGAACTTGTAACAAGACTGAGTTAAAAAACAGTCATCAGCCCAAAGATCTGCTGATGCTGGATGTCCCACTGAGGTTCAGAATGTGATCACATCATGTCATTCACTAAACCCTGAGAATGTGCAAGAAATATCAATGTGAGCCTGCATAAAGACTGCATTACTGGCTCCACATTCCTTCTGAGGTTAGGAATGATCAATCTGTTTCATGGCAAACATCTGTCTATTTTTTTCAACATAGCTATAAAGGCATTGAAAATAATTAGTTTAATGCCCCTGCTAACATGGGAGAAAGAGAAGTTCACCACCAGCTATTTCTCTTCTGGGGTCTTTTCAACAAGCACTCGACCCCTACTTTGCAAAGGAGACAAAAATATGTTTCAGGCACCTGTCCTAGACATCAAAACAAATGGCCTTGGGATTTAACAGTGGGACAAGTAGCTTTGCAGATTGGGTGCAATTAATATACGTTGTGCTCATTTTACTCTTGAAGAATTGGTGTGGTGCATATTAATTGGCTTGGGAAATAATCATCTGTTTGTATCAATAGTAATTTATTTATTTTAGAAGTGTGGAAGATAAATCTGTAATAATGTTGCTACAATATTTAATCAGCTTTATTGATCATTTTATTCTATGCAGACCGCCCATGATATTGGATTTTCCCTAAGTTGAACAATGATCTTACCGCATTACACACTGCATGTGCCTAATGAGGCCTGCAGCAGGACCTTGGCACTTTACTCCCACTGCTTCATTAGAAACCCCTGTTCCACCCGGCTCTGTAGAACTTTAAACTTACATTGCCTCCTACAGTTCTTGAAAGACTGGCTGATTTGGTCACTGTGCACCTTAGAAAACTGCACGGCTGGTGCTGTGCCCTGACAAAGGGGACCGAACAGGTGATTTTCCGAGCCCCCTCCGAACCCCCAACCACCATCTTTAACCCTCCCCCTCAATCTTGCATAATATTTTTCAACATTTCAAGATTCGCCAGTCAGTTAATCAAATAATCACAGAAGGGTCCGAGTAAAATAATAACCCCCATTGTTGGCAGCTGATCACAAATATCGTCCGATATATATGAAGCATGGGTCATTAATATTCAGAGTAGTAACAATATAACGCTGTGTTACTCTGTGTGCACTCAATAGGTGATCCCGCTATAACTATTAAACAAACCAGAATATACAAATTTTACTTTAATTTTATCATGCATTATTGTTAATTTGACAGGAAATTATCCAGTTAGTTACTTATAACACTTGTGCAGATGATACCACTGATTTCAGTCACTGCCTCAGTCCTCACTAATATGGAGCTGGATTGTCCATCCCATCGCGCCAGCATTCTGGTTAAGTACGCCGGCGAGATGCTCCGTTTCGCCGGCTGGTTAATGTGGTTTCCCATTGTGGGGCAGCCCCACACCGTCGGGAAACGCCCGGGCTGCCGACAAAACGCAGTCCATGTTCTGCACATTGCACCATATGGACTTGATGACAGTAAATTCATATTTGGGGTAAAGATTCAATACTTGCAACCTAGATAAATTGCACAAGATCTTTTCCATTCTGTTGAAGTAAAGGAGATTTACAATTGCCAAGATGCATGATATTGGGCGCGATCAACCGGCCGCATCCCACTGGAACGGGGGGTGTGACCTGGCCGGTAGATCTCGGGAAAGGCCTCACCCGGGATTTCCAATTGCCGTGACACCTCATGAGATCTAACCAGATCTTGCGAGACGTCACGATCTGAGTCCAGCCTACAATGTTTTAGAACCCACATAGCTGTGCTCAGGTCGGGTCTGATGGTCGCCCGGCATCTTATCGGGCATGCCGAGGAGACCCATGTCGGGCGCCGTTCAATGCAGGTACCCACCAACAGGGACCAGGAGGAACACTACATGGGTGGGGCCTCCCAGGCGATTGGAGGCCCCCGGGTGATCGGCCTTCAGGCAGGCTGGGACCCTGGCACTTCTGGTGCCACCCTGGCACCTGGACAGTGCCAGGTTGGAACCCTGGCAGTGCCAACCTGGAAATGCCACCTGGGTTCCAGACCAGCACTTCAAAGGTGCCCATGTGGCACTGTCAGAGTGGTAGGGGCACTGTCAGTGTGCTAGGCTGTCAGTTCCAAGGTGCCAGGCTGGCGTTTTTCCTGCGTCGGGATCAGACCCAGGGGTGCCCTGTCCATGTGAGGTGCACTCGATGAACCCCTTATACATGGGTTGTGGCATTGAGGGGAGAACAGAGGTTACATCGGGGAAGTTGAGAGATCAAGACGGCATTTAAAAAACCGTCACACTCTCCATGCAGGAAATTACATTGAATGCGGCCTCAGGAGGGATGGCGGGCAGTGCGTTCCCCACCTGGGCACTAAAAAACCAGAGTGCCGTTAAGAGCGGGGTTCTTCCTGTCACTATTAGCGGCAAGAACGACCCCGCGAATACCCAGAGTAGACTCTATTCTTTTAAAAACTAGATGACCCCATTATCCATAAAAGCTCTGGAGACGCGAGAAGGCAATTGAAACTGGAGGTTTATTTCCAACCAAAACAAATGGCCGCAAGGCAGTGTACAGCAGTTCCCAATCTGGGCCAGCTTTTAAGGGTTGCTTCTATGAGCACCAGCTGTTGGGCCTCCAGCCATCAGTGGGGGAGCTCATGTTCCAGCAGCCCCACAGGAAGATCAATTAGGTCATCGCCATGGGTCTTGTGAGGGTCATTGCATTATCCAATATAGTGTACTTGGACTCTTTTATCAGTCTTCTCACGGAGAAGGAAGATCAAGTTACTCCTGAGCAACAAATTGAAATGATTGAACAACAGAGGTTTTCATTGTCAGTGAGAATCGTTGGACCCCTCAGGTGTCTTTGTACAATACAGCTTGTAAGCAGCTAGAGGACAAAGACTGATTGGTTCATAATTGTATCTGTGTTTTCTTGATCAGTAAGTCTGAAGACTCTGCTGATTGATGCTTTTCAGTGCAATATATTTTCAGTATCTGTTGAAATCAGTTGATTTCAGCGGGAGCGGTGCGTTAGTGATTACTGGGAGACCTTCACAGGAGCAGGCAAATCGATTTCAGCGGGAGCAGTGCGCAAGTGATTTCTGGGAGGTAAGTTTCTCCTTTAAAAACACTTACCTTCGCAGGAGCAGGCCAGTTGATTTCAGCGGGAGCGGTGCGTTAGTGATTTCTGGGAGACCTTCACAGGAGCAGGCCAGTCGATTTCAGCGGGAGCAGTGCGCAAGTGATTTCTGGGAGGAGCAGATCTTGGAGTTTCAGCGGGAGCGGAGCGCAGAGGCAGCTGGTGGGTGAGTATTTAGGTAAACACTTACCTGGTCCTGTTTTCGGTCCCGCTTTGCTGTTTTTTTTTAAATGTTAGTGTTTAAGGCGGGAACAGGAAGTTCGACCCGCGGACTTCTGGGAAGTCCCTCACCAATACATTCTGGTGGAGAGGAAACCCGAGACACTACACGTGTAGTGTCTCCCACCCACCCTCCTCCTCTAACCTAATAATAAAACCCATTGGTGTGAGGTAAGTACCATATTTTATTATTATTATTATTTTTTATATAATTTAATTTAGTTGTCAGCCAGATCTTGGTAGAAAGTTAGAGGGATGGCAGGGAAGGGAGTGCAATGTTCCTCCTGCAGGATGTTTGAGGTGAGGGATGCTGTTAGTGTCCCTGCTGATTTTACCTGCAGGAAGTGCTGCCATCTCCAGCTCCTCCAAGACCGAGTTAGGGAACTGGAGCTGGAGTTGGAAGAACTTCGGATCATTCAGGAGGCAGAGGGGGTCATAGATAGCAGCTTTAGGGAATTAGTTACACCAAAGATTGGAGATAGATGGGTAACTGTAAGAGGGACTGGGAAGAAGCAGTCAGTTCAGGGATCCCCTGCGGTCGTTCCCCTGAGAAACAAGTATACCGCTTTGGATACTTGTGGGGGGGGGGGGACTTACCAGGGGTAAGCCATGGGGTACGGGCCTCTGGCACGGAGTCTGTCCCTGTTGCTCAGAAGGGAAGGGGGGAGAGGAGCAGAGCATTAGTAATTGGGGACTCGATAGTCAGGGGCACAGATAGGAGATTTTGTGGGAGCGTGAGAGACTCACGTTTGGTATGTTGCCTCCCAGGTGCAAGGGTACGTGATGTCTCGGATCGTGTTTTCCGGGTCCTTAAGGGGGAGGGGGAGCAGCCCCAAGTCGTGGTCCACATTGGCACTAACGACATAGGTAATAAAGGGGACAAGGATGTCAGGCAGGCTTTCAGGGAGCTAGGATGGAAGCTCAGAACTAGAACAAACAGAGTTGTTATCTCTGGGTTGTTGCCCGTGCCACGTGATAGTGAGATGAGGAATAGGGAGAGAGAGCAATTAAACACGTGGCTACAGGGATGGTGCAGGCGGGAGGGATTCAGATTTCTGGATAACTGGGGCTCTTTCTGGGGAAGGTGGGACCTCTACAGACAGGATGGTCTTAATCTGAACCTGAGGGGCACAAATATCCTGCGGGGGAGATTTGTTAGTGCTCTTTGGGGGGGTTTAAACTAATGCAGCAGGGGCATAGGAACCTGGATTGTAGTTTTAGGGTAAGGGAGAATAAGAGTATAGAGGTCAGGAGCACAGATTTGACGTCGCAGGAGGGGGCCAGTGTTCAGGTAGGTGGTTTGAAGTGTGTCTACTTCAATGCCAGGAATATACGAAATAAGGTAGGGGAACTGGCCGCATGGGTTGGTACCTGGGACTTTGATGTTGTGGCCATTTCGGAGACATGGATAGAGCAGGGACAGGAATGGATGTTGCAGGTTCCGGGGTTTAGGTGTTTTAGTAAGCTCAGAGAAGGAGGCAAAAGAGGGGGAGGTGTGGCGCTGCTAGTCAAGAGCAGTATTACGGTGGCGGAGAGGATGCTAGATGGGGACTCATCTTCCGAGGTAGTATGGGCTGAGGTTAGAAACAGGAAAGGAGAGGTCACCCTGTTGGGAGTTTTCTATAGGCCTCCAAATAGTTCTAGGGATGTAGAGGAAAGGATGGCGAGGATGATCCTGGATAAGAGCGAAAGTAACAGGGTAGTTATAATGGGCGACCTTAACTTTCCAAATATTGACTGGAAAAGATATAGTTCGAGTACATTAGATGGGTCGTTTTTTGTACAGTGTGTGCAGGAGGGTTTCCTGGCACAATATGTTGACAGGCCAACAAGAGGCGAGGCCACGTTGGATTTGGTTTTGGGTAATGAACCAGGCCAGGTGTTGGATTTGGAGGTAGGAGAGCACTTTGGGGACAGTGACCACAATTTGGTGACGTTTACGTTAACGATGGAAAGGGATAAGTATACACCGCAGGGCAAGAGTTATAGCTGGGGGAAGGGCAATTATGATGCCATTAGACGTGACTTGGGGGGGATAAGGTGGAGAAGTAGGCTGCAAGTGTTGGGCACACTGGATAAGTGGAGCTTGTTCAAGGATCAGCTACTGCGTGTTCTTGATAAGTATGTACCGGTCAGGCAGAGAGGAAGGCGTAGAGCGAGGGAACCGTGGTTTACCAAAGAAGTGGAATCTCTTGTTAAGAGGAAGAAGGAGGCCTATGTGAAGATGAGGTGTGAAGTTTCAGTTGGGGCGATGGATAGTTACAAGGTAGCAAGGAAGGATCTAAAGAGAGAGCTAAGACGAGCAAGGAGGAGACGTGAGAAGTATTTGGCAGGTAGGATCAAGGAAAACCCAAAAGCTTTCTATAAGTATGTCAGGAATAAGCGAATGACTAGGGAAAGAGTAGGACCAGTCAAGGACAGGGATGGGAAGTTGTGTGTGGAGTCTGAAGAGATAGGCGAGATACTAAATGAATATTTTTCGTCAGTATTCACTCAGGAAAAAGATAATGTTGTGGAGGAGAATGCTGAGACCCAGGCTATTAGAATAGATTGCATTGAGGTACGTAGGGAAGAGGTGTTGGCAATTCTGGACAGGCTGATAATAGATAAGTCCCCGGGGCCTGATGGGATTTATCCTCGGATTCTCTGGGAGGCCAGGGAAGAGATTGCTGGACCTTTGGCTTTGATTTTTATGTCATGATTGGCTACAGGAATAGTGCCAGAGGACTGGAGGATAGCAAATGTGGTCCCTTTGTTCAAAAAGGTGAGCAGAGACAACCCCGGCAACTATAGACCGGTGAGCCTCACGTCTGTAGTGGGTAAAGTCTTGGAGGGGATTATAAGAGACAAGATTTATAATCATCTAGATAGGAATAATATGATCAGGGATAGTCAGCATGGCTTTGTGAAGGGTAGGTCATGCCTCACAAACCTTATCGAGTTCTTTGAGAAGGTGACTGAACAGGTAGACGAGGGTAGAGCAGTTGATGTGGTGTATATGGATTTCAGCAAAGCGTTTGATAAGGTTCCCCACGGTAGGTTATTGCAGAAAATATGGAGGCTGGGGATTGAGGGTGATTTAGAGATGTGGATCAGAAATTGGCTAGCTGAAAGAAGACAGAGGGTGGTGGTTAATGGGAAATGTTCAGAATGTAGTTCAGTTACTAGTGGAGTACCACAAGGATCTGTTCTGGGGCCGTTGCTGTTTGTTATTTTTATCAATGACCTAGAGGAAGGCGCAGAAGGGTGGGTGAGTAAATTTGCAGACGATACTAAAGTCGGTGGTGTTGTCGACAGTGTGGAAGGATGTAGCAGGTTACAGAGGGATATAGATAAGCTGCAGAGCTGGGCTGAGAGGTGGCAAATGGAGTTTAATGTAGAGAAGTGTGAGGTGATTCACTTTGGAAGGAATAACAGGAATGCGGAATATTTGGCTAATGGTAAAGTTCTTGTAAGTGTGGATGAGCAGAGGGATCGAGGTGTCCATGTACAGAGACCCCTGAAAGTTGCCACCCAGGTTGATAGGGTTGTGAAGAAGGCCTATGGAGTGTTGGCCTTTATTGGTAGAGGGATTGAGTTCCGGAGTCAGGAGGTCATATTGCAGCTATACAAAACTCTGGTACGGCCGCATTTGGAGTATTGCGTACAGTTCTGGTCACCGCATTATAGGAAGGACGTGGCGGCTTTGGAGCGGGTGCAGAGGAGATTTACCAGGATGTTGCCTGGTATGGAGGGAAAATCTTATGAGGAAAGGCTGATGGACTTGAGGTTGTTTTCGTTAGAGAGAAGAAGGTTAAGAGGAGACTTAATAGAGGCATACAAAATGATCAGGGGGTTAGATAGGGTGGACAGTGAGAGCCTTCTCCCGCGGATGGAAATGGCTGGCACGAGGGGACATAGCTTTAAACTGAGGGGTAATAGATATAGGACAGAGGTCAGAGGAAGGTTCTTTATGCAAAGAGTAGTGAGGCCGTGGAATGCCCTACCTGCTACAGTAGTGAACTTGCCAACATTGAGGGCATTTAAAAGTTTATTGGATAAACATATGGATGATAATGGTATAGTGTAGGTTAGATGGCTTTTGTTTCGGTGCAACATCGTGGGCCGAAGGGCCTGTACTGCGCTGTATTGTTCCATGTTCTAGTATCTAATATACAACACAACCTTATCGCAATATTTCCACACTTCAAATAGCCCATAGAAAACATCAAGGTAGAGTGGGATAATAGGTATAAACAAAAGGACAAGATTGAAGTCAATGGAAAATATTCTTGAGAATCATGTGCAACATGTCACAGGTTATTGTTCCCTTCAGTTCATTATGCACTTCCGTTCTAGCAATTTTGTCCTATAAAGCCCATTCACAATTGCAACAAAATAAATAAAACTCCAGCCATGATATCACCCTCTGTACACAAGATAATTAAGGATGACAAAGGCTAGCTGGCCCATTTCATCTCATCCATTCAAGTATGACATACAGACATGCATATTATGAGCAGCAGTAGGCTATTCAGCCCATTGAACCTGCTCTTCCAGTTGATAATATTGCCTACGTTATAGCAGTGTCTACAACTCAACTACTTAATTGGCTAGAAAGTAACTTGAGACATTGTGAAAATTGCTGCATAAATGTAGGTTTTGTCTTTCTTTCATTACACCTGCATGCAGTAGATGGAGAGACTCTGACAATGGTGAATTTGGAGCTCAATGTTGATTCTCTAAAGACAACCCACTTATTAAACTTCTTCCAACCCTTCCCCCCCAACCTTCCCGCAAACTCCTTTCCAACCACACCCCAAATTCTCCTCCAACTTCCCCCAAAGCGCCTCCAACATGTTCCCCATCACCCTCAACCGCTCTCTCGTCCAGCGCCCCCCCCCCCGCCCCCTTGCCCCACCAAACACACACATGCATACTCACACACATGACACACATACTCACCATCTAATTGGTTCTGAAATTGGGGAGATGTCACCCAACATTTTTTAAGCAAGAACACTCTCCTGACAGTTCATGCGCTGCTGCTGACCTTTGGGCAGCTTTGTGGATTTCTGGCAGGCTTTTTAAAAAATTGGAAGCACAAAGCTGTGCGAAGTTTGGAATCAGCAACGCAATAACTCAGTGAAATTGACACTGACCAACCAGCTTTAAAAAGATTGCAACTCTTAGCCTGACGACCCCGGTTTTTTTTAAAGCTTGTTTGTCTGGTCTGTGGCTCTGGCTCCTCAGTTTGGATGGCTAGAAGCTTTATTTTAAAACACAAAGCCCCCCCCCCGGCCCCCTCTCCAGCCTCAGGCCTTGGTACCTGCAAACCCTCGCACCCCACCCCCTCCCTCCCCCCCACTGGATCTTGGGTCCCCTTTATTTGCATGATAAAGGGGCCGAATGCCAATCAGGAAATCGACTGGGTTCTTTTCTTAACTCCGCAAAATATGTAACAAGCATCTTACAATCATCGAGATGGTACTAGAAAACAAATTTTCCAAATTGCAGTGTAAGATGTCAATGCTAACTTTTGTTGAACCAGCGATGTATTTACTTCCTGGCTGTGTTTCTCTTAATCAGAATGTTTCCCCAAAATGTTTTTATTGAAGTTTGTACATTTTTCCCTGCAATAATTCTTGTTAAATATTGTAGATGTGAAAGTTTTGTAACATTCATTAATGATCCATGATAAGGTTTAAGGAACGATGAAAGCTGAAGTTTTAGTTGGATGCCTGTGAATTATTGAAAGACTAGAGGGAATCATTTTTAAAATATGCAAACCTTAAACTTTGTAAATGCCATCTACAAAAATAAGACACTTTCTAGTAATTTCTGATCATTGACTGTATGTATAAAGGTAACATCTGGCAGTGTACTCCATTATTCACCTTTAGGGACTTCAACTGAAAGCCCAGGAACACTTTGACAAGTTACACTGTGGCACAACATTGCCACAAATTATATTTCTGCCAGTCTTAGACTAAGTTTAAACTTGTTATAGACCTTTGTTATATCCTTTGGGAAATCCCAAGTTATTTCATATATGCAACAAAAGTGTTAAATGACAGTAAACAAACAGGTATACTTGTCAATTAAAGAAAGCTCTGAAGATGATTTGGCCAGAAATGCTAAAAATTTCAACAAAGATTTATGGGTTACTGTTTTCTTTGTCCCTGAGGAGTTTAATCGAGCAGCATCCACGGAACACTGAGTTGTCTACTCTTAAGGCTTTTGTTTCTTTCATCGTGCCAAAGATTTTCTTCGCTTGTATTGTTTCACTGACAAGTTGTGCCTTTTATCACTATTATAAACATTGGGTCAGAAATGCCTAACGGCTTTTGTGAATGTTGTCTTGATGTTTCAAAGCGGTTTCTTTTAGGTTGACATTGGGGCTTAATCCTAACATGCGCCTTCGCTTGTACTCCAAGCCTGGAAGATAGAAATGGGTAACGTGTTAAACCAAGTGCACATAATGAATTTTGTTTTCATATGTCCTATTGCGTTTCATTCAGATTTTCCCAGTTGCAACAATTCCATTCAAGACAAGATCATCTTTTGTTGGATGTAACACTTTGCTCTTCCGAAATCTTTCCTTACAGTAGAACATAAAAGACTTGGGGTGGGATTCTCCGTCGGCCAACGCCGGAATCGGGAAAAGCAATTGGGTGGAGGATCGGTTTTGAAGCTGAAATTGGCCGGTTTCACGCCAAATAGTAATTCTCTGGTGCCTCGACAGCAGCGACAATGCTTTCCAGAACGCACATACAGTAAACATCATTGGCATATTATTACTGGGCCTGACCCAGTATTCTCCGGGGCCTCCACGATGCTCCACCTCCACTGGGGCGAATTCCTGATGGCGAGGTTCACTTGTGCTTTTAAAAATCGTGAAATAGGCTCCATGGTACGGAAAGTGTCCAATATTTCCATAGTTTGCTGACAGTTGTGTCGAAGGCCAGCAGGCCTCTGCCAGGGGCGGGGGGGGGGGGGGGGGCAGCGGGGGGTGGACTGTGGTGTCAGGGGTCAGGGTGGACAGGCACAGAGCACCATTGCCACAGCCTGCAAGGCAGCAATGCAGCTGTGCACACCGCTGACTGCCCACTGTGAACTCTGGACCACAGGTAGTATGGATATCCCCACACAGCACCCACCTAGGTGCCCTCTGGCCCCAGCCGACCCATCAGCGGGATGGGCGCGCTGAGCACAACCAATGCCATCTTGCTGGCTGGGATGATATGTGTGGGGAATGTAATGTGTATATGCGGCTGCAGCTTGTCAGCCTCCCGAGTGTCAATCACGGACCCGGCAAATCCCGCACCGTTTCTCATTGGAATCGATTGTGCTCCACGTGGTGCCGGTGCTAGCCCCTCCAAGGTCGCTGAATCGGTCCATGTGCAGCGCCAGTTTTGCTGTCGTGGAAGTCCACGAATCCTGCCCCAGCGTCAACACTTAGTCTCAGGAATGGAGAATCCCACCGTTGGTTAGCTCTCCAGAATGGCCTGTTCACCAACTCCACTCCAAACATCTCTAACAATCCTGGGGAGGTGGGGGAAATTTGATTGCTCACCTTTTTGGTCTTAGGGGTCTTAATGGTTCTGATATAACCATAGGCCTGTCCCTGAGGACAGCTACAAAAAGTTCAATGACCTGACAGAGGCGCTCAAGGTCAGTGAATACATGTTTGAGTGGCGTCTGCTACTCACCATAACACCAACCTCTCATATCACAGTCTCATTAGCAACCTTTGACAATCGGAATTCTGCTCTAACATCCAAATGCTCCACCTCATCATCACACCCTTTCCAATGTTGCCAGTCCCACATCCATCTGGTGCAGCTTCCATATGCTTCCAGCTATCCATCAATGACAGACAGATCACTCAAACACAATCACTGATACTGTTCTTCTCTATTGCTGGAAAAAGCAGCTCATGACAAGAGGGAGTAGATCTAAACAGGAGAGGGATAGGCATATCTGCATCAGATGAACCCACTGGAGGTAACAGTGATTCACCATGTGTGCTGTCTGTGACAGAGCCAGTTGCATCGTGCATTGCTAAGAATTTTCAGAATGACTATGTGTTCCTTCAGTTTGCTCCTTCACAAATATCATTTCATCCTCCGCCTGAAAGCAAAAGTTGCTGGTGGCGTGATTATAGGTGTTACGGGAGAGGCGTTTTCAGAACCCCAAAATGTATCATGGAGTTCAACAAACCTCTCCCTTTAATGTATTTGTTGCTTTTCCAAGCACGCGGCTTATTCCCTAGGTGTGGTATTTCAATTATGGACACGTGGGTTTTTAAACACAAAACACTGTTTATTCCATGAACTCAATTTAACATCTTAAATAAACATTGGATCTCTTCGCACACCTTACTTCAAAGATAATTCAGAAAATATTGCAACAGTAAATAACTCCTTAAAATGTTCCTTCAAACTTCCAAGAGGCTTAACACCTTTAAACAGTATCACATCAGGTTAAAAGATATATATATTTTCTGTAGAATGGCAGAGATATATTAGCTTGGTTGATTTCTGCTCCAGCACCTTGCTTTCTTCTTGCAGCTCTCTGAACACACATAGACACAAACAAACTGCTTTTTAAACTGGCTTTTTCCTTTTAATCAGCTCACAGCAAAACAGTCAGGCACTTTTAAATTGCTCTCAGCAAAACCAGCCAGGCACTTTTTCAAAACTGAAACTAAAAACCTGCAAAATGGCTGACCTGAGCTGAGCTCCACCCACTCTATGACATCACTGTTTTCTTAAAGGTACATTGCTTAAACATCCAGTTCTTAAAGGCACTCTCGCTTGACATAGGCCTTTTGTTTTCATTCCCATGACACTCCACTTCCACTCCACACTTCCTTTCTTTGCAATAACTTTTTCAGATTCCCCAAAACAACCACGTGGTTAGCCATTGAAACCATTGAAAGGTACATTGCTTAAACATCCAGTTCTTAAAGGCACTCTCGCATGACACCCCCCCCAAGAAAAAAAAATAAACCAACTTCAAGATGGTTTCATCTTTCACTTTTGCACCATCCACTAAGAAATGCACACAGTAAATATACCTTTTTGTTTTAAAAAAAACCCAACACATGCAAACAGGTATAATAATATAGTCCATTTTTCTTTGTTCTTCTTCCTCCAACCGAAATCCTTCTCGATTGACAGTCTCTTTGAACAAAGTCTCTGCACGATCCATCCATTCCTCTACTCCTCGGACATAGATAAGGTGCAGCGCTGGGCTGAGAGGTGGCAAATGGAGTTTAATGCAGAAAAGTGTGAGGTGGTTCATTTTGGAAGGAGTAACAGGAAGACTGAGTACTGGGCTAATGGTAAGATTCTTCTCAGTGTGGATGAGCAGAGAGATCTCGGTGTCCATGTACATAGATCCCTGAAAGTTGCCACCCAGGTTGAGAGGGTTGTTAAGAAGGCGTATGGCAGAGGGATTGAGTTTCGGAGCCATGAGGTCATGTTGCAGCTGTACAAAACTCTGGTGTGGCCGTATTTGGAGTATTGCGTGCAATTCTAGTCGCCGCATTATTTGAAGGATGTGGAAGCATTGGAAAGGGTGCAGAGGAGATTTACCAGAATGTTGCCTGGTATGGAGGGAAGATCTTATGAGGAAAGGCTGAGGGACTTGAGGCTGTTTTTGTTAGAGAGAAGAATGTTAAGAGGTGACTTAATTGAGGCATATGAGATGATCAGAGGATTGGATAGGGTGGACAGTGAGAGCCTTTTTCCTTGGATGGTGATGTCTAGCACGAGGGGATATAGCTTTAAATTGAGGGGAGACAGATATAAGACAGATGTCAGAGGTAGGTTCTTTACTCAGAGAGTAGTAAGGGCGTGGAATACCCTGCCTGCAACAGTAGTGGACTTGCCAACACTAAGGGCATTCAAACGGTCATGGATAGACATATGGACGATAAGGGAACAGTATAGATGGGGTTTAGAGTGGTTTCACTGGTCGGTGCAACATCGAGGGCCGAAGGGCCCGTACTGCGCTGTAATGTTCTATGTTCTATTTCTCTTCAGAATCAGGGGCGGGATTCTCCGACCCCACGCCGGGTCGGAGAATCGCCGGGGGCTGGCATGAATCCCGCCCCCGCCAGTTGCCGAATTCTCCGGCACCGGATATTCGGCAGGGGCGGGAATCGTGCTGCACCGGTTTGAAGGCCCCCTCCGCCCCCCCTGCCGATTCTCCGGCCCGGATGGGCCGAAGTCCCGCTTCTGGAATGCCTGTCCCACCGGCGAGAATCAAACCACCTCTCTTACCGGCGGGACAAGGCGGCGCGGGCAGGCTCCGGGGTCCTGGGGGGGGGCGCGGGGCGATCTGTGGCCTGGCCCGCGATCGGGGCCCACCGATCCGCAGACGGGCCTGTGCCGTGGGGGCACTCTTTTCCTTCTGCCTTCGCCATGGTCTCCACCATGGCGGAGGCGAAAGAGACCCCCTCCACTGCGCATGCACGGGGATGCCGTGAGCGGCCGCTGATGCTCTCGCGCATGCACCGCCTGGCAAAGTCATTTCCGTGCCAGCTGGTGGGGCACCAAAGGCCTTTCCCGCCAGCTGGCGGGGCGTAAATCAGTCCGGCGTAGGCCTAGCCCCTCAAGGTGAGGGCTCGGTCCCTCAAGATGCGGAGACTTCTGCACCTTTGGGGCGGCGCGATGCCAGACTGATTTGCGCCGTTTTTGCCGCCGGTCGGTGGACATCACGCCGATTGCGGAGAATCCCGCCCCAGATACTTCAGTTTAATCTGACCACAGAGTCCCTTGCAATTCTCCAAGACAGGAACATTGGTGATCACAGCTTTCAGGCAGTCAAATGCCTGTTGAAAGTCCGCTGTCCATTGAAATTTTATAGGTTTCTTTAGTAAGTCCATCAGTGGAGTAATCACGCCACAAAACTTTTGCACAAATGTTCGATCAAATTCATTCATGCTAGGAGAATGCATTATTTCCTTTTGTCTTGAAGGTATCGGAAACTCCGCAAGGAAAGTGATTCGGGCTTCTCCAAATTCACTTTCGTCTAGGTTCATCAGCAAACCCGCCACCTGAAGTCAATCGAAGAACTCCATACCATGTTTTAAATGTTCTTTCCATGTCTAGAAGTTGGAAATAAAAGCAGCATGTCCAACATTCTCCATGCAATCCTTCAAACGTGGGATAGGATAAGAGTCCGTTCTTGTAACTGCATTCACCTTTCGATAGTCCACACACAACCTTTGGGTACCATCTCGTTTAGGTACCATCACTATGGGCGAGCTCCATTGGCTGCAATCCACTTCAATTATGCCATTCTTCAGCATACTCACAATCTCTGTTAACCTGTGCCAATTTTAAAGGATTAAGTCTCTATGGATGTTGTTTGATAGGAACAGCATTTCCCACATCTACATCATGTATAGCCATTTTAGTACTTCCCAATTTATCTCTACAAACTTGCCCATGTGATATCAATAACTCTTTCAGGTCAGTTTGTTTTTCCTCTGGAAGGTAACTTAACAATTCTTCCCAATTTTTAAGAACATCCTCATTTTCCAATTTAATTTTAGGTATGTCAAATTCACAGTCATCTGGATTTGGTTTGTCACTTTGAGTTAGAATCATTAAAACCTCCTATTTCTCTTCTTCCCTTTCAAAGTAATTTTTAAGCATACTCACATGACACACTCGGTGAGTCTTTCATCTATCTGGTGTTTTTACCACATAATTCACCTCACTTAATTTCCTTTCAATCTGATACAGTCCACAAAACCTAGCTTTGAAAGGCTCCCCTAACAATGGTAACAACATTAAAACTTTATCCCCACTGGCAAAACTACGAACTTTGGATTTCTTGTCCGCTATCCATTTCATCACATTTTGTGCAACTTTCAAATATTGTCCAGCCAATTCACCTGCTCTATTTAATCGTTCCCTAAAATTTGACACGTAATCCAATAGTGTAATTTCCGATTTCTCACCCACCAATTTTTCCTTAATCAAATTAAGTGGTCCTCTTACCTCATGACCAAAAATTAGTTCTAAAGGACTAAATTCGGTAGACTCATTAGGTGCATCCCTAATTGCAAACAGTACGAATGGAATTCCTTTATCCCAATCCTCTGGATAATCTTGACAATATGCCCTCAACATTGTCTTTACTGTCTGATGCCACCTTTCTAATGCTCCCTGCGATTCTGCATGGTACGCAGTTGATTTAAATTGTTTTATTCCTAAGTTACCCATAACTTTTTTGAATAACTTTGAAGTAAAATTCGTTCCTTGATCCGATTGAATTTCTGTGGGTAGTCCATATCTAGTAAAGAATTTAAGTAACACCTCCACAATCCTTTTAGCTGTAATATTACATATTGGAATGGCCTCTGGAAACCTTGTAGACACATCCATTACAGTCAAAGGAAATTGATACCCACTTTTTTGCTTCAGGAAGCGGTCCTACACAATCGATTAGGACCCTTGTAAAAGGTTCCTCAAATGATGGAATGGGTATTAAGGGCGCTGGTTTTATCACTGCTTGAGGTTTCCCCATCACTTGACATGTGTGACATGATTAACAAAATTTAACTACATCTTTATGTAGTCCAGGCCAATAAAAATGTATCTGGATTTTAGCTTGAGTTTTCCTTATTCCCAAATGACCTCCCACTGGTACCTCATGTGCAACTTGCAACACATCCTTTCTATACCCTACCGGCAATACTACTTGATGAACATCTGCCCACTTTTCATCCACCTGCATATGTACAGGTCTCCATTTTCTCATCAAGACATCACTTTTACGGTAATAACCCTCTGGTATACTCTTAGATTCCTCTTCCATATATGCTTTCTGATATATCCATTTTATTTCTGCATCTTTCTGTTGTAATATCCGCCAATTTTCCTGAACTAAAAATATCCGCCTCATCCTGCACCTGTTCTTGTTCTTTTTCAACCATCTGATCAAAAATCATTTCTGATAATTGCACTTCAACTTCATCTTCACTCTTTGATTTCTCCTCTTGTCTTAACCTGTGACTTTGTGACCTTGTTACTGCACAATCCGGAAAAATCCCAGGATATTCGTCCTTCAACCCTTCAGTTGACTGATTTTCTAATGGCTTATCAACCACAGTAGGCATCACTCCCACCTGCGATCCACCTATATCATTACCCAAGATAAACTGTATTCCTGGACAAGATAGTTTATCTACTATTCCTACTACCACTTCACCACTCTTCACTGGACTTTCCAACCTTACCTTATATAATGGAACGCTACTCTGCTCACCCTGAATTCCACATATCACTACCTTTTCTGGCAACATTCTTCCCAAACTATATAATTCCTCATCTCTTACCATTAAGGATTGACTAGCCCCTGTATCTCTTAAAATTATGACTTCTTCACCTGCTCCCCCTGATACACATGAGTAAACTTTACCCACACAAGTAAATTCTTTAAAGACATCTGGCACCTTCTTAACAATTACTTCTTGAACAGGCTGTACAATCATTTGCACCTCCTTCGCTTCTCTTGGGCTTTCCTTTACCACTCTTACAAACTCCACTGTCTTATCCTATTTTACCAAATCAGCCTTCCCAGTTATTTTCTTCAACCACCAACACTGTGACTTTACATGGCCTAGTTTATTACAGTGAAAACATTTGAAACTTTTCATTTCTTTCCCACCCTCCTGGATTTATTTTTAAATCTGAGGTACACTCTCTTTATTGTCTCCCATCAGATCACCTTTACCTTTACCACTTGAGAATTTCTCATGTCCCCAGTTTCTACCCCTCACCGGCTGAAACTGATGTCGGAAACCAATCTTTGATTTATGAACTAATTCATAATCATCTGCCATTTCCGCTGCTAATCTTGCTGTTTTAGCCCTCTGTTCTTCCACATGAGTTCTCACTACACCAGGAATTGAATTTTTAAACACCTCCAAAAGTATAATCTTTCTGAGAGCTTCATACCTATGTTCTATTTTCAAAGCCCTCATCTACCTATCAAAATTACTCTGTTTGAGCCTTTTAAACTCCATGTATGTTTGACCAAATTCTTTCCTTAAATTTCTAAACCTTTGTAAGCTTCAGGCACTAGCTCATATGCACTTAAGATGGATTTTTTCACCTCCTCATATGTTCCAGATACCTCCTCCGGGAGTGATGCAAACACTTCACTTGCTCTACCTACCAGCTTTGTTTGAATCAGTAACACCCTCATGTCCTGTTGCCATTTCATTTGTTTAACTACCTTCTCAAATGAAATGAAAAAGGCTTCCACTTCCTTCTCGTCAAACCTTGGCAATGCTTGGACATATTTAAATAGATTCCCACCAAGCCTTCGACTATGGCGCCCTTTCTCACTATCCTCATCACTATCATCCAACTGTACGTTTCCCTTTACGTCTGCCAATTTTAACTGATTGTCATGTTTCCTGGCCATTTTCTGAAGTTCAAACTCCCTCTCTTTATCTTTTTCCCTGATCTGTATCTCCCTTTCTTTTTCTTTTTGTTCTGCTATTGCTATTCTTTCTTTTCTCCTTTCTTCTCTCTCCTTTTCTTTTTCCTCTCTCTCTCTTTCTCTTTCTTTTTCCTCTCTCTCTCTTTCTCTTTCTTTTTCCTCTCTCTCACTCTCATATGCCAGCCGCTTTAATTATTTCTCATGTTCCATTTGTTTAATTTGCAACTGAATTTTTGCCATTTCCAATGAGTCAAACTTTATCTCAGGTGACTTTAAATGCTTAACCACTGCCATAATGACCTCACCTTTTCGCATTTTGTCAGGTAATGTTAACTGCAATGTTCTCACCAAATCTAACAATCTGCTTTTCGTTTCTGTACGTAAGGTACTACGTTTAACATTCTCCACCCCCAAAAACCTCTGAGCCTCTGAAAGAGCCATTGTTCACAATACTCTCCCCACTTAAACTACAATACCACACCGGAAAAGCAACAATCCTTCACTGTCTTTAAGTTCACAAAAGCCAATCCAATAGATAGACTTTTATCCCCCTCGAGCCCCCAATTGTTATGGGAGAGGCGTTTTCAGAATCCCAAAATGTGTCATGGAGTGCAACCAACCTCTCCCTTTAGTGGATTTGTTGCTTTTCTGAGCACGCGGCTTATTCCCTAGGTGTGGTATTTCAATTATTGACACATGGGTTTTTAAACACAAAACACTGTTTATTCCATGAACTCAACTTAACATCTTAAATAAACATTGGATCTCTTAACACCCCTTACTTCAAAGATAATTCAGAAAATATTGCAACAGTAAATAACTCCTTAAAATGTTCCTTCAAACTTCCAAGAGACTTAACACCTTTAAACAGTATCAAATCAGGTTAAAGGATATATATATTTTCTGTAGAATGGCAGAGATATATTAGCTTGGTTGATTTCTGCTCCAGCACCTTGCTTTCTTCTTGCAGCTCTCTGGACACACATAGACACAAACAAACTGCTTTTTAAACTGGCTTTTTCCTTTTAATCAGCTCACAGCAAAACAGTCAGGCACTTTTAAATTGCTCTCAGCAAAACCAGCCAGGCACTTTTTCAAAACTGAAACTAAAAACCTGCAAAATGGCTGACCTGAGCTGAGCTCCACCCACTCTATGACATCACTGTTTTCTTAAAGGTACATTGCTTAAACATCCAGTTCTTAAAGGCACTCTCGCATGACATAGGCCTTTTGTTTTCATTCCCATGACACCCCACTTCCACTCCACACTTCCTTTCTTTGCAATAACTTTTTCAGATTCCCCAAAACAACCACGTGGTTAGCCATTGAAACCCCATGCATGAGGGGTGACAGCTGTTATAAACCTCTGAGGAAAAAACATGATCACTTGATCTGATCATCACAGTTACCAGCTCAGATACTGATACTTTAGAGGGTTAGTAAAGAAGTGAAAGCAGCACATTGTGAGTCACTGGGCACAAGCGGCCTAGCCATGCCAGGATGGAAGGGTGGCTTCCTGGAGGCGACGTTGCAGATGAGTTCCATTGCAGGGAACTCAGCCGAGGAATTTGATTTGACAGTGTACATGAGAAAGCTGATGAATATACACACTGAGACAGATGATGCATTGGCAGACCTGTCACTGTCAAGGAGCATGATGATAACCTGCTTCAAATTGGCACGGGACATTGTGCAGAGCTTGGGGCCCATCCTTTAAGGTATGTAAATGATAGCCAGCTCCATGGCATACTTCGGTATCTACACAGAATGCAGCTTCTGGTAGCTGCAGTCTCAGCTTCCACCGTGGAAAGGCAGGAGCTATCCGACATTTCAATGCTGCAGTGGAAGTTTAGACTGAGGTCATCAGATACATGCTTGCTGACTTGCAGGGACAGGCAGTTGTCAGCCTGGATGCAGGGCTCAGTGTTTGACTGGGCATCCAACTGTCACAGCAGTGCAACAATATGTCTTTTAACAGATTTCTCAAATAGATAGAGAGTAAGATGAAGCAGAGAAAAGGTGCTTAGAACAGATGTTGATCATAAGTGGCAATCAGGTTCAATATGATTTCCAGGGGGAAGCGGAACGATAGGACTGCATTTAATGCTTCCCTGCTGATAGGTTTGAAGGTGATGGGGGTTGCAGGGGTGCGGTGCAGTGGACGCATGCTAAATCCAGCGGCTGGCCTGCCTGCTTCCTACAGTCATGCAGCACGGAAAAGGCCTTTTGGCCCATCCGGTCAAAAACAACCACCTAACCAGATCCAAAAACAGCCGCCTACCTGTCCGTCCCTTCCCCACCGCAATGATACCAGCAGCAGGATTGGCATCCGGCAGTCTGTCTGCCAGTGGGACAACTGAAGTCTTTTAAATCGACAATTAATCACACTTAAGCCCACGCTAGGCAGGTAGTCCAGCACGCTCCCCAGCAAGTGCTAATGGTGGGCAGGTAGAGGGGTGGGGTGCCTACTTAATTGCCTATGGGTCCATCAGAGGGCCTGCCCCAAGGTTGTAGCCCCCCCACCCCCCACCTCCAAACCCCAGGACGTAAATTCCTTGCTGACTTCCATCGCTGACCCCCAAACACTGACAAAATTCTGATCCAATGCTGTATGTCGCTTCATCATTCCAGTGCAATACCAGCAGTGGCCACCATTTGGCTGTTAAATGATTGCAGGGCAGCCTTCTTCACTTGGACGGGCTCCTTGCCCAACATTTTAGCAGGGGTGTGGGGACCATGGCATCCCATATAATTGAGCCCACTGAATAATTTTTTAAAAAATTTAGTGTATCCAATTCACTTTTTCCTGTTAAGGGGCATTTTAACGTGGCCAATTCACCTACCCTGCACATCTTTTGGGTTGTGGGGGTGAGACACACGCAAACACGGGGACTGTGTGCAAACTCCACATGGACAGTGACCCAGAGCCAGGATCGAACCTGGGACCTCGGTACCGTGAGGCAGCAGCACTAACCACTGCACCTCCGTGCTCCCCTTGAATCATTTAATTGGTCCTTCACAGAAGGAGGCCATTCAGCCTGTTGTGACTGCTGGCTCTTTGCAAGAAGAATTCACCTGATTCCAGTCACCCGCCTTTTCGCCGTAGACCTATAAATTCTTTCCTCTTCAGATAATTATCCAATTACCTTTTATCATTATTGAATCTGCCTCTCCCACATTCTCAGTCGGTGCATTCGCGATCCTAACCACTGTCTGCAAGGAAAAGCTTTTCCTCATGTTGCCTCTCTTTTTGTAAATCATTTCAAATCTGGGGCAAAATTCTCCGGTATCGGCGCGATGTCCGCCGACCGGCGCCAGAAACGGCGCAAATCAGTCCGGCATCGCGCCGCCCCAAAGGTGCGGAATCCTCCGCATCTTGGGGGGCCGAGCCCTAACCTTGAGTGGCTAGGCCCGCGCCGGACTGATTTCCTCCCCGCCAGCTGGCGGGAAAGGCCTTTGGTGCCCCGCCAGCTGGCGTGGAAATGACGTTGCCGTGCGGCGAATGCGCGGGAGCGTTAGCGGCCGCTCACGGCATCCCCGTGCATGCGCTGTGGAGGGTGTCTCTTCCACCTCCGCCATGATGGAGACCGTGGCGAAGGCGGAAGGAAAAGAGTGCCCCCACGGCACAGGTCTGCCCGCGGATCGGTGGGCCCCGATCGCGGGCCAGGCCACCGTGGGGGCACCCCCCCGGGGCCAGATTACCCCGCGCCCCCCACCCCCCCCCACCCCAGGACCACGCCGCCTTGTCCCGCCGGTAAGAGAGGTGGTTTAATCCACGTCGGCGGGACAGGCATTCTAGCAGCGGGATTTCGGCCCATCCGGGCCGGAGAATCACTGGGGGGGGGGCCCGCCAACCGGCGTGGCGCGATTCCCGCCCCCGCCGAATCTCCGGTGCCGGAGAATTCGGCAACCGGCGGGGGCGGGATTCACGCCAGCCCCCGGCGATTCTCCGACCCGGCGGGGGGGTCGGAGAATCTCGCCCCAGGTTCTTGACCAATCCACGATTGGGAAAAAAATTCTCTGTCTACATTTTTCAGACCTCTGATAATTTAAAACATATCTGTCAACTTCTCATAGAAGAACAGCCCCAACTTTCAACCCATCCACATAAATGGGATCCTTCTCATAAATCTTTTCTGCTCCCTCTCCATAGATTTCACATCCTTCCTAAAGTGTGGTGCCCAGAACTGGACTCAATGCTCCAGCTATGGTCGAACCAGTGCTTTAATTAAGCACATTCTCCACCTCCCCTGCCACTTTCAATCACTTGTACATTTAGATCCCCAGATTCCTCTGCTCCTGCACTCCTTTTAGAATTGTACACTTTATTTTATATATATTTTTTTTCTTATTCGTTCATGGGATGTGGGCATCGCAGGCTGACGCAGCATTTATTGCCCAACCCTAATTATTCTTGAGGGGAAAGTTAAGAGTCATTACGTTGCTGTGGATCGGTAGTCACATATAGGCCAGAGCAGGTAAGGATGGCAGATTTCCTTCCCTAAAGAACATTAGTGAGCCAAATAGTTTTTTACGACAATCGACAATGGTTTCATGGTCATCATTAGACTTTTAATTTCAGATTTGCTTCTGAACTGCTTTGACCCATAGTACTTCCAGCCAATCCAAGGACAAGATCTCACATATCAAAAGTGAGCGAGCCACGACCTGTGGGGGACACCTTAGAGTCGCGGACCCTCTCCAGGTTATGAAGAGCTGGCTGGTGAGGAGAGGGATTGTTCCATTACGAAAAGCAAAATTGGCCTCCCCAACAAGCTAGTGAAGGTGCTACCAGTATTCATCGACAACGTGTGGACAACAAATATGTGTGATCTTTAATACAGGAACCTGCTTAGTCAGTCTCTAATTCTCTCTAATCCAGGTACCAGTAAGAAAGGAGGGAGGCCTTCCTCGAGAAGAAGTCTCACCCCAGCCCCCAGACAACCTCTGAGGAGGAAGCATTCGTAGCCTCAGAGGAAAAACTTTCACTGCATTCACCTGCAGTCTTCGCCATTGCAGATATACACACCATGGGAGGCCCTTGTTCTAGAATAAACTTGGGCTCACAGTCTGGTGATCACCTCACAGATGAGGGTCCAGAGCAGGAGGAGGCAGTGACAGTTAAGGTCTCTGACACTCGGAGGACTACTGGAGACCAGGCCTCTGCTGAGACTACGTCTGTTGCCGAACCTCTGGCATCAGCCCCAAGAGACATGTTGGAAATCCAGAGACTGGCAAGGGAACACCAGGCAGATTTGTCAGAAATAATCAGCAAACTGGAACAAGGGAGAGGAGAGTCCGTCCACGTTCTGCCTGATGTTGTGACTCCGGCACACAAGCGCATCGAAGTCTCCATGGTGGAGACGGCCTTGAAGATCCATATCCGGCCGTTTCTGTCGGTTTTGCACTCGGACCTACACACCATAATTCCAGCCTTGGATGCGTTCCAGAAGTAGATAGACAAGATAAGGATAGGCGTCTCGACCTCCCTTCAGTAGCCCCTTGCCCTCAATGAGTCAGGGAGGAGCCATTGGGCACCTAAATGGAGGAGGACCTCCAGCCAGGCACCCCGGGGGACATCCACCGAGGAAACTTCAAGGGTACCCTGCTGCTCCATCTCTCCACTGCCGGTGACCCCATCAACTCCAGCAGGTCATACTGAGGAGGATGCACCTGCACCAGAGTAGGAAGCCCACAAGTACTTAGATCACCAGAGAACCTCAGCCAAAGTAATTTCAGACTGTGCATAGCAGTCAGCTTCCATCTCTGCTGTGGCTAGAAGGCTGCACCTAGAACTAGCAATAGGGTAAGAAGAATTAAGAAATTTTGAATGCATACTGGCAGCACAGGTGTTCACTCATTTCACTTCTGTTGACATATTGCATTAATCCTTCTCCAGGTCACATGGATTCATTTTATATTCAATTTGCTACAATGTCCCGCAGTCATTTAAGGATCCAAAATATAACCCCAATAATGTGCAATCTGGATCACCAGTTGCATTCATTCTCTCACAATCTCAGCACAGTGAGTTGCCTTTATTTCCACATCTGCAACATCAGGAAAGGTGTATTGTCTGTGAGACTGATGATAGCTAATACGCCCGTCAGCCTTAAATCTCAGGCAGAGTTTATTTGGGCTGAGGAGACGTCATAAAGGTCAGTGACCATCCCACTGCTGTTGCACTGATGTCAGTTGGTTGTGGATGGCATGGGTAGTCGTCGCAATTATAATTGTTATAATTGTTTCTTCAAAATGTAGTTAGCAATGGCGCTTAATTTATGAGATTGAGTTGATGAAAACAGTAGTATCAAACCTCAAACCACATAGCCTTCCATGCTTTTCTGCACGTAGATCTTGCCTCCACTCTTCTGGCTGAACGTCATTCCATGCTTACTTCCCACCATCCCCATGCATGACACTGAGCTCGGGAAGTACGGAGCAATCTGGAATATTGTAAATGGGATTAGAATGTGTGACATCAAAGGTGTGTACTCGTCATGATGGAGCCGTCTCCTTACCTGTGACAGTCTTGCATTTCTCCTGGACGACGGTTTAGCGGTGCTTTACATAATCCCTGTGTGAAAGTTCGGCACACTACTCGATCTGGAATTCTTTGCCTGACAGTGCTCTCGTTGACCTGTGCTATCGAGAAAGAAATGGCCCTTGTGAGCTGGATCACGTCAAGGATTGTCATGTTCTGAAAGGCAATTTGTTTGCAAATCTCCTCAGTCCTCAGCAGGGTCTATGAAGGGAAGATGTTGTCATTGGCTGCTGTGTCAATGCTGACTGGGCCGTGTTTCTCACTAATGCAAAGGTCATTCAGGACAGGAGCCTGTCAGGCATCTGATGATTGCAGGGTCCTGAGTATTTGTTACTGTTCAACCCATTGTCCTGGTGAAAAACTCTCTGTGAGAAAAATGCAAACAAATCTCGCAGCTGCACGATGTAGAATTAAAGGTTACTGTGTCCTGATATGCAAAGGGTAATTAGGGGTTGGTAGTACGATGTTGCCTCTGCATTATGCATTCATGAGATCTGACGATGGGAGAAATGTGGTGCTCCGAACGATGCTCTCTCTTAAGACATCCGAGTGCAAATTATTGAAGAATGTTATTTGTGCTCGGGCCACTTTACTAACCTGGTGTCATACTGACATGAGTGTATCCATTTGTGAATTGGCTTTTGAGTCACTTGAAAGCTGCCATGCACACTGACTTGGTGAGGCCATGGTTGAAAAGGCTATAGCATGTGGAGTTGCTTCAGGATCTACGCAAAGAAACTATAACTCACATTCCACATGTTGCCAAGGTTACTATATCTTCCAAGGATGACCCCATTGTTAGTGCATAAGGTGATTAATGCTATTTCCATAAGCATTGTGCTTACATTGAGATTTGTGACCATTCCTGAGATGTTCAACTTGAGACTTAGGGGGCAGGATTCTCTGAAATTGGGGTTATGTCCCCACGCTAGCGGGAAAACTGGCGCCAACGACTCCGGTGTCAATGGCCCCCCCAAGGTGAGGAATTCTCACCTTTCCAGGGGGCTGGGTGGACGCCGGAGGGGTTGGCGTCGCTCCAATTGGCACCGAAGGGACGGCGCAAGTTCGCGCATGCGGGGAGCGGCCGACGTGATCTCGCGCATGCATGGACCAGCCGGCATATTTCCGCGCATGCACGGGGGGTTTCTTCTCCGCACTGGACCCCGGGAAATATGGTGGAGCCCTACAGGGGCCCGGAGTGGAGGAAAGAGGTCCCCCCCACGGAACAAGCCTGCCCGCAGATCGGTAGGCCCCGATCGCGGGCCAGGCCACCATGGGGGCCCCCCCCAGCGGTCGGATCCTTCCCGCGCTCCCCTGAGGACTGCCGCCGCATTCTCACCTGCCAGGTCCCGCCGTGCGTGAGGTGAGTAATTCACGCCGGTGGGACTGGGCAAAACTGGATGGCCGCTCGGCCCGGGGAATCGCCGGGGGGGGGGGGGGGGGGGGTGTGGGGGGGGGGGGGGGGGGGGGCGCTGTCAATGGCCCCAACAGGCGTCGTAGGAATCCCGCCGCCCCCGGAAAACGGCGACGTAGAATAGGGCAACCAGTGTCAGGGGTCGAGACGGTGGGGCGGGATTCGTGCCTCCCCAGGGAATCACCGAAGCGGCGGGGGGGGTCACAGAATCCCGGCCAAAGTGTTGTTCCATCCCATATATTGAAGATTGAAAGAAACTTCAGATAGTGACAATTTGTATTCACCCTAATCCTCCTGGAATCTCTTAGTTATAAGGTTGTCAGGGGCTGTCACAACTTCCACGTTGTACCCATGCAATGGCATCCTCATGTCTGAATTCTCACCCTCTTCAGACCCATCCTCTTCAATCTTTCCCTCGTCCAGGAGAGATGCCTGGCTGCAGAATGTCTCCTTCAGGCAACACATCCTACGTTTGCAGCACAAGGTTGTACAGGACACAGTAAAACAGCGATGGTGCATGACACTATATGTATTGGAGAGCCCTGATTGATTGGTCCAGAAACTCATCTTCAGGAGGCCAAACATTTACTTTATTAAGGACTTGTGTAAGAATGTGCTGCATTGTATCTCCCCTCAGGTGCACTATGTGCTTTATGAATGGATGTCATTGGCCATGTCTCCTGGGGCTACTCCTTGTGCCTGAGGAGCCAACACTGTAAGTTGTCATGTGAGAGTACCATTAAGAAATGGATGTTTAAGAAATGTACCTTTAAGAAATGGGTGTTTGTCAGTGATGTCAGAGTGTGGATGGAGCTGGGATGGCTGTCAGCTTTTTACTTTCGTTTTAAGCTTTTTGCTGCAGGGTGTGTTTTAGTTTTGTTTTCATTGTTGGAGCTGAAGCCAGCCAAAGGAGGTGTACTGCTGTTTTCTCTGCCATGAAAAGACTATCTCTTGATCATTTGGTGAATTCACAAATATAAATGTTCTCAGTATTGAATGTAAACTTAATGTGCTTCTGTTAAAAGGTGCATCTTTTGTCTTCTGGATGTTGTTCGGGAAGTTATGAAGGCTTACTTAGTGTTGTATTCTTTGGGGTTGTATTTGTATTAATAGTTGCTAAGATGTTCACTGTCTGTTTTAAAAAGGTTAACTTGAGTTCATAGACTAAACATTGTTTTGCTTTAAAAAATACTTTTCCATTTCTGCTCTACCACACCTGTAGAGTGGGCCGTGTGCTCCCCATACCACAATCTATTAAAAGTTGTGGGTCAGGTGAACTCCATGATACACTTTGGTGTTCTCTAAACCCTGGCCCATAACAAAGTGCCAAAGGCCCCTAAAAGATCTGTGGCACCTGCGAGTGAGTCAAGAATCATTAAAGCTCCCTGTGTACCTAGCACAAATGTGCAGGATCTGGGGGCGAAATTCTCCGTTATCGGCGGAAAGTCCGCCGATCGGCGCAAAAAACGGCGCAAATCCGACTTGCGTCACGTCGGAAAAATGGGTCGATAGTCTCCAGCCCAAAATGGGCTAGCAGCGACGTAACAGGATCCAAGTGGTTCACGCCGTGCAGCGCGTATGACGGCTTATAAGGCCGCGCTGCTCCCCCCCACCTGACCGGAACACCCGACCGCAACACCCGACTGGATGGCTGGCCATCGCTCAGCCCCGAGGTTCGAGTCACGCGATGTGGAGGCGCTCCGGGACGCGGTGGAGCAGAGGAGGGACGCCCTGTATCCCGGGCACAGCCGCAGAGTTGCCCCACGCCACAGCCGGCGTCTGTGGAGGGAAGTGGCAGAGGCCGTCACCGCTGTGGCCCTGACACCACGGACAGGCACCCAATGCCACAAGAAGGTGAACGACCTCGTCAGAGCAGGCAGGGTGAGCCTCCCCATGTCCCCCCCTCCCCATATCCCCCTCCCCCATATCACCCCCTCCCCCATATGCCCCCTCCCCCATATACCCCCTCCCCCATATCCCCCTCTCCCCCATATCCCCCTCCCCCATATCCCCCTTTCCCCCATATCCCCCCCTCCCCCATATCCCCCCGTCCCACATATCCCCCTCCCCCATATCCCCCCCTCCCCATATCCCCCCTCCCCATATCCCCCCTCCCCCATATCCCCCATATCCCCACCTCCCCCATATCCCCCCTCCCCCATATCCCCCCTCCCCCATATCCCCCCTCCCCATATCCCCCCTCCCCCATATCCCCCACATCCCCCCTCCCCCATATCCCCCCTCCCCCATATCCCCCTCCCCCATATCCCCCCTCCCCCATATCCCCCATATGCCCCTCCCCCATATCCCCCCTCCCCCATATCCCCCATATCCCCAAGTGAATCCAGCCCTAACCTTAACCTCTGGCGTGCATTCATATACCTGCCTAACACTGTTGCCTTTTACCACTGCCCCCCCCCCCACAGGAGAAGCGCGCACACAACAATAGGGAGCATGTGAGGACTGGAGGAGGGCCCGCTGATGAGAGGCCACTGACCGTACACGAGGAAAGGGCCCTGGAACTGGCTGGCGGACCTGAGGACCGGGAGGTTGCTGATGCAGAGGTCGGGGGCGTACTAGCGAGTGAGCCACTGACAGCCCGTCCCCATATCCCCCCTCCCCTATATCCCCCTCCCCCGTATCACCTGATCACTGCCTGATGTCTAACCATGCATGCTTCATTGTGTATCGCAGAACCAAACGTCCAGGCACCCATCCCCGCAGATGCAGACCGCCCGCAGGATGCCCCTCGGAGACCACAGGAGACGGAGAGACCCGCACCCTCCAGCATGCGACGCCATCAGGATGCCACTCGGAGACCACAGGAGACGGAGAGACCCGCACCCTCCAGCATGCGACGCCCGCAGGATGCCCCTCGGAGACCACAGGAGATGGAGAGACCCGCACCCTCCAGCATGCAACGTCCGCAGGATGCCCCTCGGAGACCACGGGAGACGGAGAGACCCGGACCCTCCAGCATGCGACGCCCGCAGGATGCCCCTCGGAGACCACGGGAGATGGAGAGACCCGGACCCTCCAGCATGCGACGCCCGCAGGATGCCCCTCGGAGACCATGGGAGACGGAGAGACCTGGACCCTCCAGCATGCGACGCCTGCAGGATGCCCCTCGGAGACCACGGGAGACGGAGAGACCCGGACCCTCCAGCATGCGACGCCCGCAGGATGTCCCTCGGAGACCACGGGAGACGGAGAGACCCGGACCCTCCAGCATGCGACGCCCGCAGGATGCCCCTCGCACACCACGGGAGATGGAGAGACCTGGAGCAACAGGGAGACGACACCCCCGTCACGTGCGGGAGCGACCACCCAGCGACGAGAGGGGCAGCCACAGGCCCTGTCACATCCGAGCCAGGACACCACTACCCAGGACACCACTACCCAGGACACCACTACCCAGGACACCACTACCCAGGACACCCCTACCCGGGACAGCACTACCCAGGAAGACGAAATACCGGACAGTGACAGTGACTCAGAGTGGATGGGTGGAGACGAACCCCCACCCCAAAGTGCCATGGACTCAGAGTGGGGCGAAGAGCACGACACAACGCCACTGCTGTCACCAACACCCTCCACCATCGCAGAAACACTCACCACGGTTGGGCACTTTAGTGATGAGGCGTCTGGTACACTCACTGGTGCGCACAACACAGCCGTCCCGGTACAGCAGGTGGAGGTAGGAGCAGCAGAGGGACCGGGCGGTCGGAGGGCAGCCCAGCCCAAGCGAACATCTGCCGCCCAGATGGATCCCGGGTTCCTGCAGTTACCACACCCACACATAGATCCGATGCAACCACCGACCCGGAGACGAGTGAAGAGGGTGACGGGTGGCTTGCGGCGGCTGCGGTCGCAGGTGGAGGAGTCCACCCGCATCCAGGAGCTGGGAGTGGTGCCGGTCATGCATGCCACCCAGGCCGACACGGCACGGGTGGCGTCCGCGGTGGAGGCAATGGGTGCGACAGTGTCAGACATGGGGAACGGTTTGCGAGGCCTGGGGCCTTCCGTGCAGGCGCCGTCTGTGGCCCAGGAAATGGCTGCCCTCTCACAGGAGGCCATGAGCCAGTGCCAGCGCCAGATGGCAGAGGCGCTCAACGCCATAGCCCAGTCTCTGCAGGCCATGGCCCAGTCTCAGCAGGCCATGGCCCAGTCTCTGCGGGCCATCGCTGAGGGCATCGGCGCCAGTGGCCATGTGCGAGCCGGCGTCGCACTGTCACAGACAGGGTTTGCCAACCCCCTGGGCTCCATGGCTGCAAACCTGCAGACCCCTGTCGATAGCAGCACGGGCCTCCAGGACTGGCAGCGCCAGATGTCGGGGGGGCGTCGGATTGCCAGTCCGTTCGCATCCCCCACCCATGTAGAGGCCTGGGGGCCATCGGGCACCCCGAGGGAGGAGGAGGTGGTGTGGTCCGTCCCGGCTCCCTCTGTAGGGGAGGTCCCGGTACACCGCGACACCTTGGACTCCCCCCCTTCCGTCCCAGGTGCATCGGGTGGGCAACGGGCAGGACAGGCTGGCAGCTCGCCATCCCAGTCGCCCGGGCCGCAGCCTGGCCCATCTAGGCCAGGACGCCCCGGGAAACGGCCGCCAAAGGGATCCAGTGTCAAAGGGCAGGAATCACAGGAGTCCACCTCCAGTTCTGCTGTACCGTCTGGGGAACCACGTAGACGTAGTCAAAGGACCGTAAGGCCAAACAATTAGACACTGAGTAAGTTTGCACGGGTGCAGGGCACAGATGATTTTTAGGGGCTAGGGCACGTGCACGAACTCATTTGGTTATTAAAGTCAATGTTACACCTACAGAAGCTGCCTTTGTGCTCTGTCCAAAGTGTGCGGGGGTGTCATGTACGTTGAGCGCAAGTGTGTGTGTGAGGGGTAGTCTTACCTCAACCCCAGGTGAGTCTGCCCCCTTCCCCCTGGGCCGCCATCAACATCCCTCGGGCAGAGGACGGGACCGTGCGCTGCAGTGTCACAGCCGCATGCAGGGATGGTCCGGGTGGATGGTGGTACTGTGGCCATGGGTCAGACATAGTCCAACGATGTAGAGCCAGGAGCTCATCGCAGGGCGGGTTGTCATCATCCTCCATGGCCTGCGATAGACACGCGTCCACCCGCAACTGTGTGAGCCCGGGCCGTTGTGCCGCAGGTGGATCGGCAATGGGGGGGGGGTGGTGTGGCATGCGGGTGGGGTGGGTGTGGTTGGGGAGGGGTTGAGGGTGCTGGGTGGGTGGGTGGGTGGGGGGTGTGGGTGGTCTGCTGTTGCCATGGTGTGCGGTCTGTGGCCATACTACCCGATTCCCACGCCCATCTAGTCAGTGAAGCGGGCATCTATCTGTCTGTCCCGTGCCCGCTGGGCCAGCCGGTAACGGTGGACAGCCACCCGCCTGTGTCTACCCCGTCTGCCCTGACCATTGCCCCCATCCCCCTCGTCTGGGGAGGACTGGGCCTCTTCCTGCTGCTCCTCCACTCCGCCCTCCTCTGCCTGCGGTACATCGCCCCTCTGCTGGGCTATGTTGTGCAGGACGCAGCACACCACAATGATGCGGCCGACCCTATCTGACCGATACTAGAGGGCGCCCCCAGAGAGGTCCAGGCACCTGAAACGCATCTTCAGCACGCCAAAGCACCTCTCGATCACTCCCCTTGTCGCTACATGGGCATCATTGTAGCGGTTCTCCGCCTCATTGCGTGGCCTCCGTATAGGCGTCATCAGCCACGATCGCAATGGGTAGGCCCTGTCGCCCAGCAACCAGCCCCTCAGCCGGGGATGGCGTCCCTCGTACATGCCGGGGATGGATGACCGCGACAACACGAATGAGTCGTGTACACTGCTTGAGTGACGGGCGCAGACGTGCAGGATCATCATGCGGTGGTCGCAGACCACTTGTACGTTCATCGAATAGGTCCCCTTCCTATTAGTGAACACGGCCCTGTTATCTGCAGGTGGCCGCACGGCGACGTGCATCCCATCGATCGCGCCCTGGACCATGGGGAACCCGGCCACGGCAGAGAAGCCCACGGCCCGGGCATCTTGGCTGGCCCGGTCCACGGGAAGCGGATGTAGCGGTGCGCCATGGCATATAGGGCATCTGTCACTGCCCGGATGCACCGGTGCACCGATGTCTGCGATATGCCGGACAGGTCCCCACTCAGTGCCTGGAATGACCCCGTTGCATAAAAGTTCAGGGCCACCGTAACCTTGACGGACACGGGGAGAGGGTGTCCCCCGCCAGTGCCACGCGGTGACAGGTGTGCCAGCAGGTGGCAGATGTGTGCCACGGTTTCCCGGCTCATCCGGAGTCTCCTCCTGCATTCCCGGCCCGTGAGGTCCTGGTATGACTGCCGGGGCCGGTACACACGGGGCGCCCTCGGGTGCCTCCGTTGCCGTGGGGCCGCGACGTCCTCCTCCCCCTCCTCGTCCTGTCGGTCAGGTGTCCCTCCAACCTGGGCGGCTGCCGCCTGCCCCTCTGCGGCAGCCTGCGCCGCCTCTCTGGCACGCTCCTCCTCCTCCTCCTCCTCCTCATCCAGGGCAACATAGACATGAGCGGCTGCCACCACGGCGGCCAACATCGCTGGATGATCTGAAAACATGACGGCCTGGTGGGGGGGAGGGGAACGACGACCTGTCATCATTGCCCATATCCCCTCCTCCCCACAGCCAGGTGGCATGGACCGCATGGGTCCAACTGTTGGAGGCTGGCACCTGGCCAGGTGGACCAACTCACTTGCCCTCCCATCCCCCTCCTCGGCAAGGACCCCCCCCCCCCAACCTCCACCCCAGCACGGACCCCTCCCAACCTCCACCCCGGTACGGACCCCCCCTCCCCAACCTCCACCCCAGCACGGACCCCCCCCCAACCTCACCCCGGCACGGACCCCCCCCCCAACCTCCACCCCAGCACGGACACCCCCCCAACCTCCACCCCGGCACGGCACGGACCCCCCCCCAACCTCCACCCCGGCACGGACGCCCCCCCCCAACCTCCACCCCAGCACGGACTCCCCCCCCAACCTCCACCCCAGCACGGACCCCCCCCAACCTCCACCCCGGCACGGAACCCCCCCAACCTCACCCCGGCACGGACCCCCCCAACCTCCACCCCAGCACGGACCCCCCCCCAACCTCACCCCGGCACGGACCCCCCATCCACCTCCCCGGCACGGACCCCCTCCCAGCACTCCCCCGGAGCCCAGCATACTCTAACCACGCCCCCCCCCACTGCACACACACACACACACAACCCGAGACACACCTCTCCTCACGCATTCAGACTGCGGCCACGCCATTGCCTGCCCAGAGCCAACCCCCCAGGCCATCACTCACCTCCACGCTGGTCGGCGTGAGCCTGGAGCACCGGGTCACGCCGATAAAAAGGAGGTTTAATTTACGTCGACGTGAACGGTCATCACGTCGACTGGACTTCGGCCCATCCGGAAGGGAGAATATCGGCAGGCCGAAAATCGGCTGCCTTGCGCAGACCCGTGACATTCTCCGCGGCAGCGGCGACATTAACGCCCCGCCGACTTTTCTCCCTTCGGAGACTTCGGCAACCGGCGGGGGCGGGATTCACGGCGGCCAACGGCCATTCTCCGACCCTCTGGGGGGTCGGAGAATGACGCCCCTGATTTCCGTGATCACAAATTACTTGCTTGTTCAGAGAATTAAACCCTATTTGATTTATAGGCTGTTACCAGCGAGCTCTCAAGGCCACATGTGTGGATACGGTGCCATGAATGTGTGGGAAACCTAAGTTTCAGCAACTTCAACAGCCCTGTTAGCCTGGTGTGGGCAGCTGCTGCATTTCGAATAGGATAAAAGGGTCATGAGATTGTGGAAGTTTTTTATAGAAACGGGGAAATGCGAGGCTTATGATTATCATTTAAAATTGTTTATAAAGCTAACATAGGCTAACTTCTGCAAATGAGTTAATAGTGGGTGATTGATTGTAGATCAGGCAACAACTAGTTAAAGGTTAAGCAGCAATTGGCTTTTTCCTCCCAGTTTGTGACCTTTTTGATTACACACATGTAAAGGTGTTTGCTTAAGACTCAAGGTAAGGACATGTCTTAATGCAATAAACTGATTATTGCTGTTTGTTCAGAATATCATTAAATAAATAGCCGATGGCAGGTTGTAAATACCTTTACATAATGGTTGCTTGGCGGAACCAGGGACAGGTGGGAGATGTGGGTCCTTTCAATTGTACGAAGCTCCACGTACACTGGAACAGACAGATGTTGCTGAAACAAGCAGATGTTGGAGGAGATTGGCCCAACTTGCTGTTGGAACCTTCGTGGTCCAGGGCGGGTTGGCAGGGGTGAAAATAAACCAATCATGGTAGCCAATTGTGGGCTGTTGCTATCAGAGACATGAGACAATCAGCAAGTGTGTACATAGCAGGGCGGGAAGCAGAGACCTACTTAAGCACAGCGTTTGTTAAGCTCAAGGCTATCGCTGTAGACGGACAATGATGGAGGATAACCTGGTCAGCTATCTGAACAGAGAGAAGACAAGGACGGAATGGTGGGGCTGTACTTTGAAGAGCGTTAGAGGAACCTGCTGTTGTCCAACTCTCTGCTTCTGTAACTGACCAGATGTCATGTGGAGTATCTTTCTCACCAGATTTTATTCAGACGTATGCATGTGGGAGCTGTTACCATAGAATGGCATACAGACAGACTACCCAAACAATACATTACACCAGTTAGTATACCTTCAGGTTGTCATGCAAGTAATTTACAAATACCAATCAGAAGTTTGTATTCATTTTACGATATCAATACTCAATCACAACTAATCGTTCTGATTACCTCATTTGTCTCCTATGATTGTAGCTAACCAATTGCAGCATCAAAATGCTCACCTAATTGCAAAACTAAAAAGCACATGTACATAATTATCAATATGAAGGCATGTATACATTGTTACAAAAGATCTAACTGCTTGCAGTTGATTACCCTCTTGTGGTTTACCAAAGTTCCCCCGGCCTTTGTTCACCTGGTTTCTGACAATTACCAGCAGTTTCACAGGAGCTTCACTGGCTGGATGCTAGGTTTGTGATGCGGAGCGAAACCAACAACGCGGGTTCAATTCTCGTACCAGCTGAGATTATTCGTGAAGGCCCCATTTTCTCAACCCCGTCCCTCGCCTGAGATTAAATCATCAGCAGTTAGCTCTCAAAGAGGAGAGGAGCCTGTGGTCCTCTGGGACTGTGGCGACATTTTATTTACTATTGTTTTCCTGGTTCCTGTCAATCGCCAGCAGTTTCATTGTTGCAATAATTTCAACCCTTTCAAAGTGGGATTGGGGAAACTGGGCCTGTATTTTCTGGAGTTTCGAAGAATGAGAGGTGATCCCGTTGAGACCTACAAAAATATGAAAATGTATAGACAGGGTAGCTGCAGGTAAGGGGTGTTGCTCTGTTTCGGTCCCAACAGCGTCGCCAATACTGTGGGTATTTCTATTTATCTTAGTGAACCACAAGCCTTCCCTTATATCGATCAAATGACCACACAACCAGTTAGTTAGTTCAAAAGATGGTTTATTTACATACGCAAGAGTTATCTCAACATGCAAACACAAATATTTACTATGAGTTAAACTACACCTATCAGTTACAATAACCTATACTTAACTTCAGGGCGGCTGGCACTGTGCAAATGGATAAAGGCCTTTATCTGGATTTCACTTGGCTGGTTCGAAGGAAGTGGCTCTGTCTCTGCTGGGCTCATCCGTCAGGTAGCGATCATTGGCCTTGAACTTAGCTGGCTGTTCCTGCTGCAATTGGGTGTCACAGGCCAGATCCAAAAGAGACAGAACACATGGCTGTGTCCTCTTTTATCCCTCTGGGATTTCGCGCTCTTTGGGGCGGTCCTTAACCTTGGACCCAATACTTCGACAGGGCTCAGATCACCCTCTTTGATTTCCCAAACTTTGAAGTGCAGTGAACAGTGAAGAGGATAGCAATAGACTTCAGGAGGATATAAACAGGCTGGTGGAATGGACTGACCCATGGCAGGTTAAATTTAATGCAGAGAACAGGGGGCGGGATTCTCTGATCCTGAGGCTGAGTGTTGACATCGTCGTAAACGCTGTCGCGTTTCTTGACGGCATCAACATGCCCTCAGGAGCAGCAATTCTGACCTCTACAGTGCGGCACTAGAGCGACCCACGCCGCTCCAGCTGCCGATCCCAGCATCAGATGGGCGCCGCAGGTCTGCGCATGCGCAGCGGAACCAGCGCGATTGTGCGCATGCGCGGTGGCTCACTTCTCCGTGCCGGCCCCGACGCAACATGGCTTAGGACTCCAGTGGCTGGCGCAGAACAAACGAGGCCCCCAGCCCGAGAGACAGGCCCACCGATCGGTAGACCCCGATCGAGGGCCAGGCCACAGCGGAGGCCCCACCATGGGTCGGACCCCCCTCCCCCCCCACCAGGCCACCCCCGGATGCATGCATGGCGAGGTCCCGCCGGGTAAGACCACACGTGGACAGCGCCGGCAGGACTCAGATTTTTTTTACGGCCACTCGGCCCATCCCGGGCGGAGGATCACGACCGGCGCTGCGCCGATCGCAGTGGCGCCAATGGCACAGATTCTCCGCTCTCCGGAGAATCGGCGGACTGGCGTCGGGCGGCGTCTCGCGATTCGTGCCCGGCCCGGCGATTCTACGTCCCGTCCTGGGCTGAGAGAATCCCGCCTAGGATATATGTGCAGGGATCATTGAAGTTGGTAGGGTGGCTGAGAATGCTATCAAAAAGCTCTGAGGGATCCTTGGCTTTATAAATAGAGGTGTAAAGTACAAAAACAAGTAAGTCATGCTGAACCTTTATAGTACACTAGTTTGGTCTCTGAAGTATTGAGCGAGATTCTTTGGCCTGCCCTTGGGGAACAGGCGGAATAGTACTTGGGCGGTCTCCAAGGCGATCGGAGGCAGCTAGGTGGTCAGGTTCCAGGCAGGGTGACACCCTGGAACTGCTGGTGTTGCCCAGGCACCCTGGCGGTGCCACCCTGGCGGTGCCACCCTGGCAGTGCCATCTGGGTTCCAGTCTGGTACTGCCAGGGTGCCCAGATCGCACTACCAGAGTGCCAGGCTGGCAGTGCTTAGGTGCCAGAATGGTGTTTTGCCCACGCCAGGAATTAGACATGGGAGTGCCCTACCATGTGAGGTGAGTTGGGGGGGGGGGGCTGAGGACCCCATGATAGGTGAGTTGGTGGGTCTCGTTGAGGGTCGGGAGATCAGGGCACCATTTAAAAATGGCGTCCTAATGTTTTCCTGCATTGGGAGCTCCGCTCATTTGTGCTCCTCAGTGCAGCCTTGGGGGGTGTTCCACACCAGGGATCAAAATGGCAACAGAGTGCCGTTAGATCGCGGGGTTGATTTGGCTAATCCCACCCAGAATCATTTTTTATTGTTTATAGAATCATAGAATCCCGACAGTGCAGAATGAGGCCATTCGGTCCATCGAGTCTGCACCGACCCTCTGAAAGAGAACCCTACCTAGACCCACTCCCCTCACCCTATCCCTGTAACCCCATTTAACCTGTGCCTCTTTGAACACTGAGGGGCAATTTCTCACCTAACCGGCACATCTTTGGACTGTGGGAGGAAACCGGAGCACCCGGAGGAAACCCATGAAGACACGGGGAGAACATGCAAACACCACACAGTTACTCAAGACCAAAATTGAACCTGGGTTCCTGGTACTGTGATGCAGAAGTCCTAACCACTGTGTGTCACACCCACTGACTTAAGATGGCTGCCAAAGGTCACCTGATATATTTACTATTGCAGGGTGCCCGGTTTTCTGAAAAGTTTCAATGTGAATTGAAATCAATGCCTCATGGAATTTCACACCTGCTGATGTCAGGAACTATTTTAAAAGGATTTACTGAGAGCTGCATTGGACCTCAGATTTTCCTTTCCTTAACACTGCCTCTCAAGTAGAGGCAAAGTCTATTGGGATAATAGCTACCATGCAAAGGTGCCCTGCATCAAGATGGATAATGGATATTCAGGGGTTAATGACTGGGACATCACAGAATCTAATCATCCCTTCCATGAAACTAAAGCCACGGATCAGCTGAGCAAATATCTTCCGAAATCATTATCAGGAGAAAGGGTCATGTGGCGTGAGCAACCATTTTTGAAATTTCTTTTATATGTAGCACATAAGCTGCTAAAACAGTAGGCTGGGGGGAAAAAAATCAGCTTATGAGGCAGTAATATTCTCGCTCAAAATCCAGCACAGAGATAGAGAATTTTTCATCCACAGGAAAATCAGGGACAGAAATTATCGCCCATTTTGGAAAAGATGGATTATGTTTTAAAAAGAAATTGTCTCCGGCAATTGCAGTTTTACATGGGTTTCATCTTCACACCTGGAACTTCAAGATCATTGTGGAAAATTCCTGCTGCAGCCACAGGTACAAGCGAAGGGCACATACGCAGCAAACTCTCAATTTCTTTTTAACTTACAGCATTGAGCTTTAATTTGGCTATGAAGGCTGTAGTATTCACAATGCCAGGGTCCCACGGTTCAATTCCCCGCTGGGTCACTGTCCGTGCAGAGTCTGCACGTTCTCCCCGTGTCTGCGTGGGTTTCCTCCAGGTGCTCCAGTTTCCTCCCACAGTCCAAACACGTGCAGGTTTAAGTGGATTGGCCATGCTAAATTGCCCTTGGTGACTAAAAAGGTTAGGAGGGGTTATTGGCTTATGGGGATAGGATGGAAGTGAGGGATTAAGTGTGTCAGTGCAGACTCGATGGACCAAATGGCCTCCTTCTGCACTGTATGCTCTATGTTCTATAACATAAATTTTGCATTCTTGTGAGTTGTAAAGGTCGAGAAGCAGGTTTACCTTTTCAATTTTTAACAATATTTTTCCCTGGGTGCATTTTTACATCAATAAAAACGAACCCATTTGTGTATTCACCTCAAGAAAGTCTGCCGGATCAGCATCCTTGCAGTTAGCGCATGAATGGTTAGGCACAGACTTTGATTACATTCCTTCACCATTCTAAATTCACAAAAATAACCCTGTTACCATCAGACTTGGAGCGGCACGGTAGTGGAATCATTTTATATGCCTCCTCACATAGCCATAACAGTTGTCAAACACTCACTCTGTAATTTGTAGGAGGCTGAGCTGGTGCAGCTGATCCTGTGTTAGATCTCCTTGTCAATAGTGCCTTTTGAGAGAGGAAGCTGCCAAGGTATGAGAAGTGCTCAACATATTCCAGAGTCTGTTCTTCAGCACATTAAGGATGTGGAATATATGGGTGACCTGGTGTGGGTTGATATGAGTTTTGTGTTGGCAACAGTCAAGGACAGGTAAGTTTCATGTGTGCAGAATTAAAGAGGCTGAGAGTGGTGTGCAAATTTGGTGCAGAGCCGGCACCAACACTGCAGACATCCGCAAACTGTAGATTATGGGTGTGATTTAACATAAAGGTTTCTAAGTGTAAGTTCAGGTTGGTTTTGTGGATGTTTCTCCCTGGCTCTGTCAGCATGTTCCCAACCCCTATCTAACCACACTGTAGTGATCTGTATATCTGTGTATATATACAAGGGGTCAATGTAGATGCCATACAACTGAGCAAGCATTAGAGGGAGCATGAGAGAGGTATAAATAGAGACAGACAGGAAGTTAGAGGGCACTTCACAGGAATGGCAGCTGGGAGCAGAACACAGACAGGCAGCTCAGATGTAACATAGTTTAAGTGCTGGAGAGAGAACAAACTCACAATAAAGCATCTACTTCAACTTCAAGCCTATGAGCTTTATTCAGAGACAAGGAACAGCAGATGGTACCAGGAGACTTCAGAACGCTTATTATAAGATTACACAAGATGCTGACAAAGAAAGACCAAAGTGGCAAGAAAACTCCTACTGGACATTTGACGTGGGAAGACTTTGCTAATTCGATGATCTTTGTTGGAACCCCACCGCAGCTGAACACAACCGATAATTTAAGTACCAACTGGAAAAGATTTAAACCAATGTTCGATATGTATATCATAGCTAATGATTTAGAAGCAGCCTCAGAAGAAATGAAAATAGCACTGCTCATCGCAGGACATGAAGCTAGAGAAATATATAATTGCTTTAAATACTTGAAAGGTGAAGACAGCACCAAATAAGAAGTAATACTGTAAAAATTTGAAGAGTGCTGTATGGAATTGAAGAGTACTCTATGCTCAGAGACCAAATTGCACAGGGAATGAGTGATTGTCTCATGAGTGATTGAATCATTACCAGAACAGAAAGGGTTCAGTCTAGAAAACACGATTAAAAAGTCCAAATCAAAAGAAAAAAGTAACTTTAACATTTACAAAGAAAAAATGCTGAAATCCACTGTAAAATGGCGTCTCCGGGGAACAAACGACGAAAATCTGCGTCTGTGCATGCGCAGGAAACAGAAGCCGCGCATGCGCAGTTAAAATCATCCATTTTGCGTTCTGCGCATGCGCAGTTAGAAAAAGAAGATTTGGTCGCGGATCATTCTGCGCATGCGCAAGCCGCGCATAGTAAAGGAAGATCGATTTGCACATGCGCAATCAATTCCTACGTATGATGTCAAGCGCGTCATGATGTCAGAGGACTCGGACCACACCCACTTAAAATGGAAATGCCAGAAAATTCAAAACGAGAAACTTAAAGCTGTAAAACCCAATTTTCTTACCTCAAAAGACAGAACAATGCCTGAACTTATACCAGCAGTTGAAAATAACTTACACAACACCCTGGAAGAAGCAGTCTGCACCACCCAAAATGAAGAGAATGATAACAACTCCGAAACAAAAAGAAATGATTTGTCTATCGAGCAATACTACTCAGACATGGCTGAGTTATTCAGATATGCTGATCACAGCATCAGCAACACGGTTGCAAAGCTCAACACGACTCTTCTCATGGTAGATGATTCCAATATCATGATGCCATGGCAGATCGTCGATACATTGGATGACAGCAACCTGTCAATTATCCAAGAAGAAGACGGTGCCACACAGAGAGCACAGAACGACTCTGTTGAGAGAGCACAGGCTGACTCTACAGCGAGAACACTGCACGACTCCACAAAGAGAGCTATGACAGACTCCACAGAGAGAGCGATGAAGGACTCCACAGAGAAAGCAATGAAAGACTCCACAGAGAGAGCGATGAAAGACTCCATAGAGAGAGCGATGAAAAACTCCACAGAGAGAGCGATGAAAGACTCCACAGAGAAAGTGATGAAAGACTCCACAGCGAGAGCGACGCAAGCCTCCACAGACGGCTCGGTGACAGACTCAAAAATGGAAGCAAGCAAACACTCCATAGTGAACGCCACGCAAGAACAAGACTATGAAGGTCTATCCACCTTATCTGCGCAACCAGCAGCAGACTATGAATGTCTGCCCAGCTTATTTAAGCCACTAGAAGAAGACTATGAAAGTCTACCCAGCTCATTTAACGAACAAGAAGACACTGAATGTCTACCCGCTGTATGTGAGAATAGTGACAATGTGATCACAATCGACATACAGGATGTGCAGGATCATAGCGAGACTGACAGATCTCAGCCCGTCTGTACAGAAGCACTCAACAATCAGAGGAGGGCTACTCAAGGGTCCAGAGAGACCACGTCAATAGAAATCACGAAGATTTTGACTCCAGAAGAGGAGCACCAAGAGTCCAGAGAGACCACGGCAATTGCAATCTTGAAGATTATAACTCCAGAAGAGGAGCATCAAGAGTCCAGAGAGACCACGTCAATAGAAATCTTGAAGACACCATGGCCCACAACAAAATGAAATCGTGAAGATTTTGACTTCAGAAGAGGAGCACCAAGGCCAACAAGAAAATGATATCGTGAAAATTTTGACTCCAGAAGAGGAGCACCAAGGAAGCAAAGAAGAGGAATCAAATCCATCACAAATGACTGATGTCACCAACATCAATGCAACATCAGATCATTCTCATCATTATCTAGAAGAAACGCTCAATGTAACAGATACCACAAAGGACATTCACACCAATAACTGTGACAATGACTCAAATTATCCACACGGAACACTCATTGAGCGCAACAAGAACAACAAAAACCGCAAGGAGCACAGCAGAAACAAGAACAACAACAGCAACAACAAAAACAACATGAAGCGCAACAAGAACAAAAATAACCACAAGAAGCACTGCAGAAACAAGAACAACAACAGCAACAACAAAAACTACAAGCACAACAACAAAAACTACCAGAACAACAAACATAACAAGAAGCATCACAAAGACAACAACAAGCACGACAAGAACAATGATGAAAACAACAAAAACAGAAACACAAGCACGACAAGAAAAACAACAAGATCAACAACAACAAGAACGACAACAAAAACAACAAAGACAGACACGACAGAAACACCAACAATGAAATAACGACCTGTACAACATGGTACATCTTTGCACATGAAGGACAATGCCACAGCACACTGCAAAACAATGACAAGACTACAAACATGCCATGGATTGACAAAGAATATCACAGATTCACATCTGCTCCAGAACAAGCAAACACACCAGCTTTCAAGGCAGATGACACACTAAATCAATACCACAAGCACAAAAAAAAAGTCCACGTCAGTCAATATCTGTGGTTCAACCATTCAAACACCTCGGGATGACTTGTTGGTTACTTAACACACAAGAACACTGACGACATTCACAAAGGAGTTGCAATATCAAAATCACCACGTCAACAAAAAAAAAAAGAAAAAACTCACCGATCAAATTCATAAAGTTTGGACTCATAAATGTTTTTATTCAGATTGGACTCATAAATATCAATTGACTTTGTATAATAACCAATATCATCCCCACTTGTACAGATATATATATCATAAGTACTCTAACTGGTTTGTACAATTTTCTTTACCATCGTACAGAAAATATGTAAGACAAAAAAAGGGGGATGTAATGATCTGTATATCTGTGTATATATACAAGGGGTCAATGCAGATGCAATACAACTGAGCAAGCACGAGAGGGAGCATGGGAGAGGTATAAATAGAGACAGACAGGAAGTTAGAGGGTACTTCACAGGAACAGCAGCTGGGAGCAGAACAAAGACAGGCAGTTCAGATGTAACATAGTTTAAGCACTGGAGAGAGAACGAACTCACAATAAAGCATCTACTTCAGCTTTAAGACTACAAGCTTTATTCAGAGACAAGGAACAACACACACTTAGTCACTTCCTCGGGCCCTGGGAGCTTCTCAACGGGCTAGTCCACACTTAAAATTATTTTCATTACTCAGGAGCTGAAAACGCTGGCCAGACTGGCTCCTCAGTGATGGGGCAACCATTTTGAAAGGGTGCCCCGATCTCGAAGTACGTTTGAGGGTCCCCCGTACCAACCCCCCTTCTACCCATGGACAAATTCACACCCTGTACAAATGGGTAGTACCCTGCCATGGGGCCGATATATATGCCGTAGCTGGTTCGCATAGTTAAGTGGGCAGGAACATGATTGCGCGCCTTGCGAGATCCGGTTAGATCTCATGTGACACAGCAGCTGGCGGGAAGCCCTGGGGAGGCTTCCCCTGGCATTTATCGGCCACGTCCCTCTCCAATTCCACTCCAATTCCGGCCGGATATGGTCGTTAGATCGCGCCCTACATATGTATATGGTGATCGGTTTAGGTTTGGCATGGAGATGACTGAGGTTAAAGAGTTTCCATTTAGGTGGTATATAATACTGACACCAAAGGGCAGTTGATATTTGATATCCACTGTCCAGTAGATGTAAGTTACCTGGGGGCTATCACAGAACCATGCTTGACTCCAGTCTGAATTCTGACTGCATCTGTTTCAGATCTCCCTCTCAACGTATCTGCAGTCAGATTATCATGAATGCAGGGTTGTGATGCAGTTTCTTGGGCATCCAAATCTTTTGGGTATGTTATTGAATAAAATTGTTTGGAAGCATTTTTGTGGCTTTTATTTCAGGATTTTGGCTGAGAAGATGCGGTGGTGTTTTGCGGCAATAGATTGAAAAGTGGGTAATTGATTTGCAATGGTGATGGTGGAATGAGCTCTTGGAAAATTAGAACATTAGTGGGCAATCTACGGTAGCACATCTAGACTGAATTAGTCCTGGATTCTAGCTCCCTGGATCCTCCTCCTCTTTCTCCTGAGGTGACCTCTAATTCTCTGATAACAGAGGCCCACCCTCATGAAAGTAAGGTTGTGGAAGACTCAGCAGATAACAATCTACTTGCACACCCAGTCTGGTGAGTACCCAAAACCATCCCTCTTCTTGAGTGGTCCAGACAGCAGAATTGCTGCTTCAAGGATGCTGATGGTTTTCTCTGGACGTTCCTGGTGGCTGCATGGCTCTTGTTGGAGGTGTGTTGCCCTCACATGGTCAGGTACAGAGAAGGATCACCCACACAGAAGTTTAAAGGATTGTCTTTGTCACCTTTGGTTCAACCCGGGACCCAAAGATGGTGGGAACAGCTGACAAGCACAGAATGAATTCTGCGGCTGTCGTCAGGATAATGGCCACTCATCAACATGGTGAACTGGGCTATACTGCACTTTGATGGAGAAGTAACTCTTGTGGTTTCAGTACACCTCCCCATTTATATTTGGGCCCTGCAAAGCCATGCATGGGTAGTCAACGACTCACTGCACCATTAGAAACTCTGATACCATGGCACACCGCATGTACACACCTACTGCTTTTGTCCGGCAAGAGAGGGGAAGATGAATTCCCTTCTCTTGGTATGCGGGGCTTCTTTCACCACCCTAACACACTGATGGACATTGTACTGGGAAAGTTTGATTCTGCTGCCTGGTCCTGCCTGGAAGAATCCACCTCTGCAGAGGTTGATAATGGCCTGCATGACGCCTGGCAGCACCATCGTCACCCTGTTGTGTGACCTGGTGAAAGAGGTGGCACAGTTCAGTGACCACTCCCTTGCTGAATCATAAGCGCCTCAAAAACTGCTCTTGCCAGAGGTGTGAGAAGTTATGTAATTCCTGAAAACCATTGTTTGATAGAAACCCAGTTCTTCCGAAAACATTGCAAGAGCAAAGGTAAGTCAAAAGCAGCTCAATTACAAGTTTGATAGCTGGGAGAGGGCGTTAAAATGTCAAGGACAAAGTTCATTCATTCCACAGAGTTAATCGTTACAACATTGTTCAGTGATCAGTGTCACAGCAATGGACTCATTCACAAGAGTGCTGTCTGAAGCAACTGATGAAACTTGACTGGTTTAAGCATCTGCAAGTGTGGAAAAAATAAGGTTCAACAATCAGCACAAAAGGAACCTGTGTTGAACGATGGCTAGGTTGGCTGGTGAAATGCTGTTCATACCATTTTGTTCTGATCATTAACAATGCAGCTGAAGGGCGGCATGGCGGCACAGTGGTTAGCACTGCCACCTACAGCGTTGAGGACCCGGGTTCGATCCCGGCCCTGGGTCACTGTCTGCGTGGAGTTTGCACATTCCCCCCGTGTTTGCGTGGGTTTCACTCCCACAACCCAAAGAGGTGCAGGGTAGGTGGATTGGCCACACTAAAATTGTCCCTTAATTGGAAAAAATGAATTGGGTACTCGAAATTTTTTTAAAACCCCAAAAAACAATGCAGCTGAACAATTATTCCAGTCGAATGTGAAAGCTGAAAGGGACCAGTGAAGTCTAATAGTTGTAAAAATACTGGGCGGGATTCTCCGCCCCGCCCCGCCACATTTCTGCCCCGACCTGCCGGCGGGATTCTCCGTTACGCCGGCCGGTCAATGGGGTTTCCCATTGTGGCGCAGCCCCACGCTGTCGGAAAACCCCCGGGGCCGGCAAAACAGAGAAACCCGCCCACTGATTCCAATGACCACATAAATTTGGCTCTTACTTATTGCTGGAGACTGAATCGTATTCTTGGGGCTTTCTCTGTCCGTGTATTTAACTTGGTGATTGCATTTCGGAGCAGCAAGGAAACAATGGGGGAATCAATAACAATAATGTAGGTAGTGTCTGCAGAGCAACGTCCCGTGAAGCTATCAAAGATGTCTCTTACTTGGAGATGCTTCATTCCTGTCAAATAATATGCACTTAATGATACATTAGGAAAGAAATCCTTCATCTGAGGTGCAGAATGTGACCTATAAAGCACCGTAAGTGTGTGGACAATTGTCCTTTAAGATGTATCGCAATTTACTTCCAGAAATCAAAAAAGTACAAACAGATAAAAAGGAAATCTGTCAAACAACCAGCAATTTGTTGGTCCCGAGAGAATTAATCTTACATCAAAAAAAATTACAGTAGTATTTCTCTGCTTTGAAATAGTGCCACAGAAACTTTTACATCAACCTGAGAGAGCAGACTGGGGGCTGGATTCTCCATTCCCCAATGCCAAAATCGCGTTCGGCGACGAGGTGGAAAATCCCTGATTACGGAAAAATCGCGGGCAGCGCCGCTTTCGCGAGTATGGCGTATCCACGGCCTTGGGCAACAGCCTGAGGACCGCCCCGCGATGCTCCGTCCCCAACGGCATGGGACTCTCATGGGGGCAGGGCAGGAGGGTGCTTTATTCGGGGCTGGGGGCACTGTGGGGGGGGGGGGGAGGGGGGGGGTTGGGGCGGTCCGGGGTGCGCGAGCAGGCCGAAGGGGGGGGGACTACATTTGCGATCCGCGGGCTGCATCCACCATGAAGCACGGCGCATCCGCTGTAGGCCGTGCACATGCGTGGCCAAAGATATGGCAATGCACCGGGCTGTATCGGCAGCTAGAGCTGGGAGCTGGGAGCGGAGAATCCCACAACAGCTGTTGACACCGGGACTGAATTGGTGGTGTTCTACAACAGCAAAATTGATGCCGTGCCCAGATCAATCCACTGCACGTTAATGGGCCAGCACCAGCGCAACTTGGAACATGACTGATCCAATGAAAAACAGTGTCTTATTCGCTGGATTCGGGATTGACACTCAAGAGGCTGACAAGTTGCAGCCGCATAGAAGCACTCCGCACCCCACACATACTCACCCAGCCAACAAGGTGGCAGCAAGGAGAGCAGCACCCCGATTCACGGGCGCTGAGCTGGAAACCCTACTCAATGCAATGGAGGATAGGCGGGCCATCCTGTACCACAGGTAGGGAGGAAGTCACTTCCCGCCGCTGTGCACCGGGCCAGGACACAGGTGGGAGAGGTCATCAGCACCCTGCGCAACACCTCAAGGACCAGCCAGCTGTGCAGGAAGAAACTGCACAACCTCCTCATGATGGCCAGAGTGAGCAGGCAGCACTATGCCTCTGGCACTAAACACCGTCCCACGCACTCGTAACCCCACCCCTCCCTCCCTACCCAAGGGGGGAGACCGAACCCTCACCCTGCACCACCTGTCAATCCATACTGACCGCCATGGCCCGCTGGCCTGGCCGCAAAGGCCACCAGCTACCCATCCCCTCTCCTGTATGCATCTGACTGTCTAACACTTTGCATTTTCTGTCTCCCCCCACCACTGCCGCTCGATCATGTCCATGGTCGCTGCATGGACATCATTGTAGCAGTTCTCCATGTCTGTCCGTGGCCTTTGAATAGGCGGCATCAGCTACAGCTGCAGTGGATAGCCCCTGTCGTCCAGGTGCAAATACTCCAGCCAGGAAGGTGCCTCAAAGAGGCTAGGAACCATTCAGTGTGCCAGGACGAAAGCGGTGTCCACACTGCCTGGGCACAGATGTACATGATGCGTGGCTGATGGTCATACACAAGCTGCAAATTCATTGAGTGGAACCCCTTTTGGTTTGTGAAGACTGGCCTGTGTAATTGATAATCTGGAAAGATGTGTCATTTGAAACATGGAAGTCTGGGACTACCTGATTTAAGAAACATGAGAGAATGTAGGGAAAGATCCCATGAATGGTTAACAGCAGCTGCAAAGAGCAGGATTATAAAATGCAGATTCTTGCTCCCAAACAGGCTTAGCAAACACACAGGATTTTTGTATGAAGCTAAAAACAATGGTCCACACCTTCATTGAAAGTAACTATCTTAGTAAGCATCTGGAAAAGCATGGATGAGGGTTTCAGTTGAGCTAGGTGATAAATGTAAACCTTTCAAGTTATAACCAAGTGGATTTTTAGCATGATGCTAAAACCAATGATTCACACCGTCATTGAAGTAAAATCAGCAGATAGAAAAGAATGACTAGGGGGGCAAATATATTGGTGTGAAATTCTGCTAACACCAAGTAATGAAAGAAAATTGAAGACTATCAGTCTACGAGAAACATAATTTAAAGCTAAAATCAAAGTCAAAATTATGAGCTGCGGACACAATTGGAAAATAAAACGAAAGAAATGACAGGGACCAAGATTCACACCCCTCTTGAAATCAAAGGATTTTGAACATCACAAAGGACAATGTAATTGGATCTGAGGGCTGAGGCTATGCCCAAAATGAATACTTAGTTGTGTTAGAAAAATTCAGATTAAAGGTACCTTTTAAAATCCAAGTGAAATAAAAGTTACTTTACAATAAAGTCATAAAAACTTAATAACTGTTAGAAAAATATATAAACCCGAAGAAAGGGACAGCCAGCAGAGCCAGCTCTCACAGCTCGGTACATGGGAAAGATAGGACATAGCAACCGAGCTCATCAGCGAATACATCTAAAGAAGACCAGATTTTAAAAAGAAGATTGATTGTCAAGTTGGGCCTGAAAGTCCCTTCAACCAACCAGAAGGATCCAGAAGCAAGATCTTTTTACTTTTCTGTAAAGACAGTGATTGCATCTTTTAAAAGAAAAAATATATAATAATAAAATAACTTAAAAGTTTTAACCTGAAACAGTGGTTATTAGCCTACTTTACTTACTTAGCAATGCAGGACCCAGGATATCAATGCTACTAAGGGGTAAGTAGGTAAAGTTCTTCTGTGAAGGTATGGGTTATACTGGGGGATAACTTGAAAACATAGTTTGACCTGAATAGCACCCACTGAAGCCTGCATAGGAGTCGGGGAGTGAGAATCCCTTTTCACCATTTAGAATATCGACCCTTTTTGGTATAGGGGGAATTCTAAGAATAGTGGTGAGTTTTTAACTTCACCTGTCATGGGCCGGTGCTCGTAGGATGACATGCATTCTGTCGATTACACCCTGGACCTGAAGCATCTAAGCGATGATGGCGAACCCCACTGTCCGGGCATACTGGTGAGCGCAGTCCAGATTGAATTTGACATAGTGTGATGACCGGACATATAGGCCCTTCCATCAGTAGGACCAGCTGCCTCTGCACGTCCTACGTCCGCTCTCTCTCCCTCACCGGACATGGAGCCTGTTTCCCAAATTTTAAAACCATAAGTCAAACTCACCGTCAGTAATTCCCCCCCTGGAGGTGGTGCATCACAGAGGCCCTTGAGAATACTGGGTCAGACCCGCTATTTATATGCAAACATGCAAAATAGAACACATTGACTCTGCTGCCGAGGCACCAGAGCATGGCACTCTGGCGTGTGGCCGGTGCCCGCCAGGATTTTGGCTTTGTGACCGATTCCCGCCCAATCCCATTTCCCGATTTCGGCATCGATCCATGGAGAATCTCGCGCAATACTTGTGACAATGCAGTACTTTCTCTGAGTTGTACTGAATGTCAGCCTGGATTATGTCTTTGATGAGGGATTTAGAAATACAAGTGTTTGACTCAGATTATGGGGCAGAAATGACGTAGTGTTGTTCTCACTGGACTAGTGATCCAGAGACCCAGTGTAATGCTTTGTGGACCCAGGTTCAAACCCGGCCATGGTAAATGGTGAAATTCGAATTCAATAAAAATCTGGATTTAAAAGTCTAATTGGGTGGCACTGACGTTATCACTGCTGCCTCACAGCACCAAGGACTGGAGTTTGATTCTGACCTCGGGTCACTGTCTGCGTGGAGATTGCACTTTCTCCCGACGTCTACATGGATTTCCTACAGGTGCTCCGGTTTCATCTCACAGTCCAAAGATGTGCAGGCTAGGTGGATTGTCCATTCTAAATCATCCCTTAATGTTCAAAGGTTAACTGGGGTTACGGGGATAGAGCTGGTTAGGGTGCTCTTTCGGAGGCTTGGCACAGATTTGATGATCCAAATGGCCTCCTTCTGAAATGTAAGGATTCTGAGATAAAATCTGCCATCCTCACCTGCTTTACAAGTGACTCCAGATCCACGGCAATGTGGTTGTCTCTTAAAATGCCCGAGCAAGCAACTCATTTCAAGGGCAATAATTGATGGGCAATCAACTCTAGACCAGACAGCGACACCCACATCCAATGAATAAAACAAAGGGCTCTGACTCTGCAAAAGGCTGATATAGTTTAGGTGGTGGGTACGCAATGCATTTATTGCATTTTTAACTTTATTTCTGGTGCTCATTGAGGTGAGGGGTATCGGTGAGACAATTCTTTTCAACTTTTTGTAAGTTATATGTGCTCTCAGTTCAAGTAAAACAGGAATAATTCCATGAGTGGCTGCTGACAGCACTGAACCTCGTTAGTGGGAGTGTGAAGCAGAGCTCCATTGACCCTTTGAGGAACACGAGCCACTAGCATGATTCTCAGCTGGAGCATTTTACATCGTATGCACTAGATACTGAATAAATTGTTGGGCAGATCTCTGAGTTCACACATACTTGAGAGGATAGTCATTCCTTGAAAGCTTTCAAATAATCTCTCCTTGCGTCAGCCACACCTCCTCATGCATTTTATACTGTCTCACACAGCCCATGATTGTAATCTAATTGCGAGACATTTTGCCAAAAGACTGCCTCAAAATATAAGAGTTGGCTGAAGGCTGAATGCTGGCTATTTTTGAGTTGAACCAATAAACGGGTACTAAGGTTTGTCTAATGCCTCCAGTATATATGATGCATGATCAATAACTACCAAAACGAGGTTGTAGTACAACTGAAGGCTTTAATAAGCTAGAAGTGTTCCCCAGCAGCTCAGGTACAGAATGAGGGCTGCTGGGACGGCACGGGTTCTTATACCCTGCCTATTGGGGCGGAGCTACCATACTCTACAGCCAATGGTAAAACCCCTATGTTTAACCAATGGCACTTCAGCCTCTCAGGTACCGTAATACCTGATAATACCACATTATATAACTGCAAGTATCCTCCAAAACATGAGGACAACATTAATGCAATAGGCCAATTAAAGTAGGGGTCTTTAGCCCTTCCTCCAGTCTCCATTTCCTAGCCAGTGATTCCATCCCTCTCCTCGATCATTGGTTCAGGTTGAGACAAACTGCATGTGACCTTGGCATTCTGTTTCACGCTGATCTGAGCTTCTTACTCAATATCCTCTCCATCTCAAAGAACTCTCATTTCCACTTCCTTAATATCACCCATTTAGCTTATCTGCTGCTCAGACCCTCACCGAAGCATTTGTTACCTTCAGACTTGATTCTTCCAATGCTCACCTGGCTAGTCTTCTACCCTCTTTCCTGCGTAAACCTCAGGCTGAGTTTGGTGGTGCTGAAGGAGCGAGTTTCAATCTTGTATTTTTCCTTGCAAAGCTACTGTCCATTTGTCATAGCTCTGCTATCACCCTGACACAGATCACTGTGCCAGTACTCGGCATCACACAAATGTTGCTTCAATATTTTTTAGAAAGGCCCTACATTCTCAAAGTATAAATGAGCAATGCAGTTAATAAACATTCTGATATTTTGTCCAGAAGAAACAAGAATTAACTTGTACGATAGCACATTGAAAATTGCTGGCCTCTAATGCACAAATAGGACATACCTTAATAGCGTTTTCTATCTTTAAGCAATCAGTCAAGCACTCCCACCAGCTCTGAAAGCTAGTCACTCTAAACGCCACATCTGACATGCTTAATGTTTAAATTCTGCAGTGCTAAACACCAAAGGCATAGAAATTCAATTGGGCTGCACTATTTCTCAGGCAAGAACCGGTTGGGCTGTAACTTCCTCCATGCCAAATTATGTACGCAAAATATCTTCCGTGCTTGTCCTGTCTGACCTTCCACTCAGGCCGGGTGAGATCCAGGCTGGGCAAGATCCAGGCATCGCAGCTGCCTCTAAAGCCCAGTGTTAAAATGCAGGAGAGTCTAATTGAAGCAGCACATGCCTCTTCTTGACAGCACCAGCTGACATAAACAAAGTAAGTTTAAAGGTCCCACTGAAACTGGCAAGTCAGGGAGAAGGTAAATGTCTTAGGTAGGTGGATAGATGTGGGTGGTGGTGGGAGGGTTGGAGGCCATTTGGGGATGGGGGTGGGAATGGGGGGGGGTGTCATACACTGGTGAGAGGAAATCTGACATCAGGGAGGTGTTGGACATTGCGGGTGGGATTCCATACAAGGAGGGATCGGCAACCTGAGTGCAGGGAGGTTAGACATCGCGATTGGTTTAGTGGTCAGGGGCGGGGTTGGGCCTATTTGGGGGTGATGGGGGGTGGAGTCTGGTTAGGGTATTCCCATTAGGAGTTGAGGTGATAGGGGAATACTTTATTTGTCGGGTGTAGTCATGGGGTGGGGTGAATGTCATGGGAGGTAGTAATTATCGCTTCTGGACAATTGGACAATTGCCGTGCAAACCCTTAATTTGAAATTCTGAGAGAATCCATGACCGCGATTCAGCAGCCTTGTCACGCCCAACTTGGTGTCGGGACGAGGCTGTTGAATCTCACGAGAGGCCTCTCGCGAGATTTGCAACGCTCGAAGCATCTCACTTGCAAAGTACTGTTGAACATCAGGGTGTTTCTCGACGCTGTAGATGCCAAGAAATACTCGCTAAACATGCTCAAAACTGGACATAGACCTTTTTCCAGTTGAATCGCGCCCTACATTCACTAATTCTGCCATCTTTGGTGGACCCACACAAATGCAGCGCTGTGAAGCTAAGAGATTATGGCCCAGTAACTAGTCTTGCTCAGAGTAATAGATTGACCAGCTATGTGTGGAAACATGCACACACCGGCAGCTGCAGTGAGTCAAGTGCACATATACAACTGTTCCTGCCGCCAAGTGCTTAATATTCAGTTCCCCAATTACATGTTCATTAGAAAATGCACTTTTCAGACAAATAAACATGCAGAGTTGCCACTGATAACATATTAACATGGGGCCGGAGTGAATGAGCGTGTAGGGTGAATTTTCTGTTTCAAGAGAAAATTTTTTAAAGAATTTTGAGTACCCAATTCATTTTTTTTCCAATTAAGGGGCAATTTACCATGTTGCTCCACCTACCTTGCACATATTTGGGTTGTGGGGGCGAAACCCACGCAAGCACGGGGAGAATGCCTTTTTGTTGTAGGCTCGTGAGCTCTGCCTTCAGGCGCTCTCTCAGTGGAGCAGGGACACGTCGTGGTGCGTGGACCACTGGCTTGGCATCAGGCCACAGTAGAATCTTGTACTCGTATGGCAGCGTGCCAATCCCGCTAAATACATCTGGGTACTGGGTTAGGATGTCATTGATGCTGGCCTGAAGATCCGAATGGGACAGTGTTGTGGTGTAGACTCTTTGAATGAGGTTCAGTTGCTTGCAGGCGTGCGCACCCAGCAGGGACGCCCTGTCTGGTTTAACAATCTCGAAGCGTAAGCTTGGTTGTGTGTGTCGGCTGGACACCTGCAGATGGCAGGACCCCAGTGCCTTGATTGCGTTTTCATTGTAGTCCAGGAGTTCGCAGGCAGCTGGAAGGATTGTGGGGGCCTTCTTGATTCTCTTGAAGTCCACCTACGAAATCAGGTTGGCAGAGGCACCTGTGTCCAGTTTGAACTGGATGAGGCAGTGGTTGACCTTCATCACTGCATGCCATTCGTCCTCGGAATCCACGGCCAGGATTGATTGGACTCGCGATGTGTTCGGTGTGGCGTATTCACTCTTCGTAATAAACACTCGGTAAGTGTTGTCCAGGTATTCATCATCTGGATCCATCGCACTGCTTGGATCAGAGTCATGCAATCGGTGTTGCACACTTCTGATGCACCGCTGTCGGAATTGGGAGTGCTGGCTCCTGACTGGTGGTGCAGATCTGCACAGGGCAGTGATCCAGAGCCGGGATCGAACCTGGGACCTCGGCGCCTTGATTCAACAAGAAATTGAAACCTATGTGAGATTGGTATGCGAGCTAAGGGGTGCCGAATTATACTAGCTGATTGAGCAGCTGACTCATCCTGTATGTTCATTAATTCTGTTGTAGTTCTTCATTATTAAATGAGTATGCCTGTTATTGCACATTTCACAATCTCAATCATTATTGTTAAATATTATATAATGTAATGCAGTGATGTGTATTTCGTCTCAGCTCGGTTAACTTTTTCTTCAGACTTTGTTCACCATATTTATTCTGGTTATGTACGAACGTTGTCGGAACGTTTCCCCTTCTAACCTCTAAAGGTGCTTTGTCTTCATCTTTGCCTGTGTGGTTTGAAAATATCTTATCATTGTGATCCAAGATGAATATGAGGAGTTGGTAACAGTGTTGGGAACTTGATGCAGCCGGGGAAAAAAAACAAGGGAATTAAAAGGTGTAACAAAGTTACAGCAGGCATCGGGTGCTTGAAAAACAGACAGGTGGGATTGAAGCCATTTCTTGTGTAGAGGCATCATCTACAGGGCCAGCACTACATAAAGGGACACATTAACTCGAGCATACGGCTGTTGCCCTTTTATTTCCCCTCCAGTACTTCAGAGCATGTGGGAGAAAGAACAGAGCTTCATATATTAAAAGGTCAGAAACATAAAACAGAAAATGCTGCAAACCGCCTGTCATGATATGCAAACATGCAACCAAAGAACACTCAGGATAGGACACAACCAATGGGCAGTCAGGACACTCAGAGGTGGCATCACCACAAGGGTGATGACATAAACACTATAAAAGGGATGAGGGACTCACACCCGGCCTCTTTCCACAGACAGACATCTAGAGAGTTAGACAGGGTTGATCAGTAGCATCACACCCCAGCACGTGGCTTAGAGTGAGCTGGTACAGTTAGACTGGGTTACTACAGTTAGATTAGCAGAGAGTCAAACTCATTTGAGAACTGTGTTAATAGTTCAATAAACACATTGAACTCATTTCAGAGTGTGGAGCGTCCTTTAACTAAGGCTGCATCAAGTAGCAGCCTGTGTTATCCGAAGCAGCATAACACAACACCCCCATCCCATCCAGCAGCATCTTTGGAGATAATGGGGAAGTTAACATTTCAGACGTAACCTTTGGTCAGGCTCACACATGAATCATAAACTTACTTGTGTCTGCATATGCTGTCTGATCTGATGCGAAATGCTAACATTTTCTGTTGTTTAAGATTTTCAACACTGACCTTTTTTAAAAAGAATTATTATTAAAGGTCAGTTATTTTTGTTCCTGGCATGTGAGCATTGTTAGCAAGGCATCCCTAATTGCCTTGGGAAGATGGCCTTCTTGACCGACTGTAGAAAATGTGGTGCATGTATGCCTGTGGTGCTGTTCGGGAGGGAGTTCCAGGAGTTTGACACAGTGACGGTGAAGGGACGGTGATACAATCTCAATTAAGGAGATTGTTTGGCTTGGAGAGGAACATTCAGGTGGCGGTGTTCCAAAGTGTCTGCTGCCCTTGTCCTTGGTGGTGAAGATTAGGGTTTGGAAGGTGCTGTCGAAGGAATCTGAGTGAGTGGCTGGAGTGCACCTTGTCGATGGTACACCCTGCTGCCACTGTGCGCAAATAATGAAGGAAGTTTAGGTGATGGATTGGCAGAAAAAGTGTCCTGGATAAGGTCGAGCTTCTTTTACACGATTCGAGCTGCATCCATCCAAGCAATTTGTATCTTGCTGGAGAAGCTTTGAGGAGACAGGAGGTAAGTTATTCATCACAGAATTCCCAACCTTTTACCTGTTATCGTAGCCACAGTATTTATATGGCTAGTCCAGTTAATCATCTGGTCAATTATAACACCCAGAAGGTTGAAAGTGGGGGAATTGAGTGATGGTAAAGCCATTGAACGTCCAAAGGAGATGATTAAATTCTCTCTCGCTTGCTGGAGATTGTTGCTAACCTGGCACTTGTGATGCAACTATAGACAATGCACTATGGCTCCAACCATGAAGATAGTATTTTGCAAAATTTGTTGTGACATGATGGTGTCTGATTGCTGGAACGTCTATGACTTGTCGTCGTGTTGATGTTTATGTGAGTAACATCCCTTGAGATCACTTTTGTCTTTCTCTTTATCAGGCTGGATAGAGGCAGACAGACCAGTACAGATTCAACTGAAAGTGACCTCAGGGACATGGAACTTTGCACATGTTGGTTTCTGATGGGCATTCACTGATGGACTCAACTGTTATATTTTACCATTGTTTGTAGCTCACAACACACAGCAGTTAATTTCTCCACTGACTGTTAAAGTCCTTGCCCACTGTGAGTAAAGAAGGTCCTATGTAGGACATATGTAGAATGGTGGCATGGTGCCATGGTGCCACAGTGGTTAGCACTGCTATCTCAAAGCACCAGAGACCCAGGTTCAATTCCGGCCTTGGGTGACAGTGTGGAGTTTGCACTTCCTCCCTGTCCCATTGACCCCCACCACCATGACATTTCCCTCAAACTCCAACTCCCCATACCCCCTGATTCCTCCATTTCCCCCGCATAACTCTCAGACCCCCCCTTGACTCTCCAATCCCCCCATCAATCGTCTGACACCCACCGGCCCTTGACTCCCTCCCAACCCTCCAATTGGTTCTGATTCTCCAACTCGCCCTGACCTGACTTGGACAAATCTCACCAACCAATGACCCATTCCTAGCCTGCGATTTACCACTCTACACCCTGTCATCTACCAACCTGCCACCGTATTCACTACCTCCACCAGCAATGATCCTGCCCAATTTGCCACCATACCCAGCTGGCACATCCCAGCCTTACCACCATGCCGCTTCACCAACCCATACACCCTACACCCTTGCCCACTTACTGCACTCAAACTCATTCACCAGAACTGTGTAAAATAGTTTAAAAGCACAAAGGCTTTTCACTGTGCTAGTGAATGAAGACTTACCATAATATGACAACTAGTGCCATGAAAAGGGGATATGGCTTAACATCCCTTGATGATCCTGCACTATGAAGAGGGACTCCAAGATCACGTGCGCATCACATTTTTGAAGCTACCCAGTTCAGAAATCCAAGCTTGAAATGCGGAGCTCCGGCACTGGGTAAGAAAATAGGGGCACAATTTGCACTCTCGCTCAAGCGTGATGCGGCCTTTAGATCACAAGAGAGGCCAGAATTGGCATGGTGAGAAACCAATAATCACCAATTGAAGCCAACTTCCAGACTAATAATGGGAACGACCCCCTACCTAACGGCCTCCTGTGATCTAACCACCTCCCCAGCAAGTGGTCACGCGGGTGCTGATTAGTGCACATTTTCAAAATGTGAAGCTGGCAGAATAGCTGCTGTGGGATCCGAGGAGGTGAGCAGCCATCCCCGATTCCAGGCAATGAACCCAGGGACACTGGGATTGCTATCCCAGTGGAGGCCCCAGAGCGGGACAGGGTCAAGGTTATGGCAGCCCTGAACCTTTACCCCTTAGGATCATTCCAGGGCTCGAGTAGGGACTTGCGTGGCATTTCCCGACCTACAGCCCACTAGTGTGTCTGTGAAGTCACGGATGCCCTGTATGCCCGAACAGCTAACTATATAAACTTTGACCTGGACAAAGCCCAACAGGATGCCGGGTAGCAGGATTCTCCTCCATCACCTGGATGCCCCAGATCCAGGAGCTAATAGATGGCATGCATGGTGCCTTGTGCGCACTGGGCTGTCAGGGAGTGCCCGACATGAAAAGGAAGGGGTTCCACTCCCTGAACGTCCAACTTGTGTGTGACCATCACATGAAGATCATACACGTGTGTGCACGCTTCCCAGGGATTGTGCACAACAGCTGCATCCTGGAGCAGTCGGAGATCCCTGGGTTTTCGAGGGACACCCCAGGATAATCGGCTGGCTCTTGGGGGATAGGAGCTACCCGCCGAAGTCCTGCCGAATGATGTCAGTGCGAAGGCCGGAGACCGATGCAGGGACCCGCTTTAACGAGGTCCATGTGCAACCCTGGCTGTAATTGAGTGGTGCTTCGGATTGCTTGAAATGCTGTTCCGATGCCTCGACTCCTCTGGTGGTACAACTCCCGGAGGTTCACCTGCTTTGCAGTGGTCTGCTGTGCCCTTCACAACCTGACACAGCAGCGGACTGACGTGCTAGCACTGTGGAGGACAGGCAGAAGCGTTGAGTGCCCAGCATGCCCTCATCCACGCCCGCTTCAAGTTGAACGTGGCTATGCCTGTCGTCTCACCCCCTCCCCACCTTCTAACCCACAGTTCCATCAAACCCATGCCCCTCCCCCACCCATTTGTATCCCCCCCCCACACTCCACCCATTTCCCCACCTCAACTGCTCTGACCCACACTCCTAGAGTCTGTGTTACTTCACTCCATGGTGATGGGTCTGTGTCAGCACTGTCAATTGGTACATGTCGAAGGCAGGAGGGTGGTGATAACCCATTGTGAGCTGAGCACTGGTGCTTCTCACTCTAAGCAATAGTCTGACTCCTGTTTGTCTGCTAAGTTCGCGCTCACGCCCATCACCAGCACGTGGTATGTCTTGGTTCGGTAGGGGGGGCACAATTCCAGGACCACCGTGCCCTGGAGCTGAGCGGGGGGGGGTGGAGGTTGACACACATTGTGGAATAACATACCAGAGGCTTCACATGTCTCGGGTGGCACATGTTTTATTGTTGTACACTTGTGACCCCCAACTAATGGTGATGCTGTGGAAGAATGAATGGTCAAGACACAGGAATCTATTTCTTTGATGAAACTAGAGATTATTAAACCACTTTGAAAGGAAAGAGAAGATTATCATTGAGACTGTAAAAGGTGCAATTCTTCAGAAGTGAATCTCTGAAGAAAACTGTTTAATTATTTTGTCTACTTTTCGACAAACATTTGGATAAAAATGCTAACAACAACTGCAATATGAGATAACTGAAATCTACCGGGAGGACATAAATACAAATATTTTGAAACAAAACAATTCACTCATTTCTCGATAATGATGAGTTCTATGCTTGGAGATCACTAGCTGATTTGTACAAACTCGCACCTGATAGTTTGCAAGCAACTTGCCAAATTTGGAAACCATTCTTAAAATATTTTTAACAATACCTGTCACAGATTCTTCCAGTGAACGTTCTTTCTCTGTCTTAAAAAGAGGGGAAAATTATCTGGGAAGTACAATGGGTCAGGAACAAATTCAGCTCATAAATACAGATGATTGAAAATGTGTCCTTACAGCATTTGAAAATGAAATGAAATGAAAATCGCTTGTTGTCACAAGTAGGCTTCAAATTAAGTTACTGTGAAAAGCCCCTAGTCGCCACATTCCGGCGCCTGTTCGGGGAGACTGGTACAGGAACTGAACCGTGCTGCTGGCCTGCCTTGGCATGCTTTAAAAGCCAGATATTTAGCCCTGTGCTAAACCAGCCCCATTTTACCCATGATGATGTTATTGATGAGGAGAAAAGCAATCTAAATTGGCATGGATTGCAAACAACTGATGAAGCAAGAAAATCTAAATTAAACTCGTCCTGTTACCATGTTTTCTAATCAAAATCCTGTTATTCAAGGTAGAACATATGCTGGTCTGAGGTAATGCCTGGTGGTCACGTGCAGACAGTGTTATAACTGCCATCCCCCATCGCTTTCAATACTGGCCTTCAGAGAGTCTTTTCTGGATAAAGAATGGAATCCTGCCAGACAGTTGGCAGCAAAGCCACTGACATTAGATTTGGACTGGACACTTCACTTCATTGGGCTCCTACATTGGACTTTTCTAGCTCATTATGTCCTGCACTGGCCTGGCATATTATCGGCTGATTTCTCCATCCCTTTGCTCATCAGCCAGTTCCATGTTTGCTAACCTCAGATCGAAATATTGACCACCTGTACCATCATGCTGACAACAGGTAGTCTTGTATTTCAATTAGTCAATTACAGACTTGTTTTCATAAGTTAAAAAGCACTGAAGGAGTGATTTTGCATTTTTCTGTATTTTTATGGTTTATTATGTGAGCTGAGGGTGGGCGTGGTCAGAAGGGCATTGATGACATTTTGGCGGGGTTTGACGTCACTTGAGGCAGGCGGCCACATCACCAGAGGGTGGGGAATGACATGGGGAGCCTTGTAAAGAGGGAGAGTGAGGGACCCCTAAAAGTGTAAATCTGTCTCTGCTCATCTTTCCTCCATTCCAAACGGACATGGGTAGGTTCGATAGTGAAATGAAATGAAATGAAAATCGCTTATTGTCACAAGTAGACTTCAAATGAAGTTACTGTGAAAAGCCCCTAGTCGCCACATTCCGGCGCCTGTTCGGGGAGGCTGTTACGGAACAGTTTCCTGGTTCAGATTTTTAAAATTTCTTATCCGACCCAAATCCAAAAAATCTGGGATCCAAGTACATTAAAACGTCCTTTCAAAACTTTCATCAGATGACCAAACCTCTGTCTTTATTTATTTCTGAATGTTTTGTCGTTCATTTATGGAATGTGGGCATTTTTGGCTAAACACCCCATTTATTGCCCACGCCTAGTTGCCATTCAGAAGGTGGTGGTGAATTGCCGTCTTGAAACACTGCAGTCCCTGAAGTGTACACAGTGTTGTTAGGGCGTGCATTCCAGGATTTTGACCCAGCGACAGTGAAAGAATGGCAATATGCTTCCAAGTCAGGATGGTGAGTAATTTGGAGGGGATCGCCAAATTGTGGTGGTCCCAGATATCTGCTGTACTTGTCCTTCTCGATGTTAGTGGTCGAGGGTTTGGAAGATGCTGCCTAAGGAACCTTGGTGAGTTTCTGCAGCGTATCTTGTAGATGGTACACATGGTTGCTACTGTCCATCGATAGTGGAGGGATTAAATGTTTGTGGAAGGGGTAGAAATCAAACGGGTCACTTTGGCCTGGATGGTGTCGAGCTTCTTGAGTGTTGTTAGAACTGTACTCATCTGCGGCCTCACGGCGCCGAGGTCCCAGGTTCAACCCCGGCACTGGGTCACCATCCATGTGGAGTTTGCACATTCTCCCCGTGTTTGCGTGGGTTTCGCCTCCACAACTCAAAAATGTGCAAGCTAGGTGGATTGGCCACGCTAAATTGCCCCTTAATTGGAAACAATGAATTGGGTACTCTAAATTTATAAAAAGAATTTTTTTTTAAAAAGAACTGTACTCATCCAGGCAAGTAGAGAATATTCCATTACACTCCTGACCTTTGCATTGTAGACAGTGGACCGGTTTGGGGGGGCTTGGGGCAGTGGTCAGGAGGTGAGTTACTCACTGCAGGATTCCTAGCCTTTGGGGAATCAGGGGTATGGGAAGGAGGCAGGAATATACGGATGAGAATCATATCAGCCATGATTGAATGGCGGAGCAGACTCGATGGGCCGAATGACCTAATTCTGCTCCTATATCTTATGGTCTTATGACATGCTCTGGTAGCCCCAGTATTTATATGCCTATTCCAGTTCAGTTTCTGGTCATTGGTAAACCCTCAGGATGTTGATAGTGGGGGATTCAGCTATGGTATTGTTATTGAAAGTCAAGGGGCAATGATTAAGTCTTCTCTTGTTAAAGATGGTCATTGCTTGACACTTGCATGGTGCCATTGTTACTTGCCACTTGTCATCCCAAACCTGGATATTGTCCAGGCATAGCTTCATTTGAACATGAACTGTTTCAGGATCTGAGAAGCTGTGAATGGTGCTGAACAGTGTGCAATCATCTGCAAACATTCCCAATTTGGACATAATGTTGGAAGGAAGGCCATTGATGAAGCAGTTGAAGTTAGTTGGGCCTCAGATACTACCCTGAGGAACTCCTGCGGTGATGTCTTGGAGCTGAGACGATTGTGCACCAACCACCGCAACCATCTTCCATTGTGCCAGGTATGACTCCAACCAATGGAGAATTCCCCCCCCCCCCCCCCCGATTCCTATTGACTCCAGTAATTCTAGGACTCCGTGATGCCAGATTTGGTCAAATGTTGCCTTGATATCAAGAGTAGTCACCCTTACCTCACTTCTGGCATTTATCTCTTTTGTCCATGTTTGAACCTCGGCTATAATGAGGCCAGGAGCTGAGAGACCCTGGCAGAACTCAAACTGAGCACCAGTGAGCATTGCCACTTGATAGCGCTGTTGATGATTCCTTCGATCACTTTGCTGATGATGGAGAGTATATTGATAAGTTGGTAATTGGCTAGGTTGAATTTGTTCTGTGCATAAGGCATTCCTGGGCAATTTCTCCACATTACCAGGTAGATGCCAGTGTTGTAGCCATATTGGAGCAGCTTGGCTAGGGGTGCAGCAAGTTCTGGGGCATAAGTCTACAGTACTATTGCTGGAATGTTGTCAGGGCCCATAGCCTTTGCAGTATCCAATGCCTTCAACCATTTCTTGATATCATGTGGACTGAATTGGATTGGCTGAAGACTGACATCTGTGATGCTGGGAACATTTGGAGGAAGCTGAAATGGATCATCCACTCAGCACTTCTGGCTCAAGATTGTTGCGAATACTTCAGACTTACTTTTTGCATGAAGGTGCTGGGCTCCTCCATCATTGAGGGTGGGGATATTTGTGGAGTCTCCTCCCATGGGATGTTTACTTGTCCACCACCATTTACTGCTGGATGTGGGAGGACTGGAGAGAGTAGATCTGATCCGCTGGAGGTGGGATCGCTTAGCTTTGTCTATTACTTGTTGTTTATGTTATTTGGCATTCAAGTACTCCTCGTTGTAGCTTCATCAGGTTGACACTCATTTTTAAGTACTTGGGCTAGTTTTCCGCATTGACGGGTAGATGCCAGTGTTGTAGCCGTATTGAAGCAGCTTGTCTCGGGGTGTGGCAAGTTCTGGAGCACATGTCTCCAGTACTATTTCCGGAATATTGTCAGGGCCCGTAATCTTTGCAATTTCCAGTGCCTTCAGCCATTCCTTGATATTGTCTGAAGATTGCCATCTATGATACTGGGGACCTCCGGAGGATACCGAGATGGACCAGCAACTCGGCACTTCTGGCTGAAGATTGTTGCAAATGTTTCAGCCTTGGCTTTTGCACAGATGTGCTGGGTTCCTCCATCATTGAGGTTGGGGACATTTGTGGAGCCTCCTCTTTCAGTGAGTTCTTTAATTGTCCACAACTATTCACGGATGGATGCGGCAGGACTACAGAGCTTAGATATGATACATTTGTTGTGGAATCATGTAGCTCTGTCTATTTCTTGCTGCTTAGCTGGTTGGCACACGAGTAGTCCTGTGTTATAGTTGCATCAGGTTAACACCTCATTTTTAGGTATGCCTGGTGTTGCTCCTGGCATACATTTGTGCACTCTTCACTGAAACAGGGTTGATCCCCTGGCTTGGTGGTAATGGCAAATTGGGTGATATGCTTGGCCATGAGGCTACAATCGTGTTTTAGTACAACTATGCTGTTACTGATGACCCACAACTCCTCATGGATGCACAGTCTTGTGTTGCCAGATCTGTTTGAAGTCTATCCCATGTAGCACAGTGGTAGTGCCACACATCTCCACTATCAAAACAAAGCATGAGGGAAACAAAGGTAGTTTTAAGGGCATTATATTTGTAGTGGTAAACAATAGAAGTAATGTTTAGTCTCAGGTGGGTTTCATTTAATCTTTTCGTGCCTGAAAGGGACTCACAGTTAGATTCATGCTGGATAAAATTGTTTGTGATGTGTGGGGATTGGTTAAGTTCCAACTATGATAGAGGGAACTATCATTTCTTGGCAATTCACAGCCCTTGTAAGAGGACACAACCTTTACTTTATTCTTTACTTTTGGCTGAAAACTACAGACGTTGGGGACAGCCAGCTAGAGAGGGAACATCTCTATCAGCTTTGCTAGAAGAAAAACCATACAATGAAGTAATGGTTAAGAATTCCAGGGCCAGAAATTTAAAGGGCAACTACTGAAGGAAGCTAGAGAAATGAAAAGAACTTTCCAGGAAGCCTGACGTTAAAGGAACAAAAAGGATCCGGGCGCAGAACAGGGTATTGTTCATTTCAAGTCACAGAACTGTAAAGGAGCTGGCTGGTGAGAAGTCAAAAAGATATCAGAAGTGGTTATAAAGTTTGGTATATCTTACTACAGTTTTTGAGATGTTACTTGAAATAATTGTGGAGCAATAGATATCTGGATATTGGAATTTGTTTGTGCAAAAGTAGTTAAAACAAGCAAATCCCAGAAGGAATCAAAAGAGAAAATGTTGAAAAATCTCAGCAGGTCTAGCAGCATCTATCAGAAGAGAAAAGAGCTAACGTTTCGAGTCCAGATGACCCTTTGTCAAAGCTAAAAGACATAGAAAGTGGGAGATATTTATACTGTGGGGTGAGGGAATGAAAGATGAGTTAAATCCTAAATCATAAAAAGGAATTTGTGTAAATCCTGGAGTGGATTTGCTGGTCGAAGTGGAAGTTCTGTTCAAAGAGTCCCTTGGAAAACATGGAGTAGATTTCAGAATACAACCTGCTAATGGAAAGCCTTATTGCAAGAGAAAGTTTTAAAAATGTGGTTTTGGGAGTGGAGTTTGGAAACTTTCATGTGACAATCATCTGGCGGGATTCAGAGGAGAAATCCACAGACACAAAGCTGGGTTCAGAATGGAGTGTGTGACTACAGTAATCTGTGTGTTTTACAAATAGACTTTGTGTGCAAATAAGACTGTTATGGGTCAGAGTAGTGCCATTAGCTGATGTAATGTCATTTGCTCTGCAATTATGTCATTGCTGTGTTTTGCAGGCCTTTTGTGGAGTTCACCATTGTACCCTGTTTGAGCAGCATCTTGTAAATAAACCCCTTGCACGATGTTATACGAACTCAACATGTGCCATCTCTGATTCTTTCCCTTTGAGGCTACAATAAAGAATATAACAGAGACCATTGTAGTTTTAAATGTACTGTTTCATCCGTGTTAATTTTAAAACCTGTTCAGAATTGTTAACCTAAGGGGAGAGTAAAGGAGTACTGTATTATAATCCATTGGTGTTAAAACTAATTAGCAGTCCTGTGACCCTGTTCCTCCATGTTTGATTAAAAAATAGTAAATTAGTCTTTTGAGCCAGGGTTCCATTCTGGGATCTTCCTGCCCAGTTATAACATCAACTGGGATCGTAACAAAAGAAAAGTCAAGACAAATGCCTGCCTGCCATTTTCTTTCCCCCTTTGAGACTGAGACAATTTTACCAGGCATGAAATGAGGTCAAAGATTTATGAAGCCTGGCAAATATCAGCGGAAAATGCAGCTGGACAATGTAAACGGCACAGATGGAGTAAAACACTAGTCTCTCACCCGTCTCAGGCTCGAGAGAAAAGGTCAGGCCTGTGCAGAGAAAAGTTGTTGCTGATATTTCAAATATAAACTAGCCGTAACTAATTTAACCAGGCTTCTGAAAAGAATGTTAACCTTTAAGTGGTGCATTGTCAGTGCGTGTGGGTGTCAAACAACTTTAAAAAAAAAACACAGGCTTGGTGGTGGTGGGGGGCAGTCAGGGCAGCAATTGAAATATATTAAAAAGCAATCCACTAAAGACTCAACCCTGCATTCCGGCTTTAACTAGGCTCCCTGGGCTGTGGGAAACGCTCGACAAGGCTGGAGGGCAGCGAGTATTGATGAAGGCGACTGGCTGGTCCTTGAAACTTTGATCCCGAGCAGGTGCTTCTTTGCTTACGAGGAAGAGTTTTCCTCACAGTACTTGTTCGGGGAATCTGCTTTTACTATTTCATAAGTGATTGACTCCACTGTAGAGACATGGTATTGTTTGACTTTGATCGATGCTCCACAGCTACCAGTCTTCTGAGGTGCATGGGAGCAGTTTATGCAGCACCCACCCCCTCATACAAAACAAAAAGAATAGCACCAATAACACCAGCAGCAAGAGGAGCAGAAGATGCCGTCTCCTCACCTGCTGCACCAACTGCTTCACAGGCGGAGGAGACGGACATAGAGGTTATACATAGGAGGCAATGCCCCAGCAAAGGGTTAAACGACAGGATCAGCTTTCCAGACATGACTCAATATTGGTGCCTCAGGAAGCTTCGGCTTTCTCAGAGGTTCTGGCTGACATCGGCAATGTCCGGGGACATGAGCGCCTTCCCATTGGATCAGATGAGCACACATTGACAGTGGCAGTCAAGATCAGCACAGACCTGAATGTCCTCACCGTCACCACCCTTCAGAGATCTGCTGGAGTTACTTATAATTGCTTACTAGCTTTAAGACTCAATACTCAAAGCATAAAAGGTACGACCCCTTCAAGGCTTGGCCAGCGCTTGATCGGCGGTTGTTTCTGTTCACTTGAGCCTCGCTCAGGTACTTTGTTCCTTCTGTGACAGTTGATCGTGAGTTGCACTGCTTTGTGTATTCTGGTGTCGACTTTTATACTCTTTCCGAAATAGTCAATTGGAACATCTATTCTCTGCGAGCTGTTAGCTGTTTTCGCATGGTCACGCAGTTGAGTCTCCGTACCTTTGGACTACTTCCTCTTATCAAAGATTGATGTAATGTCTTATCTGGTGTCTCAAGACCTTGTATTGTTCAACCTTATGACCTGCCAGGTCAGCAAATGTCTTTTTGGTCTTATGGCCTTCTGACCTGCAATGTCAGCAGAAGCCATTTAATTCTGAAAAGCCTGGTTCAAGCCCTGAGCCTACAGTGCCAACTTAACTGGTGTCTAACTTTCTGGCCTTATGGGCCCTAACACTACATCTTGGTGGACCCCCAGATGGCACACCAGGAGTGGAGGCAGCCTGCTGTAATTCCTGCCCTGCGACCTGGGTCCCCATTGGCGGCCCTCTTCCAGGGCAATAAGGCCCGCTGCTGCTTGAGTGTCCCAGGTGATGTGGTGCTGCTCAATTCGGCCCACTTCTTACCAGCTGCACCAGGGACAGGAGGGTGGGAGTCAGAGGTGCTGCGGTGTTCCAGAACCTCCCCTGTGGAAGCTACTGGCACGAGCCACATCACCTCCTCTTCCCTTGGGGTGCCTGATGGTCCCCGGGTACTCTATGGGATGGGGTGCGAGCAGAGCTATCCCCTGAGGAGCGCTCGCCAACTGGTGCTGCCAATCCTGGAGGTCCGGCTAGTCGTTCCACGTTGGAATTGCACTACCAAGGTTTATGCCTGTGTCCTGACAATTAGAGAATGAATGAATTATAACATCTGTCAGAATCCCCTCAAATAGACGTCATCACGCCGCCTGCTCTGACTGATCAGTAAACCCAGAAGTGGATGATGATATTATGGCCAAACCTGCTCCGAGATCATTTGGTTCTTGACATTTTGGTGTCTTAACCCGCCATCGCTTCATTTCTCCCCTCCATTTGGCTGGGTTTACAATTCTTCCCTAATTCATGATTTATTTGAGAATTATTTTATTGTTTATATATTTCTGTAATAAACTAATTGTACAGGAGGACATCATCAGTGACATCTGAACTGATATCACAACGAGAAAATGGTTTGTTTGCTTGGCTGTTAATTATTCATGGTTTGCCACCTTCATAGCCTCACCTGAAGTAGTCGGTGGGATAGAATTTCAGGGAGAATTCGCTGATCATTCATATCATTTTTGGCAAAAATACAATAAAACAAAAGTACAAAAAATGAAAATGGATTGTGACTGTATTGGTAGCTTTTTGCACCTTTTTCTCCAAGGTTTCTGCCAAAGGAATGATGGGGGATTGAGAGAATTCGACAAAAACGATGGCCATCTTTGTGTTCATTGCCACATGTTGTATTTTCATAGATGCAATGCTTGAGCCCATCTGAGCACAACAATGTTATTGGCTGATGCAAGCTTTGATCTGTGATGAAAATTTCGCCACACAATGGACATAGGTTGTTTTCTGCACTCACCTCCCTTCACTCTGCCATTATTAATCGTGTCTTCATCCACTCAATTAGCTTCCACACTCAAAATTCCTTCCTTGAGGCCTTCCATCTTTCAGATCTCTTTTCACATGCTTCTTTTTGAATAACCTTTTGGTCAACCCTTATACTATCTCCATGCTTGGTTCTGCATCTATTTCTGTCTGTTTATGCCATTGTGAAGTATCTTGGAACATCTTTTCACCTTAAAAGCAGCAAATAAATGCAAGTTCTGTATTGTGTTGTCGTAGTGTTAATAGAAATCATAATAGAAATCCAATATCAGTAATAGTGACCATGAGCTATCAGATCATTGTAAAAACGCAACTTGTTTCTCAATGTCCTTTCAGGAAGGAAATCTTTGCCTGGTCTGTTCTTGCAAGTGACGCCTGTCCCATATTTATATGGTTGACTCTTAATTGCCTTTTAAAATAATCTACCAAGATGCTCAATGGTATCAAACTCAAAAAGGAGGCTAAGTCCCACTTTTTCACAGAAATTAAGAACAGACATTAAAGGGAAATTTTCCAGGGAGTCATAAAAGTTGCTGTTGTTGTGTTAGATGCAAGACTTGTTATAATATAGATCCACATCTTTTAGTTTTTGTCATTGAACAGCCTTTACTTATTTTCAATACTATTTGCAAAATACTGGGCTGGATTCCCCGGTCACCCAGCCATGTGTTTCTTGGTGGTATTCTCTGTTCCCGCCGCTGTCAATGGGATTTCCCATTGAGGACACCCCACATCTCCGTGGGGGGAAAGCCACGGGCAGGGGTGCAATATCGGCAGGAACAGAGAATCCCAATGGTTGAGAAATTCCGGCTATCTCTCCCTCTCAAATCTTCAGTTTGCGATAATAGTATGCGTACTTTTGGCATGTTTTTTGGGATATTGTCATGGGCCAGGGTTTAGAGAACCCCAAAGTGTATCATGGAGTTCACCTGACCCACAACTTTTAATAGATTGTGGTATGGGGAGCACACGGCCCACTCTACAGGTGTGGTGCAGCAGAAATGGAAAAATATTTTTAAAAAGCTAAACAATGTTTATTCTATGAACTCAAGTTCACCTTTTTAAAACATACAGTGAACATCTCAGCAACCATTTATTCAAATACAACCTTCAAAGACGACAACACTAAATGATCCTTTAAGCTTTCCTTTTAACATCCATAAGACTTAAAACACCTTTTACCAGAAGCACATCAGGTTAAAGTCACTACTGTTATTAGTTTTAAATGACCAGGATTGATTTTAAGTCTTTAGATTACAGAGAGATATTCATACACCTTCTGGCTGTGACTGAAGCTATCCAGCTCTGAAAACGAAACATAAACACACCCTGCAGCCTGCTCAGAAATGAAAGTAAAAAGCTGACAGACAGCCCAGCTCCACCCACTCTCTGACATCACTGCAGTAGTAAACACCCATTTCTTAAAGGTACTCTCACATGACAATATATCCCAGTACTATTGTCACAAAGGAATCAACCTACTTGGGTGGATGGATAAACTACTTTACAGTTCTGGAACGCATTGCCTGAAAAGGGTGGTGGGAACAAATTCAAGAGCAACTTTCAAAAAGGAATCGAATACATAAACAAAAAGATTTGCAGGGTTGTGTTGAAAGAGTAGGGCGAATTAAACTGAAATTAAACTTTCAATAATAATAATAATCTTTATTGTCACAAGTAGGCTTACATTGCAATTGAGTTACTGTGCAAATCCCCTAGTCGCCACATTCCGGCGACTCTTCGGGTACACTGAGGGAGAATTCAGAATGTCCAATTCACTTAACAGCATAGCTTTCGGGACTAGTGGGAGGAAACCGGAGCACCCAGAGGAAACCCACACAGGGAGAACGTGCAGACTCCACACAGACAGTGACCCAAGCCGGGAATCGAACCTGGGACCCTGGTGCTGTGAAGCCATAGTGCTAACCACTGTGCTACCGTGCTACCCTTCCTTCAAAGAGTCAATGATGTAACAGGCCAAAAGACCTCCTTCTGTGTACAATTCATTGTTGAATAAATAGGTTAATGTTGCTATTAAATTTGCACATAGATGAATACCATACCGATCTATTCGGTGTTTAGATGTTAATGTTTTCAAATCACAATTTTTATATTGTTTCATTGGCACTTTAAAGCCTGCACCTGGTGCTGTAATTGTTACACCCACTGACGTTTAATCTGACTCAGTTTTGCCCGACAGCATGCGGTAGTAATGTGATGTCCACAAATGGAACAAAAAAGCAAGGTGCAGACCTTGAACTTTGGGAAGGTTTGTGCAGCTCTTGCAAGTGAATCTTGTCAAGAAGGACACAAGGCTAATGGTTCAAATCGGTTCTTTAAAAAGAAAAGCATAATGACCAGAAATGGAACAAGCAAACAGCCTTGAGAATGATGTACATCTCCGGGAAGCAGAGACAGTGCCAGGTAAGGAAATAAGTGCAGGAAGGCAGGCTTAATGGAACAGAAAATGGAAGATCTAATAAAGTACAGAGAGATGGCAATGTGGACACCGAAAATAGCAGAGGACAGGAGAATAAAGTACGGAATTGTGTACAGAAATTTTACTTTCTTGACAAATGGATAATCAATCATTGTCATTGGGATTTGCAGCCAACCCATACACACACACACACATCTACACATCGAGTGCACAACTGCTGATATGTATTGCATTTCAATATATTACCTGATAGCAGGTTGCCTGCTGTTTGTTGATGCTCTTTCTTTCACTGTCTTGATTTAATGAGTGTCACATATTGTTCACTAGCTGATGGAGTCTGGGCAGAGACCTTGCTCTTAGCCCTCTATTGTTGCTGCTCTGCTTAGAAGTGGCTGTGAGCTGTTTCTCTCCTTGATTTTCAGTCTGACCATTTGGTCATTGCCTTCACCCTGCCTCTTGCTATAATTGTCGATGCATGCCACTTTACAACAAATCACATAATTAAAGTGAAGAGACAGGTCTTCCAACTAACGTCGTCAAATGAAATTTATAGATGAGAAATAATTCTAGATAGTGCTCCCAGTGAGTACACTGATCACAAGATCAAGTACACTCAGTTCAGAATTTCTTAATCTCAGACACTTGCAGCGTTTTAAGACTGCACTGAAAACATAGAGCGAACTTATTACGCCACCTGATTTATTATAATTCTGCTTAAATACTACCCTCCACAAATTCCATGAGTTTCCCTGTCTCATCACTCATGTAGTGCAGCTTCCCTGGTATAAAATTCTGGCTTCTGCACTTCCATTCTGTTCACATACCAACTTGAATTCTTACAGCTGGGGCTGTTTTAATTAGAATAAAGAACGACAAAATGTTTTAACGTTTCAGCTCGGGTGACCTTTCTGATTACTGCAGTCTGATTACTGGTCTTCAAGGCTAAAATGCTAAGTTATCACAACCTGTTGTATTAGCCATGCAGAAAGGAGCCTTCAGCTCGAGGAGCAAGAGAGCACTTGGGCCTGCAACCCAGTAAGAGGAGGAACATGGGTGTCGCTGGTTGGGCCAGCATTTATTGCCCATCTCTAATTGCCCTTGAGGGTGCAGTTAAGAGTCAACCACATTGCTTTGGGTCTGGAGTCACATATGGGCCAGACCAGGTAAGGATGGCAGATTTCCTTCCCTCAAGGACATTAGTGAACCAGATGGGTTTTCACAACAATCGACAATGATTACATGGTGATCATTAGACTTTTAATTCCAGATTTTCTTCAATTGAATTCAAATTTCACCATCTGCAGTGGTGGGATTCGAACCCTGTTCCCAGAGCATTACCCTGGGTTTCTGGTTTACTAGTCCAGTAACAATACACTAAGCCATCGCCTCCCCCATGTAAACGACTGGGATGTCCCGGTGAAACTCATCTGTTTTGAGCATGGGAATCAGGCTGAAGCTGGCATCAGCTGGGTAAGACCTGGGGACCATGATTGCAACGCATGGCTGTCCCAGTTTGGCAGAAAGCCAGATTATTTTTGTGGGCCCGAAGGTACTCTACTGCTCAGGAGGAAAAGATCATGGGGTATTCAGGTAAAGATTAGGCACATAGTAACGAGGCCACTATGGCACTATGCTGCTGGACAGGTGTGCCAACACATTGTTGGGTGAATGAGTGTCTTCGAGCAGCTGAACAAAGGACTCAGATCACTTTGTCCCTGCATTCAAAAGAATAGCAATTTCAGATGATGATAGGTGACTGTAGTCATTGTGTGATCCGTCTGACGACAAATGTGGAGGAGTCGACATCCCATGTGGGAAAAATGGGGGCACAAAAATAAATACATGTAATTATCCTTGTTACTAATGCCAGTCCCAGGGCTACCTGAAACCTTAGCCTTTCTCATGAGGACCAGGATTGCTGCATTTCTAAGGCTAGAATTTTATGAAAAGGTAAGTTGATTTGCCACCAGGACTAAAAGTGAGGCTCTGGGTAGCATTTTACATGTGACATTCAGTTAGCAGGACATCAGAGGACCCACCATCCAAATGATGATGGTGGCCCACCTTTTAGAGCTGCTGATCCAATCAGAGGGCTGGCAGCTCAAATAGGTGTGGCTACTGATGGGGCTGCGGGAAGAAGAGGGAGCCTCCATGCTGGGACACCCTTAAAGGCAAGTTATATATTTTTATTTACTGTGCCAGGGGCAGGCAGACAGGCCCTAACAATTAGTACCCATCCCAAGGTCTTCAACTACCATTTTACGGAGCTTGCCAATGTGCAGTAGGTGTCAGGGTAGCCACTGCCATCGGGGACCCTTTTGTGGAACATGGCATGGTCAGAAATGAGGACCGCTCTCTGAGATGGCAACCTGCTGACATCATCAAAATGCCAGCAGAGCGGGAGGTGTCCTAATATGCCATGCAATTGGTTAAATTAGCTGCCCGGCTCTGTCGGCAGATGGTCGAGCCACTGAGGTTCCTGCCCTGAAAATATCCTCTGACAGGTACCCTCTTATTGTCTTCTGCTACCATTTCCCTCCCTCCCAGGTGACCTCTCACCTCCCAGCCTGCCTCCAGAAGCTGGTAAGACTCCGCACACACTTTCTGCTACACTGTGCCACAGCCAGGGGTTGGCTCTCACAGGAGAGATAGCTCGGAAAAGAACCGGCAAACGGACCGACCTGAGCTGAGTGGCAGGGCGGTCAAGGGAAAGAAAAGATGGAAACAAATTGCGTACAATGGTGTTCTTTCCACTAACTGCCTCCTGATTTGGCTGCACTGAAGCCTGACAGCAGGTGGGGTCAAGGCGGCACAGAAGAGGGTGACAATTCACTGATACCAAGGGATGCCTGGAGTGCCAAATCCCAACTGTGACAGACAGCTGCCATTCCTCTGCCATCCCCTTGTCTCCAGAACATCATTTAGACAGAGCACCAGAGCAGCTAGTTGCAAACAAAGATCAGCCACTCATGTGAAAGGAAGCACAGTGGGGAATAAATTAGTTTGGCAGTTACAATTAGAATTATGTCAAATATTTCATTTGTGTGCAGACCACGTTCTGCATAAACCAATACAAATGGGATGAGATTATGGCCGTAAATTGAAAGAAATTAGGTGCTGAAAGTGGGATACAGTTGAACTTGATTGGTTGTACTCTCCTATAGCAATATCTGATGTAAGTTTACTGTTGCTTGTCATTTAACCCTTAATAAATGGTCAAGTACTTGACTCCTTGGGTGGACTTCTTGATGACTTTGTTTTTTCTTCAGATGTTGCGATCATTTCCACATTGGCAGCCAGGTGTTTTTGTCGGGTGGTGGGAAGGAGGAGGGGGCCAGTCAGCATGACCAAGCAGGTATGGCTGGTGATGCTGAGGTGGTCAGCAGCCAAGGTGTCACCATCAGGACGTGATGTCATGCAATATGTATTTCAATGACCTCTTGACGGTTGGCAAGGTGATTGCCTACAACTCCTAAGCTGGCTCCCGAGACTCTCTGGTCTCTTTAGTAGCCCTCTGCACAAGAAGGCAAAAAAGAATACTCTGCATTGAAGCAGAGAAGTGTCTAACAGGGGTGGCACGATGATACAGTGGTGAGCACTGCGGTCTCACAGCTCCAGCGATCTAGGTTCAATACCAGCCTTGGGTGACTGACTGTGTGAAGTTCCCCCCCCCTCCCCCCCCCCCCCCCACCCCACCCCCGCCACCCTCCTCCCTTGTCTGCGTGGGTTTCCTCCAGGTGCTCCAGTTTCCTCCCATAGTCCAAAGATGGTTAGGTGGATTGACCATGCTAAATTGCCCTTTAGTGTCCAAAAGGTTCGGTTGGGTTACGGGGATAGGATGAGGGCCTTTTTGCAGGGCCTGCGCAGGCTCGATGGGCTGAATAGCCTCCTTCCGCACTGTAGGGAATCTATGTGATTCTATGTGATTCCTTCCCAACCCTTCAGATACCCAGGCAGCACTCACATCCCCACCTAAAACCTTTATGCATCCATCGCATTCCAGTGAAGTCTATCAACTATCACCACACCTTAATCCGTACGCTGCACCACCACTTCTTTTCTCATCCCAGAAGTGAGCAGGAGCAGGTGACAGCTGTGGAAAATGTCCATCAGCAGATTGAAGACAGGTCTAGCCATGCTCGGCTGGGCAGTAGGGTAATATACAAAGCAGGTACTTGAGGAGCAGGAAAGTGAGATGTATGGTCATCTGATCGAATTTCCCAAGATAGAGTGGACACCTGGCCAGGAAAATGGAGACATGAATTCATTCCATGAGTGATGGAATTTCTCAGGTGTATAAGCACATGTCATGATTATCTCCAGGGAAAAAAAGTCACTAACCTGATGAAAAATCATGAATGGCAAGTCTGCAAGAAGAAACCACACCAGGGTGATCTCCACGCCATGTCATAAACCTTCAGCAATATGATGGTTCAGAAATGCATGGAGACCAGATGTTTTCCAGTTCCTGGTTCGCATGAATGCGCAGGTGGGCCATGGAAAGGCCGAGGAAGGAAAAGGAGATGATAATGATATTATATAGGTGCGCCAGTGAAGGGTTATATTGGGCTGGATACACGGCCCCGCTGCACCACATTTCCGCCCCGACCAGCCGGTGGGATTCTCCGTTACGCCGGCCGGTCAATGGAGTTTCCCATTGTTGGGCAACCCACGCCGTCGGGAAACCCCCGGGTACCGGTATAACGGAGAATCCCAGCAGCGGAGAATCCCGGCCATTACATCTCAGTGTAATTCAAACACTAGAGGGCACTCCCAGTTCCCAGTATAAATATCAGGGGCGCGATTCTCCGACCCCCCGCCGGGTCGGAGAATCGCCGGGGGCTGGCGTGAATCCCGCCCCCGCCGGTTGCCGAATTCTCCGGCACCGGATATTCGGCGGGGGTGGGAATTGCGGCGCGCCGGTTGGTGCTCCCCCCACCCCCCCCCGCCCCGGCGATTCTCCGGCACGTGATGGGCCGAAGTCCCGCTGTAGGAATGCCCGTCCCGCCGCCGAGAATCAAACCACCTCTCTTACCGTCGGGACTAGGCGGCGCGGGCAGGCTCCAGGGTCCTGGGGGGGGCGCGGGGTGATCTGGCCCCGGGGGGGGGGGTGCCTCCACCGTGGCCTGGCCCGCAATCGGGGCCCACCGATCCACGGGCGGTCCTGTGCCATGGGGGCACTCTTTTCCTTCCGCCTTCGCCATGGCCTCCACCATGGCGGAGGCGGAAGAGACCCCCTCCACTGCGCATGCGTGGGGATGCCGTGAGCAGCCACTGACGCTCCCGCGCATGCGCCACACGGCAAGGTCATTTCCGCGCCAGCTGGCGGGGCACGAAAGGCCTTTCCCGCCAGCTGGCGGGGCGGAAATCAGTCCGGCATGGGCCTTGCCCCTCAAGGTGAGGGCTCGGCCCCTCAAGCTGTGGAGAACTCCGCACCTTTGGGGCGGCACGATGCTGGACTGACTCGTGCCGTTTTTGGCGCCGGTCGGCAGACATCGCGCCGATTGCAGAGAATCCCGCCCCAGATCTCAGGGAATCTTGGGTAGAAGGTTAGTGAGTGTTAGCAGAGAAGAGTATTGATCACAGCTCAGGAAGTAGTTTAGGTTAGAGAGAAGTATCATGAGTACATCATTTGTTAATATTAGATTATAGATTACTTTATTAATAGTTACAGCTCTGTAATGTGTGCAAACTCGATTTAATTTAATTGTTATTCAATAAATTAGTTTTGCTTCAATCTAAAGACTGGGGGTTTCTTTATCATCAACTCATCTGACCATTCTGGATCACAAGGCAAAGAATAACAACATATTACCACAAGTGTAATATAACAGTGATTACAATAGAAATTCTCCTCAAGCATCCATTCTCTTAACCCTCTGATAGAAACACAAATACTGGGGCCTGCCCCCATGGCTGAGGCTACCCTGTAGGTAAGATAGTATGCATGGTTGTCCGCACTGGAACCTGAACCCAGAGGAAACACAAGCCTCTCATCACTAGATCACCAAAGAAAATGGGCACATCAAAATCTCCTCTAGCCGCAAAGGTAGAATCTCATTGGAAGAGAACACAGAAACGGTCTTATTGCACATGGGATTTAGTTGGGTGACTTCCTCAATATCAATGTCATACTGATGTGGTCTATTGCAGTGAAATGTTTGTTTTGGCTACCTAATATCACATAGTTCTTGATATTCCATTGCACAATGACCATGGAGAGCAATCTGGATATGAGAGCAATAAATGTTGTGTGTCAGAATATCACAGGTTGCCACTGAGAAGGTCAAGGGCAGCAGATGCATGGGACCACCACAACCACCAAGATTCCCTCCAAGCCGTACACCATCCTGACTTGGAATTATCTTGCCGTCCCTTCACTGTCGCTGTGTCAAAATCCTGGAATTCCTTCCCTAACAGAACTATGGGTGTACCTACACCACATGGACTGCAGTGGGTCAAGAAGGCAGCTCACCACCACTTTCTTAATGGCAATTAGGGATGGGCAACAATGCCGACCTAGCCAGTGATGCCACATCCTGTGAAAGAATAAAAACAAAATGGAAGGAGTAGTGGCTTGGGATGTCTTAAAGCAAGGAGAGCTTTGTGTTGCTTTGGTCTGTGATTGTTGTTGTGTTTGGTCCCTTGTACTTTATAAAGAACTCAACAAAACTTTGATATGTCCAAACCAAGATCCTTTCAATGTGTCACGTGCGGTAGGATGGCAATTTGATGCAGAGCACCATATCATGGAGTCTTGCTACTCCTCTGGAACTTACAACTTCTGCTGACCTGTTACATATACGTCTTATTACCCTCTATCTCATGTTTTGCAGATGGTCAGATTAGTCTCTCTTTATATACCTGTTCTAGGTCACATGACTTTGGTCTTGAGACCGCATGGTGTTTCTGTACCGCCACCTGTTGGTTGGAGGTCTCATACCATTGAACTATGATATGAGTCACAGGCATATCACCACAATTGTAGCCACAATGGATGCCATAAGTGTCCTGGTGCTAAGAATGCTGTGTAGGAAGACCCACACTAAAGTTAAACTTGAATGGATGTCGGCATTGCAAGTTTCTTTGGCAAGGAAGTCAATAGGCACAGGTAGCAGTGAGATGGCCATGCTGTGCTAGCTGATCAGCATCTCCCTCCTCCTTCTCGGAGGAAACTGAGTGATCACCATCCCCCTCTTGCATGAGTTCCACTCCCCTTTGTAATGCTTTGTAAGCAGCACCACTATGGGGCAGCACGGTAGCATAGTGGTTAGCACAATTGCTTCACAGCTCCAGGGTTCCAGGTTCGATTCCGGCTTGGGTCACTGTCTGTGCGGAGTCTGCACATCCTCCCCGTGTGTGCATGGGTTTCCTCCGGGTGCTCCGGTTTCCTCCCACAGTCCAAAGATGTGCAGGTTAGGTGGATTGGCCATGATAAATTGCCCTTAGTGTCCAAAATTGCCCTTAGTGTTGGGTGGGGTTATGGGGATAGGGTGGAGGTATTGACCTTGGGTAGGGTGCTCTTTCCAAGAGCCGGTGCAGACTCAATGGGCCGAATGGCCTCCTTCTGCACTATAAATTCTATAATTCTAATAATTCTATGCGTGAGACACTCAGGTCAAGTACCAACTGTGCATTGAAGGAGTGGAATCCCTTCCACTTTGCAGGTAAACCTGGCTTGTCTGATGAAGCCTTGGTGGCCACGTGGGTGCAGTCTATCACACTGTGCACCAGAGGGAATCCTGCTGATGGTGATGAAGCTGATAGTCCCCAGTGCCTGACTGGCATTGTCTGTTTCAAACCTGAATTACTTTGATGCCCTTGTACACAAGTCCTCCATCACCTTTATGATGGAGTTACGTGCAGCCAATTATGAGAGCCAGCTGATCCCTGGAATGGTCCAGATGCAATAAAATTCATTGCCACAGACACATTGACCACTTCCAGCAGCATGTGCCTTCCTTCTGTCTTCAGGATGTCCTCCCAAGGACACAGAGGTCTGTGACTACTCATTGTGGGAGCTGCAGCTTTTGGAGACACTGCTGTGCCCAAGTGCAGGAATCTGGCTCTTTGCCAGTATAACCTGCGATGTGTGGAGCACCTCCTTCTATCTCCTGGCTCAAGACCAAGCCCACTGAACCATCCGACAGCAAGTGGGTGCATTGCTTGCAATAGCTACCGATCCTTCTCCAGTTTCTGCCTCTCTGTCTGTGCTTGCTGAGATGGGCCTCATCATTGCTCTTCCTCAGTGATCCAAACCAAGCTCAGAATAGCTTCAACCCATGTCCCTGTGGAGGCTGACACGGATCTACCGGCCCTTTGACATGGCAGATTATGCTACAGGAGGATTCTACAGATGTTTCTCTCTCAAAAGGCAACAGACTCACTGAACGGCTCTTTTAATAGCAAACCTCTTCCTATGGTGAACCTCAGGCTAGCAGTTTTCCCTCTTTATAGTACTGAGACCATGTCAGTTTCAGACCTCAATAACTTCCCACTGTGCCCTGTCTCTTCTCTGAGCTAACCACATCCAGACACCGCATGGGCTCCTTGCACCCCTGGTAAAATGTCATTACATTGGGAAAATGGCTGATACTTGTCTCAATGACAAGTTCATTGTGTTTCCCATCTCTACTGGGTGAGTTGCTGACAGCACAGATAAACCCCCTCTGGGAAAAGTAGGCAGGAGCAGATTGGGGAACCGGCCCTCTTGCCTTTCTTTGCGATTTTCCCACACAACGCCCTCCCCGTCCCCAAAGCCCACTTCTATGGGCCAAGGGAAATAAACCCCCACCGATGCCCCCCCCCCCACACTGTCCTGCACCCCTCCTGTCACCCCTTCACCATGTTTCAAATGTATTACTTATTTATTTATTTTCGTTAAAATTTAGAGTACCCAATAATTTTTTTTTTAATTAAGAGGCAATTTAGCGTGGCCGATCCACCTAGCCTGCACATCTTTGGGTTGTGGGGTCGAAATCCACGCAAACATGGGGAGAATGTGCAAACTCCACACGGACAGTGACGTGGGGCGAAATTCTCCGGTATCGGCGCGATGTCCGCCGACTGGCACCAAAAATGGCGCAATTCAGTCGGGCATCGCGCCGCCCCAAAGGTGCGGAATCCTCCGCATCTTGGGGGGCCGAGCCCTAACCTTGAGGGGTTAGGCACGCGCCGGACTGATTTCCGCCCTGCCAGCTGGCAGAAGTGCCTCGCCAGCTGGCGCGGAAATGACATTGCTGGGCGGCGCATGCGCGCGAGCGTTAGCGGCCGCTCACGGCATCCCCGCGCATGCGCTGTGGAGGGAGTCCCTTCCGCCTCCGCCATGGTGGAGACCGTAGCGAAGGCGGAAGGAAAAGAGTGCCCCCACGGCACAGGTCCGCCCGCGGATCGGTGGGCCCCGATCGAGGGCCAGGCCACCGTGGGGGCACCCCCCGGGGCCAGATTGCCCCGCGCCCCCCCCAGGACCCCGGAGCCCGCCCGCGCCGCCTTGTCCCACCAGTAAGGTAGGTGGTTTAATCCACGCCGGCGGGACAGGCATTCTAGCAGCGGGACCTCGGCCCATCACTGGCCGGAGAATCGCGGGGTGGGGGGGGGGCCCGCCAACCGGCGCGGCGCGATTCCCGCCCCCGGCGAATCTCCGGTGCCGGAGAATTCGGCAACCAGCGGGGGCGGGATTCATGCCAGCCCGGCGGGAGGTCGGAGAATCTCGCCCCAGAGCTGGGGTCAAACCTGGGACCTCGGCACCGTGAGGCAGCAGGGGTAACCCACTGCGCCACCGTGCTGCCCGCAAATTTATTATTAACACTTCGATACAGGGTCCCAGCCTTTACTGTGTATTTTAAAAGATGAATACATTTCTAACAGTCCCTTTGACGTTGCTGGGCATTGATGGTTACTCGGGTAAATAAAATAATTGATTGGTTCAGAGGGCTGAATTTTTCCAGTCCAGTGATGGTGGGCTGGGAGGTCAGAATATCGGCAATAAAAGATGCTTGGATATTCTGAAGGGCGGCCGACATGGCCGGTGGATCTAGCACTCAAACATGGTGGAAAGGTACTTCAGTCTCTTCAGAAATTAACTTCAATTTTATCAGGACCTTCTGACATTTTCACACAGGGACTATGGGATTTCAGAGCCTCACCAAGTATCAGAGGCAGCAGGTTTATAGGAGGTCAGTGCTGGCTCCTGAAGGCAGCCATTGTGAATCCTAATGTAGTTGAGGCACCAGCGGGAGAAGGGGAATGTGAAATTCTTGGGAAGAAACAGTAGTCTTCAGTCAGAAGCATTCAGAATCAGAACTGCATGTGCTGTTAATACTTGGATTCCTTTATCCTACCAGACTCCCTCTGTGGGTATATGTGTATGGCAGCTTTAAGTAGACAAAATACACAATTAAATTTTCAATACACTACATGGAAAAGTCAGCACTGTGGGGGCATACTGTCAGAGTTCTATCTTGGAGTTGGCACTTGTGTGGGTAAAGCAGGGATGGTAAGAGGCCTTGGAAATTGAGTGAATCTGTATGCCATGAGCCTCTTTCATTCAGATTTCAGTTCCCCATTGAGGGGCAGCAGGAGCACCAGCTTCAGAGATGGGAGGATGGGGAAGGTGAAGTTGTAGGAGCAAAATGCAGAAGGGCAAGCAACCTGCCTCTTGTGTGCAGAGGATGCTACTCTCAAGTGAGGGTCTACTCTCTGTAGCCAGTTAAAATGGCTAACTCCCGATTTAGAATGGCCAACCCCGATTTAAAATGCCGAACGGAAAAGGCTGATGGGAAAATCAGCCAACAGGACTAAAACAAGCAGCTGCAGGTAAAACTGTGTATTCACCTCTAGGAAGGCCAGACAAGATCGATACCTGCAGCCACCAGCACAACAAAACACCATCCACCTGAATATTAATGAGCAATCCCCGGGAACAATGTGCAACATTTTAGGCACAAAGCCAACCCAGACTTTTCGGCGCCAACAGGAGCCTACACAAAGGGAGGTGAACGATCACCCCAAGACCGCCCATCGATCAAGGAATCGCTCCAGCATTGGAGAATATCGAACCAAGTGATTGGGACAAAGTCCAATCACTTGGAACCAGGTACAGGGTCCACCCCGAAAGGCGGGAAGCCCCTGGGGACTATAAGAATAGAGTCCAAGTTCAAATCGGCCCTTCTCCTCTCTGCCACCCTTCTGCAACCCCTTCTGCTGACCTTCTGCAACAGCCGCTCAAATCGTAAGTCTTACTTCAATGCTCGCTACGAGATAGGCACTTCTAGCTATCGAACTGTACCAGCTTTGAATCCCGCAGGCTCAGAACCCAAACGAAAGGCCATTCGTTTCCCTGACTTGGTGGGCCATTTCCAAGTTAAGTATTGGCCTGTTAGTTGTAGGAAGTAGCTTAGAAGTAGAATTTATGCATGAGTATTGATTACTGTATATAATAAATGTACGTTGATTTAACTCTTACTAAGCGGTTTGTTGGATTATTGATCATTACTCGGACTTGAACCACGTGGCGGTATCAGAAAGATACCTGGTGACTCAAGAGCAAAGGTGATAGAACAGAGCAATTAAACTGAGGCGAAAGTTAGCAGCAACATTTGGCGACTCCACCGGGACCCGATCTAGGAGTGAAAAACCACTCCGGGAGAACCCAAGAATTTGAATTAGAAACCCAATTGGAAACAGAAAACCACAAGTGTTCAAGCAGTTCTGATCAATACTTATAATTCGGAAGTGTGTGTACGCATGCGTAATTAACAGGGCTATAAGGTAAAACTGATAAATTTTTGTTGCGTCAAAACTGTCGGAAGTTTGTATATCGGAAAGTAGCGAAAGCCGTACCCGTATTTACAACACCGCCTTAGCCCCCTGTTCCAAATTTTAAAGAAGAAGCAGTCGGATAGGAAAGATGGCAATGCAGGCAATGCAGCGCCTCTTGAACCTTGAGGAATTTGCAGTTGCAGCGACCAGCAGCAGTAGAGTGGGACAATGTCCCATTTGGGAGGAAGAAATCAGGAAATATCTCAAAGGGAAAGGATGGCCCCTTTGGAATGATTTCTGTGATGATAAGGAATCAGGTCCCGGGAGTATAGGACATACTTGGTGGGAGAACCTGAGCGAGAGCCACAAAAAGAACCACTTGGGAAAAGCTCGCAAGCCGATGGCAATCATGTCCTGTTTGGCACAATTGCGAGGCACAGAGGAGTTTGTTAAGACGCTCCGCAAAGAAGTTGAGGGCATACATCGGATGATTAAGGTCGATGTAAGCGAAGTAGAAAAAGAGAATATGGAATTGAGGAGGAAATTGGCAGCAAAAGGTGGAGAGGTGGATGATGCCAAACGGGCTCACCAGTCTTGTCTGGCGCATTTAAGCAGCTTCCAGTCTCAATACGAAAAGGCCTATCAGGACACGCAATGTGCAGTCCTGGTAAGAGAGGAAACGGAAAAACAGGTAGAGACATTACAGAAACAGTGCAGTGATCTCAAGGCAGCATTAAGAGCACTCCATGCTGCCACCACAGAACAAAGACAAAGCACCTTAGATCACGCAAAGTGCCGGAAGCAGATTGCAGAGCTGCAATCACTGCTTTCTGTTCAAAAAGGTTTTCAGGAAACCTTTGGGGAAAAATTAGATCAGGAAGACGGCCCTGATTGGGAAGAGTTAAACGAAACAGCGCAGAGATATGTTCAATGAACATGTGCGCAGGGAAAGCCCCAAAAGAGAAAAGAACCCAACCCCCCACACAGCAGATAGTTCAAGCTCCAATGAACCCTGTAACCACCCACCGCACAGCCACATCAGACGATGCGGAATATCTATATTCCACCCCCTTAACAGTGACCCAATTACGGGACGCATGCGAGAAGATCACACCGTTCCTCCCCACCTCAGACCCCCACCATTTCTTTGCCACGTTAAACATCAGGCGACCATGTACGGCCTGGATGAGAGAGAGCAGGTCAAGCTCACAGTTTTAAGTTTAGGTCCGTCAGTAGCAGCAGCCGTTCCCGACCCACAGAATGTAGGAGGAGGCACCCTTGCAGAAATGCATACCGCGATCCTGGATGCGATCGGGTATAACCGGGGTGACCCCATAGATGGCCTCAATCAGTGCAGGCAGGAAAAGACAGAGCACCCCACAGTGTTTGCTGGACGACTGTGGATTCATTTCACAGCAGTTTTCGGTAATTTAGAACGCGCCCATTTGTCCCAAGACAGTATGGCCAAATGGACCCGCACCCTTATCTCCCATGCCACAGAGGCAGGACAAAAAGCCGGTACATAGAACATAGAACATAGAAAATACAGCACAGAACAGGCCCTTCGGCCCACGATGTTGTGCCGAACCTTTGTCCTAGATTAATCATAGATTATCATTGAATCTACAGTGCAGAAGGAGGCCATTCGGCCCCCTGAGTCTGCACCAGCTCTTGGAAAGAGCACCCTACCCAAACTCAACACCTCCACCCAACACCAAGGGCAATTTTGGACATTAAGGGCAATTTATCATTGGCCAATTCACCTACGAATTGTGACCCCTCAGAGGAAGCCCACAATGAGAAATGGGTTTTAAAAAGATTGTCCCGCGCCTCGGAGCAGTCTGTACAAAGCAAACCCACAGTTAAAAATTCCGAAGAACAGCAGGCAGAAGCAGACAAACCCGCAGTTAGGGAACCCGAGGAAGAGCAGGCAGACATGCATCCAGTTAAAACACACCAGAACCCCGCATGGGTAAACAAAGGATGCAACAGCAACCCCCCCCAGAAACCACCGGAATGTTATAATTGCGGACAATTAGGACATTACGCACGAAAATGTCAAGTCCCCCTGAAACTGCAACGGAATCAGCCCACAAATGCCCCCCGAACCAGCGAAGGCTCCAACAGCCCCGACCCCCCACCCAGGGAACCATACCCAAGGGAACAATGCACCAGAGAGCCTGCTCCACCTTATGTGCCCCAGGGGTCATGTTACAACTGTGGGCAGCCAGGACACTTTGCCCGCGATTGCATGAGACCCCCACCAGCTAGACTAGCCCCCACATATGAAAGAGAACACCACCCACAGCAGCTACAAGGTCCCAGCTGCCCCATGCAAACTGTGAGCGCTTACCCACCACTTCTCATGGCAGCGTTACCTCAACAAGGCCACTTCATTTTTGTTTCACTCCTCCTTCCTTTCTTCTTCGGTCACGTTGCACTCCCTCCATATGCTAATTACACCCCAGCCCAAATGTGATTTACGATGTCCCGTATTCTGATGGAACCTGCAGCATGTTTGATGTTGTTTGTACTTGTTTGTTAAATGTTGTATGTCCGACAGGAGAATTCTCCCACTGCCCCACGCCTATTCGGCCGAAACCTCTGAGGACTTGCCTACAGAGACTCACTGTGGCCAGACACTAGTTCAGAGGAACTAGCTTGTCTGCAGACACTTGTTCGGGTACCAAACGCCTGCTCGTAACTGCCCTTCTGGTTCGAAGGATAGAATCACTACGGCAGCCCCACCACGATGACTACATTTTTTGCCCGTTCTTGTCAGTTGCTCAGGCAGTGGAGAAACGGCTTGAGACCCGCCCTTCCTGGAAACCCCCCCTCTGGTCAATTACGCTTGGGTAGGAGAGACACGGCACTGGTAGCCATCCTACCCGGGGACTCCATCCAAATCTTACCCGTGCGGCCCATACGCACCTCATTTTGGCATTTTTCAGTTCAAAAAGTTTTATTTGTTTAGGCGACCTTTAGGTTGCCGGCCATCTGCTATTTACATCCTGGAACATTTGGATGTTAAATCATCACTGGTTCATTATTGGGAAGTGTACCGTGTCCTAAAGTTTGTTTTTTGAAAAAATGAGTCACACACAGTACCCAATTATAAAGGGAATAATTGGCACAAAAGGACAGACACACTAGCATACCAGATATTAAACAAAGATCGTTACAGACACTATGCTTGTTTCTACAGAACTCCAGAAGCTCCAGGACCGGAGAAAACAAAGAAAGAAAAGGAAAGAGAACAGCCATGAGGACTTCCTTCAAGAGGATAACCCTTGGGCTATTGGACATTTGGTTGCGCGTGACCGCGAACCCCATGACTTCAAGACTCCCAGCCGTTAATGTTTCACTATCCCGCAGTACCCAGATCCCAGTCACCAGCGACACTACATCATCTTGGTGTGCCAGGTTCATAATCTGGTACTCTCTGTCCTATGTAATCGAAACACGACTAGCGTTGGCGATACTCTGCTGCATCGTGCAGACTATGCGTCTACGGAAATGGAGAAGGAGAGCCTACCGTGCTCGATCCCCGGTATACTGGATCAGATCCCCTATGTTCAGTTACGACCAGACCCCCCGACCTCCGCGATCTATAATAAAGTACATTCACTTGCGTGACTATCAAGCCAGGAAAGACTGTATGAAATGCTATGATTTTGTTGTATGATTGAGGAAGGTAGGATAATGGAATGTTTAAGTGAGTGTAGTATATTAAGAATAAGTTATAGGTTCTCAGTTTATTGTTTTGTAATGCATGTCCCTGTCTGACATAGCGCCCTTCGAATTGTTAGTTAAAATTTTTTGTGCATAGCTATGGTCAGTGCAGAGGCCATGAAGGAAGTGTTCCCCCCAGGTCAGGGAATGGAAAGCAACATAATGATGTGATCCTTCACGCTTCACGTTAGGATCACAAGGAGGGAATGTAGCCAGTCAAAATGGCTAACCCCCGATTTAGAATGGCCAACCCCGATTTAAAATGGCGAACGGAAAAGGCTGATGGGAAAATCAGCCAACAGGACTAAAACAAGCAGCTGCAGATAAAATTGTGTATTCACCTCTAGGAAGGCCAGACAAGATCGATACCTGCAGCCATCAGCACAACAAAACACCAGCCATCTGAATATTAATGAGCAATCCCCGAGAACAATGTGCAACATTTTAGACACAAAGTCAACCCAGACTTTTCGGCGCCAACAGGAGCCTACACAAAGGGAGGTGAACGATCACCCCAAGACCGCCATCAATCAAGGAATCGCTCCAGCTTGGAGAATATCGAACCAAGTGATTGGGACAAAGTCCAATCACTTGGAACCAGGTACAGGGTCCGCCCCGAAAGGTGAGAAGCCCCTGGGGACTATAAGAATAGAGTCCATGTTCAAATTGGCCCTTCGCCTCTCTGCCACCCTTCTGCAACCCCTTCTGCTGACCTTCTGCAACAGCCGCTCAAATTGTAAGTCTTACTTCAACACTCGCTACGAGATAGGCGCTCCTGGCTATCGACCTGTACCAGCATCGAATCCCGCAGGCTCAGAACCCAAACGAAAGGCCATTCGTTTCCCTGACCTGGTGGGCCATTTCCAAGTTAAGTATTGGCCTGTTAGTTGTAGGAAGCAGCTTAGAAGTAGAATTTATGCCTGAGTATTGATTACTGTATATAATAAATGTGCGTTGATTTAACTCTTACTAAGCGATGTGTTGGATTATTGATCATTACTCGGACTTGAACCACGTGGCGGTATCAGAAAGATACCTGGCGAGTCAAGAGCAAAGGTGATAGAACAGTGCAATTAAATTAAGGCTAAAGTTAGCAGCAACCTCTCGAGGCTCAGCAACCTTCAGATGCTGGAGCAACAGTGTTGCCAAAGACTGTACCTCTTCATGGAGACTGTCATAAAGCTGAGTGCCATGATGGAGGATGAGGTGAGCCCCTCTGGAAGTGGTGGCCTCTCAATGCCTGTGGTATTGGAGTTTTACACCTTAGGATCAATCCCAGGATACACTGCAAATATGTGTGGGATCTCCCAGTCTGTGGCTTATTACTGCATCAAGAATACCACCAATGCAACCGTCAAGAGGGCCAGCCAGTATATATGCTTCCATATGGACCCAGACAGCCAGGTTGAGAGGGCTGCATAACCTGGCGCAACAATGATGATATTGTAATGCATGATGCCCCCACTGACAATGAGGAGATGGACGGAGATGATGACCAAGCGCAAGATATAGAAGAACCCCATATACCACAGGCAATGTGTAGAAGGGAATCCCATACGTTAATACAGGCACAGTTAACATGATCCTTGGTGACAGTCCCATGTAATTCAATAAAGGTTCAACCTTGTAACCTTGTTGCCGCCACCTTCATAGATCTTGCCAGTTACCTACATCCAGTAGCACATTACATTGTGGCATGAAGAATGCTTTGAACGTATGTGATGTGGCCCCAGTCAATACAGTATTTGATGGAGCAAGGGTGCTCCTGAAGTTCCAATGGCACACAAAGTATGGTAGGAAATCTCATGCCTTGCCATATAAAATAAGAAATAGGATCAGGAATAGGCCGATCAGTCCATTGAGCCGGTTTGACCGTTCAATAAGATATTAGTTGATCTTTTACTTCAACACCATTTTCATGCACCATCTCCATACCCCTTGATGTTTTTAATGTGTAGAAATTTATCAATCTCAGTCTTGAATGACTGAGTCTCCAAAGCCCTCTGGGGCAGAGAATTCCAAATGATTCACTAACCTCTGAGTGAAGAAATTCTTCCTCGTCTCAGTCCTAAATGGCCTTCACTTATTCTGAGATTGTGTTCCCAGAGCCACCCAGCTGGGGGAAACTTCCATCTGACATCTACCCTGTTGAGCCCTGTGAAAATTGTGCGTGGTTGAATGAGATCGCCAGAATGCGCTGCCTCTATGGCAGGTATACCTTTCCTTCGGTCAGGAGACAAAAACTGCGCATCACACATTTGAAAATGAAAATCGCTTATTGTCATGAGTAGGCTTCAATGAAGTTACTGTCAAAAGCCCCTAGTCACCACATTCCGGCGCCTGTTCAGGGAGGCTGGTACGGGAACATTTATTGGCGAACATAAAAATGACGAGGACGTATGTTTCCAAAAACATTTAAGCCATGAACCTGAAATGCAGCTCGATGCTCTTCTTAAACCTCTTACTTGTGCTTCTGCATTGTGCTCCCGCTTCACTTTCTGCTGTGGAGGCAGGCTGCTGAGCTTGCTGCTAGTCTGACATTATTGGCTGTCATCCTCTGACGATCTGAGGCCTGAAGGGCCCCGACATCGTGAGGAACTCCTGCACATGTGCTGGAGGCTCCTACATATAAACAAATTAGGAATTAGGAACAGGGTTAGGCCATTCGGCCCCTCAGGCCTGCTCCACCATTTGATAAGGTTATGACTGTCATAATATACATTTATGTATATAATGGAGTGCAGACAGGCAGTGATTGACACACAGGATGACCAGTAAGTACACAAAACAGAGCAACCAATCACCAGACAGGACACGACCACTGTAAAGCCAGTTTTCCCACTCTCTCGGGACCCAGCCTCTGGGACAGTCAGAGTTAGTGTGCTGGCCAGTGCAAACACCATGTGGTAGCTAGTAAGTCTGGTTAGGCTAGTATCAGGTCTCCAGTCAAGTCTGCATAGTGTCAACCCACAGTTGAACATGTATAATAGTTTAGATATTAAATAAAATCGAGTTGCATCTTATCAAGTGTTGGAGGTCTGTCTCTCGCTACACTGCATCAAATGCAGTCCACATCGACCCAGTCTACCCAACACATCATGGTACCAGTGAATGATGCTGAAAATTGATGGACCTACCGTGAGTGAGACAGCGTTGACCAGCAAACAGCCATCCGGTGACATGGAAAATGTCCGCCCTCCTCTGCAGCTCCGCGTCGCCGGCAACCTCGGTGCAAATTGGAAAATCTTCAAACAAAAGTTCCAACTCTATCTAGAAGCCACCGACCTCGAGGTTGCATCGGATGCCAGGAAGATCGCACTATTCCTCTCCTCAGCAATGGACCACGCCATCCACATCTACAACTCACTTACATTCGCTGAAGGCGAAGACAAGACAAAATTTAAAACAGTCCTACTGAAGTTCGACAGCCACTGCGACATTGAGGTGAATGAGAGCTTTGAACGGTACGTTTTCCAGAGAGGCTTCAGGGTAAGGATGAACCTTTTCAATCCTTTCTGAACCATCTCCGCATCCTCGCGCAGTCATGTAACTATGACTCGACCACTTACCCGGGATCAGATCGTTTTCGGGGTCCACTCTGATTCCCTTCGCCAGCAGCTCCTGAAAGTCAAGCAACTCACCCTCACCATCGACATCGAAACGTGTGTTCTCCACGAACATGCTAACAATCGGTACTCCCACATCAGGGCAGCAGAAACGGCAAAGCTAACTTCCCATGATGCAGAACGGGTGCAGGCCATTGCACAAATGCAGGGCCTAAGTATCAACGAGAGTGGCCATTCCGCGCGCTTTTCCCAGGCCCCTGTGCATGCGCTACAAACATAGGAACAGCGATACTGATGACCAGACTGCGCAGGTGAGTACGTCGTTCGGCTGCACTGCGTATGCGCGATGGCGCACGGAACGCGCTGACGTTGGCGTCATGAAGTGCCCGAATTATGGCTCCGCCCATTTAAAGCGACAATGTCCGGCAAAATCACGACGGTGTCTACAGTGTGGCAAGCTTGGCCACTACGCAGCCCTTTGCAGATCTGCTCCACTGCCCAGCATCCAGCGAGCCCAGCCACGGCGCAGAAGCGTCCGTTCAATACAGCAGGCCGTGCCAGACTCCGACCCCGACAGCCCAACAGATCCTGACGCTGCATGCCTCAAACCTCCATACCGGGTGGGCATAATTACGAAGCATGCGCTACCTTTCTCCAAGACAGCGAAGCACCTGCCGATCCTCAGCGTGGATCCCGACGACGAGTGATGTGCTGTCCTCACAGTCAACAAGGCTCGAATCTGGTTCAAACTGGACACCGGCGCATTGGCGAACCTCATCTCCAAATCCAATCTCGACACCATCCGCGTTAGACCAAGCATTCTTCCACTGGCCTGCCAGCTCCTTGACTACAATGGCAATGCCATAGATGCCAGTGGCTCATGCCAACTCGGAGTTTCCAATAAGACATTTAAAGCGACACTGCGATTTGAGATTGTGGGACCTGACAGAGCATCCCTGCTCGGTGCTTGGGCCTGCAAACTCCTGAGCTTGGTTCAGCGAGTCCACACCATGTCATCCACAAGGGTGACGGCCTCAGCTGACGAGAACTTCCAGGCTGAAATTGATGACATCATCACGCTGTACCACAGCGTGTTCGACGGAATGGGCACACTCCCTACCGGTACAAAATCCTGCTCAAACCAAACGCCATCCCTGTGATCCAGGCACCACGACGGGTGCCGGCACCCCTCAAGGACCGCCTCAAGCAGCAGTTACAGGATCTCCAGGATCAGGGCATCATATCAAGGGTCACAGAACCCACGGACTGGGTCAGCTCCATGGTCTGCGTCAAGAAGCTGTCAGGAGAACTTCGAATCTGCATCGACCACAAGGATTTAAACCGCAATATCTTGAGGGAACATTACCCGATACCAAAACAAGCAGAGTTGACCAGCGAGATGGTCCATGCCAAACTCTTTACGAAGCTGGACGCCTCCAAGGAGTTCTGGTAAATACAGCTGGATGCATCCAGTCGCAAGCTGTGCACATTCAATACCCCATTCGGTTGCTACTGCTACAACCGGATGCCTTTTGGCATCGTCTCTGCCTCAGAGGTATTTCACCGCATCATGGAACAGATGATGGAGAGTATCGAAGGGTCCACAACTCCTCAAGAACACATCGATCGCCTCAAGCAGGTATTCCACAGAGTCCATGAGCATGGCCTCCGACTCAACAGAGCCAAGTGCTCGTTCGGTCAATCAGAAATCAAATTCCTTGTTGACCACATCTCGTAGCAAGGCGTGCGGCCAGATGCTGACAAAGTCTCGGCGATCAACGCCATGAAGACCCCAGAGGACAAGAAGGCGGTCCTCCGCTTTCTAGGGGTGGTCAACTTCCTCGGGACGTTCATTCCCAACATGGCGGCACACACCACAGCCCTCCGCCATCTCGTCAAAAAGTCGACAGAATTCCAGTGGCTGCCCGCTCATGAGAACGAATGGCGTGAGCTGAGGGCAAAACTCACCACAGTCCCGGTTCTGGCGTTCTTCGATCCTACCAAAGAGACCAAAATATCCACTGATGCGAGCCAGGGCGGTATTGGGGCGGTGCTCCTCCAACGGGATGACTCCTCCTCATGGGCCCCAGTTGCGTATGCCTCCAGAGACATGACGCCCACTGAGCAACGGTACGCTCAGATTGATAAGGAATGCCTGGGCCTCCTAACGGGAATCGACAAATTTCACGACTATGTGTATGGCCACCCAAAATTCACGGTTGAGACGGACCACAGACCACTAGTCCACATAATCCAGAAGAATTTGAATGACTAGATGCCTCGGTTACAACAAATCCTTCTCAAGCTACAACGCTATGACTTTGAACTTGTCTACATGCCAGGCAAAGAACTCATTGTTGCAGATGCCCTTTCCAAGTCTATCACCACACCGTGTGAACAAACTAACTTTGTCTGCCAAATCGATGCACAGGTGCAATTGGGTGCCTCCAACCTTCTGGCCACTGATGAGAGGGTCATCCAAATTCGTGAGGAAACGGCCAAGGATCCTCTGCTACAGCGTGTGATGCAGCACCTCACGAATGGCTGGCAGAAGGCCTAGTTTTACAACGTCATGGACGACCTGACGGTGGTGGACGGCATCCTCATGAAGCTCGATAGGATTGTGATTCCGCAGAGCATGCGAGCTACGGTGCTCAGCCAACTCTATGAGGGTCACCTGGGGGTCAAGAAATGTCGACGCAGAGCTCTAGAGGCAGTCTTTTGGTCGGGCATCAGTCAGGATGTTGCCAACACGGTCCTCAACTGCCCCACATGTCAGAAATTTCAGCCAGCACAACCCAAAGAAACTCTGCAGCAACATGAGATAGTGACCTCCCCATGGTCCAAAGACGGTGTCACCCTTTTCCACGCCAAGGGGCATGACTATGTCCTCCTGGTCGACTACTTCTCCAATTACCCAGAAGTGGTGAAACTGTCCGATCTCACGTCGAAGGCGGTGATTAAAGCATGCAAAGAAACGTTTGCCAGGCATGGGATACCGCTCACGGTGATGAGTTACAACGGTCCCTGTTTTTACAGCCAGGAATGGTCTGATTTTGCCCGCCTATACAACTTTCGTCACGTAACCTCCAGCCCCCACTACCCGCAGTCAAACGGGAAGGCCGAAAAAGGAGTCCATATCATCAAGAGATTACTATGCAAGGCTGCAGACTCAGGCTCCGACTTCAAACTGGCGCTGCTGGCATACAGAGCATCCCCGCTGTCCACTGGATTCTCTCCCGCGCAGTTGCTCATGAATCGCACTCTGCGAACCACGGTTCCAGCCATCCATGTTCCAGACCTTGACCATCTCACGGTCATACAACAGATGCAGCAGTCTCGGGCCCAACAGAAATCAGCATACGACGCTCATGCCACGGATCTTCCCGAGCTGGTCCCAACTAATCGTGTTCGTGTGCAGTTGCCTGACGGCGGCTGGTCCGCCACAGCTGTGGTGCTCAAGCAAGTGGCCCCGAGATCATTCCTCGTCCACATGGCTGATGGCTCCTTCCTACGACGCAATAGACGGGCGTTGCGCAGAGTTCCACGCCCGCCACCTAACCATGATGTCCCACCTCACAAAATGCTTCCTCTGGACGTGCCCTACCACGAGGCCACCGATCTACCAGCAATCCTGCTGACCTCTGCGACCACCGCATTGGTGCCGTTCCCGCCTATCCAAGTGCAGGCGGCTCCTGATCCACCCTTGAGGCGGTCAACCGGAATTCGTCGCCCGCCGCAGAGACTAAACCTATAGACTGAACTTTTGCATAACTGTGTTACCTAATCATTTTGACCTCTGTAAATATCATTTTCTACCATTTCATCTGCCCTATATCTGCACTAGCGACACCTTACTGTGTACATAAGGTCATTTTAGCACATTCTGTATATAGTCACGCACATATACACATCAACACGCACAAGCACCATAATATTTATTATATCAACACATACAATACAAAAGAAAAGGGGGGGAGATGTCATAATATACATCTATGTATATAATGGAGTGCAGACAGGCAGTGATTGAAACACAGGATGACCAGTAAGCACACAAGACAGAGCAGCCAATCACCAGACAGGACACGACCACTATAAAGCTAGAGGGCACCGGTTTTCCCGCTCTCTCGGGATCCAGCCTCTGGAGCAGCAGAGTTAGTGAGCTGGCTAGTGCAAACACCATGTGGTAGCGAGTAAGTCTGGTTCGGCTAGTATCAGGTCTCCAGTCAAGTCAGCATAGTGTCAACCCACAGTTGAACATGTATAATAGTTTTGATATTAAATAAAATCGAGTTGGATCTTATCAAGTGTTGAAGGTCTGTTTCTCGCTACACTGCATCAAGTGCAGTCCACATCGACCCAGCTTACCCAACACATTCAATGACTGACCTGATTGTGACCACAACTCTAATTTCCTTCGTACCCCTATACCCTTTTGTCAGTCAAGAATTTATCTAACTCTGCCTTAAAAATATTCAACGACCCTGATTCCACTGCTCTCTGGGAAGAGAATTCCACAGAGTAAGGACTACCTTAGAGAAAGAAAATTACCCTCACCTCCATCTTAAATGGGGGGTGCATTATTTTTAAACTGGGTCCCCTAGTTCTAGTCTCTCCTACGAGGGGAAACATCCTCCCAGCATCCACGCTGTCAAGTCTCTTATATGATTCAATAAGTTCACCTCATGTTTTTCTAAATTCCAATGGACAAAGGCTCAATCTGTCTCACCTTTCCTCTTAATAAAGTCCCTCCACCCCCCAATCCCAGGAATCAGCCGAGTGAATATTTTATGCTTCTAATGGAATAATATTGGGGGCTAAAACTACACTCAGTCCCCCAGATGACATCTCACCAATGTCCCACACAATAACAAATCGTCCCAAGTTTTATCATCCTTGCTCCCTTGCACCAACTTTCCATTTTCCTTCCAAATCATCTGCCGTACCGGCCTCCCCGAACAGGTACCGGAATGTGGCGACTAGGGGCTTTTCACAGTAACTTCATTGAAGCCTTCTTGTGACAAATGCGCTTATTATGATGTACGGGTACCGCTCCCATCATCGCGGCTCTGAAATGTGCTGGCGTCACTGGCAGAAAGGCGACTGTCCATGTTAGGAGCATTGTGAGAGAAGCCCCAGATCTTTTTCACTTTCAACGGTCACCTCTCCCTCCCTGCTCACTTGAGGTGATATGTCCAAGCGTTTGCAACACACCCACTTTGCTATCACCCCGCCCCCCCAACCGCAAACCCCACCCCACAATTAATAAAGCAGCTGAAAATGGTTGTGCCTAACAGTCCCCTGAGGAACTTTTGCAGTAAAGCCCTGGAGCTGAGATGATTGACCTCAACCACCAAACCATCTTTGTTTGTGCCAGAAATGTGCGAGGTTATGCACTTTGAAAGAGAAATGGAGGCATAGACTATTTTCTAAATAGGGAAGTACTTAGGAAATCAGAAGCACAAAGGGACTTGGGAGTCCTTGTTCATGATTCTCTTCAGGTTAACGTGGAAGTTCAGTAGGCAGTTAGGAAGGCAAATGCAATGTTAACATTCATGTCGAGGGGGCTGTCATAATATGCACCCATGCACATCATGAGGTAAAAACAGACAGTAACAGACACCCAGGTTAGCCAATCAGCATACAGGAAAGAACACAACCAATCACCAGACAGGACACCAGAGGGGGGCTTCCAACTATAAAACACATGAGGCATCAGCACTCCGCCTCTTTCCACTGGTGACAACTGTAGTGACAGTCAGGGTCTATATATCAATCAGCACCTTCTGCACGTGGATCAGAGCTAGCCTGGTCTAGTAAGTTAGAGTTAGTACACTTAGAGTCGTAGAGTGTCAACCCACAGCCAGCTGTGTGCATTGTTACAGAAGTCCAATAAATCGTATTGAACCAACGCCTACTTTACCATTCATCTGCATCCTGTTGCAGTCCGTGTTACCCCAGGGTGAATAATACGACATGATACCAGGAGTCTAGATCATCTAAGTAATTTACCTTGAATAATTCAGTGACGACCAGCGAGTGCCTTCCAGCTGCATGGAGAAGATCCAGGCCCCTCCACAAATCCGGATCTCCGGAAATCTCGGCACCAAGTGACGGCTCTTCAAGCTGAAATTCAGTCTATACATTGAGGCCTCGGGCCTCGAGGATGCGCCCGATGCCAGAAAAATCGCGCTACTCCTGTCGACTGCGGGGGACCAGACCATCCAAATCTTAAATTTGCTCATTTTTGCCGACTGCGAGGACAAGACCAAGTTCCAGACCGTGTTAGCCAAATTTGACAGTCACTGTGAAGTCGAAACGAACGAGAGCTTTGAGCGCTATGTCTTCCAGCAATGCCTTCAGGGTAAGGATGAGCCTTTCCAATCCTTTTTAACTCATCTCCGCATATTATTGCAATCCTGCAACTACGGTGACACCGCTGATTTCCTAATCAGGGATCAGATCGTGTTTGGGGTACACTCCAACGCCCTGCGGGAACAGCTCCTAAAAATAAAAAACATGACCCTGCCAGTAGCCATCGAGACGTGTAAAATGCAGGAACAGGCGAAAAGTCGCTACTCCCACCTTAAATCGGCAGAACAGGACCAACTTGCCTCCCACGAGGCAGAGAGTGTTCAGGCCATCGCCTGAATGCAGCGCCTTAGCATCGATGAAGGCGGCCATTTCACGCGCTTTTCCTGGGGTGCCACGCATGCGCACCACGGACGGGAGAACGAAGCGGCCGAAGACTACACTGCGCAGGTGCGAGCGGTGGCTGACAGCACTGCGCATGTGTGTACTGGATGTACTTCTGAAGCTTTATAAAGCATTAGTTAGGCCCCATTTAGAATACTGTGAGCAATTTTGGGCCCCACACCTCAGGAAGGACATACTGGCACTGGAGCGGGTCCAGCGGAGATTCACACGGATGATCCCAGGAATGGTAGGCCTAACATACGATGAACGTCTGAGGATCCTGGGATTATATTCATTGGAGTTTAGGAGGTTGAGGGGAGATCTAATAGAAACTTACAAGATAATGAATGGCTTAGATAGGGTGGATGTAGGGAAGTTGTTTCCATTAGCAGGGGAGACTAGGACCCGGGGGCACAGCCTTAGAATAAAAGGGAGTCACTTTAGAACAGAGATGAGGAGAAATTTCTTCAGCCAGAGAGTGGTGGGTCTGTGGAATTCATTGCCACAGAGGGCGGTTGAGGCCGGGACGTTGAGTGTCTTTAAGACAGAAGTTGATAAATTCTTGATTTCTCGAGGAATTAAGGGCTATGTAGAGAGAGCGGGTAAATGAAGTTGAAATCAGCCATGATTGAATGGTGGAGTGGACTCGATGGGCCGAATGGCCTTACTTCCACTCCTATGTCTTATGGTCTTATGGTCTTATGTGTGCCAACGCACGGAGCATTACGACGTCAACGTCATGACATGCCCAAACTGCGACACCGCCTACTTAAAGCGGCAATGCCCTGCAAGAGGCAGACGATGTTTAAATTGTGGGAAGCCTGGCCATTATGCAGCCTTGTACAGGTCTGCACCTCCGATCATAGGTCAGCGATCCCAGTTCCAACGCAAACATGTTCGAAGTGTGCAGCAAGGACTGCTGGATTCGGAACCTGGTAACACCACGGATCCAGAGGACGACTGTTCCGGCCATTCATTTACCTGACCTGGATCACCTCCCAGTGCTGCAAAAGGTGCAGCAACTCAGAAACCGGCAAACGCTGACATACGATGCTCATGCTACTGATTTGCCTGAGCTCTCTCCGGAAGATGCTGTTCAGATCAAGTCGCCTGGTGGAGGCTGGTCAGTTCCAGCTGTTGTTGTTCGACAGGCTGCTCCCAGGTCGTTCGTGGTTCGCATGGTTGATGGATCCATTGTCAGGCGCAACAGAAGGGCACTACGCAAACCTGCCTGCCCACCACCGGATCTCACGTTCCCAGCTGTCGTTATGCCTTTTCCGGACACCTTGCTCCACGAGGCCACCAATCTGGCTGTAATCCCGCCTGTCAAGGCGCCGTCGTCCCCACCTCCACCTCTCAGGCGGTCGACAAGGATCCGATGCGAGACGCAGAGATTGGACTTATAAATATTTCCTGTACATATTGTTCTGTATCTGCACGCTCGACACCTTACATGTACATATGCCTGCACTCGCCATTTGCTGTAAATAGTTATATCTGTAAATATGTTGTATATGCTCGAAGCAACCGACAAATTGTTTTTAAAAAAGGAGGGATGTCATAATATGCACCTATGCACATCATGAGGTAAAACAGGCAGTGACAGACACCCAGGTTAGCCAATCAACATACAGGAAAGAACACAACCAATCACCAGACAGGACACCAGAGGGGGGCTTCCAACTATAAAACACATGAGGCATCAGCACTCTGCTTCTTTCCACTGGTGACAACTGTAGTGACAGTCAGGGTGTATATATCAGTTAGCGCCTTCTACACGTGGATCAGAGCTAGCCTGGTCTAATAAGTTAGAGTTAGTACACTTAGAGTAGTAGAATGTCAACCCCCAGCCAGCTGTGTGCATTGTTACAGAAGTTCAATAAATCGTATTGAACCAACGCCGACGTTTGGTGTATGCTTTATAGTTTATCTGCATCGTGTTGCAGTCCATGTTACCCCAGGGTGAATAACATGACAGGGGCTAGAGTACAAGACCAGGGAAGTATTTCTGAGGCGATATAAGGTTCTAGTCAGACCCCATTTGGAGTATTGTGAGCAGCTTTGGGCCCCGTATCTAAGGAAGGATGTGTTGGCTTTGGGAAAGGTCCAGCAGAGGTTCACAGGAATGATTCCTGGAATGAAGAGCTTGTCGTATGAAGAATGGTTGAGGACTTTGGGTCTGTACTCGTTGGAGTTTAGAATGACGAAGGGGGATCTTATTGAAACTTACAGGCTACTGCTAGGCCTGGATAGAGTGACGTGGAGAGGATGTTTTCACTTGTCGGAAAAACTAGAAGCAGAGGACACAATCTCAGACTAAAGGGGCAATCTTTAAAACTTCAGCCAGGCGTTGGTGAATCTGTGGAACTCTTTGCCGCAGAAGATTTTGGGTTCCAAATCACTGAATGTCTTTAAGACAGAGATAGATAGGTTCTTGGTTAATAAGGGGGTCAGGGGTTATGGGAAGAAGGCAAGAGAATGGGGATGAGAAGAATATCAGCCATGATTGAATGACGGAGCAGACTCGATGGGCAGAGTGGCCTAATTCTGCTTGTATGTATTATGGTCTTATGACTCCAATCAGTGAAGCGTTTTCCCCTGATTCCCATTGACTCAGTTTTGCTATGGCTCCTTGATGCCACACTCGGTCAAATGCTGCCTTGACGTCAAGGGTAGTCACTCTCAACTCACCTCTGCAGTTCAGCTCTTTTGTCCATGTTTTATCCAAATCTGTAATGAGGACAGGAACGCAAATTGAGCATCAGTGCGCGTGTTATTTATGATTAAGGGCCACTTGATACATTGTTGATGGCTCCTTCCATCACTTTGCTGATGATGAGTGCAGTCTGATAGGGTGGTAATTGGCCAGGTTGGATTTATCCTGTTTATTGTGTACAGGACACGCCTGGGACATTTTCCACATTGCCAGGTAGTTGCCAGTCTTGTAGCTACACTGGAACAGCTTGGCTAGGGGTGTGGCAAGTTCTGGAGCACACGTCACAGTCACAGTCTCTAGCAGCTGCTCCTGCGCATATGTGTTGTTCTCACTAGATTGTGTTTCCAGATCTACATGTGAATGTCAGAGTACCTGTGCTGGTGGAGGGTGCAGGGGAGCGATACGGTGATGGTTCCTCCAGTTTTCCTCCTCCTCAAACGATGGCTATCCTCAGTCTTCTACTGTCTTTGACCAGTGTGAGAAAGAAGATTAATTCAAGGGCGATGCACTATTCCAACTCCCTTCAGACTACTCAATGCGGAGCTCCATGTGATTGTGGTGGATTAGATTAGATCTCGTGTTCACCAAAGCCTCTCTTGTACCTATGCATGAGGCCACTCACTCTCTAGTATCTCTCTATTTGGCTAATGGTAAAGTTCTTGAAAGTGTGGATGAGCAGAGGGATCTAGGTGTCCATGTACATAGATCCCTGAAAGTTGCCACCCAGGTTGATAGGGTTGTGAAGAAGGCCTATGGAGTGTTGGCCTTTATTGGTAGAGGGATTGAGTTCCGGAGTCGGGAGGTCATGTTGCAGCTGTACAGAACTCTGGTACGGCCGCATTTGGAGTATTGCGTACAGTTCTGGTCACCGCATTATAGGAAGGACGTGGAGGCTTTGGAGCGGGTGCAGAGGAGATTTACCAGGATGTTGCCTGGTATGGAGGGAAAATCTTATGAGGAAAGGCTGATGGACTTGAGGTTGTTTTCGTTGGAGAGAAGAAGGTTAAGAGGAGACTTAATAGAGGCATACAAAATGATCAGGGGGTTGGATAGGGTGGACAGTGAGAGCCTTCTCCCGCGGATGGATATGGCTGGCACGAGGGGACATAACTTTAAACTGAGGGGTAATAGATATAGGACAGAGATCAGAGGTAGGTTCTTTACGCAAAGAGTAGTGAGGCCGTGGAATGCCCTACCTGCTACAGTAGTGAACTCGCCAACATTGAGGGCATTTAAAAGTTTATTAGATAAACATATGGATGATAATGGCATAGTGTAGGTTAGATGGCTTTTGTTCCGGTGCAACATCGTGGGCCGAAGGGCCTGTACTGCGCTGTATTGTTCTATGTTCTATGTTCTATGTTCTAGTGTCTCCACTTCTGTCTGACCATCAGCGATGTAATGATGCCTATGTTGACCTCTAAGGCCTTCACTCCTTTGGAATTGTGGGCTGTCTTCTCCTGCAGGCAAGTAGATGACCATTGTTAGTTGCCGAGCAAAGAAAAGCCCAGGCCATTGCCTGATAGCACCAGTTAGATGTCCACAGAATGCCAACTCGATGATCATGAGGGCCAAGGCCCAATATCAGGTGCAACTCAGGCCTCATCTTTCGGGTGCAAAAATGGGTGTGCTCAAATTTCATGTATTGTGTTTCAGTGAAGTATTGCTTTCCGACATGTGATGGCTGTTCTCCAACTGCAATCAACTTACCATTAACATCACAGAACCAAACATTTGGAACCAAATTGAGCACTGTGGTTAACAGCTGACTTGTAATGCAGAACAAGATCAGCAGCCCGGGTTCAATTCCCGTACCGGCCTCCCCGAACAGCCGAAATGTGGCGACTACGGGCTTTTCACAGTAACTTCATTGATCCTACTTGTGACAGTAAGAAGTCTTGCAACACCAGGTTAAAGTCCAACAGGTTTGTTTCGATGTCACTAGCTTTCGAAGCGCTGCTCCTTCCTCAGATGAATCACCTCAGATTTACCTGAGGAAGGAGCAGCGCTCCGAAAGCCAGTGACATGGAAACAAACCTGTTGGACTTTAACCTGGTGTTGTAAGACTACTTACTGTGCTCACCCCAGTCCAACGCCGGCATCTCCACATCATCTACTTATGACAATAAGCGATTATTATTATTATTAAATTGGAACTACATTGAAGCATTCAATGGCCAATATTAACGACATTACAGGTGATACTATACGATAGCCTCTCTACTTTTATGCCAGATTAAAGGTTATGTAGAATGATTTAATGGAACTTTGTCTCTTTTGATAGTGATGAGTGATATTGGATTTGGTTCAGCACAGATTGAAGCGCCGCTTCTATCAGCTTGTGCAACAAACCATCTTATGTTGCTGATAGATCTGATACAGCTAGGATTCTGTATTTCCTTTCTTCCAAAGAGCCGAGTTTTATCTCACTGGATTCAGGCTCAGCCGTTTCTCTGAAAAAAAGGGACCAAGTTATATCTATGAGTTGAGGCTTCAATTCGGTTTTCAAATAACTGTTCAGAAGTAACCTCCTAAAGTCACTTCAGTTGTTTGTAGAAGTGATTAAATATCTTACCTCCTGAAAAGAGGATGAAATTTGACTTTGAAGGTGATACAAAATGGCAGTCTCCGTGACATGCTGCCTAATTTTCTATCCTTACGCTACCACTGAACTTGAATTTTCACCTCATTTCACAGTTGACTTTTGTACGCCCTCAAAAAGATATATTATACTCAATCAGGTTAATATTCAGCTGCTTCTGCTCTCTTTCAATCAACATGGAAGATGTCCACGGGCAATCACAATTTGTGAATATTAAAGAACACAGCAGCTCTTAATATCCTCTTTTCTTGGACGATTCCTGCCCCGTGTTAAGTTTGCGCATTTACAATTGACCTTTAAAGCCAGCAAGGTTATTTACTGTTGAGGATAAGCTAAAGGAAAATGCTCCGCTTGCTTTCTCTCTTTGCCATTCAAATCAGAGCTCTGAGTATTGTCTTCAGGGTCCCTCTCACAGGACTGAAGGCAAAATGCCCCTTAAATAACAAAAGAAGGATGCTAGATAATCAGATGGCACCAGATCTTCAGTGAAAAGCAACAGTGGTCTGAATGGGCTGCACAATTTCACTGGGTACTTCTGATGGCATGTTGTCAATTGGTTATATGAGCAGATAGACCTAAAGATTCATTAAAGTGCAGCTGGTCAGTCATCATCATGATATAATTCAGGTTATTATCAACTCTCCAAGCAGAAGACAGAATGCTTTCACTTTGAAGGAGTGCTATTTGAAAATGAAGGAAGACTGCAAGGGTGGCCCTTCAAAATGAAAGGTTCAGCCATCTAGTGGATCACACCATTGCCATTAACAGGTAAAGAGTGCAGATATATGAAGACCGACAGAGCATGGTAGGGGGCTGGAACCTATGCCAGGAGTCAAAGGAGGGGGAAACAAGGACATGAACATAGGATAGAAAGGGCAAAAAGAAAAGTTATAGGCAGAGCAATCAATGGCCAGAATCAAACAGGGCCACAGTGAAAGACCATGGGGGCAATTCTCCCAAATGGAGCCCAAGTGCTCGCGTCGTCGTGAATGCCGTCGTGTTTCATGACGGCGCGAACCGGGCCCGTGTACAACCTATTCTGTCCCCCACATGGGGCCAGCATGGCGCTGGAGCGATTCACGCCACTCCAGCCTCCTTTCCCGGCGCCAAATGGGCGTCGCGCCAACCCGCGCATGCGCGGGGGATTTCTTTAGCGTGTCGGCCCTGACTCAACATGGCGTCGGTGTTCAGGGGCCAGCCTCACAGGGAAGTAGGCCTGGGGTGGGGGTGGGGGACAGGGGAGAGGCCGGCCCGCCGATCGGTGGGCCCCGATCACAGGCCAGACCCCATCGGAGGCCCCCCCCACCCCCGGTGAAGGAGCCCCCCTCCTCCCCCCACAGGCCGCCCTCTGACCGTTCGTGCAGAGTTCCCGCCGGTAGCGACCAGGGGTGTACGGCCCCGGTAGACGCTGTCGTATCTGCGCGACTGCTAGGCCTATCCGGCGCAAATGGCGGCGATTCTCCGCACCTCGGAGAATCGCGCGCCGGCTTCGGGGCTTCGTGGAGCAGTTGCGGCGATTCTCCGGCCCGGCGTGGGGCTCGGAGAATCGCCCCCCATGGGAATGGGACAAGGAATTTTAAAAATACAAGCCTTAAGGCTTCGTACCTTAATGCACAGAGCATTTGCAATGAATTGATTGTGCAAATAGATGTAAATAGATATGAGATAGTCTTGATTACGGAGACATGCCTGCATGGTGACGAGGGATGGGAATTGAACACTCAGGGGTATTCAGCATTTTGGAAGGACAGACAAAAAGGAAAAGGTAATGGGATTGCATTGCTGATTAGAGATGAAATGAACACAACAGTAAATATGGATATTAGCTCTGGTAACACAGAATCTGTATGGATAGAGCGAAGAAACACCAAGGGGCAAGAAACATTTGTGGGGGTTATATATAGACCCCAAAACTGGAGTGGTGATGTTGGGAATTGCATGCAATAAAGGACCATCTGTATTTATGGATGCTGTTAAAGGCGTCATGGTGGCGCAGCATTTAGCACTGCTGCCTCACGGCACTGAGGACTCGGGTCACTGCCTTGTGGAGTTTGCACATTCTCCCCGTCTCTGCATGACTCTCACCCCCACAACCCAAAGATGTGCAGGGTAGGTGAATTAGCTATGCTAAATTGCCCCTTAATTGGAGTAAAATGAATTGGGTACTCTGAATTTATTATTAAAATTGCAGGCCTCTTGGGGTCAAGATACCATAATATGATGGAATTCTTCATCAAGATGGAGAGTGATACAGTTAATTCTGAGACTAAGGTCCTCAATCTAAATAGAAGAAATTACAATGGTACAAGGTACGAGTTGGCTATGATGGATTAAGGGGCAGAGATGACGGTGGCTAGGCAATGGCATGGGTAAACTGCAACAATTGTCATTCCTGTCTGGCAGGAAAATAAAATGAGAAAGGTGGCCCAACCATGGCTTACAGGGAAATTAGAGCTAGATCCAAGGAAGAGGAATATAAATTGCCCAGAAAAAAACAGCAGACCTGAGGGATTGGGAGATGTTTAGAATTCAGCGAAGGAAGACAAAGGGATTTGATAAGAAGGGGAACATAGAATCTGAGAGTAAGCTTGCACTGAGCATAATAACCGACTGTAAAAGCTTCTATAGAAATGCGAAGAGAAAAAAAAATTGTGAAGACAAATGTATAGTCAGAAGCAGAGGAATTTATAATGGGGGACAAAGAACTGGCTGGCCAACTAAATACATACTTTGAGTCTGTCTCCACAATGGAGGATACATATAATGTATCAGAAATGTTGGGTTGCACAGGGTTTGGTGAGAGGGAGGAACTGAAGGAAATCAGTATTAGTAGGGAAATGTTGTTGGGGAAATTGATGGGATTAAGGCCAATAAATCCCCAAAACTTTATGATCTACAGGCCAGAGTACTTAAAGAAATGGCCCTAGATATAATGTAATATAATGTAAAGTCGCCATAGTCCCAAATGACCATAGTCTGCTTTCCCCTTTGAGGGGGAGAGCTGACTGATGGTGATTTAACCTGAGGATCACCACACGTCAGGCAAGGGGTAAAGTTGAAAAGACAGGGCCTTCATGAATAACTTAAGCCAGTGCGGGCCCTAGTGGATGCGTTGGTGGTCATCTTCCAAGATTCTACTGAATATGGAACAGCTCCTATAGATTGGAGGGTAAGTTAATGTAACCTCACTGTTTTAAAAGGGAGGTAGAGAGAAAATAGGGAATCGTAGACCAGTCAGCCTGACATCGGTGTCATGATATTCAAACACACACATCATGATGGACACACTAATAGGCAAATCAGAGTACGCAACACCACAACCAATCACAGACAAGAACACCAACCACATAAAAAGCAGGAGCACGACACCTGGAGGTCAGTAGGTCTGGGGAGAAGGAAACAAGACAGAGCTGTTGAAACACCACAAGCAGGGAGCCCCCCACGTGCAGAGTGCAAAGACCAAGTTGTAAATAGTGAGTTTAAATAAAGAAGCGTTGTACCATATGCAACTGTGTTGGCTCATCTGTGTGTCAGAACACCCAACACCACATGGTACAGGAGTGGATCGATACCTGCATACCAACCTGCCATTCTGGACATGGACCACACCGGCAAACCGCAGCCGATGCAAGTCACGGGGAACCTAGGCACCAACTGGAAGCTCTACAGGCAGCGATTTGACCTGTACATCCGTGCCACCGAAAAACAGAATGCCTCGGATGATTCGAAGATTGCAATGCTCCTCTTCTACGCAGGCCAGCACCCAACCGATGTCTTTAATTCACTGGTGTTCGAAGAAGGCGAAAACCAGGCCAAATATGACACGGTCATCCTCAAACTGGACCAGCACTTTCAAGTTGAAGTAAACGAAAGTTTTGAAAGATACATCTTTCAGCAACGCCTGCAAGGTAAGGAGGAGCTTTTTCAACCCTTTTTGACGCACCTCCGGATTCTAGCGCAGTCCTGCGGTTACGGCACCACTACAGAGTCCATGATCAGGGACCAGATTGTTTTTGGCGTTGCCTCTAGTGGCCTACGCCAGCAGCTTCTTAAAATAAAAAGCCTCACCTTAGCGTCTGCTGTGGAAGCCTGTGTCCTCCATGAAAATGCTACCTGCCGTTTTGCCCGATTTCAGGCGTCCGAGTTGGCACGGAGGGGGTCCCCAGCCGTCGAATCGGCAAGCCAGGCCGCCCACGACGTCGAACGCATCCAGGCCGTCGATTTCTTCCCGCCCCACGGCCCGGACGACAGCGGCCGCTTCCCGCGCTTTTCGCGGTCTCCCGCGCAGGTGCGCGCCAAAAATAACGGCCACAATGAGGGACGCACTGCGCAGGCGCGCCCACCGCAAGATCGCACTGCGCATGCGCAGTGGCGCAACGAACGCCGTGACGTCATGACGTGCAGCAATTGTGGAGGTCTACACTTAAAAGGGCAATGTCCTGCAAAAAACCGACAGTGCAACAGATGTGGCACGATGGGCCACTACGCAGCCCGCTGTCGTGCGGCTCAACCCATGGATCCGGCGCATCCTCGACAACCTCGCGCACGAGTCAGGACCGTCCAGCCCACGCATCAAGACTTCCAGTTAAGTGATGCAGATGACCAGGATGCCTTCCGAGTTGCCGTCATTGATGTCAACAAGGTCAATGCCATCAATCCAGCCGATGAGTGGTGTGCCACCCTGACGGTCAACCGATCGCGCGTCGCCTTCCGTCTGGACACCGGCGCATCCGCCAACCTGATTGCTTACTCTGCAGTCCAGGCCATGAAGGTCAAACCACCCATCACACCATCCCGGCTTAAGATGGTTGACTACAACGGGAACGTTATCCCGTCCATAGGATCTTGCCAGCTACAGGTGACTCACAAGAGGTACACGGCCACACTCCCCTTCGAAGTTGTGGGCTCATCAAAGGACTCGTTACTGGGCGCACAAGCGTGTAAGGTCCTTCACCTGGTACAGCGCATTATGTCTCTCTCTCCAGATGAGATATCCGACTTCCCGGATGCTGAGTTCCACGCGAATCTCCATTCCCTCCTCGCTCACAATCAGGAGGTTTTTGAAGGCATGGGGACATTGCCACACACGTACAAGATTCGACTCAGACCGGACGCCATCCCTGTCGTTCACGCACCTCGCAGGGTTCCTGCGCCTCTCAAAGACCGCCTCAAGGCACAACTGCAGATTCTTCAGGACCAAGGGGTCCTATCCAAGGTCACGGAGCCCACGCCATGGGTCAGCTCCATGGTCTGTGTAAAGAAGCCCTCGGGCGAGCTCCGTATATGTATAGATCCAAAAGATCTGAACAACAACATCATGCGGGAACACTATCCCATCCCGAAACGAGAAGACCTCACCAGCGAGATGGCGCGAGCCAACATATTCACTAAATTGGATGCGTCCAAAGGATTCTGGCAGATCCAACTGGACCCGGCCAGCCGAAGACTATGCACATTCAACACCCCTTTTGGCAGATTCTGCTACAACCGGATGCCATTCGGCATCATTTCGGCATCTGAAGTATTCCACCGCATTATGGAGCAGATGATGGAAGGCATCGAAGGGGTACGTGTATATGTGGACGATATCATCATTTGGTCCACCACTCCGCAGGAACACATGCATCGTCTTCGACGTGTCTTTACCCGCATACGGCAAAATGGCCTGCGTCTCAACCGTGCGAAGTGTGCTTTCGGCCAGACGGAGCTGAAATTCCTCGGGGACCACATCTCAAGGTCCGGGGTCCGTCCCGATGCAGACAAGGTTAGCGCCATCACAGCCATGCCACGACCGGCTGACAAGAAGGCTGTCTTAAGATTCCTGGGCATGGTCAACTTCCTTGGAAAGTTCATTCCCAACCTGGCTTCTCATACATCAAACATGCGCCATCTCGTAAAAAAATCGACGGAATTCAACTGGCACCAATCGCATCAGCGGGAATGGGAGGAGCTCAAGCACAAACTGGTCACGGCACCAGTGCTGGCCTTCTTTGACACGACTCGCCCTACAAAGATCTCAACAGACGCCAGCCAATCTGGTATTGGAGCGGTACTCCTGCAAAAAGACAGCACGTCATCATGGGCCCCGGTTGCGTATGCCTCACGAGCCATGACCCCTACCGAACAGCGCTACGCGCAAATCGAAAAAGAATGCCTGGGCTTGTTAACTGGACTGGACAAGTTCCACGACTATGTGTATGGCCTGCCACGATTCACGGTCGAAACTGACCACCGCCCCCTGGTCAACATCATTAACAAAGACCTGAACGACATGACTCCTCGTCTCCAGCGCATCTTACTTAAACTCAGGAGGTACGATTTTGAACTGATCTACACTCCGGGGAAGGAACTCATCGTGGCGGACACTCTTTCCCGAGCAGTGAGCACACCACCAGATGCAGAGGGGTTCGTGCGTCAAATTGAGGCACACGTGACTCTGACAGCAGCAAATATGCCAGCTGATGATCCTAGTCTGGCCCACATACGCGCAGAGACGGCGACTGACCCTCTGCTGCAGCGAGTGATGCGCCACATGACGGAAGGGTGGCTAAAAGGGCAGTGCCCCCAGTTTTATAATGTGCGAGATGATCTCACCAATATAGACGGGGTCCTTATGAAATCGCATAGGATCGTTATTCCACACAGTGTGCGCCAGATGATTCTTCGTCAACTACACGAAGGCCACTTGGGCGTCGAAAAATGCAGACGAAGGGCCCGGGAGGCGGTATATTGGCCGGGTATTAATGAAGACATAGCCAACATGGTGCTCAACTGCACAACCTGTCAGAGGTTTCAGCCGGCGCAACCTCCGGAAACACTTCTACCACACGAGATGGTGACGTCCCCCTGGGCGAAGGTGGGTGTGGACCTATTTCACGCGCTCGGCAGAGATCACATTGTTATTATAGACTACTTCTCAAACTACCCGGAAGTCATGCCTCTCCATGATCTGACGTCGTCCGCAGTCATTGGGGCCTGCAAGGAAACGTTTGCTCGCCATGGCATTCCAAGGACTGTCATGTCAGACAATGGACCTTGTTTCGCCAGCCGTGAATGGTCGTCCTTTGCCGCAGCATATGGTTTCACTCATGTGACATCCAGCCCTCTGCATCCACAATCGAACGGGAAGGCTGAAAAGGGTGTCCACATCGCAAAGCGGCTCCTGTGCAAGGCGGCTGATGCCGGATCGGACTTTAACCTTGCCTTGCTGGCCTATCGATCGGCCCCGTTATCCACGGGCCTCTCGCCAGCGCAGCTACTAATGGGTCGCTCCCTCAGGACGACGGTACCTTCCGTCCTGGCACCGACAACAGACAATGAGGCGGTTCTTCGGAACATGCAACTGCAGCGTGATCGCCAGAAAGGTCGGTACGACACACGAGCGACGGACCTGCCCCCCCTGTCCTCCGGAGACAAAGTACGCGTCCATCAACCGTATGGTGGCTGGTCAGCACCGGCCGAAGTCCTCCGACAAGTGGCTCCCCGCTCGTTCCTGGTTCGCATGCCGGATGGTTCCGTGCGTCGCCGCAATCGGCGCGCCCTTCGCCGACTTCCACGCTCACAGCCACACAACACGCCAGATCCTCAACAGGCTTCCGAGGATGACTTTGTGGAGCTGCCGCACATCACGCCCTTTCCATCGCCACCCATGGCCATGCCTGCACAGCAGCCGGTGGTTCTTGATCCACCCTTGAGGCGGTCAACCCGAATTCGTCGCAAACCCATTAGAATGGACTTATAATACAGTTCATATGTTTAATAAGTTGGACAATTTTACATGATAACCTGTTGTTGTTTATCGTTCCAGATGTCGTCTGACTGGACAACTGTTCAAAATTCTTTTTTCTTCTTCTCTCGTTCGCATTTCTGTTATGTTATGGTACAACTGGATTCATGTGACGCACTCGACATCGCCCCATGTACATAGTTCCGTCATAGACACATGCTGCACACGACACACACACACTCTTAGATGCACTCACGTCACGATCATATTTATTACCACGTAGGCACATATCTTTGTAAAAAGGGGGGATGTCATGATATTCAAACACACACATCATGATGGACACACTAATAGGCAAATCAGAGTACGCAACACCACAACCAATCACAGACAAGAACACCAACCACATAAAAAGCAGGAGCACGACACCTGGAGGTCAGTAGGTCTGGGGAGAAGGAAACAAGACAGAGCTGTTGAAACACCACAAGCAGGGAGCCCCCCACGTGCAGAGTGCAAAGACCAAGTTGTAAATAGTGAGTTTAAATAAAGAAGCGTTGTACCATATGCAACTGTGTTGGCTCATCTGTGTGTCAGAACACCCAACACCACAATCGGTGGGAGGGAAAATAATGTAGTCCATTTGACAGATTTAATAGCATAGCACTTGGAAACAGGGGCAAGATTGGACACAGTCAGCAGGATTTGCGAAAGGAAAAGCATGCTTGACATATCTACTGGAATTCTTTGATACTGCAACTAGAGGTAGAGGTGATGAAGTGGAGCCAGCAGATGTGGTTTATTTGGACTTTCAGAAGGCTTCCCACATAAGGTTTTAGTGTGTAAAATTAAACTGCATAGCATTTGGGGCAGTGTATTGAGATGGACAGAACACTGGTTGGCAGATAGTAAACAAAGAGCAGGAATATACGTCTTTTTTCCAAATGGCAGGCAGTGACTAGTGGGCTACTGCAGGACCCCAGTTATCCATAGTATACGTTACTGACTTAGATGAGGGAACTACATGGAATATCTCCAAATTTGCAGATGATACAAAGGTGGGTGGGAGGATGACCTATAAGGAGGATGCAAAGAAACGTCTGTGTGATTTGGACAAGTTGAGTGAGGGGGCAAATGCATGGCCGATGCAGTATAATGTGGATAAATGTGAGGTTTGCAACTTTGGTATCAAAATCAAGAAGGCAGATTATTATCTGAATGGTTATAAATAGAGAGAGGGGAATGTACAATGAGACCTGGGTGTCCTCGTACACCAGCCGCTGAAAAGTAAATATGCAGATGCAGCACGGGGTAAAAAAGGCAAGTAGTATGTTGGCCTTCATAGTGAGAGGATTCGAGTACGGGAGAAGGACTGTCTTGCTGCAATTATACAGGACCTTGGTGAAACCACACCTTGAATATTTTGTGGAGATTTGGTCTCTTTATCTCAGGAAGGATATTCTTGCTATAGAGGGAGTGCAGCGAAGGTTTACCAGACTGCTTCCATGGGATGGTGGAGCTGACATAGGAGGAGAGATTTAGTCACTTAGGATTATATTTGCAAGAGTTTCGAGGAATGTGGGGGATCTCATAGAAACCATTAAATTCTAAGAGGACTGGATGGGGTGGATGCAGGAAGGATGCTCCCAAGGTGGGGCAATCTGGAACCAGGGGCCACATTCTGAAGATACGGCATACACCATTTCGGACTGAGATGAGGAGAAATTTCTTCATGCAAAGTGGTGAGCTTTTGGAAAGCAGTTGAGGCCAAAACATTGTGACGGAAATTCTCTGGCTGTTGTGATCCTCTTTTCTCGCCTCCGTGCAGGTTTACTGATGACGTGGAGTGGCTGCAATGGGAAATGACCAGAGTTGCAACACAATTGAATTAACCAATGATGCTTAGAAAAATACCCAAAGTCCTTGACTCGTGGCAGCCCACTAATTACAGTCACCGGGTTTGTGATTTTCAACAGAATTACATTTTATCCAAAACAAGACCTAGAATGGAATATGCAGCAAATACAACTGGTTAACTATTATCTAATTCCTAACACACCACTTTAACTTACCCTCACCCTCTACACACACACACACATACACAAGACAGACAAACACAGAGGGGAGAAGAGGGGTTAAGTAAAAGGAAAAAGAGTCTTTGTTTCAGATGGTTGGACTGAAGCAGACCTTCCTCAAAGTAAGCTTTCAGATCCAGGTCTCTGTAATGGTTTCACTGCAGACTCGTTCAGGTCTCTGCAGTTTCAGAACTACAGCAACTCAGCCTTTCTGGAGAGAGAGAGGGAAAGAGAGAACAGGGGCGGGATTCTCCGCTCCCGGGACTAAGTGCCCATGCCATCGTGGATGCCATCGCGTTTCACAATGGTGCGAACAGGGCCCGGGCATGACCTATTCTGGCCCCCACAGGGGGCCAGCACGGTGCTGGAGTGGTTCACGCCGCTCTAGCATCCTTACGTGGTGCCAAATGGGCGCCACACCAACCCGCGCATCCGCAGTTGGGGCAGCTCATTCCTGCGCATGCACAGTTGGGCTGCGCCATGTTGCGCATGAGTGGGGAACTTCTTGCGCGCGCAGGCCCCTCACCAACATGGCGCCGGGGTTCTGGGGCCGGCTGAGGAAGGAGGTAGGCCCGGGGGGGGGGGGGGGGAAGAGGACGTCCCGCCAATCGGTGGGCCCCGATCGCGGGCCAGACCCCATCGGAGGCCCTCCCCCCCCACAGGCCGCCCCCCATCGTCCCCGCACAGTTCATGGCGGCAGCGACCAGGGGTGAACGGCACCGGCCGGACTGTCATTTTTTTTGCCAGCCGCTCGGCCCATTCAGACCCGAGAATTGCCGCTCGCCGTGTGCGGCAATTCTCCGAGTGGCCCGGCGCGATTCTCGCGCCACTGGTTTCGGGGGCGTGGGAGAATCGTGTGCAGGTGTCGGGGTGGCGTGGCACGACTCATGCGGCGCCCCCGCGATTCTCCCGCCCGGCGTGGGGTGGGAGAATACTGCCCCAGATCCTTCCTCTGAGTGTCTAGTGTTCAAACTGAACTCCTTGGATCTCTGAAAATCATTCCCCTCAAGTAAGACCCGATCACCGTCTGTTGTCGGGTGAATATGTCCTTTTGGCCAATTCATTGGCTACCAGCCAGCCAACTGAATCAAGTCTCACCCCATTTCTCAGGTGCCGAAAAGTCGGAGTTCTCCTGTTTGAAAAACCAGCACCATATACTATGTTGCAACTTCTTGAATTCCTCCTTGCTCTGCTGCTTGATTTGAAGGTACATGCCCATTAAGCATCCATGGACCAGAAATAATATCAGCAAAAATAGAGAAAGGAGAAATAAGGGAATCAACAGGAAGGATCCTTAAAACATTTTAATAGTGACATCAGTGATAAAGTTCTTTATTGGCTGCAAAGCCCTTTCAGGCATCCGAAGCTCATGAAAGTTGCTGTATAAATGCATTTCTCCAGCCAGTTCTTATCTCCTCCAGTTCTTTTCCTTCTTCCTTCAATCTTTTGACTTTTAAAACTCAAGTTTTCTATTATCTAATATTACTTCCCAATTTACCGTATCTTTTCTGTTCTGTGGTATCTAGCTCTACAAATGTGTCCTTTACCTTGGTGCTCTGATGAAAAATAGAAGTTGAGGCTTTCTTATCTTATATTTGTGCCTTAGACTCAGGTGAGGCTGAACTATCTATTGATTCATATTATTTTCAGGATGTGAACTATATCCTCACTCAATCTTTTTATCTTTAGAAAAGAAACAGTTCTACGTGTTTTATGATACTTTGGAGCAAGCGAGCAAAGTTTCACTAGAATTGTCTTGATGTCATACGTTTTTCCTATGTCCAACGAGAGGTGTCCTTGATTTCAGATCCCATCCGAAAGATAATGCAACTTATTTTCAACTAAATCTTACAAGCCTTTGTTTCGGTGAAACTTTTAAGATTAATGCCTGAACGTAAATACATATAGAGAGTATGGCAGCAACATGTTTCGAAAGTATTTTCCCATAGAAAGTATCAGAGCAGTGATATGGAAGGGGATAGTTGTGAACACAGGAAGCCATGAGCTAAACGCAATATGGGGAGAAATTAGCTGCTATTTATTTCAATAAAAATGTCTGCCAGTCAAAGCAGAATATCGTAACCGCATTGAAATTTGGGGGGTAAAGTGCATTCAGCACATCAGTAAGGATTAAAGCAATATACTCCACAGCTACACTTAAAACAAAATAACAATCAAATGTCATTTTGTCTATCTTTTATTCTTGCGTTATTTGCTTCATTCATTAATTGAATCTATATGTTGGTTTGCCTAATCCGGTTAGTCATTTAAGTGATTCACTCCTTGCTCTAGTATAAGTTTCATGCAAACTGAATTGTGCCTAAATGTCAGGAAGTTACGTATATATGCAAATATATGTCACTAATTATGACTAAATGCTGAACAATCTTCACTAGTAGCCTGTGGAAAGCCTGGCGTTGCTAGATTGTCATGTTCAGTGTAGCTGAGCAATGGTGAGTTGCTAAAGGTTTCAATGCTGTAACGTTGAACTTGCAGCTCAATAGTAAAGTTGAGTTTTTCTTTCAAGCCCCATGGCAAAGATATGTTAGCGTTCAAAACAATCCTGAATTTCCTGAATTTCAATTGCCAAATATCTCAGTGATATTGATTGAATTCAAACAAGGTAGAAAATGAATTGTTTTTAATTAACACTAGAACGTGTTCATTTTAAATAACTTAGCAAGCACTTTAAAGATGTTCCATGTATGCAAATCAACATCCTTAATTTATATTTCATAGAATCATGGAATCATAGAATTTACAGTGCAGAAGGAGGCCATTCCGGGAGAACGTGCAGACGACGCGCAGACAGTGGCCCAAGCCGGGAATCGAACCTGGGACCCTGGAGCTGTGAAGCAACTGTGCTAACCATTGCGCTACCATGCTGCTCGGCTTGATTTGCATAGATCTTTTTGATCAGCAGTAATTGAGAGAAATTATAGGTCTGAGGCAACATCCTAAATTGAAATATTAAACATTTGAATTTCTGGACAATTTACCGAGGATCTTTATGACAATGTAACATTACAAGATGCGATGAAACATAAAGGATATTACTTTTTCTGCGTTACAAAGCCAGGGCTCAGAGTGTGGGTCAGGGGCGAACCCCTAATCCAGCTCCTCGCCTGCTCCAAAAACCAATTCAAATTGAATCGAATTCATGGTCCCCACAAGAGAGACATACCAGATCTGAGCCAAAGGCTCAATCTACATTACACATGATCTTAGCCAAAAGGCCGATATTGGGGCTGACATACAAGTGGATCGAATGGAATTAAGTTTTTCTTTTCCATATAAAGACTACCTGTGATTGTGATTTAAACGTGGTGTGCACATTAATTTTTTCCATGAAGGTCGGAATCAGACATGACGAGAGTGCACATGGGTCTCAATATTAATGTGGGGTGGGGCGTGGCGGGGTTTATTAAACTGGAGCAGATAAAGTTTGCCCTGAGAGGATCGGCTCAAGTGTTCACCAGGCGGTGGCAGCCATTTCTCGACTACCTAAGGGAACGTTAGAGGGAAGACAGATGACCAGCAGCAGCAACCCAGGGGGAAGGGGGGGGGGAGGGTTAGTTTAGTATAGGTCAATAGATAATGGGGTTTTGTTACTTGTGTATTGTTAAAAATTTCTATTTTGTTATCGTTCCGTTTGTTTTGTAAGAGGGAAATATGTTGTTTCGAAAAAAATTTCAATAAAATATATATATTTTTTTTTTTAAATGTGGGGTGGGGCGGCCTGTTAATTAGGGAATTTGACACGATTTTAACGACAATGACTCATTAACATGAAGTGAGGTCACCTCCCTCCACAGAGCCGAACAACTAGGCGGCTGAGCTTACCGGTGCATGGTGGGTGTACAATAGACAAGAGACCTTCAGCTGTTCTCAACAATGGGAAGGGAGCTCTTGGTGAGAGAGTAGAGAAGTCAGCATCAGGAGGGCTGGGGCGGAGGAGGCTGGAGATGGGAGGGTTGGACGGAGATTGAAAATTTGAAGGGCTGGGGGAAGTTGGCGATTTGGAGGGCTGGGAGAGGTTGGAGATTTGGAGGGCTGGGAGGCTGGAGAAGAGGAGGGCTTGTGGGAGGTTGGAGATGGGGAGGGCTGTTGGGAGGTTGGAGATGGGGAGGGCTGATGGGATACTGGAGATGGAGAGGGCTGTTGGGAGGCTGGAGATGGAGAGGGCTGATGGGATACTGGAGATGGAGAGGGCTGATGGGAGGCTGGAGATGGAGAGGGCTGTTGGGAGGCTGGAGATGGAGAGGGCTGATGGGAGGCTGGAGATGGAGAGGGCTGATGGGAGGTTAGAGATGGAGAGGGCTGTTGGGAGGCTGGAGATGGAGAGGACTGATGGGAGGCTGGAGATGGAGAGGGCTGATGGGAGGTTAGAGATAGGGAGGGCTTTTGGGCGGCTGGAGATGGAGAGGAATGGTGGGAGACTGAAGTTGGGGAGGACTGGTTGGAGGCTGAAGATGGGGAGGGCTGGTGAGAGGCAGGAGATGGAGAGGACTGGTTGGAGGCTGACGACGGGGAGGGCTGGTGAGAGGCAGGAGATGGAGAGGACTGGTGGGAGACTGAAGTTGGGGAGGGCTGGTGAGAGGCTGTAGAATAAGAGAGTGATTGGGAGGCAGGAGATGGGGACACCTAAGAGTATGGCTGAGGTGCCTGAGGAGAATGATAAGTGCTAAAAGGGTCACTTATTTTGGAGAGCCAGGAGCACGTGCCTGGGGTCAGCTCCAGGAGATTCTATAGATCCGCCCAATCTCTCAATTGCTATTATTTGATGTCATCAAGTTGTGCCTTTTGCGGCAGCCTTGCCACTGCTTGATTCCTGCACTTGAAAATGAAAGGGGTGGAAATGGGTTTTGTTGATCAGATCTTGATATGACAAAAACCTGACCCACGGGGAAGGTGGGATAAATCAAACCCATAATGTCTCTTTGGGTTTCAGCAAATGCCCTATTCTGGGAGTACCCTAATTTTTGAATTGCAAACAAACAGAGGCCCTTGTCTACCTGTACTGCAGGTTGAAGTGAAAAATAAAATTGCTGAATAAAATTATTATTTATGGCTGGAAAGGGAATCCTGCAGGAACAGATTATCTGATTATTCACCTTATTGCTCTGAGCGGAACGTTTCTTGCTGGAGACTAAGTCCCAGCATCATTGATTATTTTTGGGGCAGCACGGTAGCATTGTGGATAGCACAATTTCTTCACAGCTCCAGGGTCCCAGGTTCGATTCCGGCTTGGGTCACTGCCTGTGCGAAGTCTGCACATCCTCCCCGTGTGTGCGTGGGTTTCCTCCGGGTGCTCCGGTTTCCTCCCACAGCCCAAAGATGTGCAGGTTGGGTGGATTGGCCATGATAAATTGCCCTTAGTGTCCAAAATTGCCCTTAGTGTTGGGTGGGGTTACTGGGTTATGGGGATAGGGTGGAGGTGTTGACCTTGGGTAGGGTGCTCTTTCCAAGAGCCGGTGCAGACTCGATGGGCCGAATGGCCTCCTTCTGCGCTATAATTTCTATGATAATCTATGAAGTCCGGTGGTGGGTGGGAAAGTCGGTGTAATTCCAATTGGGAGGCAGGATGGCTTTTCAGCTCTGACCCACAGTTCAAGAAAAACTTCCTGGGGATTATCCTCCAGACCATTCAGGAAAGGCTCACAGTCCTCTTTCCAAGGAATGGGCGCATTCTCCCAGTGCCAGCCTGGGAGGAGGTTGCAAGGAAGGTTAACGTCCATGGATCCCAGAAAAGGATGACCCTGGAGTGCAGCATATGGATGAATGACCTGTTCGGTCCACCAGGGTAAGTGAAACTTCTACTCACTCCAAACTCACACTCACATAAGGGTATCAGGCAGTCTAAGGGAAAGAGTCCACAGGGATTTCACACATGACCAGCAGATGTGGCATCAGCACTGAATCAGTTCCAGCCACTTTAAGTTCACCATCGCATATTAGATTCTGCATAAATGATATCTGTATCCTTTATTGGGGAGGGCCCAGCACACATGGCAGACAGGCATGCTTCTGAGGTGTTCTTTGTGCTCACAGTCAATCCATCTGTTTTTCTGCTGGAGAAGATATCACATAACAAAGGAGAGCGAGTCAAGAACAAAATAAGGTTAGGGGTTATTGGATTTCGAGGATAGGGTGGAAGTGAGGGCTTAAATGTGTCGGTGCAGACTCGATGGGCTGAATGGCCTCCTTCTGCACTGTATGTTCTATGTATCTCTGTATCTATAACTGGCAAGAAGACTCGGGTGATCTGGGCCTAGTTCACAATCTGATGGTCTATGGGTCCACAGCAGGCAGAGGCAGTGACAGCGGAGGTCTCTGACACTCGGAGGGCAGGTGGAGACTCGTCCCCTACTGATGATGAACCTCTGGACTTGGCCCTAAGAAACATGTTGGAAATCCAGAGGTGGGGGAGCCTCGGTGGGGCGGGGCTATGGGCTGGTGCGGGCTTGGACTGATCGGGGCGCAGGGCGGCTTTGTTCAGGTGTCACCCGTGGGTGGGGGGGGGGAGCTGGTCAGGGGCTCAGTGCTTGCATGCTTACAGGTGTGGTCCAGGATGCATGTGCAGGGCAGGGTTCCCTAGCACAAAAGGCTTGCCAGATGGCACTGTGAGAGAATGTGGGATATGCATGGGTGGAGGCGGCTTGGGGTACTTGGGGTCCCGGGGTGGAAGCCCTAACTGATTGTCGGTCTCTCCCCCTTTCCAATACCTTACAAATATAAAATATTTTGCTGTTGTTGACCCCGCAGAGGCTGCCCTCACAGTGCTGGTAGCAGCCCAGGTGGCTGCCCAGGTGGCCAAATACTAGAGAAGGCAGCAGCAGTGTCAAAGCAGGCTCTAGGAGGCACCCCATGTGTAGGGGAATGCTGCACACTCTGCAGGCCCAGCCGCCAATCAGGTTGTGAAGAGACCCAGAGGGGAAGGCCAGCGACAGCCCAAGGTGTACAGGCGTTGGTCATTTGAGGAGATGCCAGACAGCATGTGCCACAGGAGCCTCCGCCTCAACAAGGTGACAGTGCGGCATCTGTGCCATATCCTTGCGGACTTGGAACCCCATAGAGAGAACACCCACTCCCAGTGGCCGTGAAGGTCACCACAGCCCTGAACCTTCATGCCACTGGTTCATTCCAGGGCTCGACTGTGGACTTGTGCAGCACCTCACAACCTACAGCCCAGGAATCAGGTCACAGATGACTTGTATGCCTGGGCGGCTGACGATATAAACTTCAAGCTGGGCCAAGCCCATCAAGATGCCCTGGCAACACAGAAGTCATATGATGGCATGCATGCTGCCTTGACTGCACTGTGTCAGGGAGTGTCCTTCATTAACAGGAAGGGGCTCCACTCCCTGAATATTCAACTCATGTGCAACCATTATGCACGTCTGTGCATGCTTCTCAGGGAGTATGCATAACAGCTACATCCTGGGACCACCCGGAGATCACTGGCATCTTCAGGGACCACCCCTGTGACAGGTTGACTCTTGGACGGTAAGGGTTACCCGCTGATGTCCTGGCTGATGACGCCAGTATGCCCCCAGAACTTGGTGACTCTACTTTATAGTCCCCAGGGGCTTTGCACCGTTCGGGGCGGACCCCGTATCTGGTTCCAAGTGATTGGACTAGGTTCCGATCACTTGGATCGATTTCTCCAATACTGGAGCCGTTCCCTGATCGCTGGGCCGTTCCTGAGTGTCCGTTGGCCCTCCTTTGTCTTGGCTCCTGCTGGCGCCGAGGAGTCTGGCTTGGCCTTATTCACCTTAAATGTTTCAATTGTTCCCGGGGATCGCTCATTAATATGCAGATGGCTGTTGGTTTCAGTGCTGTCTGGGTTTCTGCAAGTTTTAATACACAGGAACTTTGCACCTGCTAGTTTTTCTTGCCCTAGCATCTGCAGCAGCTCCGGGGTGACTTGGTCAAGAGGCTCCTGACAAGGACCCAGCTGAGTCCTGGCATCCAGCAGACTCCCAACTGCTGTCTCCCTTGGGCATTCCTGCCCCCACCTGATTTTCTTTCAAATTAATTTACGGGATGTGGGCATCACTGGTTAGGCCAGCATTTACTGCCCATCTCTAGTTGCTCTTCAGAAGGTGATGATGAGTTACCTTCTTGTCCCTGAAGTGTAGGTACACCCACTGTACTGTGAGGGAGGGGTTTCCATAATTTTGACCCGGGGACAGTGAAGGAACGGTGATATATTTCCAAGTCAGGGTGGTGAGTAATTTGGAGGGGAACCTCCAGGTAGTGGGGTTCCAGGCATCTGCTGCTCTTGTCCTTCTAGATAGCAGTGATTGTGGGTTTGGAAGATGTTGCCTAAGAAATCTTGGTGAGTTACTGCAGTGCACCTTGTAGATGGTACACTTGGTTGCCGCTGTTTGTCAGTGGTGGAGGGTTTGAATGTTTGTGGAAGGGGGAGCAAAAATGTGGGCTGCTTTGTCCTGGATGGTGTCGAGCTTCTTGAATGTTGCTGCAGCTGCACTCATCCAGGCAAGTGGAGAGTATTCCATTACACTCCTTGTAGATGGTGGACAGGCGTTAGGGGGGGGGGGGGGGGTCAGGAGGTGAGTTATTCACCACAGGATTCCTAGTCTTTGACCTGCGCTGGTTGCCACAGCATTAATATGGCTAGTCCAATTAAGTTTTGGATCAATGGTAACCCCCAGGATGTTGATTGTGGGGATTCAGCGAGGGTAATGCCATCCAATGCCAAGGGACGATGGTTAGACCCTCTCTTGTAGGAGATGGTCATTGCCTGGCACTTGTGTGGCCCAAATGTAACTTGCCACTTGTCAGCCCAAGCCTGAATATTGTCCAGGCTTGCTGCATTGGACATGGACTGCTTCATTACCTGAGGAATCGCAAATGGTGTTGAACATTATGCAGTTACCTGCAAACATCCCCACTTCTGACCTTATAAGAACTAGGAACAGGAGTAGGCCATCTGGCCCCTTGAGCCTGCTCCGCCATTTAATGAGATCATGGCTGATCTTTGTGGACTCAGCTCCACTCTCCGGCCCGTACATGATGGAAGGGAGGTCATTGATGAAGCAGCTGAAGATGGTTGGGCCTAAGACACTACCCTGTGGAACTCCTGCAGTGATGTCCTGGACTTAAGATGATTGACCGCCAACCACCACAATTATCTTCCAACCAGTGGCGACTTTTCCCATTGATTCCCATTGACTCCAGTTTTGCTAGAGCTCCTGGATGACATGCTCAGCCAAATGCTGCTTTGTTGTCAAGGGCGGTCACTCTCACCTCACCTCTGGCATTCAGTTCTTTTGTCCAATATTTGAACCAAGGCTGTAACGAAGTCCAGAGCTGAGTAACCCAGGCGAAACCCAAACAGAGCGTCCATGAGCAGGTTATTGCTGAGTTAGTGCCGCTTGATAGCACTGTTGATGACCCCATCCAACACTTTGCTGATGATGGAGAGTAGACAGATAGGGCGGTAATTAGCTGGGTTGAATTGATCCTGTTTCTTCTGTACAGGATAAACTGGGCATTTTCCACATTGCTAGGTAGATGCCAGTGTTGCAGCTACACTGGAGTAGCTTGGCTAGGTGTGCAGGAAGTTCTGCAGCACAAGTACTGTTCCTGAAATATTGTCAGGGCCCATAGCCTTTGCAGTGTCCAGTGCCTTCAGCCATTTCTTGATATAACAGAGAATTAATTGTATAGGCTGAAGACTGACGGACGGGTTTCTCTCAGCCTGGGGCCAGGCCGGAGAATCCCCCTGGCCGGCGCAAATTGCGCCATGCCGCCCCGACGCTGGCACGCGATTCTCCAGCGTGGTTGGCGCGACACCGGCCGCCGGCCACTCTACACGGCCGGCCCGCCGAATCTCGGGCTAGGATGGGCCGAGCGGCCGTCGTGGAAATGCAGAGTCCCGACTGCGCCATCCACATCTGCTCTCAGCCGGCGGGAACTCAGTGTTGAAGGGTCAGGTGGCGGCTTTTGGGGGGGGATGAGGGGGGGGGGGGTCCGACCCCGGGAGGGCCTCCGATATGGCCTGGTCCGTGATCCACCAATCGGCGGGCCGACTCTCTGTCTCCCGGCCTCCTTTCTTCCATGCCGGCCCTTGTACCCCTGCGCCATGTTATGTCGGGGCTGGCGCGGACAAGGGAGACAGTGCGCATGCGCGGAAATCGCGCCGGTGGGAATGTGCATGCGCAGACCCACTGCCAGACCCACTGCGCATGCACGCATCCCCTGGCGCCCATTCCACGGTCGGTTCAGCAGCTGGAGTGGCGTGAACCACTCCAGCGCTGTGCAGGCCCCCAGTAGGGGCCAGAATTGCTGAGGCTGGGGCCGTGTTGACGCTGTGGAGAAACGCGACGGCGTTTCCGACGGCGTCAACACTTAGCTTCAGGGCCAGAGAATCCCGCCCGACATCTGTTATGCTGGGGTCTCCGGAGCAGAATGAGATGGATCATCCACTCGGCACTTCTGGCTGAAGATTGTTGCAAATTCCTCATCCTTGTCTTTTGCACATATGTACTGGGCTCCTCCATTATTGAGAATGGGGATATTTGTGGAACCTCCTCTTCCAGTGAGCAGATTGTGGTTGAGTACAATTCCGCTGCTGATGGCCCACAATGCCTCATGGATGCCCAGTCATGAGTTGCTAGATCTGTTTGAAGTCTATCCCATTTAGCACAGTGGCAGTGCCACACAACATGATGGAGGGTATCGTTGATGTGGAGATGGGACTTTGTCTCCAATAGAACTGTGGTGGTTGATGTGTTGCGTACTCTGGACCTGTGGAGACTGTGTTTACCTTAGCAGTGACCGTGCCCTAACTGGTGATTGGCTGCTGTGTTGTGTGTGTTGATTGGTCTTGCAGTGTGTGTCTCTGCACCATCATATATGTTATGACATCCCCCCTTTTCTAAAACAATGTGTGTTTGTGGCAATAAATAATGTAGTATGTGAATGTTCCTAACTATGTGTGGCATATGTGAGCATATTTACAGGACAATGGACAGAAACTCTGAGATATTTACATTGGAAGGTGTCTAGTGCAGATGGACAGTGTGTAACACAAAATATAACCAGAACAACAGTATGTCCAAACCAGTGAGTTAATCAAACAGGGTAAGGAAATAATCAGTTCATGAGTTCAAAGAGTCCATGAATTCAGGCAGTTCATAAATTCAGTCTCTGAGGTGGGCGACGAATTCTGGTTGACCGCCTCAAGGGTGGGTCAGGGGCCGCTTGTTCTGGAATGGGCGGGACTGTGTCGGACTCAGAGGGTGGCAGAGCGATAGGGAGATCTGCAAAGCCCGTGACGGGTTCATCGTGATGGCGAGGCAGATAATGATGATCTGGTGGCGAGCGAGGAAGGAGTCGTACTGCCCGCCTATTTGGGCGAAGAAGAGAGCCGTCTCGTAGATGAACCAAAAATGACCTGGGGGCTACTTGTCCGAGCACCACAGCGTTGGCGGACCAACCACCATCGGGAAGTTGGACACGGACCTCGTCATAAGGAACCAGAGCAGGGAGATCCGTGGCGCAGGCATCGTACGTCGATTTGTGTTGGGCCTGAGCCAACTGCATTCAACGAAGGACCGAATGGTTGTCCAAGTCCGGGACATGAATGGCCGGCACAGTCGTCCGAAGCGTGCGAACAATTGAGCCGGTGACAGGCCGCTGGACAATGGAGCTGATCTGTAAGCAAGCAGGGCGAGGTAAAAACCGGATCCTGCATCGGCCGCCTTGCACAGGAGTCGTTTGACAATGTGCACCCCCTTTTCAGCTTTGCCATTGGATTGGGGGTAATGGGGACTGGACGTGACATGTGTGAAGTTGTATCGTTGGGCAAAATTGGACCACTCCTGACTGGCAAAACACGGGCCATTGTCGGACATGACCGTGAGCGGGATGCCATGGCGAGCAAAGGTTTCCTTGCACGCACGGATGACTGCAGTTGAGGTGAGGTCGTGTAGCCTAACTACCTCTGTGTAGTTTGAGAAATAGTCCACTATGAGGACGTAGTCCCGGCCAAGTGCATGGAACAGGTCGATGCCCACTTTGGTCCGGGGCACGCGACCAACTCATGGGGTTGCAAGGTCTCCCTTAGCTGAGCAGGCTGGAAACACTGGCATGTTGGGCAGTTAAGAGTGGTGTTGGCAATGTCCTCATTGATTCCAGGCCAGTACACTGCCTCACGGGCCCGTCGGCGGCATTTCTCCACTCCCAGGTGGCCCTCATGGAGCTGCTCAAGGACGAGGTTCCGCATGCTGTGCGGAATGACGATCCTGTCCAGCTTTAGTAGAATTCCATCTACCACCGCCAGGTCACCTTTAATGTTACAGAATTGAGAGCATTAGCCCTTGAGCCACCTGTCTGTCAGGTGGCGCATGACACGTTGGAGCAGGGGATCGTTGGCCGTCTCACGATGAATCTGGATGAGTCGTTCGTCCATGGCGGGCAGATTGGATGCGGCGAATGCCACCTGAGCATCAATTTGGCACACAAAGCCTGCTGGGTCACAGGGTGCAGTGACAGATCGGGAGAGTGCATCGGCGACGATGAGCTCCTTACCTGGGTTGTAGACGAGTTCGAAGTCGTACCGCCTGAGTTTAAGGAGAATGCGCTGCAGGTGCGGCGTCATGTTGTTAAGGTCTTTTTGAATGATATTGACCAGTGGCCTGTGGTATGTCTCGACTGTGAACTTTGGGAGTCCATAGACATAGTCATGGAATTGAAGCACTGCTCCAATGCCGGACTGACTGGCATCCGTGGAGATCTTTGTTTCTTTGGCCGGATTGAAAAATGCCAACACCGGGGCCTTGGTCAGCTTCGCCCTGAGTTCCCGCCATTCTAGTTTGTGGGCGGGGAGCCATTGGAACTCGGTCGTCTTCTTAACCAGGTTCCTGAGAGCCGTGGTGTGGGACGCGAGGTTAGGGATGAATTTCCACAGGAAATTGTCCATGCCCAGGAAGCGGAGGACCGCCTTCTTGTCCTCCGGTGTCTTCATGGCCTTAATGGCAGAGACCTTGTCAGCATCCGGCTGCACGCCAAACTGTGAAATGTGGTCTCCGAGGAATTTAATTTCTGTTTGACCAAAGGAGCATTTGGCCCTGTTGAGGCGGAGGCCATGCTCATGGATTCGTCGGAAGATGCGTTGGAGGTGATCAATGTGCTCCTGCGGGGTGGTAGACCAGACGATGATGTCGCCACATATACGCGAACCCCTTCGATACCTTCCATCATCTGCTCCATTATTCTGTGGAACATTTCCGATGCAGCGATGATGCCAAACGGCATCCGGTTGTAGCAATACCGGCCAAATGGGGTGTTAAAGGTGCAGAGCTTCCAACTGAATGCGTCAAGTTGGATCTGCTAGAACCCCTTGGATGCATCTAGCTTGGTGAAAAATTTGGCGCGAGCCATCTCGCAGGTGAGCTCTTCGCGCTTTGGAATGGGATAGTGTTCTCTCATAATATTGCAGTTGAGGTCCTTGGGGTCAATACGTATGTGTAATTCGCCGGATGTTTTTTTCACGCTCACCATAGAGCTGACCCAGTCAGTCGGTTCTGTAACTTTCGAAATTACGCCCTGGTCCTGCAGCTGCTGCTTGAGGCAGTCCTTAAGGGGTGCTGGTACCCTGCGAGGTGCGTGCACCACAGGCGTGGCATTTGGTTTTAACAAGATTTTATAAAAGTGTATGGGAGTGTGCCCATGCTCTCGAATACACCGTGGTATCGAGTGATGATGGCGTTCAGCTGTGTTCGAAAGTCAGCGTCCTGAGATGCGGAAGCGTCAGCGGGTGACAGGGAGTGAACCCTTTGGACAAGGTTTAAGAGTTTGCATGCCTGAGCACCAAGCAGGGAGGCTTTAGTGGATCCCACTATTTTGAATGGCAGGTTAGCCTTTAATGACCGGTGCGACACTTCAAGCTGGCAAGAGCCACTGGCAGCAATGGCATTACCATTATAGTCCAGAAGCTGGCAGGTGGATGGCAGGATGGTAGGCTTGACAGGGAGGCTTTCGAGGTCAGACCGTGTAATGAGGTTGGCTAAAGCGCCGGTGTCCAGGCGGAATCGGATGCGGGATCGGTTGACCGTGAGGGTGGCACACTACTCGTCATCCGGATCAATGCGGAATATTGGGAGAGACTTGGCTTTTGTCTTCTGGAGCATCTTGTGTTTGGTGATGATGCCCACCCGAAATGGTGCTTTAGGGTCCTTGGTGTCAAGGCCCGGAATCGGTGACCGGTGGCTGGATGGTTATGACATCCCTGTGTGGCTGGTTGGAGCGACGAGAGGTAGTAGGTTGAGCAGACCTGCATAGGGCTGCATAGTGGCCAAGCTTGCCACATTGGAGACAGCGTTGGGATTCTTCAGAACATTGCTGATTTAAGTGGGCGGAGCCACAGTTGCCGCACGTCGTGACGTCAGAACGTTTAGTGCGCCACCGCGCATGCGCGGTGCGGTCGTACATGGTGCGCGCCTGTGCAGTGCGGCCTTCGGCCTCGCCATCCCCTCGGCCAGTGCATGCATGCGCGGGAGCCCGCGTAAAGCGCGCGAAATGGCCGCCCTCATCCAGGCTTAGGCCCTGGAGTTGTATAATGGCTTGCACCCGCTCTGCCTCATGGGGACCTTGCCGCACCGTTTCAGCCGCTTCAATGTGCGAGTATCGGTTAGTGGCGTGTTCATGCAGAATGCATGTCTCGATGGCTATCGCAAGAGTGAGCTGTTTAACCTTGAGGAGCTGCTGGCGTAGGGGGTCCGATTGTACACCAAAAACGATCTGGTCACGGATCATCGAGTCGGAGGTGGAGCCGTAGTTGCAGGACTGCGCGAGGATGCGAAGGTGTGTAAGGAAAGATTGAAAAGGTTCATCCTTACCCTGCAGACGCTGTTGAAAGACATAGCGCTCAAAACTTTCATTTACCTCGATGTCACAGTGACTGTCGAATTTGAGCAGGACTGCCTTGAACTTGGACTTGTCTTCACCTTCAGCGAAAGTGTGAGAGTTGAAGATACGGATGGCGTGGTCCCCGGCCGTGGAAAGGAGGAGAGCGATCTTCCTGGCGTCTGAAGCAGCTTCCAGGTCTGTAGCTTCGAGGTATAGCTGGAATCGTTTAAAGATTTTCCAGTTCGTACCGAGGTTGCCGGTGATGTGGAGCTGCGAGGGAGGGCGGATGCTGTCCATACTACCGGGTGGCTGATTGCTGGTCGAAGGCTTGAAGGTAGGTCTATTAAACTCTAACATCACATATTGGTACCATGATGTGTTGGGTACTCTGGATCTGTGGAGACTGCGTTTACCTTAGCAGTAACATAGACAGGCTACCAACACTTGTAATAGAACAACTCTATTTTGTTTAACTAAGAGCTGTTAAACATACTTGCACTGTGGGTCAACACTATGTTAGATTGACTGAAGACCTGTGCCTAACCTGACCAGCCTATACTGCTAGCACATGGTGGATGTTTGTGCGACTGACTGCGGGCTCTGTCTGTCTCAGAGGCTGCATCCCGAAGAGCAGGAAAACTCGTGCCCTCTGGCTTTATCGTGACCGTGCCCTAACTGGTGTTTGACTGCTGTGTTGATTGGTCTTGCAGTGTGTCAGTCAATGTGTGTCTCTGCACCATCATATACTGATGTGTATATTATGACAGTGGTCACTTCTACCGATACTGTCATGGACAGGTGCATCTGTCGCAAGCGGTTGGTGAGGATGAGGTTGAGTATGTTTTTCCCTCTTGTTGGTTCCCTCACTGCCTTTGCAGTCTCAGTGCAGCAATTATGTTCTTTCGGATCTGCCCAGCTCGGGCTGTTGTGGAATCCTTCCCAGTGATTCTGACTCCCAGCACCATGTGTCTTATTTGAATGACCATGCCTTTACATACCATTCTGTGCACCACTATCATTTCCCTGAGAGGCTCTCCCCTGCCCTACACCGCAACGAAGGTATGTGTGCCATGCAGAACCCTCTACAGTGCCAGGGCAATCTCTCATTTATGCCCCTGACAGCGTGGTCTCAGCCCCCGGTCAATCTTTCAGTTGTCTCCTCTGTTCCCCCCCCCCCCCCCCCACACACACACACACATACACTTCTTGTCTCCGTCTCAGCCCTCCCCTCTCTTCTTTACCATCCCCTCGTCCTGCCTCAGTCTCACCCCTCCTCTCTGATCATGCTTCCCATGCCCAGCCTTGGTGCACCTCATGTGACAGGAACCCAATACATCACAGTGGCTGCATAAAAAGAAGGTGAAAGCAACGTCGACTGACCTGCGAATCATATATGAAGTGAAGCTCACCAGGTACGTGTCACTTTTAAACAGGCGTAAAACAGACCATTCTAATTAACCACTGGCAGAGCACTTCATTGGGAGGGGGAGTGACATTCTAGCAAGTTGGCCTTTTAATAATCATCGGGAGATGCGAATGAATGCAAATGAGGATCCCTATATTGCTTAGCGGACAGATTTCACCCACCGTGAAAGTCAGGAGAACAAATTTGCAAACTAATTTTCTGCTGGCGAGAAACTGATATTTTCATTCAAACCAAACCAAATATCCTCACCCACCTTGATTCCTGCTGCAGATGAGAGTAGAAGATTCCGCCCTCTTTGTGGAATCTTGCTGTGCACAAAATGGCTGCCATGTTTTGTACACATAACAACTGCTCCACTTTAAATAATTCAGTGTTGTGTGAAGGACTTTGAGATGTTACTGAGAGATGTGATAAAGCCCTGTATAAACATAATCCCTCTTTATACTTTATAAACGTGCAGGTGTTCTTTATATTTTACTGTCTGCTTTACTTGAGGGCTCAAAATGTAATTAGGAGTTTTTCTGGTGCTTTTTGCTTTCTGATTTCACACTTGTTCAATCTGTTCTCGTTGGCCACTGTTTTATTTTAATGCTTTTTCAGACAGATTAATTTATTTATTTCCAACCTCGCCTTGAATTGTTACATTCAGCTATTAAAAGGGCTCCTTGAGGAGAACTACCATTACACCATGTATTGATTACAAACTAGCTCAGAGATATTTTGTATTGAAACAGAGCTGTATGTGAGGCAATGTTAACAGTGCAGAGTCTACCTAAATTTACCCTATTAAGATTTATTTTGCAAACTAAAAAGTAATTAAAAAATCCATCTGAAAAACAAACCTGGGCGTGATTCTCCGACCCCCCACCGGGTCGGAGAATCGCTGGGGGGCGGTGTATATCCCGCCCCCGCCTCCCGTCGAATTCTCCGAAGGGTGAAAAGTTGGCGGGGCGTCAATAGCGCCGCCCGCCTTGGCGAATGGCAGGGGCGGGAGCGAGACACTGGACTTCGGGGCTGCCCATATTCTACTGGCCGGATGGGCCGAAGTCCCGTTGGCGTAAATCAAAACACCTTTTGAACTGCGTCTATCAGTGCTGATGGTTGATGCCATCCAGCGTGGAGGTAGTTCACGGCCTAGGAGGTGCGGTAGGAGAGGTGATGGCGTGGCCGCAGTCTGTGTGTGTGTGTGGTGGGGGGGGGGGGGGCTTCGGAGGAGTGCCGGGGAGGGTTGGATGAGTGCCGGGTGCGGGGGGGTCTGTGCCGGGTACAGGGGGGGTGAGTGCCGGGGAGGGGGAGGGGGGGTGAGTGCCGAGTACGGGGGGGTGAGTGCCGGGGAGGGGGTATGAGTGCCGGGGAGGGGGGATGAGTGCCGGGGAGGGGGGATGAGTGCTGTTAAGGGGGGATGAGTGCCGGGGAGGGGGGATGAGTTCCGGGGAGGGGGGGATGAGTGCCGGGGAGGGGGGATGAGTGCAGGGGACTGGGGGTGCAAGGACAAGGGAGTTTGTCCGCCTGGCCAGGTGCCATCCTCCAACAGGCGCGTCCATGCAGTCCATGCCACCTGGCTGGGGGGAGGGGGGTATGGGCAATGATGACATGTCGTCGTTTCCCCCCCCCCCCCGCCCCGCAGGCCGTCATGTTTTCTGATCAGCCAGCGATGTTGGCCGCCATGGCGGCAGCCGCTATTCTCCATGTTGCCCTGGAGGAGGAGGAGGAGGAGGAGGAGGAGCATGCCAGAGAGGTGGCGCAGGCTTCCGCAGAGGAGCATGCCGCAGAGGGGCAGCGGCAGCCACCCAGGCTGGAGGGACACCCGCCCGACAATATGAGGAGGAGGAGGAGCAGGGGGAGCACGTAGTGGAGGAGGAACATGAGGAGTGGGAGGAGGACGTCGCGGTGCCACGGCAACGGAGGTAACCGAGGAGGACGCATGTGTACCGGCCACGGCTGTCATACTAGGACTTCACGGACCGGGAATGCAGGAGGAGACTCCGGTTGAGCCGGGAAACCGTGGCACACATCTGCCACCTGCTGGCACACCTGGCACCACGTGGCATGGGGGGGGGGAGACACCCTCTCCCCGTGTCCGTCAAGTTTACGGTGGCCCTGAGCTTTTATGCCACGGGGTCATTCCAGGTGCCAGGTGGGGACCTGTCCGGCATCTCGCAGACATCGGTGCACCTGTACATCCGGGCAGTGACAGACGCCCTATATGCCATTGCGGACCGCTACATCCGCTTCCCTGTGGACCAGGCCAGCCAGGATGCCCATGGTCCCGGGCGTGATCGACGGAATGCACGTCGCCGTGCGGCCACCTGCAGATAACAGGGCCGTGTTCATCAATAGGCAGGGGACCTATTCCATAACATCCAGGTGGTCTGCGATCACCGCATGATTATCCTGCACATCTGCGCCCGGTACACGGGACGTGTGCATGACTCATACGTGTTGTCGCGGTCTTACATACCCGGGATGTACGAGGGACGCCACCCCCAGCTGAGGAGCTGGTTGCTGGGCGACAGGGGTTACCCGTTGCAGTCGTGGCTGATGACGCCTATACAGAGGCCACAGAATGACGCTGAGAACAGCTACAATGATGCCCATGCAGCGACAAGGGGTGCGTTAGAGAGGTGCTTTGACGTCCTCAAAATGCGTTTCAGGTGCCTGGACCTCTCTGGGGGCGCCCTCCAGTATCCGTCAGATAGGGACGGCCACATAATTGTGGTCTGCTGCGTCCTGCACAACATAGCCCAGCAGAGGGGCGATGTGCCGCAGGCAGAGGAGGGCGGAGTGGAGGAGCAGCAGGAAGAGGCGCAGTCCTCCCAGATGAGGGGGATGGGGGCAATGGTCAGGGCAGATGGGCTAGATATGGTCGGGTGGTTGTCCTCCATTACTGGCTGGCCCAGCGGGCACGGGACAGGCTGATAGACGCCCGCTTCACTGACTAGGGGGCGTAGGAATCGGCGAGCCTGGCCACATACCGCACATCATGGCAACACTCGAACATCCTCACCACCCCCCCCCACCCATCCACCCACCCCGCACCCTCACCCCCCCTCCCCCAACCACACCCACCCCACCCGCATGCACACCACCCCCCCATTGCCGATCCACCTGCGGCACAACGGGCCGGGCTCACACGGTCACCGGTGGAAGCGTGTCTATTGCAGGCCATGGAGGATGATGACAACCCGCTCTGCAATGAGCTCCTGGCTCCACATCATTGGACGATGTCTGACCCATGGCCACAGTACCACCATCCACCCGGACCATCCCTGCATGCGGCTGTGACACTGCAGCGCACGGTCCCGTCCTCTGCCCGGGGGGATGGTGAGGGCGGCCCAGGGGGAAGACTCACCTGAGGCCGACGTAAGACCACCCCTCACACACACACTGGCGCTCAACGTACATGACACCCCCGTATACTTCGGACAGAGCACAAAGGCAGCTTCTGTCGGTGTAAAATTGATTTTAATTAAAAAAACAGTGCATACACGTGCCCGAGCCCCTAAAACTCATCTGTGCCCGGCACCTGTGCCAACTTACTCCGTGTCTAATTGTTTGTCCTTACGGGCCCTTTGACTACGCCGAGGTGGTTCCCCAGACAGTACAGCAGAACTGGAAGAGGACTCCTGCGATTCATGCCCTCTGACTCGGGATCCCTTTGGCGGCCGTTTCCTGGGGCGTCCTGGCCTAGATAGGCCAGGCTGCAACCCGGGCATCTGGGATGGCGAGCTGCCAGCCTGTCCTGCCCGTTGCCCATCCGATGCACCTAGGATGGAAGGGGGGGAGCCCGAGGTGTCGCGGAGTTCCGGGTTCTCCCCTACAGGGGGACCCCGGGCCTCTACATGGGTCGGGGATGCGAACGGACTGGCCATCCGACGCCCCTCCGACTCCTGGCGCTGCCAGTCCTGGAGGCCCGTGCTGGTATCGACAAGGGTCTGCAGGTTTGCAGCCATGGAGCTCAGGGAGTTGCCCATCCCTGTCTGTGACTGTGCGATGCCGGCTAGCAAATGGGCAATGGCGCCGATGCCCTCAGCAATGGCCTGCTGAGACTGGGCCACGGCATTGAGCACCTCTGCCATCTGGCGCTGGGACTGGCTCATGGCCTCCTGTGAGAGGGCAGTCATGTCCTGGGCCACAGACGCCGTCTTCACGGAAAGCCCAAGGCCTCGCAAACCCATGTCTGACACCATCGCACCCATTGCCTCCACCGCGGATGCCACACGTGCGGTGTCGGCCTGGGTGGCATGCATGACCGGCACCACTCCCAGCTCCTGGACACGGGTGCACTCCTCTACCTGCGACTGCAGCCGCTGCAAGCCGGCCGTCACCCTCTTCGCTCGTCCCAGGTTCGGTGGTTGCATCGGGGCTATGGGTGGGTGTGGTAACTCCAGGAACCCGGGATCCATCTGGGCGGCAGATATTTGCTTGGGCTGGGCTGCCCTCCGACCTCCCGGCCCCTCTGCTGCTCCTACCTCCACCTGCTGCACCGGGACGGCTGTGTTGTGCGCACCAGTGAGTGTACCAGACGCCTCATCACTAAAGTGCCCAACCGAGGTGAGTGTCTCTGCGATGGTGGAGGGTGTTGGAGACAGCAGTGGCGTTGTGTCGTGTGCATCATCCAACTCTGAGTCCATGACACTTTGGGGTGGCGGTTCGTCTCCACGCATCCACTCTATGTTACTGTCCTATATTTCAGTTTCCTGGGTAGGGGTCTCCTGGGTAGGGGTCTCCCGGATAGGGGTCTCCTGGATAGGGGTCTCCTGGGTACGGGTGTCCTGGATAGGGGTCTCCTGGGTAGGGGTCTCCTGGGTAGGGCTGTCCTGGGTTGTGGTTTCGTGGCTCAGCTGCCCCCCTCATCACTGGGTGGCACACGCCTGCATCGCCGCATCTGCACGAGACGGGGGCGTTGTCTCCCTGTTGCTCCAGGTTTCTCCGTCTACCATGGTCGCCGTGGGGTATCGTGCGGGCGTCGCAGGCCAGAGGGTCCGGGTCTCTCCGTCTCCCGTGGTCACCCTGGGGCATCCTGCGGGCGGTTGGCATCTGCGGGGATGGGTGCCTCGACGTTTGCTTCTGCGATACACAATGAAGCATTCATGGTTAGACACGCAGGCGGTGATCAGGTGATATGGGGGAGGGGGGATATGGGGGATATGGGGGAGGGGGATATGGGGAGGGGGATATGGGGGAGGGGGGATATGGGGGAAATTGGGATGGGGTGTCGATGGCTCACTTGCTGGTGGGCCCCCGACCTCTGCATCGGCATCCTCCCGGTCCTCAGGTCCGCCAGCCAGTTCCAGGGCCCTTTCCTCATGCACGGTGAGTGGCCTCTCATCAGCTGGGACGCGTCCAGTCCTCTCATGCTCCCTATTGTTGTGTGCGCGCTTCTCCTGTGGGGGCCGTGTGGGTGGCAGGGGTAAAAGGCAACAGTGTTAGACAGGTATATGAATGCACGCCATCAGTTGCGCATATAGTGCAGAGGTTAGGGTTAGGGTTGGTTTCACTTGAGGGTGTGCCACACATCAGGCAGGGGACTCACCCTGGCTGCCCTGACGAGGTTGTTCACCTTCTTGTGGCACTGGGTGCCTGTCCGTGGTGTCAGAGCCACAGCGCCGACGGCCTCTGCCACCTCCCTCCACAGACGCCGGCTGAGGCGTGGGGCGACCCTGCGGCCGTGTCCGGGGTACAGGCACTCCCTCTCCTCCTCCACTGCATCCAGGAGCACCTCGATGTCGCGGTCCTGGAACCTCGTGGCTGCGCGGCGGGCCTCCATCCAGTCAGGTCTTCTGGGATGGGGGGAGCTGCACGTCTTTTGAGCCGTCACACCATGCGGCGTGAATGACGCTGCACGACGTGACCGTCCACGTCGGGTGACGCCATCGCGAATGGCGTCACGCCGCTGCTAGCCCATTCGGGGCCGGAAAACTTGTGATGTTTGGAGTGATCCGCGCCATTTTTGGTGCCAGGTAGCGGACATCACGCCAGTTTTCGGAGAATCCCGGCCCCTGTTCCGTACACCACAAGCCATGCTCTTTGGGAGTTGATTACCCCAGGAGACTCCAAATCTTTACTTTTAGTGAGATAGTCGGTTATACAGAAAGGAGTCTTCAGAGCCAACATAGCCAATAGCAATGTCACATATAAAAGATTTGATGCCAGGATCCAAATGAAAAGAATACTTATGTTAAACTGAAATGCACATTAAAATGCAACTCAATGCAAAATGAAATACCTAATAATGCTCACAGGCTCAGATGTCTGATCCAGTCCAGTTACCAGGCCTTGCTTCACTGCTGATACAGTGCAAACCACAGATCCAAATCCGTGACCTACATTGAGATCAGGATCTACGTTCATTAAAAGGCAAATTTCATCATTTTAATACACTTAATTTTCAGCTTCAAAGTAACTGGGATTTAAAATGGAAAGGTAAAACAGCAAAATAAAAGATGCACTGTAAAATAATACGGTATATTGTGTAATACCCACTTGACTTTGCAACTTGAAGGATGCCTACTCTTGAGTCTGTGTGTTGTGCTGGCCCAACTTTTTATTTTGCAGGAAGCTTTGGCTCTTCTGAACATGTTAACTATCCTGTCGCGTATTGCTGAGGTTCAAGGATCCTGCATTTGGAAAAGGGCTGCCATCTCCCAGATTCAGCTGGGCACTAAGTTGTGCCAGATGACTTTCATATTCAACAGCTTCCAGCCTTATGACCAATGTTCCCCACATTTGTGCTCCTAAAATCTACCACACAATGATGATAAATGAAGCAGCACTTAAAAATTGGACATGTTCGCATCTGTCATTTGGACATGCACCCATTCTCTGTGCTTCTCCTCTTTTGTGCACCTGCCCCATCATCCTTGGGTCCGTCAGCCATTTGTCTTAGCTTGTGTTCCGAGATCCTCCTTCTCTACTTTCAGCTTTGCAGCTTATTTATCTGAGCCTCTATTTTTGCAATTTCATTTCTTTTCCAGTTATATTTCTTTCACATTTGGGTACCTATGTTTGAATTTTATGAGCCTACTGTTTTGCGAAGCTATGTTCCTCGTGTTGTTCCTTCGCTTAGCACATGAATCCTAAAATCTCCCCGCGGGAGACAGTGGCGCAAATCTGCAGGAATTTGAGGTCACGTGGGCTGGCTATGCAGGAATTCTGTGTCACATGTGTTCTGCAGGCAGCAGTTTTGGTGTCTCAGGAATATTTTAAAACAGTATTCATTTTCTTTCTGATGTAAAGTGAGACTACCGAGTAAAGCAAACCTTTATCATTCGTGTAAAAATGGGGGAGGGAGGAGATCTCTGCTTTAAATATCTCAGCCCCATCCGCTACTGACAGAATGAACATTCATCCTTCTTGATGAATACTTCAGAAGTACCTCTTCATAGACAATGTGATGTACGTACTACTAGTTTTGTTTTCCAGGTTTTGAATTGATTTTTTTTTAATTGACAGATTTTTGCTAATACGGCATCAAGCATGAAGCAGAACCCAGTTGTCACCTGTTGGAATTGCAATTTCTCCAGTTAACTGACTCCAGTATATGAAATCATTTTACTTTATTTAATGAGCTGACCCACAATTGATTTGAATAGGTTTCATTAATTTATCATACATTTCTTGAACATTTCCAAAACAAGCCTCTGCAGTTTTTTATTGGCATATTTGACTGTATTCTGCGTAATCAAAGTGTGCATTAATGGCACAGATTATAGAGCAGTCACATGGTATACTTAGAATAAAAAAGCTTGCAGAAGCGGCAATGACTGAATCAACATTTGGAAATAATATAATATTCTGCAAAGATTTACTCAACATCCTAAACCGGAGAATGTTTTTTTCACATATTAACTATACTAAATTGTAAGCAACACTAAGAATATTATCCATGTTTGAACCCCTTGCTGAGTGTCCTTAAGGTCTCCCAGAAGACTTAGTGAAATATGTTTATTCATAGTTAACCTTTTAAAAATAATTCTTACACCACTTGTGCTGCAACAATGCTAGCATGCTGAATACTTCTCCGCTCCTTCATTATCCAGTCTTGGCACTTGCTTATCTGCTTTAGATGCTGAACATGAATTTAATAGCTCTTCCTCGCTTCACACTCCCTCCCACTGAATGTCCTTTGTTACCTGATCTCTGAGGATAGTTCTGCTTAATACACATAGCAACTGCATGGTTTCCTAGTTGCAACTAGAATACTCCACAGCTTCTTCAGTTAAGTCAAGCAGAGACGTATCCAGTGAGTGTTGGTAGCAATGCTAATGTCATAAGCTGTCCAACAATCAAACACCAGGAAGCTAAACTGGCACCTAAAATAATAGTTTCAATTATTTTCACATGTAGAATCAAACTGTCCAGGATTGCTTCTGTTAATTTGTTGCTCAGCTGTGGTTTGAATCATATAAATATTGTTACTGTCAGGAATATGTCTGAGAGGCCATTTTTTTTAATGGTATCTGTATTCGTGAGGGAGCAACAGACATGTCAAAGATCACGATATGTTTCATTTTCACAGTGTGCATTAAATTTAACAGATTGTCAATACGGTGCTACTACGTGTATCTAAAACATAATGAGCACAATTACCTGGAACCAGGTTAACTATAAGCGAAAGGTGAAATATTTAACTGCAAGAAAAAAATCTCTGCCTCCCAATTTCCACAATTGAGGGCTCTGCGCATTCATCTGTCTCCCCTCTTTGGGAATCAGACTGAGTCAGATCAACTTCATTATAACCACTTCCAGTGCTCCACTGTCACTAAGTAAGTGTGCAATTACTGTAACTCCCCTCAAACCAATTTCCAGTTGCTTTGCACCGGTGTCACTGATTCCTGATATATAATCGGTAGCCGTGCTAAAGATTGAGAATATATTGAAAGTCTTCTGCCACGCAGACTTCCTATCACCATTTTCTTTCTGTTATAAAATTTGCTGTCCACTGTCACAATGAAAATTGCCTTCATATACTTGACACGTTGTAATTACACGCTCCTATCAATAAACGTGCTCCATGCATTTATAATGGCAATATGAAAATAAAGGTCGAATGAGTGATTGATAAATAGGGACTGATTTACGTTTTCAGAGAATCATGGAAGAAATATAGAATGGATGCAGGACAGAAAGAGGCCATTCGCCCCATCGCGCGTGGGCCAGCAACCTGCAAGAGAATCTAGTCCCGCCAGTTCTCCGTAACTCGAGAATTATTTTCTCTTCAGATACTTCTGGTAGCGGAAACAATTTAGCCAAATCAACTCTGTCCATAAATTTGAATATCTCTATCAAATCGCCTCTCAACCTTCTCTTCTCCAATGAGAACAGTTCCAACTTCTTCAATTTATCAACATAAATGAAGTTCCTCGTCCCTTGTGATTTCATTTCTGCAGTCTGTCTTATGCTTGTAGACATCAATCCTCAAGACTGATGTGCAGGACAGGCTACATTATTGCAGTTGAGGTGGAACCAGTGTTTTATGCAGGTTTATCATAGAATTTCATAGAATTTACAGTGTAGAAGGAGGCCATTCGGCCCATCGAGTCTGCACCAGCTCTTGGAAAGAGCACCCTCCCCAAGGTCAACACCGCCACCCTATCCCCATAACCAAGTAACCCCACCCAACACTAAGGGCAATTTTGGACTCTAAGGGCAATTTATCATGGCCAATCCACCTAACCTGCACATCTTTGGACTGTGGGAGGAAACCGGATCCCCCGGAGGAAACCCACGCACACACGGGGAGGATGTGCAGTCTCCGCACAGACAGTGACCCAAGCTGGAATCGAACCTGGGACCCTGGAGCTGTGAAGCAATTGTGCTATCCACAAGGCTACCGTGCTGCCCCGTTTATGTAACTTCCTTGCATTTGTATGCTATGTGCCGACCAAAAATGAATCTCCTCTCTGCATCAATTGACATCAGCCACTCGCCTGCCTATTCCACTAGTGTATCTCTGTCCTTTTGAAGTTTAGTTCACAAAAGCTATCCTGAGGAACTCCGCTGTGAACTTTCCTCAGTCTGGAAACAACTGTTCACCACTATTCTCCCTTTCATGTCACCCAGCCAATGCTGTATCCATGTTACTGTTCCTTTTCTTCCATAACATTTTCCAAAAGCCTATTATGTGTCACTTTGCCAAGTGCCCAAAGTCCTTGACACCACATCAACAACATTACTCATCAACCTCTCTGTTAGCTCGTCAAAAAACTCAAGCAAGTCGGTTAAACACAAAAATAATTGAGTACTCTAAATTTATTTTGAAAAAGAAAAGAAAAGTTAGTTAAACACAATCAAACACAAATCCATACTGGCTTTCCTTAAGTAATTTGCATTTGCCTACGTGACTGTTAATTTTATCCTTAATTATCGTTTCTAAAAGCTGATGAGCCTACAATTGCTTGGATTATCCTTTTTGGACAAGCGCGTAATATTTGCAATTCTCCAATCATCTGACACCACCCCTGTGATCTAAGGATATTTGGAAAATTGTGCCTCCACAATTTTCATCCTTCAGTATTGATGGACACATCTCATCCAATCCAGTTGCTTTATCAACTTTAAGTAGAGCCAGCCTTTCTAATAACTCCACTTTATTCACTTTTAGCACATCAAACATCTAAACTAAATTCCTCTTCCTTGACAAATTGGGCAGCATCTTCTTCCTTGGCACAGCCAGATGCAAAATCCTTATTTATTACCTCATCCAGAAGCCCCATGTCTCCATGTGAGAACCCCTTTTAGACTTCGCAATCCTCCTTTTAACTATCTTTTCTTATTTAAATGCCTGTAGAAGACTTTTGGATTCCCTTTTATGTTAGTTGCCGGTCTCTTCTCATACTCACTCGTTGCTTCTTTTATTTAGTTTGTCACTGCCTCTGAACATTCTATGATGATGTTGGTTCTCAATTGTATTATCCGCCTATCATTTGTCATAGAAACATAGAAAATAGGAGCAGGAGTAGGCCATTTGGCCCTTCGAGCGTGCTCTCCCACTCAGTATGATCATGGCCGATGATCCAATTCAGTAACTTTTGTAAGGGCCACGAAGAATCCAGCACGAGTTTTAAGGATACAAAGTAATAACATTTATTTACTATAACATATATACATAACAGTAGCAGTAACTTCCCTTGCTACATACTCCTTCCTGCTGGTTCCTGAACTGGCCAGCTTTATTTATACTAGGAGTTTACTAGTGGTTTCTCCGCCCCCCTCATTGGGGAAGCTCATACTCCCACAGGATTGTGGGATAGTCATTTGTCCCCAGCCAATGGTAAGTAGGCAGGTTATAACATCCCTTCCCCCCCAAAGTCCAAGGAATCCACCGAAAACCCTGGCGAAGGAGGGTGTCGGACTCGTTTGGCCGCAGGCCGGACACCATTTGCACGCGGCGCTGGATCAGGCGGCGTGTAACGAGACGGAGACCGGCGCTTCCGTGATGAACGGCGCAACGGTTGTACATCCACGGCCAGTGGACCCGAGGATTCCCCCTCTGATGCATCCTGTGTCTCCATCTCGGAGTCAGAGTCTGCTGCCTCCGTCATGTCAGCGTCTCCATCTCCATTCGGTCCCGTAACGACCTGCGCAGGCTTCGAATGAGGCACCAGTGGAAGATTGTGAGGACTACCTTCCCTTGTCTCTGGTCTCTGCGGCTGTAGAAATGAGCTCCGGGGGCGGGGAATCTTTTGAGGGGATAGTCTTCTGGACCGAACGTGGTCTACATGTTTTCGCTGGAGACGACCCTGAGCTTGCACTTGGTAAGATATAGGGCCCGTTTGGCGAAAGATTACATCAGGAACCCATTGGGCACCATCAGCAAAATTCCGAACGAACACTGGGTCACCGGGCGCAAGCTGTCGAATCGGCCGATGCCGAGAAAATCCCTGCCCCTGCTGTTCTTGTGTGCGGCGTACTTTTGCGCCAATGTCCGGGAAAACCATGCTAAGGCGGGTGCGAAGTCTCCGGCCCATTAGGAGTTCTGCGGGAGCTACCCCAGTCACTGCATGGGGGGTGGTCCTGTACGTAAACAAAAAGCGAGCCAGTCTCGTGTCCATTGATCCGGAAGACTGCTTCTTTAGGCCTCTTTTGAATGTCTGCACTGCGCGCTCTGCCAACCCATTTGAAGCCGGGTGGTAAGGGGCAGTGCGGATATGGCGGATGCCGTTCATCTTCGTGAACCTCGCAAACTCCTCACTCGTGAATGGAGTGCCGTTATCCGTGACCACCACCTCGGGGAGGCCATGCGTACTAAACGATAAACGCATCTTTTCAATTGTTGCGCAGGACGTTGTCCCCTGCATCTTATGCACCTCTAGCCATTTGGACTGGGCGTCAATTAGTAGAAGGAACATGGATCCTTGAAAAGGGCCTGCGAAATCTACATGCAAGCGTGCCCAAGGCCGCCCTGGCCATTCCCAGAGAGTAGGGGCGCGGCCGGCGGAAGCTTCTGCTGCTCCTGGCAAATGGAGCAGTTTTGGGCCACCTTCTCAATGTCGGTGTCGAGGCCTGGCCACCAGACATAACTCCGGGCCAACAATTTCATTTTGGTCACGCCTGGATGCCCATTGTGCAAGTCTGTTAGTATCAGCTCCTGGCCTTTTTCCGGGACAATCACACGCGTCCCCCACTAGAGGATGCCGTCTTCCACGCTGAATTCTGACAGCTTGGAGGAAAATGCCCGCAACTCGCCTGGGAGCTGTCTATGCTGCCCACCATACAGGACTATGTGCCGAACCTTTGACAGGACTGGCTCCGTCTGGGTCCACTCACGGATCTGTGATGCCGTGACAGGCAAGGTGTCCATAAAGTTTAGGGTTGCAACCACCTCACCGGTCGTGGGGGTCGACATGGGGCCGGTCGATAAAGGCAATCGGCTCAGTGCGTCGGCATTTGCTATCTGCGTACCTGGTTTGTGCTCCAGAGAATACTCGTATGCAGCAAGCAACAAAGCCCAGCGCTGGATCCGTGCAGAAGCAATGGGTGGTATTGGCTTATCCTCTCTGAAAAGTCCCAGCAGGGGCTTATGATCAGTCACGATAGTGAAATGGCGGCCGTACAGGTACTGGTGGAAGCGTTTCACCGCAAAAACCACTGCCAGGCCCTCCTTCTCGATCTGCGCATACTTTTTCTCTGCTGCAGTCAATGTGCGGGAGGCGAAAGCTATCGGTCGCTCGGCCCCGTTCTCCATCTTGTGGGACAGGACGGCCCCAATACCATACGGGGATGCATCACATGTGACGAGCAAAGGCTTTCCAGGATCACAGTGGGTTAGTAACCCAGACGACGACAATTGTTGCTTTACCCGCCGGAAAGCGGTTTCTTGCGGCTGACCCCAAACCCAGGTGTGATTTTTCTTTCGCAGAAGGTGCAAAGGGGCCAGCGTAGTTGCCAGATTGGGGAGGAACTTCCCGTAATAGTTTACGAGACCGAGAAAAGAACGAAGATGCGAAGTGTCAGTCGGGGCGGGGGCATGTTGAATTGCACGCACCTTCTCTGCGACTGGGTGCAGACCTTCGCGGTCCACCCGATAACCTAGGTAGACTACTTCCTTTACCTGAAATACGCACTTTGTGCGACGTAAACGGACTCCAGCCTCCGAAAGGCGTCTGAGGACAGCCTCCAGATTTTCCAAATGTTCCTGTTCCGACGTCCCTGTAATCAAAACGTCATCTAGATAGACAGCCACACGTGGTAAACCTCTCAGAATGCCCTCCATAACACGTTGAAAAATTGCGCAGGCAGAGGATACTCCAAAGGGCAACCGTGTATATTCATACAGGCCCCGGTGTGTATTAATCGTTACATATGGGAGTCAGGGTCCAGCTCCAACTGCAGGTAAGCGTGACTCATATCTAATTTTGTGAACGAGAGTCCACCTGCAAGTTTTGCGTAGAGATCCTCTATGCGAGGCATTGGATATCGGTCGAGTCGGGAAAGCGTATTCACTGTAAGTTTATAGTCGCCACACAAGCGAACTGTGGCATCTGGCTTCATTACAGGTACAATTGGTGCTGCCCAGTCAGCAAAACAGACGGGCCTGATAATACCCAAACTCTCCAAACGAGTGAGCTCCCCTTCTACCTTCTCGAGCAAGGCGAAAGGCACTGGGCGCGCCCGGAAATAGCGCGGTGTGGCTCCTGGTTCATAGAACATAGAACATAGAAAATACAGCACAGAACAGGCCCTTCGGCCCACGATGTTGTGCCGAACCTTTGTCCTAGATTAATCATAGATTATCATTGAATTTACAGTGCAGAAGGAGGCCATTCGGCCCTTTGAGTCTGCACCAGCTCTTGGAAAGAGCACCCTACCCAAACTCAACACCTCCACCCAACACCAAGGGCAATTTTGGACATTAAGGGCAATTTATCATTGGCCAATTCACCTAACCTGCACATCTTTGGACTGTGGGAGGAAACCGGAGCACCCGGAGGAAACACACGCAGAGACGGGGAGGACGTGCAGACTCCGCACAGACAGTGACCCAAGCCGGAATCGAACCTGGGACCCTGGATCTGTGAAGCAATTGTGCTATCCACAATGCTACCGTGCTGCCCTTAAGAACAAATAAATCTACACTATATCATTTTACCGTAATCCATGTACCTATCCAATAGCTGCTTGAAGGTCCCTAATGTTTCCGACTCAACTACTTCCACAGGCAGTGCATTCCATGCCCCCACTACTCTCTGGGTAAAGAACCTACCTCTGATATCCCTCCTATATCTTCCACCTTTCACCTTAAATTTATGTCCCCTTGTAATGGTTTGTTCCACCCGGGGAAAAAGTCTCTGACTTCTACTCTATCTATTCCCCTGATCATCTTATAAACCTCTATCAAGTCGCCCCTCATCCTTCTCCGTTCTAAAGAGAAAAGGCCGAGCACCCTCAACCTTTCCTCGTAAGACCTACTCTCCATTCCAGGCAACATCCTGGTAAATCTTCTTTGCACCTTTCCCAAAGCTTCCACATCCTTCCTAAAATGAGGCGACCAGAACTGTATACAGTACTCCAAATGTGACCTTACCAAAGTTTTGGACAGCTGCATCATCACCTCACGGCTCTTAAATTCAATCCCTCTGTTAATGAACGCGAGCACACCATAGGCCTTCTTCACAGCTCTATCCACTTGAGTGGCAACTTTCAAAGATGTATGAACATAGACCCCAAGATCTCTCTGCTCCTCCACATTGCCAAGAACTCTACCGTTAACCCTGTATTCCGCATTCATATTTGTCCTTCCAAAATGGACAACCTCACACTTTTCAGGGTTAAACTCTGCCACTTCTCAGCCCAGCTCTGCATCCTATCTATGTCTCTTTGCAGCCAACAACAGCCCTCCTTACTATCCACAACTCCACCAATCTTCGTATCATCTGCAAATTTACTGACCCACCCTTCAACTCCCTCATCCAAGTCATTGATGAAAATCACAAACAGCAGAGGACCCAGAACTGATCCCTGCGGTACGCCACTGGTAACTGGGATCCAGGCTGAATATTTGCCATCCACCACCCCTCTCTGACTTCTATCGGTTAGCCAGTTCGTTATCCAACTGGCCAAATTTCCCACTATCCCATGCCTCCTTACTTTCTGCATAAGCCTACCATGGGGAACCTTATCAAATGCCTTACTAAAATCCATGTACACTACATCCACTGCTTTGCCTTCATCCACATGCTTGGTCACCTCCTCAAAGAATTCAATAAGACTTGTAAGGCAAGACCTACCCCTCACAAATCCGTGCTGACTATCCCTAATCAAGCAGTGTCTTTCCAGATGCTCAGAAATCCTATCCTTCAGTACCCTTTCCATTATTTTCCCTACCACCGAAGTAAGACTAACTGGCCTGTAATTCCCAGGGTTATCCCTAGTCCCTTTTTTGAACAGGGGCATGACATTCGCCACTCTCCAATCCCCTGGTACCACCCCTGTTGACAGTGAGGACGAAAAGATCATTGCCAACGGCTCTGCAATTTCATCTCTTGCTTCCCATAGAATCCTTGGATATATCCCGTCAGGCCCGGGGGACTTGTCTATCCTCAAGTTTTTCAAAATGCCCAACACATCTTCCTTCCTAACAAGTATTTCCTCGAGCTTACCAATCTGTTTCACACTGTCCTCTCCAACAATATCGCCCCTCTCATTTGTAAATACAGAAGAAAAGTAGTCGTTCAAGACCTCTCCTATCTCTTCAGACTCAGTACACAATCTCCCGCTACTGTCCTTGATCGGACCTACCCTCGCTCTAGTCATTCTCATATTTCTCAAATATGTGTAAAAGGCCTTGGGGTTTTCCTTGATCCTACCCGCCAAAGATTGTTCATGCCCTCTCTTAGCTCTCCTAATCCCTTTCTTCAGTTCCCTCCTGGCTATCTTGTATCCCTCCAATGCCCTGTCTGAACCTTGTTTCCTCAGCATAACATAAGTCTCCTTTTTCCTCTTAACAAGACATTCAACCTCTCTTGTCAACCATGGTTCCCTCACTCGATCATCTCTTCCCTGCCTGACAGGGACATACATATCAAGGACACGTAGTACCTGTTCCTTGAACAAGTTCCACATTTCACTTGTGTCCTTCGCTGACAGCCTATGTTCCCAACTTATGCACTTCAATTCTTGTCTGACAACATCGTATTTACCCTTCCCTCAATTGTAAACCTTGCCCTGTTGCACGCACCTATCCCTCTCCATTACTAAAGTGAAAGTCACAGAATTGTGGTCACTATCTCCAAAATGCTCCCCCACTAACAAATCTACCACTTGCCCTGGTTCATTACCAAGTACTAAATCCAATATTGCACCTCCTCTGGTCGGACAATCTACATACTGTGTTAGAAAAGCTTCCTGGGCACACTGCACAAACACCACCCCATCCAAACTATTTGATCTAAAGAGTTTCCACTCAATATTTGGGAAGTTAAAGTCACCCATGACTACTACCCTGTGACTTCTGCACCTTTCCAAAATCTGTTTCCCAATCTGTTCCTCCACATCTCTGCTACTATTGCGGGGCCTATAGAAAACTCCTAACAAGGTGACTGCTCCTTTCCTATTTCTGACTTCAACCCATACTACCTCATTAGGGTGATACTCCTCGAACTGCCTTTCTGCAGCTGTTATACTATCTCTAATTAACAATGCCACCCCCCCACCTCTTTTACCACCCTCCCTAATCTTATTGAAACATCTATAACCAGGGACCTCCAACAACCATTTCTGCCCCTCTTCTATCCAAGTTTCCGTGATGGCCACCACATCGTAGTCCCAAGTACCGATCCATGCCTTAAGTTCACCCACCTTATTCCTGATGCTTCTTGCGTTGAAGTATACACACTTCAACCCATCTCCGTGCCTGCAAGTACTCTGCTTTGTCAGTGTTCCCTTCCCCACTGCCTCATTACACGCTTTGGCATCCTGAATATCGGCTACCTTAGTTGCTGGACTACAAATCCGGTTCCCATTCCCCTGCCAAATTAGTTTAAACCCTCCCGAAGAGTACTAGAAAACCTCCCTCCCAGGATATTGGTGCCCCTCTGGTTCAGATGCAACCCGTCCTGCTTGTACAGGTCCCACCTTCCCCAGAATGCGCTCCAATTATCCAAATACCTGAAGCCCTCCCTCCTACACCATTCCTGCAGCCACGTGTTCAGCTGCACTCTCTCCCTATTCCTAGCCTCGCTATCACGTGGCACCGGCAACAAACCAGAGATGACAACTCTGTCTGTCCTGGCTTTTAACTTCCAACCTAACTCCCTAAACATGTTTATTACCTCCACACCCCTTTTCCTACCTATGTCGTTGGTACCAATGTGCACCACGACTTCTGGCTGCTCACCCTCCCCCTTAAGGATCCTGAAGACACGATCTGAGACATCCCTGGCCCTGGCACCCGGGAGGCAACATACCTTCCGGGAGTCTCGCTCGCGACCACAGAATCTCCTATCTATTCCCCTAACCATTGAATCTCCTACAACTATTGCTTTTCTATTCTCCCCCCTTCCCTTCTGAGCCCCAGAGCCAGACTCAGTGCCAGAGACCTGGCCGCTAGGGCCTTCACCCGGTAGGTCATCCCCCCCAACAGCATCCAAAACGGTATACTTGTTTTGAAGGGGAATGGCCACGAGGGATCCCTGCACTGTCTGCCTGTTTGTTTTTTTCCCCCTGACGGTAACCCAGCTATTCTTGTCCTGTCCCTTGGGTGTGGTTATCTCCCTGTAACTCTTCTCAATCACCCCCTCTGCCTCCCGGATGATCCGAAGTTCATCCACCTTCAGCTCCAGTTCCCTAACACGGTCTTTGAGGAGCTGAAGTTGGGTGCACTCCCCGCAGGTATAGTCAGCGGGGACACCGGTGGTATCCCTCACCACCCACATCCTACAGGAGGAGCATGCAACTGGCCTAGCCTCCATCCCCTCTTACCTGACAGAATATAGCTGCCCTGTGGACTAACTCGATCTCCGCCCTCCGACTCTGCTCCCAGTCAGCTACACTTTCTGTAAACTCCTGTCTCTCTTCTCACTCTTTGCGGAAATGTCGGAAACAAAATGAAAGGAGCACCTTACTCCCTCCTCACCTAACTCCCTCGGTCTCCAAACTCTTACTATAGCACTCAAAATGCACTAAATTCAGCACTCCCTCGGTCTCCAAACTCTTACTATAGCACTCAAAATGCACCAAATTCAGCACTCCCTCAGTCACCAAACTCTTACTATAGCACTCAAAATGCACCAAATTCAGCACTCAGTTCAACTTGGATACGGGCTACGGCCCCTTTTATTTTCCCCAAACCAGGCTGGAACACATCTGGGTATCATCCTAGCACCTCAGTCAACCCTTCAGAAACTGTTTGGAGGATGTGCTGCCATTGCAACCACAAATGGAGCAACCAGTCCCGACCCAACAGGCTGGGCCCATGGCCGCGCACCACGATAAGTGGGAAACGCCCCTCCTGGCGTCCATAGACAACAGGGGTCATTGTAGTTCCTGCAATGTCCAGTGGTTCCCCCGTGTAGGTGGCCAACCTGGCCTGTGAGTCGGTTAATGTAAGGGTCTGTATACCCTGCTTGATGCGGTCGAATGTCCTCTGGGCAATCCCGGAGACCGCTGTGCCAGTATCCAACTCCATCGCAAGCGGGTGGCCATTGACCCGTACTGTCACCTTAATGGGGGCCACACGGGGAGCTGCCACACAATGCAGCTGCAGGCAGTCGTCCTCCGTCTCCATGTCCTCAGGAGTAGTCGCCGCAGGTTCATCCACATGGAAGGTACGGCCTCTGGGCTGGTCCCAGTTATGGCCCCTGGGCTGGTCCCAGTTTCGGTTGGAACAACGGCACCTCTGGCGCCCCCAGGACCGCCGTCCGCGACGGGGTCGGTGCCTACAAGTCTGACACGGACATGGCTCCTCATCCATTGGCTCTGAAGAAGGCTCCCTTCGGGGAGGAATGTCCGACGGCCACTGGCGTCGGTCCGGACGTTGCCTCGCCCAAGGTACCACAGGAGTGCGGGGGGACATTTTCGGACGGAAGGGGTTGCGCCCCAAGGCATGCACTTCCATTCCCTGTAGCTCCTGTACTCCTCGCTCTGCGCTCTCTCAGGACAATACTATTTGAATGGCCTGTTGAAAAGTCAATGTTGGCTCCGCTAACAACTTTCTCTGGGTGGCCGCATTGTTAATACCGCAAACCAAACGGTCGCGTAACATTTCTGACAAGGTCTCACCATAGTCACAGTACTCCCCAATCCTGCGTAGCCTGGATAGAAAATCGGCAAGGGATTCTCCAGGGGTCCTCTCAGCGGTATTAAACCGGTAACGCTGGACTATCGTGGACGGGGTTGGGTTAAAATGTTGCCCCACTATATTCACAAGTTCATCAAACATTTTGGTGTCCGGTGCAGCTGGGTACGTAAGGCTCCTAATCACCCCAAACGTATGCGGGCCGCAGGCGGTGAGCAATATGACCACCTGGCGCTCATTTTCGGTGATATTGTTTGCCCGGAAATAGTAACGGATCCATTGTGTGTACTGGTTCCAGCTTTCCAGCGCAGCATCAAAAAGATCCAAACGTCCGTACAGAGGCATGGTATAATAGAAAACAACTTCCAACCTGTATCCAACAAAAATCCAGGGAGGTGGCTTCAGCAGTGTAGACAGCTATTCACTTTAACCTTCGTCACCAGTTTTGTAAGGGCCACGAAGAATCCAGCACGAGTTTTAAGGATACAAAGTAATAACATTTATTTGCTATAACATATATATACATAACAGTAGCAGTAACTTCCCTTGCTACATACTCCTTCCTGCTGGTTCCTGAACTGGCCAGCTTTATTTATACTCGGAGTTTACTAGTGGTTTCTCCACCCCCCTCATTGGGGAAGCTCATACTCACACAGGATTGTGGGATAGTCATTTGTCCCCAGCCAATGGTAAGTAGGCAGGTTATAACAGTAACCTGTTCCCGCTTTCCCTCCATATCCTTTGATCCCTTTAACCCCAAAAGCTATATCTAACTCCTTCTTGAAAATATCATTTTTTGGCCTCAACTGCTTCCTGTGGTAGAGAATTCCACAGGCTCACTATTCTTTGAGTGAAGAAATGTCTCCTCATCTCAGTCCTAAATAGTTTTCTTTGTATCCTTAGACTTTGACCCCTGGATCTCGACTTCCCTGCTGTCGGGAAAATCCTTCCTGCTTCTACTCTTTCCAGTCCTGTTACAATTTTATATGTTTCTTTGAGATCTCCCTTACCTCTCATCCTTCTGAACTCTAGCGAATATAATCCTAACCAACTCAATCACTCTTCAATCGTCAGTCCCGCATCCCAGGAATCTGTCTGGTAAGCCTTCGCTGCTCTCCCTCCATAGCAAGGACATCCTTTCTCAGATAAGGAAACCAAAACTGCATACAATTTTCCAGGTGTGGTCTCACCAAGACCCTCTATAATTGCAGCAAGGCATCCCTACTCTTGTACTCGAATCCTCTTACTATAAAGCTAATATACTATTCAACCTCTTCAGGGCCTGCGGTAACCTTCATGTTTACTTTCAACGACTGATGTACAGGGGCACCCAGATCTTATTGCACATTCCCCCCTCTCAATCTATAACCATTCAGATAACAATCTGACTTCCTGTTTTTGCTACAGAAGTGGATAAACTCAGATTTATTCATATTATACTGCATCTGCCATGCATTTGCCCACTCACTTAACGTGTCCAAATCGCACTAAGGCATCTCTGCATCCTCCCCACAGCTCACCCTCCCATCCAGCTTTGTGACATCTGCAAATTTGGAGAGATTACATTTAGTTCCTTCATCGGAATCATTAATATATAGTATGAATAGCTGGAGTCCTAGCACTAATCCCTGGGGTACCCCACAATGCACTGCGTGCCACCTGGAAAAACACCCGTTAACTCCTACTCTTTGTTTCATATTTGCCAACCATTTTCTTATCCATTTCAATACATTGCCCCCTCTCATACGCTTTAATTACACCCTAATTTCTTATGTGGGACCTTGTCGAAAACTTGCTGAATGTCCAAGTAATTTGCACCCTGTTGCATGCTCTGATTCAACTTTCCTGCAGCCCATCCTGTTTCACCTTGAAGAATTCACATAGTCTTGATGTTTCATCCGGAATATGCTTAGAATCGACATATAAATATCTAAACTTACCAGCCTGCATATTGTTGAAGATTTGGCGTCTCTCCATGGCGTGGTGGAACAGTGCTTAGCACTGCTGCCTCACAGCGCCAGTGACCCAGGCTCAGTCTGGCCTTGGTTGACTGTGTAGAGTTCACACTTTCTCCTCATGACTGCATGGGTTTCCTCCGGGTGTTCCGGTTTCCTCCCACAGTCCAAAGATGTGCAAGTTAGGTGGATTGGCTCTGCTAAATTAAGGGGTTATTCGGATTGGATGGGGTCCTCTTTCAGAGGGCCTGTGCAGACACAATGGGCTAAATGTATTGTAGGGATTCTACGAGTCACATGTTCTTCTGTATTGTAGGGATTCTACGAGTCACATGTTATACATCTCTCCCAATTTTCATTCCTTTAAATTAATATTGCCTGTTTGTACAGTGCCCAAAGTCCAATGTATATTACCCCCAATGTATATACAGGGGTGGTCTGACATCACTTTCAAAACATAGGATTTAAAGTATAAAGTGCTTGTATGCGTAAATGTAAACTCAATGGCCAGAACAATGAATGGGTTCCCAATCAGACCAGCAGACCCCCCCACCTTAATTCACAATAGCCATTCTCATTGCAAAACTAACATTTACTCTGTAGTCTTTCAGAGGTTGTTTAACTGTTTGGTAACAACACTAATACTTATGGATGACTTGGTGTAAAAATACTTTTGGGTAGTATTAATCTGAAAAGGGGTGGCAAAGTTTGGTTTCTACTTCTCTGTCTATTATTGCAACTAAGGGGAGGGAGTAGATCCAATCCATTTTAATCAGGGCAGCAATTACCAAAATATAAGCTGATAGGTTTGCCTGGATTTGTTAGTCACATTCAGTTCAACCTATCAGCACAATAAGAATCAATGTTTATTACCTTGCGCAATCATGGTGTTGCAAAATGGGGCACATGGATTGGCAGCAGGCATCAATATTGAGAACTTGGTGACAGGAAAATGGATCTTTTGCTACAGACTAATAAAATATTACAGATAAACTCAACAATGTTTCTCCTTCGAGAAACAATTTACAATGGAGTTAAGTAGTTTATTCGTCTGAATAGACAAAATACAAACAGCACTTAAATACATCTTCCTGCAGTGTCTGGCATTATGTCTTGTTTCTATTGAAATATTCTGTATGAAAATATTGCTACTGAAGTGGTTATAGACACTTTCTTTGCATATGATACTTGCTGATTGGAAAATGCTAACAAATCGTTCCTTTTTACACATTGTTCAAATTAAATTTTAAAAAGACAGTTTGCAAGTGTACGTGAGGGCCTTGTCTGGGAATAATACTGTTCGCAGGCAGCAGAGACCTTAACAGGCAAAAGTGGAATGGATACCAGTCCCACATTATCTATCAATAGGGGTTCAAATGTCCTTAATAAACTCTGAATGAGCATGTCAAAGACTGACACCTGGGGGGCGTCATTCTCCGCCGGCGGGAGTCTCCGTTTTGCCGGCGCCCGGGGGTTTCCCGACGGCGTGGGGCTGCCCCACAATGGGAAACCCCATTGACCGGCCGGTGTTACGGAGACTCCCGCCGGCCGGTCGGGGCAGAAATGTGGCGGGGCGGGTAGGAGAATTTCGCCCCCAGTGTGGTGTTTAAATTGTATGAAAAACAGACCTGCTCAGACGCTGCTGTTCAGATTTACTGCATAATACGGTGCAGTGAAAATAATTTCTGTTTAAATGTGGTTGTGAGATTATTCACTGGTTTGACCTTTCTTCACTAAGCTGTGTGACACTCGGAGTGTGTCAAAATGTGTACGGGCGGAATTCTCCAACACACCCCGCCGGGTCGGAGAATCCCCGGGGGGCAGCGCGAATCCCTTCCCGCCGCTCCGATGCCGGCTGCCCTATACTGTTGGATTGGGGAGGTGATCGGGGGTGCCGGAGATGGGATCGGGGTGCCGGGGAGGAGGTCGGGGGTCCCAGGAATGGGATCAGGGGTGCCGGGGAGGTGATCGGCGGTGCTGGGGATTGGGGTGCCGGGATGGGAGTGCCGGGGAGGGGATCGGGGTTGCCGGGGATGGGGAGTGCCGGGGATTGGGGTGCCGGGGAGGGGAATGGGGAGGGGATCGGGGTTGCCGGGGATGGGGAGTGCCGGGGATTGGGGTGCCGGGGATGGGAGTGCCGGGGAGGGGATCGGGGTTGCCGGGGATGGGGAGTGCCGGGGTGGGGATCGAAGGTGCTGGGGATGAGGAGTGCCGGGGAGGGGATCGGGGGTGCCGGGGAGGAGGTCGGGGATCCCGGGAATGGGATCAGGGGTGCCGGGGAGGTGATCGACGGTGCTGGGGATTGGGGTGCCGGGGATGGGAGTGCTGGGGAGGGGGTCGGGGTTGCCGGGGAAGGGGTGTGCCGGGGATTGGGGTGCCGGGGATGGGAGGGCCAGGGGGGGATCGGGGTTGCTGGGGATGGGGAGTGCCGGGGTGGGGATCGAAGGTGCTGGGGATGAGGAGTGCCGGGAAGGGGATCGGGGGTGCCGGGGAGGTGAGCGGGGTTGCCGGGGAGCGGATCGGGGTTGCCAGGGATGGGGGTACTGGGGAGGGAATAGGGGGTGCCGGGGAAGGGATCGGGGGTGCCGGGGTTGGGAGTGCCAAGGATGGGGGTGCTGGGGAGAGGATTGGGGGTGCAGGGGAAGGGGGTTAAGGGGAGGGGATCGGGGGTGCCAGGGATGGGGGTACCGGGGAGGGGATCGGGGGTGCCAGGGATGGGGGTACCGGGGAGGGGATCCAGGGTGCCGGGGAAGGGATCGGGGGTGCCGGGGTCGGGGGTGACGAGGATGGGGGTGCTGGGGAGAGGATTGGGGGTGCAGGGGAAGGGGGTGCTGGGGAGGGGATCTGGGTGCCGGGGATGGGAGTGCCGGGGAGAGGATCGGGGGTGCCGAGGATCGGGGGTGCCGGGGATGGGAGTGCTGGGAGGGGATCGGGGGTGCCGGGGATCGGGTTTGCCGGGGATCGAGTGTGCCGGGGAGGGGATCAGAAGTGCCGGGGGTGCCGGGATGGGGTTGCCGGGGAGGCGCTCGGGGGTGCCGTGGATCGTGGCTGCTGGGGAGGGTATCGGGGATGGGGGTGCTGGGGATGGGGGTGCCGGGGAGGGGATCGGGAGTACCGGGGATGGGAGTGCCTGGGAGGGGATCGGGTGTGCCGGGAATGGGGGTGCCAGGGAGAGGATTGGGGGTGCTGGGCAGGGGACTGGGGGGTGCAGGGGATGGGAGTGCCGGGGAGGGGATCGGGTGTGCCAGGGATGGGAGTGCCGGGGAAGGGATCGGGTGTACAGGGGATGGGAGTGCCAGGGAGGGGATTGTGGGTGCCGGGCAAGGGACTGGGACGTGCCAGGGATGGGAGTGCTGGGGAGGGGATCGGGTGTGCCGGGGCTGGGAGTGCTGGAGAGGGGATTGGTGGTGCCGGGGATGGGAGTGCCAAGGAGGGGCTCGGTGGTGCCAGGCTGTGGACTTGGGGGTGCCGGGGATGGGAGTGCCGGAGGAAGGGGTACAACTCCATGATCATTCAGGCGGTCTGTGTCCACCGCATGAAGGTCCTGCACGTCTGCGCCCGGTACCCGGGCAGTGTGCATGACTCATCATATTGGCGCAATCTTTCATCCCCGCCATGTTCGTGGGACACCCCCCCCGGCTGAGGGGCTGGTTGCTGGGCATGGAGTTACCCGTTGCGGTCATGGCTGATGACGCCTATACAGAGGCCACAGAACGACGCGGAGAACCGCTACAACGATGCCAATGCAGCGACCAGGGGTGGGATAGAGAGGTGCTTTGGGCTGGCAAAGATGCGCTTCAGGTGCCTGGACCGCTCTGGAGGGGTCCTCCAGTACCCATCGGATTGGGTCGGCCACATCATTGTGGTCTGCTGCGTCCTGCACAATATAGCCCAGCAGAGGCGATGTGCTGGTGGCAGAGGAGGGGTACGGGGGGGGCGGGGGGCAACACGACGTAGGGCAGGCCTCCCAGGTGAGGAGGATGGGGGCAATGCACTGGGCAGACGGGCTGGACAGGGGCGGGAGGCTGCCCACCGTCACCAGCTGGACCAGTGGACACAGGATGGGTTGATAGCCGCACGGTTCACACACTAGGGGGGGGGGAATCGCCGAGTATGGGCATGGACAGCACAGTACGGCACCAGCCCACCACCCGCATCCCGCCCACCACCAACCACCCTCACCCCGCCCACCACCCGCACCCTGCCCACCACCGCATCACCCGCATGCACACCACCCCTCCATTGCACATCCATCAGCGGCACAATGGGCAGGGCCCACATGCTCAGTGGGTCTATTGCATGGCATGGAAGATGATGACAGCCCGCTCTGCGATGAGCTCCGGGCTCTACCTCGTTAGACAATATCTGACTCATGGCCACAGTTACCGCCACCTGCCTGGGGAGGGCGGCTTGGGGGGGGCCACACTCACCTGAGCTCGACGTCCTGTCACCCCTCACACACACACTGGCACTCATCTCACATCACACCTCCACACGCATCGGACAGAGCACAGAGGCAGCTTCTGTAGGTGTTAAAGTGAGTTTTATTACAAACAGTCCAAGCCCCTATAACTAATCTGTGCCCTGCACCCGTGCCAACTTCCTCAATGTCTAATTTTTTGGCCATACGGACCCTATTACTACATCTTGGTGGTTCCCCAGACAGCGCAGCAGAACTGGAGGCGGACTCCTGTGATTCCTGTCCTGTGACTAGGATGGGCCAGGCTGCGCCTCAGGATGGCGTGCTCCCAGCCTGTCTTGCCCATTGCCCACCAGATGCACTTGCGACGGAAGGGGGGGAGCACCAGGGGAGGTGATGCGGGGCCTCCCCTGCAGGAGGCACGGCACGTCCCCCAGCACATCCTCCTCCCTCGGGATGCCCAATGACCCCTGGGCCTCTCCATGGGTCGGAGATGCGAACGGATCCAGCGCCCGACGCACCCCCGGCACCTGGCACTGCCAGATCTGGAGGCCCGCCCTGGTATCAACAAGGGTCTGCAAGTTTGCAGCCATGGAACTCAGGGAGTTGGCCATCCCTGCCTGTGTCTGGGTGATGCCGGCCAGCACCTAGGCAATGGCGCCGATGCCCTCAGCGATCGCCTGCTGAGACTGGGCCATGGTCTGCTGAGACTGGGCCACGGCGTTGAGTGCCGCTGTGATCTGCAGCTGGCTATGGCTCATGGCTGCCTGTTAGAAGGAGCCATGTCCCGGGTCATGGATGGCGCTTGCACAGAAAGCCCCCGGCATTGCATACTGCTCCCATGGAGCACACCGTCGCACCCATTGCCTCTACCGTGAATGCCACCCATGCGGTTTCGGCTTGGGTGGCATGCATGACCGGCGCCACTCCCTGCTCCCGCACGCGGGTGGACTCCTCCACCTGTGCCTGCAGGTGCTGCAAGCCGGCCGTCACCCCCTTCAACCGTCCCTGGGTCCGTGACTGCATCGGGTCTATGGGTGGGTGTGGCAACTCCAGGAACCCGGGACCCGTTTGGGCGGCAGCTGGTTACTGGGCTGCCCTCCAACCGTCCAGCCCCTCGGCTGCTCCAACCTCCACCTGCTGTACTGGAACAGCTGTGCGGTGCGTACCCGAGTTAGTGTCCCCAAAGCCTCATCACTAAAGAGCCCAACTGAGGTGAGTGCCTCTGCGATAGTGGAGGGTGTAGGACATAGCAGTAGCGTCATGTCGCGGTCCTCACCGGACCCGAAGTCCAGGGTACCCTGGAGTGGTGTTTCCTGTCCGTCCGTCCCCTGTCTTTGGGTGTCCTGGGTGGGTGTCTCCAGTGTGTGGGTGTCCTGGGTGGTTGTGTCCTGTGTTTCAGTGTCCAGGGTGGGTGTGTCCTGTGTGTCAGTGTCCTGCGTGTGGGTGTCCTGGGTGGGTGCGTCCTGTGTGTGGGTGTCCTGGGTGGTTGTGTCCTGTGTATCAGTGTCCAGGGTGGGTGTGTCCTGTGTGTGGGTGTCCTGGGTGGGTGTGCCCTGTGTGTGGGTGTCCTGGGTGGGTGTGCCCTGTGTGTGGGTGTCCTGGGTGGGTGTGTCCTGTGTGTGGGTGTCCTGGGTGGGTGTGCCCTGTGTGTGGGTGTCCTGGGTGGGTGTGTCCTGTGTGTCAGTGTCCTGGGTGGGTGTGTCCTGTGTATGGGTGTCCTGGGTGGGTGTGTCCTGTGTGTCAGTGTCCTGGGTGGGTGTGTCCTGTGTGTCAGTGTCCTGGGTGGGTGTGTCTTATGTGTCAGTGTCCTGGGTGGGTGTGTCCTTTGTGTCAGTGTCCTGGGTGGGTGTGTCCTGTGTGTCAGTGTCCTGGGTGGGTGTGTCCTGTGTGTCAGTGTCCTGGGTGGGTGTGTCCTGTGTATCAGTGTCCTGGGTGGTTGTGTCCTTTGTGTCAGTGTCCTGGGTGGGTGTGTCCTGTGTATCAGTGTCCTGGGTGGGTGTGTCCTGTGTGTCAGTGTCCTGGGTGGTTGTGTCCTGTGTATCAGTGTCCTGGGTGGGTGTGTCCTGTGTGTGGGTGTCCTGGGTGGGTGTGTTCTGTGTGTCAGTGTCCTGGGTGGGTGTGTCCTGTGTGTGGGTGTCCTGGGTGGGTGTGTCCTGTGTCTGGGTGTCCTGGGTGGTTGTGTCCTGTGTATCAGTGTCCTGGGTGGTTGTGTCCTGTGTGTCAGTGTCCTGCGTGTGGGTGTCCTGGGTGGGTGTGTCCTGTGTGTGGGTGTCCTGGGTGGTTGTGTCCTGTGTATCCGTGTCCAGGGTGGGTGTGCCTGTGTGTGGGTGTCCTGGGTGGGTGTGTCCTGTGTGTGGGTGTCCTGGGTGGGTGTGCCCTGTGTGTGGGTGTCCTGGGTGGGTGTGTCCTGTGTGTGGGTGTCCTGGGTGGGTGTGTCATGTGTGTCAGTGTCCTGGGTGGGTGTGTCCTGTGTATGGGTGTCCTGGGTTGGTGTATGCTGGGTGGGTGTGTCCTGTGTGTGGGTGTCCTGGGTGGGTGTGTCCTGTGTGTGGGTGTCCTGGGTGGGTGTGTCCTGTGTGTGGGTGTCCTGGGTGGGTGTGTCCTGTGTGTGGGTGTCCTGGGTGGGTGTGTCCTGTGTATGGGTGTCCTGGGTGGGTGGGTACTGTGTGCCAGTGTCCTGGGTGGGTGTGTCCTGTGTATGGGTGTCCTGGGTGGGTGTGTACTGTGTGTCAGTGTCCTGGGTGGGTGTGTCCTGTGTGTGGGTGTCCTGGGTGGGTGTGTCCTGTCTGTGGGTGTCCTGGGTGGGTGTGTCCTGTGTGTGGGTGTCCTGGGTGGGTGTGTCCTGTGTATGGATGTCCTGGGTGGGTGTGTTCTGTGTGTCAGTGTCCTGGGTGGGTGTGTCCTGTGTATGGGTGTCCTGGGTGGGTGTGTACTGTGTGCCAGTGTCCTGGGTGGGTGTGTCCTGTGTGTCAGTGTCCTGGGTGGGTGTGTCCTATGTGTCAGTGTCCTGGGTGGGTGTGTCCTGTGTGTGGGTGTCCTGGGTGGGTGTGTCCTGTGTCTGGGTGTCCTGGGTGGTTGTGTCCTGTGTATCAGTGTCCTGGGTGGTTGTGTCCTGTGTGTCAGTGTCCTGCGTGTGGGTGTCCTGGGTGGGTGTGTCCTGTGTGTGGGTGTCCTGGGTGGTTGTGTCCTGTGTATCCGTGTCCAGGGTGGGTGTGTCCTGTGTCTGGGTGTCCTGGGTGGGTGTGTCCTGTGTGTGGGTGTCCTGGGTGGGTGTGCCCTGTGTGTGGGTGTCCTGGGTGGGTGTGTCCTGTGTGTGGGTGTCCTGGGTGGGTGTGTCATGTGTGTCAGTGTCCTGGGTGGGTGTGTCCTGTGTATGGGTGTCCTGAGTTGGTGTATGCTGGGTGGGTGTGTCCTGTGTGTGGGTGTCCTGGGTGGGTGTGTCCTGTGTGTGGGTGTCCTGGGTGGGTGTGTCCTGTGTGTGGGTGTCCTGGGTGGGTGTGTCCTGTGTGTGGGTGTCCTGGGTGGGTGTGCCCAGTGTATGGGTGTCCTGGGTGGGTGTGTACTGTGTGCCAGTGTCCTGGGTGGGTGTGTCCTGTGTGTGGGTGTCCTGGGTGGGTGTGTCCTGTGTATGGGTGTCCTGGGTGGGTGTGTTCTGTGTGTCAGTGTCCTGGGTGGGTGTGTCCTGTGTATGGGTGTCCTGGGTGGGTGTGTACTGTGTGCCAGTGTCCTGGGTGGGTGTGTCCTGTGTGTCAGTGTCCTGGGTGGGTGTGTCCTATGTGTCAGTGTCCTGGGTGGGTGTGTCCTGCGTGTCAGTGTCCTGGGTGGGTGTGTCCTGTATATCAGTGTCCTGGGTGGTTGTGTCCTTTGTGTCAGTGTCCTGGGTGGGTGTGTCCTATGTGCCAGTGTCCTGGATGGTTGTGTCCTGTGTGTCAGTGTCCTGGGTGGGTGTGTCCTGTGTGTCAGTGTCCTGGGTGGGTGTGTCCTGTGTATCAGTGTCCTGGGTGGTTGTGTCCTGTGTATCAGTGTCCTGGGTGGGTGTGTCATGTGTATCAGTGTCCTGGGTGGTTGTGTCCTGTGTGTCAGTGTCCTGGGTGGTTGTGTCCTGTGTGTCAGTGTCCTGGGTGGGTGTGTCCTGTGTGTGGGTGTCCTGGGTGGGTGTGTCCTGTGTGTGGGTGTCCTGGGTGGGTGTGTCCTGTGTGTGGGTGTCCTGGGTGGGTGTGTCCTGTGTGTGGGTGTCCTGGGTGGGTGTGTCCTGTGTCTGGGTGTCCTGGGTGGTTGTGTCCTGTGTATCAGTGTCCTGGGTGGTTGTGTCCTGTGTGTCAGTGTCCTGGGTGGGTGTGTCCTGTGTGTCAGTGTCCTGGGTGGGTGTGTCCTGTGTATCAGTGTCCTGGGTGGGTGTGTCCTGTGTGTCAGTGTCCTGGGTGGGTGTGTCCTGTGTCTGGGTGTCCTGGGTGGTTGTTGTCATGATATTCAAACACACACATCATGATAGACACACCAACAGACAAATCAGAACACACAACACCACAACCAATCACAGAAAGATATAAAAGCACAAACACGACACCTGGTGGTCAGTATTAGCTGGAGACACGGACAAGGACAGACCTGCTACACGACACACTCAGGGAGACAGCACGTGCAGAGTATCCAGAACGAACTGTATACAAGAGTTAAAATAAAATAGAGTTGTACCACATACAACTGTGTTGGCTCATCTGTGCACCAGAGCACCCAACACCACATGGTACAGGAGTGGATCGATACCTGCCGGCATACCTCAGTGTACACAGACAACCAGCAGTGCCCGGGCAAAATGATAGAGCTCCCGGTTCCGCAGCCGCTCCAGTGCCACGGCGATCTCCGCGAAAACTGGCGGCGATTCCGGCAAGTGTTCGAATTGTTCCTGGTGGCAGCTGAACTCCAAGACCTGGATGAAAGCGAAAAAATTGAATTTCTCCTCACCATCGCCGGTGCAAGGGCAAGAGAAATATTCACAAGTTTCAGGTTCTTCAGGAGGCAGCAAAGGTACGATTACCAGGCAGTCCTGGACAAATTCTCCAATTACTGTGAAGAAAACGCAATCCAATTGGCAAGTAAAGGTAAGAAAAGTGGCAGTACTCACCTCGTGGCCGGGATCCCGGAGCCTGAATTCCCAGAGGCCGAAATCCCGGGCCTGAGAGAGGGCTGGGTCGAGGTCGGCGGCCATCTTGCTAAAGGTATCACGCTAGCACAGTTGCGCGAGCAGTGCGCAGAACCGGAAGTTTCGTTTGCGCATGCGCGAGATGCTGCGTATGCGCAGTCAAGAAAACGGCCATCGGTAAAGGAACAGCGATCTGAGCATGCGCAGTCGCTTCCTACGTGCTACATACCGAGCGTCAGGATGTCAGAGGCCCCAGACCGCACCAATTTAAAGGGGAAACGTCCCAAATCCAATTTAAAAGGGAAACGTCCCAAATCAAAAAAACAAAAATCTGTTAAAGCTGTAAAACAACCTTCCCTCACCTAGAATGACAGCACATTGCCGCAAATTGACCCAGGAGATGAATTTGACCTCTGAAGAACCCTCCGACAAGCAGTTACCTACGCACAAGCCGATGATTCCGACCTCGAATACTTTGATGACGATCTTTACAGTGTTTCCAGACCTCGCGAGCCCAATGATAGCTCCGTGGTCCTATACGACTATGACTCGGACGAACCTTTCGTGTTGCACATTGGCGGCCCCCACATTGAATCCGACGCAGATGCGGATTCATTTTTCGGATTTGAAGATCTTCAACCCAGCAGATATGACGTCCCAACTTATCAGTGCCGGATGATGCTGCAGCCTGACATTAACAGACAGGGAGCGGTGCAAGCACACGGAGAGCGGCCTGCTGCCACACAGAGCATGGTCTTCGTCCCGCTCAGCGTTCCCGACTCTATGAAAGAAGACATGCAAGATTCCAGAGCGCAGTCCTTGCACGAACAAGAAGTGACTCCAGTGTCACAAGCCTCCACAGAGAGCTCGTGGACAGCTTCCACGATAGAAGAAACACTTGACTCTGATGCGCAGTCCTTGCAGGAACAAGACCATGAGGGTCTAGCAACCTCTCCTGACCAACCAGCGGCAGACGATGCAAGTCTGCCAAGCTCACGTGAACAGCGCGAAGGCTATGACAGCCTACCATGCTCCACTGCACAGCAGCATGACCATGACGGTCTCTCATGCTACAATGAAGGGCACAGCGCTGATGACTGTTCAAGCCCAACTGAAGACAAGCCAAAGGAATCTCCTCTTCCAAGCCCGAAGGAAAATGGTTCATGCGCTGACCTTCAGAATCATTGTAGCCGAACAGAGATTAATAATGCTGCACGGTCACAGAAGGATATTGAGGATTTGCTAAAGAAATTACCTATATGTTTAACCACACTAACCCCAGTGATTAAGCAGTTATGTATGGGGAGTATAATGTGGGCAATTGAGAACAGTAAAAGAGAGACTGTGACCATGCCAGTCCCAGCAAAATCAGACCCAGAGACCATGAAGGCATGTACATTAGACAAAGATACATATGAGGTACCTGAGAAGAAAAGTGAAACGGAATGTTCTTTGGAAAATAGTACAATGTCGATAGAAACATTGGATCCTATATTCGAGACCATACATATGGGAGACTTTGGGGGTAATAAACAAGGTTCTGCAATGTCTGGGGGAAGATTTAAAATTCCAAAGAAGAAAAGCCCAAATGAAGGACAACGGCAAGACAATGACAGTCCACCGACATGGTGTGCACCACCAGATGAAAACTCTGACAATTTACCCAACCCTAGTGAACAGCAAGCTGCTAATGAGGATCTATCCACGGGATGTGAGACGAGTGACGACAGCATCCCACTTCCCATGCAAAAGGTGCAAGGTGACAGACCTCGCCTAGTGCGTACCGAGGCACTCGACGATCACGGTGGGACCACTGACGACTGCGGTGGCGGCGCACCGCTTCCACCCTCGATGGCTCGAGCCTCTCCACTGGTCGGTGCATTCCTGCATGTTCCGACTCCAGAAGTACAGCTTCAGGGAATCTCGGCTGCCTCCAGTGAACCTGTTGGGACTCCAGATGGGGAGCAGCCAAGCGCCGACTCTGATTCGCGCACGCCAGACCTTGCTCCGGACGGCCGGTGTCGCGGCCTCGGTGATGGCACGCTCAGGGTGACGGCGGATGCCACGGCGACAGGGAATGGATCGCATGGCAGTCCCACTGGGTCGGCAGTGGCGACCAGCACCGGCGGTCCAAGACGGACACACCAATTCGCGCCATCGCCAGACGTTGATGCGAGCAACAATTCTCTCTCCAAGGCGACATGCTTTGACGTTTCTCTGCGGAGTCGCCCTTCCGGCACAGCAGGTGGCCGGAACCAGCGTGCACTGTCTCGGCCAACTTCCACATCTGGCACAGTCATCGCCTTGCATGATATTAGTGATGGTGCTTCTTCGACGGCAACGACCCATCGGCTACAAGATGCCGTCCACCACAAACATAAAAAGAAAAAAGACTCCACCTTGTTCCTGGCATGCAGGGCGGATGGATTGGGGCGTAGGCGCAATCAGCGAGCTTTGCGCCGCCTTCCACGCTCGCAACTGAACCGTACGCACACGCCGGATCCTCCACTGGTTCCCAAGGATGACTTCGTGGAGATGCCACGGATCATGCCCCTTCCATCGCCACCCGTGATCAGGCCACAGCAGCTAAAATCCTCCCCATGCAGAAGCTAAGGCTGTTTCTGGGACCTTGCCACCTGTCAAATCCAGGGCAAACTTTATTGAAGCAGACAAGTATTTTCTCCCTTTTGAGTTGGCATGCCAGTCGAAATGTCCCCGCATAGCCAGCACATCATCTGACTGTTTACAGAAATTAATTGATAGAATTATAGAGACAATATGTGGTTGTTCTCAAGGACCACAAACCGACGAAGGTGTTCAGTTGCAGATAATTAAGGCCTTACTAACTACAGTAACATCTCAGCACATAGAAATACACAAAGGAACTGTGTTACAGGCTGTTAGAACGTGCTACAATATACACCTGGCCAGCAAAAAAACTTAGTAAACCAAACCACAGCCAAGGCAACACTAACAAAGATGTTGAATGTTATATTTGCACGAAAGAAAAAACCAAGCACTGCACGAAGTACAACAAATGGAAAAGTAGAGACTTCGGCAACAGTATCACCTCCAACAGTCCAAGGTGAACCAGTGTGAACCCAAATCTCCACAGTTGAACCGGCTTGAGGACCAGCCTATTCTTGAGGCGGTCACCCATTAGACTGGACTTATAACGCTGTTCATACGTTCAAAAAAGTCAAACACTTCTGTATTATAACCTGTTGTTTATCGTTCCAGATATCGTCTGACCGGACCATTGTTCAAGTTGTTTTTTTTCTCGCATTCATGTTTTGTTATGGTATAACCTTGTTATTGTGACGCACCCGACATCGCCCCATGTAAATAGTTACGTCATATACACACGCTGTACACAACACACACACACACTCTTAGATGCACTCACGACACGATCATATTTATAACCACGTAGGCACATATCTTTGTAAAAAGGGAGGATGTCATGATATTCAAACACACACATCATGATAGACACACCAACAGACAAATCAGAACACACAACACCACAACCAATCACAGAAAGATATAAAAGCACAAACACGACACCTGGTGGTCAGTATTAGCTGGAGACACGGACAAGGACAGACCTGCTACACGACACACTCAGGGAGACAGCACGTGCAGAGTATCCAGAACGAACTGTATGCAAGAGTTAAAATAAAATAGAGTTGTACCACATACAACTGTGTTGGCTCATCTGTGCACCAGAGCACCCAACACCACAGTTGTGTCTTGTGTAACAGTGTCCTGGGTGGTTGTGTCCTGTGTGTCAGTGTCCTGTGCGTCAGTGTCCTGGGTGGGTGTGTCCTGTGTATCAGTGTCCTGGGTGGTTGTGTCCTGTGTATCAGTGTCCTGGGTGGGTGTGTCCTGTGTATCAGTGTCCTGGGTGGGTGTGTCCTGTGTGTGGGTGTTATGGGTGGGTGTGTCCTGTGTGTGGGTGTCCTGGGTGTGTGTGTCCTGTGTGTGGGTGTCCTGGGTGGGTGTGTCCTGTGTGTGGGTGCCCTGGGTGGGTGTGCCCTGTGTGTGGGTGTCCTGGGTGGGCGTGTCCTGTGTGTGGGTGTCCTGGGTGGGTGTGTCCTGTGTGTCAGTGTCCTGGGTGGATGTGTCCTGTGTGTGGGTGTCCTGGGTGGGTGTGTCCTGTGTGTCAGTGTCCTGGGTGGGTGCGTCCTGTGTGTGGGTGTCCTGGGTGGGTGTGTCCTGTGTGTGGGTGTCCTGGGTGGTTGTGTCCTGTGTATCAGGGTCCTGGGTGGTTGTGTCCTGTGTGTCAGTGTCCTGGGTGGGTGTGTCCTGTGTGTCAGTGTCCTGGGTGGGTGTGTCCTGTGTATCAGTGCCCTGGGTGGATGTGTCCTGTGTATCAGTGTCCTGGGTGGGTGTGTCCTGTGTATCAGTGTCCTGGGTGGGTGTGTCCTGTGTATCAGTGCCCTGGGTGGTTGTGTCCTGTGTATCAGTGTCCTGGGTGGGTGTGTCCTGTGTATCAGTGTCCTGGGTGGTTGTGTCCTGTGTATCAGTGTCCTGGGTGGTTGTGTCCTGTGTGTCAGTGTCCTGGGTGGGTGTGTCCTATGTGTCAGTGTCCTGGGTGGGTGTGTCCTGTGTGTGGGTGTCCTGGGCGGGCGTGTCCTGTGTGTGGGTGTCCTGGGTGGTTGTGTACTGTGTATCAGTGTCCTGGGTGGTTGTGTCCTGTGTGTCAGTGTCCTGGGTGGGTGTGTCCTGTGTGTCAGTGTCCTGGGTGGGTGTGTCCTGTATGTGGGTGTCCTGGGTGGTTGTGTCCTGTGTATCAGTGTCCTGGGTGGTTGTGTCCTGTGTGTCAGTGTCCTGGGTGGGTGTGTCCTGTGTGTCAGTGTCCTGGGTGGATGTGTCCTGTGTGTCAGTGTCCTGGGTGGGTGTGTCCTGTGTATCAGTGTCCTGGGTGGGTGTGTCCTGTGTGTCAGTGTCCTGGGTGGTTGTCCCGCGTTGTGTCCTCATTTACACGTGTAGGACATCCCAAAAGGTTTGAGAAGCATAGGCGAGATTCTCCGACCTCCCGCCGGGGATTCGCGTGAATCCCGCCCCCGCTGGTTGCCGAATTCTCCGGCACCGGATATTCGGCGGGGGCGGGAATCGGGCCGCGCCGGTTGACGGCCCCCCCCCCCGCGCGATTCTCCGGCCCGGATGGGCCGAAGTCCCGCCGCTAAAATGCCTGTCCCGCCGGCGTGGATTAAATCACCCACCTTACCGGCGGGACAAGGCGGCGCGGACGGGCTCTGGGGTCCTGGGGGGGGCGCGGGGCCTGGCCCGCAATCGGGGCGCACCGATCCGCGGGCGGGCCTGTGCCGTGGGGGGCACTCTTTTCCTTCCGCCTTCGCCACGGTCTCCACCATTGCGGAGGCGGAAGAGACTCCCTCCACTGCGCATGCGCGGGAAACTGTCAGCGGCCGCTAACGCTCCCGCACATGCGCCGCCCAGAGATGTTATTTCCGCACCAGCTGGCGGGGCACCAAAGGCCATTCTTTGGCTCCAGCTGGTGCATTCCGCACCTTTGGGGCGGCGCGATGCCCGACTAGTTTGCGCCGTTTTGGGCACCAGTCGGCGGACATCGTGCCGTTTCCGGAGAATTTCGCCCCTTGTGTCTGGAATTTGTGCTGACAATGAAAGATCCAACTGTAGTCAGAGTGTTTACCTGGGCTCAGCATAGAATTTACAGTGCAAAGGAGGCTATTTGGCCCATCGAGTCTGCACCAGGTCTTGGAATGAGCACCCTACTTAAACCCATGCCTCCATCCTGTGCCCGTAACCCAGTAACCCCACCTAACCTTTTTTGGACACTAAGGGCAATTTATCATGGCCAATCCACCTAACCTGCATGTCTTTGGACTGTGGGAGGAAACCGGAGCACCCGGAGGAAACCCACACACACACAGGGAGAACGTGCAGACTCCACACAGACAGTGACCCAAGCCGGGAATTGAACCTTGGACCCTGGAGTTGTGAAGCAACTGTGCTAACCACTGTGCTACTGTGCTGCCCTAGTTGCAAGGTTGTGGATTCAATTCATACCCCAAAGGCCTGAGCACACGATCAAGACTAGCACTTGAGGGCAGGACTGAAGGAGTGCTGCAGGGCAGACTTGGGCTGGATTCTCCGCACCCGATGCTGAAATCGTGGCCGGCGCCGGGCGGAGAATCCAGTTTGACACTGAAATTGGGACTGGCGGCCGTTCGCCAATTCTCCGGGCACCGAACAGCGGCGTCACCGGGAAGTACGCCGTGCCGCCGGGGGCCATTGCCAGAGGCGAGTATCCCGACCGGCCGTGTCCCGACGGTGTGGAACTAACCTGCTCCAGCCGGTCGGGATACCCGCGTGGCGGCTGTGGACTCAGCCCGCAGCTGCCCTGGACGGGGCGGGCAGATCAGAGGCCAGGGAGGGGCCTGAGAGGCAGCCGGGGAATGATTGTGCAGAGTTTGAGGGTCAGGTACGTGGCCAATCGGGGTTCTCCTTTGTGGGTCGATCTCCGTGGTCCGAGTCCGCCATGGAGCACGACGTGGCCACTGGAGGCCGCCGCCGTGCGCATGCGCGGCCTATGACCCGGAAGTGCGGGGGCCCGTATCTGCAGCAAAAGCTGCGAGATTTACTCTGGGTGCCTGCTAGCCCCCTGCAGGGCTATAAATTTGTGCAACTTAATCCAGGATTTTCAGGAGTAAAACCCCACCGTTTTGACGCCGACTTGGGGACATAGTCCCAAAAACGGAGAATCCAGCTGACCATTTTTTGGCCAAGGTGCTGCCTGCCCTTTCAGATGGATTAAAAGTCCCACGACACAATCAAAGTAGGCTTACACAACAGCTTATTGCAAAGGAAAGCTACTCCCTGTGGATTTTACTGAAGTAAATTTATTTAATCACATGATCATTGTGTACGGTTTCTAAGACAATATATTTGCAGCAGTATTACTGTTTCCAGGGCTGCACTTTACTATCATTAATTCTTAATAAATGATTCAGTGTTTATTTTTAATCTTGGTCTTGTGGAACCTGGCATCAGTGAGTTTGCAGTAACTCAGCATTTGGAATGCGTGCTCATGGCGGCCTCATGTTACATCAAACCTGTTCACTTTACTTCTAGACAGAAATAACAATGTCAGGTTTTTCTCTGGCCTTGCATATTCCAGGAATATTTACCCCTTAACCAACTTGACTAAAACAGATTATCGTGCCGTTATCTCGGCCAGAATTCTCCGGCCTCTTGCTGGTGGCGAAGTTCTCTGGTCCGGCTGGCAACGCACCCCTGCCTGCAGGTTTCCTGGTGGCTCAGGGTGGCTTCAATAAGGATTCTCATTGACAGCGGTGGGAGCAGAGACTCCTGCCGCCAGCTAACGGTGCGCCGCCTCCTGCAGACGGAAAACACGTGGCTGGGAGGCCGGAGAAACCCACCCTTCATTTTTGTTTTTGCAATATTTCTCCGCAGAAATTGTCTGCTGTGTTTCCCCCAACAGCGACTACTTTAATTTATTGTAAAATATTTTGGGATATTCTGACATAATGAAAGGTGCTATATAAAGGTAAGTTACTTCTTTTGTTTGCTGTTCCACAAGATGGCAGACTCCTCTCACAGAGGAACCTCAGAGGGGAGTAGGCCTTTCAGCCTCTTGAGCCTGTTCTGCTGCCATTCAATGAGATAACAACTGATTTGTGACAAATTCCAAGTTATTATATTAAGTCATTGGATGTGCGTATCATGAGCAAAGTTACATGTACCTGCTTTTGCCACTTGTCCCTTAATACCTTTAGTTCACAAAATAAACCCCCAAATTTAAAATTAGCAATTGACTTGACATTAATTGCCATTTACAGAAGAGAATTTCAAACTTCTGCCAACCTTCTTGGGTTGAAATGTTTCCGAACTTTACTTTCGAAAAGTCTGGCATTGATTTTTGGGCTAAATCCACTAGTCCCAGAATCTCCAGCCAGTCTCTCTCTGACTGAATGTTATTTTGTGGCTGCAAGCAATGACTCCTCACTAGTGATACGGATATCCTCCAAATTGGATGTAACCTTCAGAATAGATGGAGTTGAGTTTTACGATGGAGGTCCACCTGCAGAAGTATAAGGAGACAGAAGTACGCCTACTGCTGGTCTTACGGAGAATGTTCCGCAACTGAGCACTGACCACTGCTGATATTAATTTGAAGAGATTTGCAAAGGAGGCACAGTGCACAACAGAATATCAAACTGAAGAGACTGAAAGATAGTCATTGCATTGCAAATATCAACTTTACTGTACAGGAAAGTTACATGGAAGTGAAACAATGAATATATACTTTTTTCCTCTTTGCCATGCAAATATTCATGTGTTTATGATGTATTACAGGTGCCAGTGTATAAATTTATATGCTTGTACCACGTGTTGCTTGTTAGGCAATGCATGTTGTCAATCCTATAGAAAGACATTGTTATAATTTAAGAGGGTCTGGCATTTAGCAGAGCTCAATATGTCTATTGATTGGAAATAATGTATTACATGGTACATGCCAAATACATGAGTGGAATTTGAACTTTATATCAATATCATCTGACACCTCCTATTACAATCTCTGCCAAATTCTTTAAACCTTCAATTTCCTTTCTTTCGGCTCACAAAAGTCAACTGCAGATGCCCTATCAGCTTAACAGTGGACATGATTTTTGCTTGTGGCCTTCTTCACCTGGTAGAATCTCTTCCTGACCTTTTGTCAGAAGCCTGTTTATTCCTGGAGATAGTATTTTACTCCTGTTCCTTCTCTGTTATTGTGGATTTATCTCCAGAAGAGACCTTGCTGGAGGCAATGGTCTTTTGTTTTAAAACACTTATTTACATGGTAACTATTTACAAAGGTTAAATGAGACAAAGACATAGCTAGAGCTAGTCTCTGAGATGCTTCACACTCAACTCCTCTCAGGGAATGGCATCACTGCCACATAGCACCTTATGCACATAGTCAGTAGCAATTATTGGAGTTAATCCTTTGCCCTATATTACCCCTCCCCAAGTATATCCTCATGCTGTTTTCTCTCTATCTCCCTTTTTAAATAGTTGGGATACATTAGCTGCTCTCCAATCTGTAGGAACTGTTCCATAGACTAGAGAATCTAGGAACAATGCTTCTGCTATTTCTAGGGCCACTTAGGTATTCTGGGATGTAGATTAGGTCCTCTGGGTTTGTTGGCTTTCAGTCCCATCAATTTTTTTAAAATTATTTTATTTTATGGAATGCATATATTGCTAGCTGGGCCAGGAGTTATTATTCATCCCTTGTTGCCCTTAAAGGGGCAGTTGAGAATCAACCACATTACTGTAAGTCTCGAGTCACATGCAAATCAGACCAGATAGATTTCCTTTCCTAAAGGACATTAGGGAACCAAATTTGTTTTTACAACAATGGTTTGATGGTCGTTATTGACATTTGATTCAAGATTTGTACTGAATTCAAATTGCACCATTCGCCACGGTGAGATTCAAATCTGGGTCCCCAGCGCATTGCCCTCAGTCTCTGGAATACTAGTTCAGTGACAATACCATAAGGTCACTGCCTCCCCAATATTTCTCCAACACCATTTTGGTGGCACGATGGCACAGTGGTTAGTACTGTTGTTTAGTGGCGCCAGGGTCCCAGGTTCAATTCCCGGCTTGGGTCGCTGTCTGTGCGGGGTCTGCATGTTCTCCGTGTCTGCGTGGGTTTCCTCCCGGTGCTCTGGTTTCCTCCGACAAGTCCCAAAAGACATACTGTTAGGTAATTTGGACATTCTGAATTCTTCCTCGGTGTACCCGAATAGGCGCCGGAGTGTGGCGATTTGGGTATTTTCACAGTAACTTCATTGCAGTGTTAATGTATGCCTATTTTTGACAATAAAGATTATTACTTCATACATTCTCCTATTCCTCTCTCTAAAGTCACTTTTCTTGAAAGGAAAGTCTCTTTGTTAGTTTCGCCATTCTTCCTGAATGAATGCACTGCTCATTCTGAGATTGATGTGAATCTTGTGCCCTGATGTCAGGTTGTCACTCCTGGCCTCCCTCATTTGTGGTTCTGTAGGTGTGACATTCTCTTGGGATTCAGGGTAATCTGCCCATGCTGTTGGTGGTTTTCTGTCCAGTAAAATTAGCACAATAAGAAGTCTTATAACACCAGGTTAAAGTCCAACAGGTTTGTTTCGAATCACTAGCTTTCAGAGCACAGCTCCTTCCTCAGGTGAATGAAGAGGTGGGTTCCAGAAACATATATATATAGACAAAGTCAATGATGCAAGACGATACTTTCAATGTGAGTCTTTGCAGGTAATTAAGTCTTTACAGGTCCAGATGGAGCAACTGGAGAGAGGGATAATCACAGGTTACAGAGGTGTGAACTGTTTCAAGCCAGGACAGTTGGTAGGATTTTGCAAGCCCGGCCAAGATGGTGGGGGGGGGGTGAATGTAATGCGACATGAATCCAAGGTCCCGGTTGAGGCTGTGCTCATATGTGCGGAACTTGGCTATAAGTTTCTGCTCGGCGATTCTGCATTGTCGCGCGTCCTGAAGGCCGCCTTGGAGGACGCTTATCCAAAGATCAGAGGCTGAATGCCCTTGACTGCTGAAGTGTTCCCCGACTCGAAGGGAACATTCCTGCCTGGCGATTGTCGCGCGATGTCCGTTCATCCATTGTTGCATTGTCTGCATGGTCTCGCCAATGTACAATGCTTTGGGACATGCTTTCCTGCAGCGTATGAGGTAGACAAGTATGCACCACGTAACTGGTGGGTGGTGTTCTTATGTGTAATGATGGTACCCAAGTTGATGATCTGGCATGTCTTGTAGAGATTGCCATGGCAGGGTTGTGTGGTGTCGTGGTCGCTGTTCTGAGGGCTGGGTAGTTTGCTGCAAACAATGGTTTGTTTGAGGTTGCGCGGTTGTTTGAAGGCACATAGTGCGGGTGCGGGGATGACCTTGGCAAGATGTTTGGCTTCATTGATGACGTGTTGATGGCTGCGAAGAAGATGTTGTAGTTTCTCCACTCCGGGGAAGTACTGGACGACGAAGGGCACTCTGTCGGTTGTGTCCCGTGTTTGTCTTCTGAGGAGGTCGGTGCGTTTTTTTGCTGTGTTTTTTTCCTGCGCACTGGAACTATCGATCGATGAGTCGAGCGCCATATCCCATTTGCATGATGGCATCTTTCAGGGTCTGTAGATGTCTGTTATGCCCCTCCTCGTCTGAGCAGATCCTGTGTACACAGAGGGCTTGTCCATAGGGGATAGCTTTTTTAATGTGTTTAGGGTGGAAGCTGGAGAAGTGGAGCATCGCGAGGTTATCCGTGGGCTTGTGGTAAAGCAAAGTGCTGAGGTGACCGTCCTTGATGGAGATGGGTGTGTCCAAGAATGCAACCGATTCTGGAGAGTAGACCATGATGAGTCTGATGGTGGGATGGAACTTATTGATGTCATTGTGCAGTTGTTTCAGTGATTCTTCGCCGTGGGTCCAAAGGAAAAAATTGTCATTGATGTATCTGGTGTATAATGTCGGTTGCAGGTCCTGTGCGGTGAGGAGGTCTTGTTCAAACTTGTGCATGAAGATGTTGGCATATTGAGGTGCAAACTTGGGCCCCATGGCTGTTTTGTGTGTCTGGATGATGAACTTGTTATCAAAGGTGAAGACGTTGTGATCCAGAATGAAGCGGATGAGTTGCAGAATTGCGTCTGGAGATTGGCAGTTGTCGGTGTTGAGTACTGAGGCTGTTGCAGCAATGCTGTCGTCATGGGGGATGCTGGTGCAGAGTGCCGAGACATCCATTGTGACGAGGAATGTTCCTGGTTCAACTGGTCCTTGGGTACTGAGTTTCTGTAAGAAGTCCGTCGTATCGAGACAGAAGCTGGGCGTTCCTTGTATGATGGGTTTCAAGATGCCCTCGATGTAGCCAGAGAGGCTCTCACACAGGGTCCCATTGCCTGATACGATAGAACGGCCTGATGTGTTGGCCTTGTGTATTTTCGGGACGCAGTACAGATCTCCAACGTGGGGAATACGTGGGTTGAGAGCACGTAGGGTGCTCTGAAGGTCTGGATCAAAGGTCTTGATCAGTCTGTTGATTTGGCGGATGTGTTCCTTGGTCGGATCTGCGGGTAACTGTCTGTAGTGTCCCTGGTTGTTGAGTTGTTGGTGCACTTCTTTGCAGTCGTCCGTTCTGTTCAGTATGACGGTGGACCCTCCTTCGTCTGCTGGTTTGATGACGATGTTGCGGTTGAGCTTGAGAGCGTGGATGGTGTTGCGTTGTGCTTGGGTGATGTTCGGGGCTGTCTTGTGAATGCGATTGATGAATCTGGCATTGACGGGACTCCTGACGGCTTGAGCACACATGTCGAGTCTAGGGCAGACCTGTTCCTTCGAACAATGCCTGACTGTGGCTTGATCAGCCACAATCTCAGTGCTGTAGCTTCTCAATTTCCATTTGTGCACATTGCTGACCTCAGATCCATACACTCTCTTCCCTTCCGAGAATTGGAAGGTCTTGAGCCCTGTGTCTCAGGTTAAACATACAAGCTTAACTCACTGGGTAGGCTTTTCCCCTCTGCCATTTTGATCATGGTCTCTTACTGTGACGTTTGGTAGAAAGGTGTGGGGCATAAAACAGAAGTTAGGTCTTTAGCCTGCAGCCCATCAGAAGCATGCGCTGGGGAAAACCCATCATATGTGGAGAGCAATAACTAAGCAGAGCGAAAGCAAAGTCGTCATTCTTCAGTAAGGCTTTTATAATACGCACTCCTCGCTCAATTTCACCATTAGACTGAGGGCATTTTGGGAAGCTTGGAGCATGTACAAATCCATATGGTTCTGTGAAGGATTAGAAACATTCATTGACAAATTGTGGTTCATTATCAGAGATGACAATGCCATTTGTGGAGAATATTTTCTTCAAGGGGGTAATAACAGCTTCAGAGGTGAGCCCATATGACGTTTGCATCTCTACACAACGAGAATACTGGTCTACAACTATGAGAAATATTTTCCCTATATAATTGAACAAATCCATGCAAAGGCATTCCCTTGATGGGGAGGAGAGGGCAGAACCCCAGCTCTTTCTACTTATGTCTGTGAATGGAGCAGCTAATGCAGTTGGAGACCATCTCTTCAATCGAGTGCAAAATCCCTGGTCACCACACTGACTTGGCTCGACACTTATTTAGACCAAGATCTCCTTGGTGGACCCGCTGGAGGATCCCCAAGTGGAGAGTTTTTGGTACCGACACTCTGTTCACATTTTTTCCTCAGGACTTGGTTTCTTGTGATATACTGTGGCCATCTTTATCGGCAGATGTGCAAATCTGCATGCACCCTGCATCTTGAATTTGGGACATACAGAAGTTGTACAACTTTTGGTCTGTTGCCAGCGAGTATTTGGTGGTCAAAGTTCTGAAGGCTTCAATGTCTTCTATGAAGGTTTTGTCTTCCTATACGGGAGTCTCCAGTCTCCCCATACACAGCTCTGCAGTGGCCGGAAGAGGCACTGCAGCGATGTCCCTGGGACTAAGTGTCAGGACATGGAGGACAGATAAGTGGTAGAGGAGGGTAATGGACACCTGGAGATAGGGGGTGGGTGGAGGGAGGGAGGGGGTGGAGGTCATGAGTGGGTCAATTGGGGTCCTGGGGGATAGGCCAAGGGGCAAGAGAAGTCAGAGGTCCACGGACCTTCACGGTAGGATGCTGACTATCAGAAAGGGGCTTTTCCCCCCGAGGTGCAGGTTTTAATTTTTTTTAATTTCTCCCCCCTCCCTTGCTCTGCCATTTGTCTTTGGCTTAAAAATCGAGGCTACTCTCGAAAATAACTTTACGGGGAGGCAGTGGGCAAGTGGTAGCGTAGTGATATTTCCATTGGACAGGTAATCCAGAGACCCAGATACTGCTCTGGTGACCCAGGTTCGAATCCCACCAGAGCAGATGGTGAAATTTGAATTCAATACAAAACTGGAATTACAAGCCTAGTGAAGGTTGTCATAAAAACCCATTTGGCTCACTAATGTCCTTTAGGAAAGGAAATCTGTTGACCTCACCTGGTCTGACCTACATGTCGTGCCAGACCCACAGCAATGTGGCCTCGCAAGCCACTCTGTTCAAGGGTAATTAGGGATGGAAAATGCTGGCCCATGAAGGAATAAATAAATAAAAACTAGTCACATAAGGGTTTTAATAGGGGCAAGTGTGGGTGCCCCAGGAAGAGGCAAGCATGATCCTGGAGGGAATCCCAGCCAACTGCACGTTCGCCACCGCCACGCCCCTCCCCACCTCGAAACCCATTTGGAGAGGGTAAGGTGGGGAGAAGTGTACAATTCAGGCCATATTGTGCCATGTATGTTGGACAGTTTGTCACAGAATTGTTACGGCGCAGGAGGTCATTCGGCCCGTCGTGTCTGCACCCGCTCTCCAAATGAACATCATGACTTCGTGCCCTTCTCCTGCCTTTTCCCCATATCCTTACACCTTGTTTCTATTCAAGTAATCATCTAATGCCCTCTTGAAATCTTCAATTGAGCATGCCTCCAGCACATTTCCAGGCAGTGCATTTCCAGAAACGTTTTTTCTCATGTTATGAAAATGAAATTAAATGATTTCAGCACAATATTGTATACAAATTAAATCGAAGGAGCTACTGCAGGATTTATATTTTCAAGCAAGGCAATGTTGTATTCACATAAGAATTTAATTTGAATAATATGTTTATGCAGCTTAAATAGAAATGCCTAACAAACATGAACTTGACAATAGATCCTTTTCAACGTTATTTACAGAATCAGCATTTCTTTGTTTGTGACATTTATCAAGGAAAGCAGGTAGATGTGCCTCAACCACTAGCTATGGCAAAGTTTTCTACAGCCTGAATTTTACGCTTATCAGGCGTCCTGAATCGGCGGGGCAGGAGGAAGCCACAATGACCGCTTTCACCCACGAAAGTCCAAAAGACGCGATATCACGTTGGCTGGCCAACGCGGAATGCCCCATTAGAGAAGGGCTGCCAGCAGGGGCAGGAGCATGGCAGGCACCAGGTCCAATGGGGATCTGGTGGGAGGTTTCACTGCGACTGTGGTCGAATGCAGATGACATCCAGGAGCTACAGAAGAGGCACAGAGAGCTGAACAAACAGAGCAGAACAATGACAGCAGCACCAGGCCGACATGTCAGATGGGAGGGCGATGCTGGTGGGCATTCTGTTCACTGCTTCTTGGGCGGGTGCCTGCGCAGCGAGAACCAGCTGAGAAATCCTCATGCTGCAGGATGGCAAGCAGAGGCCACCTCACCAAAACTAAGAAGGTGTGGGCAGAGTTGGCATTTGCAGTCAGCCGGCATGACTTAGTGCAGCGCGCCTAGATAATGTGCTCTTCTGCGCTCAGCAAGGATGGGTTCCCAGTTGGCATAGACAAAGGTGGAGAGGTCTGTCATGGTGGCTGTCCTTCACAGTGCTCCGGGGTGGCGGAATCAGAGTAACAGAACACCTGTACATGTGGAGGCTGGGAGAAAAGCCCTGAAGCCCTGAGGGTCAGTGAGCAAAAGTGACGGTAACTTTAACATGGGTAACGGGGATGGGTGTTGGGTTTGGGGGCGGGGAGTGCGAGCATGGTATGATGTTACAGGTGGAGGGTGTTGTGTTATGTACTCTGGGATAACACAGGCTGCAACCTGATGCAGCTTTGACCAGAAGGTACTCCAGACGTTGAAGTAAGTTCATTGTGATTTATTGAACCATTAGCACAGTTCTCTATGAGTTTGACTCTCCTGCTAATCTTGCTATAGTAACTCAATCTAACTAACCAGTCTGCTCTCAGCCATGTGGTGGGTGTGATGCTTCTGATCTGCCCCTGTCCTACTCCTAAGTGTCGACTGCGGAAAAGAGACAGAGCATGTGTGCCCTGTCCTTACATATGGGTTGTGTAATGCCCCCTTGTGGTAGTGTCACCTCTGGGTGTCTTGACTGCCCATTGGTCGTGTCCTATTCTATGTGTTCATTAGCTGTATTTCTGCATGTCATGGTGTCTCTGGTGCTCCCTCTAGTGTTTACTTAGTCATAGTGTATTTACATTAACCCCTTATGTATTTACAGTGATGCATATCACCACATAGGGTGGAATTATGATTGGACCTTTATACCTCTCGGAGAAGAGAAATCATTCTGCCGCTGGCTGCTGAATGGTGGTGGGATCGCTAACCTGCTCATGCTGAGCACGTTTGAGTTGGACGCCCTTGAGCTCGAGTGCAAACATGGAGGAAGGTCCTCGGGTCACAGAGAGGCAGGCATCTTGAAAGAAGGTAAGAGTTCCGTGGACAGAAGTGGGATAGATAGCGAATGAAAACAATGGAGGGTTGTCTGATCTCTCATAAGAACCTCTAATAAAGAGTCCCCAGTGACTCAGCAATCACAAAGTCACTATGATGCTGTTGATATCCGTCTCACCCGGCCATCAAGCATGGATTTTAACCATGTGATGTGCAATGATACTGACCGATTGTCTTCCTCCCTCAGATGAGCCATCCTCCAGAGCTAGCCAGGACCCCCAGGACCATCTAATCACACCTGAGGATGCGCCACTGACAGAACCTCCCATGTCACACCCTCTCCTGGCACTGGAGCAGATACTAGCACGGAAATATGCTTTAGGTAGGCGGCACAAATCATTGTGCACTTGGGGTGGGCACAGGACACTTGGATGAGGGGTTGGCAGAGGCAGAGAGTGACCAGAACATCAGCGGTCAGAGGACTGCCGGAGGTCAGGATGAGGGAGCATCCAAGGCAGATGATGAGCCTCTGAAGTCGTCCATCATTGGCGACAGATGCCGGAAGTCCAGTGGGATTCATGGGGAGATCTGGCGGAGATCCCTGAGGCTTTGCATGCCATGGTATCTGTCATGGAAGAGTCCACGAAGTATCTGAGAACTGCATTGACTCTGAGCACCGAGTGCCCAGCCTTCTCCGTTGAGAGAGTGGTGGCTCTCATGGAGAGGCTTTATGTCCAGGAACAGAATCCAAGCTTCCTGAGGTTATGGGCGGACCTGCAAACCCACACCCTAGCAGTGACCCTGGAGGACACTGCCAGTGTGAGAGATGGATGAGGCACCTAGTCTGTCTGTTAGGTATTCAGCCATCATTCATGAGCAGGGAGATCTAGACATACTTCACATTGGCTGACAAGCTGTCCATCGTCTGTGTGTTTCACTCACAGCACTCCAGGCGGGGGCAGCAGCTCCTCCCCACCTCTGCCTGTGACTGTGGTATCTTCTGAGGCTGCAATGGCAGGAGTGCTCAGCCATGTCGTTGGGTGCACATTGCCAGGCGGATCCTGCTCAGGGACCGCCATCCAGAGGACAATCACCATGGTCATCAGAGCCAACACGACAGTAGAGTCAGCAATCTGCCTCCAATTCCACTGTCAGTGAGGGGGTGAGGCATTAAAGTCATAGCAATTGCAAATGTAAGTTAAAGGCACCGTGAGCACTGTATCGGTTTTCACTATTAACATTCATTCATTTTATCACTGTTGTTTTTCTGTAAGTGTGGCAATGTCTTGTTCCTTGCTTGTATCTCTGTGAAAAATATAGATCAAAATTTTGTTTCAATGCCCTGAGTGTTCCACATGAGTTACACAGATGTCTCAAGGTGGAGGTCAGGGGAAGAAAAGCATATTACAGAGGTTGTGAGGCGATATTTGGGCCATGGCATTGTATTGTCAGAAATGTGTGCGAAGGAGGTACTGCCCTTACACTGAGGTGCAAGACAAGTATTGTCAGACTAGCTGAAAGATCATTGAAACAAGGCCTCCCTGGTGTACCTTCTTCAACGTTCCTCATCTGCCTCCTCATCCTCTACCTGTGCCTGCTCATGCTCCTGATCAGATCCATCCGCAGAGTCATCCTCTGAGGCATGTGGGGCTGACTTGGTATCTTCACCCTTGAATGGGTCCGTCCTTTCCATTTCCAGGTTGTGCAGAATGACCGTGACAATAGCGCAGCCCCAGAATAGTCCAGGCAGCGAAACCTCATTTTCCGTAGCCTTTCTGGCCTTTCTGCCCATGTAGAGGCATGACTGCGATTGTACATCTCTTCTGCCCACTGCCCTATAGTGCCAAAGTGGCATCATGAGCCATAATGGATACTCTATATCACCCAGCAACCAACCATCCATCTGCTCTGGAGCCACAAACAGTCTTTGCACGGGGAAGTGCCACAATATGTATGCATCATGGGAGCTGCCTGGGTACTTTGCACAGACTGGCAGAATCTAGATCCTTGCGCTCGCCTATTATCTGCACGTTTGTGGACTGATAATCCTTTCTATTCACAAAGGCACCCAGCTGACCTGCTGGTGCCTTGGTGGCCACATGAGTGCAAGCTCTGGCTCTTTCAGCCTGGCTACCTTGGTTCCTCTAGTCATGAAAAAATGTGCAGACGTCTGAACAGAGAGCGTCAGTTACAAGATTGATGCAGCAATGAGCATTGGTTGGGACACTGCACACAGATCCCCAACTCAACTCTGGAAAGGTTCAGATGCACAAAAATTGAGGGCGACTGTGAACTTCAGAACCACTGGTATGGGGTATCCACCCACACAGTTGGAGATGATCCCTGGCCCAATCATGTGGCATAATATTGCCACAGTGTCCCTTGAAAGGCGGGCTTCTTGCAGCACTGGACCTCGGATATGTTGAGGTAGTTGGGTCGCTGCCTGTACCATGGCAAAATGATCGTGGTGTTTTCTGCCAGCCTGTCTTCCTTGTCCTCCCCACTGGTCTTGCACTCCTTATTCCAGCGCTTCTCCTCCCAAAGGTCTCTTCCGGCAATGGTGCCTGCAGACAGGTGATGTCTTCTCCCTTCTGCCCCTCTCTTCCTCCTCAGTGGAGGTGCACCCAACAGAGTACACAACCCCCATCTGCTGCAATGCCCATGGCGCTGCCCCGTGCCCTGAAGACTGGAATGGGCAGAAATGCTCCAATGGAGTTGACAAAACAATAGAGTCCGCGGAACAACTTCAGAAGACACCAGAGCAAAAGATCTGAAATCTTAATTATGAAGCCACAGCAAACTCTCAGACAAATTCTTAACAACTCACACAGCCAATGTGCCAGCCCCTTTTATCCTACTCTTGGATAAGAAAAGTGAAAAACGGGATCGCAGCCTTCCCAATGCCCGTGTGCTGAACGAATAACTAGCACGTGCACCATAAAATTCCAGTCGATTTCTCTTTTAATTGCCTTAACCAGCTGATTAAATGAGGGCGGGGCACTTCACACTGCTGTGCATGCCCACTGACAATGACGCTGTGACGCGTGCCTGATGTCTTCACATAGAACCTTAGTTAGGCTATAGAACCTTAGTTAGGCCACACTTGGAGTATAGTGTTCAATTCTGGTCGCCACACTACCAGAAGGATGTGGAGGCTTTAGAGAGGGTGCAGAAGAGATTTACCAGAATGTTGCCTGGTATGGAGGGCATAAGCTATGAGGAGCGATTAAATAAACTCGGTTTGTTCTCACTGGAACGAAGGAGGTTGAGGGGCGACCTGATAGAGGTATACAAAATTATGAGGGGCATAGACAGAGTGGATAGTCAGAGGCTTTTCCCCAGGGTAGAGGGGTCAATTACTAGGGGGCATAGGTTTAAGGTGAGAGGGGCAAGGTTTAGAGTAGATGTACGAGGCAAGTTTTTTACGCAGAGGGTAGTGGGTGCCTGGAACTCACTACCGGAGGAGGTAGTGGAAGCAGGGATGATAGGGACATTTAAGGGGCATCTTGACAAATATATGAATAGGATGGGAATAGAAGGATACGGACCCAGGAAGTGTAGAAGATTGTAGTTTAGTCGGGCAGTTTGGTCGGCACGGGCTTGGAGGGCCGAAGGGCCTGTTCCTGTGCTGTACATGTCTTTGTTCTTTGTTCTTTGTATGACTTCAGGTCATATGTGTGCCAGAAAATAACATGTAAGATTCTAGCCCATATTTCAAAGTTCTCGCATAATGAAATATTCCATAAACCCTCTCCTCCCCCTCCTGGTAGTGGTTTTAAATTTAAGACTCCTCATTATTGAATCTTCAACCACGGAGATTAAAAATCAGAACATCGCAGAATTTGTAAGGTCAGTCTTAGAATTCTCTGCTGCAGTAGATACTATTCCAGTAACTCAAATCTCTCATCATAAGTGTACTTACTTCACCATCTTTGGCGTCATCCCTGTGAATCTACACATATTGGGCGCGATTCTCCGATGCCGCACCGGTTGGTAGAATCGCCTGGCGCCCCATTTTTCCCCGCGACGCCGGTCCGACGCCCTCCCGCCATTCACCCAAGCGGCGAGATCGGCCCCGTCGAGTTCTGCGTGGCGCGGCCAGAGAATCGCCCGAGACACCCAAAATGGCGATTCTCCGCTACCCCCGCTATTCTCCGGCCCGGATGGGCCGAAGTCCCGACGGCGTTACCCCAGTTCACACTGTCGCCGTTCACACCTGGTAAATAAAGTCGTCAGCCAGTCGTGCTGGCTGACGCTGAGCAGTGAGGAGGTGAGTGAACTGTTCCGGAGCTCCTGCAGACCGGGTCAGCTTCCCCGAGAATGCTGCGGCCAACGGGGGGGTGGGAGGGGGTGGAGGTGGGAGGGGGGGGGGTGAGGGAGGGAGTGGAGGTGGGAGGGGGGGTGAGGGAGGGTGTGGAGGTGGGAGGGGAGTGAGGGAGGGAGTGGAGGTGGGAGGGGGGGTGAGGGAGGGGGTGGAGGTGGGAGGGGGGTGAGGGAGGGAGTGGAGGTGGGGGGTTGAGGGAGGGAGTGGTGGGAGGGGAGGTGAGGGAGGGAGTGGAGTTGAGAGGGGGGTGAGGGAGAGTGTGGAGGTGGGGTGGAGGGAGAGTGTGGAGGTGGGAGGGGGGTGAGGGAGGGAATGGAGGTGGGAGGCGGTGAGGGAGGGAGTGGAGGTGGGGGGGGGTGAGGGAGAGTGTGGAGAGTGTCATCCATCCGCGGATGCCACATGTCAGCCATGATATGGCAGGACGGTGACGAGGACACGGCCGCAGGTTGTCGTGTGGCTGATGGGCACAGGCGACTGGCACAGTGGTGAGGAGGACAGTGTGAACTGACTGTTGGACGCAGACAGTGACCAGGTGTTAGGCTGGCTGCGTATCTGCAGCGCGACCAGGCCACCGGGGCACACTGGTATCCCATGCAACCCGGCTGGCGAGGTGTGGAATAACCTCCGTGTAACATGTCGTTTCTCTGCCCCCCACCACCCTCCTGCAGGTCACCATGTATGCCAACCAGTCAGAGATGTTCACTGCCGTGGTTGGAGCAGCAGCTCTGTAGGTGGCCATCCGGCAGCGTAGACTCCGACTACCCACATTGGCTGCAGCAGAGGGGATGGCCGCGGAGTGGCCCGTCGTCGCCGCACAGACCGCAGGCGCTCAGGCCCGGAGCCATCGCGGACAGGTACATTAAATTCCCCAAGGACCGAGCACAGCAGGCAGCATGGGCACGTGGATTCGCCAAGGTGGCCGGGATACCGATGGTCCAGGGTGTCATCGATGGTGTGCACGTCCCCATGCGCCCACCTGCAGACAACAGGGAAGTGTTCATGAACAGGAAGGGCGCATACTCCATGAACATTCAGGTGGTGTGCGACCCCCCACATGAAGATCATGCACGTGTGTGCAAGGTACCCGGGAGTGTGCATAACGCCTACATTCTGGCACAATTGTTGATCCCCGCAATGTTCGATGGATGCCCCCCCCGGCTGAGGGGCTGGTTGCTGGGCGACAGGGGCTATCCATTGAGGTCATGGCTTATGACGCCAATACGAGGATGCAGTGGCCAGTGTGAGGGGGGAGGGGATCTAGGATGCAGTGGCCAGAGTGTGAGGGGGGCGATGACAAGTTGTGGGGGGGGGGGGAAGGGGTGAGGACATGCAGGGTTGTCTCACTTGCTTCTGCACCTCCAACCTGGCATGTCGCGACCTCCCGGGTGGCGGGTCCCCCAGCGAGGTCCAGGGCCCTCTGCTCGTGAACATTAAGGGGGTGCAGCACAGGAGAACCCCTCCGGTTCTCATTCACGTTGGTTGTGAGCTGTCTTGTCCTTGGGGGGGGGGGGGTTGGATAAAGCATCACAATTAGGTGGGTATCATCAGGGCGTGCAGATATAGGCTATATTAATGCTGGGTGAGGAGACATTTGGAGCCACGCCATGGCATCTATCCAGGGGGGGGTCCCGGTGCTCATGTGGGTCGAGTACAACGTTGTGCACCCTGTACCCCCCCCACCCCACTTCCCCCCCTCGTGCCCGGGGGGGGGGGTTGGTTGTGATCCGGGGGCACCCTCATGGCACTTACCCTGGCAGCCCGAGTGAGGTCGTGCAGCTTCTTCCGACACTGCTCCCCGGACCGGGGGGGAGGGTGGCCACAGCGGTGCCAACTTCACGGCAACCACGCCTCACTGTGCTGGACGGCTGGCGATGCCCACGTCTTGGGCAGGGGGTGGCCCTTCGGCTTTCAAACTCATCGAGGAGGGTGTCCAGGTCCGCGTCCAGGTTCCTCGGTGCGCTCGTCGGGGCTCAGCCATCTCTCCTCCTTCTCCTCCTCCTGGGTCCTTCCGTGCACGGATCGCGCCATTTATGGTGCAGCGCCACGTCATTCGGGCATCGCGCGCTTACGACGCTGCTTTCGCGCCACGCCCCCTCAAGTTCCTCGCGGCCCCGCTCCTAGCCCATTTTCGGGCCCTGAATCGATCGCGATCGGGGCCGTTTCGCACCGTCTTGAAACTCGACAGCGTTCACGACGGCGTGGGCACTTAGTCGCGGGAGCGGAGAATCGCGCCCATTGTGTCTGAGGGATTTTTAACCTTGCAAGGTGGACAGGTGTCAGTGCGAGGGCAAGCTGAAAAAATCAAAAACCGCTAGCATCTCAGGAAGCTGTCAGAAATCTGCTGACTTCTTCATTGAAGCTGCGTGTGTTTGTTAGTGTGAGGCAAACCCCTGTGGGACAGGATAATCTATGGTTAACATATGCTCAAAAAAAAATCAATTGAATGCATCTTTAACCTTGGATTTTCACTTGATCTGTCAGTGCACAGGTTTCCCAAGCAATCCAAATCTCACAGGGTGAACAAGGGTAGGAAACAGCGGTGAGGAATTGAAAGTCTAGAAAGCCTTTAAATTCGGGAAGATGACAGATGCGACTTTGCCTCAGTGAAATGCTCACAGGACGTACTCAAGGGCAGCATGGCAGCACAGTGGTTAGCACTGTTACTTCACAGCACCAGGGACCCGGGTTTGATTCCCGGCTTGGGTCACTGTCTGTGCGGAGTTCGCACGTTTTCCCAGTGTCTGCGTGGGTTTCCTCCGGGTTCTCCGGTTTCCTCCCGCAACTCCCGAAAGACGTGCTGTTAGGTGAATTGGACATTCTGAATTCACCTTCCATGTACCATGTAGGCGCCGGAGTTGGGCGACGAGGGGATTTTCAAAGTAACTTCATGACAGTGTTAATGCAAGCCTACTTGTGACGTTAAGAAAAGAAGGGTGTGCTTTTACTCAAATGAAGGTAATTTTCAATACCTTGGAGGTCATTTCTACCACCTTGAACCTTTTTGACTTTGATCCGCAATTCCTTCCTTCCATTTTTCCCACCAACATGGTAACAGGTTTAGCAGCTCCAACTTGGATATCCTTTATGTCATAGGAGAGAACCTTGTGGAGGTGTTGGGGGACTCGGCCGCTTCCCTGTTATCCTGCCCAGAAGCCTGCATCGCCTCTTTTTGGGAAGGCCCACTGCATTTTGTTCCATCCAGGCACTTATTAGGCAAGCAGCGCCTTCCCCCTGAATCAAGGGCCTCAGGGGTGGGTGGGACCCACCGAGGGCTGCAGGTCAATCAGAGGCCAGCAGTTCTACTGAATGATAGCGCCACCAGAAAATGACACCCATCCAAGGCCAGGAACTGTTGTAGTTCAGAGATAGGTGACAGCAGAAGGTGATTGTGAGGAGGGTGGTGGTGTAAGTAGTAATGGTGGGAAGAGGGGTGCAGTTCTCAGTGAATCCCCCTTCGCAAAGCCGAGTCCCACCCACCAGCCTCCCACCTGACTAAATGTTCCCTGTGACCAAGATCACCACGGTGGAGAGCATAAGACTCTGCTAATAGTTATCGATTTACAGAATCATTAGTCCACAGAAGGTGGCCACTTGGTCCATGGAGCCCACAGACCTCTTATAGATCAATCCAGATTGTTCCAACCACCAATCTATCCCTTACTCATGCATGTTCAATTTGTTCATTTTTAGTATCCAATCTCCTTTTTCATTCATTGATCATTTCTATTTCCACTAACCTCATTGACAGTGAGTTCCAGGTCATTACCACGCGCAGTGTAAAAAACGTTCTTTCTTGCATTCGCCCTGCATCCATTGCTCAAACCCTTTAACCTGTGCCCCACATTTCCTGGGCCACCACTTGGTGGAAACAGCTTTTCATTGTCTACTTTGAGCCGTAGCTTCCTCAGAGTGGCAATCAGGTTTGATTGCCATTCCATTTCACTTAGGTGAAATTTCCTCTGTACCTACTTTGCCCAACCTTCCGATTCAAGCCAGGTGATATCCAGACTATGAGCTGTCCCAGAGAAGCTTCTGGAAGGACTCGAAAAAGGGGAGAAGGAAGAGGCATTCAGAGACCCTCCCAGTGAAGACTCAATGCAGAGGCAGTGAAGAAGGTGCAACAGTGGAGCAGAAGACAGATGGAAGCAATGTGCGAGATCCAGCTTTGCAGATGAAGGCTCTGTGATGACTGAAACTCAGAGAATTGGACATGCAGCACGATCCAGTTCATAGACACAGGTAGTATCAAGAATTTTAAGGCATACTATAGTTGGGATAATTTAAGGGATAACTATTTTACTGTTTTTGAAAATACAATTGGGTTGAATTGTAAACTTCTGTCTGACCTTTGTTCATCTCGCAAATAAGGGCACCGGGTAAAATATTGCAAAAATAAACTGGTCAAAGTGTCTGAATTTCACAGACAACAATATTTGCTGGAGTTTAGAAGAATGAGGGGGGAATCTCATAGAAACCTTCAAAATTCGAACAGGACTAGACAGGACAGATACAGGAAGGATGTTTCCAATGGTGGGGGGTCCAGACCACGGGTCACAATCTGAGGGTACGGGATAAACCATTTAGTACTGAGTTGAGAAGAAATGGCTTCACCCAGAGAATGTTGGTGAGCCATTAAATTCCTTATCATCGAAAGCAGTTGAGGCCAAACCATTGCTTGTTTTCAAAAATGAGTTAGATATAGCTCTTGGAGTGAAATGGATCAAAGATTATGGGTAAAGGTGGGAACTGGCTATGGAGATGGATGAATTTCATGATCATAATGAATGGTGGAACAGGCCCAAAGGGCCAAATGGCCTCCTCCTGCTCTTATGTTCTATGTTTCTGTGTCTTCACCCATGAGTTACCAATCTGTGGTCTCAATTTCTTAATCTGCAGCCTCTAACGCTGCCACCATGTTCCGTGTTGTCAACATGATTTGATGAGATTTTGCTTTACCCTATGAGTGAATTGAGTATACAGTTTTTCTTGACACTATTTGTTAAGAACCGTTTAAAAAGATGTCATGGTGAGCACTTGGTTCTATGGACACATTATTCTCTGTCTTGCTCTCTTGTGGTCTCATGGTTATCTGTTCCTGATGCCTATCTTATATCATTATGAACATCATTGTTTCATTAACATAATCACTAATCGTTTACTCGACACCACCCTCATTCTTACTGACAAGAACATCCTTCTTACCATTCTTTTGGAATTCTATAGTGTACAAACATACCAATCATCCATGAGTGTATGTAAATGTATTCAAAAAGTTCTCAAATATAATATATACAATGTGAAAAGTAACCACAGTGAACTCATTAGTGTTCCAGATGAGACTGTACTGTGTTTCTGCACACTTCTATGAAGTGCCTTTCCTTGTTGCCTCAGAGAAGGAGGAGACAGGTTGCTCACTTCTCAGTCTATACAGCAATGAGCAGTGTGGTGGCTGGCCTCATCATGAAGACACCCGTTTGGGACTTCCTTCAGACTGCAGCCGTTGCATCTCTGCATGGGCAGCTATGGTCACTGGCACATATGAAGCAGATGAAGCCCTTCGGGGAGGGGCTGGGAAGATGAAGGAAAGTGGGGATGCTGAGGAGTCCTGCTCAGCGACCTCACATCCCTGGGTTAGCCTTCAGGTAGGGCTGATGGGGCTGGCTGCAGGTGCACAGCAGTCATCCATTCCAGCAACGGCTGTGTCAACAGTGCGACCGTCCTGTTCAGGGTTTGCCGCTCCTCATCATGTATTCCATCGATGTTGATGCTGATACAATGTTCGGAGGGAGGCCTGCGCCCTTTTCTGGCTGAGACTCTGCTTTTCCATCCACTCTTGCTGATTGCCAAAATATTGCACCTCAAAATGACTCCTTAGGCTTCAAACGCCTGTCACTGGAGCATCATCCTGGCTTTCCTCCCCCATCCATGAGGGACTGTGTACAGTTGTCCCTGGCTCTGACACCTCCTCCTCCTGCACTCTGGTGCAGTGCCATTTACCCTGTGCCATTGACTCTACACATGCTACATCTCACCGATATGCTGGTGTCTGAGTTGTAAGAGTATGGGCTTGTCACATGTGCCTTCTTGAACATTCATTTCTCCTCTTGATTCCCGAGGAATGATCTGGCCTGGGGAGGTGAAGGAGCAGGGCTGGAACCTGTGCGAGATACAAAAAGAGTTATTTAGGTATAGCCCGTTTCATTGAAAGCCTGTTTGATGCACAGCATTGCCTTAACCATGCTCATGCTGCCCGTATGACACAACCTCATCTTTGTACTCTCTCATGCACATTATTTCACAAAGGATTGCTACCTTCAGGAGGCTCCAAACACAACTAAAGCTATGCAGTGAAAAAAATTAGAATCAGAGGAGTTTATAAATAAAAATACATGTTTTTTTTATGCAGTTCACATTATACAGTAACGTTTCACATAGTTTGAAAGAATTTTGATACTCGTCTTGGCCACACAACCCAGAATCTGGCTTCTCCCAATTCAGATTGTGATACAAATATCACTTCCGAAAGAGTAAAAAATAAATCTTCCTCTTGTTCCTTTCCAGAAAATTTGCATGAAAGCAGAGATTGGATTTTAGTCAAAGAATCTCTGTCAGCAAATTTCCTTTTAGATCCCCTTTTTTTATCAGTGTCCTTGTCCTTGATCATCCTCTCTATCTCCATAAAAGCCCAGAGTTTATGAGTTGGAAGCTGTGAAAAATGCCTGGAAAATGGATCAATTTGTTAAAGGGAATAGGACTCTGTTGTGCTTATATCTGATCTTAGAGTCAGATTTCATAACGGCCGATAATTGCTCACAATATTTATATCATGTCATTGAAGTCTTATACTGATTCATCTACCTGCCTATACACCATGGGCACCAGGATTGGTTGGGAACATGTTCATGAAAGTAAATTTGAAAAGCTCAATCTTAAGATTGATAGGAGAACTTTGAGGCCATATCTAGATATTTTAATATTTTCTATTCCTGCTATTTTTTTCTGTTTAGATTAGATACTTCCATGCTAATTGTTTAGGACTCGTCCAGTCCCAAAATATATTTCCCGAGGGCAATTCTCTTTTCCAAGGAAGTTCCAGTAATACTGATGACGGCGGCAGGGCAGGGTGGGGCGGGGGGGTGGTGTGTGGTATGGGTCGGCTGTTGAAGGCGGTGAGGGGGGTTGTGGGAGTGGTTGGTTGTGGGGGTGGGAAGGGAAGAGGGATAGGGGCAAGAGGAGACATGATGTGCGCAATGGGTGAGGGGAAGTGAAGAAGAGTGGTCGGAGGGGGGAAAAGAGGGGGGGGGGGCAGAAATAAGGGTGGTACGTAGAGGGGAAGAGAACTCCTGAAATCCAGGGGGTAGGGACTGGATATTTTTTCTGATTGAATTTTTACATTTATTAAGGTAATAATTGCCATAATTACAAAGTCAGTGATTGTGATCATGACATAAAGAGGGATGAGAGAGAAGCATTCAATGGTGTTCAGTCTAGTAAATTTGACAGCAGGTCCAATAGATACCTGCTGAAGCAAGTTGAGAAGTATTGCTACTAATACTGGTGATGACCCAGAAACTGGAAGCCGGATTTCCAGAGTCCTGTAGAATTACCAGTGTTCTTACCATTAAAGCCCAGTTGAGACCAGCGAACACCAATTACCACCAGTTCAGTTCTGTTCAGTCTTCTTTACTGTGTCTTTACTTCTGGGTTACACATTTTTTTCGAAGAGGAAGGCCAATTCACGTGGACTTTGACCTTGAATGTAAGATTGGCTGCATCGTCGCTAAATTGCAGATTCTAACACTTACTCCCCACTCATCAATAGATCCTCTGGATTTCAATCCTACCAAACATTGAGATCGTGAGTCAAATGCTTTTTGCAGTTAAGTAGCATCATAACCCTTATTTTCCAAAGTTGAAAATTAATGATTTGTCGAGGTTCTGGAGACATTTGTAATGTGTGTTGCAAAATTCAAGGGGAGAAGACGTGGGGGCTCAGAGAGTTGGACATGCAGGTCTGATATGTGGTTCAGAGCTCAGTTGACCAAACGGCTAGCATGCAATTCAAAATAATGCCACAAGCACAGGGTTTGTTCCACATTTTAGTTGAGCTAGAACAAGGATCTGCCTCCTCTCCCTGTCCCATAGAAAAAAGATGGCATGATCCAGCCACCCTTGAATAATTGAGGAAGGAGGAGAGAAAATCAGAGGGGAAATTGTTATTTCCGTTCACTTCCTGAAATTGATGGATTGCTTCCCTTTGTCAAATCTGCTGAACAGAAACACTTCTGTAATGAACATAGACTCTTACAGTGCAGAAGGACACCATTTGGCCCATTGCCTGTACTGGGACTTTGAAATAGCTACTCCATTAGTCCCATTCCAATGTGTTGCTTTTTTCAAGGATATATACAATGCCCTTTTGAAAATTTACCTCCCAATCCTTACAGACAATTTGTTCTAGACATATCATTGCTGCATAAAAGAAACTCTCCTCACCTCCCTCCCAGGAAAGGGGGGGATGGGTGTGGGAGAGGTGGGTAGGTGGGTGCTCGTGGGGTGGCATGGGTGGTCATTATAGAATCATAGAATCTCTGTAGTGCAGAAGGAGGCCCATCAAATCTGCACTGACCTTCCGAAAGAGCACCCTACCTAGACCCATTACCCCATCTAACCGTTGGATACTAAGGGGCAATTTGGCCTGGCAAATCCACCTACCCTGCATGCCTTTTTGACTGTAGGAGGAAACCAGATCATGCGGATATGGGGAGGACTTGAAAACTCCACACAATCACCCAAGGCTGAAATCGAAACTGGTCCCGGGCGCTCTGAGGCAACAGTGCTAACCACTGTGCTTCCATGCCACCCTTTCCACCATGCCGCTCTGTGCCACCGTACTGCTCTGTCACTGGACTAGTAATGCAGAGACCCAGGCTCATGCTATGGGGACATGTGTTCAAATTCCACCATAGCAGCTGGTAAAATTTATATACAATTTATGAAACTGGCATTAAATAAGCTCGTCTCAATAATGTGACCATGAAACCATTGTCAGTTGCCATCTGGTTCACTAAAGTCCTTCAAGGAAATAAGTCTGCCATCCTCACCTGACCTGGCCTACACGTGACTCCAGACCCACAGCAATGAAGTTGACTCTTTGATGCCCTCCGAAATGTCTGGCAAGCCACATAGTTGTATCAAACTATGATGAAATCTGTATGGAATGAAACCGGACTCACCACCCAACATTGACCAAGGCACCAGAAATTACATTTGGAAACTCAACCCTGGAAAGTACTACCTATTAACATGTGGAGGCTTGTTCAAAAATTGGACAGACTTTGTCAAGTAACATCTTGACATAATCATATTCACGGTACAATACCTTACAGACAATGATCCAGAATTACCATCCCTGGGTATGTTCAGTCTCACCAGCAGGACAAGACACACCAGAGTGCAACTCCAATAACTTCAAGAATCTTGACACCACCTAGGGCAAAGCAACCCACTTAATTGGCACTCCATTCACCACCTTGAACATTTCATCCCTCCAGCACTGTCGCATAGTGGCAGCAGTGTGTACCATCTACAAGATGCACTGCAGCAACTCATCGAGGCTCCATCGGCACCTTCCAAACCCACAACTTTTGCCACAGGGAAGGACAAGGGCAGCAGATATATGGGAACACCGTTGCCAACAAGTTCCTCTCCAGGCCACACACCATCCTGACTTGAAACTATGGGTGGGATTCTCCGGCCGCGTCCGCCTGCGATCGGAGAATCCCGCCGCAGGTCATTAGAGTCCTCCATTGTACGCGGCTCGCCGAGGCGATGTTGCGGTGGGCGAGCGGGCGAGAGAATCCAGCCCTATATCCCTGTTCCTTCACCATTACTGGATGAAAAAAAAAAAAATCACCCTTCCTAACAGCATTGAGGGTGTACCTGTACCATAGCAGCACCACCTTCTTGAGAATAATTAGTGATGGGCAATAAATGTGGGTCTAGCCAACAAAATTTAAATCCTGGCAGGTGTGCAATGGGTATTTGAATTAAGAGCATCTATTTGGCACGAAGAGCCCCAAATACATAAATATCTGCAAATGCTGCTTTCTCCTGAATATCAACAGAGAACCCATTTTAGTTTAATCAGTCATTACAGGTTGCCAGCCAACATGTTTAACTGTGCAATTAACCTGTGATTTGAAAATGCAAAGCTATTTTAGACAAGAATACTCATGCGCAGTGTTTTTTTTAAATCCTGTTGACACGTGGTCTGCTTGGGTCACTGATCCCTAATTATTAGACAGTCATCACATAAACTGCATGGTAATCTAAGTCTTAGGACAGGCTCTCCAAGGATACAAACATATTCAATGAGGTTGTGAGCTGCATGTATACAGAGGTCAGTACATGATTGATATGTGGGTTTTATTCCGAGGATCCTAAATTGTACTTGATACTCCCCTGACAAAACGTCTTATTGTGGCAACAGTGACTTTCTTAAGGGTGGTGCTGCAGTTCATAAGCCTAGTTTTATTCCCTTCTGTAATTTCAAAACCCTCATTCAGCACCATGTTGGCACATTCGCGTATCAGTAAATGTCAGTAAATTGCTTCTTTGTCCCTTGTCCCTGTCCATTATGACTTTTGTGTGGTAAGAAAATAAAGAGAAGGAAGATCTAACATTTGTAGAGTGCCTTTCACGACCTCAGCATGCGGTAGAGTACTCCTCGGTCAGTGGACTACATTTGCAGTGTAGCTAATCGATTAATGCTGCTAACATAGCAACCAATTTATGCACAGCAAAGTCCCACATAGCAAGAGATAACGACTATATGATCCATTTTAGATGTTGGTGTGTAAGTCGATCTCACAAGCATCGGAAATTCCCTTCATAAACAGAAGTCGACTTACATGTAGGTGAGCCATTGGTGTGGATAGTCGCCATCTTAGGTGTTTCCCACATGTTCTGTATGGGCTTGGAAACTCCCACACATCTTTGTCACACCACCCATATCACCTGCTTGATCCCTTATAACCAACTATAAGGATCGATAAGTTAAATATCCATTTGTGCGTTCAAAAATAGAGGCTGACGAGTATTGTGAAAAAAGAATGTCGTGGCGCATAGGGGGTTGAGTTATATACTGAATATGTGGGGGTGGCACATAGCACAGCGGTTAGCACTGCTGTTTCATAGCGCCAGGGTCCCAGGTTCAGTTCCCAGCTTGGGTCACTGTCTGTGCGTCGTCTGCACGTTCTCCCCGTGTCTGCGTGGGTTTCCTCCGGGCGCTCCGGTTTCCTCCCATGTGTCCCGAAAGACGTGCTTGTTAGGTAATTTGGAAATTCTGAATTCTCCCTCTGTGTACCCGAACAGGCGCCGGAATGTGGTGACTCAGGGCTTTTCACAGTAAGTTCATTGCAGTGTTAATGTAAGCCTACTTGTGACAATAAAGATTATTATTATAAACTTAACTTTTGGGGCCAAAAAGATGGGGGGTGGGATTCTCCGGTCGCTGATGCCGAAATCACGTTCAACGATTGGTCGGATGATACCGGGGGCGGCGCTGCTTTTGCGATGCACCGCCCCTCCAAAGCGGCCTACACTAGGAGTATGCTGCATGCCGTGTCGGCAGCCTCAGGATGTTGCCTGAGGCCCACCCCTGATGCTCCGCCACCGACCGGCCGAGTTCCCATCGGCGTCGGTCGTGTGTGCTATCATCCGTTGGGAACTCGACGTGGCGGCTGCGGACTCAGTCCAGCACCGCCACAGTCGGGGGAGGGCCGATGCGCAGGCAGGGTACATTTTGGCAGGGGCTGTGGACACTGTTGGGGGTTGGTCCAGGACTCGCAAAATGGCCAAGGGGGGGGGCACTATTTTGCAGTCCGGGTCCGCGCGTGTCCGTCGAAATGTTGCACGCGCTGCCGCTGTAGGCCGCTACTGTGCACATGCGCGACCACGGACACAGCAACTCTCCAGGCTGTATCAGCAGCTAGAGCCAGGTGCTCTACGCTGCTCGGCTGCTAACCCCCAGCCAAACGGTGGATCGGTGGCCATTTTGCACCAAACCTACGGTTGTAAAACGCCACCGTTTCCATGCCAGCATCAGGACATAATCTCAAAATCGGAGAATCCAGTCCGGGTCCTTCTTATACACCAGATTGGTTTATATGCCGCAATCTATGCTAACCATATCCTATTGACCCTAGGGTTGAAGATCAGACTTTTCCGACAAGAATAACAGCTGCTTCTCAGTTGAAGGATGTAGCGCACAATGACTTACGAGAGACGAGAAGTGATGAAGTCGATCCAGGATTTATTAAGCGATGCTTGTCCCCAGCAGTTCAGCAACAGAATGAAGCTGCGGGGAGAAGCTCGGGTTCTTATACTCCGCCTTCAGGGCGGAGCCAGAAGTCGGCAGATCCAACCAGGACCCGGGCTCTGTCAGCCAATAGCATCTCGGCTTCACAGGTCCCACATGACCCCTAATACATACCACCACCACCTTGTTAAAAAGGAACCCGGCGGGGTGGTGGTTCGCATGGTGGTAGGGGTTTACAAGGCTGGCCCTGGAACAAATTTTGGTCAGTGTTACTACAGCTTTAGCCCTACACTGGGCTATGTACAAGTTTGTGAGAACTATTTACAATATGAGCAAAAAAAATATTTTTTGTTACAACAACATTCTTGGTGTCACGCGGATTCCCCGAGTCGAGCGGGTGGTCTGGTCTTCCTCGTCGATCACCTCAGCCCCGGTGGTGGTGCAGGTGCTTGCTCGGGCGTTGTCATCTCCGGGAGCGTTTTGCTGTTTGTTCCTGGGCGGGCACGGGAGGAGGACCGATCCCCCCGGGAAGGGGGCGGTCGCGGGGTGCGCCGGTGGCAGGGAGGGGATGATCGGTGTCGGGGGGGGTGGGGGGTGGTTTCCGGCGGGCGCCAGGTCCCGCAGGGAGACCGTGTCCTGTCGGCCGTCGGGCGTACTGCGGGTTCGCGTGGAGAGGGTGAACCCTCTCGACCAACGGGTCCGATTTGTGCGCCCGCACATGTTTCCAGAGCAAGATGGGTCCTGGGGCCGCCAGCCAGGTCGGCAGCGACGTTCCGGAGGAGGACCTCCTGGGGAAGACAAGGAGGCACTCATGAGGCGTTTGGTTAGTGGTGGTACACAGCAGCGACCGGATGGAGTGGAGAGCGTCCGGGAGGACTTCCTGCCACCGGGAAACTGGGAGATCCCTGGACCGTAGGGCCAGTAGGACGGTTTTCCAGACCGTGCCGTTCTCCCTCTCTACTTGCCCATTCCCCCGGGGGTTGTAGCTGGTCGTCCTGCTCGAGGCTATGCCCTTGCTGAGCAAGAACTGGCGCAGCTCGTCACCCATGAAGGAGGACCCCCTGTCGCTATGGATTTACGCGGGGCAACCGAACAGTGTGAATATGGTGCCAAGGGTTTTAATGACTGTGGCCGCTGTCATGTCGGGGCAGGGGATGGAGAAGGGGAAACGAGAGTACTCGTCCACCACGTTCAGGAAGTATGTGTTGCGGTCGGTGGAGGGGAGGGGCCCTTTGAAATCCAAACTGAGGCGTTCAAAGGGGCAGGAAGCCTTGATCAGGTGCGCTCTATCCGGCCTGAAAAAAGTGCGGTTTGCACTCTGCGCAGATGTGGCAGTTCCTGGTGACTGTACGGGCCTCCTCCACAGAGTAGGGGAGGTTGCGGGACTTTACGAAATGGTAGAATCGAGTGACCCCCGGGTGGCAGAGGTCCTCGTGGAGGGCTTGGAGGCGGTCTATTTGTGCGTTGGCACATGTGCCGCGGGATAGGGCATCGGACGGCTCGTTCAGCTTTCCGGGACGATACAAGATCTCATAGTTGAAGGTGGAGAGCTCAATCCTCCACCTTAGGATCTTGTCATTCTTAATTTTGCCCCGCTGTGCATTATCGAACATGAAGGCTACCGACCGTTGGTCGGCGAGGAGAGTGAATCTCCTGCCGGCCAGGTAATGCCTCCAGTGTCGCACAGCTTCCACTATGGCTTGGGCTTCCTTTTCCACTGAGGAGGGCGGATTTCTGAGGCGTGGAGGGTCCGGGAGAAAAAGGCCACGGGTCTGCCCGCTTGGTTAAGGGTGGCCGCCAGAGCTACGTCGGATGCGTCGCTCTTGACCTGGAAGGGGAGGGACTCGTCGATGGTGCACATTGTGGCCTTTGCGATATCCGCTTTGATGCGGCTGAAGGCCTGGCGAGCCTCTGTCGACAGGGGGAAGGTAGTGGACTGTATTAGCGGGCGGGCCTTGTCTGCGTACTGGGGGACCCACTGGGCGTAATATGAAAAGAAACCCAGGCAACGTTTCAGGGCTTTGGAGCAGTGGGGGAGGGGGAATTCCATAAGGGGGCGCATGCGTTCGGGGCCAGGGCCTATTACTCCATTGCGCACTACGTATCCCAGGATGGCCAAACGGTTTGTGCTAAAAACGCATTTTTCCTCGTTATATGTGAGGTTCAGGGCATTAGCGGTCTGGAGGAACTTTTGGAGGTTGGCGTCATGGTCCTGCTGATTGTGGCCGCAGATGGTTACGTTGTCGAGATACGGGAACGTGGCCTGCAACCCGTGCTGGTCAACCATTCGGTCCATCTCCTGTTGGAAGACCGAGATCCCATTTGTGACGCCAAATGGGACCCTTAGGAAGTGGTATAGACGCCCGTCTGCCTCGAAGGCGGTGTACTTGCGGTCACCTGGGCAGATGGGGAGCTGGTGGTAAGCGGACTTGAGGTCCACGGTGGAAAAGACCTTATACTGGGCAATCCGATTGACCATGAATTAGTGTCACGGGGTCTTCTTCGGACCCCGTGGAGCCGTCGATGCTGGGGTCCTTTGTTGTCAACCAAGATGGTGGTGTCCATGAATCGCACGCGGCCGGGGGTGGACAAAATGGCCGCCCCCATGGATCGCACGTGGTCGGGGGTGGACAAAATGGCCACCCCCATGAATCGCACGTGGCAGGGGGGTCACAAGATGGCAGCGCCCATCCTCCCCTCGTGGTGCCCGGGACCCAAAATGACGGCGGCCGCGGGTCACACATGGGGCGCTGGGGGGCTTGGCCGGTGTTTGGGATGTGCTGGGCTCGTTCTTCTCCGGGAATTGCTGCGACCGCCCGGGACCGGCATACTGCCGCATAATGGCCCTTTTTGCCGCAGCTTTTAAAAATAGCTGCGCGGGCCGGGCAGCGCTGCCGGGGGTGTTTCGCTTGTCCGCAGAAATAGCAGCGGGCCCCCCCGGGATGATCTGGCGCTTTAACCGCGCAAGCCTTCGAGGGGGGGGGGGTTGTCGCGACGGGGTCCACGGAGCCCAAGGGGCTGCCGCGTGGTCGGGGCCGTAGGTGCGTGCGTTTTGCGAGGCCACATCAAGGGAGGCTACAAGGGCCCGTGCCTCTGAGAGTCCTAGCGACTCTCTTTCCAAAAGTCTTTGGCGGATTTGGGGAGAGTTCATACCTGCCACAAATGCATCACGAATTAGCAGGTCAGTGTGTTCGATCGCGTTCACCGGCGGGCAGCTGCAGCCTCATCCCAAAATTAGCAGCGCGGCATAGAATTCCTCTAGCGATTCTCCGGGACTTTGCCGTCTCGTCGCGAGTTGGTGGCGCGCGTAGACCTGGTTAACGGGCCGAACGTAGGTGCCCTTCAGCAATGCGAGTGCCGTCGGGAAATCCTCTGCGTCTTCTATGAGAGGGTAAATTTCCGGGATTACCCTCGAATGCAGGACCTGCATTTTCTGGTCTTCTGTGCTCCGGCAGGGGGCCGTTCAGAAGTAGCCTTCAAAGCATGCTTGCCAGTGTTTGAATACTGCTGCCGAGTTCGCTGCGTGGGGGCTGATCCGCAGGCATTTCGGGGCGATCCAGAGCTCCATAGTCTTTTAAGCTCGCTTAATAAATTGTAGCGCACAATGACTTACGAGAGATGAGAAGTGATGAAGTCGATCCAGGCTTTATTAAGCGATGCTTGTCCCCAGCAGTTCAGCAACAGAATGGAGCTGCTGGGAGAAGCTCGGGTTCTTATACTCCGCCTTCAGGGCGGAGCCAGAAGTCGGCAGATCCAACCAGAACCTGGGATCTGTCAGCCAATAGCATCTCGGCTTCACAGGTCCCACATGACCCCTAATACATACCACCACAAAGGAATAATATACTAGCGAAAAACAAATTGTGGCATATTCTCAACATATTTCACAATACTGGGCAAATCCACTTTAATAACGATGATTAGTGCATTGCAGATTACAACAATCAATCATTTGTACCTTGCTAGTGTACCACTGTATTAACAATGCTGTCAGATAGAAGACCTAACTCACGCACCTTAATCAAGTTCATTTGTGTTAGACTGATACAAGCAAAAAGTGAAATTTGAATTGCAGTCAACTGTGATTTGAAATAGTCAAAATTCAACTTTCAATTAATTCTAGTCGACTTATATTGCTTTCTTCCCTTACAGTATAATGGTAAATTAACATTTAAATAACGATAAATTCAAATGTGGATTCTAGTTGTGCTTGGTTAATGCTACATCAGGATACATGAAGTGAATTACTGATTGAACATTGCTCCACTGCTGAGGTATAAAGGGTGACATTGCCAAAGAGCAGTTCTTTTTAGTGACTTTGGTAGATCTTTAGTTACGTGCTTTGCATATTATTCAACGTTTCACATTTTTGTAAAGGACTAAATCAAAATTTACAGGAAGCACTAATAGCCTTTCAGACATTATTGAAAATTTCTGAGAACTGAATGAAGTAACTTAGGCAATGGACTTCAATACTGGCACTCAGGCAGATAACTAACTTTTATGGTTGGACTCCAACAGCTAACCCTTTGGGGTAATTTCAGTAATAGTGTGTGGTAATCACCGCTGTTGTATATATTAGGAGATGTGTGGTAAGGCCCTGTACTACAGATACGGGGGTAGCCCCTGCCTGCTGGCTCTGCCCAGTAGATGGAGTATAAATATGTGTGCTCCCTATGCAGCAGTCATTTCACCAGCTGCTGTAGGTAGCCACACATCTTAGAGTAATAAAGCCTCGGTTGTATTCAACTCTTGTCTCTGTGCAATTGTTCGTGCATCAATTTATTACTCTAAGATTTTCAGAAGATGGACCTCCGCATCAAGCCGGATCGCTTGCAGCTGGATCCGCAATCAAGCGACACCAAAAAGGACTTTCAACGCTGGCTAGCTTGTTTCGAAGATTATATCAGGTCTGCACCAGACCCAATCCCGGAAGCTCAGAAGACCCAGATACTCTACTCGCGGCTGAGCTCCAACGTCTTTCCTCTTATCCAGGACGCGCCGAACTACGACGAAGCCATGGCGCTACTGAAAGAGAGTTACGCCCAGCAGACTAACATGCTCTTCACCAGACACGTACTCTCTACTCGCAGTCAGCTCCCTGGTGAGTCCGTAGAAGATTTCTGGCGTGCTTTAATTCCTCTGGTCAGAGACTGTGACTGTGAGGCTGTCATGGCCACGGAACATTTGAACCTCCTCATGCGGGACGCCTTCGTTACGGGGATAGGGTCAGACCTCATCGCCAGCGACTTTTAGAGAGGGCCATGCTCGACCTCGCAGAAACAAAAAAACTGGGGCTGTCGATGACGGTGGCATTGCGCAATATACCGGCCTAGACCCCAAGCCACGCGGCCCACCACTACTACACATCGTGGACTCTGCAGACGGCTGCCCCACCGGGGCCTCACCCAGTCAATAAGCCTGTGCCACGCTCCAGCCAGCCAACCCCGGGGGCCCCCGATGTTACTTCTGCGGGCAACAGAAACCCCCCCGCCAACGCTGCCCGGCCCGCATCACTCTCTGCAAGGCCTGCGGCAAGAAGGGGCACTTCGCTGCAGTGTACCAGGCCCACTCAGTCGCTGCTATTTCCCCGACCCCCCTCGCATACGGACAATGGCCGCCGCCATCTTCAACTCCCCCGACCACGCGCGGCCAGTGGGCGCCACCATCTTCTCCCCCCAGACCACGCGCAGCCAGTGGGTGCCGCCATCTTCTCCCCCTCAGACCACATGCGGCCATTGGGCGCCGCCATCTTCCCTTCTCGGACCACATGTGGCCCATGGGCGCAGCCATCTTTTTCAACCTCCGCCACGTGCGGCCCGTGGGCGCTGCCAACTTGTCTACCCCAAGATCATCAGGCGCCGCCATCTTGCCTTCCCCACGGCACATGGGCACCACTATTGTTCCAGGACCCGTGCCCCCTGGGCACCCCATCGTTCGACACCAGCGACGACCAGCCATGGCTTGCCTCAGTCACGATCGACCAGTCTCGCCCACACAATCTAGCCACCGCCTCGACAAGCGTGAAGATCGATGGGCACGAGACCTCTTGCCTGCTGGACTCTGGGAGCACCGAAAGCTTCATCCATCCAGATACGGTAAGGCGTCAATCAAAGAATCTCCCTAGCCTCTGGATCCCACTCCGTGGCAATCCGGGGGTACTATAGTCACACTCACGGTCCAGGGCATAGAATTCAGCGGCTTCCACCTCTACGTCCTCCCCAACTTCTGCGCTGTCCTGCTACTCGGCCTGGACGTCCAGTGTAACCTCCAGAGCCTAACCTTGAAATTCGGCGGGCCCCAACCACCCCTTACTGTGTGAGGCCTCGCGACCCTAAAGGTCGACCACCTTCCCTATTCGCAAACCTAACCCCGGATTGCAAACCCGTCGCCACTAGGAGCAGACGGTACAGCACCCAGGACAGGACATTCATCAGGTCCGAAGTCCAGCGGGTGCTTCAGGAAGGCATCATCGAGGCCAGCAACAGCCCCTGGGGAGGACAAGTGGTAGTGGTGAAAACTGGGGCGAAACACAGAATGGTCATGGACTACAGCCAGACCATCAATAGGTACATGCAGCTCAACGCGTACTCCCTCCCACGCATATCTGATATGGTCAATCAGATTGCGCAGTCTCAACTGTAGACCTCAAATCTGCCTACCACCAGCTCCCCATCCGGAAGGCGGACCACCCATACTCTGCCTTAGAGGCAGATGGCCGCCTCTACCATTTTCTCAGGGTTCCCTTCGGCGTCACCAATGGGGTCTCGGTCTTCCAAAGGGAGATGGATCGAATGGTCGACCGGTACGGGTTGCGGGCCACCTACCCGAACCTAGGCAATGTCACCATCTGTGGCCACGATCAGCAGGACCACGATGCCAACCTTGCCAAATTTCTCCACACCGCCACTCTCCTAAACCTCACCTATAACAAGGAAAAGTGCGTATTCAGCACAAACCGCTTAGCCATCCTCGGCTATGTGGTGCAGAACGGAGTTCTGGGGCCCGATCCCGACCGCATGTGCCCCCTCATGGAGCTCCCCCTTCCCCACTGCCCCAAGGCCCTCAAACGCTGCTTGGGGATCTTTTCATACTACGCCCAGTGGGTCCCAAACTATGTGGACAAGGCCCGCCCACTCAGCCAGCCCACCCTTTTTCCCCTGACGGCCGAGGCTCAACATGCCTGAGTGAGACACATCCAGAGTGGGAATTTGGAACTTGGTAATTTGGTGCAGTGAGGTAATTCGGTGCAGAGTGGGAGAAGGTGCGTTGTCCCTCCTGTTTTGTTCTCTCTCTTTCTTCTGGCCTGTAACTTTTAATCAGCAGGGAGAGAACCTGAGAGTATCTGAGACCCTCAGAAGGTAAGTAAGTAATTTTTACTCATTTTTACTTTTATTACCTTTTCAAAAAGTGTGTGTGTGTGTGGGGGGGGGGGGGGGGGGGACCTGAAGTGACATCACAGAAAAGCTGTGACCTGATTGGCTGGTTGGGAATCTACACTAAATTTAAAAAAATTAAGCATTGGTAACTAATTAAACATAATTACTTAATTATAATTTAGAGGGTTCTAAGCCAGAGATCGGAGATTACTGTATTTAGCTTTCACATTTATAGTAGAAATCTAGTGCTGGGAAACATATAGTAAACAGTAACTTTTAAAAAAACTTTTAATTTACTAATTAATTGATGCAATGTCAATTAGAGGGGTGCAGTGCTCTGACTGTGAGATGTGGCAGGTCAGGGAGGCTTCCTGCGTCCCGGATGGCTTCATCTGCAGAAAGTGCACCCAACTGGAGCTCCTCACACACCGCATGTTTCGGTTGGAGCGGCAGTTGGTGCACTTAGGAGTATGCAGGTGGCGGAAAGCGTCATAGATAGCAGTTATATAAATGTGGTCACACCCAAGGTACAGGCAGACCACCAGAAAGGGCAGGCAGTCAATGCAGGAATCCCCTGTGGTTGTCCCCCTCTCGAACAGGTACACCCCTTTGGATACTGTCGTGGGGGGGGGGGGATAGCCTATCAGGAGAAAACAGCAGCAGCCAGGGCAGTGGCACCATGGCTGGCTCTGATGTTCAGAAGGGAGGGTCAAAGCGCAGAAGAACAATAGTCATCGGGGACTCTATAGTCAGGGGCACAGATAGGCGCTTCTGTGGACGTGAAAGAGACTCCAGGATGGTATGTTGCCTCCCTGGTGCCAGGGTCCAGGATGTCTCCGAACGGGTAGAGGGCATCCTGAAGGGGAAGGGCAAACAGGCAGAGGTTGTTGTACATATTGGTACTAACGACATCGGCAGGAAGGGGCATGAGGTTCTGCAGCAGGAGTTCAGGGAGCTAGGCAGAAAGTTAAAAGACAGGACCTCTTGCGTTGTAGTCTCAGGATTACTCCCTGTGCCACGTGCCAGTGAGGCTAGAAATAGGAAGATAGAGCAGCTAAACACATGGCTAAACAGCTGGTGTAGGAGGGAGGGTTTCCGTTATCTGGACCACTGGGAGCTCTTCCGGGGCAGGTGTGACCTATATAAGAAGGACGGGTTGCATCTAAACTGGAGAAGCATAAATATCCTGGCCGCGAGGTTTGCTAGTGTCACACGGGAGGGTTTAAACTAGTATAGCAGCGGGGTGGGCACGGGAGTAATAGGTCAGAAGGTGAGAACTTTGAGGGAGAACTAGGGAATAGGGCCAGTATGGCTCTGAGGCAGAGCAGACAGGGAGAAGTTGCTGAACACAGCGGGTCTGGTGGCCTGAAGTGCATATGTTTTTTCTGCAAGACGTATTACGGGTAAGGCAGATGAACTTAGAGCTTGGATTAGTACTTGGAACTATGATGTTGTTGCCATTACAGAGACCTGGTTGAGGGAAGGGCAGGATTGGCAGCTAAACGTTCCAGGATTTAGATGCTTCAGGCGGGATAGAGGGGGATGTAAAAGAGGTGAGGAGTTGCGCTACTGGTTAGGGAGAATATCATAGCTGTACTATTGGAGGACACCTCAGAGGGCAGTGAGGCTATATGGGTAGAGATCAGGAATAAAAAGGGTGCAGTCACAATGTTGGGGGTTTACTACGGGCCTCCCAACAGCCAGCGGGAGATAGAGGAGCAGATAGGTAGACAGATTGTGGAAAAGAGTAAAAAAAACAGGGTTGTTGTGATGGGAGACGTCAACTTCCCCAATATTGATTGGGACTCACTGAGTGCCAGGGGCTTAGGCGGGGCAAAGTTTGTGAGGAGCATCCAGGAGGGCTTCTTAAAACAATATGTAGACAGTCCATCTAGGGAAGGGGCTGTAATGGACCAGGTATTGGGGAATGAGCCCGGCCAGGTGGCAGAAGTTTCAGTAGGGGAGCATTTCGGGAACAGTGACCACAATTCAGTAAGTTTTAAAGTGCTGGTGGACAAGGATAAGAGTGGTCCTAGGGTGAATGTGCTAAATTGGGGGAAGGCTAATTATAACAATATTAGGCGGGAACTGAAGAACATAGATTGGGGGCGGATGTTTGAGGGCAAATCAACATCTGACATGTGGGAGGCTTTCAAGTGTCAGTTGAAAGGAATTCAGGACCGGCATGTTCCTGTGAGGAAGAAGGATAAATACGGCAATTTTCGGGAACCTTGGATAACGAGAGATATTGTAGGCCTCGTCAAAAAGAAAAAGGAGGCATTTGTCAGGGCTAAAAGGCTGGGAACAGACGAAGCCTGCGTGGAATATAAGGAAAGTAGGAAGGAACTTAAGCAAGGAGTCAGGAGGGCTAGAAGGGGTCACGAAAAGACATTGGCAAATAGGGTTAAGGAAAATCCCAAGGCTTTTTACACGTACATAAAAAGCAAGAGGGTAGCCAGGGAAAGGGTTGGCCCACTGAAGAATAGGCATGGGAATCTATGTGTGGAGCCAGAGGAAATGGGCGAGGTACTAAATGAATACTTTGCATCAGTATTCACCAAAGAGAAGAAATTGGTAGATGTTGAGTCTGGAGAAGGGTGTGTAGATAGCCTGGGTCACAGTGAGATCCAAAAAGACGAGGTGTTGGGCGTCTTAAAAAATATTAAGGTAGATAAGTCCCCAGGGCCTGATGGGATCTACCCCAGAATACTGAAGGAGGCTGGAGAGGAAATTGCTGAGGCCTTGACAGAAATCTTTGGATCCTCACTGTCTTCAGGTGATGTCCCGGAGGACTGGAGAATAGCAATGTTGTTCCTCTGTTTAAGAAGGGTAGCAAGGATAATCCAGGGAACTACAGGCCGGTGAGCCTTACGTCAGTGGTTGCGAAATTACTGGAGAGAATTCTTCGAGACAGGATCGACTCCCATTTGGAAGCAAATGGGTGTATCAGTGAGAGGCAGCATGGTTTTGTGAAGGGGAGGTCGTGTCTCACTAACTTGATAGAGTTTTTCGAAGAGGTCACAAAGATGATTGATGCAGGTAGGGCAGTGAATGTTGTCTATATGGACTTCAGTAAGGCCTTTGACAAGGTCCATCATGGTAGACTAGTGGAAAAGGTGAAGTCACATGGGATCAGGGGTGAGCTGGCAAGATGGATACAGAACTGGCTAGGTCATAGAAGGCAGAGAGTAGCAATGGAAGGATGCTTTTCTAATTGGAGGGCTGTGACTAGTGGTGTTCCGCAGGGATCAGTGCTGGGACCTTTGCTCTTTGTAGTATATATAAATGATTTGGAGGAAAATGTAACTGGTCTGATTAGTAAGTTTGCAGACGACACAAAGGTTGGTGGAATTGCGGATGGCGATGAAGACTGTCAGAGGATACAGCAGGATATAGATTGTTTGGAGACTTGGGAGGAGAGATGGCAGGTGGAGTTTAATCCGGACAAATGTGAGGTAATGCATTTTGGAAGGTCTAATGCAGGTAGGGAATATACAGTGAATGGTAGAACCCTCAAGAGTATTGAAGTCAGAAAGATCTAGGTGTACAGGTCCACAGGTCACTGAAAGGGGCAACACAGGTGGAGAACGTAGTCAAGAAGGCATACGGCATGCTTGCCTTCATTGGCAGGGGCATTGAGTATAAGAATTGGCAAGTCATTTTGCAGCTGTATAGAACCTTAGTTAGGCCACACTTGGAGTATAGTGTTCAATTCTGGTCGCCACACGACCAGAAGGATGTGGAGGCTTTAGAGAGGGTGCAGAAGAGATTTACCAGAATGTTGCCTGGTATGGAGGGCATTAGCTATGAGGAGCAGTTGAATAAACTCGGTTTGTTCTCACTGGAACGATGGAGGTTGAGGGGCGACCTGATAGAGATCTACAAAAGTATGAGGGGCATAGACAGAGTGGATAGTCAGAGGCTTTTCCCCAGGGTAGAGGGGTCAATTACTAGGGGGCATAGGTTTAAGGTGCGAGGGGCAAGGTTTAGAGTAGATGTACGAGGCAAGTTTTTTACACAGAGGGTAGTGGGTGCCTGGAACTCGCTACCGGAGGAGGTGGTGGAAGCAGGGACGATAGTGACATTTAAGGGGCATCTTTACAAATACATGAATAGAATGGGAATAGAGGGATACAGACCCAGGAAGTGCAGAAGATTGTAGTTTAATCGGGCAGCATGGTCGGCACGGGCTTGGAGGGCCGAAGGGCCTGTTCCTGTGTTGTACTTTTCTTTGTTCTTGCCTTCAACCGTATTAGAGCCGCTATCGCCAAGGCCGCGATGCACGCAGTAGACGAGACGCTGCCCTTTCAAGTGGAGAGCGACGCATCAGACGTCGCCCTAGCCGCCACGCTCAATCAGGCAGGCAGGCCCGTGGCATTCTTTTCCCGCACCCTTCATGCCTCCGAAATTCGGCACTCCTCCGTCGAAAAAGAGGCCCAAGCCATTGCTGAAGCTGTGCAGCATTGGAGGCATTACCTGGCCGGCAGGAGATTCAAAATGATAAAATCTTGAGGTGGAGGATCAAGCTCTCCACCTACAACTACGAGATTTTGTATCGCCCTGGCAAGCTCAACGAGCCGCCAGATGCGCTATCCCTAGGTACATGTGCCAGCGCACAAGTGGCCCGACTCCGGACCCTGCACGATAACCTTTGTCACCCGGGAGTCACACGGTTGTACCATTTCATAAAGGCCCGCAATCTGCCCTACTCCGTTGAGGAAGTCAGGGCAATCACCAGGGACTGCCAGGTCTGTGCGGAGTGCAAACAGCACTTCTACCAGCCGGACCGCATGTGCCAAAAGGCCTCCCGCCCCTTTGAATGCCTCAGCGTGGGTTTCAAAGTGCCCCTCCCCTCCACCGACTGTAACACGTATTTCCTCAGTTTGGTCGACGAATACTCCAGATTCCCCTTCGCCATCCCATGCCCCGATATAACGTCTGCCATCGTCATCAGAGCCCTCAACACAATCTTCGCGCTGTTCGGCTACCACGCCTACATCCACAGTGACAGGGGATCCTCATTCATGAGTGATGAGCTGCATCAGTTCCTGCTCAGCAGGGGTATTGCCTCCAGCAGGATGATCAGCTATAACCCCCCGGGGAAACGGGCAGGTGGAGAGGGAGAACGGAACGGTCTGGAAAGCCGTCCAACTGGCCCTACGGTCCAGGAAGCTTGCAGCCTCCCGCTGGCAGGAGGTCCTCCCCAATGCACTGCACTCCATTCGGTCGCTGCTATGCACCGCCACTAACGACACACCCCATGAACGTCTCTTTGCCTTCCCCAGGAAGTCCACATCCGGGGTGTCGCTCCCGACTTGGCTCGCAGCTCCAGGACCCGTACTGCTCCGTAGGCATGTCTGACTCCACAAGGCGGACCCGTTGGTTGAAAGGGTGCAGTTACTCCACGCTAACCCCCAGTCTGCTTATGTAGCGTACCCCGACGGCCGCCAGGAGACTGTCTCCCTCAGGGACCTGGCACCAGCAGGTTCCACACACACACACCCCTCTGGCCTGGCTCCACGACCCCCCTCCTCCGGCGCACCCAGCAGCAACCCCCCCAGGACCATCCGTCCTCCCCCTGCCCACGCCCGAGGATGAAGAGGATTTTGGCACGCTCCCGGAGTCATCGAGGACCAGACCAACACCGGAATCGCCGTCACCACTGCGTTGCTCCCAACGCCACATCAAGGCCCCGGACCGGCTAAATCTATAATTGGTTCGGGACTATCTAACCACCTTGTACTGGAGTTCAGAAAGAAATATTTCTTTTCACTTCTGTATATTAAACTTGCTCTGTATATAGTTCTCCACCACCACCACCGGACTCAATTTTAACAGGGGGTGAATGTGGTAATCACCACTGTTGTATATATTAGGCCCTGTACTACAGGTACGGGGGTAGTCCCTACCTGCTGGCACCGCCCAGTAGGCGGAGTATAAATATGTGTGCTCCCAATACAGCAGCCATTTCGCCAGCTGCTGTAGGAGGCCACACATTTTAGAGTAATAAAGCCTCGGTTGTATTCAACTCTCGTCTGTGCAATTGATCGTGCATCATAGTGTAAAGTGGGTGATTATCGGATCAGTTGTCTCTTATACATCTCTCTTGATTGAAGTAATTGGAAGTGAAAATAGGGAGAACATAGAACATAGAACATTACAGCGCAGTACAGGCCCTTCGGCCCTCGATGTTGCGCCAACCTGTGAAACCACTCTAAAGCCCATCTACACTATTCCCTTATTGTCCATATGTCTATCCAATGACCATTTGAATGCCCTTAGTGTTGGTGAGGCCACTACTGTTGCAGGCAGGGCATTCCACACCCTTACTGCTCTCAGAGTAAAGAACCTACCTCTGACATCTGTCCTATATCTATCTCCCCTTAATTTAAAGGTATGTCCCCTCGTGCTAGACATCACCATCCGAGGAAAGAGGCTCTCACTGTCCACCCTATCCAATCCTCTGATCACCCTGGATGCCTCAATTAAGTCACCTCTTAACCTTCTGTATGGAACAGTTGTTTGATCTGATATCACCTATTTTATATTGTCATCTAGAGTCAAAACAACCCCCACTGAGTTTGGTCTGGCAAAGAGGACTAATTTTCCCAGAGAGCCAACAATTGGATGTGAATGATCGAGAATAATTTCTGGCATCAATGGTCCAGGTCTTCTGATCAGCAGAAATGCTGGGGGCACTCACGCACATAAAGTTTTCTATGGCACAATATATGGAACATTTTCAGCCAGGAGTCTGATCCTGGCTGTAGCAGAAATAGGCCAACACTGCTGCCCCGGGGCAAGACCCTCGAGCATAGAAGACAGATAAAGAGAGGACTTGGCGCCTTTTTTTGTGACAGTAGCTATCATAAGTTTTCAAAGGTCTCAAGCCTTCCAGTGACTGGATGAGTGAGTGAGTGAGTGGGTGGATGGGTGAGTGAATGTGGGTGAGTGAGCGAGTGGGTGGGTGGGTGAGTGAATGTGGGTGAGTGAGTGGGTGGATGAGCAGGGTCTTGGTGAGTGACTCAGTGAGTGAGTGGATAGATGGGTGGGTGAATGCGGGTGAGTGAGTGAGTGAGTGAGTGGGTGAGTGAGTGAATGTGGGTGAGGGAGTGGGTGGGTGAGTGAGTGGGTGGGTGAATGTGGGTGAGTGAGTGGGTGGGTGAGCAGGGTCTTGGTGAGTGACTGAGTGAGTGGGTGGGTGGGTGAATGCGGGTGAGTGAGTGAGTGAGTGAGTGGGTGAGTGAGTGAATGTGGGTGAGGGAGTGGGTGGGTGAGTGAGTGAGTGGGTGGGTGAATGTGGGTGAGTGAGTGGGTGGGTGAGCAGGGTCTTGGTGAGTGAGTGAGTGGCTGGGTGAATGCGGGTGAGAGAGTGGGTGGGTGGGTGAGTGAGTGAATGTGGGTGAGTGAGTAGGTGGGTGAGCAGTGTCTTGGTGAGTGAGTGAGTGGATGGGTGGGTAAATGTGGGTGAGTGAGTGAATGTGGGTGAGTGAGTGGGTGGGTGAGCAGGTCTTGGTGAGTGAATGTGTGAGTGAGTGAGTGAGTGAGTGGGCGGGTGGGTATGGGTGAGTGAATGGATGTTGTGAGTGACTGGGTGGGTGAGTGAGTGGGTGGGTGAATGGGGTCATGGTGAGTGAGTGAAGTGAGTGCGTGTGGGTGAATGTGTATGGGTATGAGTGCGTGAGTGGTTGGCTGAGTGTCTGGGTGATTGTGGGGGAGTGAATGGATGTTGTGAGTGAGTGAGTGGGTAGGTGGGTAAGTGAGTTGGTTGATGAGTGGGGTGAGTGTGTATGGGTGGGTGGATGATTGGGTGGGTATGGGTGCGTGAGTGGGTGTTGTGAATGAGTGGGGTCTGTGTGAGTGAGTGAGGTGAATGCGTGTGGGTGAATGCGTGTGTGTGTGGGTGTGAGTAGGTGGGTGGGTGTGGATGAGGGAGTGGATGTTGTTGTGAGCGTGGGGTGAGTGCATGTGGGTGTGGGTGAGTGAGTGGATATTGTGAGTGAGTGAGTGAGGTTTTGGCGAGTGAGGAAGGTAAGTGCGTATGGGTGAAATCGTGTAGATGATTGAGTGAATGTTGTGGTGAGTAAGTGGGAAGTGGGGTGAGTGAGTGGGTGAGCAGGGATTGGATGACTGAGTGGGGTGAGTGAGTGGGTAGGTGGGTGAGTGAGTGGGGTGAGCAGGGAGTGGATGAGTGAGTGGGGTGAGTGAGTGGGTAGGTTGGTGAGTGAATGGGTGAGCAGGGTGTGGATGAGTGAGTGGGGTTAGTGAGTAGGTAAGTGGGTGAGTGAGTGGGTGAGGAGGGTGTGGATGAGTGAGTGGGGTGAGTGAGTAGGTGGGTGAGTGATAGTCCGTTTGGTGGGGTTAGTCATGTCAGGTTGGTTTTGGTGCTCTTTCAGTTACATTGGATAATCGCTGAGTTACACGGAGATGAAGCTGTGTACCAGTTATATTCTTTGTTGTAACTGCAAAGAAAAGAATGAGAGGTGGCACAAGTTAAGTTTGTATAACATCGTGCAAGAGGTTTATTTACAAGATGCTGCTCAAACAGGGTACAATGGTGAACTCCACAAAATATCACAAAACGCTCCAATGACATCATTGTGTAACATGTGACATCACACCGACCAATGGTGTTACTCTGATACAAAACAGAAACATTCCCAAGGTAAATATTCAGGTACGTTCCACAAATCTAGCCAAAGTCGACGAGCCTGAGCTCAGTTGTTCAAGACATTCATGAAGACCCATGGGCAGTTCGAATTGGACAATAGGAAATTTAAACTTGTCGGGCAATTACAGTGCATGTGTGCGTGTCAAGATTCCACAGGGTACCATCGCACAACACAGTCACAAGACCAGGTTTCACTGCTCTGTGCATTGGAGGATTCAGGCTAATATGTTTCATTAAAGGACTTTTCTTTCCAATCCATATACTTCATTGTAATCACTATTTGGCTTTTGAGATTTAGTGTCATTAAGCACATTATATTTTTCATGACCCCCAATTTCCATCTGGAATCATAAAACCCGCCTTTCCTCCTGTGCTATGATCTTCGTATGAGCCTTTTGCCTGATTGCAAGTGCTATAAAGACCCCTCTAGATTTGTCCATTACCCGGGCCAGAATTTATGGCCCCTCCCATTCCACAGGATATTTCAGTCCCAGCAAAATAAATGGCAATTTAACTGGTCCATGGCATTCCACAGGGGAGCTTTTTCTCTTCAGCTTTTTGATAGCCATCTCATATCAGCCCCATCCACAAATGACCCATGTTCCTCATCAGATGACAAAAATGCTATTGGACAACAGGGTCTATATATTGGTCTGCACTGTCCTGTACTGGAATAAATTGCTCCGAGGACCACCTACGATTGGACCTTGAGCTGTATTTTCCAACTGGAATTCTCAAGCAGCTTGCCAGAAAGAATTTTAATTTTGGGCATTACTGGTAAAGACCCTCTAGTATGCGAAGGAAGATGGGGGTGGTTGGTGGGGGATGAATAAGTCATCGGGGAGAGCTGAACAATTAGAGGGAGAGTGCTAATTGAGCAGGGACCAAACAGGAATGGGAAAATGTCCTTGGAGCTTTGGTATTGCCTGGAAGAGCATTCCTGCTCCTCTCAGCTCTACCTTCAGTGAAGAATCTTTTAGAAAACACATCTTTAGCTGGTGGCCTGAAGTAGTCAGTTCTGAATTGTTAAGTTAAACTGAATGCTGTAGACTATGGCTGGAATTCTCTGGCCATTGGGTTTCTCTTTTCCAGCTGGCAACGCACCCCCACCCATGGGTTTCCCGGAGGTGTGGGGTGGCTTCAATGGGAAATCCCATTGTTGAGCGACGGGAAACGAGAATGCCACAGCTAGCGAACGGCATGTCACTGAGAAACCTGCAGCTGGGGGACCAGAGAATCTTGTCCACTAAATGGCAGGTTGGACCCAATACTGGGATTCCCACCCCCATTCACGTTTTTGCCAATTTTCACTGGTGCGGGATAAAGATGCAGGACGTCAGCCCAAAGGCATCCTTCTCAGCTCTATTGCAGGGCTGGCATTATGGCGTTATGGCCTAGCCATCCAGCTGCCTCCATTGCAATCACTCCAGGGGTGGTGGGTCATCTCACCCCCCCCCCCCCCTCTCCAACACAAAAATATGGTGGGAAGGGGACCTCTTAATGAGACCATCACTGTGTCAGGAAGTTTCCTGGCTCAACCTTCCCACCTGTAGCATATTTTGTATATCAGATCCCTGCAGAGATAATACTAGTTTATGTGTGTAAGGGCTTTATTTACAGCACTTTAAAATATCTCTGCAGTCACAAAATGTCAGCTTCTGCTTTGTCTTCTGGGTCTTTCTACCTTTTGTTTACTTTCTTCTGAATCCACCCAAATGTTTAACAAATCAAGCACAGTGAGCATAGATCATTTACCATACTCACATAATCAAACACAGAACAATGAACCACAACACCTTTTCCCCCTTGTAAAGCGAGAGACCTATTTAAAATTAAATCATCCTAAAAACAAACATAAGCACATTGAATAATTTCTTAGAGCTCAGCTTGTCTTTTTTCTCATGGTACACAAATAGTGTTTGAGTTGAAAAGGTCTCTGATGATGACACTGAGATCTATGAATTTGAGGTTATGGTTCTGCATGATCAGCTTGGTTGGATGAACCTCTGAGATACTCAACCTCAAAGTTATACTTATGAAGATACAGAGGTTAATAACCAGATCCTGATGTATCGAATAATGTAGTAAGTGCTTGGTTAATGGCCTGACAAATGGACTTTCTACAGTAAAGGTGCATTTTCCAATGTTCAAAAGTATAGTTGCGGGCTATTGCTTCCCACTCTCAAGCAGAGTACTGGCAATCAGTTTCTGACAACGGGCACTATGCATAAGTAATTGGTCATTTGATTCCTTCAATGTCCTGTGTAAGTACAGCTTCAATCGCATTGCCTGACACATCTGTTGTGACATGCATTTTGCATGTAGTCAGATCTTCACCTTTAATGTATCAAACACTGCTTGCTGTGCGATTGTCTATTTCCACTCTGCATTTTTGTGCAGTAGCTCTGAAAAGGCTCCACAATCTCTATTCACTGGGGAATAAATATATCATAAAAGTTGGCAGTACCGAGGAATTATGCCAATTCTTTCACATTAGATGGGATGGGAAGCACATGAATAGTTTTCATGTTGTTCTATTTAGGCTTCTGTTAATCTCGGGTGCCACAAATGTGCATGTGCTTGTTGACTGCCGAATTGTATTGCACAAATTGAGTAAGCATCATTGATAACCATGGATCGTATTTTGCTTTGTCTCTTCCATGAAAAATTACATTGTCAAGTCAGTTTGGTGAACCCTCAATGCCCGATGAGGCTGAGGAAATGGTCTTCTGTAATGTGACAGTGTTGAACTTTGTCTACAGAGCATTCTGTGGTACTGAAATACACCTTCACCAGTAATAAAAGCTGTAAGATATTGGTTTTACTTTGCGAAAGGTATTTGAATAAAGCTCCCGTATATGACCAGCTTTGTGAAGACTGTGGAGACATGAAATGATGCTGATAGTTCTTGGACGATAGGACGTGGAAACTCAACTGGAATGATAGCCTTGTTGACCACCTCAAGGTAAATGACGAGGCTAGGTTCCCCATTGCCATGCAATGACAAGGTACTATATCCCACAACATGAGTTGATTCTCTCATACTACCATCTGATTCTCATTGTTTTAGCTCGTGTAACACTTTGTACAATTGCAAATAGCAACTGTCTCAAATTTTCTGAAACTGGTGGAATTGATCTGTCAATGTGAGGAAAATGAAAGCACCCCTTAATCTCTCCAAATTAGATACACAAGGAAGGACGCCTTAGTATACAGTATACATAATCAATTGCTTTAATGTATAATCCGGTGGGTCTTCAGATTTGAAGCTCAGTCTATTGAACAGGTATATATAGAATTAGGGTGTTCAAGACTGTTAGGGTTAATGGGGACTAGGAAAATAATACTGAGGTAGAGGGACTCACATGGGAGTAGTATGGTAATGTTTAGTAAAAATTGGCATTAAGATAGCACCTAGTCAGAGCTATTGCCTGTATATATATATATATAGTTTTGTCTTATTAATAAATGGTTCTTGTTCAACCATGCTACCATCTAGATCTCTTCATAAGAAAACATATAACTTTATATCATTGTGTCAGCAGGTGAATGACCCCACATTCCAGAAGAATGAAGACGTAAAGAAACTATAGTCTGACCTGAGAGAAGTGTGCCTCACTTCTCGAATACACAGCTAAAGATTGCCCAAGAAGCTCCATTGCAGATTTCTGGTCGTGGCTACGGAGGAGCAAGTCGCACATTTGGTGGCTCCCGCTCTGGTCAGACTTTTGGACCTTTCCCCCCGACTTTTTTCGGGTTTTAAACTGTAAATTCGAAGGCTGAGGCAATTGGGCACCATTTCCACGTATCGGTGTGTGGAGAAAAGATCAAGAAGTGCACGAAAGGGCAGAAATAAAAAGACAGGCAAGAGCTGTGCTGAAGCTGTAGCAGGAGACAGCATGGCCGAGGACTGGACCCCTGGTGTGTCGGCCCAGCAAAACGGGACTGCCTGGACCCGATTAAAGAATTGATTGATCGACTGGAGCACAAATTGGACGCCAGGATCGGGCAATCCAGAAGGTTGAGAAGGCGCTGGCTGAGCAGGAGGAGCATCAAACTGCGGTGGAGCTGGAGGTGGGGATTTTGAGGGACCAGCAGAAAAGGCTTCTGGAGAAGGTGGAGGACCTAGAGAATAAGTCCTGTCGGCAGAACCTAAGAATTGTCGGGCTCCCGGAGGGGTCTGAGGGAGCTGATGCTGGGGCATACATAGCGGGTATGTTTGAGAAGCTGCTGGGGGAGGGGGCATTCTTCCAACCCTTGGAGGTGGGCAGGGCGTACAGAGCGAGGAGGCCGCGAACGGGGGACCCTCTGAGGGCAATGGTGGTGAGATTCCACAGGTTCCTGGACAAGGAATGTATTCTTCAGTGGGCCAAGCGAACGCGGAGCTCTAAGTGGGACAACAGTACCCTGCGGGTTTACCAGGACCTGAGTGTGGAGGTGGCCATGAAAAGGGCAGGTTTCAACCAAATTAAGTCAATCTTCTTCAAGAAACAGGTGAAGTTTGGACTGCTGTACCCGGCTCGTCTCTGGGTCACATATGAGGACCAGCATCATTATTTTGAGTCACCCGAAGATGTACTGGACTTGCGACAAGAAAAGTACTGGTGGTGGGCTGAGAACTTTTGAACTTTGAGGCAACTTGTTGGCTTATATATATTTTTTTAAACATTTTCTCTTCAGTTTTTGAGTTCTGTTTAAGAAGGGGGTAAAAGTTTTGCGTTTTCAGGTTTTCTTTCTGGTGAATGTTGGCAATGCTGTTTGCTTTGATGTGCACTTTTATGGGATGGAGACGTGCTTGTTTGGGTTTTGGTGTTTTTCTTTCAGTTGGGTGATTGTGTGGTGATCGTTAGATGAGGGAATTTGTTTGTATGAACGGAGGGGAGGGGAGTGAGGGAACAATAGGTGGGAGACTATTCGGCGCCGGGGGCAGGGCCACCAAGCTAGCTGGGTGAGCTAGCTCTTGGAAGTGCAGTGAGGGGTGTGCATATGTTTAGTTTATTGTATGGGTTAGGTTTCAGAGTGGTGTTGCTAGGGGGGGGGAGGGGTTGTAGTTGTTCTGCTGATGAGGAAGGGACTTTGGCTGAGGGACAGAGAGGAGGTCGGTGGCGGAGGCGGATGGGAGGGGGCGGGCTGGAGGAGGCGCGGCGCATGGGCTGGAGGCGGGCCCAAGAAAGCGGATGGCTGATCGGCGGGGGGGGGGGAAACTAGGCTGATTACCTGGAATGTTCGAGGGTTAAATGGGCTGGTTAAGAGGGCACGTGTGTTCGCGCCCCTGAGGGGACTGAAGGCGGATGTGGTAATGTTGCAGGAGATGCACCTTAGAGTAGTGGACCAGGTTAGATTGAGGAAAGGCTGGGTCAGTCAGGTCTTCCACTCGGGGTTGGACACAAAGACTAGAGGGGTTGCAATCTTGATTAATAAGTGGGTGATATTTGAGGTGGGTAGAATAGTTTCGGATGTGGGGGGTTGACATATTATGGTTAGCGGTGAGCTGCAGGGGATGAAGGTAGTGCTGGTTAATGTGTATGCGCCAAATTGGGATGACGTGGGATTCATAAAGAGAATGTTGGGGAAGATACCAGACCTGGACTCACACAAACTGGTCATGGGAGGGGACTTTAATACAGTTATTGATCCAGGCTTGGATCGGTCATGCTCGAAAACGGGCAAGGTGCCAGCAATGGCAAAGGAACTGAAAGGGTTCATGGAGCAGATGGGGGGGGGGGGGGGAGATTTAGGCAACCGAGGGTGAAGGAGTTCTCCTTCTACTCCCACATGCATAAGGTATACTCTCGGATCGATTTCTTTATTTTGGGTAGGACCTTGTTGGGAGGGGTGGTGGGCACGGGTACTCGGCGATCACAATCTCAGGCCATGCTCCACACTGGGTTGAACTGCAGGTTAGTAAAGATAGCAATCAGCGGCAGCAATGGAGGTTAGATGTAAGGTTGTTGGCGGATGAAGCAGTGTGCGAGAGGCTGAAGAAATGCATGCAAAATTACCTGCAGGTAAATTATATGGGGGAGGCTTCGGCAGCGGTGGTCTGGGAAGCACTGAAGGCAGTGGTGAGAGGAGAAGCTGATCTCGATCTGGGCTCACAGGGATAGGACGGACAGTGCAGAGACGGACCGACTGGGAAAAGAGATTCTACAAGTCGGCAGGAGGTACGCGGAGACTCCAGAGATAGGGCTTTTAAGGGAATGGCGGAGACTACAGGCGGAGTTCGGCTTGTTAACCACAGGGAAGGCAGTGGAACAGCTCAGGAAGGCGAGGGGGGGCGGAGCATCGCGTCTCATTTTATGCGGATGACCTGGTCCTGTATGTTTCAGATCCAACTGAGGGGATGGAAGAAATCATGGGAATTTTAGGGGAATTTGGCCTGTTCTCGGGGTATAAGCTTAATATGGGAAAGAGCGAGATGTTTGCGGTCCATGAAAGGGGTATGGGGAGGCGACTGGGGGAGCTGCCGTTTAGATTGGTAGGGGACAGTTTCAGGTACCCAGGTATTCAAGTAACGCGGGATTGGGACAGGCTACATAAATTGAACTTGGCCCGGTTGGTGGATCAGATGAAAGATGATTACCGGAGACGAGATGCACTCCCGTTTTCACTAGCTGGGAGAGTCCAAACGGTGAAAATGGCGGTACTCCCGAGATTCCTGTTTGTATTTCAATGTCTCCCCATCTTTATTCCACGGTCCTTTCTTAAACGAGTCAATAAAGTTATTGTGGGCTTCGTGTGGGGGGCAAGTCCCTGCGAGTGAGGAAGGTAATGCTTGAGTGGAGTCGGGGAGAGGATGGTCTGGTGCTGCCGAACTTTAGCAATTATTACTGGGCGGCTAACATAGCCATGATTAGGAAGTGGGTGCTGGGGGTGGGGGGGGGGGGGGGGGGGGGGGGGCATCAGCATGGGTGCGTATGGAGGCGGCTTCATGCAAGGGCACAAGTCTGGGGGCACTGGTAACTGCGCCTCTGCTGCTCCCGTTGGCATGGTACTCCACCAGCCCCATGGTGGTGGCAGCCCTGAGTGTCTGGGGGCAATGGAGGAGATATGTGGGAGCAATGGGAGCATCGCTCTGGTCCCCAATCTGCGATAATCACCGGTTTGCCCCGGGGAGTATGGATGGGGTGTTCCGAATATGGTGGAGAGCGGGTATTGAGAGGATGGGGGACTTGTTTATAGAGGGGATCTTTCCGAGTATGAGGGCACTGGAGGAGAAGTTTGCATTGGTGGGGGGAAACAAATTTAGATATCTACAGGTGCGGGACTTTCTGTGTAGACAGGTATCAACCTTCCCGCTCCTACCGCTAAGGGGAATTCAGGACAGGGTAGTTTCCAGAGGTTGGGTAGGAGGAGGGAGCGTCTCGGACATTTACAAGGAACTTATGGGATCAGAGGATAGGCAGACCAAGGAGCTGAAGCGAAAGTGGGAGGAGGAGCTGGGGGAAGAAATAGAGGAGAGCCTTTGGGCGGACACGTTGAGTCAACGCGATCGCAACTTAAGTGACTAGCTGGCAAAAAGACTCTTGAAAAAGATTTTTTGCAGAATCACTAAAGTTTAAAAAAGTTCTGTAACCACGTTGGAAACCCACCAAATCCTGCCAATTGCAGGAAGGTAAAAAATTCAGTTGTACTCTTTTTAAAATAAAAAATAAATAAATTTAGAGTACCCAATTATTTTTTTTTCCAATTAAGGGCAATTTAGCGTGGCCAATCCACCTAAGCTGCGCATCTTTGGGCTGTGGGGATGAAACCCACGCAGACATGGGGCAAATGTGCAAACTCCACACGGACAGTGACCCAGGGCCAGGATTTGAACCCGGGTCCTCAGCGCTGCAGTCCCAGTGCTATCCACTGTGCCACATGCCGCCCCTTCAGTTGTACTCTTTTGTGTTGAAAATAGCCATGGATGGTAAATTAACACTGTCAGGCCAGGCGTGAAATTGGGCATTATTGAGAAGATTTTTGAGATCTATGACAGCATCAGCCTTGAATAAGCATACAGAGGTTGGACAGGCGAATATACTATTATATTCAGTAGGCCCAATAGCCTGCAACATAATTGCCTAACATAGAATAAATGAATCTTCTGATAACATTGAAGCAGTCATGAAGTGCTTTGACACGTGCTTTAACTTAAGAAGCAATAAAACTTTGGAATAAGCATTGAACACAAGAATCCAAATGTCTGGGGAACACATTGATTTTTTCATAAATTAGTTCTACAGATCGACTGAAGACTGTGATAATAGTAGCCTTAAGTCAGAGCTCATAAGAGGCTGGATAATAGTGGGAGTGATGATACTTTTATGTATTCCAATCTAAAGAAGGTCAGCAAAGGGCATCCAAATCTTCAAACAATCAGAAGTCCACCAGCAAAACTGATCAATTTTACCTGGCAAAATTAAAAACTGGTACTATAGTGCAACCCCCAAACAGTCCAGCTCATAAAGCAACAAAAGAGCAAGGAGACTCCAGTACAAGAAAAGCAATATCCGAGCAAAACACAAGATGGTGACAGACTATATCAGTGCTGTGGCAGCAAAAGACCTCAAAGGCATGAGCAACATCCAGCAATCACTGTTCTGTGCTTTCACTGAAACCTCCTGGAACACTTTGAAAAGATGTGTAAGTCCAAAACCTTGAGACGTGCAGACGACTTCATGAAATAAATGAACCATACCAAGAAAAGGTTTAACAATGATTGTTGAGAGAAATTAAGGATCCCAAATTCACATTTTGCTGGCATATCTGTAAACGGTGACCTCATGAATTTCAAGTTGGACACAAGAGGTAGTGTGACAGTAATAGGAACCATGGCTATCAGACCTCTGGCTATGGATGTCAGATACACCAATCTATGGTCGCAGAGGAATCAATCTACAGATCATAGACATGGTTGAAGAGTCACTCCAGTATGGCAGCAAGCAAATAATCAAAATTCTGTAAGTAACCTGCAATAAACCCTTTTCTCTCCTGGGCAGAGATGTCTGTGTTTCCCTTATAATAATAATCTTTATTGTCACAAGTTCAACCACCTCAAAATGGAGAAGACGTCAAAACAATCAGTGCAGTCAGCTACACTGAACTGGAGACTCCCGAGAAGTTCTCCATTGCTGATGATCTTGACTGGGACTTCAGTTCAAAATTGTCCTCACTCCTGGCAGAGGCAGTTATTCCAGCTCCTTTGCAGATGGCAGAAAATACTCTTCTTCAGTCTAACCAGCCAAACTTCCAGATGAGCACCAACATGCTGAAAACAGAAGATACAGAGGCGAAGGTACAGCAGCAGAATGTTGAGCTCCAACTTCAGATTCAAACAGTTGCTGTCACAGAATCAGGAAAATCTATAACAATGAAGCTGGAGCTTCAAACTAACCTGCACAAGATGAAGCCAATCCAGGAGCAGGCGAGACATGACCACTAACTCACAAAGACAAAACTCAAAGAGGCACAAGTGCCCATGAAGATACAGAGTGCAGCATTAGATACCAAACTGCAGGTTGATCTCAAGAATGAACATATAAACATAAGGGAGCTAACCATAAACATCCAGGAAGAACATGGCAAACCCTACACCCCCAAAAAACCATCTCCTCTCAATGATTAAGTGGTGTAAACTCTTCCTCATGAAGGAGATGGATAAGTGCACGTTATCTGACCAAGGAAGACAGATTGTTGACAAAATATAACACTGAGAAGTGCAAGAAGTGAACCAGATGTTGACATCCGAATATTTGAAACACCAAATAAAACTTCAACTCCAGACCAACAAAGTCAGCCCAAAGCAGTTGAGACTACCATTCCTCCAAACTCCAGTGAAATCTGAAAGATCTCAAAGAGTATAGAACCTTAGTTAGGCCACACTTGGAGTATAGTGTTCAATTCTGGTTGCCACACTATCAGAAGGATGTGGAGGCTTTAGAGAGGGTGCAGAAGAGATTTACCAGAATGTTGCCTGGTATGGAGGGCATTAGCTATGAGGAGCGGTTGAATAAACTCGGTTTGTTCTCACTGGAACGAAGGAGGTTGAGGGGCGACCTGATAGAGGTCTACAAAATTATGAGGGGCATAGACAGAGTGGATAGTCAGAGGCTTTTCCCCGGGGTAGAGGGGTCAATTACTAGGGGGCATAGGTTTAAGGTGAGAGGGGCAAGGTTTAGAGTAGATGTACGAGGCAAGTTTTTTACGCAGAGGGTAGTGGGTGCCTGGAACTCGCTACCGGAGGAGGTGGTGGAAGCAGGGACGATAGTGACATTTAAGGGCATCTTGACAAATACATGAATAGGATGGGAATAGAGGGATACGGACCCAGGAAGTGTAGAAGATTTTAGTTTAGTCGGGCAGCATGGTCGGCACAGGCTTGGAGGGCCGAAGGGCCTGTTCCTGTGCTATACATTTCTTTGTTCTTTGATCTAGTACACCTCCAGACCATCTGTATTTGTAAAGTCAGAGGCTCGAGGAAAAGGGTAGCATGTAAATATTATTGCAAATGCAATTGGGTAAAGACTTGGAAGAAGGTATAGTATTAGGGTGTTTGAGACTGTAAAGTTTAATTTTGGGACTGGGGAATCAGTATCATCCACATTATGATGTATAGGTTCATGTGGAAGGAAGATCTGGTAGAATTCGACATGAAAATAGAACCTCCTCAGCACTGTATCGTGTATAAATGTATATAATTGCGTGTTATCAATTAAAAGTTATTGTTCAACCATGCAAACCTCTAGACTTATTTATGAGACAACCTATAACCTACAACAGTTTACTCCCCTGCCTTTAGCTAGATAGAATATGAACCTGTTGTCATGATAATGTCACTTGTGCCTTTGTGATATTAATTATTAATTTGATCCGCTTATTAAACACACATTGAATTGTTTGAAAAGGACTTTCAAAAAGCAAGCAAAGACACTGACTTGAGATGGCTGCCACAAACCACCTAATGTACAGTACTGAAAGTTGACCAGTTTTCTGGAAGGCTCTAATGTGGAATATAATTAAGGCATTCCCAGGCATCTTCCTATGGAATTTCACACCTGCTGATGTCAAGAACTACTTCAAAAGCTTTATTGACATTGTACTTACCACAAATTTGCATTTCCATGATGCTATAATTCATGCAGACACAAAAGGTCTACCAGGGCATTAGTTATATGGAAATGTGTTTATCCCATCTCATCAAGTTGAATAATAGATATATCATGAGTAAATGGCTGGGACATTACAGAATCTAATCATCTTGGCCATGAAACAATAATCGTGGCCTGCCCAATCATGAGCTAAACAAATACCTTCTGAAATTATTATGGAAGGGAGCTGATGTAATGAGAATAACCATTTTTGAGATTTGTTTTATTAAAACGCACAAACTGTTGAGCAGTAGTCGCATGAAAGCTACCAGTGAAGCTTTAATGATCTTCCTTCTCTTTTCTCCCAAGTTCAATACTCTATCTCTATCACAGTTTTGAAATCCAGCACAGAGATACAGAATTTCTCTTGACTGGACCTTCAGGGGCAAAATCTTAAAAAAGAGACTTTCTCCAGAAATCACAGTTTACATGGGCCTGAATTTTTCAGATGGCTGGGTCTTAATTAAGGTCATCCAAAAATTTGAGAGGGAAACACATCCCTGCCATTTCCAAATACCCGCAGCCATTTCAAGATCACATGAGGATTAAGTGGCTGCAAGCAGAACTATCACTCCACACTTGTGAGGATGTCCTGCCTTGAGAACTGCCACAGCTCTCCAGTCCAAGCAGCTACAAGAGCTACAGCAGATTGAAAAGGAATTGCATGAGGACACCTGACACTAAGTCCAACCATCAGAGACCAAGCTAAATTCAAAGGGTGCCATGGGGGAACGGTAGGCCTGGCAGGGGGGCATGAAGGTGGCACTTAAGGTTTCAGGGGAGAGGCCAGGAAGGAGGGAGGTCTGAAAGTCACCAGACCTTAAGGGATGCCCAATTTCAGAAGATGACTTCTGATGGAGGCATCCCCCCTTTCTGCCAAAATCTAATTCAGTGATTCTCAGACTTCCCCCATACAAGGTCAATCCTCCTGCCAGCCTTATATTTGAGGCTGGGTGGGAAACAACCCTTTTGGGGCCAATAATTAGCCATTTAAGGGGATCAACTGGGCCAAGACCTTTCTTGCAACAGTGTAAAATTATTGACTGGTCGGGGTAAGTGGGAACCTGGAAGGAATCTCGTTCCTTCAATTTCACACTCCCCGCTTCTTTTTTTAAAATTTGTTCATGAGACGTGGGCGTTATAGGCTGTGCCAGCATTTATTCCCATCCCTAATTCCCCTTGCGGGGGAAGTTAAGAGTCAACCATATTGCTCTGGGTCTGGAGTCACATGTAGGCCAGACCAGGTAAGGACAGCAGATTTCCTTCCCTTAAGGACATTAGTGAACCAGATGGGATCTTACAATCGACAAAGGTTTCATGGTCATCATTAGTCTTTTAATTCCAGATTTTTTAAAATTCAAATTTCACCATCTGCAGAGGTGGGATTTCAACCTGGGTCCCAGAGCATTATTCTGGGTCTCTGGTTTACTATTCCAGTGACAATAACACTAAGCCACCATCTCCCTAACTTCCCCCACCTAAAAAAACAACTAGGAACATGAGGCTCTGTGCATGGACTTAAATATTTAAGACCACCATGGAAACATTCTGATTCGGAAACTGATACCAGCGAAGAACTCATAAACAGTGAACTCTCTATTTTATAGATTTTAGCATTGAATTTAGTTGTCTGAAAAGTAACTTCCCACTGTATGACTTTTAATTCTGCATGCTTGTGTGTGTGCGAGTTCTGAGGATCAAGACATGGGATTTTACTGTTTTAAACATTTTTATATCTTTATCTGTTGGGTTTTTAACTCAATAAAAATTAACCCCTCTTTTGTTTTGAACTCAAGGCGCTGGATTCTCCGGTCCTCCAGCTGTCTGTTTCTTGGCCACGTGCATTTCGCTGGCAGTGTGATTCTATCTTCCTGCCGCTTGTCAATGGGATTTCCTATTTTAACCACCCCACATCACCGGGAAACCCATAGGCGGTGTGGGAAAAGAGAACGGCCAGAGAATTGGGGCCAAGAAATCCTACCAGACTAGTTTCCTTGCAATCAGCATGTAAATGGTTAAGTACAGACATTGAGTAATCCTCTATCCTTTCTAAATTCACAAAATAACCCTGTTATGGTCAGATTGGAGTGGTACAATCAGGAAGTCAGTTTTACCCCTCCTCACGAGGCTGTAACACTGCCTAGAATGACATATTTGCAACATACTGGAACTGTGATCATTTCCAAAATTGGAATAATTGAGTTGTCATGAACCTGAAGATTGTCGCTGAAAGTTGCAAAAAATATTGATAAGAAAGTTTATCGCTCAAAATACATACAATTGCATCAACATCAATGAGAAGTGATATTGATATGCCTGCGATCTTGACTGAGCAATCTTTTAAATGTCCCAGTCCTTTTCCATTCATGTTCCGATATACATGCTGTACCATACTCTAAGGAAGAGATTCCTCCATTGTCGAATCAATGCAGTGCTCTTCTTCAACTTGCACATCCACTTTAAGTATGAGTCACATTTTTTCCCTCGAGCTGGAGTTGCAAATCAAGGAGCCCTTCCACAATTTGGGCACGGTCTTGATGGTGTACCTGATGGCCATGAGCTCCGGGGTGTGATGTTACGTGCCTGCATGCATTAGAATGTAAAGGTGCTCAGAGCAAGGGTTAACGTGGAACTGGAGAGTTGCGCTGCCCACAGTATGATGTATGTAGTCACACGGTCAGAGAACAGTCTGAAACAATACCCTGTAAGCAGCTAACCTGCATGGTGGAAGCAACACCATAAAAGACTATCCTTGGAACTGTAAATAGTTAAAGCCAACCAATAAATGTGTTGACACTTAAACACACAAGCCTCAAGATCTCATCAATGAGCCACTACCACAGCAACACAAAGAACCCACATTGTACACATAATATGACACAGATCTCTTTGTCCATAAGAATTGTTTAAGAATTGTTTGCTGGGCAAACTCTGTCTGAAATTCTGAATCTGAGATTGTCATATATTTTTATATACCAGATCTATCCAAAGATCACACTGGTTTCTCGGTGTGTAATAACTTTATTTACAGAGCTTTAAATTATCTCTGCAGTTACAAACTTTCTGCACTCATGCTTCAGCTGTGGTTTCCAGGTCATTGTACGACTTGTTTACTTTTGACTGAGTCCACACCCATGCTTAAACAATCAAACACAGAAGGCATAGATCAATTACCAGGCTCACATAATCAAATGCTGAACTTTTGAACTATTGTACAGCACACTGCCTCCTCCATGAAAATCTGGTGCCAGGAGTCATATTTCATTCTCATGTATCATTATATTGATTGATGAGGAGGAATTCCTTCTCTCAGAGGGTCGCAAGTCTTTGGAACTCCTTGCCACAGAGAGCTGTGGGGTCAGAATCCTTGTGTATCTTCAAGGCTGATATAGATAGATTCTTGGCCAGTAAGGGAATCAAGGGTGACGGGGAAAGGGCAGGAAAGTGGGCGTGAGGAATGTCGGATCAGCCAGGATCCTATTGAATGGCGGAACGGACTTGAGAAGCCGCTACTCCTGGTCCTATTTCTTACGGTCTTATGATTGACCATTCAAAGAGTCTCTTTCTGTCAGAAACCATTATGAGTCACTGTCCTTATGCATTGCTAATTTTCTGAGATAGCCACCACACATTTTTCAGAAAGTATTGCCCAAAGGAAAATATTGCCTCAAATAAAAAACGGAACTTAAGCTTGGAATATTCAGTTTAAGGCTAATGACTTTCAGATCAGTTTTCATATCTACACAGCAATGCAGAAAATCTCAAAAGTATTATTGATATATTCTTTGTTCCTGTTTCAGTAACCTACAGCATAATTTTACTGAGATATTCATTGCTGCAAAATTGTACTGCACTGGTTAATCCTTAAAAAAACATTCTCAAGACGTGCTAAATTGGCCATATTTGGCTTGAAAATAATTGCAGAATTCAAAAGACTAAGTTAGAAAAAAACAAGAGTAGATTTTTGTTCAATCACATCAAACAAATGACTTCAATTTGATCAGAATGTCTCTTCAATATGTGTGCTGTATTCTAGTATTTGGCAGCGCGCACCTCTCTCAAACTGTGTACCAACAAACATCACTTTTTTTTTAACCTTTCCTTCAGTTGGGCATGAATTGGGATTACTTTCTTGAAGAGGCTGAGAAACTCTGATCAAACTTTTGAAGTTTAAAAATTTCTCTCTTCAGGCTGAGATGCTTGGATTTGTTTACTTGTCATAGATTCAACAACACATGCTGCAGGCTGGCTGGCAAAATAGAACTCGCTATATCTCTCTGACATTCTGTTAATATTATATAGTGCTTCTCTCTCCATCCTGCCAGTCCCAGCTGTACTAAAGTGAGATTTGTAGTTCAGTATTACACGTTGACTGGCACAAACGATAAATCGGCTGTCAAGGATGAAGATAAGAGAAATGGGGGCAAAATGGGAGTGCTGGGGGCCAAAATTAATTTTGAGGAACCAGTGTTAGTGTGAAAAATGGTGCCTGATGGTGACCAATCCAAACTAAAAAATTGTTGAGTACAATATCTCAACTAGACCATCATTACTTATCAGAAGGAATGCCGACTTGGCCACAAATCAGTTAACCTAATGTGTTTCCTTTCCCACAGCATGTCATGCCAACAACTGATTACATTTCTTTTTTACATTTTCCCTATATTTGATCCTTTCAATTTGGTTTCTTTCTCTTTTTTATTCAGACCTTTTGTTAACTCATTTTAAAAATTAATCATAGCTTCTTTTTTTAAAGCTTACGGTAATTATTCGCCTCGATCACAACTTCAGTGCCAACATATGAAGAGATAGTAGTACAGTAGTGTCCTTACACACAAAGGTTAAAATGCTAACTGTGTTTTTGGTTTCATTGCAAGGCAGTTTCGTTAACCTTTGCTCTTGAGAGCTAGATTCGATAGCCTGGTTAAATTGCTAAATGTAAATTGTAGATCTGTCTTTTGAATCGCTGAGATACAGCAATCACATTCGCAATGAAACATGACAAACAATTGATTCAGCAATTGGATTCAGAATTATGAATAGTTAATATAAATGTTGTCATGACTTAATCTCAGTTTCAAATACATTTTGCCTCTGGATTCATAAAGACTATAACATTAGCAGTGTGAAGTGTATTGCATTGTTGTTTGCTAATCAGTTCAAAATTCATCTGTTTTCTTTCTGCAAAGGAATTGCATTATGCAGACAATGACTTTAGGCGTTACCACTGACTCCTTAGTTCTTACAGGAGTCCAGAAGCTGTACAAACTAAAGAATTTTGTGTGCATTTGATTCACACAGTGCTCTGAAACTCCTTACACGAGATACGATTCAACACCAGTCTTTGATATTGTGTCACTAAAAGTTTGAACTGATTCTTTTCAGTATCCCATTACTGAGAATGTTTGTAATGTGCCATTAAGGGATATTATCATGACATTACTAGAAATTAAATGTGTCATGTGATCTAGTCTTAGTTTCACTTTTGCTTTGAGCAGAGCACACACACACAGCTCTGCTGTCTTCCAGCTTCATACCCATGTATAACTGTTCTCATGTGTCTGGTCCTAATAAATGAACCCAAAACCTGTTTGCCAAATTCCTTTTGTATGATTGGTGCCTTGTGTGCTGTACAGTAAATAAGCCTGATGTATTATATCATGATAATAATGCGACAAGTCATTGAGTCATGGAGGTTTACAGCACAGAAAAGGCTCTTTGGCCCGTTACATCTGTGCTGGTCAAAAACAACCACCTAAGTATTCTAATCCCATTTTCCAGCACTTGGCCCATAGCCTTGTTTGCCTTGGTATTGCAAGTGCACATCTAAATACTTGTTAAATGTTTCTGTTAAATGAGTCGGGTAGATCAGGGAAGAGGGATTGCCTGGCATCTAACAGCTGTGCCGCCTATCAGGTGCAAATTGGCCGGTAGATCACATTCTCTGTTTCTTTGTGAAATGAAAATGAATGAAAATGAAATATCTTTGTCCAGATATGCTGCTGTATCTGCTGAGACTTTTCAGCATTTTCTGTTTTTATTTCAGATTTGGAACACCCCAGTGATTCGCTTTTGAAAATGAACGTGTTCAGTTGCAGTAAATGGGATAATTATTAAGCCCATGGACAACACACTCAACTTGGGCAAGGATCTCAGTACAAAGGAGATGCTATCCACATTGCAAAATTGCCACTTAGGTTTCTGAAGACGTAAAAAGGCAAAGAAAACCTAGGAGTGGAAGTAGATAAAAGCACACCGATTGCCTCGAAGAGGTATGAGTAATAAATGTATTCTAAAGCATAGTGAACATGACTGTGTTCATAGCACTGAGGAAGAGAGGGATTGCTGTGAGTGGGAGATTTAAATTCGAAATTTTACAACCTGTAAAATGATTTTTAGCTACCTTAATTCATATTTTAGTGGTCTGGACATTTAAACTCAGATGAAGCTCAGCTAGATGGATAGAAATCTGTCCTCGTTATTGAGATTCACAAGTGCAATCACTTTGCGCAGTTTTAATCCAGTTCCTGGTTCACAGAGCAAAGCTCACGGTAATTCCCCATTAAATGAACTAAATTGACATTTTGACTCGGGGGGCCACAAGGATTGCTGCAGTGAAAAGTGAAACCGTTGAGACTGCTGCAGCAAGGTTTGATCTTCTAATGTTTCTGTTGATGCGTATATGGACTAAAGATTTGTTCAGGCACATTTGTGGGTGCAGGATTGACGGTGCGCTGGGGTCACATGCCAGAAGCCAGATAACTGAATAAGACCCAAAAACAGTCTTGGGTTGTAAAGTTGTAATCCCGGAAGCTTCTTAGGTTGAACAAAATAACTTTATTTACAAGTGTGCTCCCTTAGCTGCATGCTTCTAGCTAGTCCATTGTATATGCCACTGCTAGGGAAATTCCTCCCTTGGAGAGATTCCCCACGCTAGCTATTGATTGGCTGTTAAGATCACAGATTGCTCTTAAGGTGACAAACATCACGAATGAAATCAGTATTGGCATATTTAACGGGGTTACTGTGTGTTCAGGGTAACCACCAATTTGATATTGGGCTTAACTCAAGCATTCATGCACCCTGTTTAAAGCATGTAAAATAAATTGATTAGGATTCAATTTTCAGGCTGTAGAGTTGTACTTTACTTTGGCATTGAAAGTCCTCATGCTGATACTGGGTGAAAGTGTTAAGAACATAGAAATATAAAAACAGGAGTTAGTCATTCAGCCCCTCAAGGCTGCTCTGCCAGGCAGTATGGTGGTGCAATGGCTATCACTGGGATTACGGTGCTGAGGACCCAGGTTTGAATCCTGGCCCTGGGTCACTGTCTGTGTGGGGTTTGCACATTCTCCCTGTGTCTGCGTGGGTTTCACCTCCCAACCCAAAGATGTGCAGCGTAAGTGGATTGGCCACACTAAATTGCCCCTTAATTGGAAAAAGAATAATAATTGGGTACTCTAAATTTATTTTTTTAAAAGACTGCTCTGCGATTCAATCAGGTAATGATTAATCTATACCTGAAACTCCATTTATCTGCCTTTACTCCATCTCTCTTGATACCCTTGCCTAATGAAAATCTATCCATCTCAGTCTTGAAAAATTCAATTGATCCAACAGCCATTGCTTTCTGGAAGAGAGTTCCAGATTTCCACAACACTTTGTGGTAAAGTGTTCTCTTCTCCACCACTTACATCTGTCAACTGTCAAGCTGTCACCAAGACAAGAAAAAAACGCTGCAAAAGAAATGCTGTAAAAGCTTGAGCTTTTCAGACTGGTTGGTATTTTTGTCATCTCAATGCTGGAACAAGGGAAATGTTAGCTTCGTGTTTATGATACTTAGCTAATAATTAAGAGACCACGACCAATCGTACAGACATATGGGCCTGAGTGTTACAGTTGGTGTACAGGTTAGCCCGCTATCTGGCCTATTAACAGCCAGCAGGCAGGAAAGGCATTCGCTGGAGGCCCAGAGCGGTCCATGGAGCAGGGCGAACTTCATTGGGGAAGCTGCTGGCAGGAGTTTTAAAAGGCTCACCGACAGTGTACACTGACAATGGGGATGGGCAAGCGGTGGTTCTGTAATCGGCTAGAGTGACAGACATTCACTGGAATCCAGCAGCACTGCCAGGATCCACTCATTGGTGGAGTTGAGGCGTGATGACTGGAGGATGCACCCAAGCTGGTGGGAATGCCAATGCGTGTGGCCCAACGGTTCTCTCTCGCTGTCCGCTTCCCTCCTGAATGAAGGTGGCAGAGATAGTCAGCAGCTATCGGGTCATTCACTGGGTGCAGTGCCAGAAGAAGGTCAATAACCTTCCTTAATCCCCAAGGGCGAGTAAGGAAAACACTTTGCAATTGGAATGAATGCACATGCATTTGGTGGGGCTGGAAAGTGGTACACAGCTCTTGCAGCAACAAAACTCTGTGCCCAGCAAGGCTGTTTAGGACTTTATAGATCAGACTATACACCTGGATGGGGAAAAGTGCTGAACGCATTGGGCACATGGACCAGGGGCATTGGGGAGGAGAATGTACACCTCAGGCTTTTAGAATAGGGACTCATGAATGTGTCCTTGTTTCACAGGAGAAGAGGAAGCACAATGTGCAGGATTGTAACCATGCAGGTGGTGGGGTTCCAGATCTGGCAGTACTGACACCAATGGTGGATGACATATTAGAGGTGGCATGTGAGTAGGTTGAGGAGAGGTGGTGGTTTCTGTTGAGGATCGGAGTGAAGGAGATGCACTCTCCACTGTGTGGAGGTGCGGCGGTGTCATGAGTTATGGGTGCAGGGGAAGGGAATGTAAGCATATTCTGATCGGTAATTTGATATCCTGCATTTTTACCTATGAGAAGTGCATCATGTCCGTGTGCATAATTGTTCAAAAGCTAGTTAGTCTGCCTGTTTAATGCTGATGTTTTCCATTCATCAAGTGACTCATCCTCCAGAACAGAAAGATCCCGACGGCCCTCCATTGACCTCAGAGGAGGAGAGGCCTTCAGATACTTTACCACCAAGTCCTTGCCCGGCACCTTGAGCCACATCAGATCCTGGTAGTTGTGCACCTCCATCCAGACCACAGTGCAGATTGGCGGCAGCACACCAGATTCAGCTGAGCAGCTGTCGGAGACTGGAAGTTTCCAGGACTCTGACAGTCGGAAGAGTGTTGGAGACCAGAAAGATCTGAGCCCTAGGTAGATGATGATCCCTTTGGCTCATCCAACTGGTGGCAAATGCTGGCTGTCCAATAGGAAGTACGTGGAGATCTGGCAGAGCTTCAGAGAGTATGTGTGCGCCCTGCTCCAGACAATGGAGGACTCCAAGTGGTCTTGAGCACTGCAGATGTCCTCTCCTCCGAACACACAGCATCCTCCATCAAGAGATTGGTGTTTCTCAGACAGTCAGTTCCAGTAGCTCAGTCAAGGGTTTCTGGAGTTGTGTTCAGACCTGCAAACCCACACAATGGCAGCGACCTCAGCAGGGCATTGCCAGTGTGAGAAATGGCTGAGGCACCCAGTGCCTCTGCTAGATTCTTGTCTATCTATGGTGAGCAAGGCGATCCAAGCAAACCTCATGTTGGTAGATGAGCAGCAGCTCTCTGCACCTGAGGACTCCTCTCTGGATTCTCCTGATGGTGACAGCGGCTCCTCTTCCAGTGACAGGGTTGCCTCAGGATTCCGGGATGACAGAGGAATGTCGTGTCATAGTGCAGGACTCTCCCGTCCAGTCAGGGCCCTCACATAATTTAACAATTACAGGACAAACACCAAGATCATCCAGGCCAATGGGGATCAGAGTTTGCAGCACATCTGCAAAGCAGCGGCCAGTGACAGGGCAACACTAAGATGCAGCGCTCAAAAATTATCGAAACATTCCTACTAAACACAGAAGGGAAGTCACGGGTGATATATATCGTTGTGTAACTTGTGTTTTGTTGTTCCACAGCACCTGATTAACTTCATATTTTAAATTACATTTTCTTTTTTTGCTATGTACATTTTCTATGAAATGTACATTTCTTTGTTCTTGTTATGAGTGGCATGAAGAGTGAAATCCTACAACTCAATCTCACAATGTAGCTAAGCATTAACATTTTTATTTTTGGAAGAGGTGCAGGCTCCAGAGGGTGCCCGGAGGGGTTTCTGTGGTCTTACCAATAATGTAAATGACATTGCATCAGGAGTTTTGCAGTTTATTGGAAACTCCTTCAAATGAGAGCTCCCCACATCTCCATGGCTCCCAGAAGCTGCTGCCCCGTTGGCTCCTCAACATGGCCCTGTGGCTGTGCAGGTTCATCCTCGGAATCTGTGTTTAAATCAGCATCACCCATCTGACACCTTCTCCATCTGATCCATCGGAAGAAGAGCCAGATTGTACAGGGCACTGCTCAGAACAATGCAGGCCACGCAATCTGGTGCATATTGAAGTGATCGCCTGGGCCAGTCCAGGTGATGCAACCTCATACTGAGCAGCCCAATCATCCTCCCGATTAAGCCCCTTGAGGAGGCGTGGCTTCTGTTGTACCTGTCTTCAACAGGGTTTGAGGATATCTGACAGGTATCATTAGCCATCTCTTCAGTGGGTGTCCTTTACCCCCAGCCAGCCATCCAATCAGGCAGGGGGCTGAAAGGCCTCAGAACCTGGGAGTGTCAGAGAATGTAAGAGTCATGGCAAATCCCAGCATACCTTGCACAAACCTGGAGGATCTGCTGCTGATGATCACACACTAGCTGGATACTGAGCAAGTGAAACCCTTTACAATTCACAAAGGTCCCTGGCTCTCCTACAGGTCCTTTGATCACTGCATGGGTGCAACCCGTGGTACCATGAATCTTTGGGAAGTCAACACATGCCCCAGATCTTTTTGCACACTCTGCCTGGCTCTCCTTATCTGTTTTGAAATTTATTAAAGTGTTCGCCCCCCCAAAGAGTGCTTGTGATGAGTTTGGTGCAATGATGTGCAGCAGATCCCCAACAAGACACTGGAATGAAGGTGATGCATAAAGATGTCAGGCAACAGTCACTTTTAGTGCAACAGGAGAAGGTCACCCCAACATGATTGGATGCTTTCTCAGGGCCTATGGTTTCACGGATGGAAATGAATGTCTCCCTTGAGAGGCGAATCCTTTTTCCGCGCTGTACCCCTGTTATGTCCATATAGTTGGATCTTACTTGGTAGATTCTACCAGCAGCAGGGTAATGCCACCTCCACTGGTCCCTTCTCCTTTGCAGGCCTCGCTGGTCCTCAGGGTGTGCTGCTTGCTCTTGTGGGCAGACACGTTGAGGTCACCTCTGGCGACTTCTTCTCTTCCTCAAACAGGAGCCTCCAGCTGACAAAGCAATCGCTGTATTGAAACAATTGGATTGATGAGGCGCAGACTGATTGGCATTATGGCCAGTCTATTAGTTGCTCTTTAACGCCAGAAATCTCTTTACCAAAAAATAAATTTCAACAAAATGTACTTGAAAACAATGAGGCAAAACTCCAGAAAGGCTAAATGTAAGCCATAAATATAAACTGCTGCCTGCACACTCTTTGCTCCTCCTGCAGCCTTTTATCCCTCCTTGGATGGAGAAACTAGGCATTGTCCATTCACCTCACATAAAACTGCAGGGGCTCCATAATAATTCAGTGCTTTGCCTCTTTAACTCGTTCAATTGTTCTTTTAATTGACATGGGGCAGGCTGCCGACTTTCAGGCCTGTCCACCTTCTGAAATGTCATGATGCAGCGTGATGATGTCTGGAGCCTTCCTGACATCATCCCTCATGGTCCATTTTATGGTGTGTTGGGAATGTCGTGAGGTTAGCCTTGTGCCATAAAATTCAGCCATGAGCTCAAATCCCAACTGAGCAGTTGGGGAATTGAAATTCAATTCAAAAGGCCAGAGACCATGAAACTACCTGATTGTTGTAATCACTCATCTTGTTCAATCATCCCCTTCATCAGCAATCTGAAATAGTCATACTCACTAAATAAAGCCTTACAGCCAAAGTCCCAGAGACCACAATCAGCATCTTTGAGTGTGTCCGGTCCCACCAGTAGAACAAATCAACAAATAGTGGCAGCACAGTGGCATATAGTTGGGGGGGAAGTGTCCCCGAAAGTCCTCAACATTGACTCTGGGCCCCATGAAGTCTCATGGCATCAGGTCAGAGTCAAACATGAACAAGGAAACCTTCCACTGATTACCACCGACTGTCCTGATAAATTGGTACTCCTCCATCTTACACACCACTTGGAAGAAGCATTGAGGATAGCAAGGTTGCAGAACATACTCTGGGTTGGGGACTGTAATGTCCATCACCAAAAATGGCTCAGTAACATCACTACTGGCTGAGTCTTGAAGAAAATCTCTGCTAGACTGAGTCTGTGGTAGTTGATGAGAGAACCAACTTACTTCAACTCATTCTCACCAATCTACCTGTTGCAGATGAAGCTATCCATATCATTGGTAGGAGCAACCATTGCATGGTCCTTGTAGTGATTAAGTCCTGTCTTCACAGTGAGAACGCCCTCTGTTGTGTTATGCGACACTACCATTGTGCTGAATCGGATAGTTTCAGAACAGATCTAGCAGCTCAAAACTGGGTTTCCAGGAGATGCTGTGAGTGATCGGCAGCAGCATAATTGCACAAGCTGTAATCTTAAATCCAAGCATATCGCACAATCTACCATTACAATTAAACAGGAGACTAACTCTCATTCCATGAGTGCAGCGGAGCATGCCAGGAAAATAAGGTGACAATTTTATGAAGCTACAACATGGGAACATGCATGCTGAACAGTAGGGGCAGCATGTAATAGACAAGGATAAGTAATCCCAGAATCAATGGATCACATCAAAGCTCTACAGTCCGGCCACATCCAGTCGTAAATTGTAGTGGACAATTAAATAATTCACTGGGGTATGAGGCTCCACAAACATCCCTACCCCCAATGGTAGCCAAATTCAGAATGTCAGTAGAAAACACAAAGCTGAAATATTTGCAACAGTCTTCAGTTGGAATTGCATAGTGGATGATCCACCTCGACCTCCTGAGGCCTCCAGCATCATGGATGCCAGTCTTCAGCCAATTCGATTCACACCATTTGTCATCAAGAAATGGCTGAGTGCACTGGGTACAGCAATGGATATGTGGCCCAGCAACATCCCAGCTGTAGTGCTGAAGATTTGTACTCCAGAGTGAACCATACTTCCACTTACAATATTCTCAGATCCTTTGTTTATTCTCAGCAAAGTTACAGGCCAGTACCTGCTCACCAATACTCAGTTTGGTTCAACCAGGATCTCGTGGATCCAGACCTCCTCAGAACCTCGGTGCAAACATGACCAAAAAAGCGAAATCCAGAGGTGAGTTGAAAATACTGCCCTTGACACAGGTCAATAATAGATCAAGTGCTGCATTAAGGAACCTAAAGAAAATTTTAGTCAATGGGAGGGAATCAGGGGGAAAACTCTCCACTTGTGGGAGTCGTACAGAGCACAAGGTCAATCACCTCAGGCCCAGTCATGGTGTTTGATGCCTTAGAGCTTTGCAGAGTTGATACAGGTCAGTTTTATATTTGCAGTAGCTCTACCTATAATGCTTTTAAAATTCAACCACCCTGAATTCACAGTCTCTCTTCAAATAACCGCACCCCGGCTTAACTAATCATACACAGTGAGCAGTGAACAGTCAACAGACACACATAATCAAACAGTAAACAATTGCACACTACACCCAGGACCCTGCTGCAGGAGTTCCTTGGGGCAATATTCTTTGCCCAAACTTGTGCAGCTCCTTCAACAAAACCCTACTCTTCACGTGAAGGTCAGAATGTGGACGTTTGCTGAAGATTGCTCAGCGTTCAGTTCATTCACAGACCTTCAGATTCTGAAGCAGTCTCTGCCTGCATTCATCAAGGTCTGGACAAGATTCATGCTTGGGCTGAAATTCATGCCACATAACTGCTGGGTAATGATTATCTTTAACAAGAGAGAATCTAACTATCCCATCTTGCAATCACTGAATTCCCATTATCAACATCCTGGAAGTGACCATTGACTAGAAACGTAACTGACTAGCCATATAAACCAGAGGCTGATTTAGCACAGGGCTTTGAAAGCAGACCAAGGCAGGCCAGCAGCACAGTTCAATTCCCGTAACAGCCTCCCCGAACAGGCGCCGGAATGTGGCGACTAGGGGCTTTTCACAGTAACTTCATTTGAAGCCTACTTGTGACAATAAGCGATTTTCATTTTCATTTCATTTTCAAATACTGTGGCCACCAGAGCAAGTCATGGGTGTATTGAGGTGAATAACTCACTTCCTGATTTCCCCGAAGCCTTCCCACTATCTACAAAGCTTATCAGGAGTGTGATAGAATAAGTCCCACCACGATGATTGCAGATCTGCTAACATTCAAGAAGCTCAATATGACTGAGGACAAAGCAGCCTGTTTTTTTTCGTCTATTTATTGAGATTTTACATTTTAAAGAATTAAACAACAAAATTATGAAATAATACATTCCCATAAGTTGGAGAAGGAAAAAAACGGCTTCATAGGCATGAGTACAGAGTGGAACAGGAGAATGACATCACAGTCTGCATGATGTAATCATTAGACAGGATTAGGCAATCATATAGTCTCACCAGAGACCAAGGGATAGACAGGATAAAGTCATAAAAACATGACAAGGCAAAGCAGTGCACTCCTCCCGTGCCGCATAGGCCCACAATCACCACAAAAATCATGATGGGGCGCCTGCACCATGGTCGCACTAATAAACATCCCCCTCAACTCCAGCAGTGCCAAGGGCACATCCAACCCTTCGCAGCCTCCTCTCTTCGGATACCAGACCCACCTGCATTCATGCGGAAGCCAAGAGCGGATTCATTCTTACAAAGAGAACAAAATTGCACAGAAACCTCAGTAGAAAGAGAAAGAAAAATAATAAAACAACTCAACCTCAAGGGAGAGTCAGAAGGAATCTAATCCTCCCCAGGATAAAGAAATCCGCCTAGGCCGTCACAGGATAAAGATGGATTCTTAAATTCAATAACTTCAAAATAAATAAAATAAATAAATAATGTCAAAAAGGAAAAGAAACTTGAAACTGATAGCTCTAACTATGGGTTATCCTCAATCTAAGCGAGGACTGAATTAATCCTACCAACCCAACCACTCACCTCTCGCCCCTACCCCAGCCCCACTCATCCTCCTCAATAACCAAAAGGTGTAAAATTGTGTGCAAATCACATTCCTCATAATTGACCACCATCACTTCCACCATGCCGTCACTCCGACACCCAGGCGGTCCACAACCTAGGCCCCAACCAGAGGGATTGAATTGCCATGCTCGGTCACTTCCAACCCTGCACGACAAGCATCGAGAACAGGACAATAAAGGACCAATGATCAGTGGGCCAGACCAATCCCTGACCTCGAAGACGGGATAAGTGCTCGATTGAATCTGGTGCACCCAACCTCCAAATCAGGATTTCCAAAGCATCCCACTTCTCGCCAGGGACTGGGCGCAGGGCCACACCCTGTCTGACACCCCCCCCCCACCCCCCCCACCCCGCTCAGCAGCAACTGCGCCACTGCAAGCTGGGCCACACCCCAGCCCACTCCGACCACCACAAACAAATAAGGATTTAACATTTTACCTCGCCTCTTGCTCACAGAAATACCAGTCAGGAACTGCCAGGAACATAGCACATGCCATGTGACCCAGAAAAAGATGAATATGAAGGGTGCGCCAGGATAAAATGATGATTAAAGGTTGAGCAGAGCCGGAGCTCATGGAAACACGAGCACTCCTGCACTCATATCACGTGACCCCCCCAGCCCCAAAGCAGGCAGTTTGATTGACACCAAATCTACCATGTTAAACATTCACTCCCTCCACCATATTGCACAGTGACAGTAGTGTACCATCAACAAAACCAATTGCGGAAACTCGCTATGGCTCCTCTAACAGCACCTTTCAAACCCGCAACTTTTATTGCCTAGAATAATAAGGACAGCTGACTCATAGGACCACCATTACTCTACAAGTTCTCCTCCAACTGAGACATCACTATTACTTGGAATATATCATTGTTCCTTCATCAAAGCTGGGGCAAATGCAACTTCCTCCATTAAAGCACTGTGGATGTGTCTAATGCCACACGGATTTGCAGCAGTTCAAGAAAGCGGTTCACCACCACTTTCTCAAAGGTAATTAATTAGCAATAAATACTCACCTTTCACACCTCATCGATGATTTTAAAAAATGAAGTCCTTTTATCGTCACAGGAAACCATCCTTTCAATTCATGAAGTTGTTTTGTCATGGTCTGGATTCTTCGTCCAGTGTCGCCCGAATCGGGAAACGCAATCGGGCGGAGAATCGCGCGTCAGCCGAAACTCAAGGCCGGTGCTGGGCACTTGACGGGATGCCATGCTCTGGTGCCTCGGCACCGGTGTGAATGCGTTCCACGCCGCACATCATCATGGACATGCAAATTGTACAGTAAACGCTGTTGGCATATCATTAATCGGCATGGCCTGGAAATTTCCCGGCCTTCCCACGATAATCCCCCTCCGCCAGGAGGAATTACCAATGGTAAGGTTCACTTGTGGTATTTAAAATTGGGAAACAGGTGCATTTGGCTGCTGAGAGAGAGAGAGGGAGTAGAAAAAGTGCCCAACATCACCATAGTGTGGTGACAGTTCTGCTGTTGGCTGGGGTGGGGAGGAGTAGCGGGGGGGTGGGGGGGGGAGGGGGTGGCGGCAGTCAGGAGGTGGGCTGTGGGGTTGGGATGGACAAGCACGGACCACCATTTCTACACATGCCACTGACTGCCCATCCCCCCCACCCCCACCCCACCCCTCACCCCTCACCACCACCGCCCCCCCCCACCCCTCACCCACTCCCCACACCCCACGTAGCCTCTGGCCCCAGCCGACCCAACAACAGGATGGATGTGCTCCAGCGCAACCAATGGCACCTTCTAGACTGGGATGAGGGTGTGTGGGGATGGGAGTGCCTATATTCAGCTGCAGCTTGTCAGGCTCTCCAGTGCCGATCCCGACCCCGGCAAATCACATGCTGGCGCTCGTTGGAATTCCACTAATTCTATGTGGCACCTGAGTTAGCCCATGTGGATGTCCTGAATCGCTCTGGGACCAAAGCCGATTTTGGGGCTGTCATAACTGTTGTGTTATGCTTCTTCAGGTAGCATAAGCTGCTTCCTTGATGTGCACTCTGACAAAGGAAGGTTGAGACTTGGAGAAAGGTTTAACACATTTATTGGACAGTTAACAATTCTCCTACTTGAGTTCGACTCTCCTGCTAATCTTGCTGCAGTAACTCAATCTAAGTAACCAGTCTGCTCTAATCCACGCGGTGGGTGTGATGCTTCTGATCTGCCCCTGTGTCGCCTGTGGAAAGAGAAAGAGCATGTGTGCCCTGTCCTTTTATATGGGTGGCCCCCTTGCGGTAGTGTCACCTCTGGGTGTGTCTTGACTGCCCATTGGTCGTGTCCTATCTTACTGACCTATTGGTTGAATGTCTGTGTCTCTGGTGCTCCCTCTAGTGTTTACTCAGTCCTAGTGCATTGACATTAACCCCTTGTGTACCTACAGTGATGCATATCACCACAATACCCACGTGATTCAGTCCCGGCTTCAGCACAATGGGCGTCATTCTCCGACCCCCCGCTGGGTAGAAGAATGGCCGTTGGCCGCCGTGAATCCCGCCCCCGCCGAAGTCTCCGGTACCGGAGATTGGGGCGATCTGACCCTGGGGGGTGCCCCCACGGTGGCCTGGCCCACGATCAGGGCCCACCGATCCGCGGGCCGGCCTGTGCCGTGGGGGCACTCTTTCCCTTCCGCCTCCGCCACGGCCTCCACCATGGCGGAGGCGGAAGAGACTCTCCCCACTGCGCATGCGCGGGAAACTGACAGCGGCCGCTGACGCTCCCGCGCATGCGCCGCATTTCCGCGCCAGCTGGCGGGGCAACAAACGCCATTTCCGCCAGCTGGCGGGGCGGAAATCCCTCCGGCATCGGCCTAGCCCCTCAATGTTGGGGATAGGCCGCCAAAGATGCGGAGCATTCCGCACCTTTGGGCCGGCGCGATGCCCGTCTGATTGGCGCCGTCTTTGGTGCCAGTCGGCGGACATCCCGCCGTTGGGGGAGAATTTCGCCCATTGTCTTTGAAATGGAGAATCCGGCCCCATGTCTTTCTTGTATCAATGGAAAAAATTGGGCTGCGATCTTTTCCCCTATATTTTATATTACAGCAATGGCTGCAAAGTATTTTAGGACATCCTGAGCTCCTGAAAGGTCCAGTGTAAATGTCTGTTCATTCTTCTTTCAAGACCACAAAAAGCAAACAACCTACCCATATTAGTGGATTTTACCAGCCTTAGCGAGTGGTGTGTGTCTCAATGGAAAGACAGTGTAAATATCTTCAGGGAAGATCCACTGGCTATGCATTTTAAACATCCTCTTTCTTGTCTTCTCTATTTCCAGCAAAAATCGTAAATAGTTGCAAAAACAAAATGCCTGCTTATCATTCACGAGAAATTACCACAAGAAATTATTCTCTCTGTATCAGGCAAGTGGAGCTCAATTGATATGAACTTCTCAGCAGCTGGGCTTCAGGCTCTTAAACATGGTGATGGCTTTCAACCTGTGTCAGGTACTCAACTGATCAAAAACAAAATACATGCATAATGAGCAGTGATGTCAGAGCTAGTGATTATCAAAACATTATGTGGCCGTGAGTCAGCCGCCATCTCAGAGCGAAAGAACATTACAAAGACTCTACTTACATGCAAATGAAAGTTACTCAGTAGACTGCCTGGAGGCCTTTTGTATGCACTTCTAACCACAACTTGCATTTGTAAAGCATTTTTAATGCAGCAAAATACCCCAGAAGGCTCCACAAGAGTGCAATAATCGAATCATATCTTGCAGACTGTATCTCAGATACCATTATCACCATCCCTGGTTATGTCCTGTCCCACCAGTAGGACAGGTCCACAGGAGTGGAGGCACAGTGGGATACAGCCATGACAGTGTTGCCTTGAGAGTCCTCAACATTATCTCTGGGCCCATAAAGTCTCATGGCATCAAATAAAACATGGACAAGGGCACCCTCGATAACAAAAAGAGAACATGCTTGAAAAACTCATTTGGTCTTTCAGCATCTGTTGAGAGAGAAGTAGGACATGAATCAGTGACCCTCTTGCACCTGGCATGGATGCGGGTGCAACAGGTGAATCAAGCTCCGATCTGCCAGGCCGATCGCGGGGCAGCCGACTCGCTCCGCCCTTCACTATCTGTATCTAGCCCTTGCTGGGCAACATCCAGATCTGCATATTTAAATTAGCCTAATGAATCATTTAAATACCCGGACGCCTGACTCCCCCAGCACCAAGAAAGGAAACAATAACCGTGTCTGGAAAACGTCGCCAGGGTTCCGTTTAGCACTGGTCCACACAAACGTGGACCAGGCATAATGGCACTGGGGGAATGGGGGGGGGAGTGGATTCTTAAAGGCCATTGGAGACCCTTGGGTGGTCGGGCACATGGTATTTTTTCAAATTTTTTAACAATGCATTTACGACATGTGAGCATCGCTGGTTAGGCCAGCATTGATTGCCCATCCCTAATTGCCCTTCAGAAGGTGGATGGAGCAGAGTTACCTTCTCGAACCACCACATTTCCTACCCACTGTGCTGTTAGGGAGGGAGTTCCAGGATGTTGCCCCAGCGACAGTGAAGGAACAGCGGTATATTTCCAAGTCAGCGTGGTGAGTGACTTGGAGGGGAACCTTTAGGTTTTGGGATTCCCATGTATCTGCCACTCTTGTCCTTCTAGATGGTTGTGGTCGTGGGTTTGGAAGGTGCTGTCTAAGGAACTTGAGTGAGTTACTGCAGTGCATCCTGTAGATGGTGCACACAGCTGCCACTGCTCATCGGTGGTGGAGGGTTTGAATGTTTGTAGAAGGGGGAGATATAATGAGTGCTTTGTCCTGGATGGTGTTGAGCTTCTTGAGTGTTATTGGAGCTGCACTCATCCAGGCAAGTGGGGAATATTCCATTAAACATCTGACTTGTGCCTGTCCTTGGTGGACAGGCTTTGGGGGATCAGGAGGTGAGTTACTCGCCGTAGGATTCCTAGCTCTGACCTACCCTGGTAGCTACAGTATTAATATGGCTCATCCAATTCAGTTTCTGATCAATGGTGCCCCCCAGGATGTTGATGGGCAATCGCGCTGCAACCTGGGCACCTTGGCACTGCCAGCCTGGCACCCTAGCAGTGCTCTGTGGCATTGCCAGGGTGTCTGGGTAGCACTACCAGGGTGCCAGGCACACTGCCAGGGTACCAGGATGGCAGCGCCAGGGTTCCCAGGTGCCAGGTTAGCATGCCAAGGGTCCGGCTCCTGAGGGGACTTGCCAATTGGAGGGGGTGAGCTGGGGGTTGCCAGGGGCCTCACAAAGGTTGGGGGGGGAGAGACAAGGGGGGGGGGAGATAGATAAAGTATGGGGATGGCCTGAAAGGGGATCGGGAAAAAGTGGGGCTGCTGATCAAAATGGTGCCCCGATCAGCTCGCCAGAAGGAAATAACTCTAAGAGGGCCTCTGTGGAGAGAAACTCTCCGAGGCCAAAATACCCGACAAAGTGCAGTTGAATAGCATGGTGTTTCTCAGCACTGCAGCCAGTGAGAAACGCCTCACTGAACCATCCCCATGGTTATGAGTCCATATGACTTTTCTTCAGAGCAAGGTAATCTCCTGTTGGTTACCACCTACCACCCCCTCAGCTGATGAATCAGTGCTCCTTCATGTTGAACACAATTGGAAGAAATACTGCGGGTTGCAAGGGCACAGAATGTACACGGGTGAAGGGCTTCAATGTTCATTACCAAATATTGCTCAACAGCACCACTACTGACCAAGTTGCCGAAAGGGCACAATTGCTAGATTGGGTCTTTGGGAGGTGATGAACGCAACAGCAAGAGAGAAAAAATACTTGACCTCATCCTCACCATTCTGGCCGTCACAGATGTATCTGGTAGCATGACCACCGCACAGTCCTTGGAGAGATGATTTTCCACCTTCACACTGAGTATACCATCCATCATGTTCTGTGTACCAAGTGGCATAGATTTTATACAGATCTAGAAGCTCAAAACTGGGCGTCAATGAGGCGCTGTGGACCATTAGCAGCAGTAGAACTGTATTCAATCACAATCTGTAACCTCATGGGCTGGCATATCTCCCACTCTACTTCAGGCGGGATAGAGGGAGATGTAAAAGGGGAGGCGGAGTTGCGCTACTGGTTCGGGAGAATATCACAGCTGTACTGCGGGAGGACACCTCAGAGGGCAGTGAGGCTATATGGGTAGAGATCAGGAATAAGAAGGGTGCAGTCACAATGTTGGGGGTTTACTACAGGCCTCCCAACAGCCAGCGGGAGATAGAGGAGCAGATAGGTAGACAGACTTTGGAAAAGAGTAAAAACAACATGGTTGTGGTGATGTGAGACTTCAACTTCCCCAATATTGACTGGGACTCACTTAGTGCCAGGGGTTTAGACGGGGCGGAGTTTGTAAGGAGCATCCAGGAGGGCTTCTTAAAACAATATGGAGACAGTCCAACTAGGGAAGGGGCGGTACTGGACCTGGTATTGGGGAATGAGCCCGGCCAGGTGGTAGATGTTTCAGTAGGGGAGCATTTCGGTAACAGTGACCACAATTCAGTAAGTTTTAAAGTACTGGTGGACAAGGATAAGAGTGGTCCGAGGATGAATGTGCTAAATTGGGGGAAGGCTAATTATAACAATATTAGGCGGGAACTGAAGAACATAGATTGGGGGCGGATGTTTGAGGGCAAATCAACATCTGACATGTGGGAGGCTTTCAAGTGTCAGTTGAAAGGAATTCAGGACCGGCATGTTCCTGTGAGGAAGAAGGATAAATACGGCAATTTTCGGGAACCTTGGATAACGAGAGATATTGTAGGCCTCGTCAAAAAGAAAAAGGAAGCATTTGTCAGGGCTAAAAGGCTGGGAACAGACGAAGCCTGCGTGGAATATAAGGAAAGTAGGAAGGAACTTAAGCAAGGAGTCAGGAGGGCGAGAAGGGGTCACGAAAAGTCATTGGCAAATAGGGTTAAGGAAAATCCCAAGGCTTTTTACACGTACATAAAAAGCAAGAGGGTAGCCAGGGAAAGGGTTGGCCCACTGAAGAATAGGCAAGGGAATCTATGTGTGGAGCCAGAGGAAATGGGCGAGGTACTAAATGAATACTTTGCATCAGTATTCACCAAAGAGAAGAAATTGGTAGATGTTGAGTCTGGAGAAGGGTGTGTAGATAGCCTGGGTCACATTGAGATCCAAAAAGACGAGGTGTTGGGCGTCTTAAAAAATATTAATGTAAATAAGTCCCCAGGGCCTGATGGGATCTACCCCAGAATACTGAAGGAGGCTGGAGAGGAAATTGCTGAGGCCTTGACAGAAATCTTTGGATCCTCACTATCTTCAGGGGATGTCCTGGAGGACTGGAGAATAGCCAATGTTGTTCCTCTGTTTAAGAAGGGTAGCAAGGATAATCCAGGGAACTACAGGCCGGTGAGCCTTACGTCAGTGGTTGCGAAATTACTGGAGAGAATTCTTCGAGACAGGATCTACTCCCATTTGGAAGCAAATGGACGTATTAGTGAGAGGCAGCATGGTTTTGTGAAGGGGAGGTCGTGTCTCACTAACTTGATAGAGTTTTTCGAGGAGGTCACTAAGATGATTGATGCAGGTAGGGCAGTGGATGTTGTCTATATGGACTTCAGTAAGGCCTTTGACAAGGTCCCTCATGGTAGACTAGTACAAAAGGTGAAGTCACACGGGATCAGGGGTGAGCTGGCAAGGTGGATACAGAACTGGCTAGGTCATAGAAGGCAGAGAGTGGCAAAGGAAGGATGCTTTTCTAATTGGAGGGCTGTGACCAGTGGTGTTCCACAGGGATCAGTGCTGGGACCTTTGCTCTTTGTAGTATATATAAATGATTTGGAGGAAAATGTAACTGGTCTGATTAGTAAGTTTGCAGACGACACAAAGGTTGGTGGAATTGCGGATAGCGATGAGGACTGTCAGAGGATACAGCAGGATTTAGATTGTTTGGAGACTTGGGCAGAGAGATGGCAGATGGAGTTTAATCCGGACAAATGTGAGGTAATGCATTTTGGAAGGTCTAATGCAGGTAGGGAATATACAGTGAATGGTAGAACCCTCAAGAGTATTGAAAGTCAAAGAGATCTAGGAGTACAGGTCCACAGGTCATTGAAAGGGGCAACACAGGTGGAGAAGGTAGTCAAGAAGGCATACGGCATGCTTGCCTTCATTGGCCGGGGCATTGAGTAGAAGAATTGGCAAGTCATGTTGCAGCTGTATAGAACCTTAGTTCGGCCACACTTGGAGTATAGTGTTCAATTCTGGTCGCCACACTACCAGAAGGATGTGGAGGCTTTAGAGAGGGTGCAGAAGAGATTTACCAGAATGTTGCCTGGTATGGAGGGCATTAGCTGTGAGGAGCGGTTGAACAAACTCGGTTTGTTCTCACTGGAACGAAGGAGGCTGAAGGGAGACCTGATAGAGGTCTACAAGATTATGAGGGGCATAGACAGAGTGGATAGTCAGAGGCTTTTCCCCAGGGTAGAGGGGTCAATTACTAGGGGGCATAGGTTTAAGGTGAGAGGGGCAAGGTTTAGAGTAGATGTACGAGGCAAGTTTTTTACGCAGAGGGTAGTGGGTGCCTGGAACTCGCTACCGGAGGAGGTGGTGGAAGCAGGGACGATAGTGACATTTAAGGGGCATCTTGACAAATACATGAATAGGATGGGAATAGAGGGATACGGACCCAGGACGTGTAGAAGATTGTAATTTAGTTGGGCAGCATGATCGGCACGGGCTTGGAGGGCCGAAGGGCCTGTTCCTGTTCTGTACATTTCTTTGTTCTTTGTACCAGCAAGACATGGGAATCAACCATAGACCAATGAATAGTGCTGGAGGGCATTCCAGGAGCAGCACCAAGCACATGTAAGAATGAGGTGTCAACCTGTTGAAGCTACAACACAGGCTATTGTGCATGCCAAACAACAGAAGCAACATATAGAGAGCTAAGCAATCCCACAATCAATGGATCACATCTAAACTCTGACGTCCTGTCACATCCAGCCATGAATGGCAAACAACTAACTGAAGGAGAAGGCTCCACAAATATCCTGATCTTCAATGATGGGAAGCCCAGCACATTAGTGCAAAAGACAAAGCTGAAACATTTTCAACAATCTTCAGCCAGATGTGCCGAGTGGGTAACCAATCTTGGCCTTCACACTGATGTGAATTTTTAGCTAATTTTATTCACTCCATGTGATATCATAAATGGCTGCACATATTGGATACTGTAAAGTTATAGATGCTGACAACATTCTGGCAATACCACTGAAGACTTTGTCATAATATACACCAGTATATTATGGTGCAGACACACACACACACTGATGGACATGCAGTGGGACCAATCAGCATACACAACACCGCAGCCAATCACCAGTGAGAGCACACGCACTATAAAGACAGGGGACAGGAGAGTTCCCACTCATTCTAGTAGCAGCCAGCTCGGAGCACAGAGCTCACAGCCTGCAACACAGACAATCACCATGTGCTGAGTGCATCATCTGGTTAGGACTAAGTAAGGGCCAACAGTTAAAGCTGGTATTGCATTTACCCACAGTTCAAGTATGTTAATACAGTTAACCTTATAATAAAATAGAGTTGCACCACTTCCAGTGTTGGTGACCTGTTTGTGATCCAGAACACCCAACACATCAGACATGGGTTCCAAAACTGGCAACGCCCCTTAGTCAAGCTGTTCCCATGCATCTACAAAACTGCCACCTACCCAGCAATGTGGAAAATTGCCCAGGTATGTTCTGTCTTCAAAAAGGACAAATCCTACCTGATAAATTACTGCCTGACCAGTCTACCCTTGATCATCAAGCAAGTGATGGAAGAGATTGTCGACACTGCTGTCAAGTGACACTGAGAAATAACCTGCTAACTGATGCCCAGTTTGTGTTCTGCGACAGCTACTCGACTCAAAGAACAAAGAACAAAGAACAATACAGAACAGGAACAGGCCCTTTGGCCCTCTAAGCCTGTACCGGTCGTGATATCAACCTTGCCCGTATCGCTCGCTACCCATCCTACCCATGTATTTGTCAAGATGCCTTTTGAACGTCATTAATGTATCTGCTTCCACAAACGTCCCTGGCAAAGCGTTCCAGGCACTCACCACTCTGTAAAAAACGTGCCTCGCACATCTCTTCTAAAATTTTCCCCACGGACTTATACCTATAACAGCCTCATTACAGCATTGGTCCAAATAGGGACAAAAGAGCTGAACTCAGGGATTGTGTTCAGAGGCACTGCCATTGACACCAATCTTTAGCCAGTTGCATTGCCTTGAGTCACTCCAGTTGCTCAGTGGCCCATTCCACTGCACAATGAGCTTTCCTAGGTCCAGCAGGAACACGTCCCTAATGTTTAAACTCTTCATTTCAACCTCATCAGTACACATATTCCTCCTCCTGTTCACATGAATCAGCCTCTTCACATCAAAGGTGTTGGACTGAGTACGACATCAAGGAGCCCTCGAAAAACTGAAGTCAATGGAAATCAAGGGAAAGCTATCCATTTGTTGGAGTCATAACTGGCACAAAGGAAAACGGTGGTGATGGCTGGAGGTCAATCATCTCAGGTCCGGGACATCACTAATGCCTTAGACCTCACCACCATCAGCTGCTTCATCAGACTTTCCATCTTAGATAAGGGGATGTTCGCTGATAATTGCACAATATTCAGCACCGTGCGCAACGCCTCAGAAACTGAAGCAGTTTCTGTCTTTTTGTAGCAAGATCTGGATAATATTCAAGCTTGAGATAATAAGTGGCAAGTAACATGCACGTCACACAAGTGCCAGTCAATTACTATCTCAGACAAGAGAAAAACTAAGCATTTCCCTTTTGACATTCAATAGCATGACCATTGCTGAATCTGGACTATCAACATCCTTAATGTGGAGATGCCACTGCTGGACTGGGGTGGGCATATTAAGAAGTCTCACAACACCAGCTTAAAATCCAACAGGTATATTTGAAATCGCAAGCGTTCAGAGCCCTGCTCCATCATCAGGTGAAGTGGAGGCAGGTTCACAAACACAGCATATATAGGCAAAGACATAATTACAAGGTAATTACAGATTGGAATGTGACTTTTTGGTTTATTAGTCCAGAGACAATGTCACTATGCCACTGCCTCCACGTGCAATTACCAATTAACAAATAAAGCTGAGAAAACTGAAAAATTCCAAAGTTGCAGTTTAATATGTTATTGAAGATGCTGAATAGTCAGGTGCCCTGCTTGAATAATGAACCACCCCTGTCATTGATGTATAGTGCAATACGGTAACTGAATTAATCATCGAGAATAAAAAATCTGCAGCACAATTCAGGTGCTTCCCCATGCTCCTTTTTCCCATATTCACAAGAAAACGTTTCCATTAACCTCGCATTATAGGTTTGTATATAGGTTTGTAAAACAATGCTTTTGAAAGTTTTTTTTCTCACATAATTTCATGTGGAATGTATCCCATACAAACCTCTGTTCCTTTGTCCTTCCATCCTCATCTTGGGTTCCAAGCAGTTAAAGAAGCCACGCTCCCATTTAACAATTGGTTATTTGTGTTTTTGCATGATTTATGTTTTTACATCATTCTGAAAACAACATCATGGCTGTGCTTTTGATTGGTGGCCACTGGTGCTGGCAGAAACCGCCTTGCTGTAAAAACACTTTTGTCTGCCTTGGCTCATCAGTAGCAACAAGTAGAAATCCTACTCGTAAATGAAGTTTGTGAGCTGATAAATGGCAATAACATCTCGGACCTAACCCAGATGGAACAATCTCATTTATTGAGTATCAATAATAAAATCCTAGGAAACATGAAACTAAATTCCTAGTTTTCAACTCTGCTTGCCTGAGCATGTTGGTTGTTTTATTTTGAATGGAAATCTATCGTGTCCCCACAATCTTTGTGGATGTGGGAACTGGAAAGAGGGTGGTGTAAGGTGAGTCACGGCAAGGCTAGAAAATGGCTGCTGTGATCCTTGTGCAAAGTATTTTGACGCTGTTTTACATTACTTGGATGGAATGTGTGATGGCATATCAGAGCAAAAGTGAGGGAAACATGGGCAACATTGATGTTAGTTATCTAGATACTTCTAATTATGTGGCCTTATTGTGTCTCCAGAGTACTTTTGTGTGTATGTCTTTAAACCCTTATATCAATGGCCTGATCATATTAGTCAGGTTGCTGGGTTCCTGTTGAGGGTCAAAGTTAAATTCCATTCTCATCACTTAGATTTCTTTCTCACCATCATTTAACAGTGCGTGCGTGTCTTTGATAGGCTACTTCCATCTATCAGTCAATGTGAAGTGCGCCATTTAATATGTCAAAGCTCTTGGGTCAACTGTATCGCACAGGTACAGCCCTGCAAATGATCACTAAGTGATACAGTATCTGCAGAAATCCACAGACTTTTAAAATCTGAACTTCCAGATGGAATATAATGACACAGAAGTATAGATATAATGTCTGCTTTTAATGTGCTAAATAACACGTTGTTGGATTACTGTAGAGCAATATTGATGCCAATAATGCTTTGATATTTACTGCACTCCACTACATCACTGTGATCAAGTGTGTTAGATAATGTACTTAGGCCTTGATTGCGGTATAGATAAATGCAGTTATAGGAATTAAAGTTTAAGTAGGAATAATTAGACAATTGTTAACCTTGAACACCCTTGTCTCATGCCTCTTGTCTAATTGTATTTTAATTACATGGACAATAAAGAAACATGCACACACAAAAAGAATCATTGACCAGAAACTTAAGTGGTTCAGCCACATAAATACTGTCACTGCAAGAACAAGTAAGAGGCTAGGAAGTCTGCAGTGAATAACTCACCTCCTGATTCCTCAAAGCTTGTCCACTATCCACAACTCTCAAAAAGCTTGACGCTATCCAGGACAAAGCAGCCCGCTTCATTGACACGACCTTTAACATTCACTCCCTCTATCACCAACACACATGAACACATGAGAGGCAGTGTGTACCATCTACAAGATGCACCACAGCAACTCACCAAAACTCCTTTAACATCACCTGCAACACCTGTGACCTTTACTATCTAGAAGGACAAGGGCAGTAGATGCAGGGAAGCACCAGACCCTGCAGGTTTTCTTCTAAACCACGCACCATCCTGACTTAATACTAAATCACAGGTTCTTTCACTGTCACTGGGTCCCATTCCTGGAACTCCCTATCTAACATCACTATGGGTTTACCTACAACTCACTGACTATAGCAGTTCAGGAAGGCTCCTCACACCACCTTCTCAAGGGCAATTAGGCATGAGCAATAAATATTGGCCTGGCCAGCGAAACCCAGAGTTCTTGGAGGGTTGTCAGGCTAGCGTAAGCTTCAGAGATAGGGAGGGACAAGATATTAGAAGGATTTGAAAATAAGGATTAAAATTTTAAAAGCGAGACAGTGTTGTAATGGAATCCAATGTAAGCTGGAAAGCGAAGGTGTATGAGTGAAAGAGATTTGGCTAGGTTACAGGAATAACATTTTGGATGAAGATGGAGATCATTGACGCAGGATGGAAGATGGGAGGCAAGCCGGAAGATCCTAGGAATAGTCAAGTCTGGAAATAAGTAAAGCATGCATGAGGATTTCAGGTGCAGATGGGATGGGGCAGAGGGGCAGAGACATGGGGGTATTATGGAGTTGGATAGTTTATGTGATAAAAAGGATGTGGATTCAGTCGCTTAAATCAAATACAAATAGGATGCTGATGTTTGACACAGCCTGGAACAGTGGTCATACACATGGTCGATCAGTTACAATCAAATGAGTGATAGCGGCTGAAGATAATTGCTTTGTTCTTCCTAATATTTAACTGGATGTAACTTTGACTAATCTGGGTGTGGCAGCAGTCTGGCAACAATGAGGAAGTGGAGGGGTCAAGACAGTGGAGCAACTTTTCAGTGCCAAAAAAAAAGAATTGCAGATTTACATGGATGGCCAGAGACTAAAGCATAATTCCAACCCAACATACTTGGGAGTGACTCTGGACAGAACACTGTCCTTCCGAGATCATCTGAAGAAAACAGCAGTAAAAGTCAAAAGCAGAACAACCTTCGAACCAAACGTGTTGGATTTACGTGAGGCACTGATGCTGCAACATTCCGGACCTCGCCACTTGCCCTATTGTACTCTGCAGCAGAGTACTCTGCACCTGTCAGGCAAAGGTAACCATACACACACATTTTGTTGACATTCATTGAATGTCAGCAGCTACCAGCTAGTTGGAATCATTTGTGCTGCACCTCACTTACCACTTCATGATGACCTTTTTAACCCACCTATTATCTGCCTTCCATCTCAGTGTCCCATAAGGAGCACCCCTCCTGAGTGAGTTTAGTTTTGTGTTTCTGTGTAAGGAAGGGTAAACCTATAGTTAGATTCATGTTAAACAAAGGTGTTTGCATCTTTGGGGATTTTTGGTTTCAGTTCAAACTGTGGCTGCATTGTGCTGAGAGGTTTTGCAATGTGTAAAGTAAATAAGAGTTTGGAGAAAGAATGAGATATTGCTTAGCAACCAGGAGTTTTTTTGGGGGAAGAGACCTTATTGTGTTTTTGATTTATCTGAACCAGAGCAGAAGGAGATTTGCAGTGAGAGAGGGAACATCTCTCACAACTTTGCTGGAGGAAAAGCCATACAATGGAGTAATGGGCAAATGCTAGAAATCTAAAGAACAGCTAGTTAAGAAAACTAGAGACTGAGAGGATGTTTCGAAGAAGTTAGGAGTTAAATAAGGAATAAGAAAGAATAAGGATTCTTGCAATATTCCAGGAGATGGAAAGAGACAATACCGCTGGTGATTTTCTGGCTTTGACTGGAGCGGTAAGAATAGGATCAGATGAAGGAAGACCCACTCAACTGGCCAATTGAGGGCTTTGACAATGATGGACAACCATTAATAACGCTGCAGACAGGTCAGGAATGATGAGAAGTGTGAATACTCTTTACACAGTGGGCCCAGGTTATATCTCTCTGATGCAAGGCTAGAGGAGTCTGAAACCACCTTACAAAACTCATTTCACTCCTTCCAAAATGTCAGGGTATGTATTCATTTTTTTTTTTACCTGAGGTATACTAAATTGTTGCAAAAGTAATAGTATTGAAGCCTTTCTGCAATCTGATTTTACTGCAGCTTTTTCATTTTAGCTTGTTTTGTTTGGTTGTCATATCCTAGAACAACACATGCTGAGGCTCGCTGACAACCAGGACTTACTATATCTCTCTCTGACACTGTTAATATTAAATAGTGCTTCTCACTCTGCCTCCTGCTTGTCCCAATTGCACAAGATTGGGATTTATATTCTAGTATTACTTGTTGACTGGCATGGACAATGAATAGGTTGTCAAGGGTGAAGATAAGAGAATATGGAAAAGCACAGGAGCACTAGCAGTCAAAATTAATTTTGAGGATCCAGGTTCCGAGGGCCAATTGCAACTCATCATTACTAACTCTGAACTAAATTGTTGATTTAGATATCTCAGCCAGACCCATTATTGCTTGTTGGTGTGGAGGTCACCTTGGCAACAGATCACTTTGCCCTGTTTGCCTATCGTACTGCAGCAATTTATACTCGTTCTCTATGCCTTTGTTTTATCCATTCTATTCAATTCTTTATTTTGGTTATTAACTACTTTTCAATAAGTCATAGTTTATTTCCTCAGTGACTTGCTACTTACAATCTTCAATATCGTCAAAATCATTTGATCAAATTATCTTTGTGCTAATGGTATGAAATCAAAACACCACCATTTTGACTCATACTTCTTTCAGCTGAAGCAAAATTAAATTTAAAAGAATGGTCATAGAATCTACAGTGCAGAAGCAGAAGGAGGCCATCGAGTCTGCACGAACCCTTGGAAAGAGCATCCTATCTAAGCCCACACCTCCAACCTACCCCCATAACCCAATAACCCCACTTAACCTTTTTGGACATTAAGGGCAATTTAGCATGGTCAATCCACCTAACCTGCACATCTTTGGACAGTGGGAGGAAACCGGAGGACCTGGATGATACACACACAGACAGAGGGAGAATGTGCAGACTCCGCACAGACAGTGACCCAAGCGGGAATCGAACGTGGGATTCTGGCGCTGTGAGGCAACAGTGCTAACCACTGTGCTAATGTATTCATTATATCTTTTAAAATATCCAGACCACTGGGTTCCTCTTTGCCTTTGCTGTTACCTCTTATTCCATCTTTTGGTGTCATTGGGTGGAATTTTCTGCTGCCGTCAGTGGCGGGAATCATCACAGGCAGGGGCACTAAATTTGGTGTGATGGAAAAAATCAACTCCCTGCCGGCAGGAAATTAATTTGGAATTTTGTTCTTCCGATTTTGATGGAAGGTTAAAGGCGGGGCGGGTTTCCCGTTGATCCATGTCAGGAACCACGTTGGAATTCATTTGCATCTCATAAAAAGGCTAGTTTACCGGAATCGCGCTCTCCCTTCAAATTAAGTGTCTCGCCAGTGGATAATTAGAACGGTCTGTTTCCTGACTGTATTTAATTGGAGCGCACCTGGCAAGCTTCCCTTCCCATCAGGAGATGCTGTTTTCATCTACTTTTCTGCACTTTTCTGCGGGGTTTAAGGTTCCTATGTCACAAGCTCTGCCAAGGTGGGGCATGGGAGACAATGCCATCTTGTTGGGGAGGTCGATCTCACCTTCCGTGCAAGAACGATCTCTGTCTTCACCACCGAGCTCTGCCGCTTCTCCTCATGGGAGGAGTATGCCCTAAGCTCGTTACCCCCTCCAGCCTTTGCTCTCCCAACAGTTGTGGAAGATCTTGCCCGCATAAAGACAGATCAATTGACTGAGCACTATGGATTAAAGAGCAATTCAGGAGCACGCATGACTATTGTGTGTGCTGAGACCTTCCCAGGAAGAGGAGGATGCCATTTGTGTGAGATCTGACATAAGATGGTGAGCTTAAAGTGGCCAGCAGACATGCAATGCTGATGTCCCATCTGCTGATCATTTGGTCATCCCAGTGGATTCTTAGAATACTTGATGCCATTATTAGAGTGTAACTGTAGAATAAATAGAAGTTTAACGTACCCTAGCAGAGTGCATCGGATCACCCATCTTTTTCCTGAACCTCAGGGCCCTCCATTTCTGCTGGCTAAGGGTGCTGACCTCCCTGGCTAGTGTGGTCAAGTGGGAGGACCGCCTGCTCCCATCCTTCAGAAAGCGGATCTCCTCCCTTTCCTGGAGCATCTCCAGCGATCGGCACTGTACTATGTAGCTGAGGGTTTTGTATGTTTGGCCGCCATGTTTATACAGACAGTCAGGCCGCACTTGGCCTGTAGTGAGTAAATGTCTGTGCAGGTGCTGTTTGAATTTGGTGCCGGACCTTGACCCCCATGATGTCGTGACGGGATGGACAAATCCTTCCCCGACCCACCATGAGAATCGACAAGCTCCTCGTTGATGCATAATTAATGAGTCAAAACTCAGATGGAAAGATCTGCTCTGTCACCCAGTGGGAATTTCCTGCTCACCACCACTTGGGGCGTGATTTAATGAAAACGTTTCTAAGTGTGGGAGCAATTGGGAACTGCCACGGGCTTTCCGACACTCGACCCGGCAAGGCCGTCATCCGTATCAAATGTTAATTGGTCCACTTAATGAGGCCTCACAGGCTTTACACCGCAAATGATGGTCCCGCCGGCTGATTCACCAGGACCGCGCCCGCCATCTCCCTGCCAACAAGGGGGAGCAGCTCCTAAACCAATCCCGCAGAGCAGACCCCACATAGCTCACAGCCCATGCCACCGAGGAGACCAGCTCCACAATGCGGGGATGCCGACTTGGTCAGATTGGTGGATGGGATGGCCTATTTCCCAGAGGGGTTGGCGGGTCAGCCACAGGGCAGCTAGTGTCGCCTGGGAAGAAGTGGCAGCGGCCGTCAGTTCGGCGAGCGTCTCCAAGAGAACCGGCACCTAGTGCCGTAGGAAAATCAACAACCTCTCCCGGGCCACATGGGTGGGTTGGTACCGGCCCCCTGGCACCTTACCCAGGCAGCAAAGGGAGTGGGCCGGTTAGATCGCAATCTGGTTCCAGATTTTGGCCCCTCCCGCAATCTAATGGCCATGTCACACTCTCGCCCAAGGGCGATGAGGCTATAAAATCGTGCCCTTAGTCTCCAGAATGGAAAATGCTGCCGATCGTATTGTTGCAACAACTATTCCATTTAAAAGTATGCTTATTTTTCATTTCTTATTTAAACCCTTAAGGATCTCAGTCAACTTGCATGCTGCCTAATGTAAATTGGTGATGTGCCTCATGAGTCATTCACCACCAACATCACGTTAGACCCCAAAGATCAAGCAGTGCATAGTTGGCAATAGAAGTCACACTAAAAATACAGAGCGAATTGAACTTTTTTTCACCTTTGGGATTTCGATTTGAAGCCCAGCCAGATACATAAAGCCTCTTCTCTCAAAAGGGATCATTAGCTAAAATCACTTTGCACATTTTCAATCGAGCTCCAGGTCCATGGCCCAAAAGCTCTGGAAAGCCACATGACTTGCTGCTAGATTGACAATCGCATTCCGACATGGATCGCTGATATGGGAGATGGCATAATTACTTGCAGAGTAAGTTTTGGGTTTATGAAATATTGTTGCAGGAGAAGTGTGCACCCACACTGTTATGCCTGCTTTGGGTGCGCTTGATTGTTGTGACAAAGGGAGGAAACACGTTCCATTCTACAGCGAAGACATTGTCTTCCGTGGTGACAAGAAAAAGCATACACACACAAAAACACAAAGAAAATCAATCACTGACTATTTTGGGCAGATACACAAAAGATTTATTTTCATTTGTCTCAGGTAATGTGATCACAGCAACCAATGTAAAACAAGAGTGGGTGGAAATGGGCAATCAATACCAAAATTTGATATGTGTCATATCATAACTGGTGCTATTGTGATAGATTATAGAAAGGAACTAATGAATATAAGTAACCTTTTCAAATATTTTCATGTATAGTTGTAAAACTTCATCACAGAAATGTCTCTCTCTGAATGTTAAATCCGCCAGCTATTAAATGAAATGTGATACTCGTTTAGTATTTAAGTTAAAGAATAATTTTAGATTGTGTTGAGGCTGGTTGAGCTTATGAATAATGTTTCAAAAGGATGAAGAATTGTTTGCCAATGTATATTTGCTGCATGTCTGAGCAGATTATGTTTTATGTCATTGGCTGTTAAAAAATCAGAAAGCAACTTCATGCAAAATTAATCAATTAAAATAACAACCATAAATATTTGCATTAAAAAGCTTTTAAACTTGAAATCATCAGTTCACAAGTAGTTATCTGTTAATGCATGCTATGAGTGTGTGATTTCTTTTACAGAAGGTAAAATTTCTAATGTTTTTTTCTGGCTGTGCCCTTTCTTCACGCAGTCGCTGCAGATCGCGGAGTGGGCTGGGCAGCGTGGGCGTGGGTGCTGGCCCTGCCCGCAGAAGTAGCAAGGTGTGCCCCCATGGTGAGCGGGTCGCCGCGTGGCGCAGGCCTGTAATACGGGCGAGTCAGAGGAAGTCCAGGGGGGCTGGCAGAGTCCGCGGGGTACGTACCCAAGTTATGTCGGGCCACCTCCAGCGAGGAGGCGAGCGTTAGCATCTCCTGGAGGTCTTTTGCCCCGTTTTCGAGCAGTCGCTGCCAGATGTAGGTCGAGCGGATGCCGGACACGAAAGAATCTCTGATGTGCAGGTTCATATGGACTTCCCTTGTCACATCCTGATGGTCACAGTCCCTGGCCAGCGCGGTGAGTTTCTCAACAAACTCGTCGAGCAATTCCCCCGAGCGCTGCCGGCAGGTAGAGAGCAGATGCCGGGCGTGCACCTCATTGACGGGTTTGACAAACCGCTTGCGGAGCAACTCAATCGCTTCCTCATAAATCGTCGCCTTTTCGAGCGTGGCGGAGATTCTGTGACTCACCCAGGCGTGGAGTAGACGCAGCTTGCGTGGCCCCAGGATGGGAGTCTCTGCGGAGTCCAGGTAGGCCTCGAAGCACCGCAGCCAGTATTTTAAAATGTCCTTTGCCTCCGGCGTTCGTGCTTCCAGATTGAGCTTCTCTGGTTTTAGGCCTGCGTCCATCCTGAATCTAGTTTAGCCTAATAAATTGAGGTACCCTCAATAATGATGCTTAGAGATTAAACTGTAAAGAAGGCTTTATTAGGCTAATAACTATGCTACAGATTTGGACGAGAGCTGACTGCTATACAGACCATGAGGCAGGCCTTTATGTATGGCTCCCAGATGGGCGGAGCCAGAGGCGGAGTCCCCAGGGTTCCAAGCCTGGTCTTAAAGGGGACATCACCTTACATGATGATAAGGCAGTAACCGTTCATCACAATTTCCCAAGAGGAATCTCAGATCTCAGCAGAAGGAGTTCAGGAGGGTATTAGCTCATCTTCGAAATCTGCAAAATTGCCTTCCATTGATCTGGACTCTGATGCCTCAAGTGTGGAGAAATTGCTTGCAGAGTTACAGTGCTCCACAAGAGTCTGACAGTGCTCCACAAGAGTCTGAAAGTCCCCTGATAAACTGACCGTATGAACTTTCCCCATTGGCCCATTTACTGAGAATTCTGTTTACCTGGACATAGTTGTATATCAGTGTTTTGTTTGTGTAATTGTAAGGGAATTTAAAGGAGGAATGTGGTAGTGTGGCCCCTTTAAGGGGTGATCCTTTGCGGGCCACGTGACCTGACTGGAACCATGGGGATGGAACACGCAAACACGGCCCTATCGGGTGTCAGGGCACGGACCCGAGTAGCACGAGATATTCAGAATAAGCCTGGGAGTCGGTGGGACTAGCCCTGTTTTGGAGTTGTGTTGATCTGTATACATAAAGCTTTCCTTTTATTAATGGGCTGGATTCCTGCTTCGCAATGCCGGAAACGAAGATTGCGATCGGGCGGAGAATAGTGCAAAATGGAAATATTTATTTTGCGCCCAGTGACAATTCTGAAGTAATATTCCGGTCCCTCACTGACGGCGACGTTAAGGTTTGCGCTTCATGCCGGGGGATCCATGCGAAGCCATAATTTGCATAAATTTTAGTATCATTAGCAGCTTGGACACTTCATGCTCCACTCCTCTGCAATGCAATGCCCCTCTTCTAGTCAAAAGGCTCACAGGCATGAATTAGTCCAAGTAGTTACAAGCGGGGCCTGGGCACTATGGCTGCGGAGGGGAATCAGGAGGCCCAGAAAACTCTGAAAACACCTCAAAGAGTTTTGTGCTTTCTTGGGGGGGGCTGGCTGCTCTGGCCAGGACCAGTAAAGGGGAACATCTTGGTGCCAAGTCCGTGGTGCCCCCTTGGAATTGTGGTGCCCTAGCTCAAACCGCCATTGCAACAGTATGTGTTTTAAACGCAGCCCTCTGGTGCTAATTAAAGGCTCATGGCTGCTCACACTGCTGAGTGGGCTGCCTGTATCCTTTGAATGCTCAGAGAACCTATGGTCATGTGGGAGTCCGCCCAGGCCATCCCTCTGGACACACTCATATCTGAGCTGTTTCATCAAGGGGATGGGTGGGCCAAAACCAATCAGGGGCGTTGATCTGGGTGTTGGCATTCCTCAGAATTGCTCAGAATTGCTGCCCCACTGCAGAGGAAGCAGGGGATCAGAAAATGCTCATTCCAACCAAAGCACACTTGCACCTTGTCCTTTGGAACTCTCCCTGGTTCTCTGCCTCTCTCAGGGCAGAGGCCTCACCAGTGAGTCCCCTCCCTCAGGATCACCAGCTGTCTCGTCTTGGTGAGACGGCCAGCACTGTCTGCCTCTGCCACCACCTCCAGTCGGTATTCAGGAGGGTAGGCTTGAGTCAGCGGCCTACCCTAAGGGAGAGGGTGTTCCTCCTCTCTTCATTGGTATGGAGCTGTGGGCCTACCTTGGACTCCCAAACCCAGGGGGTAGGTCTTCTGTGAACCATCTTTGTGGCTGCAGTGAGTGTGTGATAAGTGGAGCGCTTAAAAACAGCTCTAGCTGCCAGGCTAATCCCAGCTGAGCTGGGCAGAGTGCTGGCCAATTTGCATATCTTGACCCACTTATCGAATAGCCCCCAAATAGGAGTGTAAGTCACGTGCTATTCAGTCACTCTGTATTCCAAACTGAGAATTCTGGCCAATAAATCACCGCTGTGACTTAACTCTGCCTCGTCGTATTACCTCATGTTGCAGCAGTCACATATTCCATTCTCTAGGTACCATCACAAACACCGTCGCCAAGGTCCGTCACATATCCCATTCCCTAGATACCGTCACAAACCCCATTGCCCAGATACCATCACAAACCCCATTTCCTAGGTACCATCACAAACCCCGTTCTCTCGATACACTATAGATCATAGAATTTAGTGCAGAAGGAGGCAATTCAGCCCATCGAGTCTGCACCGGCCCTTCGAAAGAACGTCCTACTTAAGCCCATCCCTCCACCCTATCCTCGTAACACAGTAACCCCACCTAACCTTTTTGACATGAAGGGACAATTTAGCATGGCCAATCGACCTAACCTGCACATCTTTGGACTGTGGGAGGAAACCAGAGCATCCGGGGAAACCCACACAGACACGGGGGAAAAGTGCAAACTCCACACAGACAGTCACCCAATGCCAGAATTGAACCCAGGTCCCTGGAGCTGTGAGGCAGCAGTGCTAAGCACTGTGCTTTCATGCCTCCACACAAACCCCATTCCCGCGGTGCCATCACAAACCCATTCCCGTGGTTCCATCACAAACCCTATTCCCACGGTTCCATTACAAACTCCATTCCCGCGGTTCCATTACAAACCCCATTCCCGCGGTTCCATCACAAACCCCATTCCCGCAGTGCCATCACAAACCCATTCCCGTGGTTCCATCACAAACCCTATTCCCGCGGTTTCATTACAAACTCCATTCCCGCGGTTCCATTACAAACCCCATTCCCGTGGTTCTATCACAAACCCCCATTCCCGCGGTTCCATCACAAACCCCATTCCCGCAGTTCCATCACAAACCCCATTCCCGCGGTTCCATTACAAACTCCATTCCCGTGGTTCCATTACAAACCCCCTTCCCGCGGTTCTATCACAAACCCCCATTCCCACAGCACCATTACAAACCCCATTCCTGCTGTTCCATCACAAATCCCATACCTGAGGTACCATCACAAACCCGTTCACGAGTTACCTTCACAAACTCTATTCCCGAGCTATCATCACAAACCCCATTCTCTAGGTACCATTAGAAACCCTGTACCCAAGGTACTGTCACCTGAGTTAACATCACAAATCCCATTCCCTAGATACTCTCACAAGCTCTGTTCCCGAGGTACCATACACAAGCCCCATTCTCTGGTACCATTAGAAACCCTGGGCGAGATTCTCCGACCCCCCGCCGGGTTGGAGAATCGCTGGGGGCTGGCGTGAATCCCGCCCCCGCTGTTTACCGAATTCTCCGGCACCGGATATTCGGCGGGGGCGTGAATCACGCTGCGACGGTTGGCGGGCCCCCCCCCAGCGATTCTCCGGCCCTCTGCTAGAATGCCTGTCCTGCCGTCGTAGATTAAACCACCTACCTTACTGGCGGGACAAGGCGGCGCGGGCGGGCTATGGGGTCCTGGGGGGGGGCGTGGGGCGATCTGGCCCTGGGGGGTGGCCCCACGGTGGCCTGCCCGCGATCGGGGCCCACCAATCCGCAGGCGGGCCTGTGCCGTGGGGGCACTCTTTTCCTTCCGCCTTCGCCACGGTCTCCACCATGGCGTACGCGGAAGAGACTCCCTCTGCAGCGCATGGGTGGGGATGCCGTGAGCGGCTGCTAACGCTCCCGCGCATGCGCCGCCCGGAGATATCATTCCCGCGCCAGCAGGCGGGGCACCAAAGGCCTTTTTCCGCCAGCTGGCGGGGCGGAAATTAGTCCGGCGCTGGCCTAACCCCTTGAGGTTGGGGCTCGGCCCCCCAAGATGCGGAGGATTCCGCACCTTTGGGGCGGCGCGATGCCCGACTGATTTGCGCCATTTTGGGCGCCGGTCGGCGGACATCGCGCCGATACTGGAGAATTTCGCCCCCTGTTCCCGAGATACCATCACAAACCCCATACCCGAGGTACCATACACGAACCCCATTCTCTAGATATCATTAGAAACCCCTACCTGAGGTACCGTCACAAACCGCATACCTGAGTTATCATCACAAACCCCATACCCAGAGTACCATCACAAACCCCGTACTCAGAGTACTGCCACAAACCCTGTACCCAAGGTACCATCACAAACCCCATTCACTAGGTACCATTAGAAACCACGTACCTTAGGTACTGTCACAAAGCCTGTTCCCAGATACCATCACAAACCCCGTTCCCGAGCTGTCCCATTTTTACCTTTCATAAATTGGAGGTCATCTAAAATTCTGGTGCCCTTATTTTAACTCGCACCATCTCCTGTTCATCTATCACCCTGAGCTCGCTAACCTACACTGGGATTTGTTCATGCAGCATCGTGATTTTAAAATTCTCATGTTTTGTTTGACAATGCTCCTTCGGGTGAGCATAACATTGAAGATGCTACATAAATATAAGTTGTTGTTGTACCTAATGATTCCTTATCGATTGATCTGACTTTCAATTTACCAAGGAATTAGTTAGTTAATTTGTTTTCAAACTGAAAACTGGAGATTGAAATCATTGCAATGGGGGGTCATTCAGCGGTTTTGCAGAAGGAACAGGGCCGGGATTCTCCGACCCCCCGCCGGGTCAGAGAATTGCCAGGGGCTGGCGTGAATCCCGCCCCCGCCACCAGAGATTCCGCCAATGGGCCGAAGTCCCGCTGCTGGAATGCCTGTCCCGCCAGCGTGGATTAAACCACCTTTTGAACGGCGGGACAAGACGGCGCGGGCGGGCTCTGGGGTCCTGGGGGGGGGGGGGGGGGGGGGCGTGGGGCGATCTGGCCCCGGGGGGGGTGCCCCCACGGTAGCCTGGCTCACGATCGGGGCCCACCGATCCGCGGGCGGGCCTGTGCCGTGGGGGCACTCTTTTTCTTCCGCCTTCGCCATGGTCTTCACTATGGCGGAGGCGGAAGAGACCCCCTCCCCTGCGCATGGATGACGTCAGCAGCCGCTGATGCTCCAGCGCATGCACGACCCCACGTCGGTCGGCGAAGACCTTTCGGCGACGGCTGGCGTGGCACCAAAAGCCTTTCCCACCAGCCGGTAGAGCGGAAACCGCTCCGGTGCGATGGGGGGTCATTCAGCGGTTTTGCAGAAGGAACAGGGCCTAGCCCCTCAAGGTGAGGGTTTGGCCCCTAAAGGTGCGGAGACGCCGGAGTGGTTCCCGCCACTCCATCACGCCAGGACCCCCCCCCCCCCCCCCCCCCCCTCCCACTGGGTAGGGGAGAATCCCGCCCCAGGTTTTTACTTTGAATAATCGTCTTACAACAGCACAGCCTTTGTTTTATTTATTTCTCGGTACATTTCCCCAGAAAGTAAAATTTCTCCCGAGTTTATTTGAATTCATTATTTCCTCTTCAGTGTAACCTCGGCTGTTTTCACTGCTTCAGCACAAGTTCATGGATAATCCTCTCAAGATAATAAATCGTAGCAACAACTTGTATTTTTATTGGGCCTGAAATGTAACAAAAGATCTTCCTCTTCTTGTTTGGGCCCTCAGAGTAGAGGATCAGTTCTTCCACACTAAAAATGAGTTCTGAGGTGACTGAGGAGTTCAATGCGCGACCCCCAGTCTCTGTCAATGGTTGGAGGAGTGAGTGGGTGGGGTACCGGGACGTCATGTGCTCCTTTCACTGTCGACGCTCAACTCCAGCTTGCTCTCGCTGATGAAACTTGAGATGTTCAGCTCCTTCCTGGATGCTTTTCCTATACTTTGGGTGGTCTTGGGCCAAGGATTCCCAGATGTTGGTGAGAATGTTGCACTTTTTCAAGGAGGCTTTGAGGGTGTCCTTGAAACATCTCTTTTGCCGTCCTAGGGCCTACTTGCCTTGTTGACACTCTGAGTAGAGCACTTGTTTAGTATCAGGCATGGGGACAATGTGGCCCGCCCAGCGGACCTGCTCGGGCAATGATCAATCGTCAAAGCTGGGGATGTTGGCCTGAGAAAGAGCAAAAACCCCAAAACACTTTGCAGAGGCATTAAATAATATGACACCAAATCACAGAGGGAGATACTGAGGCAGATGAACAAGAGATTTGTCAAGGAGATAGATTTTAAGGACGTCTTAAAGTAGGAAAGCAAGGTACAGGGGTTGCCAGCAAAGTTGAAGCTCACGAAGTAAAAGGGAAAATGGCAGTATAGATACTAAGTTGGCTAAGTGACAGGAAACAGAGTGTAGTGGTTAACAGTTGTTTTTCAGACTGGAGGCAGGATTTCGGCAGAGGTTGGTACTGGGACCACTGCTTTTCTTGCTATACATTAATAGCTTAAACCTGGTGGTATCAGGGATATTATCAAAATCTGCGGATGACACAAAACTTAGAAATATTGTGAACAGAGGAGGATAGTAATAAGCATCAAGCGACCGTATGTCAGAGGCAAGCCCCAAGCCTGGTTGTGAGAAAGACTTGGATGTTTTCACAGAAGCTGTTCATTGCTTACTTCACCACTCAAAGACAATCTCCTCAATGCTGGCTGACTCTTCCTATACACATCTGAGCATAATTAACTAATAAATACCCAACACCTGTTCACCTCATTACCCTAAACATGCATCAACAGAACCTTTTGGATACTAACCACATAGATTGGTGAATGGACAGAGAGGTGGCAGATGACATTTAATGCACAGAAATGAGAAGTGATGCACTTTCATTGGAAAAATAAAGGGAGGCAATTTAAAATAAAGGAGCACTATAATGGGGGTGAGGAACAGAGAGATCTGGGCGGTCATACTAATGATTTGGACGAGGGAACTAAATATACCATCTCCAAATTTGCAGATGACACAAAGTTGGGTGGGAGGGTGAGCTGTGAGGAGGACGCGGACTATTGTGTGCACTTTTGGTCTCCTTATCTGAGGAAGGATGTTCTTGCTCTGGAGTGAGTGCAGCAAAGGTTCACCAGTCTGATTCCTGGGATGGTGGGACTGTAGTAAGAGGAGTGACTAAATTGGTTTGGTTGATATTCATTGGAGTTTAGAAGAGTGAGAGGGGACCTCATAGAAATGTATATAATTCTAACAGAATTAGACAGGATAGATTCAGAAATAATGGTCGGGATTCTCCGACCCCGTGCCAGGTCGGGGAATCGCCGGGGGGGGCACGAATCATCGGACGCCGGTCTGCTGATTCTCCGGTGACCGGAAAATAAATTAATGGCGCCGGTGTGGTTGCCGCGCCGCCGGTCGGGGGGCCGCTCAACGAGGCCCCCCCCCCCCCCCCCCCCCCCACCCTGGCGATTCTCCGTGGTCAATGGGCCGAATACCCGCCGAGTCCCGCCGGCGCCGTTCGCATTTTGTCCTATCCGGTGGGACCTCAGCGTTCATGCTGCGGGGGCCATCCTGGTGTGGGGGGGGGGGGGGCAATCCGACTCCGGGGGGGGCCTCCACGGTGGCCTGGCCCGCGATTGGAGCCTACCGATCGGCGGGCGGGCTTATCCTGGGGGGGGGCCTATTTCCTCTGTGCTGGGCCCTGTAGGGCTCCGCCATGTTGCTCGGGGGCTGGCGCGGAGAAGACAACCCATGCGCATGCGCGAACTCACGCCGGCCGTGGCGCGCATGTTCGAACTCGTGCCGGCCGTGCTGGTGCCCGTATCGGCAGCTGGAGCTGCGTGAGGCGCTGCAGTGCCATGCTGGTCCCCTATGCGGCGCAGGATCGCTGATCCTAGGGGCCAGATGACGCATTGTAAAACGCTCCGGCGTTTACGACGGAGTCAACATTTAGCCCCAGGATTGGAGAATCCTGCCCGATGTTCCCGATGGTGGGGGAGGCAGGATCAGGGTATTGAATTTGATGATCAGCCATGACCATAATGAATGGCAGAGTAGGCTTGAAGGCTGAATGGCCTCCTCCTGCTTCTATTTTCTGTGTATGTTTTTATGCATGTGCCCAAATTGTCGAAGCTGGCAGGGAAGGTTGAGAAAGTGGTTAAAAAGCCACATAGGATCCCTGGTTTTATAAATAGAGGCATTTAGTGCAAAAGCAAGGATTATAAAACATTGGTTCTGCCTCAACTGGAGTATTGCATCCAATTTTGGCACCCTGCCTTAGGAAGGTCGAGATGGCTTTAAGAAGGGAACAGAGAAGTTTTACGAGAATGATTCAAGAGATGGGGGCTTCAGTTACATTGATTAGAGAAGTTGGAATGTTCTCCTCAGGGAAGGGGACGTTGGAGGAGATTTGATAGAGGTGTTCAAAATCATGAGGGGTCTGTACAAAGTAGATCAAGAGAAATTGTCCTCATTGACGGAAGTGTCAAGAATATTCACCGATGCAAGGCAGTCGAACCAATTTATTGAGGAACAGCTGTTTTATGCAGTGAGTGGTTAGGATCTGGAATACACTGCCTGAGGTTGTGGCAGAGGCAGATTCAACAATGGTTTCTAAAAGGGGATTTGATAATTATTGTCAGAAGAGGAAAACATTGCAGGGCTACAAGGAAAAGGCTGGCTAATGGGGCTATCTGAGCTGCACGTGCAGACCGTTGGCATGACATGACAGAACAGGTCAAATGGACCCCTTCTGTGCTCCAACCATTCTGTAATTCAATGATTTTATGATTCATTAATGCCTGTTAGGAAAGGATACTTGCAATCCTGACCTGGTCTGGCCTGTACATAAGTCCACTCCGATACCAAGACTGTTTTTTCTTATTCTCTAAATCCACTCACTTGTGCCAAACTATGACTCAGGACAATTAAGAATGGGCAATAAATGCTCTCCAACAACTGCCACATCCCGAGAATGAACGGTTTCATCTGGAGCTCAGTGGAGTCTTATTGCTGTTTAGAAAACTGAAGGAAACAGCAAATTAACACGACCCAGACAGCCTTGGATATTCTTGGAAAGTTATTTTCTGGTTATCTCCAGGGTAATGTTGATAATTCACAAACTTCAGTGATTGTGGCGAAATCACAATTATAATTAGGATTTAACTTTAGATTCATATTATTGGTTCAACATCTTAGATGATAAATGCTGAAACTTGAGTAGTGATTATAAGAAAACCCCACTGGCCATGATCGAAATAAAGTAATTTATCACTGTTACAAAGCAGACCTTGTCGAGGGCAGCATTTTTGTGTCTAGACCATATTAGCTGATGCACCAAAGTTTCATCAATTGTCTCTCTCAAAATCGCTGCAATCGTTACAGATTTAAGAAGCCTGACTCTTCAGTGCATTTTGAAATAACAATCCCACAAACTGTGTGAAGTAGGGTTTCAAGGCAGCAAATTATCTCTCGCTGCGATTTCAATAGGTGGAGGGGCAGCACTTGCATTCTTTCACTGATTCATAATGATTATTTCAAGGTTCTAGCAATGTCTCCATAAGGAGCATTTTCATATCCCAGTCAATTATGGTGCTGTAATGGTGCCCTTATTCCCGAACGATGTAATTCCAGAAAAGTCAGGAAAGGCATTTACCACTATTTCTCCATTTTTAAGAAGATGCAGCCAAGGATTTTCCTTTTTTTATTTGAACAACTCCATGGGCAGAATTTTACACGGCCTGCGCCTGACATAGAAGCGCGTGAAATAGCACGTGATGACGTCGGACATACATTCGTACAATATTTCAATCAGCCGTTACAGATGTGGATTGGTACTGTGACCGCCGACACTTACAGAGTCACTTGAAGGGGTTAGTTCTCCACTTGATCACAATATTACATTGCTGGTGCGATTTTTAGATCAACGTATGAGCAACATGGGCAGGCGGCCAATCCGTTTTTTTACAGTTTTCTCATCCAAGGGTGGGATATAAGGGAGTTGGATTAAACTCAGGAGTTAGGGGTTTTTGAGAGTTTGGTGAGGGTTTGGCTTGGAGCATTTTCAGCATCTTCTTTGCATTCTTTGGAGGGTTCAGCATGGCCTGAAGCTCTCAGGACATTGCTGTCCTCTGACATCAGGAATTTGAGCCCCTGTGTCACCCTTTATGTACCAGTCAGCCTCATTTGCATCTCTGCAGATGGATTTAGACTATTCAGCAGGGAGCACTTCTTCTGAGGAAGATAGGGGACAAAGAGAGAGGAGGCCAGGTGGTCACAGGCATCACCTCAGAGCAGAGACACAGGCATAGGGTATTCAGGGTGAGTAGGGAGGGCAAAAAAGGATGTCCCCACAGAAGACCCCACTACCTGGCTGCCACGGTGTACAGGCAGCGAACCAACTACCTTGACATGACAGACGCCCAGTGCCGCAGGACGCTACAACTTTCAAGAGAAGCCATCATGACCATATGCCAGATGACTGGGCTGGAGGTAGCTTCCAATTGTGTGGATGGAGACCCAATGCCCATGGCTCTCAAGATCACTGTGGCACTTAGATTTTATGCCTCTGGACACTTCCTGGGCTCAGTGGGTCATCTTCCCGGGGCCCACAGTAAGTTGCACACAATTGTGTCAAAGCTGATGACTGATAATCTTTTCAGGCAGCAGGAACATTCATCCATTTCAGGACGGACCAAGACAACCAAGCGGAGTGAGCCAGAGGTTTTGCAGCAATTACAAGTTCCCCAGCATCCATAATGTCATTGATTGCACTCATGGAGCCATCAAGGTGCCAGCCACGCACCTCTGTGAACAGGAAAGGGTTTCATTCCATGAATGTTCAGATTGCTCGTGACCACAGAAACATTCATTCTGCTCTTGGGAAAGTGATTTGGAGAAATGCCAAAACCACTCTACTTTACACTGGTTCAGGTGCAACAGTTGTACAATTTTCCAAAAATCGATAGCCCACCCCACGTGGAGTTGATCCAATCCTTGGAGCTGCCAATTTTACCTTGACCAATAAAGTTTACTTGAGGCAGCATGGTGACTGTGTGGTCAACTCATGATTTAACCCCATCCTGCCATCTGTTTGTTTTCCAGGACTCTTGTATCCGCAATGTCTTGTTCACTCCTATTCCCATGTTACTTATCTCAGCCAGTTCCTGCCTATCCCATTGTTTGGCTGGGTGCAGGATGTTGAAGCTGGTTCCTCTTTGTACCATGGATTATCTGAGCACAGGTTATTAGGGCTACTGATAAGAACTGCTTATTGAGCTGTCTATATTATTGTTCACCACATTATTTCTGTCTGATTTTGTTGACCTTAAGGACATGGACAAGTTAGCTAACTTAAGAACAAAGAACAAGGAATAAAGAAAAGTACAGCACAGGAACAGGCCCTTCGGCCCTCCAAGTCTGTGCCGACCATGCTGCCCGTCTAAACTAAAATCTTCTTCACTTCCTGGGTCCGTATCCCTCTGTTCCCATCTTATTCATGTATTTGTCAAGATGCCCCTTAAATGGCATTATCACCCCTGCTTGCACCAACTCCTCCGGCAGCGAGTTCCAGGCACCCACTACCCTCTGTGTAAAAAACTTGCCTCGTACATCTCTTCTAAACCTTGCCCCTCACACCTTAAATCAATGCCCCCTAGTAATTGACCCCTCTACCCTGGGAAAAAGTCTCTGACTATCCACTCTGTCTCTGACCCTCATAATTTTGTAGACCTCTATCAGGTCGCCCCTCAACCTCTGTCGTTCCACTGAGAACAAACCAAGTTTATTCAACCGCTCCTCATAGCTAATGCCCTCCATGCCAGGCAACATCCTGGTAAATTTCTTCTGCGCCCTCTCTAAAGCCTCCACAGCCTTCTGGCAGTGTGGTGACCAGAATTGAACACTCTGCTCCAAGTGTGGCCTAACTAAGGTTTTATACAGCTGCAACATGACTTGCCAATTTTTATACTCAATGCCGCGGCCAATGAAGGCAAGCATGCCTTATTGACTACCTTCTCCACCTGTGTTTCCCCTTTCAGTGACCTGTGGACCTGTACACCTAGATCTCTCTGACTGTCATTGCCCTTGAGGGTTCTACCATTCACTGTATATTCCCTACCTGCATTAGACCTTCCAAAATGCATTACCTCATATTTGTCCGGATTAAACTCCATCTGCCATCTCTCCGCCCAAGTCTCCAAACAATCTAAATCCTGCTGTATCCTCTGACAGTCCTCATCGCTGTCCGCAATTCCACCAACCTTTGTGTCGTCTGCAAACTTACTAATCAGACCAGTTACATTTTCCTCCAAATCATTTATATGTATTACGAACAGCAAAGGTCCCAGCACTGATCCATGCGGAACACCACTAGTCACAGCCCTCCAATCAGAAAAGCACCCTTCCATTGCTACTCTTTGCCTTTTATGACCTAGCCAGTTCTGTATCCATCTTGCCAGCTCACCCCTGATCCCGTGTGACTTCACCTTTTGTACCAGTCTGTCATGAGGGACCTTGTCAAAGGCCTTACTGAAGTCCATATAGACAACATCCACTGCCCTACCTGCATCAGTCATCTTTGTGACCTCTTCGAAAAACTCAAGCAAGTTAGTGAGACACGACCTCCCTTTCACAAAACCGTGCTGCCTCTCGCTAATACATCCATTTGCTTCCAAATGGGATAGATTATGTCTCGAAGAATTCTCTCCAGTAATTTCCCTACCACTGACGTAAGGCTCACCGGCCTGTAGGTCCCTGGATTATCCTTGCTATCCTTCTTAAACAAAGGAACAACATTGGCTATTCTCCAGTCCTCTGGGATGTCACCTGAACACAGTGAGGTTCCAAAGATTTCTGTCAAGGCCTCAGAAATTTCCTCGCTAGCCTCCTTCAGTATTCTGGAGTAGATCCCATCAGGACCTGGGGACTTATCTACCTTAATATTTTTCAAGACGCCCAACACCTCGTCTTTTTGGATCTCAATGTGACCCAGGCTATCTACACACCCTTCTCCAGGCACAACAGCCACCAATTCCTTCTCTTTGGTGAATACAGATGCAAAGTATTCATTTAGTACATCGCCCATTTCCTCTGGCTCCACACATAGATTCCCTTGCCTGTCCTTCAGTGGGCCAACCCTTTCCCTGGCTACCCTCTTGCTTTTTATGTACGTGTAAAAAGCCTTGGGATTTTCCTTAACCCTATTTGCCAATCACTTTTCGTGACCCCTTCTAGCCCTCCTGACTCCTTGCTTAAGTTCCTTCCTACTTTCCTTATATTCCACACAGACTTTGTCTGTTCCCAGCCTTCTACCCCTGACAAATGCCTCCTTTTTCTTTTTGACGAGGCCTACTCTCTCGTTATCCAAGGTTCCCGAAATTTGCCGTATTTATCCTTCTTCCGCACAGGAACATGCAGGTTCTGAATTCCTTTCAACTGACATTTGAAAGCCTCACACATGTCAGATGTTGATTTACCCTCAACCATCCGCCCCCAATCTAGGTTCTTCAGTTCCCGCTTAATATTGTTATAATTAGCCTTCCTCCAATTTTCCCACACATTCACCCTCAGACCACTCTTATCCTTGTCCAACAGCACTATAAAACTTACTGAATTGTGGTCACTGTTCCCAAAATGCTCCCCTACTGCAACTTCTACCACCTGGTCGGTCTCATTCCCCAATACCAGGTCCAGTACAGACCCTTCCCTAGTTCAACTATCTACATATTGTTTTAAGAAGCCCTCCTGGATGCTCCTTACAAACTCTGCCCCGTCCAGGCCCCTGGCACTAAGTGAGTCCCAGTCAATAATGGGGAAGTTGAAGTCTCCCATCACAACACCCTGTTCCTTTTACTCCTTTCCAAAATCTGTCTACCTATCTGCTCCTCTATCTCCCACTGGCTGTTGGGAGGCCTGTAGTAAACCCCCAACATTGTGACTGCACCCTTCTTATTCCTGATCTCTACCCGTACAGCCTCGCTGCCCTATGTGGTGTCCTCCCGTAGTACAGTTGTGATATTCTCCCTAACCAGTAGCGCAACTCCGCCACCCCTTTTACATCCCCCTCTATCCCGCCTGAAACATCTAAATCCTGGAACGTTTAGCTGCCAATCCTGTCCTTCCCTCAACCAGGTGTTAGTAATGGCAACAACATCATAGTTCCAAGTACTAATCCAAGCTCTAAGTTAATCTGCCTTACCCGTTATAATGTGGAGATGCCGACGTTCGACTGGGGTGTGCACAGTAAGAAGTCTTACAACACCAGGTTAAAGTCCAACAGGTTTGTTTCAAACACTAGTTTTCGGAGCACAGCTCCTTGGTTTCACCTGGGGAAGGAGCAGTGCTCCGAAAGCTAGTGTTTGAAACAAACCTGTTGGACTTTAACCTGGTTCTGTAAGACTTCTTACAGTGCTTACCTGTTATACTTCTTGCATTAAAACATATGCACTTCAGGCCACCAGGCCCGCTGTTTTCAGCAACATCTCCCTGTCTGCTCTTCCTCAGAGCCATACTGGCCCTATTCCCTAGTTCTCCCTCAATGTTTTCACCTTCTGACCTATTGCTCCAGTACCGAGCCCCCTGCCATACTAGTTTAAACCCTCCCGTGTGACACAAGCAAACCTCGCGGCCAGGATATTAATGCCTCTCCAGTTTAGATGCAACCCATCCTTCTTATACAGGTCACACCTGCCCCGGAAGAGCTCCCAGTGGTCCAGATAATGGAAACCCTCCCTCCTACACCAGCTGTTTAGTCACGTGTTTAGCTGCTCTATCGTCCTATTTCTAGCCTCACTGGCACGTGCACAGAGAGTACAACCCTAGAGGTCCTGTCTTTTAACTTTCTGCCTAGCTCCCTGAACTCCTGCTGCAGGACCTCATGACCCTTCCTGCCTATATCGCTAGTACCAATATGTACAACAACCTCTGCCTGTTTGCCCTCCCCCTTCAGGATGCCCGCTACCCGTTCGGAGACATCCTGGACCCTGGCACCAGGAAGGCAACATACCATTCTGAAGTCTCTTTCACGTCCACAGAAGCGCCTATCTGTGCCCCTGACTATAGAGTCCGCTATGACTATTGCTCTTCTGCGCTTTGACTCTCCCTGCTGAACATCAGAGACAGCCGTGGTGCCACTGCTCTGGCTGCTGCTGTTTTCACCGATAGGCTATTCCCCCCAACAGTATCCAAAGCGGTATACCTGTTCGAGAAGGGGACAACAACAGGGAATTCCTGCACTGACTCCCTGCCCCTTCTGGTGGTCACCCATCTCTCTGCCTGCACCTTGGGTGTGACCACATCTCTATAACTCCTATCTATGATGCTTTCTGCCACCTGCATGCTTCTAAGTGCATCCAATTGCTGTTCCTACCGAACCACACGGTTTGTGAGGAGCTGCCATTGGTTACACTTGCTGCAGATGGAGTCGACCAGAATGCTGTAAGCATCACAGATCTGCCACATCTCACAGTTGGAGCACTGCACCCTGCTGAGTGACATTTAAGCACTAATTAATTAATTTAAAATAAACACTTGAATTATTGTTAGATTGAGTTACAATTAACTATATGGCCCTGACGCTAGATGATTTTTACTGTAAAATTAAATGATAAATATCTATCACTGCCCTCAGGTTTAGTTACTCCACTATCTAGTTAATCAATTAGATTTGTTTTGCAATATTATTTTTATTTCAAATTTATCAAATTCCCACCCAGCCAATCAGGTCACAGCTTTACTGTGATGTCACTTCAGTTCCCCCCCCCCCCACCCCCCACACACACAATTTGAAAAGGTAATAAAAATCACTTACCTTCCCAGGATGCTCTCTGGTTCTCTCCCAGCAGATTAACAGTTACAGGCCAGAAGAAAGAGAACAAAACAGAAGGGAAAAAGCAGCTTCTCCCACTCTGCACCGAATTACCTCACTGCACCAAATTACCAAGTTCCAATTTCCACTCTGGATGTGTCTCCTTCACCTGCGCAAAGCTGACTGAGTGTGCTTTCTGTCTGTCTTTTATACAGACCCCAGCTAACCAGGGTGACTCACACTACTTAAGCTTCAAACAGAAGAATACAATTCTTGTGCTACTAAACAGGCCTCAGGCCTCAGGTGACTGACAGATAACTGCCTCTCAGCAATTAGGGTGGGGGCAGCTTCAGCCAATCAGACACTAAGCTACACACTTAAATCCTATCATGCAATGCGGACAATCGGATAGGGAAATCTCGCGGGCATGAAATATGTTTTGAGATTCCTCCTTGATTCTCTGCCCCGCCACCATTCCCGTCTGCTGAACATTGGGACAGAAAATCTCCCCTATGGCACGCAGACCCTCAGGGATCTATGCCAGATTCCCCCCGCGCATCCCACCATTTTCCGCCTTATGGATGACTTCAGAGGCGCATAAGCTGCCTTGGACTCAGCATGGCCCTTGTCTCTGGCAGTCCTCTGATTGCTGGCACACTGGACACTCCATACGTCCACCACCTACTCCAGTGAGCATGATGTGCCCTCACCATTGTGTACTGCCAACTGGAGCCAACATGCAATCGCCCACTGACGTGCAGTATCTGCGCTGGTTCTTGGTGCTTGAGAGAGGCTGTACCACAGGTGAATCTGCCATTGCACCTGCTCCAGTGCTAATGGAGGGTCATCAGTCTCCTGGCTGGCTCTGGCGGCTGGGTCATCTAAGAGATGAAAACAATCGGTCAGAACTATTAGTCCTATCACACAGGGTCAATATCCACGACATGCTGCCCAGAGCAATTGGTATCAATGGTAAAATAACGGTTCAATGATTAGTGCATCACTCAAGTCCTTATGAGGGATGCAACACCCAGACATTCTTTTCAGTCTCAGCTTGTCTCACTTCAGCCCACTGGGCTCTTACCTTCCTCAGAGACACCAATCTCTGCAAAACCTGATGACCTCCCTCCCCGCTCGCATTCAAGCTCCGGGGCTCCCAGCTCATCACCAGGTGAGGCACCCCAAAACCAGTGGCTGATCTCTCCTTGTTATTGTGGTTCCATTTCACCTGCAAGTAAGTGCAGAGCTCCATTGAGTACTCAACTCTCCACCTTCAGCGACATACCATGCTGTCTGTCACCCCAGATCACCTACGAGAGGCTTTAGAATGTTGCCAACCCCTTTGGACACCATGCCCTTTGATAGACCCAGGGCTTCAGATCTTCTCTCCAGCCTTGATTCGCATGGGCAGATGTGTGTTCTGAGGCTCTCTGAATCCCACACGCTTGATTGCAACAATGGATGGGCACCTTTCCTCAGTCCCCCACACTGGATAATGTCCACTCAGAACTCACCCTTGCCAAGCGCAGAAGCCATTGAACCTTTTCCGGTTCTGGACCCACGTGCGCTGGACCAACTCATTCCGGCTGACCTCAGCTGCCACTGCTGCCCAGGCCTTTTTGGTGAGGTGGGATGGCCTCCTCCTTCCATTCTGCGACATGTGGATACCACTCCTGGCTGTCACCGACTCCACAAGAGCTCACAATCGTCGGAGATAGGGGGGGTGATGATGCCATCTGAACTTCCCTCCTGCCTGGTGTGCCTTCCACTAACACTATTGACTTCCTCTGCCTCCTCGGTTGTCTTCAGTGGCCTCTGGGAGCTGGCTTTAAACTTCATACCAGGCCACCATTGGACCCGGCACCCACGTCGTCGACCCCGCTGACCTAATGTGGACACGATTCACACTGACTGGCATTTAAGTGGACAGCCAGTGTAATGTCACAATTTTTAATTGATCTCAGGAAGGACTGGGAAATGTGGCCACTTCTGGTCCCGCCTGCAATGTGAGCACATAGCGCATGAAATTCAGGTCCACATTTAACAGCTCACTGCCAGCTTACAACCTCCACCTTGCAGACTGTCTGGCTTCTGAATTCTTCATTTATTTGGTTCCTTAAGTGAAAGACTGACTCTTATTGGAACATCTCTAATTGCTTATCCTGAAACATACAAATCATTATAGTGTATCAAGCCTTCGTACAGTCTATTGGTGGGACATGTCTTCACTACAGGAATTAAATCAATAGTATTTTCCAATATTAATGATTGAGTTGAGTCCACTGGTGATAAAAGCAATGAAACAGAACTCCATTGTGACTAATGGTCTCAGAGCAATCAATTCCATCAAGAAGAGAATTCTGTTTATCTGGAGAGTGAGCACAGGTGTACGAGTGTCTTGAGTATTTCAGGTAGATAAATAAAATCAAAATGGGCGTCATATTTCCGGAGAATGATATTCAATGTGTACACAATAATTTCAGTCATTGAACAGAGGCCATGAGAAAATCTTTCTGTTCGAACTCCCACGAAACCCACGGGGACGACCCGATTGATCTTCCCATGGGGCTTGTGGAATATGAGCCCATTCAGGGGTGAAGGCCCAAAAGCGGGCTCATTAATTCCCTGAGATAAACGCTGGCCCAGGAAAGAGATGGCATTTCAGGATGGCCCCGGCTGGGACTTGGACTGTTGCTTAGTTGCTGCATTTTCTGGCTGTGAGTAGGAAGTAAATTACTTTTGACTCACCTTTTCCAGGCTCCTCATTGACTACAATACTTTCCATTGAGAGTTTTGATATTGTGGAATTCACTTCCAGCATTAGTGATTGAGAGAGAAACCGTGTCGACATTCAAGGTGACATTGGGAAAGTTGATGAAGAAAAGGGGGTGAAGGGATATGGTAAATATGGTTATAATTATTTGTTTACATGAAAGGCAAGTGCTGTCATGAACTTGATGCCCATGTGGTCAGTTTTTGTGCTGCAACTTCTGTTTATCCTGAGACAGAAGTCAGTAGCAATGGGAAGACACCATCCTCGAGTCTAGCTATTGTGACTGCATTAAGAATAAAATGGTCTGGATTTTGTGGTGGTAATGAGAGCACAACTGTCAGCATTCATCATAATTACTCCTCTGAAACTGACAGAAACCTCTGGAGGCTGCACATGTGCTAAACATTGAAATACAGATGTTACTATCATGTGATTTTATACTTTTCCATAGTATGCACAGGCAATGCCCCCACCAATGGCAATCAAGTAGAAACCATTGAACAAATGCAAACTTGACTCTTTATGTTATTACTACATGTGTAAAATCTCTTGAAAAGGTTGCACTGTTGGTGAATGAGATATACTTTTGATTTTTAATGGTTCACTGAGTTCATAATTACAACTGATCAACCTTACCATCCCTAATAAAACTAATTTTTTTTTTGAGTGACAAAGTTCTCCATTAGGATAAAAAAGTTTACATATTTTCTTTTTTTTAAAAAGTTTGTGCATGATCTCGTGCTTCACTTTAATTCCTGTTAAAAATGTGATTAAAATTGAAAACGTCAGTGCATTTCCTTCCTAGTCTGTCACCTCTGAGAACACCTCATTGCTTACCCTCCTTGAGGCCATCACTGTCGCTGGGTGCCTGGAAACCCCTTTGACCTTGTGCCAGTCAGGAAAGGGGAAGGCCACACCACAGGGATTGCAAAATCCTTGTGGGCAGTTTTCCTATAGGTCAGCGACAAATCCTGTCACTTTAGCATAGACCTCTAAATCTGGGTCAATGATGATAAAATCCCACTTAATCCATACATTTTCTGCACAATTAAACCCTGTTTGGGATTCAGAACCAAAAATTTTAAATCCTTTTCCATCTAAGCGTACAATGCATTGACCCAGGAACTGATCAAGTCTTTTCTTTGAATCTTTCCTTTTTTGTAAATTTAGAGTATCCAATTCATTTTTTCCAATTAAGGGGCAATGTAGCGTGGCCAATCCACCTACCTTGCACATCTTTACGTCGTGGGGGCGAAACCCACGCAAACATGGGGAGAATGTGCAAAATCCACACGGACAGTGACTCAGAGCCGGGATGGAACCTGGGACCTCGGCGCCGTGAGCCTGCAGTGCTAACCACTGCGCCACCGTGCTGCCTCTTGAATCTTTCCTTTGCACCAGCATCCTGTGGAATGGGTGACTGTATTTCACAAGTTAATTAACTGTCAACCTGAAGCTGTTATTCTTGGAGTGAAACTTGCCGTATCTTCAGCTTGTAACCATGTCGTTCGTCTCTGTTTCTCTTTCCACAAAATATCTCCTTAAATCTACATTATCAATTATCTTCATTACCTAAAGAATGTGATTCTTGTCTTCCATGATTGTTTCTTTTGATGGAACTGTATAATTGAAAGATAGAGCTACTCAGATTAAAGATAGGTTTTGTGTGTCCCTGCCAATCTCTGGTCTATCAAGTCATGCACATCGGCAGCAGCACAGGTGCTTTCATACTGAGCTCTCATCTTTTATTCTGATTGTCTTTTGTACTGGTGATCAGAGACAACCGGCCCTTTTATAATCCCATGAACTGACCACTACAGGGTGAGTTTTAAATGGAGCACCCCTGTGTATCAAACAAATGTGCCCAAAGAGGCAGTTTGGCCAGCAATTGATCTTGGCCACTCAAGCAGTTCTCATGAGTGGCTCAGAATGCCTCAGCACCCATGAATCTGCCCTACTTGACATGCCTAACCGAGTGAGAACTGACAAATAATAATGATTGACACTTGACAAATTCCAAACCCATGAAGTTGAGAATTTTGTCTCTCTCTTTGCTGCTGAGCTGACAGGAGGAAATTTAATATTCCTAGACATTACACTTTGACCTCAGAGAGTTAAGGTAAGCCTTCTTCCACTCCACAGATGTATTTCTATTATGGGTACGTGGATTCAAATGATTTTTACATGTCCATCTAAAGTAGGCATTTGTCCCCTTGCACCTGCTGATAAGGGCTTACTGCCAAGAATCCTTCAAGGGAATTGGGCTTCAAAGAGCAGAAATTGCATTGGATCTGTCCATTAAGGTTTTCCAGGTATAAATATGGGTGGGATTCTCCGTTTTTGGGACTATGTCCCTATGCCGTCAGGAAAACTGTGGTCTTTTACGCCAGAAAAACTGGCGTCAAAAGGCCACAGATTCCCTGTTTTGCTGGGGGCTAGCAGGCAGCTGTCATAAAGCTCGCTAGCTGCCGATATGGCCCCCGCACTTCCGGGTCAGGGGTCGCGCATGCGCACGGGCTCTGAGTATTTCTTCCCTCCAACACATTTAAAGCTAATTAGCAGTCCTATGAGTCTGTTCCTCCACGTTTTCTAAAAGAAAAGTAAAAGTTACGAGGCTGGATTCTCCAATAATGGGGCGTTTCACTCTGGACTTTTCTTAAGAAAGTCCTGAGTGATTCTCCTACCTGCAGGGGGCTGGCAGAGCCCGAGAGTGGTTCTCGCAGCTCTGGCTGTGGATGCAGGGCCCCGCACTTTTGGTCGGGAGCCCGCAGATGAACATGGCGGCGGCCTGCAGCGGCCACCCCGTGTGACATGGTGGTCTTGGACCGCGGAGCGGCACTAGAAATGTAGAACCCCCTCCCGAGATCGGGCGTGCCAGCGGATCTGAGCCGCCGGATCGCTCCCCTGGCCGTCCATGAGGCCCCCCCTGATGAACGATCACCCCGCCCTACACCAGGGTGGCCGTGGACCGAGTCCGCAGCCACCACCCGACGTTCCGGATGGCCGACAGATGGTTAGAACCATGGTCGGGAACTTGCGTGGAGATTCGCGGGGGGGAGGGGGCTCTGTCAATGGCCCCCTACCCGCCCCACATAGTTTGCACGCGTGCAATTTTCGAGCGATGCTCTTGGGACCGGAGAAACGCGAGAGTGGCGCCAGTCCTAATTTCCGGTTTGGCGACCATTCTCTGCCCCCGCGCCATATGCGATTTTGGCGCGGAGGCTCGGAGGATCTAGCCCCCGGGCTTTTGAGCCAGGGTTCCATTCCGGAATCTTCCCATCCAGTTAAAACACCAGCTGGGATTGTAATGTTGAAACATTTCCCAAGATCCTTCATAGTCTATTGGTGCAGGCTCTTCATAATCTGTAATATGTAAGTGTGCATGCCTGCATGTGGATATTATGGTGCTTGCTGCTGAATTCCAAATCAACTAACGTAATCTTAGTTATGGGGGAAAAAACAAAGTAAAGGGACTAATTGAACAATATGAGGTTGAATCCAAAACTTTGATTCTACCAGATGGTGTGGAAGACTCTTAATTGGCAGGAAATATGGAATTAATTCCATGCATTCATCATGAATGTCTTGACAAAATACTCATTGCTGGATTATCAGGTGCAACATAAATCCCCATATCTAAAAATGTGTTGGAAGCAGATTGTAAGCTAACTTTTAAAGAGGAGGGTGTGGTTAAATACTTGAAGATAGAAAATAAAAGGATATAGGGAAAGAACAGGGAGATCAATCTGGTAGGATAGCTTTTTTCAAAGAGGTGGCATGGGTATAATGGCTGGAATTGGCTCTTTCTGTGTCAGGACTTGTGAGCAGAATTTTATGGCTGTTTCGGAGCAGAGGTGGGGGCCATAAAATGCCTGGAGCCCGTCAACAGTCCAGAGATGTTGGAGGCACCATAAAATCCCACCACCATCCCGTCCTATGTACTTTTAATGAGAAGTATCTACTATGTAAGTAAAGTTACTGTAGGCCTAGATGACCATAGGTTGCTTTCCCCTTTGAGGGGGAGAGCTGACTGGTGGTGATTTAACCTGAGGATCACCACATGAATAACCTTAGCCGGTACAGGAATTAAACTTGTGCTCTTGGTCTTGCTCTGCATCACAAACTAGTTGTCCAGCCAACTGAGCTAGACCAGTCCCCAGTCTACCATGTGTATTACAAGTCAGACATATTGTCCCAATATTTACATGGAGGGAAAATAGGTTTAGAAATATCTAATAATTTGTGGGAAACTTAGAAGTGAGTTCAGCATGTATGATTTTTGATTAATTTTACTTCTCATGTTTTCTATCCAACCCGTGGCAGAGATTATTATGTTGAGCCATGAGAAGCAATCTCAACTCCAGCATTTAAACTGACCAATCCAAAGATGGAATTTGAAGCAATTGGAGTTGAGGAGTGTAAGAACTTCACCAATGATTCAAGGCCATATAAAAAGGGAAGTAATTCTCAACCTGATCCCAGCTGATCTTATTAGACAAGTCAGATTCCAAGTTTACAGGATCCAGGTCTCCTTCAAGGAGCTGATAGGCAATATATGCCGTAGGACACACTAGCTCAACAGGGAGGCAGTTTGGCACATGTGTGACATTCTTGCCAACTTGGCACCACATGGACAAAAGGGTGCCCACTCTCTGTGGCCATGAGGTTCATAGTGCTCTAATCTTCCACACCACGGGACTGTTCCAGGCCTCAAATCTCTTTTTTTGTGGAATCTCGCAGTCATCAACCCACAAATGTATCTGTGAGGTCACGGATGCATTCTGTGCCAGGGCATCAGACGACATTAGTTTTGAACTGGACCAGGCCACTGAGGGAGAATTCAGAATTTCCAATTCACCTAACAAGCACCTTTTTCAGGACTTCTGGGAGGAAACTGGAGCACCCGAAGGAAACCCATGCAGGCACGGTAAAATGTACAGACTCCACACAGACAGTGACCCAAGCGGGGAATCGAACCTGGGACCCTGGTGCTGTGAAGCAATAGTGCTAACCACTGTGCTACTGTGAATTTTCCAGGGAGCATGCATGATAGCTTCATCCTTGGGTAATCTCAAATCCCTGGGCTATTCCAGGGTCACCCCAGGCTGCAGGGATGGCTCGTTTGGGACAAGGTATATCGTTGAGGTCCTTGATGATGATGATGACCAAGAGGAATGGAATGTCTCTTCTGATGAGGAGGAAGTCCAGGAGTGAGCGAAGGGAGAGGGTGAAAAAGAGATGGAGGATGGACGCCAAGTGGGGATGAGGGGGTCACATGGGCAGGAGGATCAGGGATGGCATCACTCCCCGCTTCGCACAATAGGACCATTGTGTTATCTGATAGCTCTACAACCCCACCCACCAATCCCCCCCCCTCCCCCCCCCCCCCCCGGCCAGGAGCTTTGCTGTGGTGCGTTTACACATCAATGCACATAGTTACCGGTGCGACCTCCGACCAGCAAGTGGCATTAGAGATCTATCGCGTGGTTTGAGAACCCCGCCAGTTGGTAGTAAGTCATACAACAAGATAGTCGCACTTAGTGTAGCTCCAGGAGAATTCACTGAATTCATTCAGTAGCCATCGTCTACATTATAGTTTGTCAGTTATCTTTCCACGTGTTTGTTATTAAATCATCTTTCTAGTTAAACAATGACATGTTCTGTGTACATTGTTACAATGGTTATATCACATAACATAAATGTTGATGCTGGCATCAAAACCAGCGGGAGCGACACCGGCATCAACGGGCCTCCAGCCCAGTCATACTCCCCTTCTCGGGGGCCAGCATGACGCCAGAGTGCTGTGCACTGCTCCGCCCTACTGAACCGGTGCAGGTACGCGCATGCGCACAATGGCCACGCGGGTACGCGCATGCGCGCCACAGCCGTCTCTGCGACAGCCCCCAGGAAACATGGCGGAGCCCTACAGGGGTCCGGCGCGGAGGAACATGCCCCAGAATGACCGTGCCCACCAATCGGTTGCCCCCAATCGTGGCACCGTGGAGGCCCCCCGGAGTCGGCTCCTCCCGCTCTCCCACCAGGACGGGCCCCGCAGCCAGAACGACACGGTCCCGCCGGGCAGAACCACACACGAACAACGGCAGCGGGACTCGGCAGAACTTGGCGGGCACTTGGCCTGTCGAGCGCTGAGAATCGCCGTGGGGGCCGCTTTCAACGGCCTCCGACCGGCGCTGCGGCGACCGCGCCGGCGCAATTGCCGCCGATTCTCCGGTCGCCAGAGAATCTGAGGCCCGGCGTCGGAGTGGCGTGGTGCCTCCCCGCCGATTCTCCGACATGGCGCAGGTTCGGAGAATCCCGCCCAACACCTGTGACCAATGGAGGGGGGCTGTTTTCAGGGTGTTGGGGCTGAGGAGTCCTTGTGAGTCTGCTTAGCCTGTCAATGCAGGAGGCTCACAGTGAGAAAAGCTCTGATGCTCCTCAGCTTTTGCTTATGTCTGACTCCTTCTGCTGTCAACACGCTGACTCCCGGGTTCATGTGCGAGTGAGGTTCAGCCTACAAACCCTTGTCTCATAGCACTAGAAGAGGATTAGTATCTCATGTCTAGGGTTTACTGAATCATGGTAGAGTCCGTCCAGGATGTATGTCATTCTTGGTTTGAGTGGGTCTATCCGTTTCCCTAACATTGAGGGCCTCTGAGAAAAGCTGTGTACAGATGGGGCGAAGGCCTATCCCAGTGGGAGTAGGGTCAAAGGGAGTTAGGCCTTAAGGTTGAGAACAACAAGAGGTTTTGATGAGGTGACAAGTGCAATTGTGATATTTCATTATGATTCCCAAACATCTGTGCCTAACTTCATCTGTGCCCATTCTGTGCCCCTGCAGCTCCTTACTCTTGCGAAACCTTCCACTCACGTCTTGGTGTATTCCTAGAATGCACATCAGAATTGGAGGTGATCTGCTGCCTTCCGTATCCTGTGGCCTGAGATGCCCTGTGCGAGGGTCCTCTAGCGGGCAGAGTCCATGAGGGCCCTGGCCTACCTTCGGATGACACTGATGTTGACAAGTCACCCTCTTCTGCCCGATGCCCCCGAGTTGCATCGGTATCTGGAAGGGGGGATTCAGAAGGACTGGTCATTCCCAGGCTCTCCTGCATGGAAGGCCCTGCGATGTTCCATGGATTGAGGCACAGCTGGAGTGAGATCAAGAAGCTTCAATGTCATCTGGCATTGCCAATCCTGGAGGCCCACCAGTGTTGGCACCATGATCTTGAAGCCCTCAGCCATGGTCCTCAGGGACTGAGCCATGCTTCCGAGTTCACCAATCATTGCTTTGACATCTTTCCACTGCGGACACCACTCTGGCAGTGTTGGCCTGCGTGCCACGCAATACTAGTGATTTGCACTGCTGCCTCACAGCACCAGGGACCTGGGTTCAATTCCGGCCTTGGGTAACTGTGTTGAGTTTGTACGCTCTCCCCGTGTCTGCATGGGTTTCCTCCGGGTGCTCCCGTTTCCTCCCACAGCCCAAAATGTGCAGATTAGGAGGATAAGCCATGCTAAAATTGTTCCTTAGTGTTAAAAGATGTGCATTAGGTGGTGTTACGGGAATAGGGCAGGAGAGTGGGCCTAGGTATGGTGCTCTTTCAAAGAGTTGGTGGACTGAAAGGCCTCCTTTTTCACAGTAGGGATTCTATGGATTCTCCTACAACTGAAGGCTTTGAGATTGCTTCATTCAGCCTTGCAGTCACAGGAATGTTGCTAAAATCCCCTGCCTTTATTTCTCAAGCAGCTGAGTGACGAACGTGTCCAAAGACACGGCACCTGGCTGGGGCGCAGCTGAGTCGTAGGATCATCAGAAGATCTGATCTCTGGGATACCCCTGTCTCCAGCTGATGTGCATCAGAAGCAGTGTGGTGCACACCAAATGGTGACCCAGAGGCCTGTCTGCTAAGTTCGCCCACTGAGGTGCTTGTCTCTGTGCTGGTGGGTGGTGCGGATGATAGCTGTGGCACATCTTCCATGTCCTCCTTACAGATCTCCAAAATGCTGTTGAGGGTGACCAGTGGAGCACTCCTGATTGATAGCCGAGGCTCATTGGATAATGTTCCTGCAAGGCAAGGGGCATGGTTTTAGTACATGGCCTGGTCAAGTGTTTGGACAACAAACAACTAATTTGAGACTGGTTATTTGAATGAAGGTACAGTGGCTCCTTAGTTCACTGTTGGATGTCAACCTCGATCTCTGTGCAGGCCTGCAGGGACACAAAAGGAGATAATTTGCGTTGGACTCCTAGAGATCGAGGACAACTTGCATGTGTGGAGACTGCAGTTAAGCAGGGAGGGGTTCTGATGAGGAGCGTCGGGAGGTGTTTGAAGATGATGGTCGGGTGCTGAGAACCTGCAAAGTGGTGACATGTGGGTTCAAGGTGCCATTCTGGGGGTTGACAGAGTGCCAAGTGGAGACAGGGAACACTTACTCTTGTAGATCACAGTAAGTTATTCATTGTTTTCCTACATGAACCCCATCCTCTTGGTCAGGCTGCTGGCACTGACCAGTGCTGTCACTGTCTCCCAGGCGGAAATGGTAACCTTGCTGGAGGGCCTCGTGCCAATTTGTGGGTAAATTGTGGCCCACTTCTCCTCCGTGACATCCAGCAATTGAGTGAGGACCCCTCTGAAAATCTGGGAGCTATTCTCCTCGCTGCCATCCTTTTATCTTGAATGAGATCAATTGCTGTGGAGCCTTTTACTGCAACACCCCCTTGACTGGAGTACTTCGGGGAGCGCCAGGTTGGGTCAATCAGATGCTTTGCACCTCAGTCATGCCATTTTTCACGTGTGGAAAAAAATGTTTTCAAAAATGCCTAAAGATTGCAATCCGATCGCACTGCCGGAGCTGACGGGATCCATGCTGATTTTCTTGCCGAAAATGATACTTGCCATTTTTTTGGAAAATTCCATCTGCTGTCTCCATTCTAAAATGAATCTAGATGCAGGTTTTACTTTTTCAACCCACAAATAAAAACTATAAATTAAGCTTAAACTTAACGATGAAATATAATCTTAAAGCAGCATCTTCTTCCTAAAACTTACAAATACAAATACAAATGAGGAGGCACTGGTGTAGTGGTATTGTCACTGGACGAGTAGGCCAGAGAGCCAGGGTAATGCTCTGCGGACCTGGGTTCGAATCCCACCATGGCAGGTGTTGGAATTTGAACAAAAATCTGGAATTAAAAGTCTAATGATGACCATGAAACCATTGTTGTAAAAACCCATCTCGTTCACTAATGTCCCTTTCGGGAAAGAAATCTGTCATCCTTACCTGGTCAACATGTGACGCCAGACCCACAGCAATGATTGACTTTGAAATGGCCTAACAAACGTCTCGTTTCAAGGGCATTTAGGGATGGGCAATAAATGCTGGCACAATCAGCCCCAGAACCAGAACCCAGAACCCAGAAACTTTAAACTGAGGGGTAATAGATATAGGACAGAGGTCAGAGGTAGGTTCTTTACGCAAAGAGTAGTGAGGCCGTGGAATGCCCTACCTGCTACAGTAGTGAACTTGCCAACATTGAGGGCATTTAAAAGTTTATTAGATAAACATATGGATGATAATGGCATAGTGTAGGTTAGATGGCTTTTGTTTTGGTGCAACATCGTGGGCCGAAGGGCCTGTACTGCGCTGTATTGTTCTATGTTCTATGTTCTATGTTCTAGAACCAATTCCTTCTTCTAGGGTCTGTAACAATAACCATTGCAACTGTGTAACCTTTGGCAGTATGTCAACATACATCATTTCAGACATTACATTGGTAGCTGGGCAAAAAGTGAAGGCAGTTCAAATTAGCCCCTGTTACTTCCTCCATTTCTCTTTAACATCCTAAACACCTCCTCCTCCCCCCCCCCCCCCCCCCGTTCCTCCTTTGTGAGTACGGCCTACATCTCATGAGGCATTTCCATAGAAACATAGGGAGAGTAGTAGACCACTCAGCTCCTCAAGTCTGCTTTCCCATTCAATTAGATTGTAGTTAATCCATACATCACAGTTCCATGCCTTGGCTTCATTGCCTACTCTTGCCTGACATGTTACTCTTGAAAATTCCAATTGAACCATCATCCATAGTCTTTTGAAGAAAGAATTCCAAAATTCCACAATCTATTGTGAGAAATAATGCTTCCTGATTTCCCTCCTCAATGACCTAGCTTTAATTTTAGGATGATACATATTTATACTTGAATCGAAATGAAATAATTTCCCCGTATCTATCCAGTTGAATCCCTTGAACATTTTAAACACTGCAATCAGGTCACCCCCCCCCCCCCCCCCACTTCCTTCCATCTCCTATATTCAAGGGAATGGAATACTAAGGTTTCTGCAACCTGACCTCATTATTTAACCCTCTGAACCTCAGTATCATTACCTGATGGGTAATTGTGCTTCTGCTCGACCATGTTTATTCGCTCAGAACAAGTAAAAATGCATCATTAAGGTTTGAAACATTTATTTTTGAAAATTCTGTCATAAAAATCACATGTTAGTGACAGCAACAGATATTCAATAATTTTTTTAAAAGAAGCTCACCTTTAACAATTCACCAGATGAAGTTATAACAGCTTAAAGTGTGACAACTTTAAAAAGCATAATCTTATGTAGCTTTACTCAAGCTTTTTTTTTAAGAATGCAGCACTGACCCCATTTGCACATCCAGATTTAGTCGATAAATTATATGCTAAGTTATAAATAGAGCAACACATTCAACATGAAGATTTGACTTTTACAGGTTTGGCTGTGATTTTCTTTGCTTGATGGTTTACATCTTCCCAATCACTTGTAAAACTCCTCAGGAGATATAAGTATTAATCATGCACCATGACTTCACTATACTTCACAACAATTCATTACCCGTCACCTGAAGTAAGTACAGGCAATTGAATAGCAAAAGACGCTTTTATAGAAAACTGCAAGACAGGCAGAGACTGTTATCTGCTCTGATTGCAGTCAATGTCACTTATACTCAAATATAGACGAGGCACTGGTTTCTTTCAAGATTACTCTGGAGGCTCCTTTTATATTCAGTCCGTTCAACCTACTGTCAATTTGCTACTGATTCAAGTAACATTGAAAATTGTCTTCAAGAACTTAGCTGTACAGCCGCTTTAAAATGCCGTGGATCGAGGAGAACGGTAGCACAATGGTTAGCACAGTTGCTTCACAGCTCCAGGGTCCCAGGTTCGATTCCCAGCTTGGGTCATTGTCTGTGCGGAGTCTGCACGTTCTCCCCGTGTCTTCGGAGGTTTTCTCCGGGTGCTCCGATTTCCTCCCACAGTCCAAAGATGTGCAGGTTAGGTGAATTGGCTTTGCTAAATTGCCCTTAGTGTCCAAAAAAGGTTAGATGGGGTTACAGGGATGGGGTGGAGGTGTGGGTTTAGGTAGGGTGCTCCTTCCAAGGGCCGGTGCAGACTTGTTTGGCCCAATGGCCTCCTTCTGCACTGTAAATTTTATAATTCTATGAATGAGGCGATGCTGCTAATTTCAACATGATTTCAGTTCAAATTCAAATACAGTTGATCAGTTTGAACAAAGGTCAAATGTACAACCTTTATTAGATGAATAAATAAATCCTGCATGATATGATTTATAACCTGCCTTTGGGTTTTTTTTTGAAAAGCTTACTCTTACAATTGTGAGCTGAAACCTGGAACCTACTGGCCCATTCCCCCGTCTGATATTCTTATCTGTCAATAGTCTTGTTTTTTTCAGTGTTTATGGGAAAATCAGTGTAAATTTAAAGTGCACTTAAAATATTATTTGCTGCATTTGGTTATCAACAAATACACTGTGACTGATTCAGAAAAGAATGCTCCTTTTAAAGGCGCTGTGGAATTTTACATTTGTTTAATTTTTAGGAAAGCACCTAATACAATCGAGCATTAAAATATCAGCAAAATATTAGTTAGAAATCCACAGGACCAAAAAAAGCTATTGCACTCCAGCAGTCAAATTATACTGTGGACTTCATAGAGTATATTCTTGGCCCTGATTTTAACAGAGTGTGTGAGGAGTCTGACTGCACATGGAGAAGCTGGACGTAAATTCAGAGCATGTCTGTCAGTGTCCTTTTAACTCGGCTGCCTCTTTTTTATTTTGCTTCGGAGCACCCCGCCAATCAGCAGCAGCAGGCGTGATGCGCGTGTGCATGACATGATCTCAATTCCAGCATTGGGGGAAAACCAAACAGGTTGAGGGAGTTGCAAATTGCTGGCAATAAGCTGAAAGCATCAGAATGGCGCCCAGGCAGGCAAAGAATCTGATCAATTCCGATGATGCTTCCCTGGATGTGCTGCCGAGGGCTGTGAGGAGTCAGAGGGGGAGTCTCTTCCCCGACAAGAGGAAGAACAAACCTGCTGCTGACCACAAGAAAGGAGCGGTTGGACATTGTGAAGCAGTGAGAAGCAGGAGCACAGTATGATGCTTTTGGCCTCATTGCAGAGAGTAATTTAACGATTTAAACAGGTCAAGAAAGAAGAGTATGATGTCACATTAATCTACATCAACGAAAGAAGCTCGCCACCTTCCGAGACAAATCAACCCGCTTGATTGCTACCCCTTTCGCCAACATGCAATCACTCCACCACTAATGAACAGTTGCAGTCGTGTGTGTACCATCTACAAGATGCACTGCAGGAACGTGCCAAGGTTCCTTAGGCAGCACCTTCCAAATCCATGACCATTACCATCTAGAAGGACAAGAGCAGCAAGTACCTGGAAATCCCATCCCCTGGAGGGACCCCTCCAAGTCACTCACCATCCTGACTTGGAAATATATCGCCGTTCCTTCACTGTCGCTGGGTCACAATCCTGGAACTTCCTCTCTTACAGTACTGTGGGTGTACCTACACCTCAGGGAATGCAGCGGTTCAAGAAGGCAACTCACCACCACCTTCTGAAGGGCAACTAGAGATGGGCAATAGACTGTTGGCCCGACCAGCAAAGCCCACATCTCATAAATTAATTTTTAAAAACCATCCTGCTGCATTACTTCACTCCAATCAACCATTTACCGTGCAGGTGCGTTTGTACTTTTTAAGCCTTTCCACACATCCATCTAGCACTCCCAGTCATCCTCACACAATTTCATGTCTCTACCTCAGAGTTACCTCACCAATTGCACTACATCGGTTGGATGAACTCAAGTCATTACATTCACTCACAGATTTCTTCTTGTCTCTTCCTGTAGGAGGATGGGGAGAGATGCAGTGAGGGACTTCCACAGATCACTCTACTCATTACTGCAGAAGAAAAGGTTCTGGAGTGGAATTGCAGGTCTGGATTTCTGTTCCCGAGGTGGGCAGCTCAAGATTTCCCCCATCACCTGAGAAAGAAATGCTCCAAATAGTGTGAGCTTTGTTCCAGATTCACTGTTGGGTGAGGGCATGTGTGACATGGAGTCAGGCCTGTCACCCTCGGACATAGATGGAGGCAGGTACGGGTACTGCAGAGTGCCAAGGTAGGCTGATTAAAAGGCAAGTATTGGTTCTCTGAGAATTTCTCCTCGCAGTTTTATTAAATATTAAGCCATCTATCCTTCACCTCTCATCCCCCTCCCAACCACTCCCATGCCACATCCATGCCAACTCATGATTCCCATGCTCACCACCAACCCCCAATGGTCCCTAATACCCTCCAAGCCAACTCATAAATTCATCCACTCCTGTGGCCCCCCTTATAATCCCAATGCCAACTCATGACCCTCCACCCATTGCCATAACCTCTTACAGTCCCATGTAAATTTAGTGCCATGCTCCCCACCCACCATCCTTTGTCCTTATTCCCTCCACGACAACTCACCAAGAATCCACCACAGGCAGACCAGAGGAGCCATGCTGAGGTGAAATAAAATAAAGTTCTAAATATCTATTATAGAGTTCACTGTATGACCAACAGTCCTATTCATGATTTTTTTTTAAAGTGCATTTAAATCCAATCAAGTACTCAATCACTTATAAAAACAAACAATTGTATTCAAAACTGGAAATCAGTGATATCTAGTCCCTGAATATATTTTTTGAGCTGTCAATCAAACTGAATTTACAGCCCCACTGTGATAAGTTGTGGAAAATAATTAAACAACTATAATGTGATAATGACAGCACTTAGAGTTATGTCAATAAACAACCATTGAAACTGTTAGAACTTATTTTTACTCTCACAAGCAACTTTTAAAGGGCCAGAGATTAAAACAACTCAACAGTTTAATCGTTCTATACAACTAATGCACCTTTTAAGGGCACATACGTCAATATCATAAAGTCGCTCAACACACATTTTGGGTTAAGATCATTCTAGGAGCAAAAATCATGTCTGCTTGTCCTGTGCACTGGGAACAAATAGCCCAGCCAATTCATAACTTGTGCATGTGTGCATGACATGCTATCCACTTTTTCCTACTGGGGAAAAGGGGTCTGCTGGAAATGGGGTGGAAACCTCTAGTTCAAGATACCTCCACCACTTTCCAATGTCTGTAGAGTTTCCACAACTTCCTGAAAATCAGGGTTTCCATAGCTTTCAGAGATTGGGAGATTGGGACCTCCAAAGTATTTGATGGCAATAATAAATATCAATACAGTTACGCACCTACATATCTTACAACACTCAGTGCTATTGGCTTGCAGCTGGATTTTGCAACTCCCCAACAGGCATGTTTTCAGCGGGGAGCACATAAAATAGGGTAACCCCTCCTTCGCACACACCTATGTGCACACCCCATAACATGTTAGGTGTGCAGACTCTGAAATCAGTAGCTGATCCGCCATATTTAAAAAAACAATTGTTATGTGAGAGTACCTTTAAGAAATGGGGTGTTTATAAATGGGTGTGTATATAAATATCAGTAGTGAGAGTACCTTTAAGAAATGGGTGTTTATTACTGCAGTGATGTCAGAAAGTGGGTGGAGCTGGGCTGTCTGTCAGCTTTTTACTTTTGTTTTAGGCTGTTTGCTGCAGGGTGTGTTTTAGTTACATTTTCAGTGTTTGAGCTGAATCCAGACCAAGCAGGTGCACTGCTGTTCTCTCTGCCATCAAAAGACTATCTCTTTATCATTTGGAGAATTCAGAATTATAAATGTTTTCAGTAGTGACTGTAACCTGATGTGCTTCTGTTAAAGGTTTTGTTTTTAAGTTGTATGGATGTTAAAAGGAAAGCTTAAAGGATTACTTAGTGTTGTAGTATTTGGGGATTGTATTTGAATTAATGGTTGCTAAGATGTTCACTGTATGTTTTAAAAAGGTTAACTTGAGTTCATAGAATAAACATTGTTTTGCTTTAAAAAATACTTTCCATTTCTGCTGTACCACTCCTGCAGAGTGGGCCGTGTGCTCACAATACCACAATCTATTAAAAGTTGTGAGTTAGGTGAATTCCATGATACACTTTGGGGTTCTCTAAACCCTGGTCCATAACAAATTGGGGGCTCGAGGGGGATAAACGTCTATCTATTGGATTGGCTTAGTGAACTTAAAGACAGTGAGGGGTCAGCATATTGTGGTTGCTTATCAGGTGTGGTATTTTAGTTTAAGTGGGGAGTGTGTTGTGGACAATGGCTCTTTCAGAGGCTCTGAAGATTTTGGGGGTGGAGACAGTCACACGCAGTACCTTACAGAGAGAGACTAAAAGCAGACTGCTGGATTTGGCAAAAACATTGCAGTGAATATTACCTGACAAAATGTGAAAAGATGAGATAATTATGGCGGTGGCTAAGCATTTAAAGTTGCCTGAGATACAGTTTGTCTCATTGGAAATGGCAAAAATTCAGTTACAAATTAAACAAATGGAACATGAGAAAGAATTAAAGCAACTTGAATACGAAAGAGAGAGAGACGACAAAGAAAGAGAGAGAGAAATAGAGAGAGAGAGGAAAAAGAGAGAGAAGAAAGGAGAACAGAAAGAATAGAATCATAGAATCACAGAATTTACAGTGCAGAAGAAGGCCATTCGGCCCATCGAGTCTGCACCGGCTCTTGGAAAGAGCACCCTACCCAAGTCCACAATTCCACCCTATCCCCATAACCCAGTAACCCCACCCAGCACTAAGGGCAATTTTGGACACTAAGGGCAATTTATCATGGCTAATCCACCTAACCTGCACATATTTGGACTGTAGGAGGAAACCGGAGCACCCGGAGGAAATCCACGCACACACGGGGAAGATGTGCAGACTCCGCACAGACAGTGACCCGAGCCTGATTCGAATCTGGGACCCTGGAGCTGTGAAGCAATTGTGCTATCCACAATGCTACCGTGCTGCCAATTAAAGGAATAATTCATTCATTTTTTAAAACATTTAGAGTACCCAATTAATTTTTTCCAATTAAGGGGCAATTTAGCATGGCCAATCCACCTAGCCTGCACATTTTTGGGTTGTGGGGGCAAAACCCACGCAAACACGGGGAGAATGTGCAAACTCCACACAGACAGTGACCCAGAGCCGGGATCGAACCTGGGACCTCGGCGTCGTGAGGTAGCAGGGCTAACCCACTGCGCCACCATGCTGCAAGGATAAGACAGTAGGGTTTGAGAAAGTGGAAAAGGAAAGCCCAAGTGAAGCAAAGGAGGTGCAAAAGTTTGTACAGCCTGACCAAGAGGTGATTGATAAGCGGAGCCAGATCTCTTTTCGGAATGTATTTGTATGGGTAAAGTTTACTCATGTGTATCAGGAGGAGCAGGTAAAGAAATCACAATTTTAGGAGATATGGGAGTTAGTCAATCTTTAATGGTAAGAGATGAGGAGTTAGGTAGTTTGGGAAGAATGTTGCCAGAAAAGGTGGTAATATGTGGAATTCAGGGTGAGAGGAGTAGTGTTCCATTATATAAGGTAAGGTTGGAAAGTCCAGTGAAGAGAGGTGACGTGGTAGTAGGAGTAATAGAGAAATTATCTTGTCCAGGAATACAGTTTATCTTGGGTAATGATATGGCTGGATCGCAGGTGGGAGTGATGCCTACTGTGGTTGATAAGCCAGTGGAAAATCAGACAACTGAAGTGTTGAAGGATGAATATCCTGGGATTATCCAGGTTAAAAGAGGAGAAAGCAGAGAGTGAAGATAAAGGTGAAGTGCAATTATCAGAAACGATTTATGATCAGATGGTTAGACAAGAACGGGTGGAGGATGAGGCGGATATTTTTAGTTCAGGAAAATTGTCGGAGTTATAACTGAAAGATGTAGAAATAAAATGGATGTATCAGAAAGCATATACGGAAGAGGGATCTGAGTGGATACCAGAGTGTTATTACCGTAAAAGTGATGTCTTGATGAGAAAATGGTGGTCTTTACATATGCAGGTGGCTGAAAAGTGGGCAGAAGTTTATCAAGTAGTATTGCCGGTAGGGTATAGAAAGGAGGTGTTGCGAGTTGCACATGAGGTACCAGTGGGATGTCATTTGGGAATAAGAAAAACTCAATCTAAAATACAAAAGCATTTTTATTGGCCTGGACTACATAAAGATGTAGTTACATTTTGTCAATCATGTCACACGTCAAGTGATAGGGAAACCTCAAGCAGTGATCAAACCAGTGCCCTTAATACCCATTCCAACATTTGAGGAACCTTTTACAAAGGCCCTAATTGATTGCGAAGGACCGTTTCCTAAAACGAAAAGTGTGAATCAATATCTTTTGACTATAATGGATATGTCTACGAGGTTTCCAGAGGCCATTCCAGTACGTAATATTACAGCTAAAAAGATTGTTGAGGAGTTACTTAAATTCTTCCGATATGGGCTACCCACAGAAATACAATCGGATCAAGGATCAAATTTTACCTTAAGGTTATTCAAAGAAGTTATGGATAGCTTCAGATAAAACAATTTAAATCAACTGCGACCATCCAGAGGATTGGGACAAAGGAATTCCATTCGTACTGTTTGCAATTAGGGATGTACCTAATGAGTCAACCAAATGTAGTCCTTTTGAACTAATTTTTGGTCATGAGGTAAGAGGACCACTTAAATTGATTAAGGAAAAATTGGTGACTGAGAAATCGGAAATTACATTATTGAATTACGTGTCAAATTTTAGGGAACGATTAAATAGAGCAGGTGAATTGGTTAGACAACATTTAAAAGCTTCACAAAATGTGATGAAACAGGTGACAGACAAGAATTCCAAAGTTTGAAGTTTTGCCATTGGAGATAAAGTTTTAGTGTTGTTACCAGTGGTGGGTGAACCTTTAAAAGCAAGGTTTTGTGGACCTCATCAGATTGAAAGGAAATTAAGTGAGGTGAATTATGTGGTAAAAACGCCGGATAGAAGGAAAACTCACCGAGGGTGCCATGTGAGTATGCTTAAAAGGTACTTTGAAAGGGAAGGAGAGAAAAAGGAGGAGGTTTTAATGATTCTAACTCAAAGTGATGAACCAAATCCAGATGACTGTGAATTTGACATACCTCAAATTAAATTGGAAAACGAGGATGTTCTTAAAAATTGAGATAAATTGTTGAGTTACCTTCCAGAGGTAAAGAGTTATTGATATCACATGGGCAAGTTTGTGGAGATAAATTGGGAAGTGCTAAAATGGCTATACATGATGTAGATGTGGAAAATGCTGTTCCAATCAAACAACATTCATACAGACTTAACTCTTTAAAATTGGCACAGGTTAACAAAGAGATTGATAGTATGCTTACAAATGGCATAATTTAAGTGGGTTGCAGCCAATGGAGCTCACCCATGGTGAGGGTACCAAAACCAGATGGTACCCAACAGTTGTGTAATGATTATATAAAGTTTAATGCAGTTACAAGAATGGACTCTTATCCTATCCCATGTTTGGAGGATTACATTGAGAAAGTGGGACAATCAGCTTTTATTTCCAAACTCGATTTACTTAAAAGTTACCTTTATATGAAAGGGTGAAGGAGATTTCAGCTTTTGTGACTCCAGATGGTATATACCAATTCAAAGTTATGCCAATTGGCATGAAAAAAGCCCTCTGCCTCATTTCAACGGTTAAGTCATTTCAGGATTACCCAATTGTGCGGTATACATCGACGATCTGGTAATTTTCAGCCAGACATGGACAGAACATTTAAAACATCTGATGGAGTTATTCGATCGATTTCAGGAGGCGGGTCTGGTGATAAACCTAGCCAAAAGTGAATTTGGAAAGGCCTAAGTCACTTTCCTTGGCCATACAATTGGACAGGGTCGAATGGTCCCACGGGATGTGAAAACAAAAGTTATTGAAGAGTTTCCGATACCCTCAAGACAGAGGGAAATAATGCGATTTCTTGGCATGAGTGGATTTGATCGAACATTTGTGCAAACGTTTTGTAGCGTGGTGGCTCCACTGATGGACTTGCTGAAGAAACATTGAAAATTTGAGTGGACAGCGGAGTTTCAACATGCATTTGACTGCCTGAAAGCTGTGATAACCAAAGCTCCTGTGTTGGAGAATTACAAGGGACTCTGTGATCAGATTGAACGAAAGTATCTGACTTTAAAGAGAAATGCCGAGGCATAGAGAAATGGATGGATCATGCAGAGACCTTCTTGTTCAAAGAGACTGTCAATCGAGAAGGATTCCAGTTGGAGGAAAAACAAAAAATGGACTATATTATTGCACCTGTTTGCGTGTGTTGTTTTTTGAAACAAAAAAGTGTATTTACTGTGTGCATTTGTTAACGGATAGTGAAAAGGTGAAAAATGAAACCATCTTGAAGTTGATGGTTTTTTTTTTCTTGGGGGGAGGTGTCACGTGAGAGTACCTTTAAGAAATGTGTGTTTATAAATGGGTGTGTATGTAAATATCTGTCATGAAAGTATCTTTAAGAAATGTTTGTTTATTACTGCAGTGATGTCAGAGAGTGGGTGGAGCTGGGCTGTCTGTCAGCTTTTTATTTTCATTTTAGGCTATTTGCTGCAGGGTGTGTTTTAGTTTTGTTTTCAGTGTTGGAGCTGAAGCCAGTCCAAGCAGGTGTACTGCTGTTGTCTCTGCCATCAAAAGACTATCTCTTGATCATTTGGTGAATTCAGAATTATAAATGTTTTCAGTGACTTTAACCTGATGTGCTTCTGTTAAAAGTTTTGTTTTTAAGTCGTATGGATGTTAAAAGGAAAGCTTAAAGAATTACTTAGTGTTGTAGTCTTTGGGGGATGTATTTGAATTAATGGTTGCTTCGATGTTCACTGTATGTTTTAAAAAGGTAAACTTGAGTTCATAGAATAAACATTGTTTTGCTTTAAAAAATACTTTTCCATTTCTGCTGTACCACACCTGTAGAGTGGGCCGTGTGCTCCCCATACCACAATCTATTAAAACTTGTGGGTCAGATGAACTCCATGATACACTTTGGGGTTCTCTAAACCCTGGCCCATAACACAATTAAAGGTCATTATCAATTTAATCCCATAATACGCTATGTGTGGACATTGAGGCAGGAGAGGGCCGGTCATTTTCTGAAAGAAAATTTTGAAAGGATGGGAAGGAAGACGTACTATCCACAGGGTTGTCCATTGCACATCAGAGAGCAACCCCTTTAAGATAGTACCCTCCCTTTCTTCCTAATCACCTGCTTGCCAAAACATACCACCCCACTCCTTAATCTAGCCGAACACTCCCCGCCCAATACCCAGACTTATCTTGCTCCTGAATCCATTGGGCCTTTTTTTTAAAAACTGGTTCTAGTTCTGGCAATGCCCACTAATACGATTTTTGCACTGTCGGGAATTCAGGAGTTGCCAGTCAATCTGATTGGCCGGCTGCTGCTGAAGGTAGAATTTACTCCCTAGTGAGGGGAGAGTTCCCACTGGCAGGCACTTTTACTGGCCTGCAGTGCATTATGGCAAGTTCTTCTTAAATTGCAACATCACCGGACTCATGCACCAGCTCAGATGCTCGCATTTCAATGGGCCCAGTGAGTCAAATGGTTGGATTTTCACCTGGTATCTCACACTACACAAGTGAACAGGAGAAGATAGTGTTCGTAGGAATTGTCGTGGAGAGTGTGTGTCAGAGGGTAGAATCCTCTCCAAACTCTGCTCAGCTGAACACTGATAATGTACCCACGGGCTATCGAGAAAAACGTTACATTTTAAACAGCAGCAATATGCATTGAACTGGCAAGCCTTCAAAGGGCGATCACGATGATTTCAGGCAGATTGGAAGAGTCCACTTCAAGCCAAGAGGAATGAGGATACAGGTCATTGAGTTGATAGCTTTGTCCATGCATAGCATGGCAAGTTACCCTTTCATCAAAAAGTCCATATATTCCTTCAATCCCCTCTGCAGATTCTGGACACCAATATGTCTGCCACCTGAAATGGATTGATAGATACCCTTAGTCGTGGTATGGTAGTGTAGCACTGATGTGCAATAAAGTATTCTCTAAAACAATGATAGCAGTGAAGTATGGCTGGGTCATGAGAGGGACGATGGCAATAGGGATATGGAAGTGGGAACTCCTCTTAAAGCACTTCACCCTCATCTCACCTCTCAATCAGGAAGCCCATTCTTCCCGTTTCCTGATCGAGTCTACACCTGCACAGTCATGAATGGATCAGTCTCTGGTACGTGCTCCAAATATCCATGCATATAGTCAAACACATCTGAGTAGTCGGAGAATGAAGTGAACAACTGACCGCGACCTCTGCTGAATACAGAATTTCACCACGCAGAAGTAGTAGAAATAGAGGGAAACTCTTTGGAGTTGAATAAGAATATGCACATGGATGTTTGAGATGTTTTAATCAGTCTCTATTCTTTATTTAGCTCAGAAAAATGTTTTTCTTCGTCATCATTTTCCTGTTTTGCCTAGATTTGGGTGTTGGATGCTTTTCAGATTATGTATATAAAGACATAAATTATTGGGAACCAATGGGGTGATATTTAAGGGGAAATTGATTAGCTGTAGAACTGCTTTGTGTCAATGGGTTTGGGGGAGTTGGGGAAGAATGGCTGTTGGATACTTTGGTATCCTGGGTTGACCGGTGCTACTTAAGTTAACCTTGCATTAATAACAGCATCCCTGGCAGCATCATGAGCATTTCCCTCATCACCCTCCTCCTTTTCTTCCTATTCACCATCCAAATCATCTGCGGGTCTGAGCTATTCATCTTTTTTCCTTCGACAGGTCCAGATCTCGCTGCTGTGCAATGTTGTGCAGAGCACAGCACCCCATGATCATTCTGGAGACTGTGGTTCATACATACTGAAGGCCATTTCTGTCGAGGCACCTGAAGTGCATATTCAACCTGCTCATTGACTGTTCAATCATATGCCTGGTGGTGTTATTGCATTTATTGTTGGGCTTTAGTTTTGGGTTTCTGACAGATAGTCAGCCAAGTTTGCAGTGGATATCGCTCATCACGCCTTAAGTCTTCTTCCAGGTCTGAAACCATCATGGTGCTTGGACTACCAAAGGGCAAAAACATAATTGCTAGGGTGACCATATCTTTCTTTCTAGAATGCCTGGTAAAATTATTTGTATTCAAACAATTTCAGCAACAATCAATTAGAACTCTACTGAACAAACATGCAAAATTAAGATTACGTTTACTGAGCCCCCATTAAAAAGCAATATTTTGACATAATATTCATAGAATCATAGAATTTACAGTGCAGAAGGAGGTCATTTAGCCCAACGAGTCTGCACCGGCCCTTACTTAAGACCACACCTCCACCCTATCCCCGTAACCCAGTAATCCCATCTAACCTTTTTGTTTGGACACTAAGGGGCAATTTAGCATGGCCAGTCCACCTAACCTGCACATCTTTGGACTTTGGGAAGAAACCGGAACACCCGGAGTAAACCCACGCAGACACAGGGAGAAAGTGCAAACTCAGCACAGACGGACTCAGCACAAACAATGACCCAAGCTGGGAATCGAACCTGGGATCCTGGAGCTGTGAAACAACAGTGCTAACCACTGTGCTACCGTGCTGACCATATTGATTATAAATTTTACAAAGTACATAACGTTGAATGGTTGCAGCCTTTTAGAAACGCCTACCCTTCATCTTGCTTTCCTCTGCAGTGCGATGTTTCTTGTGGACTTTATTTCTTGTTTGAAGTAATTTTTCGAAGGGTTCATTTGTCTTTCAGCAGCTTGTCATACAATGCAGTGCAGCCCAGGTCAAAATTCACTCATACAAACAAAATAGCCTTCATGGTAGATGTGATTTTCCAGGTGACTAAACTATTCATAACTGAAGAGACACATTTAACAGTGGCTGTGGAGCTTGGCAAACACAAAACAAGCTCAACCAATTCAACTTTTCCAGATCCGAGTGTCTACTGCCTTATTATCCATCTCTTGAAAAATGTTCTGCCACCCTTCAGAAATGTATGTTTTATGACTGTCCCTATCAGACACATCAGATGGAAGATTATTGGCTTTGTGTTTGCCCATTGATCAAAAAGATGACTCTTGTCTATCAAACTGAGGGTGGGAATTCTGTGTGGCAAATGCCAAGGCTACTATATATATATTATCCCACACAGGCATGCTTCTCAACAGGGCCTATACAATCTTTTCTGTGCACTCAAAGGTAGGTTTCTAGTGTTCCTATTCAGGGACCTTGAGAAAAATATTGATTGCATTGTGACATTTCCCTTCCTTAATTTGCCCATTCTCCCCCAAAAACTCCAATAAGATTCTTGTACCTGGGGTGCGATTCAGTGCCTCATCGCAACCGACGTGGTGTCAGGATGAGGCCGTTAAATCTCGCAAGAGACCCCCATCAGGAATCGCGACGTTCGAAACATCTCGCGAACTGAATCTCGCTCTCGCTGTTCGAGATCCAGGCGCGCACATTTAAATATGCACTTGCCCAATTCACTCAGGGCCCAGGGTTCATTGGCCTCCCAACAAGGCGCCATTTGGTACTGGTTAACAAAGTCGTGAACCAGTCATGACAGCACCTCGGGCAGGGGTGGCTGGGAAGGAGGACAGCCTGGCTCTCCCCCTGGCACCGCCACTCAGATGGCCCAGCAGTGTCACTCTGGCATTGCCAAGGTGCCCAGGTGGCACTGCCAGGTTGCTAGACAAGCAATGTCAAGGCGACCAGGTGCCAGGTTACCAGGGGTTGGTCCGGGGTACCTTGTCCATTAGAGGTGGGGTGAGGGAGAGGGGGGTGCTCAAGGACCCTGGAAGAGGTAAGTTGGGTGAGGGGGGGTCCTGAGGCCATGGTGGGCTCACAAAGGGGGGGTCAAAAGACTGTGGCTGCTTTGAAAATGGTGCCCTGATCTTCTTGAAAAAGACTTATAGTGGTCTGGATGGGAAGTTACTCACTGAGGGCAAAAACAAGGCAAAGTGCCGTTGAATAGCAGGCGTCTATAAACACCCCACTAAACTCACTGTTCAGTGGATCTTAACTCGAGTCCGCTGAATTGCATCCCTGGTGTGACAAATATTACTTTGAGCCTCTCCGCTAAATTATCTTGAAGGGTGCAAATATTCCATGCAACTTCTGACACTGATGAGCCTTTTGCCAGATTGCCTCACTCATGAGGGAGTGGGTAAACATGTTGTGGGTTAATTTATTTAGACGAGGTACAAAAGAACATTTATACATCGCTAAAAAGCTTGGAGACAGCAGCAGAGCTGTGCGCATGCGTGTGTGTATGTGTGTGTGTGCTCTGCTCCAAAGCAAAAGTAAAACTGAGACAATCTTCCCTTCTAGCGATCTCACGCTGCGTTCCCTTAAAAGCATATCACAACATTCTGAAAGATGGCTGTTCAATTTATAGCATAGGAAAGCCAGTCTTGTGCAAGGGTCATTGGGGATTCTTTTTAACAGTTTTGACTTGAGAGAGAAACTATGCCTTGAGCCCATCAGAAATCTACAGAACCTATTGTCCGGTACTGAGCCAAGAATAATAAATTATGTCCTGGCATGCTCTAGCAGTTTAGAATACTCAAGGTCTATTAATCGGCAGACATATTTTAGATTTTCGACACAAATGATACAAATGTGAAAGAATTTATTAACTCTGTTGGCAAAAGATTTCACGTCATTTGGAAGACAGTGATGAATGGTATGAATGTCATAACCAATATCTTTGCACCTGATCTGACTTGCGATTTTCACCAAATTTGACCACCATAAATATGTTACTGTAAGCGCAATAAGATTTTGTTGTGTACATGTGTTACAAAACATCTACCAATTCCCAGAAGTTGGAAATAATCACATATTTTAACAGAAATTGGAGTCTCAATCAAAAGTATTTTTCACTTCTCGCCATGTGCCTAATGGAATAATACAATATTGGTTTCTTACACTGACTGTGGAACAGCCATGAGTAATGTGGGTGGTCAGGTATACATGACAATATAGTTCTTAAACTATTTTGGAATAATATTACAATATGACACTGCCCTATGTTTATCCTCAGCATTGGTTAAGGAACAGTCGCCATTTGGCAACATTCAGTATTACAAAATAGAGGTCAGAAGGCAAAAAGCTCAGGACTTTGCGATATTAAATAATAACTCAAGACACTTACAGTAGGACTTAAATACAGAAGTGTCCCTTTAAAAAAAGGGGTGAATTGTCAGCATATTAATGGCAGCTGTCTGGGAACCTTGCATGCATCTGCATGAAATTTCATTTCATTTTCATGAATAACCTTTTTGTGTTTGCACACCAGCTGCATTTGATAGACTGGAAGCCTTTGCAGGGAAACACCCTGGTTGATTTGAGGGTGTCCGATGGTCATGTGTAGAGTCAGTGGTCCTGTGCACTTGTGGGAAGCCAGCAAAAGCCACAAACCCAAGTGCTGTTCATTTTGACAGGTGTAATCGCAGGGAAAGTTGACATAATTTCCAGCCATGGCAAAGAAATTGTCTCATACAGTTTTGGGTGGCTGACTAGGAGTTCCTGAACATGTCTGCAGAATCCAATCATTTTGACCAGAGGACACTACTGTAAGAGTTCCTCAGGTTAGTGTCCGAGGTTCAACCATCTTCAGCTGCTTCACCCCCCCCCCCCCCCACTCCCAATATCCAACTGCCCATTCCTCCCCCCATATCCAACTCCCCATTCCCCCATGTCCAACTCCCCATTCCCTGCACCTCCCATGTCCTCCTACCCACCCCCCCCCCCCCCACCCCCCACCCTCATGTATGAACTCCCCAGTTAGGAAGGTCAGGCGAGACAGGTGTTTTACAGTTTCAGTGCTTGTAATTCGGTATTGAGTGGCAATTGTTGCTGATTTCCACTCTGAGTAAGTTATCACCCAATAAGTTTACTCAAACTTTAACTGCCCCTGTCTGCAGGAAACCCCATCTAGACCCGGAACTCAAGATGAAATAATCATTTACTATCTGATCCCATTGCTTCCCCGTAGTACCCTGACCTTAACCTGTTTGAGCTGGCTCGCAAACATCCACCGGAAACAAGTAGGATCTTTCTCTAAGTGTGAAGATTGAGTTGGTCTCTGGATGTCACTGGGGCCTTATCTGAAATTCTAAAGCAGGGTTGAGCAAGGAAGAGCGATGACTTTTCTGGCAAAATATCTGCTGTGAGGTCGATCGTGGGCCTATTAGGTTTCTTTGTGAGCTAAATGAAACAGGACTGCTCCTCCAGGTCTTGTTAGGAATCCTTGGAGCATTCCATTCCCACCTCCTCATCACTGGCAGACCTTAAGTTCCCTTCACTACTTACCTGAGCACCAGCCTGTGACCTCCAGCTAGTGAATCTGGACATGTTCAGATGGGGCAGTGACAGCGCTTATGAGAGATGGTTAGTTTGGTCGGGGCCCCAAGTCCCCGGACTCCCTGAATCTGTTGCCCACTTTGGGGCTTGCATTTACCTTAACTGTTTCCACTTTCAAATTGGGACCAACATGGGACTCAGTCAATAAAACAGTGATGTTTAACAAATGTTAATGCCTGAATTTCATTTGTGGATTATTGCATGGAGGTTTTTTTCTGCAACAGATTTTTAAAAATAAAGTGGTTTCAAAGTGCAAAATGGAAACACGCCAACATTTTAACGTTGCTTTAGTATTCAAGTGAAAATTGTTTCTACGCATTATTATCTCTGTCATATTTAGAATTGTGAATTTGTCACAGGTGTTAAGCATTGCTGCTCAAGCAGAAAATCAGCAATTAAACTAATAATTAAGGGGCAGAATAAACTAAGCTAAGACCAGTAATGTTTTTACATCATTTTGAGCCATTTGCATGTTTAATTAAGTGCCATTTTGAGATGAGGTTTTGTTTCTTTCCTCTCCAAGAGAAATACTTAATTATAGGTATGCCATGATATACTGCATATGAAAATGCTATGACTTCAGGACAACTAATTAAACCCAATGGAGAACAACAAAAATTGAGGGTGGCCGTGGCAAATTCGTCAGCAGTTAAAAGCTGAGTTTCCAGTTTGATGCCAAGCTGGAGCTACAGACTGGAAATTGCTGTGTATGCTGCGGTAACATTGGGCGGGCAGAGCATTTGCTGCCAATGAATTGCCCAGTCGAATTGCCAGAGGTGATGGGGGTTAGCTCTGGAGAGTGAATTTAAAGTCTGCAGTTAATTAAGGGAACAGGTTCCTGGAGGCTCAGCAGGTAAATGGTCTGTGTTTTCTCCTTCACCTTTTGATGCACTATCAATTACGAGATGAGAGTAGAATGTAATCGAGGCTTTATTACACAGAGATGTGTGGCCTCCTACAGCAGCTGACGAAATGGCTGCTGTATGGAGAGCACACATATTTATACTCCGCCTACTAGGCGGAGCCAGCAGGCAGGGATCTACCCCCGTACCTGTAGTACAGGGACCTTACCGTAAAACCCATATATATAGTATAATACATCAGTGGTGACTACCACACCTTTTGACAGCTTGTTTGAATGTGCAGTAATTTCTCATCGAAGGATTCCTCTTTGATTTCTTAAGACTTCATGGCTTCAACTTTACACACTGGTGGTTCGCATGGAGCGAAAGACCTTGCATTTATATAGTGCCTTTCATGATTTCAGGATGTCCTTAAGTGCTGTATAGCCTTTTAAATACTTGTCAAATGGAAGCACAGCAGGCAATTTGTGCAAAGTAAGATCTCAAAATCAAAAATGAGATAGAATTACAGAATCTCTACAGTGCAGAAGGAGGCCAGCTGGCCCATCAAGTCTGCACCAACCCTCTGAAAGAGCACTGCACCCAAGCGCACTTCCCTGCCCTATCCCAATAACCCCTTAACTTAATCTTCACACCTTGGACACTAAGGGGCAATTTTGCATGGTCAATCCACCAAACCTGCACAACTTTGGACTGTGGGAGGAAACCAGAGCAGCCAAAGGAAACGCACACAGAAATGGGGAGAACATGCAAACTCCGCACAGACTGTCACATTTGGCTAAAATTGGACCCAGGCCCCTGACACTGTGAGGCAGCAGTGTTAACCACTGTGCCACCGATATTGGCTGATTATCAGGTGCTATGCAGCTTGCTAGGTGCTCAAACGGGAGACCAAAACTTAACAACCCATCGTATTGGATAAGAACAAATAAAAAGGCGTCACCGGAAAGGTATTAGGCCCCTCGCATGTAGGGACAAAAATGTTTTCAGACCCATACTCCAACACGCTCCTAGAAATCAACATTACCTGTTGCCTACTGTAAAAGATAAATATGTCTATGTGAAGCATCCTGACTGCTGCTTCTCCTAGACATCTCCCACCCCCAAACCTGTCCTTGAAATCAACCACAGTTGATCTCCAATCCTCGCACCATCCCTGCTTCATCCACAGTCCCCAACTGCTGATCTACCGGTCCCCAGGGTTCAGTCCCTGACCTTGTGTACTCATACCCACTGAATACCCAACCTCACAGCACCCCTCAACCAATGGCAGCTGTTTAATATTATTTATCTGTGAGGCGCTCGATCACCCCAAGTTGCCTATTTGAGGCCTGTGGCCTATCATAGCTAAACAAGGCAATTGTTCATCGATCCTTGACGATCATTGCCCCTCCCCTGAGGCCACAACTTACTTCTACTCCAGAATTTCCCTCATTTATCTTTGCGGAAGGGTGGAGCACGAAATGTCGAAGCTACTAATGATTTTGAAATCCATGCAAATGACTGTTATGCATTGATCCGCCAGCACGGGGCACAAACCTCGATTCGTCACCGGGCAGAAACCGGGATCTTTGGATTACCCACCTTCTCTGCCCGATCGAGATTCTCGTCTCTGGCATCGCAACGCAGAGAATTCAGTCCAATATAAAGCAAAGTGTAGAATTCTATAAGGGGTCCAAGCACAGGGCCCTTGTAGCTTGTAGGACAGATTGAGAAAGTGGTTATTAAAGCACAAAACATCCTGGGCTTTATCAATAGGGGCACTTAGCACAAAAGCAAGGAAGTAATGTTAAACCTGGATAAACACTGGTGTGGCCTCAATTGGGGTTTTGCATCCAGCTCTGGGCATCACATTTTAGGAATAGATTTCATAGATTTTACAGTGCAGAAGGAGGCCACTCAGCCCATCGAGTCCTCACCGGCCCTTGAAAAGAGCACCCCACCCAAGCCACACCTCCACCCTATCCCCGCAATGCAATCTAACCTTTTTTGGACACTAAGTGCAATTTAGCATGGCCAATCCACCTAACCTGCACGTCTTTGGACTGTGGGAGGAAACTGGAGCAGCCGGAGGAAACCCACGCAGACAGGAGGAGAACGTGCAGACTCCGCACAGACAGTGACCCAAGCCGGGAATCGAACCTGGGACCCTGGAGCTGTGAAGCAACTGTGCTAACCACAGTGCTAGCGTGCTGCCCCTGATGGTAATGATGGGAAGGCATTAGAGAGTGTGCAGAAAAAATTCAGGAGAATAATTCCAGGGATGAGGAACTTCAGTTCCATAGAAAGATTGGAAATGTTGGGACTATTGTCCTTGGAGAAGAGAAGGTGAGAGGAGATGTGATAGCGGCATTCAAAATCATGAGGGTTGTGGACAGGGTAAATAGGGAAAAACTGCTCTCATGGGTGGGAGGATCAAAAACAAGAAGGTTGATAAAGAAAGGGAGAATAGAATACAAAATTAAACTGGCGAGAAACATAAAACAAAGTGTAAAAGCTTCTTTCGGTATATAAAAAAGAAAAGATTAGCAAAGACAACTGTGGGTCCATTACAGGCAGACAAGATAATGTGTAAAGGAGAATAGTGTAAATAGCAGAAAAGTTAAACAAATACCTTTTGTGTCTGTTTCACAGAGGAAAGTACAATAAAAAACAACGCAGAAGACCAGAAAGCCAGGGAACTAGGGAGAATGAGAAACTGAAATACATTATGCTAATAAAAATATAGTACTGGAGAAATTAATTGGACTGAAAGATGGTAAATCCCCTGGCCCTGATGATCTACATCCCAGAGGTGGCTATGTAGATAACGGATGCATCATCTTCCAAAATTCTATAGATTCTAGAAGATGGAAATTGGAAGGTATCAAATGTAATTCCACTGTTTAAGAAAGGAGTGGGAGGGAAAACTGGGAAGTAAAGACCTCAGCAGTAGGGAAAATACTGGAATATATTATTGAGGATGTGATGACTGGAAACCTCAGAAATAATGGTAGGAGTGGGTATAATCAATTAGATTGGTGATAGGGAAACTGTTGGACTTTTTTGAAGATGTAACAAGCAGAATAGATAAGGGGGAACCAGTGGATGGGCTGTATTTAGATTTTCAGAAGTCATTCAATAAGGTCCCACGTAAGAGGTTAGTAAGCAAAATTAGAGCACATGGGATTGGAATAATAAATTGACACAAACTGAGAACTGGTTAACGGACAGAAGACAGAGGAAATAAAGAGGTCATTCTCAAGTTGGCAGGCTGTGATTAGTGGGGTACCACAAGAATGAGTGCTTGGACACTAGCTATTCACAATTTATATCAATGATTTGGATTTGGAGAGCAAATGTACATTTCCAGGTTTTCTGAAACAAAACTAGGTGTGATTGTGGGGTAGATGCAAAGAGAATGTATCCAGGATAAAAGCAAATTACTGCGGATGCTGGAATCTGAAACCAAAGAAAAAATGCTGGAAAATCTCAGCGGGTCTGGCAGCATCTGTGGGGAGAGAAAAGAGCTAACGTTTCGAGTCCAGGTGACCCTCTGTCAAAGCTGCTATCCAGGCTCCGTGAATAGGCAAGAATGTGGCAGATTGAATATAATGAGGAAAAAAATGTGAAGTTATCCACTTTGATAGGAAAAACAAAATTGCAGAGTATTTCTTAAGCTGTGAAAAGTTGGGAAGGGTTGATGTCCAAAGGGACCTGGGTGTCCTTGTTCATGAGTCACTGAAAATTAACCATACAAGTGCCGTAAACAATTAGGAATACAAATGGTATGCTAGGATTTATTACAATAGGATTTGAGTACAGATGTAAAGAGGTCTTGCTACAACTCGCCAGTTGTAAGCATTGGTGAGACCACAACTGGAGAATTGTATGTAATTTTGGCTCCCTGACCTAAGGATGGATATAATTGCCGTGGAGGGAGTGCAACAAATGTTTCAATCAGATTCCTGGGACAACGGGATTGTTCTATGAGGAGAGACTGAGGTAAATGGGCCTGTACTCTCTAGAGTTTAGGAAAAGGAGGGGTGATCTCATTGAAACATTAAAAATTCTTATAGGGCTCGACAGGATAGATGCAGGAAGGACATTTCCACTGGTTGAGGGTCTAGAATCAGGCGACACAGTCTCAGAATAAGGGGTAGGTCACTGAGGACTGAAATGAGGAGAGATTTCTTCACTCAGAGGGTGGTGAACTTTGGAATTCTCTTCCCAAGAGCGCTTGGAGGCTCAAACATTGAGTATGTTCAAGGTAGAAATTGATAAATTTCTAGATATTAAAGACCTCAAAGAATATGGGTATAGTGCAGGTAAATGGTGTTGAGGTAGAAGATCTAGTTGAATGGTGGAGCAGACTCTAGTGCCATATGTCCTCCAATGTCGAACATGTTTCCAATGTTCAGATTTAAGGTAATTGGCAAAAGAACCAATGGTGACCTGTGGAAAATCTTTTTATGCAGTTAGTGGTTAGGATCCTGAATGCATTGCCTGGGAGTGTGGTGGAAGCCGACTCATTGTGCCTTTCAAAGGGGAATTGGATCATTAGCTGAAAAATAAAATACACAGGACTACTGGGAAAAGGCAGGGAAGTGAAGTTAGGTGAATTACTTCTTCAGAGGGCCAGCACAGACTTGACAGGCTGAATGGTATCCTTCAGTGCTGTAATTATTCTATGATTCTATGGAAGGTGCATTCATTTTGTAGTGTCTTTCTTTCTAAATGGAATATATGTTTCTTGACAGTTATGAAATATCTTTTTAAACCTCTGCAATTCTCGCTCCTGTCCAACTTTTCTAACCGACTTTCCCAGTCCACTTTAGCTAACTCTGCCTTCATAACCTTCCAATTGACTTTATTTAAGTTCAAGACACTTGTTTCAAACATATTTCTCACCCTCAACACCTTCAAACTGAATGTGATATTCCAATATTTATAATTTCTCATATCTAGAGGACCTTTTACAATGGGTGCGATTCTTCCAAAAGGTTTCTAAGTCTGGTAGCGAGAGAGAACTGCCACAAGCTTCCCATCACTCGGCCTGGTGAGACCGTCACTGCAATTGGCCACATGTTAATTGGTCCACTTAAGGTGAGCAAACAAAGGCTCGCCAGCCGATTCACCGGGACCGTGCTTGTCAGCCTCGCCCACTAAGAAGGCAGAGGAGCACATAAGCTGCTCTAATACAGCCAACCCCACTCAGCTCACTGCCATTGCGCCAAGATGCGGGGATGCAAACTTGGGGAGGCTCCTAGCGGCGGTTGAGGCCAGGAGAGATGTCCTGTTCCCCCGTGGTCCCGGAGGGTAAGCCACAGGGCAGCCACTGCTGCCTGGGAGGAAGTGGCAGTGGCTGTCAGTTCACGTAACATCACTAGGAGGACCGGCACCCAGGGCAGATGGTGGAATTTTGAATTCAATGTTTTAAAAATCTGGAATTAAAAGTCTGATGATGACCATGAAGCCATTGTCGATTGTTATAAAAATCCCATCGGTTCACTAATGTCCTTTAGGGAAGGAAATCTGTCATTCTTACCTGGTCTGGACCATATGTGACTCCAGACCTACAGTAGTATGGTTGAATCTTAAATACTCTCAGTGATTGGCAAGTGGCCTGGCCTGTGAGGTCCAGATCTCATGAATGAATTTTTAAAAAGTCATCTCAATGTGTATCATCCCTTTTTTTTTTAAATTTAGAGTACCCAATTATTTCTTTCCAATTAAGGGGCAATTTAGCATGGCCAATCCACCTCACCTGCACATCTATGGGTTGTGGGGGTGAAACCCTCGCAGACACGGGGAGAATGTGCAAACTCCACATGGGCAGTGACCTGGGGCCGGGATCAAATGTGGGTCCTCAGCTCCGTAGACAGCAGTGTTAACCACCTCCCACCGTGCCACCCCCGCAATGTGCATCATCCTTAGCAATTCCCTTTATGCCACCCCATTAAATTTCTCAGCAGAGATCTTGCTCAGTCTCGTGAACTACCCTTTCCCCAGCATTGTCACAGTGCCCAGTGACTTATCAGGTGCAAATCCAACTCTATACCAGTCTTTAAAGTATGTGTAGTGCCTATATTTGAGCTGGCGGCTATACATGTCAGATTAAAAGACGGTGCCTCTTCATTAGTGCAATGGTGTTGCTCTTTCTCCGAGGTTTGCTGAGACTGGGCAGACAGCAATTCTTGGGTATTCAAAATTAGAAAACCAGAAAGGGGAAGGTTGGGTTAGGGAAGAAGGTTGGGAATAGAACACACGAAACCTGTGGTAACATCAGCAGCAGCTTTCACTCCATGTGAGGTAGCAGTATAAGAATGAACTGGGAGTTGAGAAGGGGTATAAGGCAGGAACATGTGGTCAGCCTCATTGTTCTCAGCCATGTTAGGTGCTCTGTCACAGCTGGTCTCATGATGCTGAGAACCATCTCCTCTACAGAGCTCAGGTGATGCAGGCTTCCTTGTCATATGCTGGTGCTGCTCTGTTTCTTTCAGTTGCAGACCATCTTGCCTGCAAAAGAGGAGATTATGTCGCTCTTTGCTTGTTGATGTTTTTCACAGCTGAATAGTTAGAGCTATGTGGAAGCAGTGGGAGGTGAGCCTGAAGTGGAGTATCTCAAAGTTATGTGTGGGTGTCTGCTGCTGTGTGGGTGTTGGTGGCGAATTGTGCAGTGTGAGTGATTATGCATTGGGTAGGAGGCCATGCTGGATGTATTCACTCATCTTGAACACCCGTGAGGTCATTAGACTTCTTGTGGCACTGCTGCCAGGAATAGGCCACATGACTTGGCCTCCCGGGCTGCCTGCAACCATTCCCTTCTGAGGGTGGCCCTTGAGGGCCTCCTTGCTATCCCAATGGATTCATGATGTCTCTCCTTGGATCTGCGCCACCAAGGCCACCAGTTTCACATCCTTGAACCTAACACCCACTTTCTGGCTTGCCATTCAATTTTCCTTGTTTGGAATTGTAACAATAGCATTCAGCAGCAGCCTCTTTTAAAGCTCCTCTTTTAGAGTGACAGACCGCCTCTAAGTAGAACAGGTTTGCTGCTCCAAGTGCCATCAGTGTACACTTCTCCACTCTGCTGAGTGCTCAAGCAAACAGAAGCACAGCTCAAATTTGGACCAAAGCTACAATCCTGTAACATGAAGTTTGAATGCCTCCGAACTCAATGCAACAGGTACAAACAGGTGAAGATCTGTGACCCCGAAAACGAGCCAGAACCAATTTTCAGTTCAAAGAGTCTGCAAAATGCTATAGAGAGTGTAAGTGGATGGGAAATAAGATGACATATGAATTGTTATGTTACGCCCTTAGTAGGAAGAATGAAAAAACAGAATGTTTTGACTGGTGAGAAACAATTAAATGTTGGTGTTCAAAGGGAGTTGGGTGGTAAATAAAGGGTTAAATATAGCTATGGTAAAATTACTACTCAATACATTTACAATGGAAGTTTCACACACTACTGAAAGATTGTGTCCTGTTTAACATAATGTTTAATTTTGTATTGTGTACAAGAATGAAACAAATAAATGATCGCTCGCTGTAGGACAAAGCTCTGCCCTTGAACATTTTTCCTATCACTTAATGAATGTTTTCCTAAATTATCAAATATCTTCCAGGTTAAATCAAATACCAAGTTATTATTAACATAAACAGTGCAATACTTCCTGCATTATAAAACTGACTTTCTTTCTTTCTTTTACTGACAATGATAACTTAATAGAATTGCGCGAGGCCATGCTTACAAAGTCCCAGAAGTAGGTGATGGTGATTCTTCAACCTTGAACAAAACTGCCTTTCATTAGCCTCATTCTTCTTCTCCCTCCTGATGTTCACTCGGACCCATGGTGACTCGGCTAAGCAAGAAGTACTTGCTTCCCAGCATGAACAGAGCCACTGGGCAGCATTCACTGAAAACAATTCAACTTACCAAAAATAGCAAAGACCTTGCTAAAGAAGTTGGCCAATGTCTACTGGCCCACATTCCATTCCGGTTGGCTGATCTGAAGGTTGGTCTATTAGTATCACACAACGTTAAACATTACAGCTTCACACCTGCATGAATGGCAGCTTGTCCAGTAAAATAGATGTTTAAAAGGTCGACTGTGGCCTGCCAACCACTGTGTACACGAATGACCTGGAAACTTCAGTGCAGCTTCTAAATAGACAGTGCAGCCTGCCGTCTTCAGCAGCAGACTGGGGAACAGACAGCTAAGATAGTGATGCTGTTTAGCTCTTTCCCTTCACTCTCTATTAATTATACTCGACATTTTAGCAATATTGTTCTTACACTTGTCCAGAATTACCACTTTGCAGCCATCATCTGGATTCAGCCACCAAGCCATCGCAGGAGAATGCCAGGGGCGGCAGTCAGTGCACAGTGGTTAGCACTCCTGCCTCACAGAGCCAGGGACCCAGGTTAATTCCGACCTTGGGTGACTGTCTGTGTGGAGTTTGAACTTTCGCCCTGTGTCTGCGTTGGTTTCCTCTGGGTGCTCCGGTTTCCTCCCACAGTTCAAAGATGTGCCGGTTTGATGGATTGGCCGTGCTAAATTTCCCCTTAGTGTCCAAAGATGTGTGTAAGTTAGGTTAAGGGGTTAATAAGATGGCATGGAGTGTGCTTCGCAGATTGCTCTTTCAGAGGGTTGGTGCAGACTCGTTGGGCCGAATGGCCTCCTTCTGCGTTGTAGGGATTCAATGATGATGATTTACAATGCTGAATTTCATTAATTCAGACTTCCGAGATCTCTTTGAAGAATTTGAGAGAATAAACAATATATGATGGGTGGGTGCCACCATGTCATGTATCTAAGTTACCCTAAGTGCAACAGCAATGCAAACCCAGACCTGTCCCTGAAGACTGTCTGAGGCTAAACGAGCTGAACTTTCAACCCCATATTCTGTCTTTTACAAATACAGCATACTTCCACCTCGATAATACTTCTGCCCCTGTCTCAGCCTACACACTACTGAAACATTCATCCATGCCTTCGAGACTCACCTATTCCACTGTTGGGGTTGGCAAGCTCAGTTGGCTGGACAGCTGGTTCGTGATGCAGAGCAATGCCAACAGCGCGGGTTCAATTCTGTACCAGTTGAGGAATAACCCAGGACTTGGCATCAATGCTGAAAGAAATTCAATTCCTTGATCAAAATGATCAAAGTATTATTACTGCTCCTCCTCTCTGCACACCTTCACCACCCCTGGGTTCACTCTTCACTCTCCTACAATTACTGTACCATGCTTCACTCCACCTCTTTACTGATCTCAATTCCAAGCCAGAACTCGCATTGTACACTTTGCATTTTTTTCATGCGAGGCGCTTTTTCTAAACATCGGAAAGTTGTCACTATCACACTCGTTTCTTTATTGCAGAAGAAGACCACGCACAACATTTGTCAGGGAGCTTCCACCAAAGGAGGCCAGATCTGTCTCCAAGTGACGGAAAAACTGCTGGCTATCACTGCAGGGTAAGAATCAAGGCCAAAGTGGCAAGGCTGGAAGAGAGGTCACACAGGTTCACATCTCACCCACATTTGTCACTTCTTACTTTGGTCTCACCGTCCACAATCTGCATGACAAGCTACAACTGCTTTCACTTCCTAATTCTCTCTCTGCTCTGAATGGTAAAAGCTAGCCCTCTCTTTCATCTGAGGTGCTAAAAATGTGGACTTGTCTCTGCCACTTCAGTGAGAGGACACTGGTCTTCGAGAAGATGCAATAACCCATTGTGATGCTAATAGCTCAGAGATAGGCACCACACACTGAGGAGGCTAGACAACATGGTGTATCACTAGGCCTAAGGGTGCAAGAGCTAAGGCAGGAGAATGGAATGTCACAGGCACCAACATGCCAGCGGGTGAGATTGTACACTCTGTCATAAATGACTCAGATACTGACTTGGAGGACCGAGTCGACCGAAGAATGCTGAGGGGCTGGATAATTCTAAGTGCGCTGTGTAACGTGCCAGCACCTTTTGTGCACAATGTCTTGGACAATGGAGTAGACCAGCCCCATCCAACATGTGTCAAGGATTTTATGCAGAGTGTGGGAGCCATTTTGTTCAACGTGGATCAAGTAGTTGCTCCAGAAACATTACAATGTGGCCCCCAATTAAGTCAATGTGGCGAATTCTGCCTGTTTTCGTGGCTTCTAACACTGCTGGAACAAAAGCTCAGATAGCTGCTACCTTGGTTCTGGGTGCCAAGTCTGTCAGGTTCCCAGATGCTAATAATGTTGTAGGGTGTTGCTGATCGTTTGGTAGGTCTTACTGAGGCCTTTGTATTTTTAAGTAGGTTCACTGTACGTATTGATTAACTACAATATCTATGTACATATTTATTTTTATGGGCCAGGGATTAGAGAACCCCAAAGTGTATCATGGAGTTCACCTGACCCACAACCTTTAATATATTGTGGTATGGGGAGCACACGGCCCACTCGACAGGTGTGGTACAGCAGAAATGGAAAAGTATTTTTTAAAGCAAAACAATGTTTATTCTATGAACTCAAGTTAACCTTTATAAAACATACAGTGAACATCTTAGCAACCATCAATTCAAATACAACCCCCAAAGAATACAACACTAAGTAATCCTTGATATTTCCTTTTAACATCCGTAGTTGTTTAAAACAAAACCTTTAACAGAAGCACCTCAGATTTAACTTCACTACTGAGAACAGTTACGACATTGAAATCAGCAAACGGACATTCATAAGCTTGCAGAGATTCACGCACATCCTGCTGTGATTGCAGCTTCTCAAAAACCAAAATGAATCCAAACCCACCCTGCAGCAAAAAGCCGAAAGCGATTGTTAAAAAGCTGGCAGACAGCCCAGCTCCACCCACTCTCTGACATCACTGCAGTAGTAAACACCCATTTCTTAAAGATACTCTCACTACAGATATTTATGTACACACCCATTTATAAACACCCATTTCTTAAAGGTACTCTCACATGACACCTCCCCCCAAGAAAAAAAAACCCATCAACTTCAAGATGGTTTCATTTTTCACCTTTTCACTATCCTTTAAGAAATCCTTTAAGTAAATATACATTTTTGTTTCAAAAACCAACACACGCAAACAGGTATAATAACATAGTCCATTTTTGTTCTTCTTCCTCCAACTGAATCCTTCTCAATTGACAGTCTCTTTGAACAAGGAGGTCTTTGCATGATCCGTCCATTTTTCTACGCCTCAGCATTTCTCTTTCAAGTCAGATACGTTAGTTAAATCTGATCACAGAGTCCCTTGTAATTCTCCAACACAGGAGCATCAGTTATCACAGCTTTCAGGGAGTCAAATGCATGTTGAAATTCCGCTGCACACTGAAATCTTCGACGTGTCTTCATCAAGTCCATCAGTGGAGCAACCACGCTACAAAGATTATTCACAAATGTTCGATCAAATCCACTCATGCCAAGAAAATGCATTGTTTCCATTCGTGTCAAGGGTATCGGAAACTCCTCAATAACTGTGGGTTTCACATCCCGTGTGACCATTCGACCCTGTCCAATTGTATGGCCAAGGAAAGTGACTTGGGCTTTTCCCAATCCACTTTTGGCGAGGTTTATCATCAAACCCGCCTCCTGAAGTCGATCAAATAACTCCACCAGGTGTTTTAAATGTTCTTTCCATGTCTGGGTGACATTTTCCAGATGGTCGATGTATACCGTACAATTGGGTAATCCTGAAACAACTTTGTTAGTTAACCGTTGAAATACGGCTGGGGCGTTTTTCATGCTAAATGGCACAACTTTGAATTGCTATATATCATCTGGACTCACAAAGCTGAAATCTCCTTCACACTTTCGGAAAAAGGTACCTGCCAATAACCTTTAAGTAAATCCAATTTGAAAATAAAAGCTGGTTGTCCCACTTTCTCAATGCAATCCTCCAAACGTGGGATAGGATAAGAGTCCGTTCATGTAACTGCATTAACCTTTCTATAGTCCACACACAACCATTGGGTATTGTCTGGTTTTGGTACCATCACTATGGGTGAGCTCCATTGGCTGCAACCCACTTCAATTATGCCATTTTTAAGCATACTCTCAATCTCTTTGTTAACCTGTGCCAATTTTAAAGAGTTATGTCTCTATGGATGTTGTTTGATTGGAACAGCATTTCCAACATCTACATCATGAATAACCATTTTAGTACTTCCCAATTTATCTCTACAAACTTGCCCACGTGATATCAATAACTCTTTCAATTTTTAAAAACATCCTCATTTTCCAATTTAATTTGAGGTATGTCAAATTCACAGTCATCTGGATTTGGTTCGTCACTTTGAGTTCGAGTCATTAAAACCTCCTTTTTCTCTCTTTCGCTATCAAAGTACCTTTTTAAGCATATTCACATGACACACTCAGTGAGTCTTCCTTCTATCTGGTGTTTTTACCACATAATTCACCTCACTTAATTTCCTTTCAATATGATAAGGTCCACAAAACCTTGCTTTTAAAGGTTTACCTACCACTGGTAACAATACTAAAACTTTATCTCCACTGGCAGAACTACGAACTCTGGATTTTTTTGTCCACTACCCGTTTCATCACATTTTGTGCAACTTTTAAATGTTGTCTTGCCAATTCACCTGCTCTATTTAATTGTTCCTTAAAATTTGACATGTAATCCAATAATGTAATTTCTGATTTCTCACTCACCAGTTTTTCCTTAATCAATTTAAGTGGTCCTCTTACCTCATGACAAAAAATTAGTTCAAAAGGTCTGAATTTGGTTGACTCATTAGGTGCATCCCTAATTACAAACAGTACGAATGTAATTCCTTTATCCCAATCCTTTGGATAATCGTAACACTAAGCCCTCAACATTGTCTTTAATGTCTGATGCCACCTTTCTGACGCTCCCTGCGATTCTGGATGGTACTCAGTCGATTTAAATTGTTTTATTCCTAAACGACCCATAACTTCTTTGAATAACCTTGAGGTAAAATTTGATCGTTGTTCCGAATGTATTTCTGTGAGTAGTCCATATCTAGTAAAGAATTTAAGTAACTCCTCCACAATCTTTTTAGCTGTAATATTACGTCCTGGAATGGCCTCTGGAAACCTCATGGACACATCCATTGTAGTCAAAAGATATTGATTCCCACTTTTCGTTTTAGGAAGCTGTTCTACGCCATCAATTAGGACCCCTGTCAAAGTTCCTCAAATGCTGGAATTGGTATTAAGACCGCTGGTTTTATCACTGCTTGAGGTTTCCCTGTCACTTGACATGTGTGACCGACAAAATTTAACTACATCTTTATGTAGTCCAGGCCAATACAAAATGTTTTTGTATTTTAGCATGAGTTTTCCTTATTCCCAATTGACCTCCCACTGGTATCTCATGTGCAACTTGCAACACCTCCTTTCTATACCCTACTGACAATACTACTTGATGAACATCTGCCCACTATTCATACCCCTGCATATGTAAATGTCTCCATTTTCTCATCAAGACATCACTTTTACGGTAATAACACTCTGGCATCCACTCAGATCCCTCTTCCGTATATGCTTTCTGATATATCCATTTTATTTCTACATCTTTCAGTTGTAACTCCGCCAATTTTCCTGAACTAAAAATATCCGTCTCATCCTCCACCTGTTCTTGTTCTTTTTCAACCATCTGATCAAAAATCGTTTCTGACAATTACACTTCAACTTCATCTTCACTCTTTGATTTTTCCTCTTATCTTAACCTGTGACTTTGCGACCTTGTTACTACACAATTCGGAAAAATCCCAGGATATTCGTCCTTCAACACTTCAGTTGTCTGATTTTCCACTGGCTTATCAACCACAATAGGCATCACTCCACCTGTGATCCAGCTATATCATTACCCAAGATAAACTGTATTCCTGGACAAGATAATTTCTCTATTACTCCTACTACCACTTCACCACTCTTCACTGGACTTTCCAACCTTACCTTATATAATGGAACACTACTCCTCTCACCCTGAATTCCACATATCACCACCTTTTCTGGCAATTTTCTTCCCAAACTACATAACTCCTCATCTCTTACCATTAAAGATTGACTGGGTCCCATATCTCTTAAAATTGTGACTTCTTTACCTGCTCCTCCTGGCACGCATGAATAAACTTTACCCACACAAGTAAATTCTTTAAAGAGATCTTGGATCTTCTTATCAACACTGTGACTTTACATGGCCTGGTTTATGACAGTGAAAACATTTGAAATTTTTCATATCTCTTCCACCCGCCTGGATTTCCTTTTTAATTTGAGGTACACTCGCCTTATTACCTCCCATCAGATCACCTTTACCTTTACCACTTGAGTATTTCTCATGTCCCCAGTTTCTATCCCTCACAGGCTGAAACTGATGTCAGGAACCAAGCTTTGATTTATGAACTAATTCATAATCACATGCCATTTCTGCTGCTAATCCCGCTCTTCCACATGAGTTCTCACTACATCAGGAATTGAATTTTTAAACTCCTCCAAAAGTATAATTTCTCTGAGAGCTTCATACGTTGCTCTATTTTCAAAGCCCTTATCCACCTATCAAAACTACTCTGTTTGATCCTTTCAAACCCCATGTATGTTTGACTAAAGTCTTTCCTTAAATTTCTAAACCTTTGTCTGCAGGCTTCAGGCACCAGTTCATATGCACCTAAGATGGATTTTTTCACCTCCTTCTACGTCCCAGATACCTCTTCCGATAGTGTTTCAAACACTTCACTAGCCCTACCTATCAGCTTTGTTTGAATCAGTAGTACCCACATCCTGTGGCCGTTTCATTTGTTTAGCTACCTTCTCAAATGAAATGAAAAATGCTTCTACCACCTTCTCATCAAACCTTGGCAATGCTTGGACATATTTAAATAGATTCCTACCAAGCCTTCGACTTTGATGCGCTTTCTCACTATCCTCATCACTATCATCCAACTGTACGTTTCCCTTTACATTTGCCAATTTTAACTGACTGTCATGTTTCATGGCCATTTTCTGAAGTTCAAACTCTCTCTCTTTAACTTTTTACCTGCTCTGTATCTCCCTTTCTCTTTCTTGTTGTTCTGCTAGGGCTATTCTTTCTCTTTTCCTTTCTTTTCTCTCTTTTTCCTCGCTTTGGTATTCAAGCTGCTTTAATTCTTTCTCATGTTCCATTTGTTTTCGAATTTTGTCAGGTAATGTTAACTGCAATGTTTTTGCCAAATCTAACAGTCTGCTTTTAGTCTCTGTCCGTAAGGTACTGCGCATGACTGTCTTCACCCTCAAAAACGTCAGAGCCTCTGAAAGCCATGGTCCATTACACACTCCCCACTTAAACTAAAATACCACACCTGATAAAGCAACCACAATGTGCTCACCCCTCACTGTCTTTAAGTTCACTAAGCCAATCCAATAGATAGACTTTTATCCCGGACGGTCCCCCAATTTGTTATGGGCCAGGATTTAGAGAACCCCAACATGTATCATGGAGTTCACCTGACCCACAACTTTTAATAGATTGTGGTATGTCAAGCACACGGCCCACTCTACAGATGTGGTACAGCAGAAGTGGAAAAGTATTTTTTAAAGCAAAACAATGTTTATTCTATGAACTCAAGTTAACCTTTTTAAAACATACAGTGAACATCTTAGCAACCATCAATTGAAATACAACCCCCAAAGAATACAACACTAAGTAATCCTTGATATTTCCTTTTAACATCCATGAGACTTAAACCAAAATCTTTAACAGAAGCACCTCAGGTTTAACTTCACTACTGAGAACAGTTACCACGTTGAAATCATCAAATGGGCATTCATAAGCTTGCAGAGATTTACGCATATCCTGCTGTGATTGCAGTTTCTCAAAAACCAAAATGAAACCAAACCCACCCTGCAGCAAAAAGCTGAAAGCGAAAGTACAAAGCTGGCAGACAGCCCAGCTCCACCCATTCTCTGACATCACTGCAGTAATAAACACCCATTTCTTAAAGGTACTCTCACTACAGATATTTATATACACACCCATATATAAACACCCATTTCTTAAAGGTACTCTCACATGACACTATAATAGAGCGTTCAAGCTCGGAGTCGTCTCCATGCTTGTTAGTGCACATGGTTTTGTCCAACACTAGACTGTGCCCCTCAGTGAGGGCCATATATTTACTTACATCACTATGTGATCGGACTGTATTCAGTATACATCACTATGTGGGCGGTACTGTATTCAACCCCACGTTAACCCCAAATTAATACAAATACCATTTCTAAACACTGTTACGGAGCAAAGCCATTGGAGTGCTGAGGCACCGAGCCAAAGCCACCCTGCTAGGATAGAATAATCTGCAGCTCTCTCCCAGGATGACAGCATGCCTCCACCCGCACCACCCATTCTGCCAGTACTCTAGTTTGTGCCACCCAGCCAGACAAGCCAGGTTGCCCCAACACATGCTGAGACATTGCTGACTGGAGCATTAGGATAAGTAAATGAGCCACAACTTTAGGCACTAAGGGCTTGGAGTAAAGGTAATTCTTCATTATTTCAGTTAACTATTGGACACTGATGGAATTGAGTTATTTTGAGGAATTTTGCTTTTTGTCTCGAGCGAGCTGGGATGGTGTTTATATTGGCAGTGTAGTGAGGGAAAGACTCATATGGCTGGCTAATGAAAGACATGTGGGAATGGAGCAGAGGGAATGAGGAGACAAGGGCAGGATGATAACATATTCATGGAGCCTGTAGGCTCCAACGTATCATGAACGTACAAGCTTAATGGACCAACTGGTGTTTGCTTGCTTATTTCATGCTTCATGTGTTGTGACCACCAAATAGCAGTTGTTGCTCCTGTTGATCAGCCTAGTTACTATAAATACATTTTCAGCTTTATTTTTCACTTTCCAATTTGCTTTCTCAAGGATGATTTTCATATTTTTACTCTATTTTCCTTTCATCCATCTCTCATGGTGTGGTCCACTTTCCCCTGATAGTCAGGCTCAGATCAGATTTGTATGGTTATGAGTACAACCCGATGTCCTACAAACACGTGATACAACACCTTGCTCCACTTAAGCACCATGATGGTCAAACTTTGTCCTTTATTTAGCTATGCTGGAAGTGCCAAAATCAATACCAAACATCATTTTGCATTCCAGGATGTGTTTTCCAGCCAATTCTTTCCGTGAGTTAATTTGAAATGGCTTCAGGCATTGCAACTGCTTTATGGAAAGTCCTTAAAGAATGTATACACACTTAATGAGAATGGGGGTAAGGCTAAAATAATTGGAAACCTAATAAAACTGTTGTTATGTTAATACATCTTAAACCTATTGTGAATTAAAAATATTCTGTCCATTGAATCAATTCAGTATTTTCTCCCTGGCGATTATATCACAGTTATGGGGACTCCATTATTCAAGTTCAAACACGAAAGCCCTTGGTCTCAGTTTTCTATTCTACACTGAAACTCTTCTCAGTACAGTCGCTAGGGAGAAGGTAAGGACTGAATTTATAAATATATAATATTACTGCAGTGCTCATTTTGCACGGCATTTTAAAATCTGTTCCATCCTCACAAACAGTTCGCCAGAACATGTATTTGTAATGGGCAGATTTTCCTTTATACCCAATACTCAATGAAAGTGTCCGTTCCTTTTCGATACTCGGTGGTAAACTTAGAACCTCAAGTTTGATCGGGAGAGAAACAAACGGCAAGGCCACGTTTTTTTATTGATAATCTGTTTTCAGTTCAGTCGGAATGCAACCTCTAGCTAACAATTTAAGTTCCAACTGATTTGTTATTGAACATCATCTGGCCAGGAGTCCTTCCTGAGCTATATGGCAAGCATCACAACAAGAATGACATGTTTATGTACGTTTATATTTTGCCTCCACATTCCACAGTTTTCAGGATCCTCACTGCTGCAAATCATGGACCAATGGGAAAATGATGCAAAACTTTATTGACTTCTAAAACAGTCAAACACAGTTTAATATTACCAACTCAATGTTAGAAAACCTGAAAATTATGCACGGCCATTCAGAAGACAGCAATACTTGCTGTTCTAGATATATAAAATCGATTCATACCCCAATACTGAAAAGCAAGGGCAATCATTCTTTAAGCAATTGACAAAGAATCGGGGGGGGGGGGCACGATAGCACAGTGGTTAGCACAGTTGCTTCACAGCTCCAGGGTCCCAGGTTTGATTCCCAGCTTGGGTCACTGTCTGTGTGGATTTGCATGTTCTCCCTGTGTCTGCGTGGGTTTGCTTCGGGTGCTCCGGTTTCCTACCACAGTCCAAAGATGTGCAGGCTTGGTGGATTGGCCATGCTAAATAGCCTTTTGTGTCCAAAAATGTTAGGTGGGGTTACTGGGTTATGGGGATAGGGTGGAGGTGTGGGCTTAGGAAGGGTGCTCTTTCCAAGGGCTGGTGCAGACTCGATGGGCCGAATGGCCTCCTTCTGCACTGTAAATTCTATGAAATTCTATGAACCTCGCTGTCTGCTAGTGTATACGACAAAGTAATTGATTATCTTCCCCTTGGATCCATATGGGCACTTGCACATTCCCAGAAAAATACCCCAACATGCCTCACACACTGACCTTAAAAATTGGTTATTACCAGAAGTTTTCAGAAGGTACATAATATGGTCTGTTATCCTACTCCTACAGTATTATGATGGGAGTCAGTTAGTGGTTGGCTGGTTTGTGATGCAGAGCGAGGCCAACAGCGTGGGATCAATTCCCATAACGGCTGAGGTTACCATGAAGGCCCGCCTTCTCAACTTCGCCCCTCGCCTGAGGTGTGATGACCCTCAGGTTAAATCACCAGCAGTCAGCTCTCTCTGAAAAAGGGGATCTCAGCATAGTCCTCATTTTCACAAATATGAGGGGAGATTTAAATATTAAAAAAGGTTCCACGAGTGCGAGTTCGCTACAGAATAAAAAAATTTCAGTCTATATTTAAAATTATGAGGGGTTTTGATGGGAGTAATCAAGGGGAAAATGCTTCCACTGGAAGGCAGGTTGGTAACCAGAGGAGAGAGATTTAAGTTAATTGGCAAAAGAATGAGGGGAGGGATGAGAAGAGTTTTTTTAACACAGTGGGTTGTTATGTTTTTGAATGTGCTGCCTGAAAGGATGGTAGAAGCAGATTCACTCGTAAAAGGAAGTTGGATATGTACTTAATTTTTTCAGGGCCATGGGGAGAGAGCAGAGGAGTGGGACTAATTGGACAACTCTTTCAAATACCTGGCAAGATGGACTGCAAGGCCTCCTGATATACTGTACGATAACACTCCTGTTCTAAATATAAATAAACACAGAAGCATATAACCTGCAGCACACGGATCACAATCATCATAGTAGTTCATTTATAACAAACCCCACCAGATATTTTCGGACAGGACGGGCACAATATTGAGAAATATTAAGGTTTGCATTTTTGGACTGATTTTCCAAAGTAGTTTTACTTTTATTTTTGCTGTTTCAGCCATATGTAATTTGTGAAAAAGCGTTTCCATAGAATGGTATTGACATTATCCTCCCCTTTTGGAGCTCAGCAGAGTATATAGGACCCGAACGGACAGACTCTTAGCACCTGCCTGCCAGCACAGATTTGTTCAGGGAAAATTGTGATTAACTAACTCGCCTGAGTTTTTAAAATTAGGTTAATGCTGTTGGCGTGGTGTACATGGACCTCAAAAAGAAATTTGATACAGTGCCACACAACCGACTTGTGATCAAAATTAGAGCTCATGGAGTAAAAGGGCATCATGGATACAAAATTGGCTGAGCGACAGGAAACAGAGAGTAATGGCAAATGGATGTATTTTGGGCTGGAGAAAAGTTTCTCGTGGAGTTCCCCAGGGGTCAGTGTTGGGACCGTTGCTCTTACTGAGAAAGGTTCATGAGCTGGACCTTGGTGTACAGGTCACAATTTTAAATGATACAAAGCTTGTTGCATTCTCAGCTGTGAGGAAGATGGTGTAGAATTTCAAAAGGGCATCGGTATGCTGGTGGAATGGGCCGACAAGTGGCAGGTAAAGCTTAATACGAAGAAATGTGAAGTGACTCATTTTGATAGGAAGAGCATGGCGAGATAATATAAAATAAAGGGTATAATTCAAAAGTGGGTGCAAGAGCAGATGGACCTGGGTGTATATGTGCACACCTCATTGGAGGTGGCAGAACAGGTTGAGAGAGCAGTTGATGAAGCATTCAGTATTTTAGGCTTCATTAATTGGGGCACAGAGTACAAGAGCAAGGAGGTTATGTTGAACTTACATAAGTCACTGGTATGGAATCACCTGGTGTATTGTGTCCCGTTCTGGGTGCCGTACTTTAGGAAGGATGCAAAGCCATTGCAGAGAGTGCACAAAAGATTCAAGAGCACGGTTCCGGGTGATGAACTTCAGTTGTGAAGATAGTTTGGAGAAGTTGAGATTGTTTTCCGTGGAGAAGAGAAGGCTGAGGGGTGACAGAGATAAAGTCATAAAGGTTCTGGACAGAGTAAACAGGGAGAAACTGTACCCACTCATGAAAAGGATTGAGAAAAAGAGAAAACAGATTTAAAGTAATTTAAGGAAGCAAAAGCGACAAAATAAAACACTTTTTTCAAGCAGCGAATGGTTAGGATCTGGAACGCACTGTCTGAGAGTGTGGTGGAGGCAGGTTAAATTGAGACATTCAGAAGGGAATAAAGTTGTTAACTGAAAAGGAAGGATGTGCAGGGATATGGGGAGAAGGTCTGGGAATGGTACTAGGTGAATTGCAAGCAGAATGGGACAGGTGGCCTCCTTCTGCGCTGTACCAATTCCATGATTCAGTTTAATGTTAATGATATGAGCACTTTGAGCTTAAAGACTGGTCATGGGCTCAGTCTCCTGTTACACATTAAATGTGTACCAAATGTCATCTTGGGTTAAATCGCTTATATGACATCCATACACCTATATTAAATCAGGAGGCATACATGAAATACATGCAAATTAAGGTCCACCAACAAGGTTTAACGACTTTAGCCAGTTGCATGATACTGCTACTTTCCCGTGAGGGGAAAAGCTTACGCCTAATTCAGCTCTCTATTTGATGACCTCCTGTGATGCTGAATGGAGAAATGAATTGCATCCCACAACAGATCTTTGTGGGGAATTGATGAAAATGTGCATGAGGGTTTCCCAATGTCAGCTTGCTCATGGAAAACTGGTCAGCCCACTGCATCAAAAGAACCAAATGTCTGAGTGTTAGTCTTGGCTCAGTTGATAGCAGATTTGCCTCTGAGTCAGAATGTTGTGGGTCTTTCACAATCACTTGATGTCCCAAAGCACTTTACAGCAAATAAAGCATAGTCATGGCAGGAAACAGACAATGTGCACTCAGCAAGCACAGCAATGTTATGGTGACCATATCATCTGCTTATTGTGATGTCAGGTGAGGGATGAAGTATTTGTCAGAACACCAAGGCTAACTCCTCTGCTTTTCTACCGAGCAGTCTCACGGGTTCTTTTAGATCCAGAAGACTGTATCTATGACAGAACACTTTTGGTTATCAAACTGAGCTTGCACTGGAATTTTGATCAGGGATTTCTACCAAAATGCCTGGATGGCATTGTGGACTTGGTTTTTGGGATAGCATTGTGCAGCTGCAGGCAAAAGGGCCCTATGCAGAGACCCACAGCTGAAGAAATGAGGCAGAAGGGAAACTTGTTTGATAGATGGCTCTGTTAAAATGTGCAGGCCAAGATTCCCATACCAGCTGACCAGTGAAGAGCAATGCTTGAGGAGGTGCCACTGGACCATGGAGGCTGTTCCAGAACCAGGCCTCTTTCCTTCACCCATATAGTTTCACACAGCTACACCCACACAACATCACGGAGTCCTGCACCAGGCCTTAGAGCATAGATAAAAAGGAAGGGGGCAGTACCTGATGGTAGGAATGGGCATGGGGCCAAGGGGTCAGTACCTGAGGGTGGGCATGAGTGGGGAGCTGAGGGGTCAGGAACTGAGGGCTCCAGAATGATGAACTGCCTTAGATATGAACAAGATTTAAAAAGGGTTTCAAACAATTGGCCCAGCCTTCAGCTGGTGGCTGGATTGGATTTCTTTGCAGTTCAATCTGGTGTGGTGCCACCTTATTCTGCCTGCTGCCCATCGGATGCGCCAGGGACAAATGGGGGGGATTCAGAGGTGTTGAGCTGTACAATGTGCCTCCACTGTGGGAGTCACCGGCATGGGCCAGCTCACCTCCTCTTCCCTCAGGGTACCTGATGGCCCCTGGGCTATTCCTTGGGATGTAAGGCGCGGATGGAGCAAGATCCGGGAGCTTCGCATCACCTGGCGCTGCTAGTTCTGGACGCCCACTCTCGTCTCGGCAGGGTCTCAATGCCCCAGGTCATTGAGCTGAACTGAGCAGGAGGTGAGAGTCCGAGCGGAGATTTAATAATAATAATCTTTTGTAGTGTCACAAGAAGGCTTACATTAACACTGCAATAAAGTTACTGTGAAAATCCCCTCATCGCCACATTCTGGCGCCTGTTCGGTTATATGGAGGGAGAATTCAGAATGTCCAAATTACCTAACAGCACGTCTTTGGGGACTTGTGGGAGGAAACTGGAGCACCTGGAGGAAACCCACGCAGACACGGGGAGAACGTGCAGACTCCGCACAGAGTGTGACCCAAACTGGGAATCGAAACTGGGTCCCAGGGACTGTGAAGCAACAGTGCTAACCACTGTGCTACCATGCCACCCTAAAAAGAGTGGGAGCTGAGACTCAGAACGGACATTTAAAAAGAGCAGGAGCTCTGAGCAAAAGATGAGATATAAAAAGAGCGGGAGCTGAGAGTCAGATCGAAGATTTTAAAAGAGTGGGAATTGAGAGAGACGCCTCCGAGCAGCGGGCTGAGTATGAAAAACCATCCAGGAGTGACATCATAGGAAAACGGTAAGTTAATTGGCTGGTAACTGCTAATTTGCATGACCTATTCTAAGTTGCTTTCAGATTAAATGTAAAAAGATGAATATTTTATAGATTAGAAAGACTAAAAGTAGCTGGATATTAAAAAATAAATAAAATCTAATTAAATCAAATAGAGATGCAGGGCCAGGTGTGTGTTGTTCCTGCATGGTGTGGGAGCTGGTGGACCCAATTGTGGTTCCCAGTGACCACATCTGTAGTAAGTGTTAGTTGCTTGAGGAACTCCGGCTCAGATTTGATCAGCTGGATTCCGGATGCTACAACACCTCAGGGAGGGGGAGGGGTACCTGGACACTGTTTCAGGAGGCAGTCACACTCCTTAGACTAACTAACTTGAATTCGGCCAATGATCAGGGACAGGAGGCTGTGGCTGTAAGTGAGGCAGGTAGAGGGATCCAGGAGGTAGGGATGCAAGAGCCTCAGCTCTTGACCTTATCCAACAGGTTTGAGTTTCTTGCTCCCTGTATGGACAGGAACGGAGACTGCAGGGAGGATGAACAAACTGACCACAGCACAGTGGTTCAGGGAGTCATTCAATTTGGGGGTGGGAGGTGGGCGGGTAACGATCCAGTTGTCATGGTCCATGTAGGTGCCAATGACATAGGTAGAACAAGGATAGAGGTTCTGCTTGAGGAAAATGAGCAGCTCAGGGCTAAATTAAAGAGCAGAACCAAAAAGGTAATAATCTCTGGATTACTACCTGAGCCACAAGTTAATTGGCACAGGGTCAATAAGATTAAAGAGGTAAATGTGTGGGTCAAAGGTTGGTGTGGGAGAAATGGGTTTGAATTAAAAGCACATTGACACCAGTACTGGGGAAAGAGACAGCTGTTCCGAAGGTACGGTCTTCACCTGAATCATACTGGGACCAGAGTCCTGGCGAATTGCATAACTAGGGCTGTAGACAGGGCTTCAAACTAATAATTTTTAATAATTTTTTTTGTCACAAGTAGGTTTACATTAACACTGCAGCGAAGTTACTGTGAAAAGCCCCCAGTTGCCACATTGAGGCACCTGTTTGGGTACACAGAGGGAATATTCAGAATGTCCAATTTACCTAACAGCACACCTTTCGGGACTTGTAGGAGGAAACCGGAGCACCTGGAGGAAACCCACACGGACACAGGGAGAACGTACACAGGGCAGCATGGTAGCACAGTGGTTAGCACAGTCGCTTCACAGCTCCAGGGTCCCCGGTTCGATTCCCAGCTTGGGCCACTGTCTGTGCGGAGTCTGCACGTTCACCCTGTGTGTGCGTGGGTTTCCTCCGGGTGCTCCGGGTTCCTCCCACAGTCCAAAGATGTGCGGGTTAGGTGGATTGGCCGTGCTAAATTGCCCTTAGTGTCCAAAAAGGTTAAGTGGGGTTACTGGGTTATGGGGATAGGGTGCAGGTGTGAGCTTGGGTAGGGTGCTCTTTCCAAGGGCCGGTGCAGACTCGATGGGCCGAATGGCCTCCTTCAGCACTGTAAATTCCATGAACTATGAACGTGCAGACTCCACACAGACAGTGACCCAAGCCAGGAATCAAACCTGGAACTCTGGAGCTGTGTAGCCATAGTGCTAACCACTATGCTACGGTGCTGCCCACACTAAATAGGGGGGTGAGGGTTAAGTTGTACAGAAAATTAGAAAACCAAAGTGAAAGAAGAAGGCGAAAGTGCAAGGTAATGATGAGGACTTTAAACTAGTTGAAGGGGCCGAGGGCTCAGGAGAGGTTATTAAAGCTTCCAGAACACGTAATAGAGCAGAAAGTATAGAAAGCAGCAGGAACCTAACTTCTGGAACAACAGATAAGGGTGCAGTGACGAGAAGAGGGGTGATCAATGCAGGTCTGAGGGCGTTGTACCCAAATCCATGCAGTCTACAAAACAAGGTAAATGAGCTTGTTACGCACATTGAAATTGGCCGGTACGATGTTAGGGGCATTACAGAGATGTGGCTGCAAAGGGATCAGGGCTGGGATCTAAATATCCAAGGATATGTGTCCTGTCGAAAGAACAAGCAGATGGGCAGAGAGAGTGGGGTTACACTGTTCGTAAGAAATGAACTTAAATCAATAGCAAGAAGGTGTAGAATCTGTGTGGGTAGAGCTGAAGAATTGCAAAGGGAAAAAAATCCTAATGGGAGTTATGTACAGGCCCCCAACAGTAGTCAAGATGTGGGGCAGAAAATAAATCAAGAGATAGAAGAGGCGTATAAGAAAGGCAATATTACAATAATCATGGGGACTACAATATGCAGGTGGACTGGGAAAATCAGGTTGGTAGCGGATCCCAAGAAAAGGAATTTGTGGAATATCTACGCAATGTATTTTTGGAGCAGCTTGTGGTAGAGCCCACTAGGGAACTGACAATTCTGGATGTGTAATGAGGCAGACTTGATTAGGGAACTTAAGGTGAAGGGACCCATAGGGGACAGTGACCACAATACAATAGAATTTACCCTGCAGCTTGAGAGGGAGAAGGTGGAATCAGATGTAACGGTTTTACAATTGAATAAAGGTAACGACAAAAACATGAGGGAGGAGCTGGCCAGAGTTGACTAGAAGGGGAGCCGAACAGGGAAGACAAATGAACAGCAATGGCAGGAGATTTCGGGCGTTATTCAGGAGGTACAACAGAAATTTATCCCAAAGAGGAGGAAACATGCTAAGGGGAGGACAAAGCGACCATGGCTGTCAAGGGAAGTCAAGGACAGCATGAAAGCAAAGGAAAAAGCATATAACGTGGCAAGGATTAGTGGTAAGCCAGAGGATTTGGGTAACTTTAAAAGCAAGCAGAGGACAGGGGACAACTAAAAAGCAATGGGGGGGAGGGTGGTGGAAGATAAAATATGAGTGTAAGCTAGCTAGTAATATCAGAGAAGATTGCAAGACTTTTTTTCGATATATAAAAGGGAAGAGAGAGGCAAGAATGGACATTGGACCACTGGAAAATGAGGCTGGAAAAGTAGTAATGGAAAACAAAGAAATGGCACAGGAACTAAAAAGGTACTTTTCATCAGTCTTCACACTGGAAGACACCAGTGACATACCAGAACTTCAAGAGAGTCAGGGGGCAGAGGTGATTGTAGTGGTCATCACTAAGGAGAAGGTGATGGGGAAACTGAAAGGTCTGAAGGTGGATAAATCACCCAGACCAGATGGACCCAGGGTTCTGAAGGAAATAGCTGAGGAGATTGTGGAGACATTGGTGGTGATCTTTCAGGAATCTCTGGAGGCAGGAAGGGTTCCAGAGGGTTGGAAAATGGCTAATGTAACACAGCTGTTTAAGGAGGGAGAGGGGGAGCAGAATACAGGAAATTGTAGGCCGGTTAACCTGGCTTTGGTTGTTGGTAAAATTATAGATTCCATTATTAAGGATGAGATTGTGGGGTACTTAGAAGTGCATGGTAAAATAGGACTGAGTCAGCATGGATTCATCAAGGGGAGCCCATGCCTAAAAAATCTGTTAGACTTCCTTGAGGATGTAATGAGGAAGTTAGATAAAGGCAAATCAGTGGACGTGATCTATTTGGACTTCCAGAAAGCCTTTTGACAAGCTGCCATACAGGAGGCTGCTGAATAAGATAAGAGTCCATGGTGTTAGGTGCAAGGTACTGGCATGTGTATGGATTGGCTGACTGGCAGAAGGCAGGGAGTGTGGATAAAGGGGCCTTTTTCAGGATGGCAGCCGGTGACTAGTGGTGTTCCGTGGTGGTCAGTGTTGGGACCACAGCTATTCCCGATATACATTAATGATCTGGAAGAAGAAACTGAAGACACTGTTGCTAAATTTGCAGATGATAAGAGGATATGTAGAGGGACAGGTGGTGTTGAGGAAGCAGAGAGGCTGCATAAGGACCTGGACAGGCCAGGAGAGTGGGCAAAGAAGTGACAGATGGAATACAATACAATGTAGAAAAGTGTGAGGTTGTGCACTTTGGTCAGAAGAATAGAGTCACAGACTATTTTCGAAATGGGAGAAGACTTCGGAAATCAGAAGCAAAAAGGGATTTAGGAGTCCTAGTTCAAGATTCCCTTAAGGTTACCATGCAGGTTCAGTTGGCAGTTAGGAAGGTAAATACAATGTTAGCATTCATGTCGAGAGGGCTAGAATAAAAGAGTAGGGATTTCCTGTTGAGGCTGTATAAGGCTCTGGTCAGACCTCATTTAGAATATTGTGAGCTGTTTTGGGCCCGTATCTAAGGAAGGCCTTGGAGAGGGTCCAGAGCAGGTTCATAACAATGATCCCTGAAATGAAGGACTTGTAATATGAGGAGCGGTTGAGGACTCTGGGTCTGCACTCAATGGAATTTAGAAGGATGAGGGGGGATCTTAGTGAAACTTCCAGGATACTGAGAGGCTGAAATAGATTGAACATGGAGAGGATGTTTCCACGAGTAGGAGAAACTAGAACCAGAATACAGGGTGCGGGTACGGTACCTACTAGCCACCTGCCATTAGGCCTATTGAGGCCCTTTAACCGGCTAATTGTTACCCAGGTAAGGCCTTCAGTCTACCTCCACTGTTATAATAATTATTATTTAAAAAATAAATTTAGAGGCCCAATTAATTTTTTCCAATTAAGGGGCAATGGCCAATCCACCTAGCCTGCACATCTTTTGGATTGAGGGGGCGAAACCAACTTAAACACGGGGAGAATGTGCAAACTCCACACGGACAGTGACCCAGAGCCGGGATCGAACCTGGGACCTCGGCGCCATGAGGCTGCAGGGCTAACCCACTGTGCCAACGTGCTGCCCTCACTGCTATAATTATAGTGGAAGACAGACAAGTGTGAGAAGATTTTTTTGTAAAACATTTGGTGAAAATGCGGGTAGGAAAAGGGGTACATTCATTTGGGGGTGCGCCCTGTGCACGTTAGGGGATTCTTTCCCAAGAGATTAACCCCCACCCCACTTTGTGTCTCCCCACCTGGCCTCCCAAACCTGCAGCCTGCCTATGTCCCATCCCCTCCACCCGGTGCCCAGCCTCTCCATGCCCAAAAAGCCTGGGACTTACCTAAGTCTGCTGCTCACCTTCAATCTCCTTAGGACTGCAAGAGCTGCGGTCTAATCAGATTGACCAGCAGCTCTCGAGGGTGGGACATCCTCTGGCTGAGCAGCGGTTTCTGACTCTCAACTTGGTTAGATTGCCAGGGACCTGAAGGGGCTGTCAGAGTGAGGCTTAAATGGCCTCTTAAGGGTCTTAATAGCTGAATGAACGGGCAGCCTCCTCAAGAGTGAAATTGCATCAGGTTTTGGGCGGGCAGGTTTCCAGGGGGAGTTTTGTCTGTTTAACCTCAGACCTCCCCTCCGACCTCAGAACCCACCGAGGGGAAGCGTAAAATTCCACCCACAAAAATTGATAGGGTAGGGCATGCAATGTATGATTCAATTGCTGAGGATAGGGTTGTGCTCCTGATTATCAACATGTCAAATTTCCAAATGAATATAAAAACACTGCAATCTGAAATCAATGCATAACGCGCTAAAAATACACAGCAGTTTTATCAGCACCTGCGAGAAACAAAGGCAGGTTAATGTTACAGGCCAGAGTCTCCTTTGAAGACGAGAGGAAAAGGTGGAACAATTGGCTTTGTAACTCCCTTTCATTTGCCCACCTGATCACAGTCGACACAAATACACCAGGAAATAGTTAATTGTGGCTCCTGATATCAGTACGCTTGCTCATCAGTGGGTTAGCAATGAATTTGAAACTCTGGTGATGGCGGGGAGTGCCTGTCACTGTAACTGCAGTGTCCAAAATTCCTAATCAATTAGTTGCTGCATTCAGCTCCTTTGCTTTCCAGTGCAGAGTCTGTGTCTGAATTCCCTGGTGTTCTCCTTGAGAGAGGGAAACAAGGAATTTAGATTCAGAATCTGCCTTCCCAGGTAATTGAAAAGGCAGCTGCATCCCCGACATCTATCACTAGGGAATCGCAACTACCACAAAGGAACTCAGATGCTTTTCAACATCATAAATCACCAGATACCTACGCAAGTATGGTGGTTATGTTCCTAGACTAGTAATCCAGAAGCCTGGCTTTATAATCCATAGAAAAAGAGTTTAAATCTCGCCAGGTTAGTGAATTTAAATTCAATTGCCTTTAAAGTCAGGAAATAGGACATTGCTACATTCCTCGCCACTTACTGCCCTCGCTTATCTCAGACAGCTGCCGATAATAAGAAAATGGCTCTTAACAAATATTATCACCATATTAAGCACCTTGGCCATTTCACTCAGCTGAGTGCTTGCCATCCTTCTAAACTAAAGCTGCAGCCAATCAGTGTTGCACTTTCGATTAAACAGGCAGATGTTTGAACCTTGGAGGCACAGATAGAACCAAGAATTTGCAGTGACGTTTCACCTGCCCTCACATAACCATCAGTAGATTGACATTGCTCAAACTCTCCACTGCCTCTCATGATTGTCAACATTCTGAACAGCCGATGGAGGACATTGGGGATCTTCAATCAGCTGCTCACACTGTTCACAACTACAGGAGGCCATGGGAAAATGCAACCCTGCAACCTTCAACCTCCTCCTTACCTCCATCCCATGGTTTCTGGAATCCTACGACTGTTGTGAACCCTTCTTGTCAGGTTTCTGAATCCCCGGCTTGTGAATAACTCCTTCTCAAAGATTTTGGTTACACTGGTCACCAGGTATAGTAATTTGTGTTGACAGCAATATATGTAATGGGGGCTGTATCAGTAAAGGTGTCCATGAAGCTGCATTGAAGGAAACCTGTCATCCTTTCCCTGCCTGGCTTATATCACCTGAGGAAGGAGCAGCGATCCGAAAGCTAGTGACATCGAAACAAACCTGTTGGACCTTACCTGGTGTTGTAAGACTTCTTACTGTGCTCACCCCAGTCCAACGCCGGCATCTCCACATCATGGCCTATATGTGGCACTAGTTTCATACCAATGGATGACTTTTAGCTTCCCTCTGAAGTGGCCTAGCAAATTATTCAATTGCATCAGGGTATCTATGTATGGGGAATAATTACTGGCAAGATCCACATTCTGAAAATCTCCGATCTTTCCCAGGATCAACTGTTTCCAGTTACTACTGACAACATCCCATTATCCCTCACTGTTTCTCCTGCACTAAAACATTGCCTACACTTCAGAAGTATTTCATTGGCTGTTTCCGGATGTTCTGAGGGTGTGGGTTCCACGATATGAATGCAAGCCTTTTTTCTTGCAGTAAGTTTTGAAAATCATTTTACCAATTGTATACATCTGAAATTACCCTTTGCACATTCACAGTTTAAAGGGAAACAGATATAAAGAGGTAAAGGTGATTGAGCATATTGAACCAGTATGTTGTTGGATGTGTTCCCAAAGCTATTTGGATGTGGAAGCCTGCCCTCCTTAATTGGACTTCTCTGGCTTCAATAATCCCCTGAGAAAATCGACAAAACCAGGTTCAATTATACCCAATAAGTATCCAATTATATATTTTTTTCCAATTAAGGGGCAATTTAGCTTGGTAAATCCACCTAACCTGCACATCTTTGGGTTGTGGGGGTGCGAAACCTACACAGACACGGGGAGAATGTGTAAACTCCACACAGAGAGTGACTCGGGGCCAGGATCGAACCAGGGCCATCAGCATAAATTCTGCTCTAATATGGTTCAACCAAATCTCTTCCACAGGACGCGATGAAATCCAAACATTTCTATATCCGGTTCCAGGCGCAGTTAGTGGAATGTTTCTCGGTGTGTGCAGCGCTGGGAAAGACACCAATATTCAATGACACTTTGCAGTTTTCTTTGGCCTTGGTGAGGAACGTCCTGTCAAGGCGGCACTTTGTCATTTGCTGGAAGGCTACTTGCAAATTGAGGCACCTTTTTAATGCAGTCTCAATCTTTTGACCCCCCCTCCCCACCAGTGACCATGCATGGCCTCCGCCTCACCCCCCAACATCTCAAACCTACCTCTTCTGGGGACCTAGAGCCCCCCCACCCCCTCAACCCACCTCTTATGGGCATGGCACTCCTGTGCTTGACCCCTGGCATGGGCAATTTGGCACCTGGGCACCTTGGCACTGCCAGCCTGAGCACCCTGGCAATGCCCTTGCACTTTCGATTAAACAGGCAGATGTTTGAACCTTGGAGGCACAGATAGAACCAAGAATTTGCAGTGACGTTTCACCTGCCCTCACATAACCAGGGTGGCAGTGCCAAGGTGCCAGGCTGGCAGTGCCACAGTGTCCATGTGCCAACGGGGGTGCCAAGGTAGCATCCTACTCAATGCCTGACCACCCGGGGATCTCCAATGAGGTGTCATTATGACTGGTCCACGTTTTTGGCCACCAGTGAATCCCAGGCCCTGGGAGAATCTGTGAAATGCATATTTAAATCTGCCTAATAGATCAATTAAGTATTCATACCTGGATCGGCCAGCAAGAGTGAGGTCCGGATCACAACGTTACACGAGATTCCTTTGAACGTCTCTGCGAGATTCAACGGCCTCACCCGACAATAAGTCGGGCGCGACAAGGCCACTGAATCTCGCCCATATCCTTGGAATGCTGGATCTTGGGATCAATCCCATATTTATAATTAACCTGATAGCACAGATTCACTTGTCTATTCCAAAGCTGCGAACCTGAGAAGAAGTCCTCCATGTGCCATGTGTAATAATAGTGTAAACTCATATATAAATAACCACCTAGAATTTCCATATGGGCTAGGACCATGGATACATTGGAATGGGAGTAGGTCATTTAGCACTTCAAGCCTGTTGCATAAATCAGTATGATTATAGCTGATCTGTGACCTAACTCTAGATGGCTGCCTTTGTCCCATATCTCTTAACATGCTTAGATAACAAAAATCAATCACTCAGATTTAAAATTTATAATTGATCCAGTATCACTGGAGGGCAGCACAGTGGTTAGCACTGCTGCTTCACAGCACCAGGGTCCCAGGTTCCATTCCCGGCTTGGGTCACTTTCTGTGCGGAGTCTGCACGTTCTCCCCGTGTCTGCGTGTGTTTCCTCTGGGTGCTCCGGTTTCCTCTCATTCGTCCCGAAAGACGCGCTGTTAGGTAATTTGGACATTCTGAATTCTCCCTCTGTGTACCCAAACAGGTGCCAGAGTGTGGCGACTATGGGATTTTCACAGTAACTTCATTGCAGTGTTAATGTAAGCCTACGTGTGACAATAAGAAAGATTATTATTATTATATGCGACCATCAGCTGCACATGGGGCAGCACGGTAGCATTGTGGATAGCACAATTGCTTCACAGTTCCAGGGTCCCAGGTTCGAGTCCGGCTTGGGTCACTGTCTGTGCGGAGTCTGCACATCCTTCCCGTGTGTGCGTGGGTTTCCTCCTGGTGCTCCGGTTTCCTTCCACAGTCCAAAGATGTGCAGGTTAGGTGGATTGGCTATGATGATAAATTGCCCTTAGTGTCCAAAATTGCCCTTAATGTTGGGTGGGGTTACTGGGTTATGGAGATAGGGTGGAGGTGTTGACCTTGGGTTGGGTGCTCTTTCCAAGAGCCGGTGCAGACTCGATGGGCCGAATGGCCTCCTTCCGCACTGTAAATTCTATGATAATCTATGACGCACGTCTGCGCTCGATAACTGTGCACGACATCTTCACCCTGTCACACACGACAATTCCTGACATGTTTAAGATGCTCCCCCGGCTGGGGGGGTTGGCTCCTGGGTGACAGGAGTTATCCGCTACGGTCATGGCTGATGGCGTCTATCCGAAGGTCACAATCCGACGTGGAGACCCACTACAATGCCGCCCATACAGCAACCAGGAGCGTGATCGTGCAGTGCTTCGGCCTCCTCAAGATGCGGTTCAGGTGCTCTGGAGTGACCCTCCAGTATGAAAGGGTCGCCCACATCTCAGTGGCCTGCTGCGTTCTGCACAACATCGCGCAACAGAGAGATGGCGTGCTGGAGAACGAGGATGACCCAATCCTCGTCTGGTGAGGAGGATGCGGGACTGGGCGAAAATTGGCAGGATATCGGGCCAGGTAGGTATGGGAAGCCATACGACGTGTGCGCCAGGGCCAACGCATATGGGACGTTCTGATCTCTTCCAGGTTCACCGACTGGGGGAGGGTGAAACTGGTCAGGGCCATGGACACCGCATCCCACCACCCCCCTCCCTCCCCCCAGGCCATGCCCCTGCCTGCAACTCCCTCCGTGATACATACCTGCTGTACTACGAGGTGGGGGCCCTGTTGGCAGTAACGGCGGCTCTGGTGCATGGGATGGTGGATGATGACAACCCACTCTGCAATGAGCTCTGGTGCTCCGCATCATTTGACAAAGTCTGACTTCTACCCGCGGGAGCACTTTCCACCGTCCACCTATATGATCCCTGCATGCGAGCTGGCCATTCCATCACATGATCCCATCGGATCCCAGGGGTGACGCTGGTGGGAGGGGCGGGGGCGGGGAAAGTAGTGAGGAGCCCACCCCACCCAAATCATCCACCTATTTGACCCCTCCCCCTCCTGCAAACCTTCTCTGGACAATCCACACCAGCCCGTCCTTCACACACATCTGGCAGAGCACTGAGGTGGGTTGTAAGTGTTAACAGGTACGTTCATTTACAGATACGTTCCCTAGCCCCTATTACTAAACTGTGCACTGCACCCATGCCAATTTAACTGGTGTCTAACTTTCTGGTCCTAAGGGCCCTCAGGCTACATCTAAGTGGATCCCCAGAGAGTATATCAGGAGTGGAGACGGCCTGCTGCCTTCCCGCCCTGCAACCTGGATCCAACTTGGCGGCCGTCTTCTGGTGTGACCGGGCCTGGATGGGCCCGACAGCTGTTTGGGTGGCCCAGATGACATGGTGCTGGCCTGTTCTGCCCGCTGCCCACCAAATGTGTCAGGGACAGGAAGGGGAGGAGTCCAAGATGCTGCAGTGTTCCATCACCTCCCTTGCAGGAGTCACCAGCATGGGTCCCATCACCTCCTCTCCCCTCGGGGTGCCCGATGACCCCCGGGCTACTCCATTGGACAGGGGTGCGAGCGGAGCTATCCCCTAAGGCTCTCACGCCACCTGACGCTGCTGGTCCGCAAGGCCCACTCTGGTCTTGACCAAGATCTGCATGCTGGTGGCTATGGAGCACAGGGAGTGGACCATTGCCGTGTGGGACTGCGCCACCTCACCCATTCACTGTGACATCGCCATCTGGGTTTGTGTCACATCAGCCAGTGACTGCGCCACCTCCCTCTGGGAATGGGCCACCTTCCTATGTGTCTGCACCACGTCGACCAGTGCCTGGGTAATGGCCGCCGACGTTCCCAGCCATGGCCTGGTGTGACTGGGCCATGCTCAAAAACGCCGCAGCAATTTCCAGGTGGCTCTCACACATGGCTGCCTGTGAGGTGGCAACCCTGTCCTGGGCCTCAGCCAGCACCTGCACAGAATGCCGAAGCCTTGGACATGTTGATCCATAGCTGCAACCCTCACCCCCAATGCCACCACTGCGAAATCCACCCGTGCGGTGTTGGCCTGGGTGGCACACATGCTCAGCAGCACCTCCTGCTCCCCTGCAAGCGGTTGGGCCTGGTGACAACCCCTCATGTAGTCCCTGGCTCTGCGACTCCATCTCCACAATTCATGTGACTGCTCCAGATGGCCGAAACCCGTCTGGACAGCAGCTAGTTCCTCGGGTCAGCCTGCCCTCCGACCATCCGCCCCCTTGGGTGCTCCTACTCCACCTGCTGTACCGAAGCATTTGTTTGGTGTGCACAAGAGAGTGTCCCAGGAGCCTCTTCACTAAAGTGCCCAACCGAGGTGAGTGTCTCTGGGATGGTGGAGGGTGTTGGAGACAGCTGAGATGGGAGATCTGTCTTACCCTTGGACTTTAGCTCTGGGGTGTCTTGGGTCTCAGGTCCATGGCACGCATCCGTGCTGCTGTCCTCATCACTGCTCGGCACCCGGGGCTGCAGCTATGGCGCTGGTGGGGGACACCAGATTGACCCACCCATTCACCAGCATGTTCCGCAAGACACAAGATAAGACCCATGATTAGACCACGGGCCAGGGAAGTGGGGGTGGTGGGGACAAAGGTGAGGGTGGGGGTGGGGGTGTGGGTGGTGTGGGGGGGGTGAGGCTGTAGGTGAGGGTGGGAGTGGGCGTGAGGTTGGTGTGGAAGTGAGGGTGGGGGTGACGGCGATGTGGTGTGGGGGTTGTGTTGTGGGGGGTTGACACACCTGCCAAGAGGAACCGCAACTAGGCAGGGTCTCACTTCCTCATCCGTGGCCCATCTCCACCCCAGCGACCTCCCTTTCCTCTGGGTCACTGACCACGTGCAGGGCCCTCGCGCAGCCCCGGTAATGGGCCATCGGTCCAGTGATCCGCCTCCAGTTTTCTCCCACTCCTGGCGGTTACGGGCAGCCTTCTCCTGGAGCGGGGGGGAGGGGGATATTAAAACGACAGTGTTAGACAGTCCAACGCATGCAGCCCAGGGAGTGGGTAGGTGGTGGCCTCAGTGGCCAGGTACCCGGCCATGGCGGCCAACATGGGTTACCGACATGTGATGCGGGGTGGGGGATCGGCTGCCCTTTCATGACCTTGGGGCATCTCAAGTATTTTAAAGTTAATTATTTTTATAAATGTAGGTTAAAATTTTCCAGCCGTACTTGCTGGTGGGACCTTCTGGTCCTGCCAATGGCAACCCCTGTCCCCAGCTGTAGATTGCCCAGGTGGCAGAGTGTTGCGAACAGCAGGAAAACCCAGTCACTGTTGTAATGTAGGAATTGTGGTGGCCAATTTGCACATGGCAAGGTTCTACAAACAGCATTGAGATAAGTGACCAGTTACTCTGTTTTATTTAATGGTAATGGTTGAGGGATATATATTGACCATGATGCCAGGGAGAACACCTTTGCTCTTTTCTGAACAGCACTGTGGAATCTTTTGCAATTCCACGAAAAGCCTTGGTTTAATATTCCATCTGAAAGACAGCATCAGTGCAGCATTCACTCAGTACTAGATTATGAGCTGGAGTCTCTGGTTTTGGATCTGTATCTAAAATTTTCTTAATTCAGGCCATCACTTCAAGAGAATCCCGTGGAGGTTCAGAATGAATGAATTTGCAACATCATTACACCATGGTGTTGGGAAGAAATCTTGTCCAACACTCTGAGCTTCCTGAATCTCCATGCTGTATTGATGCTCTATGCCCGTGTTTCTGCCTTCCTTTGATCACGGCAAAATTCTTCCCGGCATTTTCTTCATATCTGAGTTTTTAGGCTGTGATAAGTGATATCCCTAAATATATACAAAGCTCAGTTCCAGCTTGTCAGGTACCAGGCTGGTTTTGATGTGCTTGACTTGACTTCTTTGTTTAATGATCATTTTTTAACCCTCCCTTACTGAGCTGCTACCTCAAGTAACAAAATAAATTGGAAAATTGTGTTGCACGGTACAGATATCTTGAAGTTTGGATAACGTGTTTTATGGGTCTAATTGCAATTGGATCTGCAGGCTGTTGTTATGAATGTCTGCCTGTTTTGCAGCGGCGCATGGACCATTGTTAGAGGTGTCATGTGAGAGTACCTTTAAAAAATGGGTGTTTATAAATGGGTGTGTATATAAATATCTGTAGTAAGTATCTTTAAGAAATGGGTGTTTACTACTGCAGTGATGTCAGAGAGTGGATGGAGCTGGGCTGTCTGTCAGCTTTTTACTTTTGTTTTAGGCTGTTTGCTGCAGGGTGTGTTTTAGTTACTTTTTCAGTGTTGGAGCTGAAGTCAGACAGAGCAGCTGTACTGTTGATCTCTCTGCCATGAAAAGACTATCTCTTGATCATTTGGTGAATTCAGAATTATAAATGTTCTCAGTAGTGAATGTAAACCTAATGTGCTTCTGTTAGAAGGTGTTTCTTCTTCTGGATGTTGTTTGGGAAGTTATTCTTTGGGGGTTGTATTTGAATTGATGGTTGCTGAGATGTTCACTGTATGTTTTATAAAGGTTAACTTGAGTTCATAGAGTAAACATTGTTTTGCTTTAAAAAATACTTTTCCATTTCTGCTGTACCACACCTGTAGAGTGGGCCGTGTGCTCCCCATGCCACAATCTATTAAAAGTTGTGGGTCAGGTGAACTCCATGATACACTTTGGGATTCTCTAAACCCTGGCCCATAACAGAAGCAAGACATGGAGCTGTTATTTTTTTCATGGTGCCAATTATACATGACAAATGGCAGGTGTCAGTTTTAAACTGAGTTGCAGTGAGTTGATAAAGTTTCTCACACCGTGTCGTATCACACTGGATTCATTTGAACACAAAACTCACAGCGTATCCTGTTGCTTAAGAATGAAATAGATGCCAAAGGCAAATGGAAATGAGTCTGACTTTTACAACAGATACAGATATCAGCACGTAACTCAGTATCTGGATATATTTTGTTCCTGTTTAAAGGAGATGCAATACAAATATCCAGGTGATAAAGAAAGAAATATGCAATTTATATAGCACCTTTCAGGACCTCGGAATATTGTAAAGCATTTCTCAGTCAATTAATTAATTTTGATGTGTCTTCACTGTTATGTTGTGGAAAACACAGCAGCCAATTTGCCCGATGTCAGGTACCAGAAACAGAATGGCCAGATGATCATTTTATTTAGTGACGTTCGTTGCAGGATAGGTCTGGAACCTCAGGATGGGGAAGGGGGTTGAACCCCTGCTCTTTGAAATAGTGAAATGAAACATTTTAAGTCCACCTGAGAGGACAAATAAGATCTTAGAGGAATACATCGTCTGAAGGACAGTAGTATACCTCAGTGCTAGACCGGGGGTTTCAGGTTAGGTTTTGTGTTCAAGCCTCCCTTGCACTCTGAGATGCGGGTGCTACTGTTGACTACGGCTCACATTGTGCTGCATGTGGTCATAGAATTTTCAGTGCAGCAGGAGGCCATTCGGCCCATCGAGTCTGCGCCGGCCCTTGGAAAGAGCACCTAACTTAAGCCCACACCTCCACCCCATCCCCGTAATCCAGTAACCCCACCTAACCTTTTTGGACACTAAGGGACAATTTAGCATGGCCAATCCACCTAACCTGCACATCTTTGGACTGTGGGAGGAAACCGGAGCACCCGGAGGAAACCCACGCATACACGGGGAGAACGTGCAGACTCGCACAGACAGCGACCCAAGCCGGGAATCGAACTTGGGACCCTGGAGCTGTGAAGCAACAGTGCTAGCCACTGTGCTACCGTGCCGCCTTCTACATTTTATTGCAGAACTGCAATATGTGTCCTGCATGGATTAAGTTCTGCCATCCATAAATGTCCTTTCAAATTTGCAATGCAGAAAACATCCTGGAACCATTCCCACACAGAACACAAGTGAAATATGCGATGAAGATTGCAAATCCAGTGAGAACCAAACAAATCTCATTGATATTCTTTACCAGGATTCTCTGTGCTGTGCTTTGTATTCTTAAAACCTAGTTTGAACTGACAATTGTTTTCCACATAGATTCTAAAGTCAGAAGCTAGCTACACCTGTGGAGACTGTAACCAGATTTAACCATGTGCATATAGGGACAACAACCATTTGTATTTCTAAGATGCAGTAATGTAAGAAAACACCCCGAGGCACATCACAGCTGGATAACAAGCCAAAAGAGGAGATATATTAGGGCAGGTGGCTAAAAGCTGGTCAAAGCATTTTGGAGACTTTTAAAGAGGGAAGGAATGATGGAGGGACTCAAGCTTGATGATGAAAATTTTAAAATGAGGCGTTGTAGGTCTGGGAGCCAATGTAGGCCAACATGCACCACGGTGATGGATGAGGGAGACTTTGTGATAGTTGGAATGTAGGAAGCAAGCTACTAGAATTTTAGATTTAGATAAGGCTGTCTCGAAGATGAGACAGAGGCTGTCCACAGTAAACTGAGAAAATCTGCCAATGGGTAAAACAACTGAAGAACAATGGAAGATGTTTAAATACATATTGAGTGCAATGCAGGACCAGTTTATACCCCTGAGAGGAAAAAGCTCCATTGCGCAGGAAAAACAGCCATGGACAACTAAAGAGATAAGGAACAACATAAATCTAAAAAAAAAGGCACAGAGAAAAGCAAAAAAACAGCACAGATCCTACCGAATGGGTAAGATACAAAAACCAGCAAGGCCACAAAACAGCTTTTGAGAGCGACGAAAAGGGATTATGAAAGGAAACTTGCAAATTACATCACGAAGAAGTTTTATAGTTACATAAAGGGAACGCAGGTGGTCAGGAGCAATATTGGCCCACTAAAGACTGAAAGTGGGGGTGTTGTCAGTGTTTAAGGGGAAATGGCAGAGATGTTGAATAATTACTTTGCCTCAGTATTTTCAGTAGAAAACGAGGCTAGCTTGCTGAACGTTCCAAAAACATGAATAATGGATTGGGGACAGGGACAAAATAAAATTAACGGAAATATTATGATCACAGACCCCAACAGTGGCTAAGGTACTGGAATGGAACCCCAATAGCTTAGTTTATTTTAAAACTGTGCGGAAAGAATGGATTTGCTTCAGGAGTGATTGCATGGAAAAATAGGGCTTTGGTTTTTCTACAACAGAATTTTATTATAAATACCATATTGCAGTTTAAGATGGGGATGTGCTGAGAGGACCCAGGGAAGGTGGCTCTCCCCCGAGAACTCTTTTAGCACAAAAGTAGGCCACTAAACCAGTTGAATGCCCCCCTGCCCCCCACCCTCCTCCACAGCCACCACAAATACCAATAAATGTCTGGAAATAAATCTCGGACCAGAAAAGATGGCAGAATCAGCAGAAGTCGAGAGAGAAAGAGCAGGACATTGGTGAACACGTGGGACAAGTTTGGAGCCGACTGCACAAGGACAGACTGGATCACCAGGGTTCATGCCGGACTACCCACGATAAGTGAGGGGATGGACCTCCTGCCTCAAGAGCTACTAAAATACAGATACACCATCAAGCTTGAAATGATGGCGAAAGTGAAGGTAGTCGCAGACCCCTGGCCCCCTTCCCTTGTGATAGAAAAGACAGAGCAACGGTTGAAGATACTGGAGGCGACAATCAGAGACCTGGAGAAAGCGGCAACCAACCAGAGTGACCGAATCATCTCTTTGGGGACAGAAATGGCAGGGTTGGTGACGACGCAAGGGACACTGAAGGGGAAGATCGGGGACCAGGAGAACCGGTTGCGCCGCCAAAACCTCTACATCATAGGCCTGTGGAAGGAAATCGAGGGCAGGAATCCCATGGAATTTGTGGCCCAGGTGCTGGGTAGCTGGTCGGGTAGGAAAGCTTTCCCAAACCTCCGGAGATAGATAGAGGCTGCCGGTCACTCAGGCCAAAGCCTAAAGCGGGAAAACAGCCAAGGGCTGCTGCAGCGAAACGTCACCGGGACCAGGGGCGAGTGAAGTAGTGCTGTTTTACACACTGGCCGGGGCGGACAGGTTTTTGTGCAGATTCGGGTTGGGAAGACAGCAACAACAGTGGCAACAGTGGAAACAAATTATTTGTAAAGAAAAGGACAATTGCGTGGGACAGAACTGCCTCGCTTTCAACCTAACTTTGAATCCCAGGAACAGGGGGGTGAGAGCGACAAGGTGCAGAGACAGGTGAGGGAAGAGAGAGGGAGGGGGAGAACACAACGGGTGGCGGAGAATAAGGATAATAATAATAACATTAATCGCTTATTGCCACAAGTAGGCTTCAATGAAGTTACTGTGAAAAGCCCCTAGTCGCCACATTCCGGCACCTTGTCCCTGGGTGGTGGTGGGGGGAGGCACGCGAGCGAGCAAGGCAGTGCAGGGAAGTGTGGGCAAGGGGGGGCGTGGCATCGCTCCTGACAGAAGAGGGGGAAAAAAGCTGGACAATGGAGGGAAGGGGGTGTTGCCTTCTTTACTTTGGGGTGAACCACAAGCTGTTTCTTATATCGACCAAATGACCACACAACCAATACGTTAGCTCAAAAACACAGTTTATTAATAGCACAAGACTTGTATCTCTGTACAATAACACACGCGGCTCCGTACTAAACTACATCTAACGACTAAGATGGCCTTTACTTAACTTCAAGTGACCGGCACTGTGCGAGATAAGGCCTTTATCTGGGTCCGCGTGGTCAGTTGGAAGTTGTTGGGTTCGTCTCAGCTGGGCTCATCCTTCAGGAATGGTCGCGGGTCCTTGAACTTGGTTGTTCTGCTGCAGTTGGTCGTGAACAGGCCGGTCCCAAAAGAGGCAGATTTCTGGTGCGCAGGGCTTTTTATCCTTCGTCTCTTTCGCGCCTTTTCGGGCGGTCCTTACTCCAGGTCCAATGGATCAATAGGGTTTTCGATCACCCTCACGATCTCAGCCAATTAGGGGGCGGATACCTCGATAGCTGGGCAGCTCCTAGATATCATTGTCCCAGGCACGTAGGCCTTTCCAAATAAGGGGGGGTGGCGCCGGTTGGTCTGCTACTGTTGTAACTCTTTGATTCAAACTCTATTGTCCTGGGGGAAATGGTTATCGACTCTTAATGGATACAAGTTTCAGCCAAGTCTGGTTTGTTTGCACAATACACAGAGGCTGTGTACCTGTCTGTGTCCCAAATTGACCACAATTCCCATGGTCATTTGCAGGTGGCCATTTTACATGGCTACAGGGGGAATGACAGGAGGGGGCAGGGGGGCCCACAGGGGCACGGGGTGGTGGGCAAGAGTGGTAGACAGACCCAAGACCCAAGAGGGGAAATTGAAGGGTAGGTGGCAGTGAAAACAACAACGCCAACAACGACCATCTTGGCGGACCCCCAAACAAAGGGAAACTCCAGAGTGCAGGGGAACATCCATACGGAGGAAATGGCAATGGTGACCATCTTGGATTCTCCTGGAGGGGGACTCGAAGATGAAGCAGTTCCTCGATGGGCTGGTCTTGCCAGTGTGGGGGAAGATAGGAGAGGGGTCCTGAAAGCACCATTAGAACTGAGGGAAGTCATGGAAAGTATCAACTCCATGAAGGCGGGGAAGGTGCCAGGGCCGGATGGATGCCCAGCGGACTTCTAAAAAGAATTTGCACTAGCAATAGCCCCGCACCTGCAGGAGATGTTTGCAGACTCACTGATAAGGGATACTCTGCCACCATCACTAGCCGAAGCCTCAATTTCGCTGTTGCCTAAAAAAGACAAAGACCCGACAGAGATCGGGTCCGACTGTCCCATCTCACTCCTAAATGCTGACGCAAAGTTCCTGGCAAAGGGCCGGGTGAGGCAGCTGGATAGCTCAGTGCCACAGGTACTCACGGAAGACCAGACGGGCTTTCTCAAGGGCAGGCAGCTAACAGTGAACATCAGGCGCCTGCTGAATGTGATAATGACCACGTCCGGGGAGAGACCACCAGAAGTGATCTTGTCCCTGTTCGCAGAAAAGGCCTTCGGCAGAGTCGAATGGAAGTACCTCCTGGAAGTACTGGGGTGGTTTAGATTTGGTCCAGGGTTCACCTCCTAGGTGGAACCACTGTACATTTCCCGTAGCGAGCATGTGGACAAACACCACCAGCTCCAGATCCTTCCAGGTGCACAGAGGCACGAGGCAAGGATGCCTTTTATCCTTGCTATTGTTTGCCCTCGCAATCGAGCCACTGGCGATTGCCTCAAAGTGGCGAAGGGGTGGAGAGGTATCCAAAGGGGACACAGAGAACACAGAGTCTCACTCTATGCGGATGACCTGCTCCTCTACATCTAGAATCGCCGGGCCAGTATGGAAGGGATACTGAAACTCCTAAAAGAGATCAGACCCTTCTCAGGTTACAAGCTTAACCTGAGTAAGAGCAAGATCTTCCCTGTGAACCCATAGGGGGGAGGAATAGAGCTGGGGGGACTGCCGTTCAATCTGGTCCAGACTAAGTTGTGCTACCTGAGGATCCAAATAGCCCACGACTGGACACGGAACCACAAATGAAATCTGATGAGTCTGATGGGAGAAGTCAAAAAGGACCTGCAGAGGTGGGGCTTACTCCCACTCTCCCTGCCAGGGTGAGTACAGCCAATCAAAATGAACACGAGTGACAAGCAAGAAGGATGAGTAAGTTTGACTAGTAAGTTTGCAGACGACACAAAGGTTGGTGGAATTGCGGATAGCGATGAGGACTGCCAGAGGATACAGCAGGATTTAGATCATTTGGAGACTTGGGCGGAGAGATGGCAGGTGGAGTTTAATCCGGACAAATGTGAGGTAATGCATTTTGGAAGGTCTAATACAGGTAGGGAATATACTATGAATGGCAGAACCCTCAAGAGTATTAACAGTCAGAGAGATCTAGGTGTACAGGTCCACAGGTCACTGAAATGGGCAACACAGGTGGAGAAGGTAGTCAAGAAGGCATACGGTAGGGCAGCACGGTGGCGCAGTGGTAGCACCGAGGTCCCAGATTCGATCCCAGCTCTGGGTCACTGTCCGTGTGGAGTTTGCATATTCTCCCCATGTTTGCGTGGGTTTCGCCCCCACAACCCAAAGATGTGCAAGGTAGGTGGATTGAACATACTAAGTTGCCCCTTAATTGGAAAAAATGAATTGGGTACTCTAAATTTATATTAAAAAAAAGAAGGCATAGGGCATTGGCCGGGGCATTGAGTAAAAAAATTGGCAAGACATGTTGCAGCTGTATAGAACCTTAGTTAGGCCACACTTGGAGTATATTGTTCAATTCTGGTCGCCACACTACCAGTAGGATGTGGAGGCTTTAGAGAGGATGCAAAAGAGATTTACCAGGATGTTGCCTGGTATGGAGGGCATTAGCTATGAGGAGAGGTTGAATAAACTCGGTTTGTTCTCACTGGAACGAAGGAGATTGAGGGGCGACGTGATCGAGGTCTACAAAAGTATGAGGGGCATAGACAGGTGGATAGTCAGAGACTTTTTCCCAGGGTAGGGGGGTCAATTACTAGGGGGCATAGGTTTAAGGTGCGAGAGGAAAGGTTCAGAGGAGATGTACGGGCATGTTTTTTACACAGAGGGTAATGGGTGCCTGGAACTTGCTGCCAGAGGAGATGGTGGAAGCAGGGACGATAGTGACATTCAAGGGGCATCTTGACAAATACATGAATAGGATGGGAATAGAGGGAAACGGACCCAGGAAGTGCAGAAGATTTTAGTTTCGACGGGCAGCATGGTCGGTGCAGACTTGGAGGGCCGAAGGGCCTGTTTCTGTGCTGTACTTTTCTTTGTTCTTTGTATTAAAGCCGCAGAAGACTACCTGGTAGGCAAGCTAAGGCCCGAGAATGCTCCTCTGTTGTGAATATATGTGTTGGTGTAGTGTTGTTTAGGTAAATTGTTGGATTCAAAATGTGAAAACTCAGTACAAATATTTTCAAAAATTAATTAAAGAAATACAATATTAAACATTTTTACTTCACACTTGAAAAAGAACAGCTTACTCCTCAATTCCCCGTTAAACAACAAGAAAATAAACATACGGCTCTCAATCAAGTTTAAAAATCAGCAGGGCACAGAGTAATGCTTACTTTATAGAACAGATCCTGGCTCTCGTTAGAACACCTTCAGACTCTGGCTGAATTTCTTCAAACAGCTGCTTCAACTGGGTTGTTTCAGCCTCTTCCTTGTCTTCAGACAAGACTGCTGTCCTTTTAAAATGTTATTGCTCTTTTTTTTTAACTCTCCGACTGGGAATGAAAACTGCCTTTACTTGTGGTCTAAATACAAGGGGTACCAGTCAGACTTCACTTCCAAAAGCCTTTCTCCAAATCCCTCTCCCCACAGCTTTCTCCAAAACTATCTCTCCCCACAGCTTCTCAAAATGTCTCTCTGCCTTCCTTGGCTCCACCCAACAATGACATCACCTCCCCAAGGTAAAAAAAAACAATTAACTTTCCAGGAAATGAAAGCATATTAACGCCCCAGGGACTTACCCAGGCAAATCATTATGCATTAGCCCAGACTGAAACACATGTGCGCTGGATTCTCCCAAAATATGACTGTGTCCCCACGCCGGCATAAAAACACTGGTGTCTCACTCCCGAGTTTCCAGAAAAAACAATTAGTCGATTCACTCGCCTGCAGGGGGCTAGCAGGGACCCAGAGTAATTCACGCAGCTTTGGCTGCGGATACGGGCCCCCGCACATCTGGTCTGGACTCCGCGCATGCGCACGGTGGCGGCCTCCAGCGGCTGCACCGAGCGCCACAGCAGACTCGAACCACGGAGGCAGCTCCAAAATGTAGGCCCCCTGATCGACAGCACGCCCGAAGATTTGTCCGGCCTGATCCGGCCCCTGGCCACCCATAAGGACTCCTCCCTGGTGCCCGATCCCCCGGCCCCCCACCAGGGCGGCCGCGGACTGAGTCCGCAGCCACCACACGAGGTTCCCAAACGGCGATACGTGGTTAGAACCACACCGTCGGGAACTCGACCGGTTGGGAGTCGAGAATCGCAGGGTGGGCCTTTGACAATGGCCCCCCCCCAGCCGCACGGAATACTCCGGAGTGGCGCTGGGCCCAATTTCGGCGTGAAATTTGATTCTCCGGCCGCACACCAAACCTGATTTTGGCGCGGGCTACGGAGAATCCAGCCCTGTTCTTTCATCAGTTTCACCTGCTGGCTGCTAAAAGTACTGAACAAGCTATTGGGATTAAAAACAGACAAGTCCCCAGGGCCTGTTGGCTACATCCTCGGGCCTTCAAAGAAGTGGCAGCAGAGATAGTAAAGGCATTTATTATAATACTTCAAAATTACCTGGATTCTGGAAATGTTCCAGTGGATTGGAAAAAGGCTAATGCACTGCCTCAGTTCATAAAGGGACAGAGCAGAGAGTAGGAAACGATAGGTTGGTTAGTTTAACATCTGCCATTGGGAAGCCTTTGGAATCCATTATTAAGGAAGGAGGATTGGGGCATTTAGAAAGTCAAAATGCAATCCATCGGAGTCAGCATGCTTTTATGAAGGGTAAATCATGTTTGAATAATTTGCTGGAGTTCTTCAAAGATGTAACAAGTGGATAATCGGGGTGCTGCAGATGTAGTGTATCTAGACTTCCAGAAGGTATTTGATAAGGTGCCGCACAAAAGGGACGAGATCTTCTGGCTGTTCATGCTGACGGTATCTCTCAGTCCCACCGATGGCTCATTCCCCCCACGACTTTCCCGGCAGCATGGAGTGGATTCAATAAGAAATCCCATTGACAGTGGTGGGACCAGATTATCACGCTGCCGGCCAATGGCAGCCTGACTCCTGCTGCCAAGCAACACACCATAGGGAGGCCAGATAATCCTATCCAAGGCAAGATCCTGCAGGATACGATATTAGATTGGATAGAGGTTTGGCTGAGCAACAGAGAACAAAGAGTGGGGTTAATTGGGTCTCTTTCTGGTTGGCAAGCTGTAACAAGTTGGGTGCCACAGTGTTCGGTGCTTGGAGCCCAACTATTAACAATATATATTAATGATTTGGATGCAGGGATAGAATGTACTGGGGCCAAATTTGCAGATGGCATTAAAATAGGTGGGAAAGCTAGTTACAATGTGGAAAGTAACAAATGGATATGGTAGGCCGAAATTTGGCAGATGGAATTTAACATGAATAAGTGTGAGGTTATTCATTTTGGTCAGAGGAATAAAAAGGCGATTTGTTGGCTGGAATTCGCCAGCTATTGAGATTCATTTTTCCCACCGGCAGGGCACTCCAGCCCACCGGTTTCCTGGCAGTGTGGGGTGGCTTCAATGGGATATCTCATTGACAAGCAGCAGGAAGACAGAATACCACTGCCAGCGAATGGAGCGCTGCCAAGAAACACACGGCTGGAGAACCGGAGAATTCAGCCCATTGTCTGAAATGAGAGAAACTTCAAAATGCTTTGGTGCAGAGGGATTTGGGTGTCCTCATGCACAAATCATAGAAGGTTAGTATGCAGGTGCAGCAGGTAATAAGGCATTCTGGCATTTATTGCTAAAGGAATAGAGTATAGAAGTAGGGAAGTGCTGTTGCAACTGTATAGGGCATTGGTGAGAACACATCTGGAGTACTGCGCACAGTTCTGGTGCCCTTACTAGAGGAAAGATGTAAAAGGGAATGTAAAAGGGGTGGCGGAGTTGCGCTACTGGTTAGGGAGGATATCACAGCTGTACTACAGGAGGACACCTCAGAGGGCAGTGAGGCTATATGGGGAGAGATCAAGAATAAGAAGGGTGCAGTCACAATGTTGGGGGTTTACTACAGGCCTCCCCACAGCCAATGGGAGATAGAGGAAGATAGGTAGACAGATTTTGGAAACGAGTAAAAACAACAGGGTTGTTGTGATGGGAGACTTCAACTTCCCTAATATTGACTGGGACTCACATAGTGCTAGGGGCCTGGACGGGGCAGAGTTTGTAAGGAGCATCCAGGAGGGCTTCTTAAAACAATATGTAGACAGTCCAACGAGGGAATGGGCTGTACTGGACCTGGTATTGGGGAATGAGCCCGGCCAGATGGTAGAAGTTTCAGTCGGGGAGCATTTCGGGAATAGTGACCACAATTCAGTAAGTATTAAAGTGCTGGTGGACAAGGATAAGAGTGGTCCTAGGGTGAATGTGCTAAATTGGGGGAAGACTAATTATAACAATATTAGGCGGGAACTGAAGAACCTAGATTGGGGGAGGTTGTTTGAGGGTAAATCAACATCTGACATGTGGGAGGCTTTCAAATGTCAGTTGAAAGGAATTCAGGACCGGCATGTTCCTGTGCGGAAAAAGGATAAATAGGGCAAATTTTGGGAACCTTGGATAACAAGAGATATTGTAGGCCTCGTCAAAAAGAAAAAGGAGGCATTTGACAGGGCTAGAAGGCTGGGAACAGACAAAGCCTGTGTGGAATATAAGGAAAGTAGGAAGGAACTTAAGCAAGGAGTCAGGAGGGCTAGAAGAGGTCACAAAAAGTCATTGGCAAATAGGGTTAAGGAAATTCCCAAGGCTTTTTACATGTACATAAAAAGCAAGAGGGTAGCCAGGGAAAGGGTTGGCCCACTGAAGGATAGGCAAGGGAATCTATGTGTGGAGCCAGAGGAAATGGGCGAGGTACTAAATGAATACTTTGCATCAGTATTCACCCAAGAGAAGGAATTGGTGGATGTTGAGTCTGGAGAAGGGTGTGTAGATAGCCTGGGTCACATTGAGATCCAAAAAGACGAGGTGTTGGATGTCTTGAAAAATATTCAGGTAGATAAGTCCCCAGGGCCGGATGGGATCTACCCCAGAATACTGAAGGAGGCTAGAGAGGAAATTGCTGAGGCCTTGACAGAAATCTTTGGATCCTCATTGTCTTCAGGTGATGTCCCGGAGGACTGGAGAATAGCCAATGCTGTTCCTTTGTTTCAGAAAGGTAGCAAGGATAGTCCAGGGAACTACGTCAGTGGTAGGGAAATTACTGAAGAGAATTCTTCGAAACAGGATCTACTCCCATTTGGAAGCAAATGGACCTATTAGTGAGAGGCAGCATGGTTTTGTGAAGGGGAGGTCGTGTCTCATTAACTTGATAGAGTTTTTAGAAGAGGTCACAAAGATGACTGATGCAGGTAGGGCAGTGGATGTTGTCTATATGGACTTCAGTAAGGCCTTTGACAAGGTCCCTCCTGGTAGACTGGTACAAAAGGTGAAGTCACACAGGATCGGGGTGAGCTGGCAAGGTGGATACAGAACTGGCGAGGTCATAGAAGGCTGAGAGTAGCAATGGAAGCGTGCTTTTCTAATTGGAAGGCTGTGATTCGTGGTGTTCCGCAGGGATCAGTGCTGGGACCTTTGCTGTTCGTAATCATTATAAATGATTTGGAGGAAAATATAACTGGTCAGATTAGTAAGTTTGCAGATGACACAAAGGTTGGTGGAATTACGGATAGCGATGAGGACTGTCAGAGGATACAGCAGGATTTAGATCGTTTGGAGACTTGGGCGGAGAGATGGCAGATGGAGTTTAATCCGGACAAATGTGAGGTAATCCATTTTGGAAGGTCTAATACAGGTAGGGAATATACAGTGAATGGTAGAACCCTCAAGCGTATTGAAAGTCAGAGAGATCTAGGTGTGCAGGTCCACAGGTCACTGAAAGGGGTAACACAGGTGGAGAAGGTAGTCAAAAAGGCATACGGCATGATTGCCTTCATTGGCCGGGGCATTGAGTATAAGAATTGGCAAGTCATGTTGCAGCTGTATAGAACCTCAGTTAGACCACACTTGGAGTATAGTGTTCAATTCAGGTTGCCACACTACCAGAAGGATGTGGCGGCTTTAGAGAGGGTGCAGAAGAGGTTTACCAGGATGTTGTCTGGTATGGAGGGCATTAGCTATGAGGAGCGGTTGAATAAACTCAGTTTGTTCTCACTGGAACGATGGAGGTTGAGGGGCGACCTGATAGAGGTCTACAAAATTATGAGGGGCACAGACAGAGTGGATAGTCAGAGGCTTTTCCCAGGGTAGAGGGGCCAATTACTAGGGGGCATAGGTTTAAGGTGCGAGGGGCAAGGTTTAGAGGAGATGTACGAGGCAAGTTTTTTTACACAGAGTGTAGTGGGTGCCTGGAACTCGCTGCCGGAGGAGGTGGTGGAAGCAGGGACGATAGTGACATTTAAGGGGCATCTTGACAAATACATGAATAGGATGGGAATAGAGGGATACGGACCCAGGAAGTGTAGAAGATTTTAGTTCAGACGAGCAACATGGTCAGCACGGGCTTGGAGGGCCGAAGGGCCTGTTCCTGTGCTGTACTTTTCTTTGTTCTTTGTTCTTTGCATTAGAGATGGTTCAGAGGAGGTTCACTAGACTGATTTCAGGGATGAAGGACTTGTTTTATGAGGAGAGATTGAGCTGTTCAGGCCATGCTAGCTGGAGTTTAGAAGAATACGAGGAGGTCTAATTGAAGTCTATAAGGTGCTAAAAGGGGATTGACAGCATAGATGTATAATGGTTGTTTCCCCTTGTTGAACACTGCAGAATGAGTGACCATCGTTTTAGGCTTAGGAGTGGCAGATTTAAAACAGAAATCAGGAGGAATTACTTCACTCAAAGGGTTGAGAATCTGTAGCATTTTCTATCCCAGACTACAGAGGATGCTGGAACTCTAAACAAATTTATGGAGGATATAAATAGGTTTTAATTAGTAGCGGTAGGGAGTGTTATCAGGAGCGAGCAGGAATGTGCAGATGAGGCTGTCAGATCGGCCATGATCATATTAAATACAGAGCAGGCTTGACGGGCTGAATTGCCTACTCCTGCTCCTAGTCCTTATATGTTCTAAAAGGGAGCTGTGAAGAGGCACCCTCTCTTTATGGCTACCATGTCAAGCATCCAAAACGCCCCCCCCCCCCCCCACCAACACACACAACAACCCTGGCCTTCTCCAGCTGGTGGTACAACTCCATCCGGGGCAGAAAGTCACCCTTATGTGACAATGAATTGTTTACCAATTTTTCTGCACAGTGTCTCCTTACTTACTGTATCAAATATCTTGATCAAGTTAGTCAAACACAATTTGGCTTGAAAAAAATCCATGCTGACTTTAATTTATGAGCCCAAGTTATCTCCAATGGAACTTAATTTTGTGTTGGATTTTTTTCTGGAAAGGTTTCTCCACCGCTGATGCTCAGCTGACTTGCCTTTCGTTGCTGGGGTTATTCCTTTCCCTTTTTTTTTAAACAGGGGTAACATTTAAAATCCTCACAAACCAGCCCCATATATAAGGAGGATTGAAGAGTGTGGCCAGAACCCTCATTATTTCTACCATCAGTAACTTATGATGCATCACATCTGGTCCATAATTCATTTAAAGATAGCTTTTTTTAAGTGCTTGCTCTATACCTATTTTTATCCTATCCAACATCACTGGTATATTCTCCTTTATTGCCCTAATAGGTATAATCTCTTCTCTCATGAAGGCAGGTAGAAATTGTGATTTAAATACCTCAGTCATGCCCTCTGCTGACTCAAGAATATTTTGTTTTTGATTCCTAATTAGTCCAACACTTTTGTTGACTACCATTTTACGACAAGACTTTGGGATATGTTAACTGCTAATCTATTCTCAGACCCCCTTTTGCCCTTTTATATTGTTCCCCTTATTCAATTTTTTTAGATCTCCTTCATACTTCCAGTACTCAGCTTCGTCCTTGGGTATTATGTACCTTACATTTGCTACAAACTTCCTTTGTACATATCATTTTGATCTCCATGGGAACAAAGTTCATCCCCTGGAAGAAGGGCACCCCCTCTGCGTATACTGGAAGAAGCTGGGTTCGGTGATGTGGTGGAAGGAGTGTTTGTGATGCAGTCAAGCTGGATGATAATCGGTCTTCAAATTCTCCCAACACTTCGTCAGTATGTGCAAAGACATTCAAAGCAAACAACTTGGCTGGTGTGACATTCATTGACCAAATCTGATCAGCACAGGACCCCAGAAAAACACACAGCGGATGCTCGGTAAATCCCGCTCCATGTTTTATGTTAGAAAACAATTGCTGATTTTATTGGCTGGAAACCCCTAATTTATTTAAGGTCACATTCCAGTGACTTGGAATCCTAGTCAAAGATAGTTTCACATTTGCATCACTGTACCTGCGATATTCCAAAACTATTGAAATCTGTCTGCATAGTCACATCAGAAACAATTTCCTTGAAAGAGATGAATCTTCTATCCCATTAGCAGAGCGTCCAGACCATCACCTAGATACTCAACTGGGTGGAGGCAAAGCATTCAACATATCACTTGGACATTAGGACCATGGCTGAGAGTGGAAATCCCAGCCATGATCGAATCAAGGTAACTAGAATATACAAGCCATGAGCAAATCTAGATCATTGGGAGCTCGAGAGAGAAGGTCATGTGGCTAGGAAACTCTTTGTGTGTTTTAGCCCTCTCTCTCATTGAACCCTGTCTGCTAATCTTGACGATTCAGGTGCTGCAAACAGAGATTTTAAAAGGAACACGACCCAACGTTCCTGCCGTCAAAGAATAAATAAATCGTCCTCCGTCAGCTTTAAACCACTTTACTGTCCAAAGCAGTAGGACCACTGGTTCCAGCCTGAAGCCAGCCAAGTCATCAACCTTCAACATCCCTTTCCCCCTTTAACTTTACTGATCTCTGAGTTATTTAACCTATCCTCCCCATTCTGTAATCTGTTCACGTGTGTACAAAAATTGATGATGTATGTAAAAGCTGGAGCACTTTTCTCTTAGAAAGGTTAAGTACAATCAAAACTAACCCCTTTTCTTGAAAAAAAAACCTCAAGAAGTCCCTGTCGTATCAGCCCTTTCATGGTTACTGCGCATAACCAATTGAACACTCAAGGAATTGGCAAGCATATTCTTTTTAAAGAATATTGTGATCAAAAGAGAGAGAAAAGAGAAGAGTCATACAGTGCCTCCTCACCTGATTGTGACACTATGGACTGATTAGCACACAAAAGAAATTCCATAACCATTATTTCCTTTCTAAACATTGCAGTGTTGCAATAGTGCTGTTGTATCATAAATATAACAGATCAGTGGAAATTTTCTTTCATGCTTTTGTGTTTTTTATACCAGATAGCCTCTGGCAGATATCTGAAATTACTCTGACAAAAATCAACAGTTGACAGGTTCTGTCTCCTATTAATTGGCTAAATTGATGTGTTGCTGTCCACATAACCAAAGAGTGAATGAATCAAAGCAGTGTAGAATTCACAAAAATCCAAATTTACAACGTAAGTACCTGTCTGCGGGACAATAAATGGCACATGGGCTGATTTCACATATAGGGTGTGATCGAACGGCCATGCTGTGGCCAAACAACAGGGTACCGCTGCGCATCGTGGTCGATAGAAGCCGGGAGACCCCGCTCGTGGGATCTACTCGCCTCGCAACGTCTCATGAGAGCTAACGTGATCTCACAGGCATTGCAGTATGAATCCCACCCATTGTGGGTGGGACGCTCTTTTGCAAATCTGCATATCAGAGCAAGGCAGCTAGTTTCACTTTAATATGAAGCTTCCAGAGGCACCTGAGGCATTTGGATCTATCCTATTTGCCTCAGAGACCTCGTGCGAGCGCCATTCAGTCCTGGTCTCCACAAACGGTACCAGATGAAATGGCACTCATGAGGGTTGGCAGGGGATTGGGTGCCAGAGTGGCACTGTCAATTTCCTAGGTGGCACTTGGCACTGCCAAACTGGCATTTTCACATGGTGGATATCAGGCCAGGGTAGCCCTGTGTGGGTGTTTGGGGATGAAGGGGGCCCAGGGATGCCCTCATAGTGAACTGGGGCTTGGGGAGAGGTTTGGGGGCTCCAGAAATCTGGACGCCATTTTGTAATGTGGCCCGATCTCTTGGGGCTATGTGCAGCCTTGGCCATGGATTCCCGCTGAGGCCCCGTATCTAACCCGAGTGATACTTGATAGTATTGTGTTACTTGGCTCTGTGAGTACTGGAAAATACGTGGCTAAACGTGCTCGTTATGGGACTTTGTTCCCATTTAGTTAAATCGCGGCCGTACGTTTTCTTAAATTATATTAGATTTTGGGTCAAGTGAGCAGCTTTCACACTGAAGTCTTGTTTCTAGCATGTAACACAGAGGAAGAAAAGCAATGGGCGTGATTCTCCGGCCACATTGCACTCTCACTCTCGGTGAATAGCGGGAGAGGCCGAAAATTAGAACCACGTCAGGCACCAAAGAGTTTGTGATGCAACTGGCCTGCTCTCGTAGGCTAAATCGGGTAGTGTGGCGAGAAGCTAATTATCATCGCTTAAGCTCTATATCCATACATTAATGCGAGCCACCCCATATCCAATGGCCTCCTGTGTTTCAGCGGCTTCCCCAACAAATGGTCACTTGGGCGCCGATTAGTCCTTTTTAAAAATGGGAAACTGGTGGAAGGGCTTCTGTGGGGAGCCGAGGACGTGAGTAGCCAGCTTTGTTCACAGGCAAAGAGCCTAGGGACACTGGGCTTGCCACCCCAGTGCTCGGCGGGGGTTGGGGCACCCTTGACTGGGAGGGGGGGTGGCACCCTCGGCAGAGATGGGCCACTTGGGGAGTAACCGCGCGCGGCTCTACCCTGCCAACTCCTGGAGTGGGAGTACCCGTTCTGGGGGGCAACCCTAGTCCCTGCCCATCTGCCCCATTGACCACCTATAACCCCCACTGACAGCTGAGGCCTCTGGCCGTGTGACTGAATCCATTGCTGAATTGGCAATCATAATTAAGTGAGCATTTCACACAACCCAATTGGATTCCAGTGGGTGGGTGGGTCATGTGGCATGCAGGAATCATTGCCTCGCATCCCAATCAGACCGCGGATGCCTGAGCACTGTGCCGTAGCCTCCCCAGGTCTACATCTCCAAATCTTAAGGCCGGTCTTCTCAACACCGTGGCTGCGAGCTGAGTGGAGTTGGCTGTGCAAGTGCTGTTTAAGTGTTGGTCGACCTTGTTAGCGGGGGAGGCAAATCAGCTGGCAAGCCTTCATTTGCGGCCTCATTAAGTGAACCAATTAATAGCATTCCCAGCCTCGCCGGGATGAGGGCAGGGAAGCTCACGGCAGTTGCCACTCGCTATCACGCTTAGAAATCATGCCCAATGTGTTTGAGTGAGATACAAGTGCAAGGTCCAAAAGATTTCAAATATGCTCCATTGCTGAATTGTGCTTCAGACATAGCAATCAATATGAATGTTGCCATTGGGTACCCATGTCAGCTGTAGGCACAATTTGGAGAACCACTAGATGGGGAAACAGGAGATTCGATGATGCATATCTACTCAGAAGGATTGAGTTGGTCTTTAAATCACATTAATTGTTATTCCCTTTAAAAGGGCCAATTTGACTGAGGATGTCAATGATTGTATGAGACTTCCAGGCTGAGATTCAGGTCTCAACACACCAGAGGAGCCCACTTGTGCTCTTTTGTGAACCTGGAGGCTGATATTCTGGGTATTAAGGCACAAGAAAGCCCTTTGCTTCAGGGAATTCCAACAGGGTAAACCATTCTGCTAAATCCACTTCCTTGTATTGTGGGTGGGCCTAAAATGGAACAGATGAAAACCTATCCATCTCTGTACTAAGCATAAAATTAACTTGCTGATGTTTTGGGTTAATGTCCATCCATTTTTCCTGATCTCTTGAGTCTTTTGCATTCATACACCCAGGAATTCCACACACTTCATTACATCGAGGTTTAAATCTCTTCCCCGTACATAGTCCATTTCGTTAGTCTTGATTAATCATACAGCAACGCATTTTCTCGAAATTGTTGCCAACTATATTGGGGGTGGACCTTGGATCGATGAGAATCATCTGTCCACCAATGAATGGTACCTCTGATCAGAACCCAAACTATTGGGTCAGGGTATTTGCATCTGGTTGGGAAGTGCAGGGCCAATATATCAAAGGGTGGGAGGTAATTTGCTATGTGGTTTGGTTTCCTTGATGGCTTAAATGGGAAGGAAAATTGCCAATTAGCTGCTTCCTGCAGTCTGGGAATTCTTGCAGTAGGGAAGCCCTGATCCCTTAAATATTACCTTGCTCCTTTAACGATGAGATTATTAATCCAAACTTCAATGAATAATACGCAGTATAAAATAGTTTAATCCTTAATTTCTCCTGCAATGTATTTTTCCAAGAAATATCACAAAAGCATCCTATTTTTGAGACTGTTTTTGCCAATTCTATTTGTCTATATGAAGTTCAAAGTTCCCCACAACTATTCCATTGCCTTTGTTACAGGCTCCAGTTATTTCTTCCTTAATTCTCTGTTTAATGGGTGGCATGTGGTGCAGTGGTTAGCACTGCAGCCTATGGCGCTGAGGACCTGGGTTTGAAACCCGGCCCTGGGTCACTGTCCGTGTGGAGTTTGCACATTCTCCCCGTGTCTGCATGGGTTTCACGCCCACAACCTAAAGATGTGCAGGATAGGTGGATTGTTCACGCTAAATTGCCCCTTAATTGGGAAAGAAATAATTGGCTACTCTAAATTTTTTTTTTTAATTCTCTGTTTAATGGCATAACTATTCCCCCAGGGTTTGCTGAACCTTTTGATTCCTAATGACCACCCACACTGACTGTACTTCCTGCTCTTCTGAGTCAGGGGGCGGGATTCTCCATTCCTGAGACGGCGACGCAGAATTCGTGGACTTTCACGACTGCAAAACTGGCGCCGAATCTGGATCAATTCAGCAACTGCGGAGGGGCTAGCACCAGCGCCACGTGGAACACAATCGATTCCAATGAGAAACGGTACAGGATTTGCTGGGTCCGTGATTGACACTCGGGAGGCTGACAAGCTGCAGCCGCAGATACACATTACAATCCCCACACACACACATCCCAGCCAACAAGATGGTTGTGCTGGAGCGCACCATACAGCTGATGGGTCGGCTGGGGCCAGAGGGCAGCTGGGGGGTGGCCTGGGGGGGGGACACCTATACAACCCGTGTTCTCAGTGTGCTGCTAGTGATGTGTGCAGCTGCATAGCTGCCTTGCCAGCTGCGGCAATGATGTTCCATGCCCGTCCACCACGGCACCACAGCTCATCCCCTGGCCATCCCCTGCTACGCCCCAGCGGCACAACTATCAGCAAACTATAGCGATGTTGGACACTTTCCGTATCCCCTCTCTCTCCCTCTGCAGCCATGACACGGCGGTTTCACGATTTTTAAAAGCACAAGTGAACCGTGCCATCGGGACGTCGGCCCATCGGAGACAGAGCATTGCAGAGGCCCGGAGAAAACTGGGTCAGGCCCGCTAATGACATGCCTCTGTCAAAGGAGAGACTACAGAATTTAATGTTACAGTCATAGCTAGGGTGTGGAGAAAAGATCAATTTAATACGCGGTAGGTCCATTCAAACGTCTGATGGCAGCATGGAAGAAGCTCCGGCTTCCTCCCACAGTCCAAAGATGTGCAGGTTAGGTGGACTGGCCATGATAAATTGCCCTTAGTGTCCAAAATTGCCCTTGGTGTTGGGTGGGGTTAGTGGGTTATGGGGATAGGGTGGAGGTGTGGACCTTGGGTAGGGTGCTCATCCCAAGAGCCGGTGCAGACTCGATGGGCCGAATGGCCTCCTTCTGCACTGTAAAATCTATGAAATCTATGAAAGGCCATGGGTCTGCCCGCTTGGTTGAGGGTGGCGGCCAGAGCTACATCGGACGCGTCGCTCTCGACCTGGAAAAGGAGGGACTCATCGATGGTGCGCATCGTGGCCTTTGCAATGTCTGCTTTGATGCAGCTGAAGGCCTGGCGGGCCTCCATCGATGGGGGAAGGTTGTGGACTGGATTAGGGGACGGGCTTTATCTGCGTAGTTAGGGACCCACTGGGCGTAAGAACTGAAAAACCCGAGGCAACGCTTCAGGGCCTTGGGGCAGTGAGGGAGGGGGAACTCCATGAGGGGGCGCATGCGTTCAGGGTCGGGGCCTATAACTCCATTTCGCACTACGTAGCCGAGAATGGCTAGACGGTCGGTGCTAAATACACATTTATCCTTATTATACGTTAAGTTAAGGATTTTAGCGGTCTGGAGAAATTTTCGGAGGTTAGTGTCATGGTCATGCTGGTCATGGCCGCAGATGGTGACATTATCAAGATACGGAAATGTTGCGCGCAAGCCGTACCGGTCAGCCATCCGGTCCATCTCGCGTTGGAAGACCGAGACCCTGTTAGTGACACCAAAGGGAACCCTTAAAAAATGATAGAGCCACCCATTTGCTTCGAAGGCAGTGTATTTGCGGTCACTAGTATGGAGGGGTAGCTGATGGTAGGGGACTTGAGATCCACCGTGGAGAAGACCTTATATTGCGCAATCCTGCTTACCAGGTCGGATATGCGGAGCAGAGGGTAGACGTCCAGCTGCGTAAACCTGTTGATGGTCTGACTGTAGTCAATGACCATCCTATGTTTCTCCCAGGTCTTTACCACCACTACTTGCACTCTCCAGGGACTGTTGCTCGCTTCAATGACCCCTTCCCTCAGCAGCCTCTGGACCTCCGACCTGATAAAGGTCCGGTCCTGGGCACTGTACCGTCTGCTCCTGGTGGCGGCGGGTCTCCAATCCGGGGTGAGGTTCGCAAACAGGGAAGGCGGGTCGACCTTAAGGGGCATGAGGCCGCAGACAGTAAGGGGGGTATAGAGCCGCCGAATTTGAAGGTCAGGCTTCGCAAGTTACATTGGAAATCCAACCCTAGGAGTGGAGCTGTGCAGTGGTGCGGCAGGACATAAAGGCGGAAATAGTTGAATTTCCTGCCTTGGACCGTGAGGTCTGCTAGGCAGAACCCCTTTATCTCCACTGAGTGTGAACTGGAGGCCAGGGAGATTCTTTGGTTTACAGGGTGGGTAACAAGTGAACAGCGCCTTACCGTATCGGGGTGTATAAAGCTATCCGTGCTCCCAGAGTCGATCAGGCAGGAGTCTCAAGGCCGTTGATGAAGACCGTCGTCGTTGCTGTTGAGAATGTCCGAGGTCGATTTTGGTCCAGAGTCACCGAGGCCAGATGAAGTAGTTGCGGGTTTTGATCGGGCAGCGTGTAGTCGGCCGTGCTGGAGTCCTGGGGCCCCATCCAAGATGGTGACCCCCATGGGTCGCACATGGTGGTCAGGGATGGACAAAATGGCGGCGTCCATCCGTCCAGCGTGGTGTCCGAGGAACAAGATGGCCACGTCCGTGGGCCGCACGTGGCCCTAGGATAGGGCGGTGGCGGTGAATGCTGGCCGCCAGTGGCCCGAAGAGAAGATTGCTGCGGTGGTCCGGAGTCACCGCTGGAGACCGCCAGACCCCCACAAAATGGCCCTTCTTGCCGCACCCTTTGCAGCAGGAGGTGCGGGCAGGGGGTGCTTTGCCTGCCCGCAGAAGAAGCAGCGGGGCCTGACGGAGATAGCCGGCCATCTTACAGCGCAGGCCTGCGGGGACACGGGGAAAGTCTGTGGAGCTGCCGCTGCGGGATGCCACACTGCCCAGGGGGCCGACGTGCGGTCGGGCACACAGGATTGCGCGTTTCTGGAGGCAACACCCATGGACCCTGCCAGGGCCCGTGCCTCTCTAAGTCCCAGGGTGTATTTTTCTAAGAGCCGCTGGCGAATCTCTGAGGAGCTCATACCTGCTACGAAGGCATCCCGGATTAGGAGTTCCGTGTGCTCGCTCCCCGAAACTTGCGGGCAGCCACAGTTTCTGCCCAGCACCAGTAGCGCGTGGTAGAACTCTTCCAACGATGCCCCGGGGCTTTGCCGTCTTGTTGCAAGCAGGTGACGTGCGTAGACCTGATTTACAGGGCGGATATGATGTCCTTTTAACAGTTCGATCGCTGCATCGAAGTCCTCCGCCTCCTCGATGAGGGTGTAGATCCCAGGGCTTATCCTTGAGTGCAGGAGATGCAGTTTCTGCTCCCCTGAGGGTGTGCCTCCGGCCGTCTCGAGGTAGCCTTTAAAACACGGCAGCCAGTGCTTGAAGATTGCCGCCGAGTTCTCCGCGTGGGGCTGAGTTGCAGACAGTCTGGCTTGATTCGGAGATCAATCCTTTCAGCTTAAGTAGTAGTCTATTAAATTGATGCATGATCCATTACTATTAAAACGAGGTAGTAACATAACTGAAGGCTTTAATAGACTAGAACTGTTCCCCAGCAGCTTCGGTACAGAATGAGGGCTGCTGGGACGGCACCGGTTCTTATACCCCGCCTGTCAGGGTGGAGCTACATACAAAACAGCGAATGATAAACTCCTAGGTTTAACCAATGGTCTTCAGCCTCTCGGGTACTGCAATACCTGATAATACCACAGCTTATTTTTCGACTGAGGAGTGTCGAATCTCAGAGGCGTTGAGGGTACAGGAAAAAAAGTCTACGGGCCTGCCTGCCTCGTTAAGGGTAGTGGCCAGGGCGACATCTGACACGTCGCTCTCCACCTGGATTGGGATGGACTCGTCCACCGCGTGCATCGCGGCTTTGGTAATATCTGCCTTGATGTGGCTGAAGGCCAGGCGGGCCTCAATCATCAGGGGAAAGATGGTGGCTTTGATAAGTGGGCGGGCTTTGTCCGCAAAGTTGGGGACCCACTGGGCATAATATGAAAAGAACCCGAGGCATCTTTTCAGGGCCTTGGGGCAGTGGGGAAGGGGGAGTTGCAGGAGGGGGCGCATGCGGTCGGGGCCGGGCCCTAGGACTCCGTTTTCCATGACATAACAGAGGATGGCCAGTCGGGTTGTGCGGAAAACGCATTTCTCCTTGTTGTAGGTGAGATTGAGGGCTTGGGCGGTTTGGAGGAACTTCTGAAGGTTGGCGTCGTGGTCCTGCTGATCATGGCCGCAGATGGTGACGTTGTCCAAGTACAAAAATGTGGCCCGCAGCCCGTACTGGTGCACCATTCGGTCCATCTTCTTTGGAGGACCAAGACCCCGTTGGTGACGCCGAAGGGGACCCGGAGGAAGTGGAAGAGGTGGCCGTCTGCCTCAAAGACCGTGTAGTGCCGATCGTCCTGGCGGATTGGGAGCTGGTGTTATGCGGACCTCAGATCTACCGTGGAGAACACCCGGTAGTGTGCAATCTGATTCACCACGTCCGCTATCCGGGGAAGGGGGTACGCATCGAGTTGCGTGTACCGGTTTATGGTTTGGCTGTAGTCTACAACCATCCGGTTCTTTTCCCCGGTCCTGACGACCACCACTTGGGCTCTCCAGGGGCTATTACTGGCCTCGATGACCCCCTCCCTCAAGAGCCACTGAACCTCTGACTTGATAAAGGTCCTGTCCTGGGCACTATACCACCTGCTCCCGGTGGCGACAGGTTTACAGTCGGCGGTGAGGTTCGCAAAGAGCGGGGGAGGGGCAAAATTAAAGGTCGCGAGGCTACATACGGTGAGAGGGGGTAGGGGCCCGCCGAACTTCAGGGTCAGACTCCTGAGGTTGCACTGGAAGTCCAGTCCAAACAGAGGTAGGGGAGGACATACAGTTTAAAATTGGCGTACTCGACGCCCTGTATCATGACAGTACCCCCGGATCTGCACTGAATGCGATCCGGAAGTGAGGAAGATTGTTTGGAATGCGGGAGAAATTTGGAGAGAACAGCGCCTTACCGTGTCTGGATGTATGAAGCTCTCCATGCTCCCAGACTCAAACAGGCAGGGCGTTTCGTGCCCATTGACCCGGACGGTCATCATCGAGGTCCTGAGGTGCTTGGGCCGTGACTTGTCGAGGGTGACAGCGCTGAGCTGCGGGTAGCCAGCGTGGTCGGAGGTGATGGTGCGGTCCCAAGATGGCGGCCCCCGTCGGTCGCTCGTGTCAGGCGGCGTTGAAGATGGCGGCCAAGATGGCGGCCCCCGTCGGTCGCACGTGTCGGGCAGCGTTGGAGATGGTGGCCAAGATGGCGGCCCCCATGAGTCGCACGTGTCGAGTCGGGTTAAAGATGGCTGCCCCCACAGACAGCACGAGGCTGATGACGCGTCCGAAGGGGGTGATACCGGCAGGCACGCAGCCACATTGCGGGGTCTGTGGGCCTGTGAGTCTGACAGTCGGGCCTGTGATTTAGGAGCTTTGGATCTGGCCAGGCAGACTTTGGCAAAGTGTCCTTTCTTGCCGCAGTCGCTACAGATGGGCAACGTTGCCTGAGGTGCTGGTTCTGACCGCAGAAATAGCAGGGGGTTGGGAACCTGAAATGTAGCTCCAGTATACAGGAGGTTGAGAACAGTGAGGTCATGAATAATGTTTCAAAGTCGCAGGAGTGTACCAGCAGGCAGGAAGGTGGTTTAAAGTGTGTGTACTTCAATGCCAGGAGCATCCGGAATAAGGTGGGTGAACCTGCGGCATGGGTTGGTACCTGGGACTTCGATGTTGTGGCCATTTCGGAGACATGGATAGAGCAGGGACAAGAATGGTTGTTGCAGGTGCCGGGGTTTAGATATTTCAGTAAGCTCAGGGAAGATGGTAAAAGAGGGGGAGGGGTGGCATTATTAGTCAAGGACAGTATTACGGTGGCAGAAAGCACGTTTGATGAGGACTCATCTACTGAGATAGTATGGGCTGAGGTTAGAAACAGGAAAGGAGAGGTCCCCTGTTAGGAGTTTCTATCTGCCTCTGAAAAGTTCCAGAGATGTAGAGGAAAGGATTGCAAAGATGATTCTGGATAGGAGCGAATGTAACAGGGTAGCTGTTATGGGGGACTTTAACTTTCCAAATATTGACTGGAAACGCTACAGTTCGAGTACTTTAGATGGGTCTGTTTTTGTCCAATGTGTGCAGGAGGGTTTCCTGACACAGTATGTAGATAGGCCAACGAGAGGCGAGGCCATATTGGATTTGGTACTGGGTAATGAACCAGGACAGGTGTTAGATTTGGAAGTAGGTGAGCACTTTGGTGATAGTGACCACAATTCGATTACGTTTACTTTAGCGATGGAAAGGGATAGGTATATACCGCAGGGCAAGATTATATCTGGGGGAAAGGCAATTATGATGTGATGAGGCAAGACTTAGGATGCATCGGATGGGAGCGAAACTGCAGGGGATGGGCACAATTGAAATGTGGAGCTTGTTCGAGGAAGTGGTTGAGCGAGGGAACCGTGGTTTACTAAAGTAGTTGAATCACTTGTCAAGCGGAAGAGGGAGGCTTATGTAAAGATGAGACGTGAAGGTTCAGTTAGGGCGCTCAAGAGTTACAAGTTAGCTGGGAAGGACCTAAAGAGAGAGCAAAGAAGAGCCAGGAGGGGACATGAGAAGTCTTTGGCAGGTAGGATCAAGGATAACCCTAAAGCTTTCTATAGATATGTCAGGAAGAAAAGAATGACTTGGGTAAGAATAGGGCCAGTCAAGGACAGTAGTGGGAAGTTGTGCGTGGAGTCGGAGGAGATAGGAGAGGTGCTAAATGAATATTTCTTGTCAGTAAAAAGACAATGTTGTCGAGGAGAGTACTGAGATACAGGCTACTAGACTAGAAGGGCTTGAGGTTCATCAGCAGGAGGTGTTAGCAATTCTGGAAAGTGTGAAAATAGATAAGTCCCCTGGCCTGGATAGGATTCTCTGGGAAGCTAGGGAGGAGATTGCTGAGCCTTTGGCTTGGATCTTTATGTCATCATTGTCTACAGGAATAGTGCCAGAAGACTAGAGGATAGCAAATGTTGTCCCCTTGTTCAAGAAGGGAAGTAGAGACAACCCCGGTATCTATAGACCAGTGAGCCTTACTTCTGTTGTGGGCAAAGTCTTGGGAAGGTTTATAAGAGATAGGATGCATAATCATCTGGAAAGGAATAATTTGATTAGAGATAGTCAGCACGGTTTTGTGACGGGTAGGTCGTGCCTCACAAACCTTATTGAGTTCTTTGAGAAGGTGACCAAACAGGTGGACGAGGGTAAAACAGTTGATTTGGTGTACATGGATTTCAGTAAAGCGTTTGATAAGGTTCCCCACGGTAGGCTATTGTAGAAAATATGGAGGCATGGGATTCAGGGTGATTTAGCAGTTTGTATCAGAAATTGGCTAGTTGGAAGAAGACAAAGGGTGGTGGTTGATGGGAAATGTTCAGCCTGAAGTCCAGTTACTAGTGTTGTACCACAAGGATCTGTTTTGGGGCCACTGCTGTTTGTCATTTTTATAAATGACCTGGAGGAGGGCGTAGAAGGATGGGTGAATAAATTTGCAGATGACACTAAAGTCGGTGGAGTTGTGGACAGTGCGGAAGGATGACAAGTTACAGAGGGACATAGATAAGCTGCAGAGCTGGGCTGAGAGGTGGCAAATGGAGATTCTTGGTAGTGTGAATGAGCAAAGAGATCTCGGTGTCCATGTACATAGATCCCTGAAAGTTGTCACCCAGGTTGAGAGGGTTGTTAAGAAGGCGTACGGTGTGTTAGCTTTTATTGTGAGAGGGATTGAGTTTCGGAGCCATTAGGTCATGTTGCAGCTGTACAAAACTCTGGTGCGACCGCATTTGGAGTATTGTGTGCAATTCTGGTTGCCGCATTATAGGGAGGATGTGGAAGCATTGGAAAGGGTGCAGAGGAGATTTACCAGGATGTTGCCTGATATGGAGGGAAGATCTTATGAGAGAAGGCTGAGGGACTTGAGGCTGTTTCGTTAGAGAGAAAAAGGTTAAGAGGTGACTTAATTGAGGCATTCAAGATGATCAGAGGATTAGATAGGGTGGACAGTGAGCGCCTTTTTCCTCGGATGGTGATGACTAGCACGAGGGGACATAGCTTTAAATTGAGGGGAAATAGATATAGGACAGATGTCAGAGGTAGGTTCTTTACTCAGAGAGTAGTAAGGGTGTGGAATACCCTGCCTGCAACAGTAGCGGACTCGCCAACATTAAGGGCTTTTAAATGGTCATTGGATAAACATATGGATGATCAGGGAATAGTGTAGATGGGCTTTAGAGTGGTTTCACAGGTCGGTGCAACATCGAGGGCCGAAGGGCCTTTACTGCGCTGTAATGTTCTATGTTCTATGTTCAGGGCAGCCCCCCGGGTTGGGCGGACAGCCGCACGGCACAAGCCTGGGACACCCTCTGGTCGGGTGTCCATGAGGGGATTGCGTGGTCGGAGGGGAAAGCATTGAGGCTCTGAAATGCTACTTCTAAAGAGGTGGATAGTTTTACCATCTATTCTAGGTCGAGGGCGCCCTTTTCAAGCAAACGCTGTCTGATGTAGTTGGACCAGACTCCAGCCACATAGGTGTCCCGGATGGCAAGTTCCATATGCTGTAAGGCCGTGACGTCCTTGTAGTTGCAGTTTCGAGCGAGTATCTTCAGATCGCGTAGGCATTCCTCCAGCGATTCCCCGGGGCGTTGATGACGAGTGGTGAGGAGATGCCGCGCAAACACTTCGTTCACCGGCCTCATGTACTGCCTTTTCAGGATCGCGACCGCGTCTGCGTACGTGGTCGCTTCCACGATCTGCACGGAGATTCTGTGGCTCACCCGGGCGTGGAGGAGACTCAGTTTCTGTTCCTCGGTGATGGTGGGCGAGGAGGAGGCGGCGAGATAGGCCTCAAAACAGTGGAGCCAGTGCGAAAAACTTCCTTTGGCTTCAGCTGCCTGTGGGTCGAGTTCCAGTCGATCAGGTTTGAGGGCTGCATCCATGGCAATATTGTAGCTGATTAAATTGATGCGACCATCAATTCACACGAGACGGAGAGTTGAATTGAACAGTGGTTTTAATCAGCTGGAACTGTGCCTGCCTGCGACTGCTCTGTACTGAGTGCCGCCTCTGGTGATATGCATCAATGTAAATACACAAGGGGTTAATGTGAACACACTACACCTAGCTAGACACCAGAGGGAGCATCAGAGACATGACACACAGACATTCAACCAATAGGTCGTAAGATAGGACACAACCAATGGGCAGTCACGACACACACACAGGTGGCACTACCACAGGGGGGCATTACACCAACCCATATATAAGGACACAGCACACATGATCTTGCTCTTTCCAGTGGAAACACTTAGTGAGTACAGACAGGGTTGTTTGAAACACATCACACCACATGGATTGTAGCAGACTGGTTAGTTAGTCTGAGTAGCTATAGCAGGATTAACAGGAGAGTCGAATCCAAGTAGGACAATTGTGAATAGTTTAATAAATGTGTAAAAGCAATCTCCAAGTCTGAACCTTCCTTTGTCTGAGTGCACATCAAGGAAGCAGCTTATGCTATGTCAAGAGTATAACAAAACATGGTACCAGTGAGAGACTGCTTAAATCCATATAGTTTCAACTCAGCTAGCAGTGACAACCAGCAAAAGCACCCAGGCAAGATGATCGAGATTCCGGTTCCACAGCGGCTCAGGTGCCACGGCAATCTCAGTGCAAACTGGTGTGCATTCAGGCAAAGGTTTGAGATCTTCCTGGTGGCAGCCGACCTACAAGACGTGGCCGATGCTGAAAAGACAGAGCTTCTGCTCACCATCGCGGGTGCAAGAGCAGAAGAAATCTTCAAAACATTCAAGCTCTCCAAAGGGCAAGACAAGATTGAATTCCAGACAGTCCTGGACAAGTTCGAACGATACTGCGAGGAAAAGACAAAGAAACCAACAGAAAACTGTAAAAGAGGCGCCCATACTAACCATGAGGCCGGGGTGGGCGAGCAGCAAACGACAATTTTGATTGGCGGCCACCTTGGAAAAGGTGCCGCACATGCGCAGTTGAGAGAAATGCGCAAAGTAAAGGAACAGCGATCTACGCATGCACAATGGCTTCCTACGCTCTACGCCATGAGCGTTGTGATGTCAGAGGCCCCGGGCAACGCCCACTTAAAGGGGAAATGTCCCAAAACAAGAAAAAAACTTTTAAAGCCTCATGTTATGGGCGAGGTGTTTTCAGAAACCCAAAATATATCATGGAGTTCAACAAACCTCTCCCTTTAATGCATTTGTTGCTTTTCCTAACAAACGGCTTTTTCCCTCGGTGTGGGATTACAATTATGGACACGTGGGTTTTTAAACACAAAACACTGTTTATTCCATGAACCCAACTTAACATCTTAAATAAACATTGGATCTCTTAACACCCCTTACTTCAAAGATAACTCAGAAAATATTGCAACAGTAAATAATTCCTTAAAATGTTCCTTCAAACTTCCAAGAGACATAACACCTTTAAACAAAATCATATCAGGTTAAAGGTTTTACTATTATGAGTTTAAATCACCCAAGTGATCCAGAGATGGTCTTTTATGGCAGAGATCCAGCTCACTGCAAAACACAGACACATACCCAGCACTTTTCCTCCAAACCTGCAAAACTAAGCTGCAAAATGGCTGACCTGAGCTCAGCCCCACCCACTCTCTGACATCACTGTTTTCTTAAAGGTACATTGCTTAAACATCCATGTCTTAAAGGTACTCTCGCATGACACCTCCCCCCAAGAAAAAAAAACCCATCAACTTCAAGATGGTTTCATTTTTCACTTTTGCACCATTCACTAAGAAATGTACACAGTAAATATACCATTTCGTTTTTTTTAAAAAACAACACATGCAAACAGGTATAATAATATCGTCCATTTTTCTTTGTTCTTCTTCCTCCAACCGAAATCCTTCTTGATTGACAGTCTCTTTGAACAAAGCCTCTGCACGATCCATCCATTCCTCTACTCCTCGGCATTTCTCTTCAGAATCAGATAATTTAGTTCAATCTGACCACAGAGCCGCTTGCAATTCTGCAATACAGGAACATTGGTGATCACAGCTTTCAGGCAGTCAAATGCCTGTTGAAAGTCCGCTGTCCATTGAAATTTTTTAGGTTTCTTTAGCAAGTCCATCAGTGGAGTAATCACGCCACAAAACCTTTGCACAAAGCCATTCATGCTAAAAAATCGCATTATTTCCCTTCGTCTTGAGGATAACGGAAACTCCTCAAGGAAAGTGATTCAGGCTTCTCCAAATTCACTTTCGGCTAGGTTCATCACCAAACCCGCCTCCAGAAGTTGATCGAAGAACTCCATACGATGTTTTAAATGTTCTTTCCACATCTGGAAGTTCAAATAAAAGCAGATTGCCCCACTTTCTCCATGCAATCCTTCAATGGTGTGATAGGAGAAGAGTCCATTCTTGTAACTGCATTCACCTTTCTATAGTCCACACACAACCGTTGGGTACCGTCTGGTTTAGGTACCATCACTATGGGTGAGCTCCATTGGCTGCAACCCACTTCAATTATGCCATTCTTCAGCATACTCTCAATCTCTTTGTTAACCTGTGCCAATTTTAAAGGGTTAAGTCTATATGGATGTTGTTTGATCGGAACAGCATTTCCCACATCTACATCGTGTATAGCCATTTTAGTACTTTCCAATTTATCTCTACAAACTTGCCCATGTGATATCAATAACTCTTTCAGGTCAATTTGCTTTTCCTCTGGAAGGTAACTTAACAATTCATCCCAATTTTTAAGAACATCCTCATTTTCCAGTTTAATTTGAGGTATGTCAAATTCACAGTCATCTGGATTTGCTTCGTCACTTTGAGTTAGAATCATTAAAACCTCCTTTTTCTCTCCTTCCCTTTCAAAGTAACTTTTAAGCATATTCACATGCCACTCGGTGAGTCTTCCTTCTATCTGGTGTTTTCACCACATAATTCACCTCACTTAATTTCCTTTCAATCTGATACGGTCCACAAAACCTAGCTTTTAAAAGCTCCCCTACCACTGGTAACAACACTAAAACTTTATCCCCACTGGCAAAACTACGAATTTTGGATTTCTTGTCCACTAGCCGTTTCATCACATTTTGTGCAACTTTCAAATGTTGTCTAGCCAATTCACCTGCTCTATTTAATCTTTCCCTAAAATTTGACACGTAATCAATAATGTAATTTCCGATTTCTCAGTCACCAATTTTTCCTTAATCAATTTAAGTGGTCCTCTTACCTCATGACCAAAAATTAGTTCAAAAGGACTACATTTGGTAGACTCATTAGGTGCATCCCTAATTGCAAACAATACGAATGGGATTCCTTTATCCCAATCCTCTGGATAATCTTGACAATACTCCCTCAACATTGTCTTTAATGTCTGATGCCACCTTTCTAACGCTCCCTGAGATTCTGAATGGTACGCAGTTGATTTAAATTGTTTTATTCCTAAGCTATCCATAACTTCTTTGAATAACTTTGAGGTAAAATTTGATCCTTGATCAGATTGGATTTCTGTGGGTAGTCCATATCTAGTAAAGAATTTAAGTAACTCCTCCACAATCCTTTTAGCTGTAATATTACGTACTGGAATGGCCACTGGAAACCTAGTAGACACATCCATTACAGTCAAAAGATATTGATTCCCACTTTTTGTTTCAGTAAGCGGTCCGACACAATCGATTAGGACCCTTGTAAAAGGTTCCTCAAATGCTGGAATGGGTATTAAAGGTGCCGGTTTTATCACTGCTTGGGGTTTCCCTATCACTTGACATGTGTGACGTGATTGACAAAATGTAACTACATCTTTATGTAGTCCAGGCCAATAAAAATGTTTCTGGATTTTAGCTTGAGTTTTCCTTATTCCCAAATGACCTCCCACTGGTATTTCATGTGCAACTTGCAACACCTCCTTTCTATACCCAACCGGCAATACTACTTGATGAATTTCTGCCCACTTTTCATCCGCCTGCATATATACAGGTCTCCATTTCCTCATCAAGACATAATTTTTATGGTAATAACACTCTGGTATACTCTCAGATTCCTCTTCCGTATATGCTTTCTGATATATCCATTTTATTTCTACATCTTTCTGTTGTAACTCCGCCAATTTTCCTGATCTAAAAATATCCGCCTCATCCTCCACCTGTTCTTGTTCGTTTTCAACCATCTGATCAAAAATCGTTTCTGATAATTGCACTTCAACTTCATCTTCACTCTTTGATTTCTCCTCTTGTCTTAACCTGTGACTTTGCGACCATGTTAATACACAATCCGGAAAAATCCCAGGATATTCGTCCTTCAACACTTCAGTTGACTGATTTTCCAATGGCTTATCAACCACAGTAGGCATCACTCCCACCTGCGATCCAGCTAGATCATTACCCAAGATAAACTGTATTCCTGGACAAGATAGTTTATCTATTACTCTTACTACCACTTCACAGCTCTTCACTAGACTTTCCAACCTTACCTTATATAATGGAACGCTACTCCTCTCACCCTGAATTTCACATATCACCACCTTTTCTGGCAACATTCTTCCCAAACTACATAATTCCTCATCTCTTACCATTAAATGTTGACTAGCCCCTTTATCTCTTAAAATTGTGACTTCTTTACCTGCTCCTCCTGATACACATGAGTATACTTTACCCACACAAGTAAATTCTTTAAAAACATCTGGCACATTCTGAACAATTGCACCTCCTTCACTTCCCTTGGGATTTCCTTTACCACTCTAACAAACCCCACTGTCTTATCCTGTTTTACCACATCAGCCTTCCCAGTGCTTTTCTTCAACCACCAACACTGTGACTTTACATTGCCTAGTTTATCACAGTGAAAACATTTTAAACTTTTCATTTATTTTCCACCCTCCTGGATTTCTTTTTTAATCTGAGGTACACTCTCTTTGTTATCTCCCATCAGATCACCTGTACCTTTACCACTTGAGTATTTCTCATGTCCCCAATTTCTATCCCTCACTGGCTGAAACTGATGTCGGAAACCAATCTAATTCATAATCATCTGCCATTTCTGCTGCTAATCTCGCAGTTTTAACCCTCTGTTCTTCCACATGAGTTCTCATTACATCAGGAATTGAATTTTTAAACTCTTCCAAAAATATAATTTCTCTGAGAGCTTCATACGTTTGGTCTATTTTCAAAGCCCTTATCCACCTATCAAAATTACTCTGTTTGAGCCTTTCAAACTCCATGTATGTTTGACCAAATTCTTTCCTTAAATTTCTAAACATTTGTCTGTAAGCTTCAGGCACTAGCACATATGCACTTAAGATGGATTTCTTCACCTCCTCATACGTTCCAGATACCTCCTCCGGTAGTGATGCAAACACTTCACTAGCTCTACCTACCAGCTTTGTTTGAATCAGTAATACCCACATGTCCTGTGGCCATTTCATTTGTTTAGCTACCTCCTCAAATGAAATGAAAAAGGCTTCCACTTCCTTCACGTCAAAACTTGGCAATGCTTGGACATATTTAAATAGATTCCCACCAAGCCTTCGACTATGACGCTCTTTCTCACTATCCTCATCACTGACATCCAACTGTACGTTTCCCTTTACATCTGCCAATTTTAACTGATTATCGTGTTTCATGGCCATTTTCTGAAGTTCAAACTCCCTCTATCTTTTTCCCTGTTGTAGGGAAAAATCCCTTGTACCAGTGCAGTCAAGAGGCCGAGTCTCAAGGCAAGGTTCAAAGCGTTGTTCTTTATTGTACAATTAATGAAGCCTTCAGGGAGACCCACGCAGCCAGCTCAGAAACAGTGGCTTGGTCCACGTTGATCTCAACAATTACACATTCGCTCTGGATTTTTATAGGAATCCAATTTCGAGCGGGAACATTTGCTCATACATAATAGTTAAAGGGCAGTTTTGATTTAGATCTCTCAGACAGGTTTAAACTGAGAATATGTATCTTTGTGAATTTGCATCTGTATGGCGTGTGTCCGCGTTGATGAGATTATCTGTGCTCACTCCGGTGTCCGTCCCTTGTCAATTTGCATCTGTATGGAGTGTGTTCGTGTTGATGAGATTATCTGTGCTTGCTCCGGTGTCCTTCCCTTCTCTAATGTCTTTCCCATTATCTCCCTGATGTGTCTCCTTAACTAAATCGACCTCCGATGTCTGTGGCTGTGCTATGCTTTTGTTTCTGTGTTTGCTAGATGAGGTGTTAATGTCACCTTTGTCCTGCTGTGTGTGTGGGGGACGCTAATCTAATTTATACATTTCTTGTATTCCTTCTATTCTGGTTTCTTTGCCTGCATTGGCCATTTTATTAATATATTATTTCATTCTTTCATAAGTCTTTGCAATACAGTTGTGCCATATATCCCACTGCCAGGGTCTTGACTCGCAGATATCCCAATCTCCTGGCCATGGGGCCGTTTTAAGATGCAGCTTCGTGCTATTGCTGGGCAGAACAAGTGTCTTCCATCAGTGCAGAAGGGGATTTAAACGAATGTCCATCCGGGTGTCCCCTTCTGCATTGTGGGCACATTATATTATAAACGGTGCCAATCAGTCCAATAAAACAGTCCAATAAATGTTAAACGGTGCCAATCAGTCCCATAAAACAGTTTCATAAATGAAGAATGTTTGATGAGATGAGATAAAAATATGGTCTTGGAAAATGGCCTACTTCATCTCTGATCTATATCTCCCTTTCTCTTTGTTTTTGTTCTGCTAGGGCAGAACGGTAGCATGGTGGTTAGCACAATTGCTTCACAGCTCCAGGGTCCCAGGTTCGATTCCCCGCTGGGTCACTGTCTGAGCGGAGTCTGCATGTTCTCCCCGTGTGTGCGTAGGTTTCCTCCGGGTGCTCCAGTTTCCTCCCACAGTCCAAAGATGTGCTGGTTAGGTGGATGGGCCAAGCTAAATTGCCCTTAGTGTCCAAAATTGCCCCTCGTGCTGGGTGGGGTTACTGGGTTATGGGGATAGGGTGGAAGTGTGGACTTGGGTAGGGTGCTCTTTCCAAGAGCCAGTGCAGACTCAATGGGCCGAATGGCCTCCTTCTGCACTGTAAATTCTGTGATTCCATGATTCTATTCTTTCTGTCCTCCTTTCTTCTCTCTCTTTTTTCTCTCTCTCTCTTTCGCTCTCTCTTTCTTTGTCCTCTCTCTCTCTTTCGTATTCAAGTTGCTTTAATTCTTTCTCATGTTCCATTTGTTTAATTTGCAACTGAATTTTGTTCTGCTGGGGCTATTCTTTCTTTTCTCCTTTCTTCTCTCTCCTTTTCTTTTTCCTCTCTCTCTCTTTCTCTTTCTTTTTCCTCTCTCTCTCTTTCTCTTTCTTTTTCCTCTCGCTCACTCTCGTATTCCAGCCGCTTTAATTCTTTCTCATGTTCCATTTGTTTAATTTGCAACTGAATTTTTGCCATTTCCAATGAGTCAAACTCTATCTCAGGCAACTTTAAATGCTTAGCCATCACCATAATTACCTCATCTTTTCGCATTTTGTCAGGTAATGTTAACTGCAATGTTCTTGCCAAATCTAACAGTCTGCTTTTCGTTTCTGTCCATAAGGTACTGCGTGTAACATTCTCCACCCCCAAAAACTTCTGAGCCTCTGAAAGAACCATTGTTCACAACACTCTCCCCACTTAAACTAAAATACCACACCGGAAAAGCAACAATCCTTCACTGTCTTTTAGTTCACAAAAGCCAATCCAACAGATAGACTTTTATCCCCCTCGAGCCCCCAATTGTTATGGGCGAGGCGTTTTCAGAACCCCAAAATGTATCATGGAGTTCAACCAAGCTCTCCCTTTAATGGATTTGTTGCTTTTCCTAGCACATGGTTTTTTCCCTCGGAGTGGGATTACAATTATGGACACGTGGGTTTTAAACACAAAACACTGTTTATTCCATGAACTCAACTTAACATCTTAAATAAACATTGGATATATTAGCGCCCCTTACTTCAAAGATCACTCAGAAAATATTGCAACAGTAAATAATTCCTTAAAATGTTCCTTCAAAATTCCAAGAGACTTAACGCCTTTAAACAAAATGACATCAGGTTAAAGGTTTTACTATTATGAGTTTAAATCACCCAAATGATCCAGAGATGGTCTTTTATGGCAGAGATCCAGCTCACTGCAAAACACAGACAAACACCCAGCTCTTTCCCTCCAAACCTGCAAAACTAAACTGCAAAATGGCTGACCTGAGCTCAGCCCCACCCACTCTCTGACATCACTGTTTTCTTAAAGGTACATTGCTTAAACATCCATGTCTTAAAGGTACTCTCACATGACACTCAAAACAAGATTCTTTCATCTGGAACAACAGCGCAATGTCTGAACTTCGACCAGTAGCTGAAAGTAACCACCGCAGAACCCTGCAACAAGCAGTTAGCACCGCCCAAAGAGATGATACAATCCTTGAAGACTACGACTCAGACGATGATTTCATCATTGGAAATGGCGACTCCAGTACCAAATCCTAGCCGCAATGAGATGTGTTCTACAGTGAAGAATCCGACACAGACGCGGGTGTGTTCTTTGGATTTGAGGATCTTCAGCCCAGCATATATGACATCCCGACTCGTGAGTGCAGGATAATGCTGCGGCCTGACACCAAGGGACAGAGAGCAGTACAAGCCCACAGAGAGTGGTCTGCTGCCACACAGAGAGTGGTCCATGTACCGCAAAGAATCCCCAACTCCACACAGAAAGTGGTCCACGCACCGCGAAGAGTCCCCGACTCCACACAGAGAGTGGTCCACGCACCACGCAGGGCCCCAGCCTCCACACAGAAAACGATGAAAGACTTCACAGCGAGACAACTGCACGTCTCCACACAGAAAGTTACTCCAGTGACACAAGCCACCGCAGTGAGCTCGTGGACAGACTCCACGATAGAAGAAACGCAAGACTCCAGAGCGCAGTCCTTGCATGAACAAGAAGTGGCAGCGAGACAACTGCACGTTTCCACACAGAAAATGACTCCAGTGACACAAGCCTCTACAGTGAGCTCGTGGACAGCCTCCACGATCAAAGCAACGCAAGACTCCAGAGCGCAGTCCTTGCATGAACAAGAAGTGATGACAGTCTCCACAGCGAGACCAATGCACGATTCCACACAGGGAACGCTGCAAGATTCCACAGAGGGAGTGACACAAGCCTCCACAGCGAGCTCGTGGACAGACTCCTGCTTCCATAGTGATATTGTAGCTGATTAAATTGATGCGACCATCAATTCACTCAAGACGGAGAGTTGAAGTGAACAGTGGTTTTAATCAGCTAGAACTGTGCCTGCCTGCAACTGCTCTGTACTGAGTGCCGCCTACAGGCTGCAGCTCTGTATACCTCCCCCGAGGGGGCGGAGCCACCGGCGGAGCCCACAAGGGCATCAACATAATACAATACAATGTAATGCAATTACAATGGTGAATGGTAGTAGTAATACATTCACCACACCGAGGCAACGGGAATTATAGACAGGGTCAATGGACGGGAGGCAGGTTTGGGTGATTGACTGGGCTACATTCAGTTTGTAGTTTCCTGTGGTCTTGGGCAGAGCAGGATCCAAACTGTGATACAACCAGAAAGAATGCTTTCAATGGTGCATCTGTAAAAGTTGGGAAGAGTCGTAGCTGACATGCCAAATTTCCTTAGTCTTCTGAGAAAGTAGAGTCATTGGTGGGCTTTCTCAACTATAGTGTCAGCATGGGGGGACCAGGACAGGTTGTTGGTAATCTGGACTTACAATTCATCATAGAATTCCTCCAGTGCAGCAGGGGGCCATTCAACCCATCAGGTCCGCAGCGGCTCTCTGAAATAGCACGCTACCAAGGCCCAATCCCCCACCCAACCCCCGTAATCCTATCTAGAAGCAATTTATCAGAGCCAATCCAACTAACCTGCACATCTTTGGACTGTGAGAGGAAACCGGAGCATCTAGAGGAAACCCACGCAGACACAGGGAGAATGTGCAAGCTCCACAAAGTCACCTGAGGTTGGAGTCAAACCTGGGTCCCTGGTACTGTGAGGCAGCAGCCCTAACCACTATGCCACCATGTGTCAGGATTTCCAGCGCTAATTCCAGCACCAGAAAATCCGATGCCAGCGGGAAATGGAATTGCTCTAGATTATCGTGGGTAGAGTACTGACCTATTTGCATGCCCTGGCTCACTTCCCAACTAGCACCCCCAACCGAAGCACACACAATTCAGTCCCGACGGCCACACTTATGGAGAATCCTGGCCTCTCTCTAAGTCATTTGTCTCTATTTGTGATGCTAGTTCATCTATCTTATTATGACTGCTTTGGGTATTCAAACAAGGAGGCTTTAATTTTATTTTTTAAATTACCATTCTTTGCATGGACCTTATTCACAATGCACCCTTACCATTAAATCCGTTTTAGTATCAAACAGTGCTAAACATCAGCATTTGTTTTTCTCCTGGGGTAAATTATGTGATTAAAAAAAGGTTGCACTGTGCAAACTTGTAAGGCAATCTGTTTTTTTTTGAAATTCCCTCAAGACACATATCAACTGATTTCTCTCCATTTAGGAAGTGCTGAGATGTAAATAATAAGAGAGAAAAAGAAAACCCTATAACTATTTATTAAAGCTTGTTAACTACTTTAATATTGGAAGTGCAGTTCTCTTTGACTATACCGGGAAGTATAGTACAAAGAACAAAGAGCAGTACAGCACAGGTACTGCCCCTTCAGCCCTTCAAGCCTACGCCAATCACGTGTCCTACCTAGACCAACCGCGTGTATCCTTCTATACCCTGTCTGTTTATGTGGCTATCTAGATAGATCTTAAAGGTTGCTAACATATCTGCAAAGTATTGGAGAGTTTTAAAGTATTAAAGTATTAGAGAGCCATGCTCTCTCATGTCACATGAATGTGGTAGGATGGCTGTCAGGGATCATCCACTTATCATTGCTAAATCACTCTCTGCTTTCATATATAGTGCTCATTGTTAGTGATGGCCTCTGTACTAAAATCTCACCTACCTCAGTACAGCGACAGATCCATGTGAAGTATTTGAAATGCGAGTATATTCTCTTTGCAGGACAAATGTATACAATCAGCACTGTAAGACATACATGTAGAACACTGGGACCTTACACATTCTAAATCACCAACAAACTCACCATTGCCCTATTTCCCAAATTATTTTTGCAAAGTTTTGGACAGCACGGTAGCACAGTGATTAGCACAGTTGCTTCACAGTTCCAGGGTCCCAGGGTCGTTTCCCGGCTTCGGTCACTGTCTGTGCGGAGTCTGCACGTTCTCCTCATGTCTGTGTGGGTTTCCTCCGGGTACTCCGGAGTCCAAAGACGTGCAGGTTAGGTGGATTGGCCATGATAAATTGCCAAAAAAGAAGGTTAGCTGGGGTTACTGGTTTACGGGGATAAGGTGGAGGTGTGGGCTTGGGTAGGGAGCTCTTTCCAAGAGGTGGTGCAGACTCGATGGACCAAATGGCCTCCTTCTGCACTGTAGATGCTGTGAAAGACATTTTACAAACTTGCAGCTCGCCTGCTAGCTGCCTGTATGAATAAATTGTTCAAACACTCCACACATTTACTGTAAAATAATGAAATTTCAAAAGATTGCAAGGAGCACAAGCTGCCATTTTGTATTTCCAGGAATCCAACTTCCCACCGCACCTCTTCGTAAAATGCGTCCTACTGAATCACAAAGTTAGTGAGTAAAGTCACTTGATGCCAGCATGCCTCAGCTGTGCACTCGCCAAATAACTATCAGATTTTCAAATGAATTTATTGTCAGTGTGATGAATTTTGTTTTCGACAATAAACCCTTACAACTCTTGAGTTCCCCTCACTTGAGTGTGTTACCATAGCATTTCTGATCATGTCAAATAACTCACAGCTCAAGCTGATGATTTTGCAAACTGGTATTTTGATTCTTCTGCATAACAACTAGCAGCAGTAGGACCAACTGTAGGCTATAATGTAATGGAAGAACAGATGGCCGAGATATAAAGAACATATTGGCATATCAGTTTTCCTGCCAACTCCTCCGCCATGAAAAGTTCTACAATTCAGTGAGAAACAGTGTCTGATTAGACACTGGCTGAGACAAGAAGCTGTCACTGAAGTTGTCTCAATTAGCATGGGATGATCAGCAGCTCCAGTTAATAAGGGCAATGAAAGGAAGTATCAAATCGCGGGCAATATCAAAGGGAAGTCAAGCCGACTACTGCTCAAAATGTTTATCTCACAATTAACAACTTGAATTTATACAGCATCTCCAAAGTTAGAAACCATCCAAGGTGCTTCACAGGTGGATTATAAAACAATATTTGACACCAAGCGACATAAGAAGTTATGAGAGCAGAAAGTCCCCTCAGTCCCTCTCCACCAGCACTGTGGGTGTAACTGCACCACATGGGCTACAGTGGTTCAAGATCGCCACTCACCACCACCTCAAGGGCAATTAATGCTGGCCTAGCCAGAGAAGCACACATTCCTTAAATAAATAAAAATCCAAAAGCTAGATCAAAGAAGGGGAATCTTAAAGGAAGAAAGAGAAGATGAGGTGAAGAGAGGTTTAGGGAGGGAATTGCAGAGCTCACAGCCCAGGGAGCTGAACAATGGGAGAGCAATTAAAATCAGGGATAGAATCATAGAATTTACAGTGCAGAAGGAGGCCATTCGGCCTATCGAGTCTGCACCGGCCCTTGGAAAGAGCACCCCACCCAAGCCCACACCTCCACCCTATCCCCTTAACCCAGTAGCCCCACACAACCTTTTTAGATACTAAGGGCAATTTAGCATGGCCAATCCACCTGACCTGCACACCTTTGGACTGTGGGAGGAAACCGGAGCACCCGGAGGAAACCCACGCAGACACGGGGAGGACGTGCAGACTCCGCACAGACAGTGACCCAGCGGAGAATCGAACCTGGGACCCTGGAGCTGTGAAGCAACTGTGCTAACCACTGTGTTCAAGAGGCCAGAATTAGAGGAGTGCAGATATCTCTGAGTTTTGTCGGATTGGAAGAGATTACAGAGACAGGGACAAGGTGAAGCCAAGGCAGGATTTGAAAACAGACATCAGAATGTGAAAATTGACGTGTTGTTTAACTGGAAGCTAATATCAGTCACCATTAACTTTCAGGTTTCTTTTAGAATTCAAACGTAACCATCGGCCAATGTTAAGATTCGAACCTGGAAGCCCAGCATTTCTCTAGGTTTGTGGTTTACCAGTTATTATAATCACAGGAGTCCAAGAAGTATTTAAACTCAGTGGTTTATTCAGTAAATAAATGTAAGGCCACAATGCAGCGGGCAAGACACTCAGTCCCAGCCGGGACCAGCCGAAGATGCAGGTTATTATCCTGGCGGCCTCTTCAGGTCCATTTTAACAAGTCCCACTGTTAGGCCTCCACTCCGTGGGTTTCATGGAGGTTATTACACCAGTCTAGGGATCTTGATCACTGGAGGAAGCCTTAATACCTCCCATTATTACCAGCTGGTTCTGAAGCATGTTGGAAGCATTTACTTGATATTCAACCTGTTTGGCCACATTATGAATGCTGATTCCTTGGCCATCAAGGCTTGGAGTGGGATAGGAACCTGGACCTTCTGGTTCAGAGGCAGAGCTACCCAATGCACCACAAGATTTCCTCCACCCTTAACTTTCAGGCACCCACCAGAGACTTGAATCATCATAGGATTGATGAAATCCACTGATTAAAATCAACTGCTCTTCAGCAAAAGCTGCAATCAAAATGTAACTGAATTTCTTTGCTGGCACCTATGCCAGTTCATTGAGCTGAACGTGAACTTCAAACATCTGTCAGCTGACCTACTTTCCCGAAGATCATGGTTTTATTGATTGCAGCCTTTTCAGTGATGCATCTTTTCACAATCTAGGCTATGTCTTTTCCTTCCAGCTCCCCACTCAGTTCCTTACTCCGTCTCTATGTTGATGAAGGTCAGTATCTTTATGTTCAAAGATTTTTGGGCTTTCACAGTCTGGATCTGGTTACTGTTCGCCAACGATTTACTTCAATAGCGATATCTGTAGATGCTGTTCGCAAGCTCAGTAATGCTAAATTCATTTTCCTTCATCATCTGCAAAGATTCCCCTTTCCAAAAAGGCCACTATCATTCTGAAATTCTTGCGCAGTTATTATCTGTGCCAATATAGTGTTAAGTGTGGATGGAATGATAATGACTGCAGTACCTTAAAATATCAAACTGAAATTTGCATATGTGATGCTTGGTAAGAGCTGCAGCATTTCTGCTTTACCCTGCCTTGCTATCCTTTCCTCTTAGTCCAAAGGTTGTAGGTTCCATTTTAGAGTGGGGAGCATATCATTTAGGCTGGCACGTCAGTACAGTTCTGAACCACTGCCAATAGACCAAGGCCCTGTCTGCTCCCTTAGGTGAATGTGAAAGATCCTGTGGCAGTGTTTCATAGAGAAAGAGGAATCTGTTACCCTGGCTTAATATCCACCCTTCAATCAACATCGTTGAAGCAGAACATCTGGTCATTATCGCATGCTGTCTGTGGAGCCTTGTATGTGTAAATTAGTATATCCAGAGGTAAAGACAGATACAATACCAAATCTTCCCTTACCTTTTCTTCCCTCCCCAGTGAATGGCATTGAATGTTAGGAGCAGTCACTCACTCAGTAATCTGATTTCCTCAGCTGCATCCAAGTCTGTTCCAAGGAACCCGCAATTAAGCAATTTTGTAGCTGCTTGAGATGAATTGCTGGATAGAATAAGCTCTCACCCCATCATTCTGTTGGAATAAGAACGGAGAATGAATTCACCAATCTGCACACCCAGTTTGCAGCCACGCTCATAGGAGTGCTGTTGGAGAACGAACATTGCTGACGTGATGATTCTAAAGCTCCCTATGCACGTCAAGGCCCTACGGTGAACAAAATTTTGCTGAATGTATCCGAATAAGATCAATTTTTCTGATTTGTACTGACTTTGTGACTGTAAATGTCCCTTCTCATGAAATTGGTTTTGGAGGTTTGGGGGTTGGTGGAGTTTGGGGTGTGGAAATTTAGAATAGTATGGATGCGATTTAATAGCCACGTTGCGCTTGCAGGAGTGGTCAAAATCAAGAATTACACCGGGAGCCAATCGGTTTTCGATCTAACTGGTTCGCTCCCATTGGCGAAAACAGGATTCCGCCGTGGCAAGGCAAGAAACCAATAATCACCATTGAAGGCCAGTCTCCATCCAATTAATGAGAGCGACCCCTTATCTACCAGCCTCCTGAGTTCTAACTACTTCCTCAGCAAGTGGTCACGCGGGCACCGATTAGTACTTTTGAAAATCGTGAAGCTAGCGGAATGGCTGCTGCGGGGATCCGAGGAGGTGAGTAGCCATCGTCGCTCCCAGGCAATGAGTCCGGGGGCACAGGGGTTGCTGCCCCAGTGCTCGTGGTGGGTGGAACCTCCAGGGGAAGGGCAACCCTGGTCGGGGTGGGGTCGGCCCTGGGCTGGGCCGGGGGTGGGTGTCTCAGCACCTGCGGTTCGGCCATGCCAACCCCTGGAGCATGTGCATCCGTTACGGGGGCAAACCCAGCCTCTGCCTGTCTGTCCCACTGACCACCCATAACTTCCACTGACTATGAAAGGCCTCTGGCCACGAGGCTGAAGGCTATTGTTTATAAGGAATTGGAAATCGTAGTTAAGTCAGCACTCCACAGCTGCCAAGTGGATTCCGTTGGTTGGTGTGCCATGTAGTACGTGGGGGTTATTACCTACCATCCCAATCAGATCATGATGCCTGGACACTGCAGGAAGCAACATTATGGATGCAGCAACCAAAATCCAAACACCCAGGGACTGGGCCCCAGCTCCGGGACATCTCCGCGACCGGAGGCTGGGTATGTGCACTAGAGAGGGGACCAGCGCCCGGTCAAGGTAACATTATGTGCGGGTGCCTGGGATACAGGCTTTGGAGTTCAGCAACTAGGGGCTCCCGCTGCGGCCAGGGGTGCTTGGGCAGGGCATGCCAAATGGCAGAGGTTGTGGGAAGTCTGGTGGGGGCAATCGGGGAAAGGAGGATCCTGGGTGGATGGCACTGCTGGCTGTCAGTCCTACGCCCTCGTCAGTCTCTCACCCTCTCCAATTCCTTACAGATATTACGCAGGATGGATGATATCTTGGACCCCGCGGAGGCTTTCCTCGCAGTCCTGCTGTCAGGCCAAGCTGTCAGATGCAGGAGTAGGTTGTCATGATATTCAGGTAAACATCATGGTGCAAACATACATACATACTGATGGACAGATCAACGGACCAATCAATACACACACAACACCACAGCCAATCACAGGCAAGAGCATACACACTATAAAACGGGGAACACAACACTTCCCGCAGATTCCAGCAGGAGACAGCTCAGGGCACAGAGCTTACAGCAAGCCACTCAGACATCCACCATGTGCTGAGTGCCACTCCAAGATAGTGTTAGGAATAGGTCCACAGATTCAAGAGTAATGAACGAACCACAGTAACCAGTTTACCATTGTAGATATTGTTAGGAATAAAACTGAGTTGTACCATCTGCAACCGTGTTGGTTCATCTGTGTAGCAGAGCACCCAACATGACAAAGGTGATGGCAGCAGCGGAGACAGAGGCTCTGTAGACCCTGGGGTGTTGGTACATCAACAGTGCTATTAGAAAGGGAGTTCCAGGATTTTGACACAGCGACAGTGAAGGAGCGGTGATATATTTCCAAGTCAGGGTGGTGAGTGACTTGGAGGAGAAACTCCAGGTGGTGGCGTTCCCAAATATCTGTTGCTCTTGTCCTTCTAGATGGTAGTGGTCGTGGGTTTGGAAGGTGTTGCCAAAGGAACCTTGGTAAGGTCTGCAGTGCATCTTTTGGTTGGTACACATGGCTGCCACTGTTCATCGGGAGTGGAGGTACTGAATGTTTGTGGAAGAGGTAACAATAAAGTGGGCTGCTTCGCCCTGGATAGTGTCAAGTTTCTTGAGTGTTGGTAGAGGTGCACTCATCCAGGCAAATGGAGAGTATTCCATTACACTCCTGACTTGAGCCTTGTCGATGATGGACAGGCTTTGGGGGGTCAGGAGGTCAGTTACTTGCCGAAGGATTGCTAGCCTCTGACCTGTTCTGGTAGCCACAGTATAAATGTGGCTAGTTCAGTTCAGTTTCTGGTCAATGATAACCCCCAGGATGTTGAGAGTGGGGGATTCAGCGATAATAATGCCATTGAATATAAAGGGGTGAAATTCTCTCCTGTTGGAGATGGTCATTGCCTGGCACTTGTGTGGCACAAATATTACTTGCCACTTGTCAGCCCAAGCCTGGATATTGTCCAGGTCTTGCTGCATTTGGACATGAACTGTTTCATGCTCGTGCTTCCTGCTCCTCTTCATACACCGCAGTTCACAGAGGCACTCTGTCTCCAGCCGCAGTTCAGGTTGCCAAGAGACCTTTAAATGAGTCATGTGATTTCCAGCTCCAGAGCCAATCCATTGTCCCTAATTGGACAGGGAATGCTGAAGCAGCCTGTTAATTGCCCCACTCCTGTAATGTTGCACTGGGGGGGAGAGGGACGAGTGCAGACAACAGCAGATATAGGCCTGAGATTTTTATCAGTCCGGAAGTTTGCAACCTATGTTTCTACCCAGGGTAATGAGCTGCCCTGCACCCATCAGTCTTTTAATATTGCAGTTGTATTGAACTTGTAATACCATCTGTGCAGTTTCACAAAACACTTGGACAGCCTTAAAAATCAGGGGAGGAGTCTCATTTCAGCTTTAAATAATTTTATGACATCGTTAAACTCATCCAGGACAGTAAATAATCAATAATGGATATCATGTTCATTTTAATTGCTTCTAGCCAACCATGCAGAGAAAAGGAAAATTAGTTCAACCAAAGTCTTTAACCAGTGCTTCAATGAATACTTAAAGGGAAACTACAACCTTGAAGCAACTTAAGTTTCCTCCAGAGACTGCGTCAGCACCATTTAATTTCCACTGTTTATAAATGTTATCATTTCCTCTTTAGAGTAAACTGAAGTTTGAAGGGTATGTCTGCCATTCAAAGATTAGAGTTGGAACTATCATTAGCAGTCACTGGGCCCGCTGCAGCTGATATGGCATGGAAATCTAGCTCTGTGTGAATGTTTGCTTTTTAAACTTTCATCAGAGTACAGTAGATCCATTAGTGAGCAGAGATTGCACTTTCTGTTTAATCATCAGCAGAAGGCTGTTTTTATGTAATCTCTTAATTGAAAAAGCTCTCTCCTGCTAATAATTGCAGCTTCCTAAAGTACTTTAGCCAGCAAATAGGAAACAGCATGACATCACCATCATCTAGCTACAAAAGGAGTAATAATAATATTTCTTGACAGCAGAAAATAGAAGCTATCATAGTAAGTGGAAGGCATTTGTTTTGAAACTTAAGCGGCTGGATTCTCTGTTCCTGTGACTAAGTGTTGATGCTGGGGTAGGTTTCATGGACTTCCACGACAGCACAACTGGCACTACACGTGGATCGATTCAGTGACTGTGGAGGGACTAGGCTACCATTGGCGCCACATGGAACACAATCGATTCCAATGAGAAACGGTGAGGGATTCGCCGGATCGTGATTGACACTCGGGAGGCTGACAAGCTGTAGCTGCATCTACACAGATTCATCCCAGCCAACAACGTGACACTGGCTGCGCTGGAGCGCGCCCATCCCACTGATGGGGCGGCTGGGGCCAGAGGCACCTTCGGGGGACATCCATATGACCTGTGGCCCTAGGTTCACAGTGGCCAGTCAGCAGCGTACGCAGCTGCATGGCTGCCTTGCAGGAGCAGCAACGGTGTTCCGTGCCCGTCCACCCCGACCCCACAGCCCACCTCCTGACCACCCCCCGCTACTCCCTCCGACCCTGGCAGAAGGCCCCCCCGGCCAGCGGCATGTCTGACAGCAAATTATGGCGATGTTGAACACTTTCTGTACCCCCTCCTCTCCCTCAGCAACCATGGTGCCTGTTTCACGATTTTTTATTTAATTTAGAGTATCCAATAATTTTTTCCAATTAAGGGGCAATTTCGCGTGGCCAATCCACCTCCCTGTGTTTCACGATTTCTAAAAGCTCAAGTGAACCTCGCCGTCGGAAATTCGCCCCAGCGGAGATGGAACACCGTGGAGGCCCCGGAGAATAATGGGTCAGGCCCGCTAGTGATATGCCAACGTTGTTTACTGTACCTGCGGAGTGGAATGCATTGACACCGCTTTTGAGACGCTGGAGAATTGCGATTTGGCGTGAAACCGGCGCCTGCTGCGATTTTGGTGTCAAAACCGATTCTCCGCTCAATCGCGTTTCACAATTCCGGCGTTGGCCGACGGAGAATCCCGCCCATGATTTTCTGTGTAGAAACGACATTTTAAAAAGTGCCAACTTTCGAATATTTTGGGGGCTGTGTGGGGAAAGCCTTTCCCCCTCATTCCATGAGAGTGGATTTAAGAGAGTTAGCTCTCTTAGCTACCATTGACTTGGCTTACCATTCTCTCTCCACTGCATCCTTACCATGAATGAGCAGCCATTAAAGAAAAGGAACTATTGTGACTGCCTTAACTTGAAGTAAAAATGCCTGGGAGGTGTGCTAATCTTTCTTCCTCTGCTAACTTAAGATATTGACAGTGGTTCTGGAGGGGAAAATGCAGAGCATTCTGGCAGTGGGGTAAGCTTGAAATGGACAAAGCAGAACATTTGATAGGCACCCTATCCATCAACTTAAACATTAATTTCCTCCACCGCTGACGCGCAGTAGCAGCAGTAAGCACCATATACTAGATGCACCAAAGCAACTCACAAAGTCTTCATTGACAGCACTTTCCAAGCCAATGACCTCTACCACCTAGAAGGACAGAGGCAGGAGATGCATCTACTACTAGCAAGACCCATCAAGCCACACACGATCCTGAATTGGAACTATATTGTCATTCCTGCACGGTCACTGGATAAAAATTCGGGAACCCCCTTACCCAAAACACTGTAGGTGTTGTACCTGGACAAGATGGACTGCAGTCACGTAAGAAGGTGGCTCGCCACCACCCTCTCAATGACATTTAAGAATAGACAACAAATGCTGGCCTTGCCAACGATGCCCACATCGCATGAAATAATTTTTTAAAAGTCTGACTTCTGGTGACCTGTTATTTTAATTCTCCACCATATTCTCACGTTGACCTCCTTGCCTTTGGGCTGCTGCAGTGGTCCCAGCACAAACCTTTAAAAAATTTTTTAGAGTACCCAATTTTGTTTTTTTCCCCAATTAAGGGGCAATTTAGTGTGGCCAATACAGCTACCCTGCACATCTTTGAGTTGTGGGGGTGAAACCCACACAGACACGGGGAGAATGTGCAAACTCCACACGGACAGTGACCCAGGGCCAGGATTCTAACCCAGGTCCTCAGCACTGTAGGCAGCAATGCTAACCACTGTGCCACCGTGCTGCCCTTGCGCAAACCTGAGGAACTTTCGATGCAGCACTTTGCAGCCTTCTGAAATCAATACTGAGTTCAACAATTTCAGCATTTAATTATGTTTCCTTTTCTTTGCATGTTTCAATCTTAATTAATTTTTTCTTGTTCTTGTTTTCATATTCCAGCTGTTTATTGTCCTGCCTATTACACCTCCTCTACACACATCTTTTGTTTCTTTACTGGTTCCATTTCCATTCCCTTTGGCTCTGCATATAACCAATTATTTTTGACTGAATGTGTCCTGTTGTCTACCCTATCATAGACCTCCTTTTTGTTTCTTCCATCCTCCTCAATATCACCTATTTAAAACTTATCACATTTCTTACATTTCCCATTTCTGAAATGTTGGGAGCGATTTACCCCCAAATAAGTAAGGACTGGATTCTCCACCACATCGAGAACTCCTCTACCGGTGGTGGGTGGTGGAGAATCCAGTATCGGTCAGAACATGGGATCGCCCGCCGGGGATCGACCCCGTTCCGATGCCGTCAGGATTGGTGTTCATGCCCCGTGCCAGAGGGAAGATGCAAGTGGGTCATGTGCATCATCCTTCACGCTTGAGTGGTTTTGAAATATTCAGCTGTGAAGTTAACAGAAAGCACTTAACTCTCTTTGATGTGGTCCAGGAGCTGTCAATCATAGCTTGATATTTATAAACATTGCTGTTAGATTCAAAGTTGACTACTTCATAGCCACCCAAGCATGAAGGGAAATGAATGAAACACTGCTGACAGCTGGGGAGTCTAGAAGCCGTTAATCACAGCCTAGTAATATCAATATCAGAGAAATGAAGGAAGGGTTTGCAGATCAAAGATCTGAGGGGGTTACAACACAGCTGACTGTTTTTTCTTTCCAGAAGTTGACTAGAGCTGCTTCCTGTGTCTGGGCCAGAAGGTTTATTTCCCAGGTGAGTTTTAAAACAGCAATTTACTCTGTTTGAACTGCTCTCTAGTTTCCTGACAAAGGTGTTTTCTGACAGGGGTAATTTTTCTGGGAGGTCTGTGAGAGGTTATATTTAGTTCGGGGTCTCTTTATTTAGGGGGACTCTGGGGATCTCTATATTTAGGGAGTCTCTGGGGTATCTCCTTATTTAGGGGGTCTCTGGGGGTCTCATTATTTTGGGGGTCTCCAATGGTAGGGGGGGCCTGTTAGGGGGGTGGTGGGCAGGTCATGCATTCTGGGGGGCCGCCCAGCGCCAATCCCTACCAGCAGCGCAAGGCGGGGAATTTTGCCCAAAGTCTCCCAAATAGAGAATCTCGACCTAAGTGTTATTTTGTGTGAATTTGGCGGTGTAGCCATCTGGGATGGCCACTTTCAGCATATAAAATGGACACTCGCAGAGCATACAGGGAAAAATGGACAATGCAAAGTTAACAAGCAGGCACAGAGCCTGAATGTGTATTTAGAAGACAGACTGCAGACAGAATTGAAACTCGTGGCCGATTTGCACATTGATGGCCCATCTCCGATAAACAAAACACTAGTGCTCAGGTAGTCAATACCGTCCCAGACATTCCGGCACCACTGCCCCAGTAAGAAGATACAAACAAAGCAAGGCCAACGACCACTTAGGACACGCCCAGCCATCAAGGCACCTGCCCTTTATTGGCTCAGATCGATGGCAGTGATCGAGAAGCTGCCCAATTAATTGGGACCAAGTTTAAGGCCCGCCGAAAAGAGCGCGAAGCCCCCCCGAGTATAAGAAGGAACCCCGCCATGTGTTCGCTCTCTTGGAATCGTCTCTCAACTGGAGAGACAGCTCCACCTGCACCACCAGAAGCAAGTAAGTTCAAGTTCAATGCTCGCTACCAGACGGACGATCATAGCTATACTCCTGCTACCTCTTCGAACCCAACAGCCTCAGAGCCGAACAACGGCCACTGTTCCTCTGACCGAAGTGGGCACCCGAAGTTAAGTATAGGTGTTAGTGATAGACATAGATTAGCCTGTAGTGTTATTGTGCATGAGTAAATCATACTGTGTGTAAATAAAGTACCATTGACTTTGAACTAACTGACTGGTGTATTGACTCTGATCGGTATTTGGTTAAACCTTGTGGCGGTATCAAGGGATACCTGGCGACTCTGAAAGCATATTCCTAATTAAGATTAAGAATGGCAACCTTATTAATCGCCATATTTATAGCCATTAAAAGATAGCAACATTACTGGCGACTCCGCCGGGACTCGACCGAGAAGTGACTTTGTCACTCCGAGAGAACCCAACTTTGAATTAGAAAACCAATTGGAAAAAGTAAAAACCACAAGCGTAAGACTAGTATCGATCAAACCTCCAAGATTCGGAAGTGTGTAATTTGCATGCATACTAACAAGGAATATAAGGTAACCTCGATAGATTTTGTTGCGTAAAACTGTCGGGAGTTTTGTAGACCGAAAAATAGCTTGAGCCGTACCCGTGTTTGCATCACCGCTTTATTCCCACCTGTTCCAAATTTACGGTAGAAACCCAGCGATTACAGTAGGGATGGCAATGAAGGCAATGGAACGCCTTATGCACCCCCTGGAATGGAGGTCGCAGTGACCAATAGAGCAGAGCAGTGTCCCATATGGGAAGAGGAGATTCGGAAGTATCTAAAAGGATGGCTGGCCCCTTTGGAACGAATTTTGCGCAAATGAGTAAATAGGTCCCGGAAGTATAGGACAGACTTGGTGGGATAGCCTGACAAGGATCCATAAAAAGAGTTTAGGAAAAGTCCACAAGCCGGTGGCAATCTGTCCTGCTTGGCACAATTGCAAGACACAGAGGAGGTTGTGAAGACGCTCCGCAGAGAGATTCGAGACAGTGGGAAGAAAAGTGAGGGAGACGTCACTGAATGCGAGAAAGTTAATAAGCAACTCAGGGAGCAGTTAGCAGCGAAGGACAAGGAGATGGCTGATGTCAAACAGGCACACCAATCTTGTCTCGCTCACCTAAGCAGCTTTCAGTCCCAGTACGATAAGACATACCAAGACACGCAACGCGCGGTGTTGGTAAGAGAAGAGACAGAACTCCAAGTCGAACAATTAAAGATGCAATGTAAGGATTTAAAGGCAGCCCTACGAGCACTCCACAGTTCCACCATGGAACAAAGGCAGAGTTTGGTGGACCACGCCAAATGCCGAAAGCAAATTACAGACCTGCAATCCCTGCTCTCAGGAGAAAATGGTTTTCAAGATATATTTGGACCACAGCTAAATCAGGAAAATGGCCCCGGTTGGCAGGAGTTAAATGAAACTGCCCATCGCTATGTGCATGGAGCATGTACCCAAGATAAAACCCAGAAAAGGAAAGCACCCCCACCCCCGACTGCACAGGTAGTACACAATCCCATGAACCCTGTCACCACACAGTGCAGAGCCACAACTAATGGAGGCCCCGATTTTTTTGTACACCATCCCATTAACCGTCACCCAATTAAGGGATGGGTGTGACAAAATCAAACTGTTCCAATCCACATCGGACCCACACCATTATTTTGCGAGAGTTAAGCCACAGGCGACCATGTACGGCCTGGCCGAAAAAGAGCAAGCTATGCTCACAATTAGGAGCCTCGACCCCCTCAGTCGTGGCAGCCCTTCCCGACCCACAAAATGTAGGAGGAGGTACCATCCAAGAAATGCATGCAGCGATCCTAGATGCAATCGGCTACAATAAGGGAGATCCCGTAGAAGGACTCAATAAATGAAGACAGAAAAAGACCGAGCACCCAACAGCGTTTGCTGGAAGCCTTTGGACCCACTTTAGAGCAGTATTTGGAGAGTTAGTCCGCGCCCATTTGACACCGGAAAATATGGCCAAATGGACTCGTATCCTAGTCTCCCACGTGACCGAAGCAGGACAGAGAGCTTGCGCCAATTAGGACCCCTCAGACAACACACATAATGAGAAATGGGTATTAATGCGATTATCCCAAGCTTGACAACAGTCCCTTCGGGGAAGGTCAGAACAAGGAAAAGTAGAGGAAGAGCAGGCAGATGCTAACATGCATCCAGTCAGGACACATCAAAACCCCGCATGAGTAAACGAGGGAAGAAACAGTCCACAACAGCCTAAATCACAAGAATGCTATAATTGTGGACAGTTAGGATATTACGCCCGAGAGTGCAATGCCCCCCCAGAAACAGCAGCAAAACCAGCAGGCAAATATACCTGCCTAACAGTGTTGCCTTTTACCCCTGCCACCACCGCCCCCCCCCCCCCCCCCCACCCCCACAGCAGAATCGCGCACACAACAATAGGGAGCATGTGAGGACTGGAGGAGGCCCCGCTGATGAGAGGCCACTGACCGAACACGAGGAAAGGGCCCTGGAACTGGCTGGTGGACCTGACGACCGGGAGGTTGCTGATGCAGAGGTCGGGGGCGTACTAGCAAGTGAGCCACCGACAGCCCGTCCCCATATCCCCCCTCCCCTATATCCCCCTCCCCCATATCACCTCATCACTGCCTGCGTGTCTAACCATGCATGCTTCATTGTGTATCGCAGGACCAAACGTCCAGGCACCCGTCCCCGCAGATGCAGACCGCCCGCAGGATGCCCCTCGGAGGCCACGGGAGACGGAGAGACCCGGACACTCCAGCATGCGACGCCCGCAGGATGCCCCTCGGAGGCCACGGGAGAGAGAGAGACCCGGAACCTCCAGCATGCGACGCCCGCAGGATGCCCCTCGGAGGCCACGGGAGACAGAGAGACCCGGACCCTCCAGCATGCGACGCCCGCAGGATGCCCCTCGCACACCACGGGAGACGGAGAGACCTGGAGCAACAGGGAGACGACACCCCCGTCACGTGCGGGAGCGACCACCCAGCGACAAGGGGGGCAGCCACATGCCCCCGTCACATCCGAGCCAGGACACCACTACCCAGGACACCATTACCCAGGACACCCCTACCCAGGACACCCCTACCCGGGACAGCACTACCCAGGAAGGCGAAATACCGGACAGTGGCTCAGAGTGGATGGGTGGAGACGAACCCCCACCCCAAAGTGCCATGGACTCAGAGTGGGACGAAGAGCACGACACAACGCCACTGCTGTCACCAACACCCTCCACCATCGCAGAAACACTCACCTCGGTTGGGCACTTTAGTGATGAGGCGTCTGGTACACTCACTGGTGTGCACAACACAGCCGTCCCGGTACAGCAGGTGGAGGTAGGAGCAGCAGAGGGGCCGGGCGGTCGGAGGGCAGCCCAGCCCAAGCGAACATCTGCAGCCCAGATGGATCCCGGGTTCCTGGAGTTACCACACCCACACATAGATCCGATGCAACCACCGACTCGGAGACGAGCGAAGAGGGTGACGGCCGGCTTGCGGCGGCTGCAGTCGCAGGTGGAGGAGTCCACCCGCGTCCAGGAGATGGAAGTGGTGCCGGTCATACGTGCCACCCAGGCCGACACCGCACGGGTGGCGTCCACGGTGGAGGCAATGGGTGCGACGGTGTCAGACATGGGGAACGGTTTGCGAGGCCTGGGGCTTTCCGTGCAGGCGGCGTCTGTGGACCAGGACATGGCTGCCCTCTCACAGGAGGTCATGAGCCAGTGCCAGCGCCAGATGGCAGAGGCGCTCAACACCATAGCCCAGTCTCAGCAGGCCATAGCCCAGTCTCAGCAGGCCATGGCCCAGTCTCTGCAGGCCATGGCCCAGTCTCTGCAGGCCATCGCTGAGGGCATCGGTGCCAGTGGCCATGTGCGAGCCGGCGTCGCACTGTCACAGACAGGGTTTGCCAACCCCCTGGGCTCCATGGCTGCAAACCTGCAGACCCCTGTCGATACCAGCACGGGCCTCCAAGTCTGGCAGCGCCAGATGTCGGGGGGGTGTCGGATGGCCAGTCCGTTCGCATCCCCCACCCATGTAGAGCCCTGGGGGCCATCGGGCACCCCGAGGGAGGAGGAGGTGGTGTGGTCCATCCCGGCTCCCCCTGTAGGTGAGGTCCCGGAACACCGCGACACCTCGGACTCCCCCCCTTCCGTCCCAGGTGCATCGGGTGGGCAATGGGCAGGACAGGCTGGCAGCTCGCCATCCCAGTCGCCCGGGCCGCAGCCTGGCCCATCTAGGCCAGGACGCCCCAGGAAACGGCCACCAAAGGGATCCAGTGTCAGAGGGCAGGAATCACAGGAGTCCACCTCCAGTTCTGCTGTACCGTCTGGGGAACCACGTAGACGTAGTCAAAGGGCCCGTAAGGCCAAACAATTAGACACTGAGTAAGTTGGCACGGGTGCAGGGCACAGATGAGTTTTAGGGGCTAGGGCACGTGCATGAGCTCGTTTGGTTATTAAAGTCAATGTTACACCGACAGAAGCTGCCTTTGTGCTCTGTCCAAAGTGTGCGGGGGTGTCATGTACGTTGAGCGCAAGTGTGTGTGTGAGGGGTGGTGTTACCTCAGCCCCAGGTGAGTCTGCCCCGTTCCCCCTGGGCCGCCATCAACATCCCCCCGGGCAGAGGACGCAACTGTGCGCTGCAGTGTCACAGCCGCATGCAGGGATGGTCCGGGTAGATGGTGGTACTGTGGCCATGGGTCAGACATAGTCCACGATGTGGAGCCAGGAGCTCACCGCAGGGCGGGTTGTCATCATCCTCCATGGCCTGCAATAGACACGCGTCCACCCGCAACTGTGTGAGCCCGGCCCGTTGTGCCGCAGGTGGATCGGCAATGGGGGGGGGTGGGTGGTGTGCATGCGGGTGGGGTGGGTGGGGTTGGGGAGGGGGGGAGGGTGCTGGGTGGGTGGATGGGTGGGGGCTGTGGGTGGTCGGCTGTTGCCATGGTGTGCGGTCTGTGGCCATACTACCCGATTCCCACGCCCATCTAGTCAGTGAAGCGGGCGGCTATCAGTCTGTCCCGTGCCCGCTGGGCCAGCCGGTAACGGTGGACAGCCACCCGCCTGTGTCTACCCCATCTGCCCTGACCATTACCCCCATCCCCCTCATCTGGGGAGGACTGCGCCTCTTCCTGCTGCTCCTCCACTCCGCCCTCCTCTGCCTGCGGCACATCACCCCTCTGCTGGGCTATGTTGTGCAGGACGCAGCACACCACAATGATGCGGCCGACCCTATCTGACCGCTACTGGAGGGCGCCCCCAGAGAGGTCCAGGCACCTGAAACGCATCTTCAGCACGCCAAAGCACCTCTCTATCACTCCCCTTGTCGCTACATGGGCATGGACCCCTCCAACCTCCTCCCTGGCACGGACCCCCCATCCCCCTCCCCGGCACGGACCCCCCCAACCTCCTCCCCGGCACGGACCCCCCCAACCTCCTCCCAGGCATGGACCCCCCCAACCTCCTCCCAGGCACGGACCCCCCCAACCTCCTCCCTGGCACGGACCCCCCATCCCCCTCCCCGGCACGGACCCCCCCCCAACCTCCTCCCCGGCACGGACCCCCCCCAACCTCCTCCCCGGCACGGACCCCCCCCAACCTCCTCCCCGGCACAGACCCCCCCCCACCTCCTCCCCGGCATGGACCCCAACCTCCTCCCCGGCACGGACCCCCCATCCCCCTCCCCGGCACGGACCCCCCCAACCTCCTCCCCGGCACGGACCCCCTCCCAGCACTCCCCCCGAGCCCAGCCCACTCGAAACACCCCTCCCGCCGCACACACACACACAATCCAAGACACACCTCTCCTCACACATTCAGACTGCGGCCACGCCATCGCCTGCCCAGAGCCAACCCCCCAGGCTGTCACTCACCTCCACGATGAAAAGGAGGTTTGATTTACGTCGAAGTGAACGGTCATCACGTCGACGGGCCCATCCGGAAGGGAGAATATCGGCAGGCCAAAAATCGTCTGCCTTGCGCAGACCCGTGCCATTCTCCGACGGCAGCGGCGCCATTAACGCCCCGCCGACTTTTCTCCCTTCGGAGACTTCGGCAACCGGCGGGGGCGTGATTCATGACGGCCAACGGCCATTCTCCGACCCTCTGGGGGGTCGGAGAATTAAGCCCAAGGTACAACAGCACAATACAACATGGGACACAGTCCTCCCATTTGCAGTCATGTTCATTAGGAACATGGTATTGACTTCGACAGGATACACCCCCCACACCCTCATGACCGGACGACCCATGAGGGAACAGAATACTTATTAGGGCTTGATTTGGCCAGTCCCACAGCCACTGCCCTCACCCATGAGAAAGCAATACAACAAATCCTAGAAAACGTTAAAGCAGCTCAGCTTGCCACAGCTGTTAGGCTTGGCACACAAAAAAAAACAGACTAAAGCATGTTTTGCTCAAACAGTACACCCAACGGAATTTTCAGTAGGACAGCAAGTCATGCTCTCCCTGTACAACCCCAGTTCATTTCTTTCCCCCAAATTGGCAGGACCCTACTCAATTTCAGACAAAGTCAGCCCCCCCGTTTATAAGATCACTTATCCTAATGGCAAGTCAGGATGGTTTCACATAAACCAGCTTAAGGCTTATGGCACACAGTGCAACCACTCCCACTACATCTCATTCACAGCAGCAGATGAACACGCCCTGCCCACGAACAACCTATTCCTATCCTCCCCCAACCAGTCCAGCCCGTCCACGGACACCACTTTGACTCCACCCCCAGACACACGACTCCGCCCTTCCCTTCATCCGACCAGCACCGACAGCGACAGCACTGATACGTCAGACCTCATGGAGCCACCACACAATTTAAATTCTGCACCAGGCCCCACTCCCAGTGACTCCGAACAGGATACGTTGGACCCCTACGAGACCACTTATGTTAAAGCGCCTGAACTGGATCCACCGCCCGATGACGATGGAATGCCCCCTACTGCCTCCACCCTAGACACTAAACATTGGCACCGTGACAATTCCTACAGACTCATCCGTAACGATGAGGTGGACCCCACATTGGTCCAGGCCGCCTTGGCACACCTACTCTAGTCACGAGTTTGGCAACCGGGAGATGATGACTCCCACCAGGCCAGCCCCTTTGCGACTCTTTTTACAGTAGAACAATGAGGAGTCCAGATGATGAGAGAAAGGAACCGATTGAGATTTACGGTGTCCTTCTTTCTGATGGAGCCTGCCCACTTTCTTGTTTCAGCTTTGTTTTTTTTAAATGTTGAATGTTTGTATGTTGTTCAACTCACGATATAGTTTATTGATACAGTCATAACTACTCTTCTGATTCGACGGCAATCATAAGAACCAGTTTATGGGATCATAATACTGGGTCATCATTGTGCTATTATCTTTATGGCTTCCCCTGTATATGTCATCTGCCTGGTCCCAGAGTCCTTCACCCTCAAGGGGTGGATCCCTACTTGAAGGTATCAGGTGGTCTGCTCTCCCACCATGGTGGCAGAGGTCCCAGGGTCCACTTCCATCCGTAACTCCCTTACAATTACCGCTAACTCCACTGTGATCAATGTCACAATACCCACTTTTACATTATTGACAGATATACTCTTCTGCTCTGCCTCAGGACCATTGTCCAATGCTTTGGAATCTGCTTGAGCCCTATCACGAAGGTTGAAATGGTCTCCCCCTTGTTCTCCTGGTCAAAATTAAACTTATAATGCTGTTAGATTACTGTGGCTTGGGTGGCAGTGAACTTTGAGTAATTCTATGATCTCTGCAAATGTTTTGGTATCGGGGGCATCCGGGGTCTTTAAGCTTCGAATCAGACTGCTTCACTGTGCCCCACACACAGTTCACAAAATTACTCTCTGATTCTCCTCCCCCTCTATTTCATTTGCATGGAAAAAGAATTTTAAACGTTCCACATACTATACCCAATCTTCTGTAGCAGGATCTAATGGCTCTAGTTTGCTGAAAAGTGGCATTCCCACAGATCCTTTCCTTGCAAGTTGAACTTGCATTGACCTATTCTACAACTCTTGCAATTGAATGTTTTGCATGAATTCTTGCAACCTGAATTGCTGGTCTTTACGTTATCCTCAATTAAATAACTTCAAGAATTGGCTCCGCCAGTTAACTTATAAGAAATAATGATTTATTCCAAATATAAACAACTATGTACAGAGTGCTTTAAAATGGTCTTGGCATACTTAGCTCTTGCGTCCAACTGTCGGGACATGTCTCAACAAATCTCAGTGAATTCCCAACTCCCGTACCTGATTGGATTAGGAGGTCACATGACCACACCCTCAGAGAACGTTCCTTAAAAGGGCTAGCTGTACAGCTGCAAGGTTTTCGAAGCAGTAACCTGGAAAAATGTGAACACACACGTCAAGAGATTGGAGTTAGGAGAGTCAAAACGGATTTATAAAAGGCAGATCATGTCTAACTATGCTAATTAAATTTTGGGGCAAAATAAAGAGAAGTTTGATGAAGGGAAAGCATTTAATCAAGTGCCACATAAATGGCTGGTTATCAAAATTAAGGATAATGGAATAGGTGGGTCAGTATAAGTTACGATAAAACAAAGAGTCATGGTAAATGGCTGTTTTTAAGACTGGAGAATGGTAGACACAGTGGGCGGAATTCTCTGATCTTGAGGCTATGTGTTGACGCTGTCGCACACGACGGCATCAACAGGCCCTCAGGAGCAGCAATTCCGAGCCCCTCAGTAGGCCAGCATAGCACTGGAGCGACCCACGCCGCACCAGCTGCCCATGCTGGTGTCAAATGGGCGCCGCGGGTCTGTGCATGCACAGTGGCTCCCTTCTCCACATAGGCCCCGACGCAACATGGCGTAGGGCTACAGGGGCCATCACGGAGCAAAAGAGGCCACCAGCCCGAGAGGCCGGCCATCCAATCAGTAGGCCCCGATCACGGGTCAGGCCACGGCGGAGGACGCCCCTGGGGTCGGACACCCCTCACCAGGCCGCGCACCGGACGCATGCATGCCGAGGTCCCGTCGGGTAAGACCACACTTGGACGGCGCCGCCGGGACTTTGATTTTTTTTGTGGCCGCGCGGCCCATCCCGGGAGGAGAATTGGCGGGGGGGGGGGGCCGAGTAGAGCGGCCCCCGACTGGCACCACACCAACCACGCCGGCGCCAATGGGGCCGATTTTCCACTCTCCGGAGAATCGGCGGACCAGCGTCGCGTGATTCGCGCCCGGCCTGGCAATTCTTCGGCCCGGCGTGGGCTGAGAGAATCCCGCCCAGTGTTCCCAAGGGCCAGTACGAGAACCACTGCTGTTTTTTAAAAATAATCTTTATTGTCACAAGTAGGCTTAAATGTAACACTGCAGTGAGGTTTCTGCGAAAAGCCCCTAGTCGCCACATTCCGGCGCCTGTTCAGGTACACGGAGGAAGAATTCAGAATGTCCAAATATTACCTAACAACACGGCGGAATTCTCCCCCCCGCCCCTCCCCCATGCCGGGTGGGAGAATCGCCCGGGAGCCGCGCGAGTCCCGCCACGTCGCCCACCCCCCCCAAACCGGCGCGGCGAGAATCTTGGCTGGCTGCTGGGAGAATCGCTGCTTGCCATTGGTAACAGGCAAGCAGCGATTCTCCGGCTCAGATGGGCCGAGCGGCCTGCCCAACACGACAGGTTCCCGCCGGCACCATCCACACCTGGTCGCTGCCGGCGGGAACAACGTGGGAACGCTGGGGGGGTGGCCTGTGGGCGGGGGAGGGGGGTTCCTGCACCGGGGAGGGGCCTCAAAAGGGGTCTCGCCCGCAATCGGTGCCCACCGATCGGCGGGCCGGCCTCCCTGAAGGAGGACCTCATTTACTCCAGCGCCCCGCAAGATCCATCCGACATCTTCTTGCAGGGCTGCGGCGGGGAGGACGGTAACCACGCATGCACAGGTTGGCGCCGGCCAACCCCTGCATGCATGGGTAACGTCATTTACGTGGGGCCGGTCACGTCATTTACACGGTGCCGCTTTTACGCGGCACCAAGGCCCAGCACGTGTAAATGATCCAGCGCCGCTCCTAGCCCCCCCCCCCTCCGGGGGCGGGAGAATAGGGGGCTGGGAGTGGCCTCAGACACCGGAGTGAAACTCTCCGGTTTTCACTCCGGCGTCGGGACTTAGTCTCCCGATGGGAGGATTGCGCCCCACGTCTTTAGGGACTTGTGGGAGGACGTGCAAACTTCACAGAGGCAGTGACCCAAGCCGGGAATCGAACCTGCGACCCTGGCGCTGTGAAGCAACAGTGCTAACCACTGTGATACTGTGCCGCCCAATTTTTTAATATGTATAATTCATTTGGCTATTGGAATACAGAATAAAACTTTAGAATTTGTTTGCAGAACCAAATTGAAGGCATGACGAAATGACGAGGATGATGTCAACCGAATAGAACAGGACACAGGTAGGTGAAAAGAATGGGCAAGCAAATGTCAAATCGATGAGCACCTGCATGTATCCGCGACATCCTCCCAGAGAGCCGTGAACACAGTGGGTTATTGAATCCTTCATAACAATCACTTGGTGGTGGTGGGTGGGGGGTTGTGGGGGATGTTGGTGGTGGGGGAGGTGGGAAGTAAGAGTGGACTAGAATCTGTAACAGTGAAGGAGGTTACAAAAGAAGTTGTGAAAAGCAACATATATTTTCAGAAATAGTTTCACATTGTTATTAACGAAATTGACATTATACTTGAGTTGAGGGTTAGTATAATGGGTTAATACTTATGGTAATGAAGCAGCAATGTGCATCATGATGCAACAGTTACATCGGCAGTCATGTGCCAGTCACTCGGTAGAGCAGATGGAACAGTCTGTACTTAAAAGAGAAATAGTTTATCATGTATATGGTGTTAAGAAAGTAGTTTTGACGCACCCTACCCAAATCCGACCAGGTTTACTTATGAGTAGAGGAAAGCATTCCCAGTATGGATTCGACCACAAGACAAATCACAACATAATTGCCAGTTACTGTGAAGGTGATCATGGCCAGAAGCATTTCAGACTGGATCAGGCGATATTTATAATGTATCCCCATTTACCGTCTCCTGTTGCATAAGACTTTAGATTCCAAGAGAGTTGAATATGTTTCATTCTCACTTGCCAGAGAGAAGCAGCAGGAGTGCGCATCTGGCTTTGAGGGGATTGCAGACTTTCCCATGGTAGAGGGTACACTGGATCGCGTGCACATCAATTTAACGTGCTGCAAGTCAAGCCTGAGATATTCCACAATCGAAAGGAATTTCTTCCAGTGTATCCTGCAGGTCAATGGTTCAGTCGTCAGGATGTTTTCATTTTGCACATGCACCATCAGCATTCGAGGAACTGCGATGATTACTAAATTCATGCTCCACAGCACCATAGCTATTCAGCCAGGGTGGCATCTCATCAATTTTAATTGTCTGCGGGAGGACAGAGTGCTGGACTGCTGTAAACACCTTTATGCCCCTTTGAGCGCTGGTATTATGACAGAAGTCTGAGGTTTCCTGAGAGAAGTCAGAGCTACCATGGAAGCAAGCTAACCTTTCAGTACTGATATCTGAGCTTCCACAGCAGCACATTTTTGGCTTTATCTTGTGCTACAGTGGAAGCTGTGACATTGGCCAGTACATTCTCTATCATGGCTAGGTCCACAAATGTGCTAATGTCATTGGCCATCACTTCCACACTGGAAAGGGTGGACTCCAAATTCAGCACAAAACCCAGCGGTGACAGCCTCCCCCATTTTCTTTGACAGTGTTTGCAGACTTCCCAGCAGACCTGCCACTATACCAATGACTGCATTGTTCCCATTCATCACCTTGCAGGCCGCATCATTAAAGTCCTCATCTGAGTCCTCTATAAAATAGCATATGTGTGACCTTGCCCCATCAGCAAGCTGGCACCTGCTCTAACCATTGCGTCCTGCCATGTCTGCAATTTGCTTGTTGCCAGTATCTCCCCGCATGCCGTCCCTGTCACTAAGCTATCCTCTGAAATATGCAAAGTGTCAGTATCTGAGCTGCAAGTGTGAGACTGAGTGATGCTGTTTTTTCCTGCATCACTGCATTCCTGTCTGAAATCACCTTTCCTTCCACCACTGCCTGGATGGAGTTCTTTGCTGTCTGAAAGCAGAGATACACAATGGTATGGTTGTGGAGATGGATGAAGGGGAGAAGTGGTGTTTGCAAAGATATGAGGGAGGAGCTGGCCAGAGTCGAATGGAAAGGGAGTCCAGCAGGGAAGACAGTGGAACAGCAATGGCAGTGTTTTTGGGATTATTAGGTAGGCACATCAGGAATTCATTCCAAGGAGGAGGAAACATGCTAAGGGGAGGACGAGGCATCTGTGGCTGACGAGGGAAGTCAAGGACAGCATAAAAGCAAAAGATAAAACATACAAATTGGCGAGAATTAGTGGGAAGCCAAAGGATTGAGAGACCTTTAAAAGTGAGCAGAGGACAACTAAAAAAGCAATAAATAAGTTAGCTGATAATATAAAAGAAGATAGGAACGGTCTTTTTCAATATATAAAAGATGAGAGGCAAAAATAGACATTGGATCATTGGAAAATGAGGCTGGAGAAGTAATAATAGGAAACAAAGAAATGGCAGAGGAACTGAATAGTTGCTTTACATCAGTCTTCATGGTGTAGGACACCAGTGGGATGCCAGTGCTCCAGGACATTCAGGGGGTGATGTGTTGGGTACTCTGGATCTGTGGAGACTGCGTTTACCTTAGCAGTAACATAGACAGGCCACCAACACTTGTAATAGTACAACACTATTTTATTATGCTAGAAACTGTTGAACATACTTTCACTGTGGGTTAACACGATGTTAGATTAAACTAAAGACCTATGCCTGTCCTAACCAGTCTATGCACTCAGCACATGGTGAAGATCTGTGTTGTAAGCTGTAAGTTCTGTCCTTCTGAGAGGCTGCATCCCGAATGAGCGGGAAAACTGATGCCCTCTGACTTTATAGTGAGTGTGGTCTAACTGGTGATTGGCTGTGGTGTTGTGTGTGTTGATTGGTCTTGCTGTGTGTCCATCAGTGTGTGTGTCTGCACCATGATATACTGGTGTATATTATGACAGAGGGCACAGGTGAGTGTAGTGGCCATCACTAAGGAGAAGGTGCTGGGGAAACTGAAAGGTCTGAAGGTGGATTAATTACCTGGACCGGACGGACTACATCCAGGGTTCGAAAATAGATAGCTGAGAAGATTGTAGAGGCATTGGTGGTGATCTTTCAAGAATCACTGGAAACAGGGAGGCTCTCAGAGGACTGGAAATTGGCTAATGTAACACCATTGTTTAAGAAGGGAGGGAGGAGAAGGCAGGAAATTATAAGCCGGTTAGCCTGACTTTGATCATTGGTAAAATTTTAGAGTCCATTATTAAAGATGAGATCACGGAGTACTTGAAAGTGCTTGATAAAATAGGACTGAGTCAGCACGGCTTTGTCAAAGGGAGGTCATGTCTGACAAATCTGTTAGAGTTCTTTTATGAGCTAACAAGGAAGTTAGACAAAGGAGAACCAGTGGACATGATTTATTTAGATTTACAGAAGACCTTTGACAAGGTGCCGCATAGGAGACTGTTAAATAAGTTAAAAGCCCTGGTGTTAAGGGTAAGATTCTGGCATGGATAGAGGATTGGCTGACTGGCAGAAAGCAGGGAATGGGGATAAAGGGGTCTTTTTCAGGATGGCAGCCGGTGACTAGTGGTGTGCCTCATGGGTCGGTGCTGGGACCACAACTTTTCACAATATACATTAATGATTTGGAAGAAGGAACTGGAGGCACTTTTGCTGAGTTTGCAGGTGATACAAATATATGTCGAGGGGCAGGTAGTATTGAGGAAGAAGGGGGCTGCAGAAGGACTTAGACAGGCTAGGAGAGTGGGCAAAGAAGTGGCAGATGGAATACAATGTGGAAAAGTGCGAGGTTATGCATTTTGGAAGGAGGAATGGAGGCATAGACTATTTTCTAAATGGGAAATGCTTTGGAAATCAGAAGCACAAAGCGACTTAGGAGTCCTTGTTCATGATTCTCTAAAGGTTAACGTGCAGCTTCAGTTGCCAGGTAGGAAGGCAAATGCAATGTTAGCATTCATGTCGAGAGGGCTAGAATACAAGAGCAGGGATGTACGCAAAGGCTGTATAACGCTCTGGTCAGACCCCATTTGGAGTATTGTGAGCAGTTTTGGGCCCCATATCTAAGGAAGGATGTGCTGGCCTTGGAAAGGGTCCAGAGGAGGTTCACAAGAATGATCCCTGGAATGAAGAGCTTGTCGTATGAGGAATGGTTGAGGGCTCTGGGTCTATACTCATTGGAATTTAGAAGTATGAGGGGGATCTTATTGAAATTTAGAGGATACTGCGAGGCCTGGATAGAGTGGACGTGGAGAGGATGTTTCCACTTGTAGGAAAAACTAGAACCAGAGGACTCAATCTCAGAATAAAAGGACGATCCTTTAAAACAGAGATGAGGAGGAATTTCTACAGCCAGAGGGTGGTGAATCTGTGGAACTCTTTGCCGCAGAAGGCTGTGGAAGCCAAATCACTGAGTGTCTTTAAGACAGAGATAGCTAGGTTCTTGATTAATAAGGGGATCAGGGGTTATGGCGAGAAGGCAGGAGAATAGGGATGAGAAAAATATCAGCCATGATTGAGCAGACACGATGGGCCGCGTGGCCTAATTCTGATCCTATGTCTTACGGTCTTATGGTCTTATGCTTACACCATCTGTGGCTTGTCAACAAAATGAGATTATGGGAAGTGGGGTAAATGGGATGTGAGAAGGCGGATTAAGTATGAGCATACTGCTACCATCAATGGTTTCAGCCCCAGTGATAGCCACTCCAATGTTGGCGAACACCATCTCTCCCATTGGGGTAAGGATGCAGCCATGCCCGTCCCTCGACAGTTTGCTTCTGTTGCCTCCGTTTATGCACAAACAGGTTCTTCAAGAGAGATGGAGGTTTGTTGCTGGTTGTTGTGCAATGTGACTTGGTGATGAGGCAGTCATGGTGAATTGTTCGCAGCTTGTGCAAGTGTGAGATGTGAGTGTGAGGCTTACAGAAGACATTTATAGAGATGTATAGCAATTATTGGTAGGTGAATGAAGGTGGTGTAATGCATTAAATAGTGTCTGAGGCTCGTGGTGCAGTTGATGAGATATGGCACCTGAAAAGGAAGTCACTGAACATGATCATTTGATAGAGTATCAAACCTTTTGAGGCATCGCAAACAGGTCCTCAGGCTAAACTCTTGCTATTGACTGCCATTCCCATCTGGATCCTCTGTCTTTGCAAGGTTTAGTTGGTGTCTGCTGGTTCTTTGGATCGATGCCATATCTCCTCTTCTTCCATCTCATGCACTAAGGTGTCCAATATAAGATCACATAATTATGGAGCATATGCCATAATTGGCTCTTCTTACTGCTAGGACACTCTTCTGGAAGCAGTTCCCTCACCATCTACAGTTAAAATTCACCTCCCCTTTATGAAATGTTGACTGGCTTGAGGTAGTAGAGTGCTCTTTGGAACATCGGGGCTCTCAGCCAAGAATATGTCATGAGACCAAATAATGCATCTAAGAGCTGATAAATCCATTTGCCTGTTGAAACTCCTGAACCCCAGGAAACCATTGCTTGACTGACAGCTCCGGCTTTCTGAACTGTGTTGTCAATTGTACAATGTTTATCTATACAAGCTGAAGAGGATTTAAGTGTTTGAAGTTTCTGCTGCTGATACTTTAAAAGGTCTGGATGATTGACACATTTATTGGCATATAGTAAGAAGGAGTTTTTTTTAGAGAAAATGGAAAGTTATAAAAGCATGACTTTCTTTAAAAGCTGTCCTACTGTCACGTCAGGATCCATTGGCTCTCTACAATGTACAGTGGATGAATGGGCATGGAAGTGCCATAGCTTGGAATGGGGGTCATGAGGGATCACAGTGGGTAGTTGGGGGCATACCTTGGCATGATGAGCATGCTTGAAAGACCCTGGTGAAAAGTGGATCCCCTGGGAACAGGGTCGGGAATCTTGGAATCTGGCCCAGGCCACAATTTTTAATGACCCACCGAGTCTCCCTGACTCTGCGAAAATCCAGTCCATTAACTCTGTTCCTCTCACCACAAACACAGCCAGAGCGATCAGACTATTTCCAGCATTTTTGTTTCTTACATGAGTTGCAAGTGGTGAAAGTCTTGCACAAGCTTGAGCCCGCTGCCTGTGCAGTTAGCACTGGCAACATTGAGATGTCACTCAATTTTCGAAGTGGTAGACACCATTTCAAGACACATTGTGAACCTACACCCGTTTTTGGTGGTTGTCCAATTTAGCACCAACTGTGCTTTTATGTCAATCTTCCTTTGATTTCACTTTGTTTAACAAATATCCGCAAGCAAGACTGTTCTTTAATCTTCCATTTGTTGCTAACCATCGATCTGCCATCCTTGCCAGGTGAGATCCCATCTTCCGCAGGGAAAATGTCTAAGTTCTAAGAATCAAAGTGCTGAACAATGGAATTTAGCTTAACTTAGACATTCTGGACTTCCGGTGTCGACCATGGTGTGAGTAGTCGCACATTTGGCAGCTCCCGCTTGTGGTGGTTTGTTTGGTCCTTTTCCCCGATTAACGGGCAGATGTTTTGATGGAAAAAGGTGAAGGAGTGGTGGGGGAAGAGTATATTCCAGCAGTGGATGGATTTGTGGACTAGAAGTAGTTTGAGGAGAAAGGATTAGTTGGACCAAGAAGTGTTTCCTGCAATGTGGGGAAAGATGGTGGAGGACAAGGGGCCGGCCCCACCATCTCAATGGTCGATGGAGCAGCTGGTGGACTTCTTGATGAGACGTTCATCCAGCAGAGGGAGTAGTCTCTGGAGGACGTGGCGAAGACAGTGGACCCAAACAAAGAACAAAGAAAAGTACAGCACAGGAACAGGCCCTTCGGCCCTCCAAGCCCGTGCTGACCATGCTGCCCGACTAACCTACAATCTTCTACATTACCTGGGTCCGTATCCCTCTATTCCCATCCTATTCATGTATTTGTCAAGATGCCCCTTAAATGTCACTATCGTCCCTGCTTCCACCACCTCCTCTGATAGCAAGTTCCAGGCACCCACTACCCTCTGTGTAAAAAACTTGCCTCGTACATCTACTCTAAACCATGCCCCTCGCACCTTAAACCGATGCCCCCTAGTAATTGACCCCGCTACCCTGGGGAAAAGCCTCTGACTATCAACTCTGTCTATGACCATCATAATTTCGTAGATCTCGATCAGGTCGGCCCTCAACCTCCGTCGTTCCAGTGAGAACAAACCGAGTTTATTCAACCGCTCCTCATAGCTAATGCCCTCCATACCAGGCAACATTCTGGTAAATCTCTTCTGCACCCTCTCTCAAGCCTCCACATCCTTCTGGTAGTGTGGCGACCAAAATTGAACACGATACTCCAAGTGTGGCCTAACTAAGGTTCTATACAGCTGCAACACGTCTTGCCAATTCTTATACTCAATGCCCCGGCCAATGAAGTCAAGCATGCCGTATGCCTTCTGACTACCTTCTCCACCTGTGTTGCCCCTTTCAGTGACCCGTTGACCTGTACACCTAGATCTCTTTGACTTTCAATACTCTTGAGGGTTCTACCATTCAATGTATATTCCCTACCTGCATTAGACCTTCCAAAATGCATTACCTCACATTTGTCCGGATTAAACTCCATCTGCCATCTCTCCGCCCAAGTCTCCAAACAATCTAAATCCTGCTGTATCCTCTGACAGTCCTCATCGCTATCCGCAATTCCACCAACCTTTGTGTCGTCTGCAAACTTACTGATCAGACCAGTTACATTTTCCTCCAAATCATTTATATATACTACAAACAGCAAAGGTCCCAGCACTGATCCCTGCGGAACACCACTAGTCACAGCCCTCCAATTAGAAAAGCATCCTTCCATTGCTAATCTCTGCCTTCTATGACCTAGCCAGCTCTGTATCCACCTTGCCAGCTCACCCCTGATCCAGTGTGACTTCACCTTTTGTACTAGTCTACCATGAGGGACCTTGTCAAAGGCCTTACCGAAGTCCATGTAGACTACATCCACTACTCTACCTGCAGCAATCATCTTTGTGACCTCCTCGAAAAACTCTATCAAGTTAGTGAGACATGACCTCCCCTTCTCAAAACCATGCTGCCTCTCACTAATACGGCCATTTGCTTCCAAATGGGAGTAGATCCTGTCTCGAAGAATTCTCTCCAGTAATTTCCCTACCACTGGTGTAATGCTCACCGGCCTGTAGTTCCCTGGATTATCCTTGCTACCCTTTTTAAACAGAGGGACAACATTGGCTATCCTCCAGTCCTCCGGGACATAACCTGAAGACAGTGAGGATCCAAAGATTTCTGTCAAGGCCTCAGAAATTTCCTCTCTAGCCTCCTTCAGTATTCTGGGGTAGATCCCATCAGGCCCTGGGGACTTATCTACCTTAATATTTTTCAAGAAGCCCAACATCTCGTCTTTTTGGATCTCAATGTGACCCAGGCTATCTACACACCCTTCTCCAGGCTCAACATCTACCAATTCCTTCTCTTTGGTGAATACTGATGCAAAGTATTCATTCAGTACCTCGCCCATTTCCTCTGGCTCCACACATAGATTCCCTTGCCTATCCTTCAGTGGGCTAACCCTTTCCCTGGCTACCCTCTTGCTTTTTATGTACATGTAAAAAGCCTTGGGATTTTCCTTAACCCTATTTGCCAATGACTTTTTGTGTCCCCTTCTAGCCCTCCTGACTCCTTGCTTAAGTTCCTTCCTACTTTCCTTATATTCCACACAGGCTTCGTCTGTTCCCAGCCTTTTAGCTCTGACAAATGCCTCCTTTTTCTTTTTGACGAGGCCTACAATATCTCTCGTTGTCCAAGGTTCCCGAAAATTGCCGTATTTATCCTTCTTCCTCACAGGAACATGCCGGTCCTGAATTCCTTCCAACTGACACTTGAAAGCCTCCCACATGTGAGATGTTGATTTACCCTCAAACAACCTCCCCCAATCTAGGTTCTTCAGTTCCCGCCTAATATTGTTATAATTAGCCTTCCCCTAATTTAACATATTCACCCTAGGACCACTCTTATCCTTGTCCACCAGCAGTTTAAAACTTACTGAATTGTGGTCACTCTTCCCGAAATGCTCCCCTACTGAAACTTCTACTACCTGGCCGGTCTCATTCCCCAATACCAGGTCCAGTACAGCCCCTTCCCTAGTTGGACTGTCTACATATTGTTTTAAGAAGCCCTCCTGGATGCTCCTTACAAACTCTGCCCCATCTAAGCCCCTGGCACTAAGTGAGTCCCAGTCAATATTGGGGAAGTTGAAGTCTCCCATCACCACAACCCTGTTGTTTTTACTGTTTTCCAAAATCTGTCTACCTATCTGCCCCTCTATCTCCCGCTGGCTGTTGGGAGGCCTGTAGTAAACCCCCAACATTGTCCCCGCTTAAGGTGGGGACCGACCATGAGGAGCTGGAATTTGCAAGAGACAATGGACTGGCAGGAGAAGGAGAACATTGAAATTTGGAGGAACTGTTTGGGGAAGTTGGTTCTCCCTGGCGCCTTGCCGGGGAGTTCAAGGTTTGTTATTTTTTTTCCCCCTTCAGGGGTTGCTTTTTCTTATTGGGCGGTTATTGCTGTAACTTACTTGTCTCTCTGGATGACGGTGGTGGGGGTGGTTGGGGGGAACCTTCTTTGGGATCTTTGTTTGTTGCTTCACTCAGGGCTATTTTGATGTGATGGGGAGGGTCGTGTTGGATGAGTGTATTGGATTTTCGTTTCCTCTGGGGAGTATTTTCCTTTGTTCCTTTTTTTTTTCTTTCTTCGTTTCTTGTTGCTATTTGCACCAAGGGAGTGTGTGAGCGGGGTGGGGTGGCGAGTGGAATCAGAGGGGTGTAGGACATCAGGCACCATAGGCGGGGCTGCCAGGCTAGCTGGGAAGGCTAGTTCACGGAAATGCATGGGGCGGGGGGGCTGCGGGGGGGATGGTGGTGGTGAGCAGGTGGTTAGTGTGTTAATGAGGGTTGGTTGCTTTGTGTGGGGGATTTAGGGGGGTAGGGACTGCTGACAGGGGAGGGACTTTTGAAGTACGGTATGAGGAGGTTGATGACAGTGGACATCCGAGGACGGGCCTTGTGGGTTGTAGGATGCGGTTCGGAGGCTGGCCCAAGAGGGGCGATGGTTGATCATGGCGGGGGGGTGAGGTTTGTCCCCCGACCAGGCTGATCACATGGAACGTGAGGGGTCCCGTGTGTTCGCACATTTGAGGAGCTTAAAGGCGGATGTGGCTTTCCTGCAGGAAACACACCTGAGGATCGGGTATCAGACCAAGCTAAGGAAAAAGTGGGTAGGTCTGGGTTCTTCGCTGTTGGGATTTACTGTCTCGCCGGCAGCCCGGGGATTTCCCGATGGTGTGGGGCTGCCCACAATGGGAAACCCCATTGGCAGGCTGGCGAGACGGAGAATCCCGGGGGCCCACTGCCCCAGAAATCTGGTGTGGCAGGACAGAGATCCCGCCCCAGGTCTTTCATTCAGGATTAGATTTGAAGACGCGGAGTTAGAAGTCCTGATAACTAAGCGGGTAGCGTTCGAGGTGGAGAACATAGTGGTAGACTCCGGGGGAGATTCGTCATCATCAGTGGGAAATTGGAGGGGATGCCGATGGTTTTGGTGAATGTTTATGCCCCAAACTTGAGTTTATGAGGCGGGTGCTGGGGAAGATTCCGGACCTGGACCGCACCGGTTGATAATGGTGGGGGGAATTTTAATTTGGTTATTGAGCCGAAATTGGATCGGTCGAGTCTGAGGTCGGGGAGGGTATCAGCGGTGGCGAGGGAATTGAAAGAGTCTATGGAATGTATGGGAGGAGTGGAGCCGTGGAGGTTTGGTAGGCCGAGGGTGAAGCAATTTTCGTTCTTCACTCATGTACATAGGGTGTACTCCCAGATTGACTATTTTGTGATGGACTGGACGTTGTTGGCGTAGTGGTTGGTTCGGAGTACTCGGCAATTGTGGTTTCAGACCACACGCCGCATTGGGTGGACTTGCAGGTGGATCGGAGGGGGCCGAGCGCCCGCACGTGAGGCTGGATGTGGAGGCTGGATGTGGGGCTGTTCGCAGATAAGGGGGTTTGTGAGCTGGTGAGGCCTACTATTCGGGGTTATGTGGAGCCGAATGACATGGGGAAAGTTTTGGCCGCCACACTATGGGCGGCATTGAAAGCAGTGGTGAGGGGGGAGTTTATATCGATATGGACGCATAGAGACAAGACAGAGCGAGCGGAGATCGCGAGGCTGGTGGACAAGATACTGCAGGTGGATAGGAGATATTCGGACGCCCAAGATGCTGGGTTGTTGAGGGAGCGGCAGAAACTGCAGATGGAGTTTGGACTGGTATCTATGGGTAAGGCGGTGGGGCAGCTGAGAAGGGGCAGTCTATGAATATGGGGAAAAGGAGAGTAGGATGTTGGAACATCAACTGAGGAAACAGGGGATGGAGAGGGAGATCAGAAAGGTGAAGGATAGGAGGGGGAACACGGTCTTAGACCCGGTGGGAGTGAATGGGGTGTTTGAGGACTTTTCTAAGAGGCTATATGATTCAGAAACCCCGGCCGGAATAGAGTGAATGACGTGTTTCTTTGATGAGTTGGAATTCCCCAAGGTGGAGGAGGACCGAGTGGAGGGACTGGGTGCCCCCATTGGACTGGTGAAGGTGTTGGATGGTATGGGGGCGATGCAAGCAGGGAAGGCTCCGGGCACAGTTTGGAGTATTTCAGGTTGCACCGTGGGTCAGGACAGGTTGTTGATGCCACCTCTGTTGTTCTCGCTGGCCAAGTACTCCACAAGCCTGGTAGTGGTGGCAGATCTGAGGGTGTGGGGACTGTAGTTGCAGACCCTGAGGCAGGAGGAGGCCTCAGTTTGGGCAGCGATCTGCGGGAATCATAGGTTTGTTCCGGGGAGGGGGAGGGGGGGAGTGTTCGGGGGCGTCGATGGGCGGGGATTGAGCGGTTTGAGGGTCTATTCTTTGGGGGCAGCTTCTCGAGCTTGGAGGGCTGGTGGAGGAATTTGAGCTGCCCAGCGGGAATGGGTTCCGCTATTTGCAGGTGAGGGATTTGTTAGGAAGTAAATGCCGACCTTTCCCCACCTGCCGCCCCTGGGGAAACTGGACAAGATGATGTCAAAAACAGGGGTGGGTGAGGGCAGAGTGTCGGACATCTGTAAGGAGCTAATGGACTGGGAGGGAGCCCCGAAAGGGGTAGTGAAGCGTAAGTGGAGGACGAGTTGGGGAGGGAGTTGGAGGTTGGGTTGTGGGAGGAGGCTCTGAGGAGGGTGAATGTGTCCCCTTCATGTGCAAGGCTTTGCCTTATTCAGTTCCAGGTGGTCCATATGGGGCACATATGAGCCTGGCCAGGATGAGCAGGATTTTTGAAGGGGTGGAGGATAGGTGTGGGCGGTGTGCGGGTGGGCCCGCGAATCATGCCCACATGTTTTGGGCCTGTCCAAAGCTTGGGGGCAGGGGTTTGCTGACGTTATGTCAGACGTCTTGAGGGTGAAGGTGGTTCAGAGTCCAGAAATGGCAATCTTTGGAGTGTCCGAAGACCCGGGAGCCCGGGGGGCGAGAGAGGCTGATGTCTTGGCCTTTGCCTCCCTGGTAGCCTGGAGACAGATCTTATTGGAATGGCGGGGCTCGGGTCCACCAAAACCAGAGGTTTGGGTGAGTGACCTAGCAGAGTTCCTCAGGCTGGAAAATATTAAGTTTGCCTTGAGAGGGTCTGTGGAGGGGTATGCCTGGAGAAGGCAGCCGCTGATCGACTTCTTTGAAAATAGTTAAGATGTCTTCAGTGAGGGGGATGTTGGGCGGTGTTATGGGCCAGGGTTTAGAGAATCCCAAAGTGTATCATGGAGTTCATCTGACCCACAACTTTTAATAGATTGTGGTATGGGGAGAACACGGTCCACTCTAGAGGTGTGGTATAGCAGAAATGGAAAAGTATTTTTTGAAACAAAACAAAGTTTATTCTATGAACTCAAGTTAACCTTTTTAAAACAAACAGTGAATATCTTAGCAACCATTAATTCAAAGATAACCCCTAAAGAATACAACACAAAGTAATCCTTTAAGCTGTCCTTTTAACATCCAAAAGATGTAACAACCTTTAAACAAAAGCACATCAGGGTTTACATTCAATACTGAAAACATCACCAAATGATCAGAAGATAGTCCTTCATGGCAGAGAGCTCAACAGCACAGCTGCTTTGGCTGACTTCAGCTGCAACACACTGAAAAACGAAACCCGAAAAGACAGACACACCCAAGCTTTTCCCAAAGTGAAACTAAAAAGCAGAACCAGAGCTCAGCTCCACCCACACTCTGACATCACTGCAGTAACATGAGCAGCTAATCATTTCTTAAAGCGACATTCTCATGACAGTGGTTAAAAAGGAGGTGGGGGGTAGAGAGCAGGAAGCGGGACGGTGGAGTGTTAGATATTTATTTGCTTTGGTTATTTGTATTCCTGTTTGCTTGTCTTTTTTATGTTTGTGGTTGTGTTTGATATATATATAAATGCTTCAATAAAAAATTTTAAACACTTAGACGTTCTATATTTACCTGCATCAAGGTTTCTTAAATTAAATTTGCAGTGCTTTTGTGCAACTCGCTTATTTTCCTCTTGGGTTGGATTTAAGGAGAAATTCATCTCCAATTAACGCCACCAAATGACCTTCGTCAAACATCAAAGATATGCTGCGGGCCTCTCCATTGGCGGGTTTCCCGATGACATGGTAGTGGCCCCAATGGGAAACCCCATTGGCCGACTGCGGGAACGGAGAATCCCGTTGCCGGTGGGGGCGCACCATGACGGAAAACGAGGCAGGCGGGATGGAGAATCCCGCCCAGGATTTATATGTTAAGTCACTCGGTTACAAATGATAAACACAGACCACGAGTCTATCTTCTTCCTTTTTCCTCACTTTTATATTTGTTCTTCAAGATTGTTACTCGTGCTGAATGATAATAAATAATATGAGGGCACCAGTTCTTCCCTATATAGAATATAGAACATTACAACGCAGTACAGGCCCTTCGGCCCTCGATGTTGCGCTGATCTGTGAAACCACTCTAAAGCCCATCTACACTATTCCCTATTCGTCCAGATGTCTATCCAATGACCATTTGAATGCCCTTAGTGTTGGGGAGTCCACTACTGTTGCAGGAGGGCATTCCACGCCCTTACTACTCTCTGAGTAAAGAACCTACCTCTGACATCTGTCTTATATCTATCTCCCCTCAATTTAAAGCTAAGTCCCCTTGTGCTAGACATCACCATCCGAGGAAGAGGTCTCTCACTGTCCACCCTATCCAATCCTCTGATCATCTTGTATGCCTCAATTAAGTCACCTCTTAACCTTCTTCTCTCTAACGAAAACAGCCTCAAGTCCCTCAACTTTTCCTCATAAGATCTTCCCTCCAAACCAGGCAACATCCTGGTAAATCTCCTCTGCACCCTTTACAATGCTTCCACATCCTTCCTCTAATGCGGCGACCAGAATTGCACACAATTTTCAGAATGCGGCCGCACCAGAGTTTTGTACAGCTGCAACATGGCCTCATGGCTCCGAAACTCAATCTCTCTACCAATAAAAGCTAACACCCCGTATGCCTTCTTAACAGCCCTCTCATCCTGGGTGGCAACTTTCAGGGATCTATGTACATGGACACCGAGATCTCTCTGCTCATCCACACTGCCAAGAATCTTACCATTAGCCCAGTACTCTGTCTTCCTGTTATTCCTTCCAAAATGAATCATCTCACACTTTTCTGCATTAAACTCCATTTGCCACCTCTCAGCCCAGCGCTGCATCTTATCTATGTCCCTCTGTAACTTGTAACATCCGTCCGCACTGTCCACAACTCCACCGACTTTAGTGTCCTCTGCAAATTTACTCACCCATCCTTATACGCCCTCCTCCAGGTCATTTATAAAAATGACAAACAACAGTGGCCCCAAAACAGTTCCTTGTGGTACACCACTAGTAACTGGACTCCAGTCTGAACATTTCCCATCAACCACCACCCTTTGTCTTCTTCCAGCTAGCCAATTTCTTATACAAACTGCTAAATCACACTGAATCCCATGCCTCCGTATTTTCTGCAGTAGCCTACCGTGGGGAACCTTATCAAATGCTTTACTGAAATCCATATACACCACATCAACTGCTTTACCCTCGTCCACCTGTTTGGTCACCTTCTCAAAGAACTAAATAAGGTTTGTGAGGCACGACCTACCCTTCACAAAACCGTGTTGACTATCTCTAATCAAATTATTCTTTTCCAGATGATTATACATCCTGTCTCTTATAAACCTTATCAAGATTTTGACCACAACAGAAATAAGGTTCAAATAAGGTCTGTAGTTACCGGGGTTGTCTCTACTCCCCTTCTTGAACAAGGGGACAACATTTGCTATCCTCCAGTCTTCTGGCACTATTCCTGTAGACAAAGATGACTTAAAGATCAAAGCCAAAGGCTCAGAAATCTCCTCGCTAGCTTCCCAGAGAATCCTAGGATGAATCCCATCCGGCCCAGGGGACTTATCTATTTTCACACTTTCCAGAATTGCTAACACCTCTTCCTTCTGAACCTCAAGCCCTTCTAGTCTAGTAGCCTGAATCTCAGTATTCTCCTCGACAACATTGTCCTTTTTCCTGTGTGATTACTGATGAAAAATATTCATTTAGAACCTCTCCTATCTCCTTGGACTCCAAGCACAACTTCCCACGACTGTCCTTGACTGGCCCTACTCTTACCCTAGTCATTTGTTTATTCCTGACATATCTATAGGAAGTTTTAGTGTTATCCTTGATCCTACCTGCCAAAGACTTCTCATGTCCCCTTCTGGCTCTTCTTTGCTCTCTCTTTAGGTCCTTCCTAGCTAACTTGTAACTCTTGAGCGCCCGAACTGAACCTCCATGTCTCATCTTTACAGAAGCCTCCTTCTTCCTCTTGACAAGTGTTTTGACTGCTTTAGTAAACCGCGGTTCACTTGCTCGACCACTTCCTCCCTGCCTGACAGGTACATACTTATCAAGGACACGCAGTAGCTGTTCCTTGAACAAGCTCCACATTTCCATTGTGTCCATCCTCTGCAGTTTTCCTCTCCATCCGATGCATCCTAAGTCTTGCCTCATCGCATCATAATTGCCTTTCCCCCAGATATAACTCTTGCCCTGCGGTATATACCTATCCCTTTCCATCACTAAAGTAAACACAATCGAATTGTGGTCACTATCACCAAAGTGCTCACCTACCTCCAAACCTAACACCTGTCCTGGTTCATTACCCAGTACCAAATCCAATATGGCCTCGCCACTCGTTGGCCTATCTACATACTGTGTCAGGAAACCCTCCTGCACACATTGGACAAAAACAGACCCATCTAAAGTACTCAAACTAGAGCATTTCCAGTCAATATTTGGAAAGTTAAAGTCCCCCATAACAACTACCCTGTTGCTTTCGCTCCTATCCAGAATCATCTTTGCAATCCTTTCCTCTACATCTCTGGAACTTTTCGGAGGCATATAGAAAACCCCGAACAGGGTGACCTCTCCTTTCCTGTTTCTAAACTCAGCCCATACTACCTCAGTAGACGAGTCCTCATCAAACTTCCTTTCTGCCACCGTAAAACTGTCCTTGACTAACAATGCCACCCCTCCCCCTCTTTTACCACCTTCCCTGCACTTACTGAAATATCTAAACCCAGGCACCTGCAACAACCATTCCTGTCCCTGCTCTATCCATGTCTCCGAAATGGCCACAACATCGAAGTCCCAGGTACCAACCCAATGCCGCAAGTTCACCCACCTTATTCCGGATGCTCCTGGCATTGAAGTACACACACTTTAAACCACCTTCCTGCCTGCTGGTACACTCCTGCAACTTTGAAACATTACTCATGACCTCACTATTCTCAACCTCCTGTATACTGGAGCTACAATTCAGGTTCCCAAGCCCCTGCTGAACTAGTTTAAACCTCCCAAAGAGCATTAGCAAATTTCCCCCCCCAGGGTATTGGTACCCCTCTGGTCCAGGTGTAGACCATCCCATTTGTAGAGTTCCCACCGACCCCAGAATGAGCCCCAATTATCCAGAAATCTGAAACCCTACCTCTTGCGCCATCCCTGTAGCCACGTGTTCAACTCCTCTCTCTCCCTATTCCTCGTCTCGCTATCACGTGGCACGGGTAACAACCCAGTGATAATAACTCTGTTTGTCCTAGATCTAAGTTTCCACCTTAGCTCCCTGAATTCCTGCCTTACATCCCTATCCCTTTTCTACCTATATCGTTGGTACCTATGTGGACCACGACTTGGGGCTACTCCCCCTTAAGGATCGCAAAAACATCCGAGACACCACCCACCCTGGCACCTGGGAGGCAAAACACCAACCGCGAGTCTCTCTCGTTCCCACAGAATCTCCTATCTATCCTGCTAACTATGGAGTCTCCAATGACTAATGCTCTACTCCTCTCCCCCGTTCCCTTCTGAGCAACAGGGACAGACTCTGTGCCAGAGACCTGTACCCCATGGCTTACCCCTGGTAAGTCCCCCCCGCCCCCCCCCAACAGTATCCAAAGCGGTATACTTGTTACTAAGGGGAATGACCACAGGGGATCCCTGTACTGACTGCTTCCTTCCAGCCCCTCTCACCATCACCCATCTATCTTTATTCTTCGGAGTAACTACAGCCCTGAAGCTTCTATCTATGACCACCTCTGCCTCCCGAATGATCCCGTATGAGCTCAGACTTCTGAAAAATGGAAGAGGGACATTGATACACTTCAATGCATTGGATTCTTGCGATCATAGTGAAGGTCCTGTCTCACACAGAAAGACTGGGTTGAACTTTGTAAGGGTGTAGAAAAATGTACACTGATAGGTGTTCCCTTGGCAATACTCTTATTCATTCTTTCATGACCTTTAATCACAGCTGTACCTTCCAAGACACCTTTCATTACAATCCCTTCCAGTGCAGCATCTGTCCAATGCCTTCTAGTATTTGAACGATTTGACCATCTCCTTTGCCTACCATTCTTTCCCTTCTCTCTTCCTTTGTGTTAGATTAACGAATGGACACTCTCACCATCAGCTTCCTGCTTTGGTAAACCTGGAATAATAACCTGTCGTGAGATGTGTAGTTTCAATATTTTCTGGATTTTATTTTAAATTGGCAGTTATTTTGAATTTTATAAATTACAAAAAGTAATGAGATTATTAAATTTGCCTCAGAAAACATTTGCATCAGGTTGGCCATATTGGATGTAATGATTGCCATACAAATTGATTTCTGCAGAACATTTTGTACTTGGATTGAGATTTCTATATGTACATATTATGCATGGGTTAGGATGATGATAGAGTAGAAATGTGCAAGAAGTGGTACAATTGAATTCTCCGCCTGGCTCTGTATTATAATTGGATTAGGTACGGGCTTATCTAGACTTGACTGTGCCACGTTGTGAAGGAGTGATTTCTTTAGAAATATTTCACTAATGTGTGACAATTACCAGATGAAACGTATAACATGTATATTGTAATGCAACAGTATTAAATCCATTCAAATATTGCTGTTTCGGAATGACTTCCGTTGATTGTTACAGAATATGAATGTTTTGGAAAAGATTTACTTTGGCAAATCCATTGAAGCAAAATTGGAACCGCACTCGGAATAAACTATAACTTGTGCTTGGGAGGGCAGTCACACTGAACCTGTCCTTCAGAGATATATCTTTCTCTGAGAATATAGTTTATGGGAGCAAACTGGGCAGTAAGATTAATTGAAAACGTGACAAAATCTTTGCCCATTTGGACCCTAAAGTTGAAATCTCTTCCGAGGAAACAATGAGTTTCACTGAAAACCAGTGAGAGAGTTAAATCATTATTTAAGGATGTGTTAAGGTCTTGTTAAAGGCCAATAAAAAGTATTACGTGAGGAAGAATGAGATATAAACCAAGCTTGAATTGTGACGTCAACTTGTCAGCTCGTTACGAAGCAGAAGGCTCAAAGAAGCAGTGCAGCGCATGTTTACTGCATCCAAATAAATGACATAGTTATGAGGTATCGTAGAAATCTACATCGTGGGAGGAGGGCAATTATTTTTACCAGAGTTCTTCTGAAGGTTAAAAAAGGTTGCGCAGAATTCTGTGCTTGTTCCTCATCGCCAATATGGTCATTCCAGGCGGTGCAAACTAAAAGGCAAAGCAGGGTTATTCTCCAACACAAATAAAGCCACAGCCGTGGTGTACAAAACAAATGTCCCACTATTGGCAAGTGCCAGTCCAGGTCTGGGGGTTGATATTGAAGGGCTGGTGAGCCCCTTTTTAACAGGCCTCTGCCTTCTCAACACAGGAACACATCTTCTACGAAGCGCATGAGGAGATCAGTCAACGATCCCCCATGATCTTCGTAAGGGTTATAACACAGCCGAACTTCACTTTTCAGCTCCTGGTCCACAGCCTGGTGGGTTACAAAATTTCAAGTGTATGTTGTTTTAATGCATATAGGAGTTCTGCCTCCACAACCGTCTGCCTCCCCGTAACCTAATCACTGCACCTAATTCTAACCTTCTGGACACAAATGCGCAATTTAGCATGGCCAATCCACCTAACATGCACACCTTTGAACTGTGGGAGGAAACTGCAGCATCCGGAGGAAACCCACGCAGATACAGGGAGAACATACAAACTACACTCAGATAGGGATCCAAGGCTGGAATTGAACACGGGTTCCTGGCGCTGTGAGGCAGAAGTGCTAATCACTGTGTCCCCGTGCCACCCCACGCAGAGATTTCCAGACCTGACTAGATAAAAACAATTCTCCATAACTCCACTCTCACCCTTCCACCAATTACTTTAAAATTATTCCCTTGGTTACTTATCCTCTCTGTTAAAAGAAATAGGTACATTCCATCCACTCCACCTAGGCCACTCATAATTTTACTCATCTCAATTACATCTCCCCTCAACCTCCTCCAATCCAAAGAAACCAACCACAGCCCATCCAGCCTTTCCTCAGTCTTAAAATAGTCTCACCCTGGCAACATCCTGTAATGATCCATGTGCATTGATATTTTCTGTTCATTCATTGTCCACTTTAAGACCAGGGTGATCTGGTGAGTATTCTGAAAGATTGACAATTGGTTTCCTCATTACAACATCATTAGATTACAAGAAATTAACATGTGACCTGAGGACACCCTGAAGATGAAGAGCTAATAAGCAAAAGGTAAAGAGAAAGCTAATTATACTGTGGTTGGGACAGCTTTTGTTTCTGTTTGACAGTTCAGAACACTGAAAATTTGTGGGAGAGAAAATTAAACAAGATTCTCTCTGAATGTCACAATAACCTATCGGGCGGTATTCAAACAGATCCTTTGGTCAAACATATCAACAAAATCGAGCAGAAACTGTGATACTCTCTGTTTTGTAAAGGACAGAGAACTGAAGACTGGAAGGAGAAGTAATTGTGGTTTGGACAAGATTCATTATTGTTGTTTCCATTTACTGGGATCAGAGAAGGGAGTCTCTGTGAATTCTGTGCCATCAAGACTGTTGTGACCCCTGTGACAGAAGGTGAATCTGGTTTTGTCAGTGATAACCGTGTTCGGGAACTCGCGATGGGTTGCAGCTGTTGGAGAATGTCACTCAAGGGCTGAAACAATTGGATAGGAAGTGAGAAATCATGTATCGTGGAGGCTAATTTGGAAAGACTATAACTTTAAAAATATATATTTCATGAGATGTGGCCATTGCTGCCTAGGCTAGAATTATTGCCCATCCTTAATTGCCCTTGTGAAGATGGATGTGTGCCACTTCCTTGAACCTCTGCAGGCCAGGTGGAACTGGTACAACCACAGTGCTGTTAGGCAGCAGTTCCAGAATTTTAACCCAGCGACAGTGAAGGAATGGTGATTTAATTCCAAGTCAGGATGGTGTGTGGCTTGGAGAAGAACTTGCAGGTGGTGATCTTCACTTGCATCTGCTGCCCATGTCATTCGTGGTGGTAGAGTTTGTAGGCTTGGAAGGTGCTGTCAAATCTTGGTGAGTTACTGTGATGCATCTTGTAGATTGCACACTGTGGTAATTTCAGAAATTGGCTCCACCAGTTAACTTATAAGATCTGCTGTTGGTTGGCAAAACATGCAGTGACAATATACAAAAAGGGGTCAAGTTCTTAAAGGGGTGCAAGAACAGAGAGACCTGATTGCATACATGTATAACTCACTAAAGGTGGCAGGACAGGTGAAGAGAACAGTTAATAAAGCATGTAGTATCCTGGGCTTTATTAATAGGGACATGAAGTGAACGAGCAAGGAGGCTATACAAGACACCAGTTAGACCTCGGGTGGAATACTGTGTACCACTCTGGGTGCCATATTATAGGAAGGATGTGAATGCATTGGAGAGACTGCAGAAAAGGTTTACAAGAATGGTTCCAGCGATGAGAAACTTCAGTGATGAAGATTGATTGGAGAGGTTAGGACTGTCCTCCTTGGAGAGACGAACGCTAAGAAGAGATTTGACAGAGATGTTCAAAATCAAGAGAGGTCCGGACAGGGTAGACAGGCAGAAACTGTTCCGGTTCATAAAAGGGTCAAGAATGAGAGGGCACAGATTTGAAGAGATTTGCAAAAGAAGTAAATGTGATGTGAGAAAAAATATTTTCCAACAAGTGGTTTGGGTCTGGAATGAACTGCTTGGAAGTGTGGTGGATGCAGGTTCAATCCAAGGCATTCTAGAGACAGAGGATGATTGTTTGAATAGAAACAACATGCAAGGATGTGGGGAAATGGAAGGGAAATGGCATAAGTAGCTAGAGAAAGAGTTGGTCCACTCAAGGACAAAGGAGGGAAATTAAGTGTAGAACCAAATGAAGTAAGTGAGATCCTTAATGAGTATTTTGCATTGGTATTCACAACGGAGAGGGACACGTGATTGGTGGTATCTCAGAGGGATGTGTAAACACTTCAGAACAGATCGTTATTATGAGGGAGGAAGTGTTAGGTGTGTTGAAAAGCATTAAGGTAGACAAATCCCCAGGGCCAGATGACATCTATCCCAGATTACTGAGGGAAACGAGAGATGAAATCTTTGTGCCTCTAAAAGGATCTTTGTATCCTCATTGGCCACAGGTGAGATCCCAGAGAATTGGAGAATAGCCAATGCTGTACCGTTATTTAAGAAGGGTTGCAAGGATAACACAGGTAACTATAGGCCAGGGAGGTTGATGTTAGTGATAGTGAAATTGTTGGAAAAGATTTTCAGAGATAAGGTGCAGGAATCTCCCTTACCCAGCGGGGCGGAGTGGCGTGAACCAATCTGGCGTCGGGCCACCCCAAAGGTTGGGAATCCTCCATACCTTCAGGGGCTAGGCCCGCCCCGGAGTGGTTGGCGCCCCGCCGGCCGGCGTGGAAGCCCTTTGACGACGCACCAGCACAGGCCGAAGGGACTCTGCTGGCCGGCGTGGGTTCGCGCATGCGCGGGAGCGTCAGTGGCTGCTGATGTCATACCCGTGCATGCGCACGGATCGGTGGGCCCCGATCGCTGGCCTGGCCACAGTGGGGTCACCCCCCAGGGCCAGATTGCCCCGTGCCCCCCCCCCCCAGGACCCCGGAGCCCGCCTGCGCTGCCAGGTCCCACCGGTAAGGGACCAACTCTAATTTACGCCGGCGGGACCTGCGTAGAACGAGCGGGACTTCGGCCCATCGCAGGTCAGAGAATCGCCAGGTGGGGGCCCGCCGACCGGCGCGGTTCGAGTCCCGCCCCCGCCGAATCTCCGGCGTCGGAGAATTCGGCAGCCGGCAGGGGCGGGATTCACGCCGACCCCCGGCGATTCTCCGACCTGGCGGAGATGCCCATGATCTACACACATTTGGAAGTCAATGGTCTTATTAGCAACAGACAGTATGGTTTTGTACGAGGGAGGTCATGTCACAGTAATTTAATTACGTTTTTTGAGGAGGTGACAAAAATGATTGACTAGAGAAGGGATGTGGATATTGTCTACGTGGGGCTATATTCTCCGGTCGCCGCCACCGGAATGGTGTTTAGCGATCGGCCGGAGAATCAAAGTTCCCGACCGAATCAGGGGCGGCACCGCTTTTCTGATGCTCCGCCCCCTCCAAAACGGAGTACTCAAGCGCTGTATCGACGGCCTCAGGACGCTGCCTGAGGCCCGCCCCCGATGCTCCGCCCGTGTTCGGCTGAGTTTCCGATGTTGACGGTCGCGTTTGGTCTCATCCGTCGGGAACTCGGCGTGGCGGCTGCGGACTCAGTCCAGCGTCGCCACATTCGGGGAGGGCTGAGGGACTTTATCAGGGGCTGGGGGCACTGGGTGGGTGGTCCATGGCGCACGAGCTGGCCAAAGGGGGGGCACTAATTCACGGGTCTGTAACTAGTGGTGTTCCGCAGGGATCAGTACTAGGACCTCTGCTGTCTGTCAGATATATAAATGACTTGGAAGAAAATGTAGCGGGTCTGATTAGCAAGTTTTCAGATGATACTAAGATTGCAGGAGTTGCGGATAGTGATGAAGATTGTCAGAGAATACAACAAGATATTGATAGGCTGCAAAATTGGACGGAGCAATGGCAGATGGAATTTAACCCGGACAAATGCGAGGTGATGCATTTTGGTAGATACAATTCAGGTGAGAGCTGTAAAATAAATGTCAAAACCATCAGGAGCATAGAGACACAGAGATCTGGGCGTGCAGGTCTACAGATCCTTAAACGTGGCAGCACAGGTGGAAATGGTGGTAAAGAAAGTGTATGGTGGGGTATCGAGTATAAAAGCTCGAAAGTTATGTTACAATTATATAGAACGTTGGTTCGGCCACATTTGAAATACTGTGTACAATTCACCGTACTACCAGAAGAACGTGGAGGCTTTGGAGAGAGTACAGAAAAGGTTTACCAGGGTGTTGCCTGCTATGGATGGTATTAGCTATGAAGAGAGATTGAATAAACTGGGATTGTTCTCCCTAGAGAGATGGAGGCTGTGGGGCAACCTGATAGAAGTTTATAAAATTATTAGGGGTATAGATAGGGTGAACAGTTGGAGGCTTTTTCTCAGGGCAGAATTGAAAATTACAAGGGGGCACAAGTTCAAGTTGAGGGGGGATAGGTTCAGTGAAGATGTGTGGTGGAAGTTTTTTACACAGAGGGTGGTGGTGGCCTGGAATGCACTGCCAAGTGAGGTGGGTGAGGCATATATGTTAGCGACCTTTAAGACTTATCTGGATAGACAAATGAACAGACGGGGTATAGAAGGACACGGGATTGGCGCAGGCTTGGAGGGCAGAAGCACTTGTTCCTGTGCTGCATTGTTCTTTGGTCTTTGTTAAGTCATGCTGCTCCTTTGGCGAGTCGGTGCAGACATGATGGGCCAAATGGCCTCCTTCTGCACCACAACATTTCTGTGATTCTGTGCTTCTGTGAAATAACTTTAAAAAAAACATTGTGTCGGTGCTATTTCCATTCTTTGTAGGAATTTGCTACTTTAAACTACGAAAAGTGAATCCACCTTGTATACATTTTCCCATTGTACTGTCCATGGAATTACAATCCCTTTAAGTAAACTGTCCATAGTTTTTTCACAGATTCCAGTGGGTTCCTCTACTCCTATTTTGCTGAATAGTGACCTCAAGTGACCATTACCAGATGCTTTCTTCAGTTTTTGGAAAGTTTCTTAAACCCGTAGAGAAGCAAAAATGACATCCTCTGCCCTCTTCCCCATTGCAATGTGAAGCACATTGGGCGGGATTCTCTGCCGGAGTGATTCTCTGTTACGCCGGCGCCTGGGGGTTTCCTGACAGCGTGGGGCTGCCCCACAATGGGAAACCCTATTGACCGGCTGGCGTAACGGAGAATCCCGCCGGCCGGTCGGGGCAGAAATGAGGCGCGGCGAGGCAGAGAATCCCGCCCACTGTCCTTGTATCTAGATGGAATTGCTGCTTAGTTATTCTTGATCCTCGCTCAATTTCATCTTAGAGTCAAAGGAACAGTTTACAGCATAACTGTTTGAAACTGAATACCAACAACATGTTTCTGGCACTTTGGGATACTTGGAATCTGCTCATTGCAAATGCATAGACAGCTGTCATTTTTTCAAGCAGAAATACCTTTCAACTTTTCTTCAGTAAAACAATCTAAACCTTCCTTTGATCTTTAACAATCAAATCGCCCAGGCATTTCTTCAAGCATACCTCAGATCAGGTCACAAGAAGCTCCATTTACTTTAAATTTAAAGCTACAGTCCGAGCATATAATAATCATATATACCTCAGAAATGTAACACCTGCCATATTGTAACATTTCAGGTTTGCCAGCAGTAGCAGATGTTGATAGCTCACATCTGCTTTATTAGCATATCATTTGTTTTCAGTTTATATCTACTATTCAATTGGTAATTGAAGTACGATCTTCGCCTATGGTCATAATAAATACCTGATATTCTTGTCTGCGCATTGCCTGTGGCATTTGATAACCCTATCTGTTTCATTATTTCTATGCCACATGATTCATGCAAGTCTCTTGACAGTATATTTGAAACAGTGGATTAATAAAAGCAAATTATTCCTTGATGCAAACTTGCTTCCTACTGTCTCACAGATGGCAAAAGGATTGCATGAGCAGACTTCTTTGTTAATCAGTCTTTAAGTTAAATGAAATCATGCTGCTCATGATACTGGGGCAATTTTCACCTTACCACTGGAAAATAAAACAGTATTTTGCAGCTTGGGTATTCTTTATTGCAATCAAAGGATAGAAAACAGGTTTAATTCTAAAATGGGTGCACGATTTCACAACGGCATTGTTAGATTATCCTTATTGTTTCATACACTTCCCTTAATTCATCTTTCTCAATCTTTAATGTCCCACATTGAGGTATTCCAATTAGACATTTGATGACATTAATCCCCAAAACCAACAATAATGATAATAAGAACATAAGAACATAAGAACTAGGAGCAGGAGTAGGCCATCTGGCCCCTCGAGCCTGCTCCACCATTCAATGAGATCATGGCTCCACTTTCCGGCCCGAACACCATCACCCTTAATCCCTTTATTCTTCAAAAAACCATCTATCTTTATCTTAAAAACACTTAATGAAGGAGCCTCTACTGCTTCACTGGACAAGGAATTCCATAGATTCACAACCCTTTGGGTGAAGAAGTTCCTCCTAAACTCATTCCTAAATCTACTTCCCCTTATTTTGAGGCTATGCCCCCTAGTTCTGCTTTCACCCACCAGTGGAAACAACCTGCCCGCATCTATCCTATCTATTCCCTTCATAATTTTATGTGTTTCTATAAGATCCCCCCTAATCCTTCTAAATTCCAATGCACACAGTCCCAGTCTACTCAACCTCTCCTCGTAATCCAACCCCTTCAACTCTGGGATTAACCTAGTGAATCTCCTCTGCACACCCTCCAGTGCCAGTGCGTCCCTTCTCAAGTAAGGAGACCAAAACTGAACACAATACTCCAGGTGTGGCCTCACAAACACCTTATACAATCGCAGCATAACCTCTCTAGTCTTAAACTCCATCCCTCTAGCAATGAAGGACAACATTCCATTCGCCTACTTAATCACCTGTTGCACCTGTAAACCAACGTTTTGCGACTCATGCACTAGCACACCCAGGTCTCTCTGCACAGCAGCATGTTTTAATATTTTATCATTTAAATAATAATCCCTTTTGCTGTTATTCCTACCAAAATGGATAACCTCACATTTGTCAACATTGTATTCCATCTGCCAGACCCTAGCACATTCACTTAGCCTATCCAAATCCCTCTGCAGATTTCCAGTATCCTCTGCACTTTTTGCTTTACCACTCATCTTGGTGTCGTCTGTAAACTTGGACACATTGCCCTTGGTCCCCAACTCCAAATCATCTATGTAAATTGTGAACAATTGTGGGCCCAACACTGATCCCTGAGAGACACCACTTGCTATTGATTGCCAACCAGAGAAACACCCATTAATCCCCACTCTTTGCTTTCTACTAATTAACCAATCCTCTATCCATGCTACTACTTTCCTCTTACTGCCATGCATTTTTATCTTATGCAGCAACCTTTTGTGTGGCACCTTGTCAAAGGCTTTCTGGAAATCCAGATATACCACATCCATTGGCTCTCCGTTATCTCCCGCACAGGTAATGTCCTCAAAAGATTCCACTAAATTAGTTAGGCACGACCTGCCCTTTATGGACCTATGCTGCGTCTGCAATGAGACAATTTCCATCCAGATGCCTCGCTATTTCTTCCTTGATGGTAGATTCCAGCATCTTCCCTACTACCGAAGTTAAGCTCACTGGCCTCTAATTACCCGCTTTCTATCTACCTCCTTTTTTAAACAGTGGTTAATAATCTTTATTCGTGTCACAAGTAGGCTTACATTAACACTGCAATGAAGTTACTGTGAAAATCCCCTGGTCTCACAGCGCCGGGGTCCCAGGTTCGATCCCGGCTCTGGGTCACTGTCCATGTGGAGTTTGCACATTCTCCCCGTGTTTGCGTGGGTTTCACCCCCACAACCCAAAGATGTGCAGGTTAGGTGGATTGGCCACGCTAAATTACCCCTTAATTGGAAAAAATGAATTGGGTACTCTAAATTTTTTTTTTAAAATCCCCTAGTCGCCACACTCCGACGCCTGTTCAGGTACATTGGAGAAGAATTCAGAATGTCCAATTCACCTAACAAGCAAATACAAACATTACTAAACAAATGGTCATGTGATCATTTATCTTGTAGCTGTTTTTGGACATTGTTATGCAGAAATGGTCTGCCAGCATTAAAACCATGACTACATTTCAAAAGTATTCCATTGGTCAATTGAAAAACAGCCTGCCTGTGTCAGATGGAGATAAAAGGACTTCACCTGTGAAGTTAGTTAAATACTCAGTCTATACCAGTGAGAGTTGAAATAAATCTGTTTTAAAATTTGCAATACCTGTTTCTTAATGTTACCCCAAAGGGTTATTATTCACAACCTTTAATTATCACTGCATGGGGTGGGGGGTGGTGAGGGGTTTCATTGACAGCTCAAAGAGGTTACTGAAGGATTTGCTGTCTTTGATGTGGTTATGAATACAAGTCTGTTTTGATAATGGATTAAGTATTTGAAAGGCGTTTAATGTTTTACATAGGCTTTCATGAATGGGAGAGTTTTTTGATTTAGTAAAGGATGTAATAGATGTTTCGACATTTATTTAATTTAATCGCAACATGACTAATGAAATCCACCTATGGTGCAACAGTGTGAGTTGGTATGAAGGGTGTGTGAGCAAAGGATTGTGGTTGGGGAACGTGAGTTAACATGAACTGGCATGGATGGCACATGGGGAGTGTGTGGGAGGGTGATGGAGTTTGAGAGTGAGGACTAGAGGATATAAAATTTGACAATTGGGTCAATGTCCCAGAGACCTTTTAAACAGCTTGCCTCAGTACTTGGCAGTCCCTGTGGCTGTCTCTGATCTGAGTCCTGAGGTTGTAGGCCTGATGCCATCCTGCACCCATGCCCTGAAACAAATATAATATCTGACAGGACCCTTTTTGACATGGCGGGTGTGGTGATTTGGGAAATTTCCCTGACTTGCGCTTTAAAAATCTGACCCTAGACGTCTAACCACTGTAAACTTAGATGCTTTTGCCAGTGTCTCGAAAATGTGAATACGCCTTTTATCCAGAAAAGCAACCTAGGCCCCCCTTTAATCTTTAACAGCCATATTAACCAGGCCTGTTGTCAGGCAGACTTTGAAACCGGTCACACGACCCTTTCATTTCACCCTAAATTAAAGATACAATCCCAAACATAAAATTCTTCTCAACCGTATACTTGTAACAATGTATTAAAAGGGTATTTTTGGGCTTGTGCCTTTCTTCATAGCTCTCCAATTATGCAGAACTGTACAAACCTGGGGTGGGATTCTCCAACCCCCCGCCGCTGATGCTCCTGTGCATGCGCGGACTTCCGCCGGCTGGCGGAGTCCCTTCGGCCCTGGCTGGCGAGCGTGGCACCAAAGGCCTTCCACGCCAGCCGGCGGGACGGCAACCACTCCAGCGCAGGCCTAGCCCCTAAAGGTGAGGGCTAGCCCCTAAAGGTGCGGAGAAATCCACACCTTTGGGGCGGCCCGACGCCGGAGTGGTTCACGCCAATCCATCCCGCCGGGACCCCCCCGCCCCGCCGGGTAGGGGAGAATCCCGCCCCTGAAACATTGACTGACCTGCTGGGTTTCAATGACCAATTTTCTACTGTTTTCTTTACTCATTTTTGAACCCATTTTCAGTCTTATGAGGTTAATGACAGAATCAGCCAAGGTCAAAATACAAATGAAGACGATCAGCAAATCAGCTGGCTGACATGGAGTAACAGTAATGAGCTGCTCAATTACAGTTTGAGATCTTTTCTTTTTCTTCGACTTGTCTTCAGGTTTCCACTGTTCCCCATATTTTGCCTTTACAAACCGTGGATTCAGTGTTGCATTTACAACACTGGCATTCAGGAAGCAGATCCTGATTCTCGGAAAGTCTACTGCTCATCGGGGTGGCTCAACAGTCAAAGTTTCAACATCCACAGCAACAATACCATTCCACGTTTCCACATCACAGCTAAATCAAGGCCTTCACTTTTCAAATCCTCCCACCAATCAAGAAGACAATAGTAAGCTCAGTACAGCAGGAAACTGCAATTATTCCACAACCCCACCAGCTTCAGTCTCATTCATTTCACGACGGTGGCTTGTGAGATCAAGATGGGTAATTGTCTAATCAATTTTTCTTTGAATATATAAGGGAAATTTTCAAAAGTGGGTGAGGTGGCGTACATCATTAAAAATATGAAAAGCTTAAAACCATCATTCTTTCTTGTATTTTTCTTGTCATTTCTGTCTCTCAGCATTTCAGTGAAAAGCCTTACAATGATACATTAGATTGAAAAATCCAATTTCTCAGTTTGCCACTCTATTCAAAAACCTTATTATTACGAAGAATTTCAAAAGCTTTCACGTAATGAAAAGGCAGCCTAAGATTCAAACAGTGGGGAAGAAAGAAAAGCTCGGAGAACACTCATAAATCCTGTCTTAAGCAGGGAATTGTGTTATACCATTGGAGCAATTCTAATAGAATGGAACCGACTGATCGAAGATCTTAAATAAAAACAGAAAATGTTGGAAATACTCAGCAGGTCTGGCAAGTGAGAGAAACAAAATGTTGACTGTGACCATTCATCAGAACTGGGATAACGTTTCAAAAATATCTGTGCTTCAAATGAAACTTAAGTATTAAAAATTTGACAAGCCCTCCCTCTGCATCAACACAATAGCATCATTATTTATTCTACTTCCATGGCAGGGGCTGACTGAAGAACTGTTCCCTGCAATCTTGGGAAAGAAAGTTACCTTTTTTCAACATCGAAACACACACAGCCAGCAGATTTCAATGTGTTTGAACACACAGACCATTGTGTCCTTTGTGTCTGAAGGTTTTGGTGATCCGGTTGTTCTAAAGCGTGTATGTATCCAATGCCTATTGGTGCCCTGCTGAACACTTCTTTATTAACTGGTAATCTTTTGAGAGTCACACACTGCTTCTGTGCAGTTAGAGGTTAGTCCAGGATCAGAGTCAGTAGGCGGCATCTTATCGCCTTAAATGTTATTGCAAAGTCAGGACCATTTTTGGTCATGAACAGTATCACAGAATCACAGAATTTACAGTGCAGAAGGAGGCTATTCAGCCCATCGAGTCACCGGCTCTTGGAAAGAGCACCCTACCTAAGCCTTCCACCCTATCCCCGTAACCCCACCTTACCTTACCTTTTTTTTTTGGACACTAAGGGCAATTTAGCATAGCCAATCCACCTACCCCTGCATATCTTTGGGCTGTGGGAGGAAAAGAGAGCACCCAGAGGAAACCCACAGAGGCACGGGGAGAACGTGCAAACTCCACACAGACAGTGACCCAAGCCTGAATCGAACCTGGGACCCTGGCACTGTGAAGCCATTGTGCTAACCACTATGCTACCGTGCTGCCCATGGATGGATGGGTGGATTTGTTTATTGTCACGTGTGCCGGGGTACAGTGAAAAGTATTTTTCTGCGAGCAGCTCAAACAGATCATTCAGTACATGGAAAGAAAAGAAAAGAAAAGAAAATACATAATAGGGTGACACAAGGTAATTGTTGGATCACTTAATCCTGACCCTGGACTTTCCTACCAACTGGGGAGGGCCTAGAGCAGTGGTGGGAAACCTGCGGCCCATGGGCCACATGCGGCGCATTGTGGCTCTGAGTGCGACCGGTTGAGTCTTGTCCACGGTGCAGGCTGGCAGAGGAATTGCGCCACTACTGACTTCATTACAGGTCCGTGATTGCACTGCTACAAGGTGATGGCAGGACGCGCTGCTGAGGTTCCCACCAGGATGCGGCATGGTGGCACAGTGGTTAGCACTGCTGCCTCACAGCTCCAGGGACCCAGGTTGAATTTTGGCCTCGGGTGACTGTCTGTGTGGAGTTTGAACTTTCTCCCCGTGCCTGCGTGGTTTCTTCGGGTGCTCCGGTTTCCTCTCACATATATGTGCAGGTTAGGTGGATTGGCCATGCTAAATTACTCCTTAGTGTCCAAAAGGTTAGGTGGGGTTACTGGATTACGGGGATAGGGTGGAGGCGTGGGCTTAAGTAGGGTGCTCTTTCCAAGGGCCGGTGCTGACTCAATGGACAGAATGGCCTCATTTTGCACTGTAAACTCTATAATTCTATGATGTGCTGCTACATTTCCCGCCAGGCTCTCCCTCTTACAGTTGACACCAGGATTGCGATGCAGCAGTTTCCGCCATTCAAGCAGCATGCCCAGTGCATTTTGGGTACACAAGCTCAGGGAAACCATTGCGTTCAATTCCAGAGCACGTGTGGGAGGTTGCACATCTTGCTCCTGTTTTGGGGCAGTTATCCACTTGTCTCCTGCCTCATGGCTCATCTTATGTTGGCATGACGTGGTGAGGGAGGAGAATCAGGTACACAATCAAAAAATGCAGAGGAAGAAGAAGTAGCCAAAAAGAGGAAAGTCAATTATGAGGTCAGAATTGTAAAAGAGCGTTGGGAGCTGGATTATTTTGTTACTCAACAGAAAACGAGACGATTGCGCTTAATTTGCAATGAGGTGAAAGCAGTTCCAATAAAATGCAATGTTAACAGACATTTTGAATCATGCTTCCCTCTCACAGGGCATAGTTTCCTGCTAGGTTCTGCCCGACGTGCTCAACAGCTATAAAATCTGAAGGAAGGGCGGCACAGTAGTTAGCACTGCTGCCTACGACGCTGAGTGAAGTTTGCACATTCTCCCATGTCTGCCTGTGTTTCACCCCCACAACCCAAAGATGTGCAGGGTAGGTGGATTGGACACGCCAAATTTCCCCTTACTTGGAAAAGAAAATTGGGTAACCTAAATTTATAAAGAAAAAAATTAATATACAAAATAAATCTGAAGGAAGCCATGAGAATGCAAAGGCTGGTACTTAAACAAGCAGTAAATCAGAATAATGCAGTGACTTTGACCAGCTTTCATATTGCTTGGTTACTTGCAAGAAATGAAAGCCATTCTCAGATGGCGAACTGGTGTGCATCATCGAATGTGATGAAAGAAAGAATGCATCATCAAATCTGCAAATGTTTTATTTGCTGGATTTAAAAACCAAGATGAAATGATCAAACATGTTAAATGTCTGAAACTCAGCAGGCGTACTGGGAGTCACAAAGTGCAAGAAATGGCTACTGACCTGGCAGAGCAGATTTTCAGATCTGAACGTTCAAGTGAGGCTAAATTGCTCAATTACGAAGTGTCTGCACATCACTGAGTCATAATCTAAGAAAACTTGTCGAGGACAGATTTAATGCGAAGTCATATTAATAATATTAGTGTAAATATTACATTTGTTTTGTTATTTGAAGTTGGTGACCGTTCTATTTATATATGAATGTTTATTTCAGCATCTTCTGTAACTGGTTATGAAATATTTGGCATGTATTAAATGTATTTAATCTTATTCACGGTTTTGTGGTTAATGCAAATGGCCAATTTCACTCATGCAGCTCACGGACATGATGGGCGGCCATTCATGCAGTCCTCTCACTAGCCTAGGTTGCGCATCACAGGCCAAGTGGGATGATACAGCTATTTTATCAGAGGGGCCACAGCCATGTTTTCGAGAAGTTCACCAGGACCTGAATTTCTTCGGCTGCAGCAACCATAGGAATGGTGAGGACACTTGCAAAGACTGAAACCCCTCCTTTACCCGCAACGACCTCTCACCCCCAGTCCCGATGTCTTGTCTGTAGATTCAGCAAGTGAGATGAGGGACTGCAGCGCGGGAGGGTAGGTGGAAAAGGACAACGGGTGGAATTTTCTCCAAAAAACGTCAGTGAAAAGCTAGGGGCAAGGCGTCAGACCCATGACTGTTGAACTCTTGAGGCATGGCTCAGTCCTTGAGAGTCATGGCTGATGAAATGAAATGAAATGATGGGCTCACCACCATGGTCCAGGCAATGATGGGCCTCCAGGACTGGCAGCGCCAGATGATGTGGAGGTTTCTGGAGCTCACTCCAGCTGCCCATGAACTGACCCAGGGACCCACTAGAAGCTGGAGGGAGAAGGAACAGCTGGAGCATATCCCAGAGCCTTCCACCCAGGATAGCCTGGAAGTGACCAGCCCTTCTGAATCCCCCCCTTGCTGATATCGGCGAACCTCAGGGGCAGCGGGCTGAACAGGGTAATGCGACAAAACCGGTGCCACTCGAGAATAGATTAAGGACCTTCAGATCCCAGCCCTCTAAAGTGTGTTAAACCACGTTATTGCATTATATGTGTTATATTGTATTGTCCATGCCTGGGCATGTCCAGGCTGGCTCCGCCTTTGGCTCCTCCCCTTGGGCTTCGGTATAAAGGTGGCAAGTCTCCGCCTCCGGACCCAGTTTGGGTCCAGAGGCAGGAGGCTTGCTGTTCAGTGTATCAAAGCCTCAGTTACGTTCATCACTCGTCGTGTGTTATTGATGGAGTATCAATTTAATACACTAAACTCCTAAAATTGAACTCATCACTCAAGCCTGATCGCTTGGAGCTGAACCGACAAGCAGCCATCGCTACAGAAACGTTTGAACACTAGCTAAGCTGCTTCGAGGCGTACCTCGCATACTTCAATGAAGACCTCACAGACCTCCAGAAGAAGCAGGCCCTCCACACATGGGTGAGCCCAAGAGTCTTTCCCCTCATCAGGGACGCCCCCTCGTACGCGTAAGCAGTAACGCTGCTAAAAGGACAATACGTGAAATCCATTAACCAGGGATATGCTCGGCACCTTCTCGCAATGAGACGGCAACGCCCTGGGGAATCACTCGCAGAATTCCAGCGTGCCTTGCGCATCCTCTGCCAGACTGTGACTGCCGGGCGATATCGGCTACCCAGCACGCGGAGCTGCTGATCAGGGACGCTTATGCCGCGGGCATGAACTCTAACTATATCCGCCAGTGATTACTAGAAGGGGAGACACTCAGCCTCCCAGAGACAGTACAACTCTCCAACTCGCTGGAGGTGGCCTCCCAGAACATTGGAGCCTACACCTCCGACCGCGCGGCACTCTCGTGCGACACAAGCCTGCGCCGGGCAGCGCCCCGCCAATGCCGAAGGCCCGAGGTGCTATTTCTGCGGCCAGGGTAATCACCCCAGACAACGTTGCCTGGCACGGAACGCAACTTGTAACGGCTGTGGGAAGAAGGGCCACTTCGCAAAAGCCTGCCAGGCCCGATCCCCCCCTAAATCTTCTAGGCCCAGCAGCACTGCCTGCTGCCTGTCAGGGCCGCCCCCCGCTGCCGCGCCATCTGCCATGTGCGACCCGTGGGCGCCGCCATCTTTAATTTTGGCCGCCACGTGCGACCCATGGGGGCCGCCATCTTGGATGCCATCGCCGCTGACACCCGCCACACGCGACCCATGGGGGCCGCCATCTTGGACACCATCGCAGATGCCACCCGCCGCGCACGACTAATGGGGACCGCCAGCTTGGGACCACTCCGCAGCCTCCCGGGAGCCCAGCTCACCCGACCGTACGCTGGCCGCCACTACCTCCGACTGGCCTACTGACCACCTTCCGCCACTCGCCCCCATCACACTCGACCAGTTCCGGCCGTACCACCTCGCGAAGTCCACGATGACCATCCGGATCAACGGGCACGAGACGGCCTGCCTTTTTGACGGGAGCACAGACAGCTTCATACACCCAGATAGGTAAGGCGCTGCTCCCTCCCCATCCTACCTGCGACCCAGAAAATCTCCCTGGCTTCCGGATCCCACGCAGTAGAAATCCGGGGGTACTGTTAGACGTTTTAGTTGCTGAGATATGAAGAGTCTGAAGTTCTGTTCATTTTTCACAAACACCCATTTATTTCATTCCAACAGCCTTTGCACAAAACTCTAACTATACATCACCTGACAGAGGCCACCTGAAGCACCTTTACATATCAGTGTCAATTAATGGATACTTAACATAAATGAGACAACTAATTGCAATGTCTCTTAACCCATTACTTAACAGTACTGTGTCACGACCCTTACTGTACAAGGCGTAGAGTTCACTAACTTTAGGCTCTACATCCTCCTCCATCTCTGCGTTGTCCTATTACTGGGGCTCGAATTCCAGTGCCATCTCCAGAGCCTTACCTTAAAGTTCGACGGACCCCTGCCCCCCCTCACCGTCTGTAGCCTCGCGACACTTAAGGTCGCTCCACCCTCCCTCTTCGCAAACCTCACCCCGGACTGTAAGCCCGTCGTTACCAGAAGCATATGCTACAGTGCCCAGGACAGGGACTTTATCAGGTCAGAGATCCAGCGGCTCCTGCGAGAGGGATCATTGAGGCTACTAACAGCACCTGGAGAGCCTAGTGGTGGTCGTCAAGACTGGGGAGAAGCACCGGATGGTCATCGATTACAGCCAGGCCATTAACCGGTACACGCAGCTCGATGCGTACCCCCTCCCCCGCATATCTGACATTGTCAATCAGGTTGCACAGTATCGAGTCTTCTCTACAGTCGAATTGAAGTCCGCATACCACCAGCTCCCTATCTGCCCGGAGGACCACCAATACACTGCCTTCGAGGCAGATGGCCGCATCTACCACTTCCTCAGGGTCTCTTTCGGCGTTATCAATGGGGTCTCGGTCGTCCAAAGGGAAATGGACCGAATGGTTGACCAGTACGGGCTGTGGGCCACATTCCCGTGCTTAGACAATGTCACCATCTGCAGCCATGACCAGCAGGACCATGACGAGAACCTCTGGCGCTTCCTCCACACTGCTAAACTCCTGAACCTAACCTATAATAAAGAGAAATGCGTCTTCCGCACAACACACCTAGCCATCCTCGGCTACATCGTGGAACACGGAGTCCTAGGACCCGACCCCGACCACATGTCCTGGAACTCCCCCTTCCCCACTGCCCCAAGGCCCTGTAGAGGTGCCTGGGGTTCTTCTTGTACTATGCCCAGTGGGTCCCCAACAATGCGGACAAGGTCCGTCCACTGATCAAATCCACCATTTTTCCCCTGACGGCTGAGGCCCGACTGGCCATCAATCGCATCAAGGCAGATATTGTCGCGATGCACGCTGTGGACGAGTCTATCCCAATCCAAGTGGAGAGCGATGCATCAGACTTTGCTCTGGCCGCTACACTCAACCAGGCGTGCAGGCCCGTGGCCTTCTTCTCCCGTACCCTCCATGCCTCCGAAATTCGACACTCCTCCATCAAAAAGGAAGCCCAAGCCATCGTAGAAGCTATGAGACATTGGAGGCATTACCTGGCCGGCAGGCGATTCACTCTCCTCACTGACCAACATGAAGGGGCAAGATCAAGAATGAAAAGATTCTGAGGTGGAGGATCGATCTCTCCACCTACAGCTATGATATCTTGTATCGACCCGGGAAGCTAAACGAGCCCCCAGATGCCTTCTCCGGCGGTACATGTGCAAGCGCACAAGTAGACCGACTCCGGACCCTCCACAACGACCTCTGTCACCCATTTTTCCACTTCATCAAGGCTCGCAACCTGCCTTACTCCATCGAGGAGTTCAGGTCTGTGACCAGGGACTGCCAGGTCTGCGCGGAGTGCAAACCGCACTTCTATCGGTCAGAAGAGCACATCTGGTAAAGGCCTCCCGCCCCTTTGAGCGCCTCAGCATGGACTTCAAAGGGCCCCTCCCCTCCACTGACTGTAACGTGTACTTCCTCAACATCATTGACAAGTGCTCAAGATTCCCCTTCGCCATCCCCTGCTCTGACATGACCTCTGCCTCCGTTATCAAGGCCCTGCACATTCTTTTCACCCTATTTGGGTTCCCCGCCTACATCCACAGTGATCGGGGCTCTTCCTTTATGAGCGATGAGTTGCGTCAGTTCCTGCTCAGCAAAGGCATCACTTCCAGCAGGACAACCAGCTATAACCCCCGGGGAAACGGACAGGTGGAGAGGGAGAACGCGACTGTCTGGAAGGTCGTCCTTCTAGCCCTACGGTCAAAATGTCTACCGCTGGCAGGAGGTCCTTCCCGATGCGCTCCACTCCATCCGGTCGCTCCTCTGTACAGCCACAAACGAGATTCCTCATGAACGTATGTTTGCCTTCCCCAGGAAATCCACCTCCGGGGTCTCGCTTCCATCCTGGCTGACAGTCCCGGGGCCCATCCTTCTCCGGAAGCATGCGAGGAGCCATAAAACTGACCCCCTCGTCGGGAAGGTCCTGCTCTTCCATGCAAACTCCCAATATGCCTACGTGAAACACCAGGACGGGCGGCAGGACACGGTCTCCCTTCGGGATTTGGCACCTGCAGGTTCCCCGGTGACCATCACCACGACCCCCCCACCCTACACCGTCTTCCCCCACCCCTGCCCACCTCCCTCACAAACTGACACCCACAGGCCCACCGGCGACAAGCACCACCACCTCCGCCCATATACCACCCTTTCACCCCCTTCGCCGACTCAACATCTGGGTGCAGAAGAAGATAGCACGCTCCCAGACGCGCAGGTCTCGACGCCGGCGCCCACACCACAGCCGGGACTGAGGCGATCAAGGCAAAAGGTCAAGGCCCCCAACAGACTTGACCTTAAAGACCACTTCACCCCCCCCCGCCAGACTCTTTTTTAAACAGGGAGTGAATGTGGTAAACCACGTTATTGCATTATATACAAAGAACAAAGAAAATTACAGCACAGGGACAGGCCCTTCGGCCCTCCCAGCCTGCGCCAATCCAGATCCTTTATCTAAACCTGTCGCCTATTTTCCAAGGATCTACTTCCCTCTGTTCCCCGCCCATTCATATATCTGTCCAGATGCATCTTAAATTATGCTATCGTGCCTCTACCACCTCCATTGGCAAAGTGTTCCAGGCACCCACCACCCTCTGCGTAAAAAACGTTCCACGCACATCTCCCTTAAACTTTCCCCCTCTCACCTTGAAATCGTGACCCCCTTTTAATTGACACCCCCACTCTAGGAAAAAGCTTGTTGCTATCCACCCTGTCCATACCTCTCATAATTTTGTAGACCTCAATCAGGTCCCCCCTCAACCTCCGTCTTTCCAACAAAAACAATCCTAATCTACTCAACCTTTCTTCATAGCTAGCACCCTCCATGCCAGGCAACATCCTGGTGAACCTCGTCTGCACCCTCTCTAAAGCATCCACATCCTTCTGGTAATGTGGCGACCAAAACTGCATGCAGTATTCCAAATATGGCCTAACCAAAGTCCTATACAACTGTAACATGACCTGCCGACTCTTGCACTCAATATCCCATCTGATGAAGGCAAGCATGCTGTATGCCTTCTTAACCACTCTATCGACCTGCGTTGCCACCTTCAGGGTACAATGGACCTGAACTCCCAGATCTCTCTGCACATCAATTTTCCCCAGGACTCTTCCATTGACCGTATAGTCCGCTCTTGAATTGGATCTTCCAAAATGCACCACCTCGCATTTGCCTGGATTGAACTCCATCTGCCATATCTCTCCCCAACTCTCCAATCTATCTATATTTTGCTGTATTCTGTGACCGTCCCCCTCGCTATCTGCAACTCCACCAATCTTAGTCTCATCTGCAAACTTGCTAATCAGACCACCTATACCTTCGTCCAGATCATTTATGTATATCACAAACAACAGTGGACCGAGCACGGATCCCTGTGGAACATCATTAGTCACCCTTTTCCATTTTGAGACACTCCCTTCCACCACTGCTCTCTGTCTCCTGGTGCCCAGCCAGTTTTTTATCCATCTAGCTAGTACACCCTGAACACCATGCAACTTCACTTATTCCATCAACCTGCCATGGGAAAATTTATCAAACGCCTTACTGAAGTCCATGTACATGACATCTACAGCCCTTCCCTCATCAAATAACTTTGTCACTTCCTCAAAGAATTCTATTAGGTTTGTAAGACATGACCTTCCCTGCACAAAACCATGCTGCCTATTACTGATAAGTCTATTTTCTTCCAAATGTGAATAGATCCTATCCCTCAGTATCTTCTCCAACAGTATCTTGCCTGCCACTGACGTCAAGCTCACAGGTCTATAATTCCATGGATTATCCCTGTTACCCTTCTTGTACAAAGGGACAACATTAGCAATTCTCCAGTCCTCCGGGACCTCACCCATGCTCAAGGATGCTGCAAAGATATCTGTTAAGGCCCCAGTTATTTTGTCCCTCGCTTCCCTCAGTAACCTGGGATAGATCCCATCCGGACCTGGGGACTTGTCCACCTTAATGCCTTTTAGAATACCCAAAACTTTCCCCTTCCTTATGCCGACTTGACCTGGAGTATTTGAACATCCATCCCTAACCTCAACATCCGTCATGTCCCTCTCCTTGGTGAATACCGATGCAAAGTACTCATTAAGAATCTCACCCATTTCCTCTGACTCCACGCATAAATTCCCTCTTTTGTCTTTGAGTGGGCCAATCCTTTCTCTAGTTACCCTCTTGCTCCTTATATACGAATAAAAGGCTTTGGGATTTTCCTTAACCCTGTTAGCCAAAGATATTTCATGACGCCCTTTAGCCCTCTTTATTGCGCGTTTGAGATTTGTCCTACTTTCCCGATATTCCTCCAAAGCTTCATCAGTTTTAAGTCGCCTGTATCTTATGTATGCTTCCTTTTTCATTTTAGCTAGTCTCACAATTCCACCCATCATCCATGGTTCCCTAATCTTGCCATTTCTATCCCTCATTCTCACAGGGACATGTTTGTCCTGCACTCTAATCAACCTTTCCTTAAAAGACTCCCACATTTCAAATGTGGATTTACCCTTAAACAGCTGCTCCCAATCCACATTCCCTAGCTCCTGCCGAATTTTGTTCTACTTGGCCTTTCCCCAATTTAGCACTCTTCCTTTAGGACCACTCTCATCTTTGTCCATTAGTATTCTAAAACTTACGGAATTGTGATCACTATTCCCAAAGTAATCACCGACTGAAACTTCAACCACTTGGCCGGGATCATTCCCAATACCAGGTCCAGTATGGCCCCTTCCCGAGTTGGATATTTACATACTGCTCTAAAAAACTCTCCTGGATGCTCCTTGCAAATTCTGCTCCATCTACGCCTCCAACACTACATGAGTCCCATTCAATGTTGGGGAAATAATTAAAATCTTCCATCATGACCACCCTATTGCTCCTACATTTTTCTATAATCTGTCTACATATTTGTACCTCTACTTCACGCTCGCTTTTGGGAGGCCTGTAGTAAAGACCCAACAATGTTACTGCACCCTTCCTATTTCTTAGCTCTACCCACATTGCCCTCAGTGTTCGAATCCTCCATAGTGCCCTCCTTATTCACAGCTGTGATATCATCTCTGACCAGTAATGCAACTCCTCCACCCCTTTTACCTCCCTCTCTATCCCTCCTGAAGCATCTATACCCTGGGATATTTAGTTGCCAATCTTGCCCTTCCCTCAACCAAGTCTCAGTAATACCAATAACATCATATTCCCAGGTACTAATCCAAGCCCTAAGTTCATCTGCCTTACCTGCTACACTTCTCGCATTAAAACAAATGCACCTCAGACTACCTGTCCCTTTGCGTTCATCATCTCTTCCCTGTCTACTCTTCCCGTTAGTCATACTGAGTTTATTATCTAGTACCTTACTGGCTTTAGTTGCTGCCTCTTTACTGACCTCTAACTTCCTAATCTGGTTCCCACCCCCCTGCCACATTAGTTTAAAACCTCCCCAACAGTGTTAGCAAAAGCACCCCTAGGACATTGGTTCCAGTCCTGCCCAGGTGTAGACCATCCGATTTGTAATGGTCCCACTGCCCCCAGAACCGGTTCCAATGTCCCAAAAATCTGAACCCCTCCCTCCTGCACCATCTCTCAAGCCACGCATTCATTCTGACTATTCTTGAATTTCTACTCTGACTGTCTCGTGGCACTGGTAGCAATTCTGAGATTACTACCTTTGAGGTCCTACTTTTTAACTTATTTCCCAACTCCCTAAATTCTGATTGTAGGACCTTATCCCGTTTTTTACCTATATCGTTGGTCCCTATATACACCATGACAACTGGCTGTTCACCCTCCCCCTTCAGTATGTCCTGCAGCCGATCTGAGACATCCCTGACCCGTGCACCCGGGAGGCAACATATCATTCGGGAGTCTCGTTTTCTATAATCTGTCTACATATTTGTACCTCTACTTCACGCTCGCTTTTGGGAGGCCTGTAGTAAAGACCCAACAATGTTACTGCACCCTTCCTATTTCTTAGCTCTACCCACATTGCCCTCAGTGTTCGAATGCCTGTCTACTCCCCTTACGATTGAATCCCCTATGACTATAGCCCTGCTGGTCTTTTTCCCGCCCTTCTGTGCAGCAGAGCCAGCCACGGTGCCATGAGCCTGTACCGCCTTCCCCTGATGTGTCATCTCCCCCAACAGTATCCAAAACGGTATACCTGTTTTGGAGGGAGATGATCGCAGGGGACACCTGCACTGCCGTCCTGCTCTTTCTCTGCCTTTTGGTCACCCATTCCCTGTCTCGCTTACCAATCCTAATCTGCGGTGTGACCAACTCATTGAATGTGCTATCCACGACCTCCTCAGCATCGCGGATGCTCCAAAATGAGTCCATCCGCAGCTCCAGAGCTGTCATGCGGTCTAACAGGAGCTGCAGCTGGACACACTTCCCGCACATGAAGGAGTCAGGGGCATTGGCCATGTCCCTGAACTCCCACATTGAGCACGAGGAGCATAACATGGGTCTGGGATCTCCTTCCATTTTTACACTTTACCTTAACTGAATACAAATATCATATCAAATAATAAATAAGTGAAAGGATGTATTGTATTTTGCATGCCTATGCATGCCTGGGCTTGTCTAGGCTGGCTCTGCCTGTGGCTCCTCCCCTCGGGCTTCTGTATAAAGGTGGCAAGTCTCCGCCTCTGGACCCAGTTCAGGTCCAGAGGCAGGAGGCTTGCTGTTTAGTGTATTAAAGCCTCAGGTACGTTCATCACTTGTCATGTGTTATTGATGGTGTATCATAGAGGACACTTGTGAAGGACATTTCAGGTCTCCACTCATGATGTGCATCCTGAAAATACATCTAAATATAGTGGGAAGGTTAGCAAGGCTAAGGAATTGTATGGGGCCAGCGTGGGCATGGTGGAGTTAGGCACAGATAGCTGGGCGTCTTTATCAACTGTCATAAGCTGTCAGGGGCTGGTTTAGCACACTGGGCTAAAGAGCTGGCTTTGAAAGCAGACCAAGGCAGGCCAGCAGCACGGTTCAATTCCCGTAGCAGCTTCCCCGAACAGGCGCCAGAATGTGGCGACTATGGGCTTTCCACAGTAATTCATTTGAAGCCTACTTGTGACAATAAGCGATTTTCATTTCATTTCATTTCACTTCATAAATGCACATGTTTCCACATTAAAAACACTTGTTATTTACAACCTTAAAGTCTCACTATCTTTAACTCTCCCCCCAGTGGATCAGCATTTCTCTTCATCTGGACACAGCTCTTTTCACTGGCTCTCAACGTCAGGCAAACAGTTCGGCCCACTCAAAGTGAAAATAATATAATTGCTGAAAGGACTCTGACATTAATCAGTGAGCCCCAGACCCTCCCCCCTAATCCCTCTCTCACGCTACGTGACAAAGTGATCTCAGGCTGAAACTCACCCACACATGAGCCAGGGAGTCGGCGTGTTGGCAACAGATAGATAGGAGTCAGACGTAGGCGATAGCTGAGGTGCATCACAAATATTTCTTCACTGCGAGTTGTCATCACTTTCCTGCATTGTCCAATCAGCAGGCAAAGTACTCCCCATGCTCTTCCTGCCATGAACTTGATCACGTCATCAGGGAGTGCCCTGTAATATCGCTATCGGAAACATTGCTGGTGCAAATCCCGTTTTTGGCCTCTCATGATATTTTCCGGTCATGACAGGATTTGCACCGGCGGCTAACAGACCCGCTGAACCCCACCCAACATCTCTAACCAAACAGGAATAATTGGCAGTAGCCCTGGAAGTGAGCAACAACAGTGTGGTCTCTTTAACCTGGAGAACATGTAGCAGGAGGCTCCAGGACCTCAGGAGGGAATAGCAGCTGAGTGCAACAGCACTGCCTGAACTAAATCATAACAGGGATGAATATTCTTCAAGGTTTGCAAAGCAATTTGTATGACGAAGGGCAGACCATTCAGCCCTTCAAGCCTGTTTTGCCATTTAATTAGATTGCACCTGATCTGTACTTCAACTCTATTTTAAATTCCTTTGATCCGTACCACTTGATATCTGCGTATAACAAAATTTATCTATCCCACAATTGAAAATCATAAAGATGTGAATGGAGATGAATGATGCAGGCAAAACTTTTATGAGCAAATTCAAGTGGAAATCATGTCCATCACTTGTGGCCGATAATCTTTTTTCCTCGTATATTTTGAGCTTGCAATCTGCCCAGATTGTCCCCACTGAGCTCTTTGCATCACTCAAAGTGACAACCAATGGGTACAGCTGTGACTTTGGTGATTTTACACTGTCACTGCAATGGGTAACAGACTGAGGTTTTATGAGGTGTAGCAAGTGCAAAATCAGCTGATCAAGGCAGAAATTAGGAACTTCTGACACAGAAAAGCCTGCCGATTTTGAATGCAGATTTTTGCAGCTGAGAAACTCTTTGAACAAATTAATTTAATTATTCTGCTGCCACACATCTGGGCTTACCTCAGACCCAGACCACCAACAGATTTCAGATCCCATCACCGAGCCCCACCAGTCCCACACTGTCTACTCGCCGAGGCTCTCAAGAGGTGGTGTGGCATTCCCAATGGCCCAGCCTTCTCCACCTTGCCCCTCTCCTGAGGTATGGTGATCCTCAGGTTAAATCACCACCAGTCAGCTCTGCCCCTCAAAGGGGAAAGCAGCCTATGGTCACCTGGGATTGTGGCGACTTTATCTTTACTTTACCTATACTCTTGAATGCCATTCTCAGAAGGGATTAAAGAGATTTAGGCGATCTTTATTTCAAGAGTGTCACAGACCTGGAGTAGTCTGTGGAACAGGTCTATCAACATCATAGCCTTCTCCTCATCCATTACATTAAAACATATCAACCTCCTTTGCCCTTGACTGCATATCTCAATCAATAAAACATCTTACTTCCACCATGTAATGATGCCTATATTACTGCTTCAGCTGGTGAAACGTTTATCCATGCCTCTGTTACCATTGGACTCCTTTATTCCAATGCTCCCTGTCATAATATACACCAGTATATCATGGTGCAGATACACGCACTGATGGACACACAGCGGGACCAATCAACACACACAACACCGCAGCCAATCACCAGTTAGAGCACATTCATTATAAAGACAGGGGGCATCAGAGTTCCCGCTCATTCGGGATGCAGCCTCCTGGAAGGACAAAAGCTTACAGCTTACAGCACAGGTCTTCACCATGTGCTGAGTGCATAGACTGGTTAGGACAGGCATAGGTCTTTAGTTTAATCTAACATCGTGTTAACCCACAGTGAAAGTATGTTCAATAGTTTCTAACTTAATAAAATAGTATTGCACTATTTTAAGTGTTGGTGGCCTGCATGAGTTCCACAGATCCAGAGCACCCAACACATTGTGATACAAGGAGTTGAGGGATATTAGAACGTCTTAGACCTACCTGCAAGTGATCTGCCTTCCACCAGCATACAGTCATCCTGCAAAATGGATAGCGTCCGCCCGCCGCTGCCGCTCCGTATCACCGGTAACCTTGGGGCCAACTGGAAGATATTCAAACAACGCTTCCAGCTCTATCTTGAAGCCACAGACCGGGAAGATGCCTCAGACACCAGGAAGATTGCTCTCTTCCTATCCACGGCCGGGGAACATGCCATCCACATTTTCAATTCTCTCACCTTTGCTGATGATGAAGATAAATCAAAATTCAAGACGGTTCTCCTCAAGTTTGACACTCACTGCAGCATAGAGGTGAATGAAAGTTTTGAGCGCTATATATTCCAACAACGTTTGCAGGGTAAGGATGAACCTTTCCAGTCCTTTCTCACCCACCTCTGCATCTTGCGCAGTCCTGTATTTACGGGCCCACCTCGGACTCCATGATACGCGACCAGATCGTTTTTGGTGTTCAGTCGGACCCCCTACGCCAGCAGCTCCTCAAGGTAAAGCAGCTCACGCTAGCGACCGCCATCGAGACATGCGTGCTACACGAACACGTCACTAGTCGGTATTCCCACATCCAAGCGGCTGAAACGACGCGGCAAGGTCTCCACGAGACAGAACGGGTCCAAGCAATCGAGCAACTCCAGGGCCTCAGCCTGGATGAGGGCGGCCATTTCGCGTGATTTTCGCGGACTCCCGCGCTCGTGCACACCGAACGAGGGGCCGGCGACGTCGACGAACGTACTGCGCAGACACGCACCACGTACGACCGCACCGCGCATGCGCGGTGGTGCAGGGAACGTACTGCCGCTACGACGTGCGGCAACTGTGGCTCCGCCGACTTAAAGCGGCAATGCCCTGCCAAATCCCGACGATGCCTGAGATGTGGCAAACTTGGCCACTGTGCTGCTTTATGCAGATCAGCTCAGCCTACCAACTCATATAGCTCCAGCCAGCCTCGCAGGAATGTCCGGGCCATTCAACCCACGGTCACCGAGTCCGATGCGGACCTATTACCCGATATTGACACCGAGGACCCGAAGGCGCCTTTTTGAGTCGGCATCGTTACAAAAAACAGGGTGTCCCCGAAGCAAAGAATCCAGCCTCTATTGGTATACAGCATCCATCCAGACGATGAGTGGTGTGCCACCCTGATGGTCAACCAGTCCCAAATACGATTCCTCCTGGACACTGGTGCCTCCGCCAACCTCATTGCGTGGTCTGACCTCCAAAGCCTTCGTATCAAACCAGCCATCCTCCCATCAGCCTGCCAGCTATTAGATTATAATTGCAATGCCATTGCTGCCAGCGGCTCGTGCCAACTTGAAGTGACGCACAGGTCATGCAAAGCCATCCTTCCCTTTGAAATCGTGGGCTCCTCGAAAGCCTCTCTGCTTGGCGTGCAGCCATGCAAGCTGTTGAACCTAGTTCAGCGAGTTCACTCTCTCTTTCCTGCTGACGCACCTGCCTTTCAGGACGCCGACTTCAGGGCACAGCTCGACACCATTATCAACCAGTACTACGACGTCTTCGAAGGCATGGGCACGCTCCCGTACACCGACAAGATTTTATTAAAACCGAATGCCACGCCTGTGGTGCACACACCTCGCAGGGTCCCAGCACCCCTTAAGGGCCGCCTCAAGCTGCAGCTGCAGGACCTCCAGAACCAAGGAGTGATTTCCAAAGTCACGGAACCAACCGACTGTGTCAGTTCAATGGTATGTGTAAAAAAGCCTTCTAGCGAATTGAGAATTTGCATTGATCCCAAGGATCTAAATCGCAATATCATGAGGGATAATTGTCCAATTCCCAAGCGCGAAGAGCCCACATGTGAGATGGCTCGCGCCAAGCTCTCCACCAAACTCGACGCCTCAAAAGGATTCTGGCAAATCCTGCTCGATAAATCCAGCAGGAAACTTTGCACATTTAATACCCCCTTTGGCAGATATTGTTACAACAGGATGCCGTTTGGGATCATATTTTCATCAGAGGTGTTCCATAGGATTATGGAACAAATGATGGAAGGCATTGAAGGTGTTTGGGTCTATGTCGATGACATAATCATTTGGTCCACCACCCCGCAGGAGCATGTTAGTCGCCTCCAGCGCGTATTCAGACGTATACATGAGCATGGCCTCTGCCTCAACAGGGCCAAATACTCTTTTGGTCAGACGGAACTCAAGTTCCTCGGGGACCACATCTCCCAATTGGGTGTGCAGCCGGATTCGGACAAGGTAGCTGCCATCACAGCTATGAAAACACGGAGGACAAGAAGGTGGTCCTCCGATTTCTGCGCATGGTCAATATTTTAGAGAAATTTATCCCTAACCTCGCCTCTCATACCACGGTTCTCAGGAACCTGGTCAGGAATATAACAGACTTCCAATGACTCACTGCCCACAAGCGCGAATGGAGAGAACTCAAAACAAAACTGACCACGGCCCCGGTCTTAGCTATCTTTGATCCAGCAAAGGAGACCAAAATTGCGACCGATGCCAGTCAATCCGGCATTGGGGCAGTGCTCCTTCAACGTGATGAGGCCTCCTCATGGGCCCCCATTGCATATGCGTCATGTGCGATGACCCCCATGGAGCAGCGCTACGCGCAAATAGAAAAGGAGTGCCTGGGCCTTCTGACCAGTGTGGTTAAGTTTCACGATTATGTCTACGGACTTCCTCAATTCACCGTCGAGACCGACCATCGCCCGCTGGTCAATATAATACAGAAAGACTTGAACGACATGATGCCTCGTTTCCAACATATTCTTCTCAAGCTCCGGCGATATGACTTCCAGCTGGTATACACCCCAGACAAAGACCTCATCATTGCTGACGCTCTCTCCAGGGCAGTCAACACTCCATGTTACCCAGGGGATTTGTCTGCCAGGTTGACGCCCATGTGGCATTCGCAGCCTCCAATCTACCTGCCATGGATGAACGCCTCGTCCAAATTCACCGCGAGACGGCGGCTGACCACTTGCTACAACGTGTCATGCGCCACCAAATGGACGGGTGGCTCAAGGGCCAATGCCCTCAGTTCGATAATGTCAGAGATGATCTGGCGGTAGTTGACGGTGTTCTAAAACTGGACTGCATTGTCATCCCGCATAGCATGCGCCAGCTTGTCCTGGAACAACTTCACAAGGGCCACCTTGGCGTGAAAAGTGCCGCCGATGGGCCCGAGAGGCAGTATACTGGCCCGGCATTAATGAGGACAGAGCCAACACAGTGCTCAACTGCCCCACTTGTCAGCGCTTCCAGCCGGCCCAACCACGTGAGACCTTGCAGCCCCATGAGTTGGTCACGTCACCATGGACCAAGCTGGGCATTGACCTGTTCCACGCGCTGGATAGAGATAATGTCCTGATCGTGGACTACTTTTCGAATTACCCGGAGGTGATACGGAGGTGACTTCACCTCGTCTGCAGTCACTCGTGCATGTAAAGAAACCTTTGCTCAACACGGCATCCCGCTCACGGTTATGTCGGACAATGGTCCCTGCTTCGCCAGCCAGGAATGGTGCAACTTTGCCAGGCGGTACAATTTTGCCCATGTGACATCCAGTCCCCTGTACCCCAATCCAACGGCAAAGCGGAGTAGGGAGTACATATAGTCAAATGGCTCCTCTGCAAGGCTGCCGATGCTGGGTCCGATTTCTACCTTGCCTTGCTGGCCTATCGCTCCGCCCCACTGTCCACTGGCCTGTCGCCAGCCCAGTTACTCATGGGTCGTACCCTGAGGACGACGGTGCCGTCCATCCATGTCCCAGTCCTCAACCACATTCCGGTCCTTCGCCGGATGCAGCTGTCTCGTGCACAGCACAAGGCGGCTCATGACTCCCGTGCAGCTGATCTCCCTGCTCGGGCTCCAGATGACAACGTCCGCGTCCATCTTCCGGATGGTGGCTGTTCTGCAACCGCTGATGTCCTTCGGCAGGTGGCCCCCCGCTCGTTCCTGGATGGCTCTATTCTGCGCCGCAATTAACACGCCCTTCATCTCGTCCCACGCTCGCCACATGATCCTCCACTGTCGCCTCACCCTCCTGCTGACCCTGCCACGGACTATGCAGAGCTCCCTGTCACTCTGCATCCCCCTGACTCTGATGCAGTCCAGTCTGCTCCTGAACCAGTGGCTCTCGACCCACCCTTGAGGCGGTCAACCAGAATTTGTCGCCCACCTCAGAGATATAATTTATGAACTTTGCGGACTTATAGACTCTCTGAATTGTTTTGTTGCTTTGTTTGATCGTTTCCCTGGTTTGTATTTCGTGTTGATCTCGTTATTCTTGTTGCATACTGCTTCTCTGCAACAGGCACCTTCCCATGTAAATAGCTTAGTTCTCATGTACGTAGTCCTGTAAATATGTCTTCGCACCCCACACTCAGTTAGGAACATTCTCACCATACATTATTTATTGCCACACACATAAATTTTTTTATAAAAGGGGGGATGTCATAATATACATATAATATGTGCAGATACACACACACTGATGGACACACTGCGGGAACAATCAACACACACAACGCCACAACCAATCACCAGTTAGAACACACTCACTATAAAGACAGGGGGCATCAGAGTTCCCGCTCATTCGGGATGCAGCCTCCTAGAAGGACAGAGCTTACAGCTTACAGCGCAGATCGTCACCATGTGCTGAGTACATAGACTGGTTAGGACATGCATAGGTTTTTAGTTTAATCTAACATTATGTTAACCCACAGTGAAAGTATGTTCAACATTTTCTAACTTAATAAAATAGTGTTGCACTATTTGAAGTGTTGGTGGCCTGTATGTGTTCCATGGATCCAGAGCACCCAACACATCACTCCCCAGGTTGGTCTCCTACCTTCCATGAACTTTAGCTCATTCAAAACTCTGTTGCCTAAATCCCAATCTCACAGGCCAGGATTTTCTGACCCTGCCACGGTGATACTCGCTGCAGAGGATGCGGCATCTCAGCCAAATGTCCATTGACTTTCGCCGGGCCAGACAATCCCAGCAGTGGGCGGGGTCAGAAAATCCTGCCCATAGTTATGTCCCTTCCACCATCATCCTTTATTCCTTTAGCTATACTGACTCTCGGTCTTGCAACACCAAGAACTTTAAGTTCTCATCCTTGTGTTCAACTTCATCCATGGTTTGCCTTCCGATCTCTATAACCTGCTTCACAAATACGATCATCTGAGCTCCCTGCATTCCGCTCATTCTGGCCTCTAGCATATTCCAAATTTCCATCGCTTCATTATTGGTGACTGCACCTTCAGTAGTCCCTCACCTCTGGAAGTCCCTCCATCGACCTATCCATCACTCTCTCTCCTCCTTCAAACCTACCGCTTTGGCCAAGCTTCCGGTCACCTTTACTGATATTTCTGCGTGTGGTTCATTGTCAGACCGTGTCGGGTAACTGTCCTGTGAAGGGCTTTGGGAAGTTTCACCACATTGAAGATACTGGATGAGACTCTCTGACCTCCCCATGGCATGTTTCTTGGAGGTGGGAGGCGGCTAGCCATTGGCTGGTGGCAGGGTCTTCTGGTTCCGCTGCTGTCAATAGAATTTCCCATAGGATCCACCCTACAATACCAGGAAATCTATGGCAGGGTGCACCGTCGGAGGGACCGGAAGATCCTGCCGTGTGAACAGTGCGTGATCCGTACTATATAAATACGTATTTTAGTTTTTACCTTGAGTGAGGATGTTAGTACCACAGAAGTACCCCCTTTCCTAAATAACTGTTCTCCAGTAATAACAAAGTATCATTTGAGTGCACATTATAATTTACTAATCAAAGTAATCTTCCCTACAGAGAAAGGGTGTGGGTGGACTTTGAAGGTTATGTCTGTGTGATGTTTCGGAGGGGTAACAAGGCAATGATGTACATGCACAGTTATTAATATGAAACTGTCTAGATGCCATCAATCTTGCTTACTTTCAGAACAATAGTTGAGCAGGTGTGCACCTGCCTCAATGCTCCACTTCTCAGAGTGGGGAGGGTCTAAAGATTGTCTTTCTCCCCGATTTCTCTCCTGTCATGGGAATGTCACTTTAAGAAATGTTTGTCTTCTCAAGTGGCTGCAGTGATGTCATTGTGTGGGTGGAGCTGGGCTCTGGCTCTGCTTTTTACTTTCATTTTGAGCTGGAAGCTGTTTTTGGCTCTGGGTTTTACTTTCGGTTTTCAGTTGGGAAGCTGCATCCAAACCAAGAAGGTGTATTTTGGTATCTCTCTCTGCCTGCTAAAGAATGTCTCCAGATCACTTGACAATTTCAAAGTAATACCTGTTTCTGTAAGGAATGCAAACTTACTGTTTTTGTAGGAAAAAAGTGTGTTGGCTTATGGAACTTGTTAGGAAAGTTACTAAGGGCTACCTATGGAGTACTGTATCTTTGGGGGGGGGGGGGGGATATCAGTGTTGGTAGTTGATAAGATGTTTACTGTGTGTTCATAAAATGTTAACTGGATTCATATAATAAACATTATTTTGTTTAAAAATACTTACCATCTCTGTTGCATTAACCTGGAAAGTGGATCCTTGTGCTCCTCATAACCAAAATCTGTCAAACGTTGTGGGTCAGGTGAACTCCATGACATAATTTGGTGTTCTCTAAACCCTGACCCATAATACTCCTGTGATGGGCATTGTGCACCAATATATCCCGGAAGGTGACAGTGATGGAGGATAAGCCTCACAGTCGCAGAATGTATGTGAAGTGGCATGGGAGAAGTTAGAAAGATATGGGTGAAGGGGCATGTAGCTCTTTAAGAAAAGGTGGGTTCTTGGGGCTACAGCATCTAAATAACTGCTAGAGGAAAGTTGGCTAGCCTTAGTGCAAAATGCTGAGTAGCAGCTGTCACGATGAAATATATATTTTTGGGATTTTTTTGCCAATGTGTGCTTCAAATGCTGTGATTTCACCATGTGAATGAAGGTGACCTCTGGTTGACTGGAGATTGTAACACTTCAGCCGCAGAGTGGACCCAGCTTGGATACATCAAATTCTGCCCAGGAAGCAGTTGGGAGGTATTAACAGGTCACATCGATCAGTTCAAAGGGCAGAGTGAACAGCAGCCTGTCGGGGGCAGACAAAGAGGAGGGCGGCTCCATACAGCTCAGAGAACCCCAGGGATCTGTTCAGTAGCTCCACAATGCAAAAGAGTTGGGGATCAGGGAAACATAAAGACTTTATAGGTGGTAGAAACATGATAGGGAAGCTGGGGCTGTGCCTCTGTTTAGACACTGGAGCATAACCTGGGACACAGTCTCAGTAGGAAGGCAACTCAACTCCTCTTCTTCTAGGATGTGGTCTGATCCCCAACTGACACCATTGCACATCCATCCTGAATTCCTGGGCATGGTCTTCACCGAAGACGGTAAATGTCTGCAGAATCTGCTCACCCTGGTCTGGATGGCATAAATCCATCGATATTGTAGCCAAGTAACTGAAAAAGCTGCAGTAACTATGTATTTGCTATTCTCATCTTCTGGATCTAGCCGGGATTGGTGGTCCTTCCTGTTGGGCATTCTGTTCCTTCACAAAGTTGGCTGTGCATACCATTAGGTCCCTATAACTGAAGCACTTGGCATAAGCCTACTTGTGACAATAAAGATTATTATATTATTATTCCCTCATTTCCATTCTCTCTTGGGTATCTGATACCTCCTTCCCATTCTTTCTTTGCCTGATATTCTCGGGCAAAATTGTCCCTTTTGCCACATGTATAACAAGTCGTTTCATCTATTCTGCCAGCCAGTTTAAGGGGTTTACCCCCCCCCCACCACCACCACCAACCCCCCCCCCCCCCCACCACCCCCCACCCCCCCTCCACCACCCCTTCGGCAGTCATTTCTTGGAGGTTTTCCCTTTCGCTTGGAAACACCTTCCCTTTAGCCCAATTCGCTTTACCTGGCTCCCATTTCTCCTCACTGCAGAATTAAAATAATCTTGTCATATTCTGCAGCATCTTGTCACTGAGATCAAAGCAATGCTTCATAGATGCTCTTATATAAAACAAGTTACAGTTGACTAGAGTCCCTGTCAATCATTTAATGCCTCTCCGGTTGTTTTTCTCTCTTGGTCTCCCCCCTAAGGTTTCAGTCTTTACTGTTCCGACTCAATTTGTACATTTGCTCGGCCATTCATTTGGGGCGTAGGTGGCCAATTCTATCTATTGATAGGGCTTTCCTACTCGGTCCTCTATTCTTTTTCCGCCTTCAGGGTGATCATGGATTTCCATCTGGTTAAGCCTCGGTAAAGTATTGCGGTGGGTTGGTGTTGCATCCTGCAGTATGGTTGACCAGGAAACTCTCCCGCTGTTACTGCCTGCCATCAGGCATACTGGAAAGATTTACATGCTAATAACCAACATGTTTGGCCATGTTATGAATGCACCCTCACGCTGAGGACCCGGGTTCGAATCCCGGCCCTGGGTTACTGTCTATGTGGAGTTTGCACATTCTCCCCATGTCTACATGGGCTTCACCCCCACAACCAAAGATGTGCAGGTTAGGTGGATTGGCCACGCTAACTTGCCCCTTAATTGGTTAAAAAAAACAATTGGGTACTCTAAATTTATATATACAAAAAAAATGAATGCACCTTCCATGACCATCAAGTCATGCAGTGTTATTTGAACCTGGAGCTACTGGTCCAGAGGAAGGAACGCTACCACTGCAACATAAGACCTCTTTGGTTCTCCATTACTTTATTATTTATTCCGCCACTCCTCCCAATCTGAGTTGCCATTCCTGTGGTCTTTAGGGAGACTGTTTCTAATGTAAATAATAACTGCTTTCTCTTGTCTTCTTAATCACATCCAACTAGTGAGGCATTCTGCTTTATCATTAAATACTTTTCTATTTCTCCTCTCCTGTCCAGTTTCATAATATCTTCTGGAAAACATTTAATGTCAGTAATGTAAATTCTTGGTGGTATTATATATCTACCTCTAGGTCGAATGGTTAAACCCAGATTTATATAGTCTTGTAGAGAGGGCATATTTGGCTCTCCCCCATCAATGGGACGTGTGCTGGGGGGCTCTAATTTTCTACAGGCATTCCAGAGTCTACTCTTCCTCATCACTTAGAAAATTTGGTGACATTGCACACAATGCACCCTTTTACTGGACAGTTTCTACTCTAACTCCTTAAATCTTTTCTCACATTCCGCATGGTTCTCATTTCCCTCTCTCTTGGACTGGCTGTTATGCAAACCCTATTGCACTTTTCAAGGCTTCAATCTGCTTTCTGCCTTTATTGCTTTCCTGCTTACATGCTTTCTCTTCCCATTTTTCGCATAACCTCTAATTCGCGAATACTTTTTTTTTGGTATTGAACTTCAGTGAACCTATGCTGAGATTCATGCTCCCTGTTTTCTTTATCTTCACTTTGTTCTTTTACTATAGAATTCCTACAGTGCAGAAGGAAGCCATTCGGCCCCTCGGGTTAGCACCGACCCTGTGAAAGAACACACTACTTCGGCCCACTCCCCGACGTATCCCCGTAACTCTACCCGATCCCCACAACTAACGGGCAATTTAGCATGGCCAATCCATCTAACCTGCGCATCTTTGTGACTGTGGGAGGAAACCGGAGCACCCAGAGGAAACCCATGCAGACACGGGGAGAACGTGCAAACTCCACACAAACAGTCACCCAAGGCCGGAATTGAAACTGGGACTCTGACGTTGTGAAGCAGCAGTGCTAACTACTGGGCCACCGTGCCATCCAGTTGGTTAACAATCGGTTGAACACAGCCTCCATCGCTGAGCTTTTCTGTTCTTTTCCACAATTTAATGTTTTCATGTGATCATTTTGTCTTGATCATTTTCAAACCATCTCTGGGATGCCATCAGCCAAAGACTTCCAGCATGCCAGGACAGCAGGTTGTACCTTGCCTTGATTTCATTGTTCCACTTCACACAGCAGGTTATTTCCATTTAGGATCATTTGATTCAAATCCCCACTAATAAGTAACTCTTCTGTTTTGTACTTAAAATATTATTCCATCCATGGTTTTCCCCTTTGAGTTTGAATGCGTCATTTTATTATTCTTAATACAGCGGAGGCCCACCCAGGAATACCAATTATAACGCTGTTTTTTTATTTTACAATACTCACTCAGCCTTCCAGTAAATTTTGTCCTGCGAATTGCAAAATACCAAATTGATGATTCACTCAAAAAGTCATTACGCTTAATGGGGTTAGTTTATTTATACCCGAGATTACAGATTGAAATCAAAAACAGATTTAAAATGATTTCAAATTTAATAGGTTGAGAATGAACAGAAAAAAACAACAAATAAAACCCCCCAACTATTTTAGTACCCTACTCTGAGCAAAAAAATGCCTCAAATCTCACATTAGAATGCTCATATTTGTTATCTATTTCTAACAAGTAAATGCTTCAGCAATGTCTAACTGAAATATGTTATTGATTAACAATCATCCAAAGTGGTCAACTTCTGTTGATTATAGAGTGTTCTTCTGATGATCAGCTGGGCTCTCTCCTTGCATTCTCCTTCTGACAGTTCCCTTGACTGCAGTGAACGTTTGCAGTGTGTTCAATCTATCATACCTCTTTTGAAGGAATGGACCTGTGCTACAGTACTGACAGGTTAGACCATTCTATAAAGCTTCTTTGAAAAGCACAATACAGAATTATAGTCAGAACCCTTTTGTTTAAATTATGAACCCATTTTCTCCAGTAATATTTCATCATTTTTCAGTCAGCCTTCCAGACAAAAAGGATGTTATAATTTGCTGGGTAGTTCGACTTCATCTTATCTAAATTGTACTGTTACGACACCCTGTGCAAGTGCACAGTCAATTCCAGACCCACATGCCCCGAAGTCAGAACACAAGTTAATTAACCAATAATTCTCATGAAAAACCCCTTTGGCCCTTAGCGGCCCAATAATTGCAGTCACCAGGTTTGTAAGGTTAAACACAATTACTGTTCATTTATAGCAAGAACAATAATGAACTATGCAGCAAATACAACTGGTTAACTATTAACTAATTCTTAACTCCCCATTTGAACTTTCCCCCCAGCCTCTACACATACACACACACGCACACAAGACAGACAAACACAGAGGGGTGGAAAGTGGTAAAAAATAATATGGGATGGGAAAATAATCTTTGTTTCAGATGATGGTTTCCAGTACACCTTTCTCCATAGCAATCTTGCAGGTTAAAGTCTTTGTTTATAGTCTGGAATGGTCTTCTCTATAGATTCATTCATCCAGGTTCTCTGTAACTTCCTAAGTACAAGTCACAGCCTTTCTGGGGAGAGTTAACATCTCTTTTTGCAGCCTGTACTGGTTTTTCGGTAGATAGATTCATTCAAGCACTCTGTAGGTTCAAAAATACAACACTCGCAGGCTTTATGGCGAGAAACATAGAGGAAAATAAGACATTCTCTCGCAGCTGCCAGGAGTGAAACTGAAACCTTGTAAAAAAACATACTAGTGGGATAAGATCCAATTACTTTTCCCAGCAGAGCACAGCCTATTGGGCAATTCATTGGCCACCGACCAATCAATCAAACCGAGTCCCAACTCCATCTCTTGCATTGGTGCTGAAGAATCTGAAGCTCCAGTTTAAACCAGCAAGTGATCTCTCCTTGAACTTCTGGAGTTTTCTGTTCGAATTAAAGACACAGGATGCTTGCCTTAAATAATAATAATAATCGCTTATTGTCACAAGTAGGCTTCAATGAAGTTACTGTGAAAAGCCCCTAAAGAGACATGTCCATCAATCATCCATGGTTCAAAATAGGAACTGCAAAATAAAAGATAGGGGAAATATGGGGAATAAACTGGAAAGACCGTACAGTGCAATCTTGCTGAGGTCCAGACTTCAGAGATGCAAATGCCAATGTCTCTTGTCTGCCGACACTATCTCTGTTATTTTTTTCCTGCAAATGTTTATTTTAGTTTCATGGCTCACCAAGATCAGCATGTTTATTTTAGAAAGGCTGAAATTTGTACGAGAGATTGTTGCAGGGCATTGTGGGTAATATGGTCCATCTCTGTGCTATTAAATTGTTTAAAATGGTTCTTAGCAGTGGCAAACAACTCAGTGGTGGGCAGGTGTTGGCAGGTGGCACCATTGCTGATTAATTTATCTTTTATTGGAACGTGGGTATTACTGGCAAGACCAGCATTCTGTTGCCCATCCTAATTGTCTTTGACTTGCTCGACCATTTCAGAGGACAGTTAACAGGCAATCATATCTTTGTGAGTCTGGAGTCACATGTAGATCGGACAGGGCAAGGATGGCAGATTCCAGGCTCAAATGGGGATTTGTGCGACACATCACAAGCTGAAGCCCACAAATGCATCTGTTAGGTCACAGATACCTTGTGTGCATGGGCAGCAGACTATATCAAATCTGAGCTGGGCCAAGTGTACCTGAGCTGCAGGAATTTCCGCCAACATTGGGATGCTGCAGGTCCAGGGGCAATTGATGGCATGCATGTTGTCTTCCACGCACCGGGGTATCAGGATGTGACCTTCATTAACAGGAAGGGGTTGCAATCCCTAAATGTGCAACTCGTGTCTCTCCCACCACCTTCATGCCCGCCGCCCACCCCCATGCCCAATCAGTGATCCCCAATCACTGATATGCCCGCTGCCCTTGAGATGTGCCAATATCAGGAGGAGAGGATTCGGACGAACTGCAGAGAAAACTATAATAGGTTCTTCTTCCTCCCTGATGGTGCACATAGGGCCCTGGGTGTCTCCATGGGATGGAGGGACATCTGGAGTGAACTCCAGAGGACTTTGCATGATCTGGCGCTGCCAGTCCTCTAGGCTCCCCATAGTCTGAGACATGGTGCCAGTGCCCTCAGCGATGCTCCTCAGTGACTGGGCCATGCTCTTGAGTGCCTCAGCAATGTGCACCTGCATCTGGGACATGTCCTTCATCAACTGGGATATGATGTTCAGGCCCTCAGCCATGTTCATCATGAACTGAGCCATACCTTGGACACCATCACTCAAGATGCTAACCTCTTTCTGTTATGACACCCTGGGCAAGTGTGTGGTCAATTCCAGCCCCATTCCTCTTGGAGGCACAAGTGAATTAACCAATAATTCTTGTAAAAATACCCAAAGTCGTTGGTCCTTTGCTGCCCAATAATTATAGTTACGAGGTTTGTAAGTTTAAACACAATTCTGTTCAGTTATAATAGGAAGTATAATGAAATGTACAGCAAATATAGTTGGTTATCTATTAATATATAACTAACTCCAACTTTAACTTACCTCCCACCCTCTACACACACAGACACACAAGATAAACAAACACAGAGCAGTGGAAAGGGGTAAAAAAATCATAAGTGAAAGGGAAAAGAATCTGTTTCAGATGATGGTTCTCAGCATGCTTTCTTCACAATAATGTTGCAGATCACAGAATTTATTTTGCAGCCTGTTCTGGTTTTTCCTGCAGTTCTGAAAATACCATACTCACACCATTTCTGGAGAAGCAGAGTGTTTCTCATCATGGTCCATCTTCAGACCTTTGTAGTTTCAGGAATCCATCGCCCACAGGCTACTGGAGAGAGTTAGCAGATTCTGGACTGTGACTGCACGGCCTAGAATGGTACTCCTGTAAATCTTTTCATCCAGACTGTCTGCCAGTTCAGAAATTCAATCTTTCTGGAGAAAGATGGAGAGGAGAGAATAGCAGGATCTGCGTTGGGGCTGCCAGGAGTGAAACTGAAACCAAAATGAAAACCTCGGGACTCTGAAAACATTCCAGTGGGATGAGATCCAATTACCACCTGTTACAGGTCAGAACACAGCCTTTTGGGGCCAATTCATTGGCGACCAACCAAATCAATCAAACTGAGTACTGGCCCATCTCTGTGATTGGTGCCAGCCAGTCTACAGCTCCAATTTAAACCAGCACAGGCTTCTAAATTCTTTTGCTTGAATAAAAGGTACAGGCTGCTTTCCTTAAAGCCACATGTCCATTAATCATCCATGGATTGAAAATGTAATGGCAAAAAAAAGGAAAGGAGAATTAAGAGAATAAACAGGGAATAAACAGAAATGACCGTTACTGTGCTCCAGGTTTTTCACTACTATCGCCACCCGAGTAGTGTTGGCCTCGGTGTCATGCATTGTCGGCATCATCTCCAGCACCCTAGCCTTTGGGACTCCTCCAATCGACTCCTCCTATCGGCTATGCACTCACTGGAATGTTGCTGACATCCACCCCTGAATACCACGGCTGTGTCCTATCATCTGCATCAGCTCTGGGATAACCTTGCCCAGAGACCTGGCATCTGACTGGGATTCAGCTGTGTTCTGGGATCCAGCAGATGTCCAACTGCTAATTCCTTTGGATGTTCCTGATGTGCATCAGCAACTGCGAGGTGCTCACCAGATTGCGCCCCAGAAGCCAGTCCACTAATGTCGCCTACCGAGGTGTGTGTCTCTGCGCTGGTGGAAGGTGGGGGTGACAGCTGTGACACCTTGATGGTGGTCTCCTTGGAGGTGGTATCTTAGGTGGCACGGGAGGAATGACTCCGGATGGTCCAGCCCCATCAGATGGGGATTCCGCGAGAGAATGGACATGTGGTCAGTGAGAGGAAAGGATCATTTAGCATGACATAAACAACTCACTTGAGACATTTCACCTGGGTGAAGGGGCTAAGGATCCTCACCCCTGCAGTGCAGGTCAACCACGCTGTAGGTGACTGCTCCCTCCTTGGTCAACCCCACAATTTCCTGGACCCATTCCTCATAGGGGAGTGAGGACTTGGATATCTGGTATTCACACCCAGTCGTGGCCCTTTCCCACTTATTATGGGCCATCTTCTCTGGGGTGGACAAAGAGAGAGATGGATGGATTGGGGGGAATACTGTGGATGGCATGTGTGGGGACTGCAACTGGACATGACGGGATCGTGCTCGTGGGTGCCTGGGGGTGCTGACGAACAAACATGAAGATTAGATGTAGGGAGGGTGTGAGGTGTCAGCCAGTAGGGGAGGGAGGGGCAGTGGTTTGGAATTTGAACGGTGACAGGTGGAATTGATACCAAGAGAGAGGTGATAACTTATCCTTGCAGCTCAGTTGAGGTAGTTTGTCTTCTACTGACATTAGATGCTGGTCCTCCTTGTCATGCTGCCCACACTGACAGCCTCTATCACTGCCTCCCAGGCGGTATTGGTGACCCTGCTGCTGAGCCTCGACTTCCTCGGGGAACAGGATGCTCTATCTCTCATCAATGGCGTCGGGAAACATCGCCAGGTCGGCATCACCAAAGCGAGGAGCAGGTCTGCACGCTGCCATGCTTGTGTGTTGAATGGGAGTGAGCGGCGAGGGAGTGCTTAAAAGCAGCTCCCCCTTGTAAGCGGCGATCTGCTGAGGTGCGAGTTGGTCAAATCAGACAGCAAGGATGCCAATAATGTTCAGCATCTCGTGGGGGCTCATGTGTCACACTAAGTGCCATTGAATACGGGCCGCGATCTCGGCAATGCTACCATCACGATACTCCTCGCCAAATGCGCCCAAAACCGGACTTCACCTTGAGCCTGCTGATTCACGTCATTTATCAATTTCCTTTGAGTGGCGGCTATATTTGTGTTCAGAAATAAGAAAAGGAAACACAACATGGTGGCAGCTTTTGGATTCTGAAGAGTTTCCATTTTTATGTACACCATATACAATATTGCTTTAGCCAGTTCAATTTGAAGGTCAGAGGCAACAATTCTGTGACATCATGAGGACTTTGACTTCTATAGACATGAACCTAAGCAGCAACACATGCAGCAGCTCAGCAACACATTGCGTTCTCACAAAACACTCAGAAATCGGAGAGCTGCCAGTTCATCTTGGAACTATAGCAGCGATCTGTAAGTTCAACAGAGGTTGAAAATATAGATCCGAGAGGTGCAATGCTAAGCAGTATTCAAATAGAAACAGTGAGTAAAGGAGCCAATGGATCAGTTGCAAAGCCGGAAATCTGTCATTTTCAGCAGGGAAGGCTGAATCAAAGAGCTGGTTTAGGAAGGTGAGAGGAGGCTAAGAAAGGCTGGGAAAAACCAGGCACACATTCCAGTGTTTTGGGGCATTGTGGTGCATTTGTGCCACAACACCACTCTGTGGGTGGGGCCTGAGAAAGCCCATAAAGAGGACAACAGCAACACATACCGGAACAGCAAAAACATATAGGAACAAGATTTGGTAACTTGCCTGTTGCACATTTTATTTTATCGGATCTATGCACAGATGCCACTAGTTTCTATGTCTGTTTATTCACAGTGTTTTTTAATATCTGCTCATGCTTCTGCTCCAGCTTCCTGCTCTTTCTACAGTTTGTTTCCTTTTCTCTGAGTCCATAACTAGGCTTAACCATACAAGTGAGGGACTTGTCTTCAACAGTCGCAAGTGTGAAGTCAATGCTCAACAAATCAACTGTTTTGGCTCATTTTATCCCAATTGGGTATTCGTTCAGACCCAAGTAAATTGGAGGACATGCATCCACTGCCAACTCCACAAGCTAAGGAGGATCTCCAACTCTGTTTTGGAGCTGTTCAGCTTTGTTTCTCCATTTTTCCCAACAGACGGTTTCACCACTTCAGGAATTACTCAGGAAACGACTATTTTCCAAGGCATCAAGACTACCAACATATGTTCAAGAATTTGTTATCTGAGAAAACATCTCCACTACAATTCTATGATCCAAGAGAGGAAACTATCTCAGAAGCAGATGCTTCTCAAATAGTGCTAGAAGCTGTATACTTCAAAAAGCAAAGCAAATTGCATTTTATTCCAAAAGCTTAGAAGCAGCCCATCAAACTTCTCCATATAGAGCGGGAGACATTGAGTGATATTCTCCGTTCCAGCGGCTAAGTGCTGGTACCAACGGAGAATCTGCGGGTGGGTCACGACAGGAAAATTGGCGCGAACCCCCACCGATTCTGGTACCGGTGAGGGGCTAGCACCAGTGCCACGTGAACCACCCGCAGATCGCGCATAAAACGGTCGGAACATGGCCTGGTCCCGGGCCGCGCATGCGCAGGACTGACGGCCTACACTAGTCACACCGGAAAACATGGCGCCGGCCATGCTGGAACCCTAACCCACCCACCCCAACCCCACAGCCCACCCCCTGGCCACCGCCCCCTCACCAGCCCCCTCAGCCCTATCAGAAGCCTCCCATCCACGGCACAGATCCCAGATGGGTGTGATGGCGCTGGACACGGTCCACAGCCAGCACGTCGGTTTCCCAACCGCGGGATCACACGTGGCCCATGCTGTTGGGAACCTGGCACATCGGGGGTGGAGCACCGCGGGTCGGGTAGCCAATTACACGTAAATGGCTTTACAAGTGTGCATGGCGCGCGACCATTGACGCCGGTTTGGAGGGTGCTGAGCATCGCAAACCGGCGCCTGGCCCGGATCCGACGTTTAATTCCATTCTCCGCCCGATCGGCAGTCCCGATTTTGGTGTCGGGATACAGAGAATCCAGCCCATTAGCTTTCATTATGGGATCATGCAATTCCATCCTTACCTCTTTGGGAGATAAATTTGTGAAGGAGACTGGGCACAAACGGCTCAAAACCATTAACCAATGCACTACCCAGGTTCCAATGCTTTTTGGTTTATATTGTACGTCACAGTTGTAGCCTTGTAATTTACTGGTTATGTGTGTTGGCTCGAACCATACACTGGAGACTCCCAGTAGTTAAAATGGGGTTTATCAAGGCAAAGGGGAAGGAACAGTCACATGACAATTTACACCAGGTCTTAATATTTTGGCTCCCTGGTCCACACTACCCAGGGTCCCACTCCCGGGCCCCGTGCAAACTTCCTATTAGCCGGGATCTGCAGGCTCTTCGCGATTGGTCCCGAGTCGGTCATGTGGTCCGTGGATCCCGCCCCTTTAAAGGGGCAGCACTATCACATTACGTTAGTTACCTTAAACAAATTTGCAAACCCTATCAAAACCCCACAAACATTTCATTAGATTTGTGGATAGAGTCAATTGACTGCAAAGTCAAAGATGTCCTGAAAATAGACTTGAGTTTTGGACAGCGCATCTGCCAGCAACTACGACAGAGACATCTCAGGTCCTGGCTCTACACAAGCTCTGAAAGTCTATCGATAATGGATGGCCAGGTTCAGTTCAAGATGTTCAGTATGTACTGAGACCATTTTGGGCAACTGGAATATCCTGTGGCATTATCTTTAAAGCAAACAGGCTGTCTTCCCTGAAATGAAATGAAATGAAATGAAAATCGCTTATTGTCACAAGTAGGCTTCAATGAAGTTACTGTGAAAAGCCCCTAGTCGCCACATTCCGCAGCCTGTTCGGGGAGGCTGGTACGGGAATTGAACCGTGCTGCTGGCCTGCCTTGGTCTGCTTTAAAAGCCAGCGATTTAGCCCAGTGTGCTCACTGAGACCGGGTATTTTGCAACAGTTATAGTAAGCACACATGGGTTTGACCATGCTAGAAGGTGAGCACGAGAAATAGTGTAATGTCCAGGAATTTGCAGTGACATTGAGGCAACAATCAGGGAGTGTGAGGCACATCAAGAATATAAGCCCCGCCAATGTAAGGAAACCGGACTACTGCACAAAGCTTCTGTACACCTGCAGCCTAGGATTGCCACAGATGGTTTCATGAAATGAAATGAAAATTGCTTATTGTCACAAGTAGGCTTCAAATGAAGTTACTGTGAAAAGCCCCTAGTCGCCACATTCCGGCGCCTGTTCGGGGAGGCAGGTATGGGAATTGAACCGTGCTGCTGGCCTGACTTGGTCTGCTTTCAAAGCCAGCTCTTTAGCCCTATGCTAACCAGCCCCTAGTAATGGTTTCTTAGTCATGGCAGACTTTATTTCTAAATTCCCAATAATATGTTAGTTACAGGATATATCCAGCACAACTGCTGCACATATATTGAGTGCTATTTTCTGTTTATTTGGAACACCGCAGCAGGACATTTCGGATAGTATACGAGCAAGTCATTCCAGAACCAAAGTGAGAAATAGGGAGTGGATCACATTACTTCATCACCGACTTCGATATAGGTCATTGACGTTAGAAAAAGAGGGATGTTGTGCTACACCAATTAGCATTCTAATGATTTGCCCTGCTCAACCATACCATACAATCAAAGTGCCGCTGTGAGTTCTGAAACCTGCTTGTCTGCTTGGCAAAGACTGGATCAAACTTTCAGAGAACATTGAATTAGTTTACAACAGGCAGGACCAAATTTCACATCCCAGACAAACTGTTGAGTGTGTCCGCCCTTCAATAGGATCAATCAGAAATCTGCTGATCCAACTCTGCGAATAAATACGACCTAAGAGTATTGCTAAAATATGCAGTGAAGTTATTAGAGAGTGAAGTGAAAGAGCCAAGAGCTGATCCTCCGTCTGTTGCTGAAGACTGAAGGCTGAACTGTTTTTATAGGCTGTGCAAAGGTTTCCAGGCTGTTCAGCTGTTAATACCAATTCTACACTGGCTTTACATCAAAGGGAATAAAAGTGTGCTGACGCAAGAAATATGTGTATAACCCCCTCTGAAAACAAATGTAGGTAAAGAAATCTTTCTGATACAATCTGCCTGCTGGATGCACACAGTTATAGGACAAACCCTGATTGACTATTTTTCATGTCTATTTACCTGAATAATTATTTAAAAACACAGTCCAAGACAAATCCAAGTAAAATGTTGAGAACAACTCCAGTAACTCTTCATTGCATTCATCGACTTGACCAAAACACTTGATTCAGTAAATCATCAAGTCCTGTGGGTTGATCTCCAAAGATTTGGATGTCCAAGAAACCCCATGACAAGCCTGCAACTATTTCATGATGATATAACTGCAAATGTGTTGAGTGGGAGATCTCAAGTGGACACTTTCAAAATTGGTACCAGGGTCAAAATAGGCTGTGTGATAGCCCCCAACCATTGACAATCTAATAGACAGTGGCTATTCACTTGAAAACTCTTTAACCGCAGTCATCTCCATCCAAAATTGATCACCACAGACATAGCCAGATTGTAGATGACTGCAGTGTCATTTGCTCACTCAGCACCAGATTTGCAAGCCACACTTGATCATTTCAATTCTGCATACAAGAAACTCGGCCCGTTCTATGTTGTCAAAACAAAATTCATATCAACCGCAACTGGTCAGCCAAATATTCCAACTCCATACATTTTGAAGGAGACATTCTGGAACATGTTGAGAACTTCTCATTCCTTGGTAGCCATTTCTTTCAAAAGGCCACCATTGATGAGGAGATCAAACATTGGATCATCTGTGCCAGCTCTGCCTTCTATAAATTATGGCAGCAAGTGTTTGACAACAAAGACTCCCGCAAGTCAAGGTGTCTTAGTGCACAGAGCAGCTGCCATCACCACACTCATGTACTACAGTGAGATCTGAACTGTATACCAGCAGCTCATAAGAGAATGTTGGAGAAATTCTGCCTCCAATGCATCCTCAAGGTTCAATGAGAGTACTATCAAACAAGATAGTGTCCTTCTCAAAGCCACAAAAATTCAGTCAAATCGACTTTGATGGACTGGGCACTGTACAGTTGTTTTCTCAACTCTCAAATGGCCAGCGTTCCAGGGGAGAACAAAGAAAGCACAACAAAGAAATTTTGAAGGATAGCATTGAAATTGATGACTGGGAGGAGTTTGCTGCCAATTGTTCAAAATGGCGACAACGTTTCCCTCAAGCTATAATCACACTTTGAGTCACAATGTTTTAACGATGAGATAGAGTGGCGGCAAAGAAGGAAAGAAAGGAAAGCAAATCCTGCACCCCAGATCCCACTACCCTGTGGGACGTCTTTGCCATCTATGCTCAGAAGTTTGTGGGTCGAGAATTGGCTTATTCAGTCACATGAATACACATAGAAGACACTCAAGACACTAAGTAGTCCCTCAAATCGTAGGACAGCCGACAACGATTTCAACGCCAAACTTGGTAACAATTTGACATTAAAGCATACCCAGGGAATCTGTGCACCACTCTCTATGCAGGCCATCAGTGAGAACAATATATTTTCAAAAACGCAGCAGTGACATAACTCCCTTCAAAAACATTCAACGTGATTTATTGAAATTCTGCATGTTCCATTCAATTAAAAGAAGTTTATGACTTTGCAGGTTTATGACACCAATATGGTTCCCCCAGGCCTGAGGTTCTAGACGCTGGTTCGCACTGACTCCAAGTATGGGACCGGAAAACTATAGGGAAAAATCTTAATGTAGCTGAGCATTTGGCTGAAGGTGGGGTCAGGAGAAATCCCAGAAAAATGCAAATACATTAGAAAGCTGGCCCGAACCCACAACATCCACAATTTAACTTCAATGCATTGGTTTGCATAGAAACAGCATCCCCAGGAAGGCATGTTGTTGATTTTAACATGTTAATCACTCAATTACAGCCATATTAATATAGGGTGGTATTCTCCGTTGCCTCAAGACCGATATCGTAATCAGCGATTGGGCGGAGAATGGGCTCCAACGCCCAAATCGGGACCGGTGCCAGTTTGACAGCGGTCAGCCATACTCCGCCCCCTCTGACATGGCGTCATCGCGTCATGCCCGTTGCAGTGGCATTGGCATGTCATTGGAAGGCCCTCCCATGATGCTCCTCCCCCGATGGTCCGAATTCCCGACCGGATGGGACACATGTGGTCTCAGCGGTCAGGAATGCGACATGGCAGCTGTGGACAGTGTCCAGCACCTCCACAATCGGCAGAGATCCGTGCTGCTGGCCAGGGGGGATTCCGCGAGGGATGGCTTGTGGGGTCACGGATAGCGGGTCAGGTCTGCACACAGCCGGTTCCATGTTGTAGGGCGCGACCTATGCAGGCCGTCGCCGTGCGCATGCGCGACCAGGGGCCCGGCCATTCTCCAGCCATTTTCGTGAATGGAGCTAGGAGTTTCACCCGGCGTCGCTGCAAGCCCCTCACCGGGCCCTGAATCGGTGAGGGTTTGATGCCGATTTTGGTGTTGTAAACGTCCGCACATTCTCCGCTCGAACCGGTACTTAGCTGCTGAAAAGGAGAATCCAGCCCATAGATTATGACGTTTTCGTGGCCAAATGCTGGTCCATACCACAACTATTATATTTGACTTACAAACAGAATTATACGGGATATTAAAATGCCATACATAAATAGTGAGGTACATCTGCAAGGTAAGTTGACGCAAGGACTAATGTGTTGGATTAGGTTTGAGAAGACAGAGGTTCGGAAGATCGATGCAGATATAATGGGATGAATGGCCTCCTTCTGCACTGTAGGGATTCTATGGAGACTATGGAATGGAATTAGAGTGATCTACTCATCATGATGTAGATGTGCAAACTATCGCTCCTACTTTTCCTGACTTGCTGTGGTCATTGATCTTCCTACATTGTCCTCTCTCCAATGACGCTTTCTTGGTCTACCCAGCTGGGCCATTCCTCCCATCGCTCGGGAACAATAACTCGTTCCAGGTTCCTCAGAGCCTCCGGCAACACACCCTGGGAGGCGCCACTGAAAAGAGGTGCAGCCTTTAACCTTCTGGATTCCCATTTGCTGGCTTCCAATTTAAACTCCTTCAAATTGAATATTTGAAGTGTTCCTGGATGTACTGGAATTGAAATCACGACATGCAGGTCATCATCACACTTGCTGACTTTAATTGGCCGAGAAACCCAGAAATGATATAGTTAGCCATGGCTGGGTTAAGGTGCTGCGGACAGACATACTGCACTTACCTCCTTGTTTCCTGTGAACGACTGGACCCTCCTCGTCCCGCCCACCATGTCCTGAACTTCAAATCCAACCCTTTGTCTTCAATACTGTCAGTACAGAACTTGCTACAGGATTTAATAATGTTACCAAGTGACATTACTGAGTATATTGTGAATTGCCCTTTAGTTTTAAAGCCTGTAGCTTTAATTTTTCTAATGAGTTTAGGCAATTGGATCTTGCTGCTGCATGAAATTTTAATTGTAGTCATAGGCAGCATAAATGACTCATCTATATATTAATAGTACTGGCTTCTTTAGAAATCTGTGCTCAGGTTTTTTAAAACTTTAATTAGTAACCCTGTTGTGGGGTTGGGTGTTCTGGTCTACAAACAGGTCAACACAGCTGGAGATGGTGTAACTCTATTTTATTAACAACTCAACTGTAATAACATTCTGTAAGCTTGGGTACGTGCATTACCAGCTTATCTGTGGACCCTGTCCTATCACTATCTAGGTGAGGCACTCAGCACATGGTGAATGTCTGAGAGGCAGGCTGTGAGCTCTGTGCTCTGAGCTGGCTGCTGCTAGAATGAACGGGAACTCTGGTGTCCTCTGTCTTTATAGTGTGTGTGCTCTCACTGGTGATTGGCTGCGATGTTGTGTATGCTGGTTGGTCCTACTGTATGTCCATCAGTGTGTCAGTGTGTGTGTGATTGCACCATGATATGCTCATGTATATCATGACACCTGTTAAACAATAATTTTGCATTTTAATAGTATCCATGATGTGAGATTTAAAATATTAGGGACGTACAAACGAGCCATAAAGGTGATCGCTACCATTATTGAATGCCTGTACCCTCAGGAACAGGAAAAAAAATAGAGTGGTTGCTGTGTTTTGGGAACATTCCCAGGTTTGCAAAAGTACTTTGCACGTATGAGCAGGCCATCAGAGCAATTGGCTGCTGGGTTTCTAAATCATCAAATTGAACCAACATGTACCTGCTGGATATACTGTTAAAGTTGGCCAAATAGGCATTACAAAGACATTAATGATAGGATTGGGTCAGTACATTTCTCTAATTATCACTGACATGTCAGCTGCCACTATTTGGAAGGGATTCGTAATGATGGAGGGAGCTATCGACTGGCCAAAAATAGGCTTTATAGATGCCACAACTTAAAAGGCAGCATGGTAGCATAATGGTTAGCACAGTTGCTTCACAGCTCCATGGGTCCCAGGTTCGATTCCCGGCTTGGGTCACTGTCTGTGTGGAGTCTACACGTTCTCCCCGTGTCTGCGTGGGTTTCCTCCGGGTGCTCCGGTTTCCTCCCACAGTCCAAAGCTGTTCAGGTAAGGTGGATTAGCCATGATAAATTGCCCTTAGTGTCCAAAAAGTTTGGGTTGGGTTACGGGGACAGAGTGATGGTCTGGGCCTGGGTAGGGTGCTCTTTCCAAGGGCCGGTACAGACTCGATTGGCCGAATGGCCTCCTTCTGCACTGTAAATTCTATGAAAAGAGAGATGTATGAGGACCACAAAGATTCCACTCCCTGAACATGCAGTTGATGTGGGCCCGTATACAGATTGTCATGTTGGTATATTCTCACTATCCTGCCAGCAATCATGGTGCTTTCATCCAGAACTAATCAGCTGTTCCCACCATCATGAACTGCCACGTTGAACTAGAAAATGGCTGCTTGACAACAAGGACGATCCTCTCTACATGTGGCTCATGATTCTTCTCTGCAACCTGACGACACATGGAGAGTCATGTTGTGACCAGAAATGTAAAAGAGGTTTACAGCATGGAAACAGGCTCTTCAGCCCAACCTGTCTATGCTGCCCAGATTTTACCAGTGGGCCAGTCCCAATTGCCCGCATTTGGCCCATATCCATCTATACCCAGCTTTCCCATTTAACTGTTTAATTGCTTTTTAAAAGACAAAATTCTACCCATCTCGAATATTGCCTGTCATAAAATACATCAGTACATTATGGTGCAATCACATACACACACTGATGGGCATGCAGTCGGACCAACCAGGATACATAACACCGCAGCCAATCACCAGTGAGAGCACAAGCACTATAAAGACAGGGGACAGGAGAGTTCCCGCTCATTCTAGCAGCCGCCAGCTCAGAGCACAGAGCTCACAGCCTGCAACACAGACATTCACCATGGGCTGAGTGACTCACCATAGCTAGTGATAGGAAAGGGTCCACAGTTAAGCTGGTGTTGCTTATACCCACGTTTACAGTATGTTAGCATAGTTGAACAGTTAATAAAATAGCGTTACACCACTTCCAGCATTGTTGGCTTGTTTGTGAACCAGAACACCCAACACGACACTGCCTCTGGTAGGTCATTCCAGCATCCTATCTGGCTGCTTCACAGCCTGGTATGGCAACTGCTCGGCCCAAGGCTGGAAAAAAATACAGAGAGTCGTGAACACCGCCCAGTCCATCACACGAACCTGTCTCCCATCCATTGACTGTCTACATCTCCAGAACAATACTTTTCACTGTACCTCGATACACTTAATAATAAACCAATCCAACTCCAACTCCCTCTGTGTGAAACAATTGCCCATCTGGACCCTTTTGTAACTCTCCCCTCTCACTTTAAATCTGTGCTTTCTAGTTTTAGACTCCCCTACCTTTGGGAAAAGGTGTTGACCATCTACCTTATCTATGCCCCTCATTATTTTATAGACCTCTATAAGATCACCCCTAAGCCTCCTATGCTCCAGGGAAAAAGGTCCCAGTCTATCCAGCCTCTGCTTATCACTCAAACCATCAAGTCCCGGTAGCATCCCAGTAAATCTTTTCTGCACTCTTTCTAGTTTAATAATATCCTTTCTCTAATAGGGTAACCAGTACTGTACACAGTCCAGAACGGTACACAGTCATGGATCAAACCATTGGCATTTTCAAACAATAGTCTGCTGGCTGGGCAACCTAGTGGGTGAGACCTTCAACACATGACAGACCACAGGTAGAATGTTTGCGGCTCCACAAAATCAGGGATTGGGGACACAAAAGTACAAGATTTCTCAGCATCAATCCTGGTGCTGGCCATAATCACCCGGATGGGAAGACGGCAGGTCAGAAATCTAACACACGCCATCCGAAACAGATCAGTGAGGGAAGTATAGAGTGAGCAGTCAGTCATGACTGCCTCAGGTGATCAGGACAGCCTCAAAAGAGGGTCAACAAAGCAAAGGGCAACTCAGCTTTTGATAAGGGGATGTCCTTGATGCTGGCAGGGAGAGTGGATATCTAGTACCTAGGCATTGTACATGTTCGGCACTTTCCTGGCATTGTGGGGGGAAACAGTAGTGTGCAAGGCTGCCACAGACACTTGGGCAGCGACCTGCTGAGAAGGAAAGATGCAATTGGCAATGGGTGCCCGACTTTCAGGTTTTGAAATGAAACGAAAATCGCTTATTGTCACAAGTAGGCTTCAAATGAAGTTACTGTGAAAAGCCCCTAGTCGCCACATTCCGGCGCCTGAGCTGCAGGAGGGCACAGGACAGGGGAGAGGGACAGGAAGGAGGAATAAGTCTTACCCTTACCAAGGATGTAGCACTGAAATGGAATGACTGAAACCCAGTGAACAGGAAAGAGACTGTGACTCTCCAGGCACGTGGTCACAGATATCTATGACGTGGTTGCTGAAGACCTCCTACTTCGCAGCTTTGGTTTCCAATGCCTTCCAAAGTCACTGTGATCTTCAACTTCTTCACTTTTGACTCATTCAACCACACTGAGTCATTTTTCGGGGCACTGGGGAGTTTCTCCCGGGTTAAGCCCACACTTAGAAATGTTTTCAGCAGTGGGGATTGTCGCTGACCAGACCGGCTCCTTAGAAAGTTTTGAAAGGATGCCCTTATCTCTACGTGTGTTTGAGGGCCCCTCAGACCGCTCTCCCATGGGCAATGTCAACCATCGCACAAATGGACATTACCACACCCAACCCAAGTGAGGGCACCCCACTATGACGTTGGTGAGGGCCCCACCACCTTTTCAGGCCTCCCCACACCCTCCCTTCAGGAGCTCCCTTTCAGGGCCCCACCCTTAACCCCCACCCCAACCTTTATGAGACCTCTTCATACCCGCCCTCCATCCTCGCACCCTTCATAACCCCCATCAACCTCATTTCATTGGCATGGCCCCCTTCAGGTTCTGACCCTTGGCAGTGTGACCCTGGCACCTGGACATGGATACCCCAGCATGTTGATTGCTGTTGAAAGTCTGGCACTGCCAACCGGGCATCCTGTCAGTGCCAGGGCAGCAGTGCCAAGGCAAGGCTGACAGTGCCAAAATGCCAGGCTGACAGTGCCAAGGTGACTGAGTGCCAGAGAGAGAAGAAGGGTGCCACCTTCCCTGTCCACGACCACCCTGAAGCCTCCATGGCCTGGGAGACTCCCCAAGAGCTTTACAGCTCATTTAAATATGCTGATCTGGATCTCGTCCAGGGTGAGTGTTGGTGTCCAAGGCATGGCTCAGTCCTTGACGACCATGGCTGAGGGCCTTCTGGAATGCACTTTGGGGCTGCAGCTTGTGATATGCCGCACAAGGCCTCGGTCGAGCCCTGGATTGATCTGGTTGAGTAGATGTTCAGGGCTGCGGTGACCTCACAGCCACTGGGAGCGGGTGTCCTCCTCCTCCATGGGCTGCCAGTCCGTGAGGACGTGGCACAGGTGCCGCCCTGTCTCTTTGCTGAGATGGAGTCTCCTAAGGCACATGTTGTCTGTCATCTCCTCGAAGGACCAACTACGCTTGTACACTGTTGACCATCGGTGGCATCCCCCTCTGGGTTGCTCCTTAGCCTGATAGCCGGCAGGGTCTTCAGGTTGTGCGGTAACCCCCTACACATGGGGTGACGCCTCCAACTAGTGTCGCTGCAGCTGCCTTTAGTTTATTGACAGTATCAAAAATACCAGAAGACAAAACAATGAGGACACCAATCACTTGGCACCCAGAACACACTCACCACCTCCTCACACCCAGCCCTCCTCCCCGTCTTCATCTAAATCTACTATTGTAACAACAATCAATTCCCTTTTCCTTCTATGTTTGTCTAGCTTGCCCTTAAATGAATCCATACAATCCACTCCCTGTGGTAGCAAGTTCCACATTCTTGCTTCTAGCTGGGTAAGGACGTTTTTCTGAAATCCCTATTAGATTTCTTGGAGATTTGCCCTTTGGTTCCCTGACGTCTGTAATAACCACACTTTAAACTTGGGAAGTTCAGGACTGTTATCTTTAACTTGCAATAGTGCATTTTACAATACAAGGACTGGCTTGCACTTGTTCTGTCACACATCATATGAAGTGCACCTGTGAAATGTGGCCCCTGAATCACTTATATAGTTCCTAGCTGTCACAACCCCCACGAAGGTCACGGGGTTCAGACCATCCGGTTCGCTCTGATCGCTATCGAGCATGAACTTCCCCGGCAACAGGAAAGGGCTTCCCACTTTACAAGTGGAGCCTATTGAGTAAAAAACACCCGACCGGAGTGTAGGTCTGGGCAGGAGACTCTTCTGGGAGTGGAGTTAGTCAAGTCCACTTGTTAATAAACGTTTAGGTTTGTACCCTACCCATCGTTCCTTGGGATCACTCTGTGCGGATTCTGCACTAGCCCTTCACAGATATTTACAAATACAGCCATGTATAATATCCCTATTTTTTTTCAATCTATTTGTTCTAAACATTTAATTTTCTAAAATAATTACCAATCTACTTTTGGAAATAAACTGAACCTCTTCTTAGATTCTTTTATAGCATGTATTTTTTTAAAATAGTCTTCACAGTATTGCCTTGGTGATTAGATATTGTGCCTCCATCTTGTATATTTGGCATCCGTTGTTCTTGGTGATGAGTTGGCAAGCTGCACAGGTGTGTGTGTTGTTCCTGGTGTTGCAGGAGTTGTGCTTCCTGTTGCTCACATATCATTTTTGGTAATGTCATGGGAGTGTCCCTTTAAGAAAGGTTTTTGTCTCATCACATGGCTTCAGTGATGTCATTGTGTGGGTGGAGCTGGGTGTGGCTCTGAGTTTTACTTTCGCTTTGAGTTTGGACTGGTTTTGAACTGCACAGGTGAAAAGAAGTGTCTCCCTATCTTCATTTTAAAAGCTGTTTCCAGAATACTTGATAACTTAAAAGAGTTAATTGCTTTCTGGAAGGAATTCAAACCTGCTGTTTGGAAAGGGGAACAAGAGTATCAATAACAAGTCTTATACCAGTGAGAATGTTGTGTGCTGTGCCAGACATTTGTAAAGGTGTTTCTGGTTTTACTTGGATTTTGTTATTGAATTGGAACAGTTAAGGGGAATTCATTAAGGGTTACACATAGGTTACTGTAGTTGTGTGGGGTCTTTATGTTGGTAGTTGATAATAATTCTTACTGTGTGTTTATACAAATGTTAACTAAATTCTTAGAATAAAGCTTGTTTTTTTGATTAAAAGCACCTAAGAATTCTGTTGAATAACACCTGAAAGGCTGGCTCTTGTGCACATCCAAGCCAAATTCAACAAAATGTTGTAGGTCATGTGAACTCCATGATATACTTTGGAGTTTTCTAAACCCTAGCCCATAACAGTAATGTTTTCTCCCGAGATGTTGGTGCTTCCAGTTTTGTTGTTGATCTTTTCCATTGTTCCAGCTCTGGTGTAGGTTGAAAAGGGACTCTGTTTCCACTCATTGGTTTACCAGTTTGGGTCTCAGTTATTCATTACCTTGGTGTCTTGACGTTAGCAACAACTTTTGCTGTGCTCCAGGTTTTTATGATTGGATCTTAGAATATATACACATTGTCCTCCCAACAGCTCAGGTAGGGATTTAACATGTTTGTTGAAGTGCTGACCTCCTCTGTCCTGTGCTTCAGTGAGTTCTTGTCTCGCTTCCTCCTGGTCACTTGGAGGATGTACTTTGCTTGGCAGAATAGTTTAATACTTTTTTCCATTTAGCAACATTGCAGGTGATTTCATGTCAGCGGTGATTTCATGTTCGCGGTAATTTCATGTTGGAGGTGTGGTGGATTGGAGAGACCATAAGGCAAGATTTCAGTCTCTCTTTGTCTCTTTGCATTTTGCAAGTGGATGTGTCTTTTTATAAACCAATGTTCTCAATGATAGAATGGTGATAAGCTGATGATATTGAGCCTATCCTCTTCAGTGAGTTCCTTAATTTCCTGGAATGCAAACTGGTGTCATTATTATATTAATGTTTAAGGAATCCCTTGCTCAGTAAACACAACTCATACTCCTGGGATGATTGTTGTGGCTCCAAAGTCTTTCATCTTCCAGAAAAAGGAAAACGTTTGAATAACAGTCTGTTATTATGAGATACCATTCTTGCATGTGTGAGAATAAATCAGCTTCCACAATCTGGGTAATGCTTCAGGAGCTATCATCTCATATATCAATGATATTGATATTTTCAGGCATGAGGACACCATTTTCATTGTGTTTTTATATGCTTATCCAGTGCACAGCTGATCTGGCTCTGAACTTATACTTCTCCATTCCCATGTAGTCTTCATGTATCTTCTGGAGTTTTTCCTACATTGCTTTGGGTATGATTATTCTGGATCCGGATAGCAGAACACTATCTTCAGTGGGCTGTCAACTCTGATAGACTAGTACTGTCGCATTGCTGGCTGCGTTTTCTGTATCTTATCTGGACATCCTTGAACCACTTGCTGAGAGAACATCTGTGACTCTATCTGTGCTAGTCTCATCTCTAATTTGTCTCAGTTTCAGTGGTGTTACATTCACTCGGTGATGAATCTTTATACCTCAAACTTCCATCTTATGTTTTACCAGTGGTGACTGCCAAGATAGGGTATCCTCCAGCATCGTTTCTCTTCTTGACTTATATTTCAGAGTGAAATAGTAACTTTAAAACCTCAAGACTAACCTCTGCAGTCTTTCTGGTGCTCCACACGGAATTTTCTTGTACAGCTGCTCTCGTGAACAATGATCACACTCCACCGTTGACTTTCTCCCTTGGAGATTTGTATGACATTTCTCACATCTGTACACCATTGCCAAAAATTAGCATAAGTAGGCGCAGCTGAGGTTCGAGCTTTGGATGTGAATGCTATTGGCTTTCCCTTTTGTACTATGGCTAATTCGGCTCCTTTTCTAAAAGCATTTACTTGCAAAGTGACAGGTTTCTTACTGTCAAAGTATGACAAACTTGTTTCCTGGCTTATCACCTTTTTGAGATTGTTGAAACTCCTGTCAAGTAACTCTGAAAGCTGGCACGCTACATCCTCTTACATCAGCTCCTGCAGGTTTGACGTGTGCTCTGCCATAAGCTGCATGAAGAAGCTCATGTATTGGAAAAAGCCAAGGAAACTTCTGAAGTCTCTCTTATCTCTTGGGGCTTCCATGCCAGAGATGGCCACGATTCATTTAGTGCTCAGCTTGCTTCTGTCAGGTTATGTACACTGTTCTAAGAGGCTGCCATTTTGTCATCACAATGCATCTGTCTGCATTTAAGTAGAACCTAGCTCTTTGGGTTCTATCCATGGTTTCATGAAGAGGGTAGTCATGATCTTTCTTGTCGGGCAGCACGATGGCGCAGTGGGTTAGCCTTGCATCCTCATGGCGCCGAGGTCCCAGGTTCGATCCCGGCTCTGGGTCACTGTCCGTGTGGAGTTTGCACATTCTCCCCGTGTTTGCGTGGGGTTCACCCCCACAACACAAAAATGTGCAGTCTAGGTGGCTTGGCCACACTAAATTGCCCCTTAATTGGGAAAAAAAATGAATTGGGTACACTAAATTTATTTTTCAAAAATGATCTTTCTTGTCGACACCCTATATCATCAGCTATGGCAACTGGTTCTTTGCACCCTCTGTATGTCTTGTCTACTTTCTGCTGGAACGCATCCTAGTTCACTTTAAGGCTAAAAGGTAGGCACATAAATTTGTGACATCCAAAGAAGGGTGTTGAATGTTGTCAATAGCGAAGGTTCTGCGGTAAGTGTCACATTCCAGGTGCCATTTCGGACAAGAAGCTTGCTGAAAACTTTCATCCCTGCAAAGGTAGTGTGATCTCTGCCATGTTACAATGGAATAGTGTTCCCTCTTATGGTTTGATTACAATCTTTGGGATCCAGGCAGAATCTCAGGATCTGTTTTGCTTCTCTCTCACCACAATGGAATTTACCCAGTCTGTAGGCTCCGTGATTCTGGTGATCACTTTATTTTCTTCCATCTCTTGGAGCTCTCTTTCAAGCTTTCTTTGAAGTTCTATGGGCACTTGAAGTGAGGGATGAATCATTGGTTTCATTGCTGGGTCAATAGTGGTGTGATACTCAAAATCTTCAAAGCATCCAACCATCATCAGAACACTCTGGGTGCATTTCCACCAGATCTTCTTTGCACCTGATCAGAGGAGATGTTTCGATGGATAAACTCCCTTCAACCGTCAGGGTCACCTTCTTTACCTTCTGGTTTATTGAGATAATCTGTAGCTTAGCCTCAGGACCACCTGTTTTAAGAACATAGTATATAACAGTTAATATCTGTTTTTTGTATACCCCTCCGATTGTACTGTTCCTAGCTGTCAAATTTCAGTTGCCCGGTATAATGTTGTTTGGTTTCAGAACATTTTTCTTTGGAAAACCATTTCCTTCCAAATTTTCAGGGAAGATCTTCTAATATAATCAAAGAAGGATGATATTACTATGTGATCCGGTATTACTATGATGATATTACTATGTGATCCATGGGCTGGTTTAGCACAGTGGGCTAAATAGCTGGCTTGTAAAGCAGACCAAGGCCAGCAGTGTTGGTTCAATTCCCCTACCAGCCTCCCCGAACAGGCACCGGAATGTGGCGACTAGGGGCTTTTCACAGTAACTTCATTTGAAGCTTACTTGTGACAATAAGCGATTTTCATATCAATGTTCACCTTCGGATTTATCATTGTGGCTTTTTACCTCACCCTCTTCCTGATCTGAATGGATGTGTGAATTTATTTTCCCTGGGATTGGTTATATCCAGCCATTTTATGCAGTAGTATGGTTCCTATGTCTCTTGTGGTCTCAAATTCACTGTCATCTTCAAGGATAGGAAATTTTGGTTTATTTTCCTGTTCGTTCACCTTATTGCTCTGACTTTGGTGCCTCATCTACAACCCTTTCCCCTTCCAAAACCTTCCCAATGATTGGCCTTTCCACAAGCTCTGCAGATTGATCCATTTCAATCTGCATGTGAATTCACATGGTCGCCTACAGATCCAGCAATCTTTCTCTCTGTTCAATGTACATTTGTTTGTTGCTGTTGTACTACATGATCTCTGCTGCCTTTTTCTTCACTTAACTGAAGGCTGGCCGTTTGGGTAGTCAGTGTCTTCATCTCGGGTTTTGTGTGCTATGGCATTGTTTACAGCCTGCGATATTGTGAACTTGTCCTTCCTGATTAGTGCATTCTGTACTTCATGCTCTACAGAACCCCAAATTCGTTAGCCTATTAGCCTTTCATCTATGCCCTTAAATGTTCATTTTCAAGTTGCATTTTTTAATTTTGGTATTCCTGGCTGAGGCCTTGAAATTCATATCAGTAGATCGGATTATTCGATTTTGGCTGGAGATGAATGTTGCATTTTTCAAAAATGTTGCCCTCTTTGATTGGATTCCAGTTGTTAAGTCAATTCAATCCTATATCTCCTGCCCCCAGATGGATATAGCTGACCCTCTTTATCGCCTGTGCCTTTTAGGAAACTACCGAAGCATGCACTTTTGTTTAACTTTGTAAAAGCCTCAACAACATCATCATCATCTTCTCAATGTATTGTGGGCTGCAGCCGCATATTTATTGCTGTGCCGGTGAATATTTCCTTTTCCTTTTGTGCACTAAGTTTTTCTTCTGGCGCAAAGGTGGGCTGATTTTCAAAATCAGCACTAAATTAATATTAAATACTTCGGGTTTACTCACAGACACTTGCAGCCACCATGCAATGTGTGTTGTCTTTTGGTTCCCAGATGTTGGTAATATCACAGTTTAATCTTGGAAACATCAAAACTCTTTTCAACTTGACACACTGCCTTGTACAATAAAAGGACCATTTGAACTGGTCCTGTTACATGTCGCATGAATCTCCAGTGCAGCTGCGAAATGTGATTCCCTGGGACACTTACGCATGCTAATTAGTTCCTAGCTAATTAGTTTCTAGCTCTTTACAGATAATGCAACAATATATAACACCTTTTGCCATACACTTTCCCAAAAAGGGCATATTCTAGCTGTATCCATGCTTTCAAAACCTTTCACAATTTTGAAAACTTCTATTACGTCACCAGACATCCTTTCTTATTCAAAACAATAAAAAGCTGCCTGTGAATCCTTTCCTGATTAGCATTTCTACGAGTTTCTGGTATTTTCTCTTCATCCCCTCCAGTGCCTGTACATCTTGGACTGAATTCTCCATTAGCCGACGGCAAAATCAGGAAACATGATTGGGCGGAAAATAGCTTCCAACGCCGAAATTGCGGTAGATGCCGGTTTGACGCCAAATTGGGATGCTCTGCCACCACCCCCCCCCCCCCCCCCCCCCCCCCCAAAATGGAGTAAATACGTCGCTCGCTGCACGGCCTGAAAGTACATTAGACATATCATTAGCGGGCCTGACGCTCGGTACTCCGGGACCTCCGCGATTCAGCGCCTCAGATGGCCCGATTTCCCAACGACATTGTTAACTTGTGGTTTTAAAAATCGTGAACCTGGTGATGTGATGGGTAGGCTGGGTCGATGTGGACTGCACTTGATGCAGTGTAGCGAGAGACAGGCCTCCAACACTTGGATAGGCGGGACCGCCGCCAATGCGGTGGTTCGCAGAGTTGGCAGGATTGCTGCTAGATCGGTGGTCTCGTGGTAGGGCACGTCCGGAGGAAGCATTGTGTGAGGCGGGACATCATGGTTAGGTGGCAGGCGTGGAACTCTGCGCAGCACCCGTCTGTTGCGTCGTAGGATGGAGCCATCAGCCATGTGGACGAGGAATGTTCTCGGGGCCACTTGCTTGAGCACCACAGCTGTGGCGGACCAGCCGCCGTCAGGCAACTGCACACGAACACGATTAGTTGGGACCAGCTCGGGGAGATCTGTGGCATGAGCGTTGTATGCTGATTTCTGTTGGGCCCAAGACTGCTGCATCTTTTGTATGACCGTGAGGTGGTCAAGGTCTCGAACATGGATGGCTGGAACCGTGGTTCGTAGAGTGCGATTCATGAGCATCTGAGCGGGAGACAACCCAGTGGACAGCGGGGATGCTCTGTATGCCACCAGCGCCAAGTTGAAGTCGGAGCCTGAGTCTGCAGCTTTGCATAGTAATCTCTTGACGATATGGACCCCTTTCTCGGCCTTCCCGTTTGACTGCGGGTAGTGGGAGCTGGAGGTTACGTGACGAAAGTTGTATAGGCGGGCAAAATCAGACCATTCCTGGCTATAAAAACAGGGGCCGCTGTCACTCATCACCGTGAGCGGTATCCCATGCCTGGCAAACGTTTCTTTGAATGCTTTAATCATTGCCTTCAACGTGATGTCGGACAGTTTCTCCACTTCAGGGTAATTGGAGAAGTAGTCGACCAGGAGGACATAGTCACGCCCCTTGGTGTGGAAAAGGTCGACACAGGCTTTGGACCATGGGGAGGTCACTATCTCATGTTACTGCAGAGTTTCTTTGGGTTGAGCTGGCTGAAATTTCTGACATGTGGGGCAGTTGAGGACCGTGTTGGCAACGTTCTGGCTGATGCCCGGCCAATAGACTGCCTCTCGAGCTTTGCGTCGACATTTCTCGACCCCCGGGTGACCCTCATGGAGTTGGCTGAGCACCATAGCTCGCATGCTCTGCAGAATCACAATCCTATCGAGCTTCATGAGGATGCCGTCCACCACCGTCAGGTCGTCCTTGATGTTGTAAAACTGGGGACACTGTCCCTTCTGCCAGCCATTCGTGAGGTGCTGCATCACACGCTGTAGCAGAGGATCCTTGGCCGTTTCCTCACGAATTTGGATGACCCTCTCATCAGTGGCCGGAAGGTTGGAGGTACACAATTGCACCAGCGCATCGATTTGGCAGACAAAGTTAGTTTGTTCACAAGGCGTGGTGATAGACCTGGAAAGGGCATCTGCAACAATGAGTTCTTTGCCTGGCGTGTAGACAAGTTCAAAGTCATAGCGGCGTAGCTTGAGAAGGATTTGTTGTAACCGAGGCGTCTTGTCATTTAAATCCTTCTAGATTATGTGGACAAATGGCCTGTGATCCGTCTCAACCGTGAATTTTGGGAGGCCATACACATAGTCATGAAATTTGTCAATTCCCGTTAGGAGGCCCAGGCATTCCTTCTCAATCTGAGCGTACCGTTGCTCAGTGGGTGTCATGGCTCTGGAGGCAACGCAACTGGGGCCCATGATGAGATTTTGGAGGTGTTGACCTTGGGTAGGGTGCTCTTTCCAAGAGCCGGTGCAGACTCGATGGGCCGAATGGCCTCCTTCTGCACTGTAAATTCTATGATGAGGAGGAGTCATCCCGTTGGTGGGAGCAGCTACTGAAAATCAAGCATATGACCCTGCCAGTCACGATTGAAACATGCACAGTGCATGAGCACGCCAAACATCGCTATGCCCAGTATAAATCGGCTGAAAATGAGAAACTTGCCTCCCACGAGGCAGAGAGTGTGCAGGCCATCGCCCGGATGCAGCGCCTCAGCATTCATGAAAGCGGCCATTTCGCACGCTTTTCCCGGGGCCCCACGCATGCGCGATGCGAACGGGATGACGAAGCGGCCAACACCCGCGCTGCGCCTGTGCGACGACGCGCGGAGCATCAGGTTGCCGACGTCATGACGTGCTCGAACTGCGCAATGCCCATTTAAAGAAACACTGCCCTGCAAGAGGCAGGCGATGTTTAAACTGCAGGAAGCCTTGACACTATGCAGCCTTGTGCAGGTCTGCACCACCAGTCAGGGGCCAGCGCTCCCAATTCCGACGACGGCGCGTTCAGAGTGTGCAACAGCGATTGCAGTATTCAGATCTTGCCAGCACAACGGATCCAGAGGAAGAATGCCTGGACTCCGCCTACTGTGTGGGCATCATTACTAAATGTGAATATGCCACATCCAACTCATCACAACTTCAATCCATCCTCGCTGTGGATTCTGCGGACAAATGGCGTGCGGTGATGCAGGTCAACCACTGCTCCATCCAGTTTAATCTGGACACAGGTGCTTCTGCCAACCTCCTCTCACAGGCAGATTTCAAACGCATCAAGAAGCCCCCCAAGGTCCTTCCTGCAGGCACCTGGACTACAACGGAAATGCCATCACGGCACTGGGATCCTGCCATCTACTCGTCTCCAATCGGAGCACCCATGCATGGTTACGTTTTGAAATTGTCAAGTCAGAAAGGACATCCCGACTTGCCGCATGATGCACGATCAATTGCACAAAGACTAAAGTTGGGTACAACTGTGGCTTTATTACAGCCAGATATGTGGCCTCCTGCTGCAGCTGGCGAAATGGCAGCGCACTGGAGGTCATGCATATTTATACAGTTCTCCATGGGCGGAGCCAGCCGGCAGGAGCTACCGGCGAACCTGTACTGCAGGTCCTACCTTACATCTCCTATTACAGTGATTTACCACATTCACCCCCTGTTCAAAATGTGTCGGGCGGGGATGACGTGAAACTATATACAATTAGTGCAATTATGTACAGTGGTAGGAAAAAGAAAAGTCCATGTTGACGGTCCGGAGTCCGTCAAAGATTCAGCCGGTCCGGTGCTTTGGTGCTTCGTTGGGAGCGACGTAACAGTGGCGGCGAAGTCGTTGCTGGCGGTGGTGGAGGTGGCACCGATGGCGGTGGTGGCGGTGCTGATGCTGGCCGGTCATCAGGGAACTCCGGGAGCGTGCCAAAGTCCTCTTCGTCCTCTTGTGCGGAATAGGGGAGGGGGGGTGGTCTGGTGGGGTCAATATTGGTGGCGCGGTGGGGGGTGTGGGGGGGGCGCATGGGTGGGGTGGTGTGTTGGGGTGAAACCTAACGGTGCCAGGTACCTGAGTGAGACAGTATCTTGGCGGCCGTCGGGAAACTCAACGTAGGCATATTGAGGGTTGGCGTGGAGCAGGTGAACCCTGTCCACCAAGGGGTCCACCGTGTGGAGTCGGACGTGCCTACGGAGAAGGACCGGTCCTGGAGCAGCGAGCCAAGTCGGGGCCCCGGATGTGGACTTCCTGGGAAAGGTAAAAACACGTTCATGGGGTGTGTTATTAGTGGCGGTGCACAATAGTGACCGGATGGAGTGTAGAGCGTCAGGGAGGACCTCCTGCCAGCGAGAGGCTGGGAGGTTCCTGGACCATGGGGCCAGCTGGACGGCCCTCCAAACCGTCCCATTCGCCCATTCTACTTGCCCGTTTCCCCGGGGGTTGTAGCTGGTCGTCCTGCTGGAGGCTATACCCCTGCTGAGTAGGAACGTACGCAGCTCACCGCTCATGAATGAGGATCCCCTGTCATTGTGGATGTAGGCGGGTAAACTGAACAGAGCGAAGATGTTGCTGAGGGCCTTGATGACGTTGGCAGACGTCATATCGGGGCATGGGATGGCGAACGGGAATCTGGAGTACTCATCGATCACACTGAGAATGCACGTGTTACGGTCGGTGGAGGGGAGGGGCCCTTTGAAATCCATGCTGAGGCATACAAAGGGGCAGGAAGCATTCACCTGGCGTGCACATTCTGGCCGGTAGAAGTGCGGCTTGCACTCCGCACAGACCTGGCAGTCCCTGGTGACTGTCCTTACTTCCTCGACGGAGTAGGGCAGATTGCGAGCTTTGACCAGATGATACAATCAAGTGACCCCTGGGTGACAAAGGCTGTCGTGTAGGGACCGGAGTTGGTCCACTTGTGCACTGGGAGCTCGTTGAGTTTACCGGGGCGATACAATATCTCGTAATTATAGGTGGCGAGCTCGATTCTCCACCGCAAGATTTCATCATTTCTGATCTTGCCCCGCTGTGTGTTATTGAACATGAAGGCTACCGACCATTGGTCCGTAAGGAGAGTGAATCTCTTACCGGCCTGGTAATGCCTCCACAGCTTCAACGATAGCTTGGGCCTCCTTTTCGATGGATGAGTGTCGAATTTCAGAGGCATGAAGGGTGCGGGAAAAGAATGCCACGGGTCTGCCTGCCTGGTTTAGAGTGGCGGCAAGGGCGACGACTGAAGCGTCGCTTTCTACTTGGAAAGGCAGTGACTCATCCACTGCGCGCATCCCAGCCTTGGCGATGTCTGCTCTGATGCGGGCGAAAGCGTGTTGTGCCTCGGCCGCGAGGGGGAATTGGGTGGACTGAATGAGTGGGCGGGCCTTGTCCGCATAGTTTGGGACCCACTGAGCATAGTAGGAAAAGAACCCTAGGCAGCGTTTCAGGGCCTTGTGGCAGTTGGGGAGGGGAAGCTCCCTGAGGGGCTGAGGGGGCGCATGCGGTTGGGGTAGGGCCCGAGAAGTCCGTTTTGGACTATATAGCCGAGAATGGCTAACCGGGTCGTGCTGAACACACACTTCTCTTTGTTGTAGGTCAGGTTGAGAAGAGTGGCAGTGTGGAGGAATTTATCGAGGTTGGCATCGTGGTCCTGCTGGTCATGGCCGCAGATGGTGACATTATCTAAGTACGGAAAGGTGGCCCGAAAACCGAAATTGTTGACCATTCGGTCCATCGCTCTTTGGAAGACCGAGACCCCATTTGTGACACCGAAAGAGACCCTAAGGAAGTGGTAGAGGCGACCGTCCGCTTTGAAGGCAGTGTATGGCCGGTCCGACTTCCGGATGGGGAGCTGGTGGTAGGCGGATTTCAGGTCAATTGTTGAGAAGACCCGGTACTGCGCAATCTGATTGACCATATCAGATATGCGTGGGAGGGGGTATGCGTCGAGCTGCATGTACCGATTGATGGTCTGACTGTAGTCCACGACCACCCTGTGTTTCTCCCCAGTTTTAACCACTACCACTTGGGCTCTCCAGGGGCTGTTGCTGGCCTCGCTAATGCCCTCCTTACGCAGCCGCTGGACTTCGGACCTGATGAAGGTCTTGTCCTGGGTGCTGTACCGTCTGCTACAAGTGGCAACCGGCTTGCAATCCGCAGTTAGATTGGCAAAAAGAGAGGGGGGATCGACCTTGAGGCTCGCGAGGCTGCAAACGGTAAGGGGGGTAAGGGCCCGCCAAATTTGAGGTTGAGGCTCTGGAGGTTGCACTGGAAGTCCAGGCCCAACAGGAGTGCAGCGCAGAGATTAGGACGGACATAGAGGCGGAAGTTACTAAATTCTGGACCGTGAGGGTGACTTTACAAAAGCCTCGGTTCGGAACGGAGTGGGATCCGGAGGCTAGGGAGATCCTTTGATTGGCAGAGTGGACCGCGAGGGAGCAGCGCCTTACCGTATCTGGGTGAACAAAGCTTTGGGTGCTCCCGAAGTCCAGCAGGCACGAAGTCGCGTGGCCGTTGATTTTAACCGTCGTTGACGCGGTGGCCAGGTTTTCCGGGCGAGATTGGTCCAGCGTCATCGAAGCGAGCTGCGGGTAGCCATCGGATGCTTCGGGTGGCGAGCGTGTGCGGTTCCGATGTTGGGAGGTCCGGAGACCCTGTGGGGGACAAGATGGTGGCGCCCATGGTGCGCACATTGCGGGGTCGGGACAAAATGACGGTGCCCATGGGGCGCACGTGGCCGAAGGGGGACAAGATGGCGGCGCCCATTGATCGCACATGGACCCGGGCGAAGATGGTGGCTCCCATTGTGCGTCTGGCGTGGGGGAGGGGGCGATAGTGGGCGCGATCGCAGCGACTGCGCGGGCCTGGCACACAGCCGCGAAGTGGTCCTTTTTACTGTAGGTTTACAAACTGTAGTGCGGGCCGGGCAGTGTTGGCGGGGGTGCTTCTGCTGACCACAGAAGTAGCAGCGGGAACCCCCGGGGTGCGCGGATCGGCGTGCGGCGCAGGCGTATTGGGAAGGCAGGGTTCCGGCTGAGGAGGTCGTCGGTGGGGTCCAGGAGGGGTAGGAAGTAGAAGGGTGGGCAACCCGGCGGGAGGGGTATGTTACGGGATGCGACCGTCATGGAGAGCGCCAAGGTTTTCATCTCCGCCAGTTCGAGCGTGGCCCCTTCCAGTAATCGTTCTTAGATGCGGTCCGATGCAATCCCCGTCACGAAGGCATCGCGCATGAGGAGATTCGCGTGTTCGGCGGCCGTAATGGCCTGACAGTCACAGTCCCGGATGAGTGGAATTAGGGCCCACCAGAAGTCTTCGATGGACTCACCAGGTAGTTGCGAGCGGGTGGCGAGCACATGCCTGGCGAAGAGCGTGTTCGCCTTCTGCGCGTAGTGTTCCTTAAGGAGTTCCATTGCTTTTGTGTCATTCGTGGCGTCTTGGATCAACGGGAACACGCTGGAGCTCAGTCTGGAGTACAGGATATTTATCTTCTGAGCCTCCGTTGGCGCGGGGTCCGCCGCGTTGATGTAGGCCTCAAAACATGCTAGCCAGTGAGCAAAGTCTTTGCTGGCGTCGGGCGAGTGCGGATCGAGCTGCAGGCGATTGGGCTTAATTCGGATATCCATTCTGTGGAAAATTTGACTGTAATAAATTGATGCATATTTATACAGCTCTCCGTGGGCGGAGCCAGCCGGCAGGAGCTACCGGCGAACCTGTAGTGCAGGTCCTACCTTACATCTCCTATTACAGTGGTTCACCACAGCGTGCATGCCTGCAAGCAGCTGAACCTCGTGCAGCGGGTTTACACAACGACATCCTCCAATGTGCACTTCAGGCCAGCATTGACGACATCCTCGCTCAGTATCCGGATGTGTTCGACGGGATGGGCACGCTGCCATATCGATACAAGATTCTGCGACGACCTGATGCCAAGCCAGTGGTCCACGCACCACGCCGGGTCCCGGCTCCGCTGAGGGAGCACCTGAAGGCACAGCTCAAGGATCTTCAGCAACAGGGCATCATTTCCAAGGTAACCGAACCGCCCGACTGGGTCAGCTCGATGGTATGTGTTAGAAAGCCTTCGGGAGACCTGTGCATCTGCATTGATGCCAAGGATCTCAATAAGAATATAATGCGTGAACACTACCCCATCCCGAAGCGGGAGGAACTCACCAGTGAGATGGCACACGCACGTTTTTTCACCAAGTTTGATGCATCACATGGATTTTGGCAAATCCAGCTGGATGAGTCCAGCAGAAGGTTCTGGACCTTCAACACACCGTTTGGCAGATACCGCTAAAATCGCATGCCGTTTGGCATTGTCTCGGCATCGAAGATCCTCCATCGCATCATGGAGCAGATGATGGAGGGCATCGAAGGGGTTCGTGTGTACGTGGACGACATCATCATGTGGTCCACGACCCCTGAAGAGCATGTTTCCTACCTCCAGCAGGTATTCCGCTGTGTCCATGCCAATGACCTGAAGCTGTACAGGTCCAAATGTTGCTTTGGCATGTCGACACTCAAGTTCATCGGTGACCAGAGATCTCAGCAGGGTGTGCGCCCGGACACAGACAAGGTCAAGGCCAACAAAGCCATGAAGGTCGCTGAAGACAAGAAGGCAGTGTTGCGCTTCCTGGGCATGGTCAATTTTCTGGGCAAGTTCATCCCAAACCTGGCCTCACACAGCATGGCCCTACGAAACCTGGTGAAAAAGTCCACTGCCTTTGAGTGGAAGGCAGCACATCAGGCAGAGTGGTTGGAGCTGAAAGCCAAGCTCACCACTGCCCCCGTATTGGCATTTTTCGACCCAGACAGGGAGACGAAGATCTCGACAGATGCGAGCCAGGATGGCATCGGTGCGGTGCTGCTTCAACGCGATGACACTTCATCCTGGGCACTGGTAGCCTACGCATCGAGGGCCATGACGCCCACCGAAACAAGGTATGTGCAAATAGAGAAGGGATGCCTGGGTCTTCTCACTGGCATTCTCAAGTTTCACGACTATGTCTACGGCCTGCCGATATTCACTGTCGTGACGGATCATAGGCCTCTGGTCCACGTTATCCAAAATGACCTGAACGACATGACACCTCGGTCGCAGCGTATCCTCCTCAAACTCAGAAGGTCCGACTGTGACTTAGTGTACACGCCTGGCAAGGAGCTCATCATCGCTGATGCATTGTCCCGCTCCATCACATTGCCTAGTGAACCGCTAGAAATCATCCGGCAGATTGAATCACAGGTGCAGCTGTGTGCTCGCACCCTCCCGGCGTTTGATGAGAAGGTGGTTCGTATCCGCGAGGAGACAGCCAAAGACCCCCTCTTGCAGCGTGTCATGCACCACCTCGCCAATGGCTGGCAGAAAGGGCAACTGGTTGGGCACAGGAGTAAATGCCATGCTAATGTGTTTGCCTTTCACCCCCTGCAGACAATGGCTTTCAGACATCAACCCGCGATGTTGGCCGCCCTGGCGATGGCCGCAGCTCTGCATAAAGCCCTGTGGCAGCATGAGCGGAGGCCGCTCAGAGAGGAGGCGGAGGCTGCAGCTGAGAAGCGGGCTGCAGAGGGGTAGGTGGCAGCCACTCAGGCTGGAGGGCCAGCAGACCAACAGGACGAGGAGGAGGAGATGACAGGGAGGCGCCGGATGAGGCGACGCAGATACCGCGACCACATGACCTTTGAGGACCCTCCGGCCAGGCATGCAGCCGGAGACTGCGGATGAGTAGAGAGATAGTGCAACACATCTCCCAGATGATGGCAAACCTGGTACCGCAGGGGTATGGGGGAGGACATCCTCTCTCGATGGCCATCAACGTGACGGTCGCCCTCAACGTCTATGCGACGGGGTCCTTCCAATCGCCAGGTGGGGATCTGTCTGGGATTTCACAGACATCAGCACACAGGTGCATCCACGTCATCATGGACGCCCTGTATGGCCAGGTGGAGCATTACATCCAGTACCCTGTGGATCGCGCCCACCAGGCTGCCTGGGCAGCGAGGTTTGCTGACATCGCCGGGATAATCTGGGTCCCGGGGGTGATCGATGAGATGCATGTCGCTCTACGGCCACCGGCGGATAGCAGGCCACTTTCCATGAACAGAAAGGGCAACCAATTGATGAATATTCAGCTGGTCTGTGACCATCAGATGCGCATTATGCACGTCTGCGCCCGCGCGTGCCCGGTACCCGGGCAGCATGCATGACGCATTCAACTTTGCGCACTCGATGAACCCCGGCACGTTCGAGGGGCACCCCCCCAGCTGCGGGGCTGGCTGCTGGGCGACGGGTTACCCATTGTGGTCGTGGCTGATGACGCCTATATGGAGGCCACAGACCGACGCGGAGACACACTACAATGATGCCCTTACAGCGACCAGGGGTGTGGTCGAGAGGTGCTTCAGGGTCCTGAAGATGAGCTTCAGGTGCCTGGACCGCTCTGGAGGGACCCTCCAGTACGAAGCTAGGAGGGTCGCCCCCATCATGGTGGCCTGCTGTGTGCTCCACAATATAGCCTAGCAGAGGGACGGTGTGCTGGAGGAGGATGCAGAGGAAGGACAGGCCTCATCAGACGAGGAGGATGAGTGGGAGAGGGACAATGAGTGGGACATGGAGACTGGCCAGACACGGAAGGCCGCACAACGCCATCGCCAGGGCCAGCGTGCGTGGGACGGCCTCATCGCAACATGTTTCACCGAATAGGGGGGAGGGGGGCCGCTGGCTGGCCAGGGGCACGGACACCACCACCCCACACCCACTCACCTCCCACGCCACCAAATCACCCACATGCACCCCCCCCCCCCCCCCCCCCCCCCCCGTTATATGTACCTGCAGCACTATGAGCTGGGGGCACAGGGTTGCCAGTGACAGCGGGTCTGGTCCATGAGACGGAGGATGATGACAGCCCGCTCTGCGATGAGCTCTGTGCTCCATATTGTTAGACAATGTCTGACTCATGCCCATAGTAGCACCTTTCACCTGGGTGATCCCTGCATGCGAGCTGGCCTGTCCATCGGTCTTGTCGAATCGCTGGGGAGGGGGTGCTGGGGACAGTCGGGGTGGGGGGTTGGGGGGGAGGGGGAGCACGATCCATCCATTGGGCCTTCACTCGTCCCCCACCCCCCACTCACATTGGTCAGCACTGACTGCCCCACCCCCACACCCATCAGACAGAGAGCAGAGGCAGGTTTCAATGGTGTTAACAGGTGTTTAATGTGCAGAGGTATATACAGTCTGTGCCCTAGCCCCTATAACTAAACTGTGCCCTGCACCCGTGCCAACTTAACTGGTGTCTAGCTTTCCGGCCTTACGGACCCTAACATTGTGCCTAGATGGTTCCCCAGATGGTACAGCAGGAGTGGAGGCAGACTGCTGTGACCCTGTGCCCTGCGACAAGGGTCCACGTTGGCGCACGTCTCCTGGGGTGGCCCGGCCTGGATGGGCCGGCTGCTGCTCAGGCGTCCCGGGTTGCATGGTGCCACCCTGTTCTGCCTGCTGCCAACCAGATGCACCAGGGACAGGAAAGGGGGAGTCCGAGGTGCGACGGTGTTCCGGCACCTCCCCTGCGGCGGTCACCGGTATGGGCCCCAGCACCTCCTCCTCCCTCGAGGTGTACAATGGCCCCCGAGCTACTCCATGGGATGGGGTATGAGCGGTGCCATCCCCTGAGACCCCCTCGCCACCTGGTGCTGCCAATCCTAGAGGCCTGCTCTAGTATCGACAAGGGTCTGCACGTTCACGGCCATGGAGCACAGGAAGTGGACCATCTCCGTCTGTGACTGCACCACATCACACTGCGACTGTGATGCCACACTGAGGGTCTGTGCCACATCAGCCAGTGACTGAGCCACGTCCCTCTGGGTGTGGGCCACATCAGCCGGTGACTGGGCCACGTTCCTGTGTGTGTGGGCCACATCAGCCGATGACTGGGCCACGTCCCTCTGGGTGTGGGCGATTTCCCTCTGCGTGTGGGCCACCTCCTTCTGAGTCTGCACCACACCGGCTAGCACCTGGTCAATGTCACTGCCGCTCTCAGCCTTGGCCTGCTGTGACTGGGCCATGTTGAGGTGCGCCACTGATGTCCAGGTGGCTCTGGCACATGGCTGCCAGTGAGAGGCCTCCCTGTCCTGGGCATCGGCCCCCACTTGCACAGAATGCCCCAGGCCTTGCACACGCTGACCCATATCCGACTATGCGGTTTCGGCCATGGTGGCACGCATGACCGGCACCACCCCCTGCTCCTGAAAGCGGATGGACTCCTCCACCTGCGCCCGCAGGTGCTGGATGCCGGCCGTCATCCCCTCCCGTAGTCCCTGGGTCTCTGCCTAAATCTCCATTGTGGGTGGGACTGGATGTTCCAGGAACCCGGGACCCATCTGTACGGCAGCTGGTTCCTGGGGCCGGGGTGCCCTCCGACCGTCCGGCCCTTCGGCTGCTCCTACCTCCACTTGCTGTACCAGGCCGACTGTATAGTGTGCACCAGATAGTGTCCCAGGAGCCTCTTCATTAAAGTGTCCAACCAAGGTGATAGTCTCTGAGATGGTGGAGGGTGTTGGAGACAGCAGTGACGGGAAGTCAGTGTCCGCATCCGACCCGAACTCCGGGGTCTCCTGGGTCTCGGGCAGAGGGCTGGTGTTCAGGCTGCTCTCCCCGCCTGGTGGGCAACAGCTCTGGCGATGGGCGGGGGGGGCTCTGGATGGGCCCATCTCCAGTAAGTCCTGTAAGACACAAGACAACATGTATGGTTAGACAGCCAGACGAGGGGGATCGGGGGGGGGGGGGGGGGGGGGGTGCGAGTGGTGGGTGAGGGTGAGGGGGGGGGGGGGTGAGGGGTGAGGGGGAGTGAGGGATGTGTGTGGGGGGTGAGGGGTATTGTGTGTGGGGGTGAGGGTGAGGGGAGAGAGGGGTGAGGGGGGTGAGGAATGTGTGTGGGGGGATGAGGGGTATTGGGTGTGGGGGGTGAGGGTGAGGAGGGTAAAGGCATTGTTGGGGGAGGTGAAGGGGAGGGTGAGGGGTGTTGGGTGGGTGGGTCCACACATGTGTCATGAGGTTCCGCAACTAAGCAGGGAGTCTCATTTCCTCGCCCACCACCTACCTCCACATCGGCGACCTGCCTTTCCTCTGGGCCATTGGCCACATCCAGTGCCCTCTGCTTGGGCACGGAGAGGAGCGAAGGTCTCGTGGTCCACCTCCAGTCTTCCCCCGCTCCCGGCGGTTGTGCGCAGCCTTCTCCTGGATGTGGGGGTGGGGGGAGGGGCCTTCCTGGTGACATGTGTGTGGGGGGTAGGGGGTTGGTGCCAGGGGCACATCGCTGATGACTCACCCTGGCCACCCTGAGGAGGTTGTGCATTTTCTTCCTGCACTGGATGCCAGTCCAGATGACGTTGCCCACGGCACTGACCGCATCGGCCACCTGCGGCCAGGCACGGCGAACGGTGGCGCCTGGTGGCCTTCCTCCTGGGCCGAGATACAGAGTCATCCTTCTCTCCTCCACGGTGTCCAGGAGGGTCTCCAGCTCAGCGTCCCTGAACCATGGTGCTGCTCTCCTTCCAGCCATCTTGTTGACTGGGACGGTGTGTGTGTGGGAAGGACTGTTTAAGTGCAGTTGCGCTGTATGAGTCTCATGTGCAGTAATCACGGACCTGTCGAATCCAGCGACGTTTTGCATGGAACCTGGTGCATTCCACATGACGACGATGCTAGCCCATGTAGAGTTGCTGAATCGGTGCACCTGTTGTGCTGTTTTTGCTGTCGTAAAATACCACTGTTTCCTCGCCGGCGTTAGCACTTGGTCTCAGAAACAGAGAATCCCAGCCCCTGATGTAAGATGCAAACTAGAGCTGCTGTAGCACAGGCTTCAGAAAGGCTTAGCATAAATTCCCTACTTTTCAATTCTATCCCTCTAGAAATGAGGACAAGGGGGTGGATTCTCCATTGACCAGCGGCAGTAACGGGTTTCCCAATCAGCAGAGAATGCAACGTAGGCTGAAAAACGGGATTGCCGCCTGTTCCAATGCTCTGGTTCCCCAGCGGTGGAGGCAGCGAGCTGCATACCCTGCGCTGACATTTAATGAATGGGCTGGAATCCCAGGCGTAAGCAACCCATCCCTGTGATACACCGACCCCCACAGTGGGAAATCCTCCTGGCGGAATTTGGTGCAATTTTTCCAAAACCCTGATGCAATGGATCCTACGGTGGATCAAGGGGGTCAATGCATAACTGACGAGTTTTGTGTCCCCTTCCTGACTCTCACCACCGACACCACCAACCTCCCCATCAGACCCCTACATCAGAGACCCCATCAGTGACCCCCACACCCCCATCAGAGACGTCCATCAGAGACCCCCATCAGAGACCCCCACACCGCTATGTGAGACCCCCTTCAGAGACCTCCACCAGAGATCCTCATTAGAGATCCCCATCAGAGATTTCCTTCAGAGATCTCCATCAGAGTCCCCAATTAGACCTTCCCCATCAGAGACCCCCCCACACCCCCACCAGAGACCCCCATCAGAGATCCCTGTCTGAAAGCTGAAGAGCACATCAGGCAGTAGAGTGAAGAATTGCTGCGCTCTCACTTACCCTGCCCGAACATCTGCTGCCTCAGACAAAAGTGTTTAAAGCAGCAGCTATTACAAGTGTCAGAGGCTTCCTCGAAAGTCATGTCACTTCAAAAGACCTCATATCCCTTGACAGCCTTTGAAATGCAAATCTTCCATTCAAATTCACACATCAATCAGACACTGATCGACAGTTCTATTACTCCAGGGACAGGTGCTTGGTTGAATGTTGATCTATCTTTCCCTTCTCGTTTGAATGCATCGGGCTGGTTTAGCACAGGACTAAAGAGCTGGCTTTTAAAGCAGACCAAGGCAAGCCAGCAGCATGGTTCAATTCCTGTACCAGCCTCCCCAAACAGGCACCGGAATGTGGCGACCAGGGGCTTTTCACAGTAGCTTCATTTGAAGCCTACTTATGACAAGTGATTTTCATTTTCAGGTACCCTGCTTTTATGCTAACCACAATGTTTCAAAATGCTCTTGCTACGGTTGACACTTGGTATGGGGGAGGGGAGGACAGTGGGATGGGGAGGGTGGCGGTGAGGGGGGTGCGGGTTTTGGAGAGGGGGAAGACAGACAAGGCCTCATCTTATGTGAAGTGGGCGAGGATGAGGGCCTCCCTAGCCCTTGGGGTTTGCCGAACCCGTGCCACTCCCGCCTGTACTCCATCTTCCAGCTGGTCCTGTGGGTCCTCCCTTGGCTCATCCTCCAGCCCCTCCTCGCCTGGCACCTCCTTGGAGGTGCCAATATTCCTTCCCCGCCACCTCCAGCACATCGCCCCGTTGCTGTGCCAGGTTGTGGATGACGCCCTCACTACAAAGTGGCCGACCCTCTGGGGTGTGTACTATGTGTACTACAGGAACTGCATTTTGAGGAGTCCTTTACACTGCCCAATGTCAGACCGGGTGGCACATGGGTCTTGTTGTATTGGGTCTCTGCATCAGTCACCGGCTTCCGTACTGGCGCCATTAGCCAGGTCCTCAGCGGGTATCCTTTATCCTTCAAAAGCCAACCAGCCATCCTGGAGTGGCCCTTGAAGAGCCCGGGGATGTCTGACTGCCACAGGATGGAGCTGTCATGCACACTCCCTGAGAAGCGTACACACACGTGCATGAACTTCTTGTGGTGGTCACACACGAGCTGGATATTAAGGGAGTGGACTCCCAGATGTAGCGCACTCCCTGACAACCCGGTGAGTGCAAGGTGACATGTGTACCTCCTGGACTGGGACATCCTGGCGATGGTAGAGAATCCTGCTGCCCGGGCTTGGTCCATGTCAAAGTTGTTGTATAGTTTTTTGCCAGGCAAACAAGACATCTGTGACTTCATGGATGCACGTGTGGGCTGTAGATTGTGAGAAGCTGCACAAGTCCCTGCTCGAGCCCTGGAATGATCCTGAGGTGTTGACATTCAAGGCTGCGGTGACTTTCACGACCAGTGGGAGCGGGTACCCTCCTCCTCCATGTGGTGTCAAGTCCGCGAGGACATGGCACAGGTACCGCACTATCCCCTTGTTGAGGCGGAGGCTCCTGCGGCACACGCCTTCCATTATCTGCTGAAAAGACACCTGGTCACCTTGGGCCATCACCGGCCTCCCCCTCTGGGTCCCTCCCTGCCCGGATAGGCGGCCGAGTCCTCAGAGACTGAGGCGGAGCCCTGCACATGGGCCTCTGCCTCGAGCCGCTGTCAACGCTGCTGCCACTGCCTCTTCCGTCATCTGGCCACCTGGCCTGCCAGCAGCACAACGAGGGCAAGTTCTGCGAGGTCCGAGATATTGTCCATCCCATGTAATATCTCTAAGGAATTGGTGAAAGTGCGAGGCTGACAACCAGTGGCGTCTTCCATCCTGCGACCCTCTGGCCCCTCAATGCTCCTCCCCCCTCCATTCGACATGTCCTGCCCATGCACCCCACGCCACAGCAGGGGCCTCTGCTCACCAGACCCTAGACCATGTCCCCAGACACCTGCACTTAGCGTTACCTGGACTGGGCGATAGTTCCCTCCCCAGGCACACACCCACCCTTTGGCCTCCGATATGTCCCTGGTGATGCAGCCAGCCCCTCGGTGTTCGGAGGTTGCCGTTGTGTCCTAGATGTCGCCTCCCAGTTTTCAGGCACAGTGTCCAAGCAACAGAATCTGACTGGACTGCTCGGCAATATCTCCCACATGCTGCTTGACACACTTACCCACGGAGATCTACTTGGGATGTGTGAATTGCTCAGTTAACCACAATTGCCAATTCTCAATTTGCTGTGGCCTTCAGCCACGCGGCCAATGGCCTCCTTGGTCAGCGGGAGTTATGCATGGTCTGTGGGGCAGATGGACAGAGGCGGGGGTTGCCCCCCGGAACAGGACCACATAGTCCAAGGGTTAGCATGGTGGACCTGTCGGCACTGAGACACCCATCTCCCCTCTCCCCGCCCCCCAAGCCTAGCCCAGGCCGTGAGCAGCCACCGCCCCCTCACCTCACCGAAGGCGGCCCATCCCGACTGAGGCTGACGTCCTGGTGGCTCCCCCACACCCCTCCATGAACCAAGGCAGCAGTGTCACCGGATTCTTTGCCAATGAGTGAAGATGGCTACTCACCTACTCAGGTCCCCGCAGCAGCCCCTCCGTCAGCTTCATGTTTTTGAAAAGGAGTACTAATCGGCGCCCATGTGACCACTTGTTGGGGAGGCCATTAGATCATGGGGGGGGGGGGGCCCTTAGATAGGGGGTCGCTCCCGTTAATTATATGGAGATTGGGCTGAAGTGGTGATTATTGGTTTCTCACCATACTATGGCGAGGTCCTGATTTCGCCAAGGGGAGTAGGCCAGTTAGATCACAAACAGACCGCTGCCCGGTGCGATTCTCGATTTAAGCCTCTCCCACGATTTAGCGGCCTTGTCATGCTCTCGCTTCAACGCAACGTGGCCATTAAATAGCGGCCATTGTCTTTATCCAATGACCCCAATTTTATGTATTAACCTCCTGTGTGGCATCTCAAGTGTTTTTTTCAAAGTCCAAGTAGTCCTTGCACATGAGATACAACTTCAAATAACTTTAACAGATTTGTCAAACATGATTTCTCTTTCATGAATCCATATTGACTCTGTCCAATCGTATCATGATTTTCTAAGTGCCCTGTTCCCATGTCCCTAATAATGGATTCTAGCATTTATTTACTGTCAATATCAGGCTAACCGGTGACATCCAGCTTTCTCCCTCTCTCCTTTCTTCAACAGCAGAGTTATATTTGCTGCATTCAATCTTTGGAGAAACATAAATGAGCGCGGGAATTCTGGAAAATCTAAACCAATTCATCTATTACTTCTGTGGGCACCTCTTTTAAAACTAAGATTGTAGGCTGACGGGCCTGTTGCGTTTTGGTCTCATAAATTACTCCAGATTATTTATTTACCAATACTAATTTCTGTTTGTTTTTCATTCTCAATGGATTGCTGTTCCAGTAATAACTTTGGCTCAGCAGTTAGGTATGAAACAACTAATGTTTATTTACAACATACAGGGCGCGACTCAATTGCCAGGCTGTGCTGGAAAAATAGCGTGGTGCAGCGTGACTGATAAAAGCCGGGAGACCCCGCTACCGGGATCTCTATGGTTTGCCAAGACTCGCGAGATCCAATACAATTTTGTGAGACGTCGCAATGTAAATCCTGCCCATTGTGGGTGGGTACACTTTTTGTCAAATTTCCATATTAGAGCGAAGCAGTAAGCCTCACTCTAATGTGCAGATTCCCGAGGTACCTGTGAATTTGGGATCATCCCCATCGCCTCAGAGACCTCGAGCGAGCATCGTTTGATGGGACCAGATGGAACAGCACTCGTGGGGGTCTTCCAGGAGATCAGAGGCCCCCAGCTGCATGCCCTTTGGGCAGGGTGGTGCCCTGGCACTGCTGGTGCCACCTTGGCAAACTGGCAGTGTCATCCTGGCACCTTGGCAGTGTCAGCAGGGTGCCAGGTTGGCACTGCCAAGGTGCCAATCTGGCATTTTTTGCGTACATGCGATCGGGCCGAGGTGCCCAGCATGGGTGTTGGGGGATGATATGCAAGGGGCCGGGGACCCTCCCACTGTGCATTCGGGCTGTGGGGGAGGTCAGGGATTGTTTTGGTGGCTCCCGATCTCTCATTACAATCAGGAATTCCTGCGAATGGAGCTCTCCGCTGTACAAAACGGGGCTATGTGCAGCCTCGGTTCCTTATACAATGTGAGTCACGTTGAATAGCCATGTGTTTCTCGGCACTGCGAGCGCCGGGAAACTGGTGACTAAACGCGCTTGCTAGGGGACTTTGTTTCCCTTTTGGGAGCATTGCGCCCTCCATCTTGCGGACTAAGTCCAGTGCCGCCACAGTTGGGAGGGGGCTGATCCGCAGGCAGTGAGGGCTTGGGGCACTGGTGTGGGGTGGTCCGGGGGTGGCCAGCATGGCCAAAGGGGAGCACTATTTGGCAGGCGAGGTTAATGCGCGGCCGGTGCCATGTTGCACGTCGCGGCCGCTGCAGGCCCCCGCCGTGCGCATGCAATTCTGCGGCCATATCCTCAGCTACAACCGGGGGCTCGACACTGCGTGCCTGCTAGCCCCCCACCAGACGGAGGATCGGTGAAGGTTTTGCGCCATTTTGTCATGTATAAAATCCCACTGTTCCCACGCCGGCGTCAGCGCATAGTCTCCCAAACGGAGAATCCAGCCCTCAGTCTCTCTGGTGGTTTTTGCTTTCTGGCAATGTGGCTTTGCTCCATCGACTTGGGTGTTTTGTTACGCTCTTGACGTAGCATAAGCTGCTGCCTTGATGTGCTCTCTGACAAATGGAGGTTCAGACTTGGAGATAGCTTTAACACATTTATTACTGTTAACGATTCTCCTACTTGGATTCGATGCGACTGTTAATCCTGCTATAGCTACTCAGACTGCCTAACCAGTCTGCTACAATCCACGTGGCGGGTGTGATGTTCAATCAACCCTGTCTGTACTCATTGAGTGATCCACTGGAAAGAGACTGAGCATGTGTGATGTGTCCTTTTATATGGGTTGGTGTAATGCCCTCCTGTGGTAGTGTCACCTCTATGTGTATCGTGAATGCCCATTGATCGTGTCCTATCTTACTGACCTATTGGTTGACTGTCTGCGTGTCATGTCTCTGGTGTTCCCTCTAGTGTCTTGCTAGGTGTAGTGTATGTACATTAATGATGTATATCACCATATTGGGTGCTTCTACTGGAGGACATTTTGCAGAAACCGCTGCACCTGGTGTCTCCTCAGATACTGGCAACTCGGCCTCATCCATTTCTGTGATGACGAAAGGCTCTCCTAGAACATAGAACATTACAGCGCAGTACAGGCCCTTCGGCCCTCGATGTTGCACCGACCTGTGAAACCACTCTAAAGCCCATCTACACTTATTCCCTTATCATCCATATGTCTGTCCAATGACCATTTAAATGCCCTTAATGTTGGCGAGTCCACTACTGTTGCAGGCAGTGCATTCCACGCCCTTACTACTTTCTGAGTAAAGAACCTACCTCTGACATCTGTCCTATATCTATCTCCCCTCAATTTAAAGCTTTGTCCCCTCGTGCTAAACATCACCATCTGAGGAAAAAGGCTCTCACTGTCCACCCGATCTAATCCTCTGATCATCTTGTATGCCTCAATTAAGTCACCTCTTAACCTTCTTCTCTCCAATGAAAACAGCCACAAGTCCCTCAGCCTTCCCTCATAAGATCTTCCTGGCAACATCCTGGTAAATCTCCTCTGCACCCTTTCCTATAATGCGGCGACCAGAATTGCACGCAATACTCCAAATGCGGCCGCACCAGAGTTTTGTACAGCTGCAACATGACCTCATGGCTCCGAAACTCAATCCCTCTACCAATAAAAGCTAACACACTGTACGCCTTCTTAACAACACTCTCAACCTGGGTGGAAACTTTCAGGGATCTATGTACATGGACACCAAGATCTCTTTGCTCATCCACACTACCAAGAATCTTACCATTAGCCCAGTACTCTGTATTCTTGTTATTCCTTCCAAAATGAATCACCTCACTTTTCTGCATTAAACTCCATTTGCCACCTCTCAGCCCAGCTCTGCAGCTTATCTATGTCCCTCTGTAACTTGTAACATCCTTCCGCACTGTCCACAACTCCACCGGCTTTAGTGTCATCTGCAAATTTACTCACCCATCCTTCTACGCCCTCCTCCAGGTCATTTATAAAAATGACAAACAGCAGTGGCCCCAAAACAGATCTTTGTGGTACACCACTGGGCTCCAGGCTGAACACTTCCCATCAACCACCACCCTTTGTCTTCTTCCAGCTAGCCAATTTCTGATCCAAACTGCTAAATCACCCTGAAACCCATGCCTCCGTATTTTCTGCAATAGCCTACCGTGGGGTACCTTATCAAACACTTTATTGAAATCCATATACACCACATCAACTGCTTTACCCTCGGTTTGGTCACCTTCTCAAAGAACTCAATAAAGTTTGTGAGGCACGACCTACCCTTCACAAAACCGTGTTGACTATCTGTAATCAAATTATTCCTTTCCAGATGATTATGCATCCTATCTCTTCTAAACCTTTCCAAGACTTTGCCCACAACAGAAGTACGGCTCACTGGTCTATAGTTACCTGGGTTGTCTCTACTCCCCTTCTTGAACAAGGGGGCAACATTTGCTATCCTCCAGTCTTCTGGCACTATTCCTGTAGATAATGGTGCCATAAAGATCAAAACCAAAGGCTCAGCAATCTCCTCCCTAGCTTCCCAGAGAATCCTAGGATAAATCCCATTCAGCCCAGGGGACTTATCGATTTTCACACTTTCCAGAATTGCTAACACCTCCTCTTTATGACCCTCAAGCCCTTCTAGTCTCGTAGCCTGTATCTCAGTATTCTCCTCGGCAACATTGTCTTTTTCCTGTGTGAATACTGACAGAAAATATTCATTTAGTACCTCTCCTATCTCCTCGGACTCCACACACAACTTCCCACTACTGTCCTTGACTGGCCCTACTCTTACCCTAGTCATTTTCTTATTCCTGACATATCTATAGAAAGCTTTAGGGTTATCCTTGATCCTACCTGCCAAAGACTTCTCATGTCCCCTCCTGGCTCTTCTTAGTTCTCTCTTTAGGTCCTTCCTAGCTAACTTGTAACTCTCGAGCGCCCTAACTGAACCTTCATGTCTCATCTTTACATAAGTCTCCTTCTTCCTCTTGAAAAGTGATTCAACTACTTTCGCAAAGCACAGTTCCCTCGCTCGACCACTTCCTCCCTGCCTGACAGGTACATACTTATCAAGGACACGCAGTAGCTGTTCCTTGAACAAGCTCCACATTTCAATTGTGCCCATCCCCTGCAGTTTCCCTCCCCATCCGATGCATCCTAAGTCTTGCCTCATCGCATCATAATTGCCTTTCCCCTAGATATAACTCTTGCCCTGCGGTATATACCTATCCCTTTCCATCGCTAAAGTAAACGTAATCGAATTGTGGTCACTATCACCAAAGTGCTCACCTACCTCCAAATCTAACACCTGTCCTGGTTCATTACCCAGTACCAAATCCAATATGGCCTCGCCTCTCGTTGGCCTATCTACATACTGTGTCAGGAAACCCTCCTGCACACATTGGACAAAATCGGACCCATCTAAAGTACTCGAACTAGAGCGTTTCCAGTCAATATTTGGAAAGTTAAAGTCCCCCCATAACAACTACCCTGTTACTTTCGCTCCTATCCAGAATTATCTTTGCAATCCTTTCCTCTACATCTCTGGAACTTTTCGGAGGCCTATAGAAAACCCCTAACAGGGTGATCTCTCCTTTCCTGTTTCTAACCTCAGCCCATACTACCTCAGTAGACAAGTCCTCATCAAACGTCCTTTCTGCCACCGTAATACTGTCCTTGACTAAAAATGCCCCTCCCCCTCTTTTACTATCTTCCCTGAGCTTACTGAAATATCTAAACTCCGGCACCTGCAATAACCATTGCTGTCCCTGCTCTATCCATGTTTCCGAAATGGCCACAACATCGAAGTCCCAGGTACCAACCCATGCCGCAAGTTCACCCACCTTATTCCGGATACTCCTGACATTGAAGTAGACACACTTTAAACCACCTTCCTGCCTGCCGGTACATTCCTGCAACTTTGAAACCTTACTCATGACCTCCTGCCACATGTTGACTCAGTAATTCACTACTTGGACAACCAGCGACACTTCCTGCTGGCAATATAGTATTAGGCTCCAGTTATAACCCATGTAAGTTGTCCACATGTTTCCTGATAATTCTATCTTGTGCATTTACTTCACATTACAGCTGTCAGGTCTTGGCGACAACAACCTCTGAGACCCAGCTTGGTCCATTTCTGAAATTTCTGACATAATTGGTTCATTTATTGCAAGCGACCTTGTTGCTTTTCCTGAACCGTGGTTTTTCTTCTGACTGCTCTCACTGGTCTGTACCCTCCACAGCAGATTTGGCAACACCAGACTTAGCCTTGTCCTAAGAGGCCGGCCCATCAATATTTCCGCTGGCGGCACTCCTGTGGTGGACTGCGGCGCTGTCCGCTATCCTGGAAGTCAAGACATTCTGGTTTCCAGAGTCGCACCTGACTGCTTTTTAAGACTTACCTTCGGGCAGCTCGATGGTGCATTGGGCTAGCCCTGCTGCCTCACGGCGCCTAGGTCCCAGGTTCGATCCCGGCTCTGGGTCACTGTCCGTGTGGAGTTTGCACATTCTCCCCGTGTTTGCATGGGTTTCGCCCCCACAACCCAAAGATGTGCAGGGTAGGTGGATTGGCCACGCTCAATTGCTCCATAACTGGAAAAATGAATTGGGTACTCTAAATTTATTTAAAAAAAGACTTACCTTGAAGGTTTGGACTGCACATTCAGCCAGTCTATTGGATGTTGGGTGCTATGGCACAGTCCGGAAATGCTTTGTACCATTCGTGGAAGTGAAATTCAGCATCCGCAAAGGCTGTTCCTCGTCACAAATAATTTTGGCTCAGCAGTTAGGTGTGAAACAACGAACGTTTATTTACAACATGTCATCTTCCAGAGTCTTGCAGCTACGTGGCTGCCAATCAACGTTCGGAATTCATCTGAGGCAAAAGCCCACGCTTGCTGGGGTGACCCCCCCAACCTAGTCTTTGATTGGCTTTTCCATATCGTCCAATCATTCCTAAAACGACAGACACCACAGCTTCCCACTACCATAAGTCACAGCATATAAGTTGACCTGGCGTAGAAGGCAACCCCATTTTATGGCCCCAGAAACCATTACCAGTGTATAAATCAACACTGCTTTTCAGCCATGTCATGCTATATTCACATTAGAAGTCAGCCTCAGCTTTTCACCCGACAAATATTTTACTTGCCTTCTAACTGAGCAGAAAGGATCAAGCAGGGGACATGGGTGTGCTGCGAAAATGCACAGGCATTTAAGTCATTCTCATTACTTGTCTTGAATGCTGACGACATTGCAGAATGTCATCTATCCACACACATGCTGGAGGCTCATTTTTACACTTGACGTATTCATTCAAGCTTTTGGAGGAATTTTTTGTAGCTTCAAAGGTCAACTTATACACTGACACCTGTAGTATTTTTGAATGGTTTCATGTTCCCTACAACGAAGAGCAAGAAAAAGTAGTCATTTGATGTTATTTCCTTATTTCTCATTATATTTTCTCCTGTGCCTCCGCCTAATGAGCCCATGTTTCTTTTCATTAATCTCTTCCTATCAACATGCCTTTCGGAGTGTTTACTATTTGCTTTTACGTCTCTTGCTGGTTTACTCTCGGATTCTATTTTCTATTTCCTTCATAGTTTCTTAGTTGTCTTTTGCTGAACTCTAAAATCCTCCCAACCCTCCTGCTTTTTTTGGCAACAATATTAGCCTCTTCCTTGAATCTAATGCTATCTTTAACTTCTCTTCTTTTCTACGTTTGGAGCAGTTTTCCTGTGGGACTTTTATTCCTTCATTATATATTACAAATTAGTTCTTTAATCGTTTTCCATTGTTTATTTACCCTTATATCTTTTAATCTTGTTTCCCAACCTACCTTAGCCAACTCATCCCTCGGACTTACACAAATTTGCTTTGTTCCGATGAACCAGCAGAAATAAATCCAAAAAACAGAACCAAATGCACACTGCTTTTTTTTTTCCACGGATAGGAAGCGAATCAGTGGAAAGCGAGAATCGCAATCGGCCACGAAGAATCAGGACTGGTAAGAAAGTAGCGAAAGAGTCAATGAAAGATTGAAATGGGGAGATAAGGAGAATGATGTTCTGTGCAATCGGATGAGTTGCTTTGATTTTCGCCTCACCAAGCCTACTGCTGGCAAATGTAATTTCCCCACCCTGATGTACAACCACTAGACCACCAGGGAGATGAGATAGACGTAAACTCATTACTTCAGCAAGGAGATCTGATGGATGCTTAGCTACTAGACTGCCAACAAGATTGAATGGAGAGACACGCAGCCCTGAGAAAAGTAGAAAAAGAATTAAACTCTGCTTTCATTCCCTTATAGCTGCTGACAGGTGAAGCAAGTTGAGTAGATGTATCGACTTTGGCCAAGTTACCTTTACCACTACACAGCTTTAAAGATAAATGGATACCGAATATATCTGATCAGGCAGGACAGATAGGAATGGCAAACATGGCATCATTCCAGGAGGTGAAACAAGTTTCATAAAGGATCAAATTGTTGATCGTAGATTCCCGTACCAGCCTCCCGGAACAGGTGCCGGAATGTGGTGACTAGGGGCTTTTCACAGTAACTTCATTTGAAGCCTACTTGTGACAATAAGCGATTTTCATTTCATTTCATAGATTAGTTATGATTCCTCTCCTTGGAATCAATCTGGATTATTGAAAATGAACTTGAAAATTAACCCTTCCACCTGGTGGGAGTCGATGAGGTTAGGAACAAGGGCAGCAACCTACCCCACCAGATCCTTCTACCTTCCTGCCCTGGCCCAATATTGACTTGCTCTTGTGAGGCAAACATGACATCTGCAGGGAGGTTGCAGGGCGTGGTGTACAGGCCTGAGGAAGGGTGCAGCGATTACTTTCCCGTCGAACCTGGGTCCCACTAATGGCCATGTCCAGAGCTACCCGCCTCACCATTTACCTGACAGCTGAGGACTCTCTTTCCTCCCCCCCCCACCTGCATCCTGGGCAGAATCTAATGCCCTACCACGTGCTGAGTTGAGCTCTGGGGGTTCATTTAATTGAGTGGGATGGTGGTGGGGACCCTGCTGTTTTCCTGCCTCCGCGAGATCACAGGCGAGATCACAGTCCAACCCCCAATCTTCATTTCCGGTTCTGAATACTAGCCAGTTTATGGATTTGGTCTGGTTTACGCAAGAGTGGGGAAAATATATGGAAATAAAGGCCCAGGTGTACACGTCAGCTGGACTTCAACCTCTCAGTGACATCCAATTGTGCCTCCCACTTCAGACTTCCAGCACACAATTCCCTTCCCCACCCTCTTCCACACTGCATTAAGATTGGGGGTCGTTGCATAATCGCTTTTAAAAAGTGGGCTTTCACAAGTTCCTTCACAAACTAGAACGCTCTGAGTTTTTAACAATGCATTGCAGCATCACAGGAAAAGTCTGTCTCAAACGTTGCATGATTTAGTTGCGAAGGAAATACGACCTGTTTGTCTTCCAGTGAAACAGAATGGGATGATGCTGCCTCAGCTATGAAAACCTTGCATTGAATGTATTTCCACAGTCTCCGGATGTCGAGGCGTGCTTCACAGCCAATTAAGTATTTTTCAAGCGAAACCATTTTTGTAATGTAAGAAACCAATTTGTGCATAACAAAGTCTCACAAATTGAAATGAGATAACGATCAGATAATTTGCTTTTAGGTGAGGGATAAATATGAGGGTGACCAGATTTTCAAAAGTCAAAATCGGATCACACTGACCAGCTCCTGATAATAGGGTTTCACATGAGTTATGAGAGCCTGTGTGGGGCTACGCCCCACTTTATTGTAGTATGGAGCTGTTTATCCCTGGCCCACTCACTGAGCGCTTTTACATGGAATTGCACCATCTTCATCTACCGTAAACAAGTTCACGAGACACCATCAGCAACACGTCCAGGAGAATGGCCCGTATAGATCTCGCCTGAGCTCTTGGAGTATAACCCGCGCTGGTGTCAGCCTGGTATCAGCAGTCAATCATCCCCGGATGTGCCCCTCTTGGCCGCGCCCGCATGCTGCATTTTCCTGGTTTAGCGTTGTAGCGCACAATGACTTACGAGAGAGACGAGTAGAGATGAAGTCGATGAGGCTTTATTAAGCGAGACTTGTCCCCAGCAGTTCTGCAACAGAATGGAGCGGCGGGGAGAAGCTCGGGTTCTTATACTCCGCCTTCAGGGCGGAGCCAGGGGTCAACAGCCAACCAGGACCCGGGATCTGACAGCCAATAGCATCACGGCTTCACAGTCCCACATGACCACTAATACATACTACCACATTCACCCCTTGTTAAAAATGAACCCGGCGGGGTGGTGGTTCGCATGGTGGTAGGGGTTTACAAGGCTGGTCCTGGGAGGAAACTTTTGGGCATGTCATTCCAGTTTTAGCCCTACACTGGGCTATGTACAAGGTTTGTGAAACTATTTACAATATTAGTAAGAGAACATTTTTTTGTCACAGTCCAACAACATTCTTGGTGTCACGTCGATGCTACGAGTCGAGCGGGCGGTCTGGTCTTCCTCGTCGATCGCCTCAGCCCCGGTGGTGGTGCAGGTGCTTGTTCCGGCGTTGTCGTCTCCGGGAGCGTTTCGGTGTTTGTTCCTGATTCACTCCTCAGCGGACACGGGAGGAGGACCGATCCTCCCGGGAAGGGGGCGGTCGCGGGGTGCGCCAGTGGCAGGGAGGGGATGATCGGTGTCAGGGGGGTGTGTGTGTTGCCGGCGGGCGGCAGGTCTCGCAGGGAGACCGTGTCCTGTCGGCCGTCGGGGTACGCCCTCTCGACCAACGGGTCCGACTTGTGCGCCCGCACATGTTTCCGGAGCAAGACGGGTCCTGGGGCCGCCAGCCAGGTCGGCAGCGACGTTCCGGAGGAGGACTTCCTGGGGAAGACAAGGAGGCGCTCATGAGGCGTTTGGTTAGTGGTGGTACACAGCAGCGACAGAATGGAGTGGAGAGCGTCCGGGAGGACCTCCTGCCACCGGGAAACTGGGAGATCCCTGGACCGTAGGGCCAGTAGGACGGTCTTCCAGACCGTGCCGTTCTCCCTCTCTACTTGCCCGTTCCCCCGGGGGTTGTAGCTGGTCGTCCTGCTCGAGGCTATGCCCTTGCTGAGCAGGAACTGGCGCAGCTCGTCACTCCTGAAGGAGGACCCCCTGTCGCTATGGATATATGCGGGGCAACCGAACAGTGTGAATATGGTGCCAAGGGCTTTAATGACTGTGGCCGCTGTCATGTCGGGGCAGGGGATGGCGAAAGGGAAACGAGAGTACTCGTCCACCACGTTCAGGAAGTATGTGTTGCGGTCGGTGGAGGGGAGGGGCCCTTTGAAATCCAGACTGAGGCGTTCAAAGGGGTGGGAAGCCTTGATCAGGTGCGCTCTATCCGGCCTGAAAAAGTGCGGTTTGCACTCCGCGCAGATGTGGCAGTTCCTGGTGACTCTACGGACCTCCTCCACAGAGTAGGGGAGGTTGCGGGACTTTATAAAATGGTAGAACCGAGTGACCCCCGGGTGGCAGAGGTCCTCGTGGAGGGCTTGGAGACGGTCTATTTGTGCGTTGGCACATGTGCCACAGGATAGGGCATCGGACGGCTCGTTCAGCTTTCCGGGACGGTACAAGATCTCGTAGTTGAAGGTGGAGAGCTCGATCCTCCACCTTAAGATCTTGTCATTTTTAATTTTGCCCCGCTGTGCATTATCGAACATAAAGGCTACCGACCGTTGGTCGGTGAGGAGAGTGAATCTCCTGCCGGCCAGGTAATGCCTCCAATGTCTGCCTCCAATGTCGCACAGCTTCCACTATGGCTTGGGCTTCCTTTTCCACTGAGGAGTGGCGGATTTCTGAGGCGTGGAGGGTTCGGGAGAAAAAGGTCACGGGTCTGCCCGCTTGGTTAAGGGTGGCCGCCAGAGCTACGTCGGAGGCGTCGCTCTCGACCTGGAAGGGGAGGGACTCGTCGATGGCGCGCATCGTGGCCTTTGCGATATTCGTTTTGATGCGGCTGAAGGCCTGGCGAGCCTCTGTCGACAGGGGGAAGGTAGTGGTCTGTATTAGTGGGCGGGCCTTGTCTGCATACTGGGGGACCCACTGGGCGTAATATGAAAAGAACCCCAGGCAACGTTTCAGGGCTTTGGAGCAGTGGGGGAGGGGAAATTCCATGAGTTCGGGGTTGGGGCCTATTATCCCATTGCGCACTAGGTATCCCAGGATGGCCAAACGGTTTGTGCTAAAAACGCACTTTTCCTCGTTGTATGTGAGGTTCAAGGCGTTAGCGGTCTGGAGGAATTTTTGGAGGTTGGCGTCGTGGTCCTGCTGATCGTGGCCGCAGATGGTTACGTTGTCGAGATACGGGAACGTGGCCTGCAACCCGTGCTGGTCAACCATTCGGTCCATCTCCCGTTGGAAGACCGAGACCCCTTTCGTGACACCAAATGGGACCCTTAGGAAGTGGTATAGACGCCCGTCTGCCTCGAAGGCTGTGTACTTGCGGTCACCTGGGCGGATGGGGAGCTGGTGGTAGGTGGACTTGAGGTCCACGGTGGAGAAAACCTTATACTGGGCAATCCGATTTACCATGTCGGATATGCGGGGGAGAGGGTACGCATCTAGCTGTGTGTACCTGTTGATGGTCTGGCTATAGTCTATGACCATCCTTTGCTTTTCCCCGGTCTTTACTACTACCACCTGGGCTCTCCAGGGACTATTGCTGGCCTGGATTATGCCTTCCTTCAGCAACCGCTGGACTTCAGACCGAATAAATATCCGGTCCTGGGCGCTGTACCGTCTGCTCCTAGTGGCGACGGGTTTGCAATCCGGGGTGAGGTTTGCAAACAAGGACAGCGGTTCAACCTTGAGAGTTGCGAGGCCGCAGATAGTGAGTGGGGGTATTGGGCCGCCGAATTGAAATGTTAGGCTCTGCAGGTTACGCTGGAAATCTAATCCCAGTAATGTGGGCGCGCAGAGTTGGGGAAGGACGTAGAGCCTGTAGTTTTTAAACTCCCTTCCTTGCACCGTTAGGTTCGCGATGCAGAACCCTTTGATCTCTACGGAGTGGGATCCTGCAGCTAGGGAAATCTTTTGCGTACTTGGATGGATGGTCAGAAAACAGCGTCTTACCGTGTCGGGGTGAATTAAACTTTCAGTGCTCCCGGAGTCGATCAGGCATGATGTCTCATGTCCGTTGACTAGCACCGTTGTTGTCGTCGTCTGGAGCGTCCGGGGCCGTGATTGATCCAGCGTCACCGAAGCCAGCCGTGGTCGTAGTGTCTCGGCGTCTTCTTCGGACCCCATGGAGCCGTCGATGCTGGGGTCCTTTGTTGTCATCCAAGATGGCAGCGTCCATGAATCGCACGCGTCCGGGGGTGGACAAAATGGCCCCACCCAAGGATCGCACGTGGTCGGGGGTGGACAAAATGGCCGCCCCCATGAATCGCACGTGGCTGGGGTGTCACAAGATGGCAGCGCCCATCCTCCCCTCGTGGTGCCCGGGACCCAAAATGGCGGCGCCCGCGGGTCGCACATGGGGCGCTGGGGGGGGGTTGGGGAGCATTTGGGATGCGCTGGGATGCGCTGGGCACGTTCTTCTCCGGGGATTGCGGCGACCCCCCGGGACCGGCACACAGCCGCGTAATGGCCCTTCTTGCCGCAGCTTTTGCAAATAGCTGCGCGGGCCGGGCAGCGCTGCCGGGGGTGTTTTGCTTGCCCGCAGAAATAGCAGCGGGCCCCCCCGGGATAATCTGGCGCTTTAACCGCGCAAGCCTGTGAGGGAGAGGGGGGGGGGGTTGGCGCGACGGGGGTCCACGGAGCCCAAGGGGCTGCCGCCCGGTTGGGGCCGTAGGCACGGGCGTTTTGCGAGGCCACATCTAGGGAAGCTGCAATGGCCCGTGCCTCTGAGAGTCCTAGCGACTCTCTTTCTAAAAGTCTTTGGCGGATTTGGGGAGAGTTCATACCTGCCACAAACGCATCGTGAATTAGCATGTCCGTGTGTTCAATCGCGTTCACCGGCGGGCAGCTGCAGCCCCGTCCCAAAATTAGCAGCGCGGCGTAGAATTCCTCTAACGATTCTCCGGGACTTTGCCGTCTCGTTGCGAGTAGGTAGCGTGCGTAGACCTGGTTCACGGAGCGAATGTAGATGATCTTCAGTGCTGCGAGCGCCGTCGGGAAATCCTCTGCGTCTTCTATGAGAGGGTAAATTTCCGGGCTTACCCTCGAATGCAGGACCTGCATTTTCTGGTCTTCTGTGATCCGGCCGGGGGCCGTTCGGAGGTAGCCTTCAAAACAAGCTTGCCAGTGTTTAAAAACTGCTGCCGACTTCGCTGCGTGGGGGCTGATCCGCAGGCATTCCGGAGCTCCATAGTCCTTTAAGCTCGCTTAATAAATTGTAGCGCACAATGACTTACGAGAGAGACGAGTAGAGATGAAGTCGATGAGGCTTTATTAAGCGAGACTTGTCCCCAGCAGTTCAGCAACAGAATGGAGCGGCGGGGAGAAGCTCGGGTTCTTATACTCCGCCTTCAGGGCGGAGCCAGGAGTCAACAGCCAACCAGACCCGGGATCTGTCAGCCAATAGCATCACGGCTTCACAGTCCCACATGACCCCTAATACATACTACCACAAGCGTTTAGTTACAATAGTATTTTACCAATTCGGCGATCGGGCGGAGAATCAAAGTCCCCGACCAAACTGGGGACGGTGCCGCTTTTGCAATGCTCCACCCCCTCCAAAGCGATGTCGGGAACTCAGCGTGTCGGCTGCGGACTCAGTCCAGCGCCGCCACAGTCGGGGGATGGCCAATCCGCGGGCGGGGGAGGGGGGACACTTCATCAGGGGCTGGGGGCACTGTGGCGGGGTGGTCCAGGGCGCTAGAGCCGGCCGAAGGGGTAGACTATTTCGCGGACAGGTCTGTGAACGGCCACTGCCATGTAGCACAGCATGGCTGCTGCAGGCCGCCGCCATGCGCATACGCGCCCACGGACCCAGCAATTCTCTCGGCCATATCGGCAGCTAGAGCTGGGTGCTCTACGCTGCCTTCCTGCTAGGCCCCAGGAAAATGGGGAATCGGTGGCCATTTTACACCATTTTATTCTGGCGTAAAACGCCACCGTTCCCATGCCGGCGTGGGGACATAGCCCCAGTATCGGAGAATCAAGCCCCTGGAATTAAAAGTCTAATGATGACCATGAAACCGTACTCTATTGTCATAAAAATCCAACTGGTTCACTAATGTTTCTTAGGGAAGGAAATCTACCATCCTTACCTGGCGCCATGCCTACCTATGACTCCAGATCCACAGAAATGTGGTTGACTCTTAAATACACTCTTAAGTGGCCTAGCAAGTCACTCAGTTGTATTCAACTACTACAAAGAGAACACAAACGAATGAAATCCGATGGACCACCCGGCATCCACCTCGGCACTGAAAATTACACCGTTAAACCCAGCCCTGTCAACCCTGCAAAGTCCTCCTTTCAAACATCTGAAGGTTTGTGCCGTAATTGGGAGAACAATCACATATATTACTCAAACAACAGCCCAACAGAGTCACACTCATGGAATCATGCCTTGCAGATAATGTTCAGGGGCTGGTTTAACACAGTGGGCTAAATAGCTGGTTTGCAAAGCAGAACAATGCCAGCAGCGCGGGTTCAATTCCCGTACCGGCCTCCCCGAACATGCGCCAGAATGTGGCGACTAGGGCTTTTCCAGTAACTTCATTGAAGCCTACTTGTGACAATAAGCGATTATTATTCTTATATTATTATGTTCCTGACACCACCATCACTATTCCTGGGTGTGTCCTGTGTCACCGGCAGGACAAAGCCAGCAGAGGTGGCGGTGGTATAGTGGGAAACAGTTGGGAGGGAGTTGACTGGGAGTCCTCAGTCATTCAGAATGTCCAAATTACCTAACAGCACGTCTTTCGGGATTTGTGGGAGGAAACCGGAGCACCCGGAGGAAACCCACTCAGACACATGAGGAAACCCAGCATGTGCAGACTCCACACGGACAGTGACCCAAGCCGGGATCGAACCTGGAACTCTGGAGCTGTGAAGCAACAGTGCTAACCACTGTGTTACCGTGCTGCCTGCACGGTTGGATATTTAATGCCCCACCTCTTCGTGATGCTCCACCCCACTTTGGCAGAAATCACACGGGAGCGAATTTGTGCAAGTATTTACAAGGAGGGACAGGGCGCCGTGACTGCTTAGGTGGAATGAGAGGCGAGAAAAACTCCAAAACTCTCAATAATTGTTGGGCTTGCTGGGGAGTGACTGCCAGACCAGGGGAGTAGCGGGGAACAAGTTGGGGCCAAGTCTGTGGATACAGAGGGTGGTATGTGGTGCAGTGGATAGCAATGGGACTGCGGTACTGAGGACCCGGGTTCGAATCCCGGCCCTGGGTCACTGTCCGTGTGGAATTTGCACATTCTCCCCATGTCTGCGTGGGTTTCACCGCACATCCCAAAGATGTGCAGTTTAGGTGGATTGGCCATGCTAAATTGCCCCTTAATTGCAGCGGAATTCTTTGCCCTCACTGCTGTCAATGGGAATTGCCATGAAAGCCACCCCACGTCCCCGGGACACCCATGGGTAAGGCTGTGCTGCCGGATGGACCAGAGAATCCCGCCAGCAGTGAACGGCCAGAGAATTCCAGCCCTTAATCCACAAAGCTATCCTACATGGTCCTTTAAAAAAGATACTTGACCAAAACCTAGAATTCACTGCTTCTTTATCCTTGGTGATCTCTGACTGGACCAATGCCTTTTCTTTCAGATATAGGCCTGAGGCACAATGGTTTAGTTGTGCTGATTGAGAATGAATGAATGCTTGTTTACTTTGTGTGTTTCAAATATAATAATTCAGCCACTGATTTTAAAAGAACCAAGCCAGTTTGATGAGGATGCTTTATCGCTTCAACCCAGACAATGATCAATACAAATCAGTTCCCCGGCTGGTCAGACAGCTTCACCACCCTTTTGCTATTTGTAATCGCTTTACATCGAGATGTTTCCAAATTCATGACATGAATTTGAACCTGTTAAAATTGGAGTCCTCTGACACGCATGAAATCACTGAGTTCTTTCGGTAAATTCCTGTGACTGAATTTTAGAAATCCTGGTCATCGCAGTCTGTTTACAAGCTTTTACTGAACTACTGCTGTTCATCTATCAACTGACTGATCTACACAATACTAAACAATGTCTGCATTATTTTACTGGTGTTCTGCTTCCGCCTACTTAAAGTGGAGATGCTGCTAAGGGTGAAGGATCAATATTACAGCAGCCTCAAGAGTAGATTAAATAGGAAAAATTATTCCATCGCCAAACATGATTTGTGCCATCAGATTGCACAAAATGTTATCATTGCTACCTTGGAACAAAGCACACGTGGCAACATTTAAAAAGTAACCAAAAACTCCAGAAATTACATCCACTTTAGCAGGTTACATATATTCATCATCTGTGCAAGCCTCAGCTCTTGATTTATTGCTCTAATACCCATCTTAGTATAATTCTCCTTCACACCTGTAGTCAGAGGCTATTTCCCTGGAGTCTCCATTGTGCTCTTCCTGCCAAATGTATGTGGAGTGTTATTCAGCAGGTCTGAGGAATGTAGTGCTCTCCTAATCATAAATGACCGCAGCAATTGGCAGCCATGAGGTTGCTAACTGATTTTCTTTTTAAAGGAGTTGTACTCTTCGTAGCATCCAGATTCGGAATACATAGTTCATTTTGTGTTAGAATATTGGGCTGGATTCTCCCCTTGCCGACGCTGATTTTGTCCAGCACCGCCACAATCGGGGGGGGGGGGGGGGGGGGCCGGGGGGGGAGCCGTGCCCCTGGCTGGGGGGGCTTTGGCGAGGGCTGGGCGGGACTGGGGGGGGGTGGTCCTGGGGTGGCGAGGGGGGGGTCCAGGGGGGCACTATCTGGCAGGTCGGGTCCGCACACGGCCGGCGCCATGTTATACGGTGCGACCGCTGCAGGTCGTCGCCATGCGCATTCACGGCCACGGACTCAGCCATTCTCCGCCCGTTTTTGCATCGGGAGGCGAGAGTTCTACCCGGCGCTGCTGCTAGCCTCTCACCGGTCCCAGAATCGGTGAGGGTGCGGTGCCAATTTTGGTATTGTAAAACGCCACAGTTCCCACGCTAGTGTCAGAACTTAGCTGCAGAATCGGAGAATCCAGCCTATGATACTTTCCAAATTACTGCTGCAAAATGTTACTTATCAAAACTCGCCCTAACCTATTTGATTGTTGAATATTGCTGAAGCTTTTCACCTTGCACCCGTCAGGACAAACACAAGAATACCAAATTTCAAACATTCACGACCATTCATCTTACAAGAGAAAAGCGGTGCTGATTGGTTGCCAAGTCAACTATGATTGGCCAAGGCATTATCATGGAAAAATAAACTATATGCTCCCCATACTTCTTGGTAACTCAAAAAGGTGCAGGACTTCAACATTTGTCTGCATATGAATGTGTAAATCAACTGGAAGCATGGGAAGCCTATCCCTTTCCCCCACCCAACTGCACCCAACTACCTCCGATTACCTGACTACCCTACCCAACTACTCAACCCACCTCCCCACAAACAGACCCAACTACCCCAACAACCCATATACCACCCCGACCAGACTGGACTACACTCCGTCCCAAATTCACTCCCTAACCATCCTTCTATCCATCCAACTATCCCCAATCCAACTACCACTCTGGTCAGATCTCACTAGCCCCCTGGCTGCCCGATTAGCTCCAACCCATCTGACCCGACTACGGCAGACCCAACTACCAATTCACCCATCTCACCTACTCACCTCACCAACCAACACTTCACTCACTCACTCACACTCACTCACCTACCTACCCATTCTCCCAGCGCAACCAACTAAACACCACTCCATCACTCACTTACCTCACCCACAAAGCTACCCACCTCACCCACCCTACCCATTTGCTCAATCATCCACTTGCAAATCCATGCTTAAAGATTCAAACTTTGAAATTATCAGAATACAGCAGCTATTGTCATCAACAGAGGAACTATTTCCTCTCATTCCCCCTTACTCTTATCTAATCGCTGGAGTTAAGGCAGAGGTGCTGGGGTGGTGGTGGGTGGCGGGGGGGGGGGGGGGGGGGGGGGGAGTGCGTGCAATGCAGTGCAAATTTCACTAACCATCGGGCTTGGAAGAAATACACAGTTATCTTGGGTTGGGAAAATCTTCGGGAACATCGCAACATTTTCACTGATCGGAAGATTCAAACCAATCTGTTATTGCCCCCTGCAAAACTGATCATTACTGTGCTCATTTTGACATGGAAGAAAGACCAGTTTCTTCTCCAAAGTTTTATCTATCCAGCAACTTTACAGTGGGGTTTGCAACCAATTCCCAGACCTCAAACAGTTGTCTGGCAGGTAATGATTTCCAATGCAACAATTAGACTCAACGCTTTCATGTGTAAAAAGAGTGTAAAAATGTTAAGCATTTCTCCCAAGGAGTGCAAAATTAATCCCAACTTTAAAAGAGCTTTAAAACCACCCATATTTAGTGCTCAGAAAAGAAAAGCTGGAAAATTGTAATTGGGCTTTCTGATGACTAATTAATAATGGCTCAGAAATGTAATCCTATCACTGATGTTAGAAAGATTAGATCAAGGAGACTAAAGTGCCCAGAAGAGCTTCACGTAGTTTAACAATGCACAAGTGATGTTATTTTTTGATTTAATTGGTTGATGACTACTTGGGTGGTAATCATTAGACTATGTTATTAGCATGTGGTGATAAATATGTGGTAATGCTGAAAAAGGTTGTCATAGCAAATCAAAATCAGATCGGTAAAAGTAAATCTAAGAACCTCTGCTCACAATGTTATTATCAGATGGTAATGTTGTCATAAGGGTTACTTTATCAGGGCTTTGTAGGAACAAAGGAGCATGAATAGGCCATTCAGCCCCTGTGAGTCTGCTTTGTTATTTAATCAGATAATGGTTGAACTGTACCTCAGCTCCATTTGCTCCATGTTTCTTTATCCATCACCTAACAAAAATCAATCAATCTCAGTCTTTAAAGCTCCAGTTCCTCCAAGAGCCCCTGCCTTTCGGTGGACAGGATTCCAGATTCTATCATCATTTGTGTGAAAAAAGGTGCTGCTGATTACGCCGCCTAATTAGCCTGGTTATTTTTAAGGTTGATATTGATTTTCCTATCAGAGAAAATTGTTGTTTTGTTCTTGCCCTGCAGAATCCTAGGAATATTTTAAGAAACTCAATCAGATTACCCCTCAACCTTCTATACCAAAGGGAAGTACAAGGCAAATTTAATCCGGTGTATCTTCCAAACCTACGCCGGGATTCTCCGACCCTCCGCGCCGGTATCGCGGAGAATAGTTCATGCCGGAAATCCGGCGAGACGGTGCTGCCGCAATTTTCCACGGACCCGCCAGTCGTGTGTGCGCGGTCAACGTGGCGCCGGTCAGGGGCCATTGAAAGCGGCCCCTGCAGTGATTCTCTGCGCTCGATGGGCCGACTGCCCGCCGAGTCCCGCTGGCGTGGTTAACATGTGGTCCCACCCGGCAGGCCCTCGGCGTTCTGTCTGCGGGGGTCGTCCTGGTGGGGGGGCGGGGGGATCCGACTCCGGGGGGGGGGGGCCTCCACAGTGGCCAGGCTCGTGATCGGGGGCTATCGGCGCTCATTCCGGGTGGGACCTATGTTCCTCCGCGCCGGGCCCCTGTAGGGCTCCACCATGTTGCGCGGGGGCCGGCGCGGAGACAGCCGTTGCGCACATGCGCGGACCCGCGCAGACAGTGCAGGGCCGCCTTTCGGTGCCAGAGCAGCGCGCAGCTCTCCGACGCCATGCTAGCCCCTTGAACAGCGATACATTACTGGGCCAGGAGGCCCGTTGCCGCCGGCGTACACCACTCCAGTGTTTACGCCGGCGTCACCACTTGGCCGGGATTTCGGAGAATCCCGGCCCTAATACTTCCTTCCTAAAATGCGATACTCAAAGCTGAATGCAATTCCCCAGGTGGAGAGTGACCCAGCCTCTTTGGAGCGGAAGTAAAACACTCTTTCCTTTGTAATCTCTTTGAGATCAAGTATTTTTAGCATTCAGCACAGTCATAACTGGGCATGTGACAATTTTCACTCTCTGTCATACTTAACATAAGCTCTCCATAAGAACAATAAACTATCACTGACAAAACACACTCACGACAGGAGAGCTGTATACTGAGATAAATCCGTGCATATTGTGTTATACCACAAAATTAAGCAGGAACCACTGAAGGTGTTAAGCTGTTTAACCTAGGTTTTATTATCTTGTCAAAATATAAAAGTACTTTCATACAATTCAAAGAGGTTGCTGCAAAATCTGAGCAGGATTTGACAAGTGCTAGAAAGTCACAGAGCAGACAATTTTTAGGCAGTGTGCCAGGAAATGCAAATGCTCGAAAGAAAGAAATACGAGTGTGTTATGTGCACTGTTTTCCTTTAAGTAATGATCGCTTTGAAAGAATCTGATAAACTTTTGGATGGATTGTAATGATGGCTGATACCTCTCGAGCTTTGCTTAATAATCATTGTCAGTCAGGGACAAATTTTCAGAATGTTATCTTCTTGCAGGTTCTTCTTGGAGTTACTTGCTGAGGAACTTAGGAACAGGAGTAGGCCATTCGGCCCCTCGAGCTTGTTCCACCACTCAGTTGGATCATGGCTGAATTGTGCCTTAACTTAATTTGCCCTCTAGTGATCGAACTGCTGGGGTCCGGTTTAGCTCAGTTGGCTGCACAGCTGGTTTGTGATGCAGAGCGAGGCCAACAGCGTGGGTTCAATTCCTGTACTGGCTGAGGTTATTCATGGAGGCCCATCCTTCTCAACCTTGCCCCTCTCCTAAGGTGTGGTGATCCTCAGGTTAAATCACCACCTGTCAGCACATTATGGTTATCTGGGAATAAGACGACTTTACTTTACATAGAACATAGAACATAGAACAATACAGCGCAGTACAGGCCCTTCGGCCCACGATGTTGCACCGAAACAAAAGCCATCTAACCTACACTATGCCATTATCATCCATATGTTTATCCAATAAACTTTTAAATGCTCTCAATGTTGGCGAGTTCACTACTGTAGCAGGTAGGGCATTCCACGGCCTCACTACTCTTTGCGTAAAGAACCTACCTCTGACCTCTGTCCTATATCTATTACCCCTCAGTTTAAAGTTATGTCCCCTCATGCCAGCCATATCCATCCGCGGGAGAAGGCTCTCACTGTCCACCCTATCCAACCCCCTGATCATTTTGTATGCCTCTATTAAGTCTCCTCTTAACCTTCTTCTCTCCAACGAAACAACCTCAAGTCCATCAGCCTTTCCTCATAAGATTTTCCCTCCATACCAGGCAACATCCTGGTAAATCTCCTCTGCACCCGCTCCAAAGCCTCCACGTCCTTCCTATAATGCGGTGACCAGAACTGTACGCAATACTCCAAATGCGGCCGTACCAGAGTTCTGTACAGCTGCAACATGACCTCCCGACTCCGGAACTCAATCCCTCTACCAATAAAGGCCAACACTCCATAGGCCTTCTTCACAACCCTATCAACCTGGGTGGCAACTTTCAGGGATCTATGTACATGGACACCTAGATCCCTCTGCTCATCCACACTTTCAAGAACTTTACCATTAGCCAAATATTCCGCATTCCTGTTATTCCTTCCAAAGTGAATCACCTCACACTTCTCTACATTAAACTCCATTTGCCACCTCTCAGCCCAGCTCTGCAGCTTATCTATATCCCTCTGTAACCTGCTACATCCTTCCACACTATCGACAACACCACCGACTTTAGTATCGTCTGCAAATTTACTCACCCACACTTCTGCGCCTTCCTCTAGGTCATTGATAAAAATGACAAACAGCAACGGCCCCAGAACAGATCCTTGTGGTACTCCATTTGTGACTGTACTCCATTCTGAACATTTCCCATCAACCACCACACTCTGTCTTCTTTCAGCTAGCCAATTTCTGATCCACATCTCTAAATCACCCTCAATCCCCAGCCTCCGTATTTTTTGCAATAGCCTACCGTGGGGAACCTTATCAAACGCTTTGCTGAAATCCATATACACCACATCAACTGCTCTACCCTCGTCTCCCTGTTCAGTCACCTTCTCAAAGAACTCAATAAGGTTTGTGAGGCATGACCTACCCTTCACAAAGCCATGCTGACTATCCCTGATCATATTATTCCTATCTAGATGATTATAAATCTTCTCTCTTATAATCCCCTCCAAGACTTTACCCACTACAGACGTGAGGCTCACCGGTCTATAGTTGCCGGGGTTGTCTCTGCTCCCCTTTTTGAACAAAGGGACCACATTTGCTGTCCTCCAGTCCTCTGGCACTATTCCTGTAGCCAATGATGACATAAAAATCAAAGCCAAAGGTCCAGCAATCTCTTCCCTGGCCTCCCATAGAATCCTAGGATAAATCCCATCAGGTCCCGGGGACTTATCTATTTTCAGCCTGTCCAGAATTGCCAACACCTCTTCCCTACGTACCTCAATGCCATCTATTCTATTAGCCTGGGGCTCAGCATTCTCCTCCACAACATTATCTTTTTCCTGAGTGAATACTGACGAAAAATATTCATTTAGTATCTCGCCTATCTCTTCAGACTCCACACACAATTTCCCATCCCTGTCCTTGACTGGTCCTACTCTTTCCCTAGTCATTCACTTATTCCTGACATACCTATAGAAAGCTTTTGGGTTTTCCTTGATCCTTCCTGCCAAATACTTCTCATGTCCCCTCCTTGCTCGTCTTAGCTCTCTCTTTAGATCCTTCCTCGCTACCTTGTAACTATCCATCGCCCCAACCGAAACTTCACACTTCATCTTCACATAGGCCTCCTTCTTCCTCTTAACAAGAGATTCCCCTTCCTTGGTAAACCACGGTTCCCTCGCTCGACGCCTTCCTCCCTGTCTGACCGGTACATACTTATCAAGAACACGCAGTAGCTGATCCTTGAACAAGCCCCACTTATCCAGTGTGCCCAACACTTGCAGCCTACTTCTCCACCTTATCCCCCCCCAAGTCACGTCTAATGGCATCATAATTGCCCTTCCCCCAGCTATAACTCTTGCCCTGCGGTGTATACATATCCCTTTCCATCATTAACGTAAACGTCACCGAATTGTGGTCACTGTCCCCAAAGTGCTCTCCTACCTCCAAATCCAACACCTGGCCTGGTTCATTACCCAAAACCAAATCCAACGTGGCCTCGCCTCTTGTTGGCCTGTCAACATATTGTTTCAGGAAACCCTCCTGCACACACTGTACAAAAAACGACCCATCTATTGTACTCGAACTATATCTTTTCCAGTCAATATTTGGAAAGTTAAAGTCTCCCATAATAACTACCCTGTTACTTTCGCTCATATCCAGAATCATCTTCGCCATCCTTTCCTCTACATCCCTAGAACTATTAGGAGGCCTATAAAAAACTCCCAACAGGGTGACCTCTCCTTTCCTGTTTCTAACTTCAGCCAATACTACCTCGGAAGAAGAGTCCCCATCTAGCATCCTCTCCGCCACCGTAATACTGCTCTTGACTAGCAGCGCCACACCTCCCCCTCTTTTGCCTCCTTCTCTGAGCTTACTAAAACACCTAAACCCCGGAACCTGCAACATCCATTCCTGTCCCTGCTCTATCCATGTCTCCGAAATGGCCACAACATCGAAGTCCCAGGTACCAACCCACGCTGCCAGTTCCCCTACCTTGTTTCGTATACTCCTGGCATTGAAGTAGACACACTTCAAACCACCTACCTGAACACTGGCCCCCTCCTGCGACGTCAAATCTGTGCTCCTGACCTCTATACTCTCATTCTCCCTTACCCTAAAACTACAATCCAGGTTCCCATGCCCCTGCTGCATTAGTTTAAACCCCCCCAAAGAGCACTAACAAATCTCCCCCCCAGGATATTTGTGCCCCTCAGGTTCAGATGTAGACCATCCTGTCTGTAGAGGTCCCACCTTCCCCAGAAAGAGCCCCAGTTATCCAAAAATCTGAATCCCTCCCGCCTGCACCATCCCTGTAGCCACGTGTTTAAATGCTCTCTCTCCCTATTCCTCATCTCACTATCACGTGGCACGGGCAACAACCCAGAGATAACAACTCTGTTTGTTCTAGTTCTGAGCTTCCATCCTAGCTTCCTGAAAGCCTGCCTGACATCCTTGTCCCCTTTCCTACCTATGTCGTTGGTGCCAATGTGGACCACGACTTGGGGCTGCTCCCCCTCCCCCCTAAGGACCCGGAAAACACGATCCGAGACATCACGTACCCTTGCACCTGGGAGGCAACATACCAAACGTGAGTCTCTCACGCTCCCACAAAATCTCCTATCTGTGCCCCTGACTACAGAGTCCCCAATTACTAATGCTCTGCTCCTCTCCCCCCTTCCCTTCTGAGCAACAGGGACAGACTCCGTGCCAGAGGCCCGTACCCCATGGCTTACCCCTGGTAAGTCGTCCCCCCCACAAGTATCCAAAGCGGTATACTTGTTTCTCAGGGGAACGACCGCAGGGGATCCCTGCACTGACTGTTTTTTCCCAGTCCCTCTTACAGTTACCCACCTATCTCCAATCTTTGGTGTAACTAATTCCCTGAAGCTGCTATCTATGACCCCTTCTGCCTCCCGAATGATCCGAAGTTCTTCCAACTCCAGCTCCAGTTCCCTAACTCGGTCTTGGAGGAGCTGGAGATGGCAGCACTTCCTGCAGGTAAAATCAGCAGGGACACTAACTGCATCCCTCACCTCAAACATCCTGCAGGAGGAACATTGCACTCCCTTCCCTGCCATTCCTCTAACTTTCTACCAAGATCTGGCTAACAACTAAATTAAATTTTTATAAAAAATAATAATAATATAATAAAATATGGTACTTACCTCAGACCAATGGGTTTTATTATTAGGTTAGAGGAGGAGGGCGGGTGGGAGACACTACACGTGTAGTGTCTCGGGTTTCCTCTCCACCAGAATTTATTGGTGAGGGTCTTCCCAGACGTCCGCGGGTCGACTTCCTGATCCCGGCTAAAAACTAATTTTTAAAAAAAAGAAAAATTCTCAGCTCCTGCTGAAATTGACTAACCAGCCAGCTGTTCTCACGCCGCCGAAATCGACTGGCCTGCCCCTGCAAAGACAAGTGCTTTTAAAGGTTGACTTACCTCCCAGCAACCTCCTTCCGCAATGCTCCCACTGAAACTGACTCACCAGCTGTTCTCACGCCGCCGAAATCGACTGGCCTGCCCCTGCAAAGACAAGTGCTTTTAAAGGTTGACTTACCTCCCAGCAACCTCCTTCCGCAGTGCTCCCGCTGAAACTGACTCATCAGCTGTTCTCCCGCCGCCGAAATCGACTGGCCTGCCCCTGCAAAGACAAGTGCTTTTAAAGGTTGACTTACCTCCCAGCAACCTCCTTCCGCAATGCTCCCGCTGAAACTGACTCACCAGCTGTTCTCACGCCGCCAAAATCGACTGGCCTGCCCCTGCAAAGACAAGTGCTTTTAAAGGTTGACTTACCTCCCAGCAACCTCCTTCCGCAGTGCTCCCACTGAAACTGACTCATCAGCTGTTCTCCCGCCGCCGAAATCGACTGGCCTGCCCCTGCAAAGACAAGTGCTTTTAAAGGTTGACTTACCTCCCAGCAACCTCCTTCCGCAATGCTCCCGCTGAAACTGACTCACCAGCTGTTCTCACGCCGCCGAAATCGACTGGCCTGCCCCTGCAAAGACAAGTGCTTTTAAAGGTTGACTTACCTCCCAGCAACCTCCTTCCGCAGTGCTCCCGCTGAAACTGACTCACCAGCTGTTCTCCCACCGCCGAAATCGACTGGCCTGCCCCTGCAAAGACAAGTGCTTTTAAAGGTTGACTTACCTCCCAGCAACCTCCTTCCGCAATGCTCCCGCTGAAACTGACTCACCAGCTGTTCTCCCGCCGAAATCGACTGGCCTGCCCCTGCAAAGACAAGTGCTTTTAAAGGTTGACTTACCTCCCAGCAACCTCCTTCCGCAGTGCTCCCGCTGAAACTGACTCACCAGCTGTTCTCCCGCCGAAATCGACTGGCCTGCCCCTGCAAAGACAAGTGCTTTTAAAGGTTGACTTACCTCCCAGCAACCTCCTTCCGCAATGCTCCCGCTGAAACTGACTCACCAGCTGTTCTCACGCCGCCGAAATCGACTGGCCTGCCCCTGCAAAGACAAGTGCTTTTAAAGGTTGACTTACCTCCCAGCAACCTCCTTCCGCAGTGCTCCCGCTGAAACTGACTCACCAGCTGTTCTCCCGCCGCCGAAATCGACTGGCCTGCCCCTGCAAAGACAAGTGCTTTTAAAGGTTGACTTACCTCCCAGCAACCTCCTTCCGCAATGCTCCCGCTGAAACTGACTCACCAGCTGTTCTCACGCCGCCGAAATCGACTGGCCTGCCCCTGCAAAGACAAGTGCTTTTAAAGGTTGACTTACCTCCCAGCAACCTCCTTCCGCAATGCTCCCGCTGAAACTGACTCACCAGCTGTTCTCCCGCCGAAATCGACTGGCCTGCCCCTGCAAAGACAAGTGCTTTTAAAGGTTGACTTACCTCCCAGCAACCTCCTTCCGCAATGCTCCCGCTGAAACTGACTCACCAGCTGTTCTCACGCCGCCGAAATCGACTGGCCTGCCCCTGCAAAGACAAGTGCTTTTAAAGGTTGACTTACCTCCCAGCAACCTCCTTCCGCAGTGCTCCCGCTGAAACTGACTCACCAGCTGTTCTCCCGCCGCCGAAATCGACTGGCCTGCCCCTGCAAAGACAAGTGCTTTTAAAGGTTGACTTACCTCCCAGCAACCTCCTTCCGCAATGCTCCCGCTGAAACTGACTCACCAGCTGTTCTCATGCCGCCGAAATCGACTGGCCTGCCCCTGCAAAGACAAGTGCTTTTAAAGGTTGACTTACCTCCCAGCAACCTCCTTCCGCAATGCTCCCGCTGAAACTGACTCACCAGCTGTTCTCCCGCCGAAATCGACTGGCCTGCCCCTGCAAAGACAAGTGCTTTTAAAGGTTGACTTACCTCCCAGCAACCTCCTTCCGCAATGCTCCCGCTGAAACTGACAAGTACTTTACCTTGGTACTCTTATGTAATAAAGATCTGTTATTCTCAGCCTTGCACTCTTCAATTGATCGGGTCGCTACAGTCTTTTTAGAAAGAGAGTTCCAAATTTCCACTGCCCTTTGTGTGAAAAAGTGCTTCCTGATTCCACTCATGAGTGACCTGGCTCTACCTTTAAGATTCCTGCACCAGAAGAAATTCACTTCATCAGTTTAAATATCATAAAATTGAATTGTAGGCGGCACGGTAGCGCCTCACCGTGGCGCAGCGAGGACCCGGGTTTGATCCCGGCCCTGGGTCACTGTTAATGTGGAATTTGCACATTCTCCCTGTGTCTGTGTGGGTCTCACCCCCACAACCGGGGCAGCACGGTAGCATTGTGGATAGCACAATTGCTTCACAGCGCCAGGGTCCCAGGTTCAATTCCGGCTTGGGTCACTGTCTGTGCGGAGTCTGCACATCCTCCCCGTGTATGCGTGGGTTTCCTCCGGGTGCTCCGGTTTCCTTCCACAGTCCAAAGATGTGCAGGTTAGGTGGATTGGCCATGATAAATTGCCCTTAGTGTCCGAAATTGCCCTTAGTGTTGGGTGGGGTTACTGGGTTATGGGGATAGGGTGGAGGTGTTGACCTTGGGTAGGGTGCTCTTTCCAAGAGCCGGTGCAGACTCGATGGGCCGAATGGCCTCCTTCTGCACTGTAAATTCTATGAAGTCTATGAACCCAAAGATGTGCAGGGTAGGTGGATTGGCCACGCTAAATTGCCCCTTAACTGGAAAAAATAAAAATAAATAAATTTTAAAAATTGAATATGTGAGAAGATGATCAACAGACTGCAAAAGACATGTTGAAAAGAATGGAGTTTTTGTCTGAAAATGCTTTTTCTTGTTCTAGACATCGTTCCTGTGTTTGTGCCCTCGGTCATGATGTTAATCTAAACACACCAGGAAACTTGAGATAACGGCATCTGACTTGCGTGACTGATGACTACTGACTGAAGAGTCTCAAATAAGAACGAAATGGCATCTTCTGTTAGCGAGAAAATAATATATATATTGATAAAAAGATGTTCTAGGATAAAAGCAGCACATAGGGAGTGGGAAACCAGTAGGCAAAGGGTTAAATTGTTGGATCAGCCAGAACCCTTAAGAAAACCTGCACTCAGGATAATTTCATCATTTTACAGGACATTATAATAATAATGGGGAACGCACACCACAAGACTATGGCCCCAGCTTGTCTGCAGGAGATTCATTGTTCTACCCAGAGCAGGGAATACAAACCCATTTACGCCTCACCAAGGACTGATGACATTATTTCAGGTTAAGGGGAACATTCTGAACATTATCTGGTAACTTGTAAAACCCATTGTATGAGTAAATTGGTTTCCCATTAAGGGGCTCAGGAAACATCTCTACTGATACCTACTGATAAGATTGTATTGCATGAAATTGATGACGTCAATGCTCATCAGTAACTGTGAGTGAACTTAAAATATATATGATGTGGAGATGCCGGCGTTGGACTGGGGTGAGCACAGTAAGAAGTCTTACAACACCAGGTTAAAGTCCAACAGGTTTGTTTCGATGTCACTAGCTTTCGGAGCGCTGCTCCTTCTTCAGGTGAATGAAGAGGTATGTTCCAGAAACATATATATAGACAGAGTCAAAGATGCCAGACAATGCTTGGAATGCGAGCATTAGCAGGTGATTAAATCTTTACAGATCCAGAGATGGGGTAACCCCAGGTTAAAGAGGTGTGAATTGTGTCAAGCCAGGACAGTTGGTAGGATTTCGCAGGCCCATATATATATATGCATGGAATCCCTGTAAAAATCAGAACAGACTCGTGCTAGCTGAAGGCAGCAGCATCTTCTGGTTCTCCTGTTGTGAACACAGCCATTTTTCGAATAAGCAACAGTTTTACCAACACCACGCGGTCACAAACGGACTCTGAGCATTTCCTCCCTCCAACATCTTCCATCTTTGGTTATTCTTGCAAACTTACCAAAAAGTGAATTAGAATGGAGTAGGGAATTGCATTGGGCTTAGATTGGAAAACATGACCACTGGTGGTGCAGCTAAGGAAGTGAGGGATGAACAGGAGACCAATGTCGGAGGGACGCAGCACTCAGGCTCTTTCTCTGTGATGGCGGAGGTTCTGCCACAGGAGCTAAGTTGTGAGGAAGTCTATTTAACATCTTTAACATTTCCTCAGGTATGAAATATCATTTTGAGGAAATCTCTGCTAATGTACCAGGTTCACAAGTTGGTATTGAAATTGTTATAAGAACAAATAATGCGGTGGGTTTTTATCTGGGACAGGATTTTCCAATGCTTTTCACTGGAATTTCCTGCCGAAGGCAACCCCCCATGGCAGGTTCTCCGGTGTCAGGATGGATGAGCCACATAATACGCCATGGACCTTGGTGGGACTGGAAGATCTCGCAGGTGAATAATGGCGAGCCGCCTCTGCTGCCGGAAAACACACCGCGGGGGTATCCTGAACATCCCATGCCTGGTGCAGAATTCTACGGTCTGCCAGCCGCCTTTTCCGGCGCGATGCGCCAACACCAGCAGCGGAATTCTCCATTCCCGCAGCCGGCCAATGGGGTTTCCCATTGTGGCCACCCCATGCCGTCGGGCAACCCACGGGTGTGGGTGCGCTGCCAGGGAGGGGAGGATCCTGCCAACGGAAAATTCCGTTGCTGGTCTTTCTATCTTTGCCATAAGATTACATTGCTATTGGTGAGTAAGCAGGGAGACAGAGGCCATGGGCTGGATTCCCCGGTCGATGACGGCGAAATTGCGTTCGGCGACCCACCGGAGAATCCGAGTTCCCGACCAAATCGGGGGCGGCACCGATTTTGCGATGCCATGTATCAATGGCCTCAGGACATTGCGTCACAATGCTTCGCTCCCGACCGGCCGAGTTCCCGACGGCGTGGCACACGTGTGGTCTCACCTGTCGGAAACTCGGTGTGGCGGCTGCGGACTCATTCCAGCTCCGCCACAATCGAGGGAGAGCCGATCTGCGGGCAGCGGGGGACATTATCAGGGGCTGGGGGCCCTGTGTGGGAATGGTCCGGGGCGCGCGAGCCGGCCGAAGGGGGGCTGGGTCCGCGAGCAGACACCGCCATGTAGCACAGCGCGGCTGCTGCAAGCTGCCACTGTGCGCATGCGTGGCCACAGACCCAGCAATTCTCCAGGGCGTTTCGGCAGCTAGAGCCAGGTGCTCTACGCGGCCATCCTGATAGCCCCCAGCAAAACAGGGAATCGGTGGCCATTTTGCGTCATTTTTTCTGGCGTAAAATGCTAAAGTTCCCACACCGGCGTGGGGGCATAGCCCCAGAATCGGAGAATCCAGCCCCATGGGTTGAAGACTTACACTTGGCACATGGTCACATAATTCAGGCAGACACTTTAGTACAGCACTAAGTGAGTGCTACATTGAAGGATGAAGCATTGTTTTTCAGATGAGACGAAAAACCAGTACTTCCCTCTCAGATACTGGGCCTGATCACCCACTGTGTGTGTTGATGCTTTGAGCCTTGCTGCTGCCCATACAGATTTCTGAGAATCACAGAGCAATACAGTGCAGAAGAGGCATTTTGGCCCATAGGGTCTGCACTAACACATGAAAAACGCCAAGCTAGAAGTTCAATCTTGTGATTTTTTTTTGCCAGGACCTCCTATCTCAGCTGAAGCATCAATGGATCAGTGCAGCCTTCCAAGGGGAAAACTGACAAGCACAATAAATGACAGGCAAAGAGAGGGAATACCCCCTTTTAAAAATGTAGCCGTTGTTTTCATGTCATTTTTAAAGGTGTCAAGTTGTTTAGTAAGCTAATGTGTGAATGAGTGAGTGTGTTGGTAACTGAGTGCATGAGCGGGTGAGTGAGTGAGTTATTGGGCAAGTACGTAGCAACAGGGAAGGGGAAGTGCAGAGGTAATCGAGTGAGTGGGTAGTCGGGTGGTGGAGAAGTTGAGTTGGGACGGGGGATAGTCATGCTGGGTCAGGGGGGTTATCCAGGCCAAATATGTGGGTTAGTCAGGTGGGAGCATGAGTCATTCGATCACAGAATTGTTGCAGCGTAGAAGGATGTATTTCTCCCATGTTATCTGCACCGGCTCTCCATGCCTTTGTGCCATTCTCTTGCCTTTTCACCATATCCCTACTTTCTATTTAAGTAATCACCTAGTGTCCTCTTGAATGCCTCGATTGAACCTGCCTCCATCACATTTCCAGGCAGTGCATGCCAGACCCGAACCACACATTGTGTGGAAAAGTTTTTTTTCACCTCACATTTGTTTCTTTTGGAAATCACTTTAAACCTGTGCCTTCTCATTCCTTTTATGAGTTTCTCCATATCTATTCTGTCCAGCCCTCTCATGATTTTTCACATCTCTATCAAATCTCCTCTTAGCCTTTGTTACCTCACCCTGGGCTAGTGTGTGGTCCATACCTGCCCCACTTAACCCAGAGTATCAACACAAGTGAATTAACTGCTAATTAACTAGAAAAATGCCTGAAGTCGTTGACCCTTGACAGCCCAAATAATAAGTCACTAGGTTTGTAAATTTAAACACGATTGCTGTTTATTAATAACAAGAACAATAATAAAATAAGCAGCAAATACAATTAGTTAACCATTATCTAATTCCTAATTCCACACTTTAAACTTGTACCCCACCCGCAATACATACGCATGACAGACAAACACAGAAGGGAAGAAAGGGGTAAAATAAAAATCATAAGAAAAAGGATAATTTGGCGAGACCTATAAGCCATATTATGCCTGAAAAGCAGATGGCATGGCTGGTTTATACCAGGAGGTCCCATGGGCTGGGTTCTCCGATTTGAAGCCTAAGTGTTGACGCCGGCGAGGGGGACAGTGGCATTTTACACCTGAAAAAATGGCGCAAAAGCTGCATCCATCCTCTGTCTGGTGGGGGGCTAGCAAACATGCAGCGTAAAGCTCCCGGCTTTAGCTGCGGATACGGCCGGAGAATTGCTGGGTCCATGACCGTGCATGCGCATGACGCTGGCCAAGCGCGGACCCAGCCTGCCAAATAATGCTCCCCTTTTGCCAGGCTCACCACCCTGGCCCACCCCCCCATCAGTGCCCCCAACACCTGCCAAAGCCTCCGCTGCCCGCGGAACGGCTCCCACCCGACTGTGGCGGTGCTGGACTCTGTCCGTAGCTGCCACGCTGGGTTCACAAAAATAAATAGCATGAGTGACCCACGCCGTCGTGAACTCGGCCCATTGGGGGTGGAGCATCGGGGAGGCCCTCAGGTGTCGTCCTGAGGCCATCCATATGGCATGCGGCATACTCTGCGAGTACGCCGTTTTGTACGGGGCGGAGCATCGCAAAGGCTGCACCACCTCCCATTTCGCCGCAAACGGAGATTATCCAGCCGATCGCTGAACGAATTTCGCCGTCGGAGACCAGAGAATCCTGCCCCACATTTGGGATCTACCTGGCTTGCCACGCCTCGTGAGATCTAGTGTGATCATACAAGATGTCACAATGTGAATCCCGCCCATTGTGGGTGGGATCACTTTCTGTTAAACCTGCATATTATAGTGAGACAGCTAGTCTCACTCTAATATGCATTCCCGAGATCTAACCATCTAACTCCCTCGCCTTGGGGACCTTGGAGATCATCCTAAATTCTGCTTCTCATATCCAAATTTGCACCAAGTACTGTGTTGTGTATAGCACTGAGTAAGACTGATACATGTGCAACTTTATGCATACGTTATTGAACAGTTATTTACACCTCCCCAACAGATAGAGCAGGAGCGAGGGCAAAATTAACAAATCCTCAGATGTTGCAATATACTACACTCCCTCCCTACTTGAAAAAAGAAACAAGTTATGCATTAAAATGTAAATTGGTACAGGTAAATAATTTCCCAGACTACAATATGCAGAAACCAACATCAACAATGTCTTAAATTTAAAAGGTTACTTTGAAAACAAATAAAACAAATATGACATATTTCCAGAGAAATTTGCATGTGAAATTTTTTTTTCCCTTAACACTAGTATATCTTTAACAAAAATATCATAATTTGACAAGAAGTAATAAAAATAAAAACTTTCTATTTCTTCCTTCGTCGATACTTTTAATTTATTTATTAGACTTCTTTCTCTTTCTGTCTGATTTGTTGTTCCATTTTAATTTCTATTAGTTTGACTCTGCTCTATCAACTTCTCTGACTGTGTCAGACTGGAACTTTGACTATCAACTCCACTTACTGGTTGGGACTGTGGCATTGATTGATTTGTCTTCATCGAAGATTCTGTATCACTTTATTCAACAAGTGGATTCTGTGAAACCGACAAATGTATACGGCAGGATTCTCCGCCCCACCAGCCCCGTTTTCCGGCACAACGTGCCCCCGCCTGCAGCAGGATTCTCCGTTCCCGCAGCCGGTCAATGGGGTGTCCCATTGTGGCCACCCCCACGCCGTCGGGAAACACGCAGGCATGGATGCTCTGCCGGCGAAGCAAAGGATCCCGCCGACAGAGAATCCCGCTAATAGTTTCTTTCTGGATTTTACATTCTTTCTGATTTTCCCTTTGAACTGTTGGAAGAATTTGGACAACATGAGGTTTATCATGCTCTCCTTTCATCAGATTTCCTATTTCAAGCTAATGATCTACATGACACTGACAGGATACCACCCCAACCTTCACAGGATATGTAAATGCACCTCGTCTCTTTACAACAATTCTAGTCATATACTTCTCCTGAACACCTTGGTGGTTTTTCACTGCATCCTTCTGACCAGCACTGGCTTCTTTAAGTTTCCTGCCTGGCGTATCTTGATTCATCTTATTTGTCTTGCTTTTCTTTTCCTTTGCGACTAATGTCAGCTGGCTTGTGTTTCAACACTAACCCATAAGGTGAGAACCAGTCAGGTTGTTCTGTAATAGAACAGAAATTGTCCGGGATTCTCCGTTGCGAGTCCGCCCCACAACTGTTGCTCGCAAGGACAGAGAATTTAGTGCTCAACCAAATCTCCCATTTACTGCAGTGGGACTGGAGAATTCCACTGCCGTGTAGAGATGGAGAATCCCATCCATAGTGTAGCTTGTGCAGAAGGGAAACATGGAAATTACTGCCTGGGGTTTGTCACCTAGAAAAGACTTCTTTAAAATCTGCAGATTTCTGTAGAATCATAGAATCCCTACAGTATAGAAGGAGGCCACTCGGCCCATAGCGTCTGCACCGACCCTTCAAAAGACCACCCTATCTAGGCCCAATCCCCTGACCTATTCCAGCGACCCCACCCTCAGGGCAATTTAGCACGGCCAATCCACCTAACCTGCATCTTTGGATTGTGGGAGGAACCGGAGCACCCGGAGGAAATTCACGCAGACACGGGGAGAATGTGTAAACTCCACACAGTCACCCAAGGTCGGAATCGAACCTGGGTCCCTGGCGCTGTGAGGCAGCAGGGCTACCCACTGTGCCACTATGCCACCCTTTCTGTAGCATTATTTGATGCTGGGTAATATGATTAGAGGGTGGTGCAATGGTCATGTCACTGGGCCAGTAATTCAGAGACCCAGGCCAATGACCTGAAATATGGGTTCAAATCCCACGACTGCAGCTGGTGGAATTTAAACTCAATTAGTAAATCTGGAACTGAAGGCTAGTCTCACATATTGTGACCATGAAAGCATCATTAATTGTAGTAAAAACCCATCTGGTTCACTAATGTCCTTCAGGAAAAGAAATCTACTGTACTTCTCTGGACCGGGTTATGTATGATTTTTAACTGCCCTCTGAAATGAACTCGTGAGATAGGGGATGGGCAACAACTGCTGGCCTTGCCAGTGCTGCCCATATCCCATGAAAGAAGAAACCTAAAGAGTGTGTTTTCTTTTACATTTTAGAGTACCCAATTCATTTTTCCCAATTAAGAGGCAATTTAGCATGGCCAATCCACCTAGCCTCCACATTTTTCTTTGGGTTGTGGGGGCGAAACCCACGCAAACACAGGGAGAATGTGCAAACTCCACACGGACAGTGACCCAGAGCCGGGATCGAACCTGGGACCTCAGCGCCGTGAGGCGGCAGTGCTATCCACTGCGCCACCGTGCTGTCCCTCTCAAGACTGTGTTTGTCTCTATTCTTACTCTGAAATATTTCAAACTCTTCGGTGGATCAATGTTGGCAACTCATAAGTTACAACCAACTTTTCAAACCTTCAGTGGTTTTAGCACTTGGCCTATTTGACATAGGTTCAGCATTTATCCACTTGCCATAGCTATAACCAAAGCAAAGATTCCACTTCAAAAACATCAACATGTATACATTCCCACAGTTTTCTTGTATTTGGCCATGGAATGAAAGGAGCCTTTTTTGGATCATTTCTCATTCCGACGCTCACTTAACTTTTCATTAACTCTACCAAAAGTTGCTTCACGTTATTGCTTTTGCACAGTCTATCTCCGTATGCTCTTGTTGAAGTTCCTCCAACAAGCTCTCTCTGAACCTTCACGCAATAATGATTATTAAACCCCACTGGAAACAGTTTTGATTTACACTCAGCTTGTTTCTGCATGTGAACAACTCCATCAATTGCCCATCTTCACACTCCATTGGCCAACCATTCATGATATAATTAAAAACTTTACTGAGCATCACAACTTTAGTAGTCACAGAGGAGTCTGGAAAGGAGAGTTAAAACGAATGGTTTATTACCAAGGTAAAGTATCTACATGTAACAGTAACAGCGAATGGGCGGATAATCGGTTCTGACCCCGAAATTGTGCCGATCGCCAATTTCACGCCAAATTGCAATTCTCTGTCACCTCGACAGCAACGCCAAAGCGTTTCAGAACGCCTGCAGAGTAAACGCCTTTGGCATATCATTAGTGGGCCCAACCTGGTATTCTCCGAGGCCTCCGCAATTCTCTGCCGCCAGTGGGCAAAATTACCAACGGAATGGTTAGCTGTGCTTTTAAAAATCGTGAAACCAATATTGTGGCTGATGAGGGAGAGAGAGTAGGTAGGACACAGAGAGGAGCGACTATGGGTTGCCAGGCCGGACACTAGTTGGGTGAGGGGCGGGCACTGCCAGGGTCAGGGGGGGAGGGATGCCGAGGGTATCGACTAAAATCTACTAAATATGTTTTCCATCCTCCCAAATGGAATAAAGATAAGGAGAGTAAATTAATTCCCCACAGTCTAGAATATGTTGTCTTGTTTGAAATCCTTTTAATGAGAATCTGGTGGGGAGCTAAGAATTTGATTTTCAGTTCCTGAAAAGGACTTTGAAATGCATTTATTCTTCTGTACTATGAAGGTAGTTGTCACAGTAGGGAAACCACGGATAAAGCTAATGATCAGTCATTTTTACTTGGGCCTGTATCTGACTCTCGGACCTTGATTTTCAGTCCTCATAACGTGTGGAAGAAGGTTGGCAAATTCACCATTGCATCCCGAAACTAATGTCCTTGTGCCTGTGGCATTTTTATCACAATGGGTATCAGTGTCCAATCAGCCATTCAGAAGAGGCAGATCCATCAGTATCATTTTTAAATGAGGGTCCAAGAATGTATTTTTGTCAGCAATTTGAAATTACAGCCTCCTGCATGATTCTGAATATTCGCCAGCGATGCTGAAGTGGAGAATGAACAGCAGTTTATCGGGATAGTTGAAACTCAGTAGGTCATCTCTGGAAAAAGGGTCAGTGATCACAATTTACAAAGTTCCCTCTGGGAATCAGTTTGGTGAGAGGACTATTGTGAAGGATTTATTTGTGGAGTTTGGAAAGATTTACAGAACGGGATCAGGATGATTAATTTTTAAAAATTCGTTCATGGGGTGTGGGCGTCGCCGGCTGGGCCAGCATTTATTGCCCATCCCTAATTGTCCTTGTGGGGGCAGTTAAGAGTCAACAACATTGCTGTGGATCTGGAGTCACATGTACACAAGACCAGGTAAAGAGGGCAGATTTTAAAAATTCATTTACGAGACGTGGGCATCGCTGGTTCGGCCGGCATTTATTGACATCCTTAGTTGCCCTTCAGAAGGTGGCGATGAGTTACCTTCTTGAACCACTGCAGTCCATGAGGTATAGGTACACCCTCTGTGCTATTAGGGACGGAGTTCCAGAATGTTCCAGGATGTTGCCTGAATGGACATTAGTGAACCAGTTTTTTTTTTTGCAACAATTGACAATGGTTTAATAGTCATCATTCGACTTTTAATTCCAGATTTTAATTGCATTTAAATTTCACCATCTGGGACCCCAGAACATTACTCTGGGTCTCGGGTTTATTAGTCGAGTGACAATATCACTGTGCCACTGCCTCCCCCGATTGTCACTTTAGATTGGACTTCACACAGGGGAGATTATCAGCTCCATTGTCAACAATAACAGCATCTTGCATTTATATAGCGCCTTTAACGTAATAAAAATTACTCCAGTACTTCATGGCGCATTATCGGGCAAAATGTGACGATGAGCGACAGGCGGCATTATGGTAGATGAAGAGTACGTTAAAGGAGAAAAGGGAGGTAAAGTGTCTGAGTGTTTTAGCAAGGAAATGCCAGAGTTTAGGGATTAATATCTGAAGGAATAGCCACCAATGGTGAAATGATTAATAGCAACTATAAGCATGAGGCCAGAATTGGAGAAGTACCAGTATCTTGGGGAGTTGAAGGGCTGGAGGAGATTACAGAAATAGAAGGGTTTGAGGCCATGAAGGAGTTTGAAAACGAGGACAATCATTTTAAAATCAAGGCAAAGATGGATAGGGAGAATGTATAGGTCACTAAGCACAGGGATGATAGCCATGTAGTGATGGTGCTCGAGGCGAACTATAGAAAAGCAAGCGACAGAGGGGTGGAGGTCGTACGTAACATGGCTCACACACAAGGGCTAATTTTGCTTGATCTTTCTGAAGGGCAGCATTTCCAAAAGTTGAGATTTTCGTGTTAGGTGGTGGCAAACGCCTGCAGTCTCCGACAAGATTTGCCACCTGTTGGCCATGCATTACCAATGGTCTGAAAATCTCCCATTTATTTGCTGCATGTTCCAACCAAGGCACACTGGAGCCATTATAGAATAGAATCCCTACAGTGCCGAAGGAGGCCATTCAGCGCATCGAGTCGGCACTGACCCTTCGAATGAGCACTCTGCCCATTTACAAGTGTCCACCCCTACCTATCCCCATAATCCCATAACCTAACCTGCGCATCCCTGGACATTAAAGGGCAATTTAGCATGGCCATTCACCTAACCTGCACATCTTTAGACTGTGGGAGGAAACTTGAACACCCGGAGGACACCCACGCAGACAAGGGGAGAATGTACAAACTCCACACAGTCATCCGATGCAGGAATTAAACCCGGATCCCTGGCACTGTGAAGCAGCAGTGCTAACCACTGTGCCCCCATGCCACCCCGCATAACAAGGACCTTGCAGTCAGCTGCACATAAATGTATAAAGCAGTTGATGGAATGATTTTTTTGTCAGCCCTGTGAGATCTGAAAATGTTGCCTGTGATGACAATAGATAGAATGAACAGATACTTAATTTGTGTCTATGGCTGGTGTTAAAATCTTAAATTGCCACAAAGAGAAAAAATATGAAGGTGTTACACATTTGTATTTCTTCAAAACACAATGCGAGGTTTATTCAGGAGCTATTGGTCATATAAGTCTAAGGGGAGAATCCAAGCCTAGACAAAAACCTTGCTGACGAAACTGCAGATCATGTGACGTACCACCAGCAGGGATGTACTACTTAACGACATAACAGCTGGCTTCCCATTGATGCCATCTGTCATGTTATTGTAATTATATCATACCCAATCGCTCATACGAGATTGAATAAACACGTTGTGGGTTCATTTTTTAAGCCTCAGCACATGAGAACAGTTTTAGCTTGGTAGAAAACTGGAAGACATCAGAGATGTGTGCAGTGCTCTGCTCCATGCAAAAGTGAAACTAAGACTGGATCATGTGACACACTGCCCTTCTTGTGATGCCATGCCGATATCCTTTAATGGCATATTGCAAGACCATTGACTGCACAGCATGACAACTTGAGCTTCACCTGTCCTATCAGGAGCTTTTGACAACTGTAAGGGATTTAGTTCCATTCAGGTTCAGCTGATATGTGAACACATAGATGCTCATATGGGTCTGCACCAGAGGTGCTGGGAGGTGTTGTGCCGTTTTCACATCCCAGCCATGATCGGACCTGTAATTAAAGGGTATCAGCGACTACGCTTTTGAAACTGGGCTGAAGAAACGTTTGAGAAACCGTATGCATCATGTGTGGCATGATAACCAGAGGTGTCATAGATGCCTGCACAGATTTGGCCAGTGCGGAGGTAGGGTTCGGCATTGGGCGGCCACAGGAGAAGTGACGGCACGGCCGCAGTTGCTGGGGGTTAGGTTTCGGGCAGGACCCATTGGAGTGTGCATGTTGGGGGTGTGTGGAATGGGGTTGGGGGGGTTTTGGGAGGGCATGGGGTTTGGGGAGGGCAGGGGGGGTTTGGGGGCGCATGCCGGGGAGGATGGGGGGGTGAGTGCTGGGGAGGAGAGGGCGAGTGCCAGGGAGGAGTGGGCGAGTGCCAGGGAGGAGAGGGCGCGTGCTGGGGAGGGGGGGTTGGCGAGTGCTGGGGAGGGGAGGTCGAGTGCCGGGGAGGAGAGGGCACATGCCAGGGAGGGGGGGGGGGCGAGTGCCGGGGAGGAGAGGGCAAGTGCCAGGGAGGAGAGGGCAAGTGCCAGGGAGGAGAGGGCGTGTGCTGGGGAGGAGGGGGCGCGTGCTGGGGAGGAGGGGGCGCGTGCTGGGGAGGAGGGGGCACGTGCTGGGGAGGGGGGGGCGAGTGCTGGAGAGTGTCCTGTGCACCAGTGTCCTGGGCATCAGTGTCCTGTGCATCAGTGTCCTGTGCGCCAGTGTCCTGGGCATCAGTGTCCTGTGTGTCAGTGTCCTGGGCGTCAGTGTCCTGTGTGCCAGTGTCCTGGGCCTCAGTGACCTGTGTGTCAGTGTCCTAGGCGTCAGTGTCCTGTGCGTTGGTGTCCTGGGCATCAGTGCTCTGGGTGGGTGTGTCCTGGGTAGGTGTGTCCTGGATAGGTGTGTCCTGGATAGGTGTGTCCTGGGTAGGTATGTGCAGGGTAGGTGTGTCCTGGGTAGGTGTGTCCTGGGTAGGTGTGTCCTGGGTAGGTGTGTCCTGGGTAGGCATGTGCAGGGTAGATGTGTCCTGGATAGGTGTGTCCTGAGTAGGTATGTGCAGGGTAGGTGTGTCCTGGGTAGGTGTGTCCTGGGTAGGTGTGTCCTGGGTAGGTATGTCCTAGGTCGGCTGCAACGGGGGCCTGTTCCTGTGGCTGCCCCCCTCGTCGCTAGGAGAGGCCCGCCGGCGTCGCCGTACTCACACTGGATGGGGGCGTCGTCTCCCAGGTGCTCCGAGTCTGTCCCTGGCTCGTGGTCGCCCTGGATCGTCCTAGTGGGCGCTCGACATTCGCGGGGATGGGTGGGTCGACATTTGGTCCTGCAATACACAATACAGCATGTATGGTTAGACACGCAGACAGGGATAGGGGGCAGGGGGGATATGGGGGAGGGGGATATGGGGGATATGAGGGATATGGGGGATATGGGAGAAGGGGGAAAGGAGGGCCAGACAGTGGGGGGTCTCACTTGGTGGTGCGACCCGGCCTCTGCATCCGCAACCTCCCGGTCCTCAGGTCCGTCTGCAAGTTCCAGGGCCCTCGCCTCATGGATGGTGAGTGGTTGCAGTTCGGGTGGACCCCCTCTGGTCCTCTCACGCTCCCGGTTGTTGTGACCGCGCTTCTCCTGCAGGGGGGGGGGGGGGGGCAGGGATAAAGGGCAACAGTGTTAGGCAGACATATACATGCGGACCAGCGGTTGTGTGTATGTTGGCAGAGGTTCACAATCCATTCTGCCAATGCAGCCTGCATGGGAGGGGGGGGTACTCACCCTGACAGGGTCATTGATCTTCTTGTGACACCGGAAGCCTGTCCTTGCTGTCACGGCCACGGCACCGACGGCCTCTGCCACCTCCCTCCGCAGGCGCCGGCTGAGGAGTGGTGCGACCCTGCGGCTGTATCCAGGGTACAGGGCCTCCCTCCTCTGCTCACTGCATCCAGGAGCGCCTCGATGTCCCGCTCCTGGAACCGCGGTGCTGCGTGGCGGGCGGCCATTTTGATGGGTCTCCGGTGGGCGGCCGTCTTTTGTGCTGCGTCGCAGGTGGGGGGGGCCGTCATTTGTGCTGCGACGCGGGGTAGGCCGTCTTTTGTGCGACGGCATGGGGGGGGGGCGTCTTTTGCACTGCGACGCTGCGCGCGTCCGTGACGGGTGATGCTGTCGTGAATGGCATCACGTCGCTGCTAGCCCATTCCGGGCCGGAGAATTCACGATGTTTCAGGGGGCCCGACGCCGGAGTGATTCGAGTGATTCGCGGCGTTTTTGGCGTCAGGTTCGGGCCATCGCGCCGATTCACCCGCCGGGTCGGAGAATCGCCGGGGGCTGGCGTGAATCTCGCCCCCGCCGGTTGCCAAATTCTCCAGCGCCGGATATTCGGCGGGGGCGGGAATCGAGCCGCGCCGGTTGGCGGGCCCCCCCCCCCGCGTTTCTCCAGCCTGGATGGGCCGAAGTCCCGCTGCTGGAATGCCTGTCCCGCCGGCGAGAATCAAACCACCTCTCTTACCGGCGGGACAAGGCGGCGCGGGCAGGCTCCGGTGTCCTGGGGGGGGCGCGGGGCGATCTGGCTCCGGGGGGTGCCCCCACGGTGGCCTGGCCCGCGATCGGTGCCCACCGATCCCCGGGCGGGCCTGTGCCGTGGGGGCACTCTTTTCCTTCCACCTTCGCCGTGGTCTCCACTATGGCGGAGGCGGAAGTGACCCCCTCCACTGCGCAGGCGCGGGGATGCCGTGAGCGGCCGGTGACGCTCCCGCGCATGCGCCGCCCGGCAAAATCAGTTTCGTGCCAGCTGGCGGGGCACCAAAGGCCTTTCCCGCCAGCTGGCGGGGCGGAAATCAGTCCGGTGCGGGCCTGGCCCCTCAAGGTGAGGGCTCGGCCCCTCAAGATGTGGAGACTTCCGCACCTTTGGGGCGGTGCGATGCCGGACTGATTCGCGCCGTTTTTGGCGCCGGTCGGCGGACATCGTGCTGATATCGGAGAATCCCGCCCATTGTCTCTGAAGTGCTTCTTCTTTTGAGCAGGTGTTCTTTGTATCTGCTGTATTTTAAAAGAGGCAGTCTCTTTGGGCTGAAGAGCATCCTAAAAAGAGCAGATGTGAGGGCAGCATTCAGACAGAACACCTGTACCCATTTAGAGCTATTTCACTTCAAAGCTTTTAAGCTTCTGAGCATATACTGGGGCCACAGTCTCAGGAAATAGGGTTGGCCATTTAGGATTGAGATGAGGAGAAACCTCTTCACACAGAGGGTGGTGAACCTGTAAAATTCTCTACCACAGAAGGCTGGGGAGAGCAAGTCACTGAATATATTTAAGAAGGAAATAGATAGATTTCTAGACTCTGAAGGTGTCAAGGGATAGTAGGAGAGTGTGGGTGTACGGCCTTGAGATTGTCAATCAGCCATGATCATGGTGAATGGCGGAGGAGGCTTGAAGGACCGAATGGCTTACTCCTGTTTCTATTTTCTATGCTCCTATGTTTGTCCTTCTAGCTGATATAGGTTAAGGGTTTGGAAGGGGCTGTCAAAGGAGGCTTGGCAAGTTTAATGTAAATGTAAGGGACTGGAGTCTCCGTTCCTGAGACTATTGATACCGGGGCAGGATTCGTGGACTTTTACAACAGGAAAACTGGCGCTGAACCTGAACTGATACAGCGACTTTGATGGGGCTAGACCCAACGCCACGTACAACACAATCGATTCCAATGAAAAAAGGTGCGGGATTCGCTGAGTCCGTGATTGACACTCGTCAGCCTGACAAGCTGCAGTCGCATATACACATCACAATCCCCATGCACACTCATCCCAGCCAATAAGGTGGCACTGGTTGCGCTGGAGCTGATGGGTCAGTTGGGGCCAGAGGGCACCTAGGGGAGTTCCCTGGGGGGACACCTATATGATCTTTGGCCCTGGCAGTGGGCTGTCAGCGGCGTGCGCAGCTGCATGACTGCCTTTCCAGCTGCGGTAATGGTGTTCTGTGACCGTCCACCCCGACCCCACAGCCCACCCCCTGCTTCTACCCCCAGCCCTGGCAGAGGTCCCCCGGCCAGTGGCACAACTGTCAGCAAATAATAGCAATGTTGGATACTTTCCGTACTCCCTCTCTCTCCCTCAGTAGCCATGACGCTGGTTTCACTATTTTTAAAAGCACGAGTGAACCGCGCCATCGAGAACTCGGCCCATCGGAGGTGCCGAATCATTGAGGTCCCGGAAAATACCGGATCCGCTAATGATATGCAAACTGTACGTGCGTTCCCAACTGCACTGACGTCGCTGTCGAGATGACAAAGGGTCGCGATTTGGCGTCAAATCAGCGCCCGCCACGATTTTGGCATCGGAATCTATTCTCCGCCCAATCATGTTGCAATTTTGGCGTCAGCAAATGGAGAATCCCACCCAAGGAATTTAATGTGTTTTCATTGAATTGGGATAGTAACAAAATATATTCACAAATATACGTGGAGAACTACAAAGCTGTAAGTGAAGGTTCATACCTAGCCTTTAATGCACCCATGACTAATTCTATGGTTCCTCATTAAATGCCAAGCATCTACCTCTCCTGTGGGTTAAACTTCATATCCGCACTTCCAACAACTCCTCCAAATTGCATCGCACAGTGGGCTAAACAGCTGGCTTGTAATGCAGAACAATACCAGCAGCGCAGGTTCAATTCCCGTACCGGCCTCCCTGAACAGGCGCCGGAATGTGGTGACTAGGGGCTTTTCACAGTAACTTCATTGAAGCCTACTTGTGACGATAAGCGATTATTATTATCTCTGAAATGTGCAGTCAAGGCAAAATCGCGGGTCTATTTTCTGCCCACTCACAAGATGCAAAACCAGGAAGTAAAATGATCACCAGGTTTCCATGCTGAAATTGGAATTTCCACAAATTCAACATGTTTGTCATTCAATATTAGCTCCACACCACTGAGATCTAATATCAGAACTTTAATGGTTCTTTAATATGGTGGAATGAGTGTTCTGCACAACAAAGAAGTAATCTAAAGCTTAGATTAAAATTCTAGTCTTGCTTCCTTTATCGAAGCAATTGTAATTGATGGTAATTTTTTGAATGAAAGATGCTTCAAAATTGAGTATCATTTCAGTCCTGGATAAAATTTATCTTTCTGAAGTCGTGAGGTATTTTGGCTTTAAGAGGAAAAGAATAAAGCTTTTATTATTATTTCTGTACACATTTACTATTTATGGTCCCTACAAATTCCATTCAATCTTCACAATAAATTATTTGAAAGTATTCCTTTACTCATTGTTCTGAACAGACTGCAGAAATCTTGCACAGTTATTCCAGATTATCAAATCTTTCACTTTTACCCATCTTTTACCCATCTTTTTCCAAATGCCATTATTTATCACAAAACCCAATTCAACCACACTATCCCCTGATATGACAAAGAACAATCAAAACTTATCCATGTGACAGGATTGCATCCCAATGACAGACAGCCCTCTAGGGTTGAACTCACAACCTGCTGATTAAGAGACAAGTGCTCAATCACTTAAGCTGTTAGATACTATTTTTTTTTTTTTTTGCACCTAATGAAATCTGCAGCATACTTTCATTCTGAACAGTTGCCCTTAAATTCATGCTGCATTTCTGAATTCATGTAGTGTTTTCAACTGCCTCATTTTACACATTTAAAATTACATTCCTCTCAATTTATACATGTGTACCCAATTCCACAAGTTGGTGCCAAACTAATTTGGAAATATAACATTTGATGAGGGAATTAATCAGAATATCCAATTTGTCATTAAGCACTTTTCTCCTGGTACCGACTTCATGCTTCGTGTGTTGAAATTTGATCATTTAGTTAGTACACCACAGCAATACAGGGGTAAAATATTATACATAATGAGGAACAATTATAGTATTAGCATACCTAGTTAATTACATTTAACTAGTAAGGCTCATGGTTTTTACTATATGTCATAACGTCTAGAATATTAAGACAAAATATTTGATTGTGTATTGTAAGTAATAAGAACACCAATATTAATGTCTGGATAAAAATATGAAAATGGCCAATTGAGTGACGAACATTAATAGGTGTATAATTTGTATATTTAAAATAGAAACGTAATGTACTGAAGGTGATATATGCACACATTAATAATCTTTGCAAATGCAAAACACATGTTTTAGTAACTTTTATTATTTCTAAATTAGGCACCAGCTGTGTTTGCACCTTCCTTATCAAAATATTTGATATTGAGCTTTGTGCAATATTATTCAGACCATCTATTTCATGTAGACATGAGTTACTACCTATAGTGACAATTTCCTGTGGAAAATTAGAATTGAAATTTCTGTCGAGTAGTTCTACAAGGGAAATAATTACATTGAAGGTAATTGCACTGCAAATGTAGCAAATGGTCTTTGAAAAACTGATAACATTTTCCAAATTAATTCCCACAATTAAACAGAAACATCGGCCAGAATTTTAGTGGCATGCCATGTGTCCCGCCGCTGGGATCAACTACGGATGACAAGCCCGTACTGTGGCGGGGCTTTCACCAAAGGCGGTCAATTAAGAGCCTCTGGCCAAGAAGGATGGCGGCCTGCTTCTCAGAGCTGAAGCCCAGTCAAAGAGTCGACAGTCTGGGCAGAGCTCCAATGGAGCTTGTTGCTACTAAGGCTGCAAGACGAAGGCAAAGGTGCCTCCAACTTGAGGGTTAAACCCTTCAGCAAAAGCGTTAGACAATCAAAGGAAGGAAGACCCTTCCTGGGGTGGCACGGTGGCACAGCAGTTAGCACTGCTGCCTCAAAGCACCAGGGACTCAGGTTCGATTCCAACCTCGGGCGACTGTGTGGGGTTTGCACATCCTTTCCGTGTCTGCATGGGTCTCACCCCCACAACCCAAAGATGTGCAGGGTAGGTGGATTGGCCACACTAAATTGCCCCTTAATTGGGAAAAAACAGAATTGGGTACTCTGGCTCCAAGGTCCACATTGTTCAGGCCCTGCCCCCAGGGTGGGGCTACCACATCCCTCCCCCCTTAAGTCCTGAATAAATTTTGCAAAACAAACTACTTACAAGTGCTCTATGCATTGGAAAAGGTCAAGAGACATAAGGGGAGGGAGACCATTACAATGTCAATCTGTCTGGGGACCTTTGGGTCTTTGTTGACTGTCTTAGTTTCCCAAACGGCTCCTCCGCCTCTGAGGTAGTTATGTTGCTCGCTGATGACGATGGTCTCGGATACTCCAGAATGTCTGTAGGGCCGTTTCCTTTTCTGGCTCCCACCTGGCCACCAGCTGAGTCATCTCTGAACTCCAAGGTTCTCCCTGCTCTGGTGCAGTCACGGGGCCACTGGTGTCACATGTTGGCCCTATCTGTTCCGGGATGGGGGTTGTCATTCCCCGGTTTCTCACGTGGTGGACATGCTTCCGCACCGTCTCACCGTTCAAGTCTACCACATACAAGACTGGCCCAGACCTAAATGCAATCCAGCCTGGTAACCAAGGTGGACTTGACGCAAAATTCCTGACAAGAACCAGATTGCCCACCTTGGAACAACCTATGACATTTTTGTGAAACATGCTGTCTGCACTGGGAGGCCTGACATGCCTCCACCCTCCCCACTACATTTAGAATATTAAGTCCAGATGAGTCTGGAGGCGATGGCCCATAGGCAAATCCTCCGGTGTGACCTTGTGGTGGCATGGTGAATTGCATTATGAGTCAAGAGAAATTTGGCTAGCCTCTGACATAGTGAGTGGTCTGAATGCTTCTTCAAGGCACTCCTAAATGTTTGTACTGCTCTCTCTGCCAACTGCTTTGTTGTGGGGTGATCGAGAGCCATTTTGTTTCTTTAAAATAAATTTAGAGTACCCAATCCTTTTTTTTTTCAATTATGGGGCAATTTAGCATGGCCAATCCACCTACCCAGTACATCTTTTTGGGTTGTGGGGGTGAGACCACACAGACATGGGGAGAATGTGCAAACTCCACATGGTCAGTGACCTCGGGCTGAAATCGAACCCAGGTTCTCGGCGCCCTGAGGCAGTAGTGCTAACTATTGCGCCACCGTGCTGCCCCATGGACCATTTGGGTATGCTGGATCCCATTCATCTGGACAGTATGTTGAAAGTCCTCTCCAGTGAAAGGAGTGCTATTGTTGGATAGCATAGTTTTGAGGTGGCAAATATCCAGAGCAAGGCTTCTACTGTGGCTGCCGAAGTCGGCACTTCCTTCTCGTAAACGGACAACCATTTTAAATGGCCATCTACCAAGATAAGGACATTCTGCCCACAAATGCGCCTGCACAGTCCATGTGCACTCTGGTCCATGGCCGATCATGTCACTTCCAAGGGTGCAGATTGGCATTGGGAGGCAACAAATGCTCTGTCTGGCAACGGTTGAACTGGCGCACCACGTTTTCAATATCTTTATCTATCCCTGGCAACGAAATGCAACTGCGAGCTAGCATCTTCATTTATGTCTGGCCCGGATGGGTGCTGTGCAATTCTTGGAACAGGGGCTCCCTCGCTGAGGACCACTCAAGACCCAAGAGTATTAATCCATCATCGTAGGTCAGCTCATCCCTGCGAGTGAGTTAAGGTCTCAACTGGGAAGAATTATCATGGTGTCCACTGGAATTATCATATGTATCACCTTGAATGAGACAGGGCCGTTGGGTTCAATTTCATAGTGTCCTGTCGACACCGGCAAGGTGTCAATGAAGTTCAGCATTTCTTGGGTCACTGAAGGTGATGCCAGGCTTTTTGGCATGGAGCATCGATCCAGTGGTTCCATATTAGATATTTGGGTGTCTGGCCTGTGTTGAAAGGTGTAATTGTAGGCTGCCAGCAACAAGGCCCACTGTTACACTCTGGCTGAGGCAGTTGTGGGTATCAGCTTATCTTCTCTATTTTTAAAAAATTTAGAATATCCAATTCATTTTTTCCAATTAAGGGGCAATTTAGCGTGTCCAATCCACCTACCCTGCACATCTTTGGGTTGTGGAGGTGAAACCCATGTAAACACGGGGAGAATGTGCAAATTCCACCCGGACAGTGACCCAGAGCCGGGATCGAACCTGGGACCTCGGCGCAGTGAGACAGCTGTGCTAACCACTGCACCACCATGCTGCCCTGGCTTATCTTCTCTGAGGAGTTCTGACAATGGTTTGTGCTCAGTTATCATTGGAAATGTTTCCCGAAGACATATTGGAGGAGCTTTTTAATGCCATAGAATATGGTAAGACCTACCTTTTCGATCTGGGCAGACTTGTGCTGAGCTTCTGAGAGGTTTTGAAGGCAAAGGCAATTGGCCTCTCTGATCGTCTTTCATTTTATGAGACAGAACCCCGACCCCCCATCCCGTAACCCGATGCGGCACAAGTTAGGACAATTGGCTTGCACAGGTCAAAAATAACCAGAAGACTTGAAGACTGTAAGGCTTGCTTGACAAGATGGAAAACGTGTCCCTGTTGCTCCTTTCAGTACCAAAACTAATGTTTTTTCAAGAGCAATTGTTGGGGTGCCAATGTCGTGGCTAGGTTGTGGATAAATCTAACATAATAGTTTACCATTCCCAGGAAAAACTATAACTTGGCTACGTTCCTGGGTTCCAGGACTTCTCCGATGGCTTAAACCTTTTCTTTGAGTGGGTGCAGGCCTGTGGCATCCACTCTGAACCCCAAGTAAGTGACTTCTGTGGCCAGGAAGGTGCATTTCCCACGTTTCAGACAGACTCCTGCATCCTTAAACCTCTTCAGCACCTCTTCCATGCTTCAGATGTGTTCCTTGTGTGTTGTTCCTGTTATTAGGACATCATCTAGGTAAACCATCACATTTGGATACCTTGAAGTAGGTTCTCCATGGTGCGCTGGACTATCGCACAGGCCGAATAAATGCCGAAAGGTACCCTAGTGTATTGGAATAATGCATGTTGATTGTAGTGAACTTTTGGGGCTCTTCATCCAATTCTAGCTGCAGGCAGGTATGATTGAGATCCAGTTTGGAGTATGTGAGACCTCCCCCCTCCAACTTTGTGTAGAGTTCATCAATTCTGGGAATTGATACTTGACTACTTGGGCCGTCTGATTGATTATTAGTTTGTAGTCCCCACATATTCTAACAGAATGGTTTGATTTCACTCCACGGACGATGGGGGCTGCCCACTCAAAAAATTATACATGTTTAATAATTCTCAGTTCCTCCAGGGTTTGAGTTTGGCTTCCATACTTTGGTGTAGGGCATAGGGGACTGACTGCACCCTAAAAAAGTTTGCCATTGAATCTGGATCAACATAAATCTTGGCCTTTACTCCCTTACTTCAGCCCAACCTGTTCTGGAACATGTCCGTGTCTCTACATATGATGCCCTGGAAAACACTGCTTGAAATTTTGAGGATCTCCAGCTAATTTAACTTAATTCCTTGCAGTCGGTCATGTACCATTAGGTTTGGTCTATACCCCTCTACGATGATCAAGGGCAGATAGGCTGACGACCCGTTTTCTTCCTGGACCATTGACCATGATCCTGTCCCAAGAACTGTGGCTGTCTTCTGTGCCAGTCAGCCTCATGCTTTGTGGCCATACCGCCCCAATCTGGTTTACTTTCCCTTCTGGCATGCTTTGGCGCACCGTTGCGCCTTTCTCAGAGAAATCGGTCACATGAGCTATCTCGATCGCTGTGTCTAACCTAATCTTCGTTTCAGCCAGGAGTTATTTTTATATGCTTAATTCCACACACTAAACAGTCATGCAGCATATCATTGACCTCTGTGCCGGCCATTTGACAGGACAACAAAGGTGGAGATGGACTCTCCTGGGTTCCTTACAGCAGTGTTGAATTAGTACCGCTGTAGGATGATTAAGGGTTTGGGGTTAAAATGATCTTTAACCAGTGTCACCAACTGGTCAAACAGTTTGGTGTCTGGTGCCTCTGGGAATCTTAGATTCCCTATTAGGTTTTAGGTCTGGGAAACCATCAATAGTATGACTGTCTGTTTGTCCTCCCCTGTTATTTCATTCATTGTGAAAAAGTAGCAGAGCTTTTCGATGTACTGGCTCCAGCCATCGACCCCCTGGCCAAGCGGGTCTAACTTTCCGATCATGGCATTTTTACTCATTGTTTTGATACTACTCTCAATGCTTCTCGATTTTTCATTTCTTCTGGAGACTTTTTTCTTCCCCCCCTCGAATCCCGAAGTGCTGAGTACTATTGATCCATCCGATTTACCTCATCACCAATGTGCTGACTTGAAACAATACAATGGAGACTTCCAGTAATGAACAAGGATGTTTATTAACAACAGAGCACTGCGCTTTCTCCACATTCATCAGGGTTTGCGTGCTCTCGCACAATATGCCCAGAGCCAGTCACATGGAACGCGAGGGCTTGCCCCTTTACGGGACCGTGCTAACACACTCAGATCGGTTCCAACTCCAACTACAGGTTTGCTGATGACACGGTCGTAGAGGATCGGATCTCAAACAACGATGAGTCAGAGCACAGGAGGGAGATAGAGAACTTAGCAGAGTACAGGAGGGTGGTAGAGAACCTAGAGGCGTGGTGCAATGACAACAATCTCTCCCTTCAGGTCAGCAAAACTAAGGAGCTGGTCATTGATCTCAGGAAGCAAAGTATCGTACACACCCCTGTCTGCATCAATGGTGCCGGGGTGGAGGATGGTTGACACCTTGAAATTCCTAGGTGTGCACATCACCAACAATCTGTCCTGATCCACCCACGTTGTCGCTGCGACCAAGAAAACACAACAGCGCCTATAATTTCTCAGGAAACTAAGGAAGTTCGGCATGTCCACATTGATTCTTACCATTTTTTACAGATGCACAATAGAAAGCATCCTATCTGGCTGCATCACAACTTAGTATGGCAACTGCTTGGCCCAAGACCATAAGAAACTACAGAGACTCGTGAACACAGCCCAGTCCATCACGCGAACCCGCCTCCCATCCATTGACTCTGTCTGCACCTACTGCTCCCTGGGAAATCAGGCAACATAATCAAATACTCCGTATGCTTCACCCAATGTCTATGACTATGCATTTACATTGTGTATTTATTGTACGTCCTATGATTTTTATGTATGGAACAAAATGCCTGGATTGTGCGCAGAATAATAATTTTCTCCGTACCTCAGCACATGTGATAATAATTCTAAATCTAAATCTAAAATCGTAGAATCCCTACAGTGCAGAAGGAGGCCATTCAGCCTATTGAGTCTGCACCAACCCCCCCCCCCCCCCCACCCTCCCCGGAAAGAGCACCCTGCCTAGGCCAACTCCCCAGCCCTATCCCCATAACCCCACCCAACCTTTGGACACAAAGGGGCAATTTAGCATGCCCAATCCATCTAACATTTGTCTGATTTTTACTAATTGTATCCATATTGATAATGCTATTGGCATCAGGAGTACAACTGAAAACCTCCTCACAGACTTTGCTCTCAGCCACACCCTCCATTCACCTCACTGAGAATCACCTTCAAAGGTTCTGTGGACTCCCCAGCATTCCAGGTTTCTCTTGTTTGGAGCTTTTACCAGCATGGCACCCTCTACAGGGGATCTATGGCACCTGGAAACAGGGTGGGCTCTTCAACCAAGCAGACTGAAGAATACTCATTGAGACAGCAGAGACCAAATAAGAAGAATAAAACAGGAAACATAAATTGCATTTAAATGGTGCAAAGGTAGCAAGATAATGATTTGGAACGAGAGATGGAACTAAGGGAGATAGATAAAAGAGACAGGCAGTGCTAGTAAAAATAATGTAAGTTTTACTTTTTAAAACAATCCCCAGCACTAATGTTTGTTTGAGGGACTGCGAGTCCACACTTCTAAAGGGCCAGATCTTACATGAGTGGATGAGTGGGTGGACGAGTGGGTGAGTGAGTAATTGAGTGGGTGGGTATTTGAGCAGGTGGGTAAGTGTCTGAGTGGGCCACTGAGCGAGTGAGTAGGTGAGTGGGTAGGACAGTGGGTGAGTGGGTGGGTGAATGAGTGGTTCAGTGGGTGGATAAGAGAATGATGGGAACAAATAATCGGGTTAAGAGTATAGATGGGTTGGAGGTGCTTGGGTGGGTTTGGCAGTAATTGGGTCAGGCTGGGGGGTAGTCAGTAGTTGGGTCAGGGCTGTACTTGGGGTGTGGTGGGATATATACGGGGAGTGATAGATTGTGTTCCTCTGTTAAATCAGTGAGTTCCGCCAGAAATTGAGCAGCATAACATTTCCAGGATAAGTATCTGGGTAAGTAGCACATACCTAGCTCAAGCCTCCAACAGAGATCAGTGTAAGAGACATTCATAGTGGGTCCAGGAAAGCACCACTCACCACATCAATATTTTAAACTTCCTGTGTAATTACTGAACTTGTGCACATGTCGGGCCTTCCAATTCTTTCGGGTCCTGACACACAACAGCAATTTATGTTGTTGATACCAGTAGATCTGGCCCATTGTTTCAGGATCAGAGAGATTGTTAACTATTAATTCTCACTTGACATGCGAGTAAAAACTCACTTATTTCTGAATATGCCAAACCTAACTTTTTCAGTCATTTCTGATGAAGAAATAATGGGCAAGTACTTCAAGCTGTGCCATTATATTCATGTCAGCACCCAGCCTTATTGAGGAGGACTGCAATATTCCATCTAATGTAGAAATAGGGGCTTGGATTTTCTGGTCCTTCCCGTCGGAGGGATCTTCAGTCCTGCTGAAAGTGACCCCCCCCCCCCCCACATGGCGCATTCCCTGGCTCGGGTGGGCGAGTAACACAAATTGGCCAATGACTTTAGCGGGAACAGAAGATCCCACTGGAGGCCAAAAGCTTGCCACCTCCGCCACGGGAAAACACACCATGGGGAGGGGTGTGGGTTTTGAAAACCCCTGGTTTCTGAGAGAAACCCTCAGATTCCTGCATGTACAGATGCCAGAGGTAGCTATCTGATTCATTCACTATTAATGGTGAGTGCTAAAGTAGCTTAACCATTATTATTACTACAACACCCAGCTCATTACATACAAAAATGCCATTTGCCTGAATATTGATTATTGATGAAATCCTACTCATCACGTTACACTAATAAAGATAGGGCTGTGGTTTGTGAACATAAACGTTCACATATATCCTGTACTTGCCAAATAAATAGTTTGATTTATATTGAACGATGATCATGATGTAAACATTGCATACATTTTCTGCATCCCATCCTCAAAAGTTATTGGCTGAAGTACCTCCATACACTGGATAAAAGTAAATTACTGCGGATGCTGGATTCTGAAACCAAAAGAAAAAGTGCTGGAAAATCTCAGCAGGTCTGGCAGCACCTATAGGGAGAGAAAAGAGCTAACGTTTTGAGTCTAGTTGACTCTTTGTCAAAGCTGGACAAAGGGCCAGCTTTAACAAAGGGTCATCTGGACTCGAAACGCGAGCTCTTTCCTCTCCCTGCTGCCAGACCTGCTGAGATTTTCCAGCATTTTATCTTTTGGTTTCAGTCCTCCCATATAAATGCTTAGCTATGAGAGCAGATCAGAGGCTGGGAATTCTGTGGAGAGTAACTCATCTCTTGACTCCCAAAAGCCTGTCCGCCATCTATAAGGCACAAAGTTAGGTATGTGATGGAAAACTCTCCACTTGTCTGGATGAGTGCGCCTTCCACAACACTCAAGAAGCTCAAAGCCATCGAGGACAAAATGTGATCGACATCCCACCTGCCACCTTAAGCATACATTCCCTCGACCATGAATGCACAATGCGGCATGTGTGCTATATGCAAGATGCACTGCAACAACTCACCAAATCTCCTTCAACAACATCTTCCAAACCCACAATCTCTAACACCGAGAAAGACATGAGCTGATGATGCACGGGAACACCACCTGCACATTCCTTTCCAAGCCACACACTATCTCCACTTGGAAATATATCATTGTTCCTTTACCCGCACTGGTTGAAAATCCTGGAATTTCCTTCCTACAGTGCTGTGGGCTATATGGACTGCAGCGGTTCAAGAATATGGCTCACCACCCCTTTTCAAGGGCAATGAGGGATGAACAATAAATGCTGGCCTAGCCAGTGATGCCCACATCCTGTGAAAGAATATATATATTTTTTTAAGTATCCATTTAGACTAAATACTCAGTTACTGAACAGGTATGTGTGTGTACTGCATTCACTCGGAATAAGATTGCTCTTCAAATCAGCAATCCTTGACAGAAACCTCCAAGAACATGGGAAATATAGATTTTCACAGCTGTTATCCTACAATTACAGGATGGAAACCTTGACTAAAAACTATTAAATTGGCTTTGAGACTTGGTGGCACACTGGATTATCACACTGCCTCAGCTTTGAGGTCTTGTTTTGTATCTGGTCTCACTTATGGGATTCACACCTACTTCTGTTGACAGTAAGGAGCCTGTGTGAAATAAGATACGGCATTAATAAACCAATTCCAGGCGAGTGCAGACCAACAACTCATCCCTATCCAAATTTTGGCACAATTTTACATAACATTGTCCAAAGAAACAAACAAGTACAGCTGAAGAAGGAGTGAAATATTCACAGTGTTGCAATAGTAAGTGGTGTTCTGAGGTTGGTTTTGAACAATTGATGGAATAGAACAGTTGAAAGCTTAAATCTGCTTGCATTATACCTGTCCTGCGAATGATTGATCCACATACAGGGCACTCAAAGTGGAAAGTGAAAATGGTTCCATCCTTCAGGGCTGACATTCTGCAGCTTAATGCTAATAAAAAGTGACTAAAGTCTAAGTTGTAAGTGTTTTTTCTCCATTAAAAGCCACTAAATTTGAATTCATTGAACAACGGAAAATATTCATAAAGATTAGAATCTACAATCATATGGCACCGAATCACGATAACCTTTCTTCATTCTTAATTCCCTCACCAAAGGAAGCAGTTTCTCTATATATCAACCCTACCAAATACTTTTAACATTTTAAACACGATGATCAAATCACCACTTCACCTTCTGTATAAGGGAATACAAGCTGAAAATATGTATCCTGTCCTCACCTCGAAGGCCAACATGCCATAAGTCTTTTTGACAGTTTTTATACCTGTCGACTATTTCTCATCGCTGGTACCATTTCAGAAATTACTATTTTTCATATTCGAGTATGAATAATTGCTGGAGGTGATTCTATTTTCTGAGACTTTCGGCAGGGAGTATGTAAGAAACGGAGCATTGTTCCATCCTCTCTTTGTGATTGGCTTCCTGTTGAGAGTATTGCGTTATGGAGTTATCCTTAACATATTCAATGCAATCCTTGATCTTGTACTTTAAATGTCACACAGATGGGTTAAGCGTTAGTCCGCACAAAATCATCTCAAGGGTTTGTTTTTATGATTAGAAAGTTGAAAGCTGACAGTCCAAAACCTCCATTATTATTTTGTGTTTGTTTATTTTTACATTGCATGGCTCAACATCTCTTTGTTGTAATTCACTGCACTTATTTGAACATTGATAACCAATTTTCTATGCTGCTGTGAGTACAAGTGACCTTCATGGCATAAAAGCAGTTGTGACCTTTAATTTGTTAACAAAATATCATGGAAGAAAATGGAATATGTGAGCATGGGAAGATTTAACTTCCATTAAGAATTCATGCACTTAAGGGGTAATTTTTTGACTCTTCAGGCTGAATTTTCACATCCTGCTAAAGGTGCGAATGAAGGCAGGAAGGAGACCAGAATGCACCTGGCTTGCTGCATTCCTGACATCGTTCCTGGCTCTAGCAATTTTCACCATTGTGGGAGGTGGGTGACCCCAAAATCGGTTAGGAAGAGCTTTGCAAGGGGAAATGTTTTGATTTTGATGGCGGTGCATGGAATGCACATATCAGCTGGGGCAGACCAGGTAAATAAAGGTGGGCACACAGCGGGGACACAGTCATGGCCATCCCAAATCATCGCGGGGGCGGGGGGAGGGACCCATGAAATGGTGAATGGTGTGGAGGGCACACAGCCTTCATCCCACAGGTACCATTGGCTCAGTAAAAATTGCAAGGAGAGTGGTTAGTAAGCACTAGGGCAGCACAGGCATTTTCACCTTCCTGGCATCACAGGTCCATAAGAAGAGGGTGCAAGGCTGACAAAGAAGGTGGTTCTACTTTGACCAACAGCGTGACACATAGTGGAGTTCACTAAGGTCGTGAGGAGTCATGGGCTCAGAATAGAGGAGTCCATTCAGTTTATATACAGCACAATAGCACACGGTTTTCAATGTTGGAGCTCTTCCAAGGGAAAATGGCGAACTTCTTGGAGAGCCACATGCAGCAGCACTCTGGATGCAGGAACAAGGCACAGACATATACAGAATGCATGTAACATTCCATAGCATTGACCCGATAGGGGCTGTTTAGCACAGGGCTAAATCGCTGGCTTTGAAAGCAGACCAAGGCAGGCCAGCAGCACGGTTCAATTCCCGTAACAGCCTCCCCGAACAGGCGCCGGAAATGTGGCGACTAGGGGCTTTTCACAGTAACTTCATTGAAGTCTACTTGTGACAATAAGCGATTTTTATTTCATTTCATTTCATTAGCTGAAAGGTCAAAGAAATATGGAGTGAATGGTCCCCTTGAGTGATTCAGAGCTTCATCCAAGGGTTGAGCTGTCACCGGTGTTTGTCATGATATTCAAACACACACATCATGATAGGCACACCAACAGACAAATCAGCACATACAACACGACAACCAATCATAGACAAGGACAGAGACAGTATAAGAGAAGAAACACAACACCTGGTGGCCAGTAGATCTGGAGACCAGGACAAGGACAGGACCTGATTAACATCACACACAGCGAGTCACCACGTGCAGAGTATCAAGACAGAACTGTAAATAACAAGTTGAAATAAACCAGCGTTGTACCAAATACAACCGTGTTGGTTCATCTGTACATCAGAACACCCAACACTCCAGTGTTCTTAGCACCTCTGACTGAGAGATCACCTATGCATTAGGGCACTATGATAGAGGCTGCCATAATGCCGATGCCCCACTGGCATCTCCATCGTGAGGCTGACCACCAGGTGCAAGTAAGCCATGAGCAGACCAAAGTGAGAAAGCTGCCTCCAGCTCATCCATGGCCATAAGTAGATGCATCTGATAGCGAAGACCATCACGTTGTTCATTGCACTGAGGTTCTTTTGGGTGGCTTTCCTTTGCCATTAAATAAATTCTTATTTAGCAATTACATTGGAGACATTGGGCAATGATCCCAGATGTGTGAACTCCATTCTTTCATAAGAAAATTGGAAATTAGGAAAGCAGAGCTCTTTGAATGAGGACAGTGTGGTTCCTAGACAGATGTGTACCATCCATTGTCAGTAAGAATGGAACTAATCAATGCTGTAAGTTCATTGGGTGTGTTTTCACAATCAGAACAAAATGAGAATTGGAGCATGCCGTCCTGATAGATGAGTAGTACTCAGGTGAAATATGCCTGGATCAGACATGCCCTGGTGCCAGTGCTGTCTTGCTGAGTACTTTATTCCTAAGGTAGCTCTGGCTACATCCCTGCACAACTTAGGCACTGTTATGCTCTGTATCTTCTTCTTTCTCCTCCTCCGATGAGTTGTCCCATTCCAGAGTCTCACAATCTTCAAAGTGGAACTTAATTTTCAGAGGGCTGGTGTCTGGCTTGATTGTGGTCATTGTGAGCAGTTTGCAGCAGAACCTCTGTGCCTCTGTCTCAGATTCACATAAAGATGTCAGTATCCATCTTTTCAAATGATGTCCCTTGTCCCTAGAATCCACCCTAATAGTTTATGTAGTGGCATGAAGAGCTGTGACATCCTGGACTGTCAGACTGTGAAGACCTCATGGCAACTGCCAGGATAGTGAATGCACACAGGCATAAGACTCTTACCGTGGTCACAAAACCAGCTGAACGTTGAAGGAGTGGAAACCCTTCCTGTCGATGAATTTAGCTGGCTGCTCACTCAGCATCTTGATTGTCACATGTTTACAGTTGCTGCCCTGCACATGGGTGAATTCATCGATTTGTACTGATGTGTTCAAAATTGTATTTACTGACCAGCTTTCACAAATAGGAATGTGGAATTGAGGTTACAATTAGATCAGCCTTGATCTTAGTGAATGGCAAAGCAGGCTCTAGTGGCCTACTATAGTCCTATTTTGCATGTTCATATGAGAGTCGCGCCCAGCCGCCCCGACGCTGGTTGCACCATTCTCCGGTGCTGCTTTTTGGGCGCCGGCAGGATCGCCACCACGCCGGTTGGGGGCTGTTGTTGGCGGCCCCCCCCCCCCCCCCACCCCCCCGGCGATTCTCCAGGCCCCGATGGGCTGAGTGGCCGACGACTTTGGCTGAGTCCCGCCGGCGTGGATTACTCAGCTCCCACATGGCGGGACCTGGAAGGTAAGTGTGCGGGGGCCGGCCTGGAGGGGGAGGCCTGGCCCGTGATCGGGGCCTACTGATCGGCGTGTAGGCTAGTTCCGTGGGGGCCTACTTTACTCCGCGCCAGGCCCCTGTAGGACTCCACCATATTGCCCGGGGGCTGGGGCAGAGAAGGGAACCCCCGAGCATGCGCGTGAATACGCCAGGCGTTTCGCACATGCTGGAGCTGCGGGGACGGCTCCGGCGGCAATCTAGCCCACTAAAAAGGTGAGAATTCCTCACTTTCGGGGGCCGTTGACGCCCGAGTCGTTGTCGCCAGTTTTCACGCTGGCATGGCGACATAGCCCCGTTTTAGAGACTCCTGCCCAATCTGACCCTTTATATGACTGAGTCAGCTCTGATTTTCCCTTTTTAATAATAATAATAATCTTTATTATTGTCACAAGTAGGCTCACATTAACACTGCAATGAAGAATTCAGTGAAGAGTTCAGAATGTCCAATTCCCCTAACAAGCACGTCTTTCGGGACTGGAGGGAGGAAACTGAAGCACCCGGAGGAAACCCACGCCGACAGGGGGAGAATGTGCAGACTCCGCACAGACAGCGAATCCCAAGGTATCAATCGAACCTGGAACTTGGGACCCTGGCTAGTAAAACAGCAGTGCTAACCACTGTGCTACCGTGGCAGTTCAATTTCTGCTCCCCATTATTTTTACAGAACAAATAAGACCCGCTCCTGGGAGAATTCCAATTCGTTTCCCCTCTGGCATCAGCGGCTTTTGTTTCTGTTTTGTCATTTTTTTGTGAAAAGCTACGAGCTGTCACTTGACACATTGGTAGGCTTTTATTTCAGTTTCTAAACTCCTATCCCAATGGCAACCTGGAAGTCACACGGGCAGTCCTTCAATATTCAAAATACACCCTTGCCAGAATTATCTTTTACTTTGGGTTTAAAGGGACATTTCAAAACGTAACTATAAAATCTTCAGGAGTCCTGAGAAAGTTACCCAATGAAGATTTGTGCGATGGATGCTAGGTCTCCACCCCTCAGTGGAGGAGCTTGTATTCCACGAGCCTCATGGGGAGATCAATTGGGTCATCTCTGTGGATCTTGTGAGCGCATAATTACAATAGCCACCTTGCAATTTTCATTATTCATAACAAAGGACACAGATTTAATTTACTATCTGCTTTGATAACCACAATCTCTGACAATTTCAAGCGGCATACTCAATGCTGTGGGTGTGAGCTTTGCTGCCTTCCAGCCCATTATACCTATCCTCTGTCCCCTTCACTCCAGGACTCCCAAGGAAGTTGCTCCCATCAGCACTCATCCCTATCTCCAAGTACCTTGGTCCAGCTGCTGCCTTGCTTACAGTCAGAAGTACTTATAATGTTCCTGTACCCCTTCTAGTCACACAACCACTTGAAAGGACAACCCTTGCAACTGACTGAGCCCATATGTATCACTTTCTGAAAGTGGTAAGAGGACACAAAAGCGGTAATCACCACCTGGAAGAGCGGGTGAAAGGACTGGGAAGCTTTAGGCACCATCTAGAAAAGTGAGAGAAGCGCAGTGGGGCCATTAACAGTGAGAGAAGAGAAGCGGGATCATTAACAACGAGAGAGAAACATCGGGGCTATTAACAATGAGAGCAGAGCAGCGGGCCACTCACAGCAAGAGAGCAACAATGCGGTCATAAACAGCGAAAAGCCAGTGCTACCCTCATGAGATCATGAGGCCGTCATTGCACTTAAGAATCCAAGGGAGAGAGGTCCCATGGGATGGAGAAAGGAGGACAGCAGGCGTAGGAGCGGAGCATGGTCTCCAGTTGTTTTGGTTACCCCTTGTCACTGGAATAGGCTTTTGCTTTGTCAAGACTGTGTGGTAGCTGGTTTGCATTTGCATTGACAGGCATCTTCCATCCCTTAAAATAAAGTTTGGGATCTGGCACTTCAGGACCTTCATGGACAACCCTCTAACAGTGACATTACGAATGACCATACTCATTGTAGCACACAATGACTTACGAGAGAGACGAATAGAGATGAAGTCGATGAGGCTTTATTAAGCGTGACTTGTTCCCCGCAGTTCAGCAACAGACTGGAGCTGCGGGGAGAAGCCAGGTTCTTATCCTCCGCCTTCAGGGCGGAGCTAGGGATCAACGGCCAACCAGGACCCGGGATCTGTCAGCCAATAGCATCACGGTTTCACAGTCCCACATGACCCCTAATGCATACTACCACATTCACCCCTTGTTAAAAATGAACCCGGCGGGGTGGTGCTTCGCATGGTGGTAGGGGTTTACAAGGCTGGTCCTGGGAGGAAAAACATTTTTGGCATGTCCTTTCAATGCCCTACACTTTGCCCTACATTGGGCTATGTACAGGGTTTGTGAACTATTTACAATATTCGTAAGAGGAAAAAGAACATTCTCGTTACAGTCCAACAACATTCTTGTGTTACACCGATGCCACGAGTCGAGCGGGCGGTCTGGTCTTCCTTGTCGATCGCCTCAGCCCCGGTGGTGGTGCAGGTGCTTGTTCCAGCGTTGTCGTCTCCGGGAGCTTTTCGGTGTCTGCTTCTGTTTCACTCCTGGTCGGACATGGGAGGAGGAGCGATCCTCCCGGGAAGGGGGCGGTTGCGGGGTGCGCCGGTGGCAGGGAGGGGGTGATCGGTGTCGGGGGGGTGTGCGTGTTGCCGGCGGGCGCCAGGTCTCGCAGGGTGACCGTGTCCTGTCGGCCGTCGGGGTACGCCACGTAGGCGTACTGCGGGTTCGCGTGGAGGAGATGAACCCTCTCGACCAACGGGTCCGACTTGTGCGCCCGCACATGTTTACGGAGCAAGATGGGTCCTGGGGCCGCCAGCCAGGTCGGCAGCGACGTTCCGGAGGAGGACTTCCTGGGGAAGACAAAGAGGCGCTCATGAGGCGTTTGGTTAGTGGTGGTACACAGCAGCGACCGGATGGAGTGGAGAGCGTCCGGGAGGACCTCCTGCCACCGTGAAACTGGGAGATCTCTGGACCGTAGGGCCAGTAGGACGGTCTTCCAGACCGTGCCGTTCTCCCTCTCTACTTGCCCATTCCCCCGGGGGTTGTAGCTGGTCGTCCTGCTCGAGGCTATGCCCTTGCTGAGCAGGAACTGGCGCACCTCGTCACTCATGAAGGAGGACCCCTGTCGCTATGGATATATGCGGGGCAACTGAACAGTGTGAATATGGTGCTATGGGCTTTAATAACTGTGGCCGCTGTCATGTCGGGGCAGGGGATGGCATCACAAACGGGGTCTCGGTCTTCCAACGGGAGATGGACTGAATGGTTGATCAACACGGGTTACAGGCCACGTTCCCGTATCTCGACAACGTAACCATCTGCGGCCACGATCAGCAGGACCACAACGCCAACCTCCAAAAATTCCTCCAGACCGCAAACGCCTTGAACCTCACATACAACGAGGACAAGTGTGTGTTTAGCACAAACCGGCTGGCCATCCTGGGATACGTAGTGCGCAATGGGATAATAGGCCCCGACCCCGAACGCATGCGCCCCCTTATGGAATTTCCCCTCCCCCACTGCTCAAAAGCCCTGAAACGCTGCCTGGGTTTTTTTTCATATTACGCCCAGTGGGTCCCCCAGTATGCAGACAAGGCCCACCCACGAATACAGACTACTACCTTCCCCCTGTCGACAGAGGCTCGCCAGGCCTTCAGCCGCATCAAAGCGGATATCGCAAAGGCCACGATGCGCGCCATCGACGGGTCCCTCCCCTTCCAGGTCGAGAGCGACGCCTCCGATGTAGCTCTAGCGGCCACCCTTAACCAAGCGGGCAGACCCGTGGCCTTCTTCTCCCGAACCCTCCACGCCTCAGAAATCCGCCACTCCTCAGTGGAAAAGGAAGCCCAAGCCATAGTGGAAGCTGTGCGACATTGGAGGCATTACCTGGCCGGCAGGAGATTCACTCTCCTCACTGACCAACGGTCGGTAGCTTTCATGTTCGATAATGCACAGCGGGGCAAAATTAAAAATGACAAGATCTTAAGGTGGAGGATCGAGCTCTCCACCTTCAACTACGAGATCTTATACCGTCCCGGAAAGCTGAACGAGCCGTCCGATGCCCTATCCCGCAGCACATGTGCCAACGCACAAATAGACCGTCTGCAAGCTTAGGCTTTTGGATCTTGACATTGCCATCCTAAGTGAGACCTGGTGGGCAGCGGAAGGCCAGCTCAAGGAACAAGGTGGTGGTTACACCTTCTTCTGGAAGGGAAAAAACAGAAGAAGATCGCAGTCTCCGTGGGGTTGGCTTCACCATTAAAAATGAAATGGTTGGCCATCTCAGAGAATCCTCATGCAGGACAAACGAACACCTCATGATCCTTCAGTGCACCCTAGCCAGAACCAGTGCTCAATACGTATGCCCCAACACTGGAAGCTACAGACAAGTCCAAAGAAAAGTTTTACTCCAACCTCAAACAATCCTTGGTCTGAATTCCTATGGGCGATAAGCTGATTCTCCTTGGAGACTTCAAGGCCTGAGTTGGAAAGGACACAGACCTCTGGAGAGGAGTATTCAGCAGTGAGAGGGTAAAGAAATCCAACACCAACAGTACCCTGCTCCTGACAAAATGCCTAGCACACATCCTTGACATAACCAACACCTTATTCCATCAAAGAGACAAATACAAGGCCTCATGGCCACACCCTCGGTCCAAGAACTGGAATCTGCTCAGCTTTGTCATTGTCCGAGTGAAGGACCACGGGGATGTGCATATCACTCGTGCCAAGACAGGCACTGACAACTACTGGGTTGATCACTGTCTAATCTGTTCTGTGATCAACATTAATGTAGCTGCAAAAAAGGAACGATAATATAAACGATGCCGCCGGCAATCAATGCTGAGGCACTCAAAGACCCTGATAAGAGAGCCCTATTCAGCCAGTGCCTCTCTACCAACTTGTCACTGCAATGATGCGCCATTCAATCTTCCTTGCTACAATGTTCTATCTCACCCTCAAAAAGCTCCCTGCTGGAGTGGAGCTAAACAACAGGACAAACGGGAATCTGTTCAACCTCTAGCCTGCAGATAGATCCGAAGTTGTCGCATCCTCGATCATACAACCACAATTTGCAGACGATGCTTGCGTCTGCGCACTCTTGGAGGCTGAGCTCCAAGCGATCATCAACATGTTCAACGAGGCATACAAGACCATGAACCTTACACTAAACATCTGTAAGACAAATGTTGTCTACAAACCTCCCATTACCACACAGCGCTGCCCTGCAGTCATCAAAATCCACTTCTTACCATACATTTGCAGCCCACTGTCAACAGGGCATAAATCAACAGCAAGGTTCAACTCTGCCTTCAGTATGCCCGTGCAGCCTTTGGTTGTCTAAGGAATTGAATGTTTGATTACCATAAGCTCAGACCCACCACCAAGCTCATAGTCTACAGAGCAGTAGTAATACCCGCACTCCTATATGGCTCAGAGATGTTTCCACCCCCATTTAGCCACAAAACTCCTGCCCAAGATCGGCAATCAAGAACAAAGAACAAAGAAATGTACAGCACAGGAACAGGCCCTTCGGCCCTCCAAGCCCGTGCCGACCATGCTGCCCGACTAAACTACAATCTTTTACACTTCCTGGGTCTGTATCCCTCTATTCCCTTCCTATTCATGTATTTGTCAAGATGCCCCTTAAATGTCACTATCGTCCCTGCTTCCACCACCTCCTCCGGCAGCGAGTTCCAGGCACCCACTATCCTCTGTGTAAAAAACTTGCCTCGTACATCTACTCTAAACCTTGCCCCTCGCACCTTAAAACTATGCCCCCTAGTAATTGACCCCTCTACCCTGGGGGAAAGCCTCTGACTATCCACTCTGTCTTTGCCCATCATAATTGTGTAGCTCTCTATCAGGTCGCCCCTCAACCTCCGTCGTTCCAGTGAGAACAAACCGAGTTTATTCAACCGCTCCTCATAGTTAATGCCCTCCATACCAAGCAACATTCTGGTAAATCTCTTCTGCGCCCTCTCTAAAGCCTCCACAGCCTTCTGGTAGTGTGGCGACCAGAATTGAACACTATACTCCAAGTGTGCCCTAACTAAGGTTCTATACAGCTGCAACATGACTTGCCAATTCTTATACTCAATGCCCCGACCAATGAAGGCAAGCATGCCGTATGCCTTCTTGACAACCTTCTCCATCTGTGTTGCCCCTTTCAGTGACCTGTGGACCTGTAAACCTAGAGCTCTCTGACTTTCAATACTCTTGAGGGTTCTACCATTCACTGTATATTCCCTACGTGCATTAGACCTTCCAAAATGCATTACCTCACATTTGTCCGGATTAAACTCCATCTGCCATCTCTCCGCCCAAGTCTCCAAACGATCTAAATCCTACTGTATCCTCTGACAGTCCGCATTGCTATCCGCAATCCACCAACCTTTGTGTCGTCTGCAAACTTACTAATCAGACCAGCTACATTTTCCTCCAAATCATTTATATATACTACAAACAGCAAAGGTCCCAGCACTGATCCCTGCGGAACACCACTAGTCACAGCCCTCCAATCAGAAAAGCATCCTTCCATTGCTACTCTCTGCCTTCTCTGACCTAGCCAGTTCTGTATCCACCCTGTAACTCCCAGCGAGAGTACAAAGTCATAAAGTTAATTCTCAAACTAGGTAGACGACAAGCTTCTCTTGCGTGTATTAAGAAATGGTTTGGGTACAAACCCATTCCAGGCTGGTGGACAGATAATCAAGGTTGACACTTCAGTGCTGTTATGAGGAGTGCTCCACTGTGCAAATTACATCAATGTTCCCAATTCATGTTTGTGAGAGCTTGATGTGTACAAATCAGCTGTCATGTTTCCTTCCATCAGAACACTGACTACACTTCATTGACAGTAAAGTGCTTTGGGACATTCTGAGGTTATGAACGGTGCTATATAAATACAAGTTCTCCCTTTCCTTTTACAATCCCTATGTTTCTCCCTCTTCCTCTCTCTAGCTCTTTCAAGCAGACATAAGTTATACTTTTCTATTTTTTTTGGTTGCCAATAGCAAATAACCGTAGGTGGAAGAAATCTTCAATTTTTATTCTCTAAAGGCATTTTCATATTGATTAAGTGTCATCGACCACTGGTGACTGTTCCCACTAATAGAAACAGCTAGACCTATGAGGACAAGGGCCTACATTCTCCTGGGCATAAGATGGAAGTCAAAGCTGTGGAAAGAAAGTGCCTTTTTTCTCATCGTCTCTCCCATGGGACTCAGAAAAATGTATTGGCATGTGAACTCAAAAAATCACAAGACTCCACTTCATCTTTACTCTTCCAATACCCACACAGTAATGGAAAAGTACCTCAAGATAGTACACTGGGAAATATAATTGTAACAGAATGAATCAATAGATAACAATTAGCTGGATAGAGCAATAGCAATGGAAGTGGTCTTAGAGCTTGTATTTTTCTCGGTATTTTCTTATTTTGTTGAGATTAATCTTTACTTATATCTCATTATTTAATCCTGTCCACCTGGCATAAATTGAGCAGGTTCGGGGGGTGTTTAAGATGGCAGGGCGGGGGGTTACTCCAATGTGTTTCTACCTTCTAGCACCTTTGCTAACCTCTGATTGGGAAAAACAGGGCTCTTCCAGACATAGGTTCTAAGGTCAATGACCACATTTTAATTTGTAATTGCAGGAGAATTGTCTGGTGTCAGAGTGGTCAGCAAAAGCCACACAAGGTTTTATTTTCTCTCCCATGTTTGTTGTGAGGATTCCTTGTGGGTCAACAGTAGCAGTATTGGTTTGCAGGGTCCTGCAAATAATTCTTGAGCTTTATCCCTAACCTCCCTTTTCCTCTCAATCTCCCCACTCTCAATGCTCATTTTATAGTGGGGGTAGTTTCCTTTTGTCACCAGAAGCAAAACTTCAAATTTGATTTCATACATCCACCCCTCAGCTAATCATGCTTATTGGCTTTAGGTAAGAGACATTTCATTGAGTCCCCTCGTCAAAATGGCCAGGACTTACATTGAGGATTCCCTGGGAGAGCTATTACGTTCCAACGCACTTGCTGCCCCAAATTATTCCGGGTTAAAATTAGGTTTTTGTTTCTTTTATTTATCCCTATGCATTACATACTCCTAAATATTTGAGTCTTGGCAAAGTTCAGCACTAGGAGCACTGCCCCAGCACTTCCCGGGCAGCATCAGGGAGCAGTTCCAGGGGAAGTGAGGGGGGGCCAGGTGGCTGTCCGAGAATAATCCTTTTCCCCCTGAGTGATGCACTAACCTGAGCTCCTCCGGCAGTCTGCCCACCAACTGCACGCTGTGGTAGAGACCAGCCATAGTTCATGTCAGGGTGCCGACAGGAATGAATAGTGTAATGGGAGGAGATTATCAAACATAGAGGCCTATTAATTATATTCAAATTTGTGGAAATGGTGGTCCCGACGGTGAACGTTGGAAATCCCATCACGTCACTGGTGGCGGGGCGGGGCCGAACATTTCACACCTTTATGTTGATGTGAAAGGGGTTTTGGGCTTCCGCTCTCGTCACCATTCACTCCTACCAAGAGCGGGAGTGGAAAATTCCACCCCAGAGTCTTCAGCATAACAGCTAAGTTGACATTCCAGTGCAGTATCACAATTTGGGAGCTGCCATTTTTCAGATGAGACTGACACCACATATCTCATCTCAGGTGGGTATAAAAGATGAAGAGCAGAAAATTCTTCCAGCGCCCTGACCAGTGTTTATTCCTCAGCTGACATCAACAGAAACAGATTGTTTCGTCATTTCTCTTATTGGTGTTTACTGGGACCTTGCTGTGCCCCAATTGGCTGTTGCAATTTCCTTCGGGGCATCTTTCCATGAACGACATGAACAGTCCACCATAACTGTTGACCGTTTCAACTGGGCCACCTTCACTATATGTTATCTGCAATATTCTCTCACACTGGCAAGTGCTTAGGCATGTCTATGTGACAAGAATGTCTGCACCTTTAAAGAGTACACAGTTGGCTCTGAGCATCTTAATATCCTGAGGTCATGAAAGACGTGCAGCGGGATTCTCCAGTGATGAATATTGACGTCAGGGTAGGACTTGTGGACTTCCATGACAGCAAAACTGAGACCTCCATTGAGTTGCGGTTCCCTGTGACACGTGTGTAAACCCCGCACAATACCACCCCCACCCCCACACCACCTTCACACCTTCCTCACACCCAGCCCACCCTCACCCCCACATCACCCTCAACCCCACAGCACCCTCACACCACCCCCACAGCCCCACCACCCCCACTACTCCCTAGCCTGCAGTCCAATCATGCATCCTGTCTTGTGCCTTGCAGGACCTGCTGGTGATGGGGTGGGCCCTTCTGTTGTCCCCTGCCCCAGCCACAGCCACAACGAGAGCCAGAGCTCCGGGTGCCAAGCAGCAACGAGAATACCGACACGAAGGGGACCCATATTCCCGAGAGCCAGGAAACCCCGGAGCTCAGGTCTGAGGATGACACTGACTTCCTGTCACAGCTGTCTCCAACACCCTCCACCATCCCAGAGACACTCATCTTGGTTGGGCACTCTAGTGAAGATGCTCCTGGGATACTACCTGGTGCGCATCACACAAATGCTTCAGTACAACAGGTGAAGGTATGAACCCCCGAGAAGGGCAGATGGTCAGAGGGTGGACCAACCCTAGGGACTAGCTTGGGTGTGAGTGTTTTGGCCACAGCAGGCCATGGCTGCGAGCGTCAGTAGCATGTCCAAGGCCTGTAGCATTCTGTGCTAGGCGTGTGATGTTCCTTGTATAGTTCCCCAAGATGGCTAATAGTTGTAGTGTTGACAAAGAACATCAAGCTGTGTATTTGAAACAAAGCTAGTTTATTTTACGCTACTTCAAATGGTTCACACACTTCACTAAGTAATAGCTAATAAAACAACAGTATATAATCTGCTACAGAAATCTATAATATATTTTTAGTGCAGCTAACAATCTGTCTCAAACACTCCCTATCCTTCTTCACAACCTTCTCCCACAATACCTAGAGACAATGCATTTTATAAGACGACTCTGTGGTGCCATCTAGTGTTAAGATACATGAACATCATCTTCTTAACCATTTCCACTCCTTACATTATACGTATCATTACAAGGTGGTGGCAGAGGCCCAGGAGAGGGCTGCCTCTCTGTGGTAAACCATTGTATTGTATTACACCTACTGCATGTAACATGTCTGGGCTTGTCCCTGCTGGCTCCGCCTGTGGCTCCTCCCCTCGGGCTCGGGTATAAAGGTGGCCAACCTCCAGCCCTGCCTTCAGCCTGGGGCCGGCTGCCAGCAGGTATCTTTAAACTAATTAAAGCCACTGTTTCACTCTCTACTCGTCCTCTGTCGTTATTGATGGCACATCAATTTAATTAGCTTAAAGTTTTAAGATGGACCAATCACTCAAACCTGATCACCTGGAGCTGGACCCCCAAGCAGCCAACTCCACTACCACGTTCGAACACTGGCTACGCTGCTTCGAATCCTACATCGAATCCTCCGCCTTCGCCGTTGCCGAGACCCACAAGCTGAGAATTCTCAAATCCCAGGTGAGCCCGCAAGTATACCTTATTATCAGGGACGCTGCCTCGTACGCGGATGTGATAACGCTGTTGAAAGGACAGTATGTCAGGAAAGTCAACGAGGTGTACGCTAGGCATCTCCTTGCCACGAGGCAACAATGCCCAGCAGAATCGCAAGCTGAATGCCTGCGCGCATTGTGGGTACACGGCCGGAACTGCAATTGTAAGGCAGTATCGGCTTTCGCGCACACAGAGTTGTTGATCGGGGACGCCTATGTCGTAGGCATAACATGAAATTACACCCGCCAGCGCCTACTAGAAAGGGATACACTCGACCTCCAAGAGACAGTTCAGCTTTCGGCCTCGTTAGAAGTGGCCGTCCACAACATGGATGCCTACACCTCCGACCACGCGGCACCCTCGTGGACGTCGTGGGCGCCGCCATTACCCGAACCGGGGGCGCCGCAAGCCTGTGCCGCGCAGCAACCCGCCAATTCTGGAGCCCCAAAGTGTTACTTCTGTGGCCAGGGTAAGCACCCCAGACAACACTGCCCAGCGAGGAGCACGACCTGTAACGGGTGCGGAAAGGAGGGCCATTTTGTTAAAGTCTGCCAGGCCCAACTTGTTTTTAAACCCAGCAGTGCTGCGTGTAGCCCGTGGAGGCCGCCATCTTCATCGTCACTCGCCACGTGTGACCCCTGGGGGCCACAGCTTTGATGACCATCCGGATCAACGGCCATGAGCCAACCTGCCTTTTCGACTCCGTGAGCACAGAGAGTTTCGTTCATCTAAATACAGTACGGCGCTGCTCCCTCCCAATCTAACCCGCGACCCAGAAAATCTCCCTGGCTTCCGAATCGCATACCGTGGAAGTCCGTGGGTACTGTGTTGCAACCCTTACAGTACAAAAACTTCAAACTCTACATCCTCCCACAACTCTGCGCTGCCATGCTACTGAGGCTCGATTTCCAGTGCCATCTCAAAAGTGTTACCTTGGAGTTCAATGGACCCCTGTCCCCCCCTCACCGTCTGTAGCCTCTGGAACCTTAAGGTCATCCCACCCCCGCTCTTCGCTAACCTCACGCCGGACTGTAAGCCCGTCGTCACTAGGAGCAGACGATACAGTGCTCGGGACAAGGCATTTATCAGGTCGGAGGTCCAGCGACTCCTGTGGGAAGGGATTATAGAGGCCAGTACTATCCCCTGGAGAGCCCAAGTGGTGGTCGTCAAGACTGGGGAAAAGCACTGGTTGGTCATCGACTATAGTCAGGCTATCAACCGGTACACGCAACCCGATGCGTACCCCCTCCCCCGCATATCTGACATGGTCAATCAGATTGCGCAGTACCGAGTCTTCTCCACCAATGATCTGAAGTCCGCGTACCACCAGCTCCCTATCCACCCTAGGACCACCAATACACTGCCTTCGAGACAGATGGCCGCCTCAATCACCTCCTCAGGGTCCCCTTCGGCGTCACCAATGGGGTCTCGGCCTTCCAACGGGAGATGGACCGAATGGTTGACTAGTACGAGCTGCGGGCCACGTTCCCGTATCTGGATAATGTCGCCATCTGCGGCCATGACCAGCAGGACCATGACGCTAACTTCCAAAAATTCCTCCACACCGCCAAGCTCCTTAACCTCATGTACAATAAGGAGAAACACGTTTTCCGCACAACCCGCCTAGCCATCCTTGGCTATGTTGTGGAAAACGGAGTCCTAGGGCCCGACACCGACCGCATGCCCCCTTCTGGAACTTCCCCTTCCCCACTGCCTCAAGGTCCTGAAGAGATGCCTGGGGTTCTTTTCCTACTATGCCCAGTGGGTCCCCAATTATGCAGACAAGACCCGCCTACTCGTTAAATCCACCCTTTTTCCCCTGACGGCTGAGGCCCGCCTGGCCTTCAACCGCATCAAAGCAGATATTGCCAAGGCCGCAATGCACGCAGTAGATGAGTCCATTCCGTTCCAGGTGGAGAGCAATGCATTGGACGTTGCCCTGGCCACTACCCTCAACCAGGCGGCAGGCCCGTGGCTTTTTCTCCCGTACCCTCCATGCCTCCGAAATTCGACACTCCTCCGTCGAAAAGGAAGCCCAAGGCATTGTGGAAACTGTGCGACATTGGAGGCATTACCTCGCCGGCAGGCGATTCACTCTCCTCACTGACCAACGGTCGATTGCCTTCATGTTCAATAACATACAGCAGGTCAAGATCAAGAATGACAAGATCCTGAGGTGGAGGATCAAACTTTCCACCTATAATTATTATATCCTGTATCGACCTGGGAAGCTCAATGAGTCCCCAGCTGCCCTATCCCACGGTACATGTGCCAGCGCACAAGTAGACCGACTTCGTGCCCTCCACAATGACCTCTGTCACCCTGGGGTCACCCGGTTTTTCCACTTTATCAAGGCCTGCAACCTACCTTACTCCACCGAGGAGGTCAGAACAATGACCAGGGACTGCCAGGTCTGCGCGGAGTGCAAACCATACTTCTATCGGCCAGACAGAGCACACCTGGTAAAGGCCTCCGGCCCCTTTGAGCGCCTCAGCATCAATCTCAAAGGGCCCCTCCCCTCCACTGACCGTAATGTGTACTTCCTCAAAATCAGTGATAAGTACTCACGTTTCCCTTTCGCCATCCCGTGCCCTGACATGACCTCTGCCACAGTCATCAAGGCCCTGCACGACCTCTTCACCTTATTCGGTTTCCCCAACTCCATCCACAGTGATCAGGGTTCCTCCTTCATGAGTGATAAGCTGCGTCAGTACCTGCTTACCAAGGGCATCGCCTCAAGCAGGACTACCAGCTAAAACCCCCGGAGGAACGGACAGATGGAGAGGGAGAACGCGACGGTCTGGAAGGCCGTCCTTCTTGCATTATGGTCTAGAAGTCTCCCTGTCTCCCGCTGGCAGGAGGTCCTTCCCGATGCGCTCCACTCCATCCGGTCGCTCCTGTGTACCGCCAATTATGTGACCCCTCATGGGAGAATGTTTGTCTTCCCCAGGAAGTCCACCTCAGAGGTCTCGCTCCCGTCCTGGCTGACGGTCCCAGGGCCCATCCTCCTCCGGAAGCATGCGAGGAGCCATAAATCAGACCCCCTCGTCGAGAATGTCCTGCTCCTCCATGCCAATCCACAATATGCCTACGTGGCACATCATGACGGGCGACAGGACACAGTCTCCCTTTGGTATTTGGCGCCTGCAGATTCCCCAGCGACCATCACCACCAGCCCCGATCCTACACCGTCTTCCTCCACCACTACCCAGCTATTTCAAGGTCTGGCACCCAAACACTCGTGAGGGGTCTCATTGGCGGTAGTACACAGGAGCGACCGGATGGAGTGGAGCGCATCGGAGAGGACCTCCTGCCAGTGGGAGACTAGGAAACTTCTAGACCATAGGGCCAGGAGGACGGCCTTCCAGACCGTCACGCTCTCCCTCTCCACCTGTCCGTTGCCCCGGGGGTTGTAGCTGGTTGTCCTGCTGGAGGCGATGCCCTTGCTGAGCAGGAACTGACGCAACTCGTCGCTCATGAAGGAGGAATCCCGATCGCTATGGATGTAGGTGAAAAGACTGTGCGGGGCCTTGATGACGGTGGCAGAGGTCATGTCAGGGCATGGGATGGCAAAGGGGAATCAAGATTATTCGTCAACAATGTTGAGGAAGTACACGTTATGGTCAGTGGAGGGGAGGGGCCCTTTGAAATCGATGCTGAGGCGCTCAAAGGGGTGAGAGGCCTTTACCAGGTGTGCTTTGTCTGGCTGATAGAAGTGTGGTTTGCACTCCGCGGAGACCTGGCAGTCCCTGGTCACGGTCCTGACCTCCTCGATGGAGTAAGGCAGGTTGCGAGCCTTGATAAAGTGGAAAAAACGGGTGACCCTCGGGTGACAGAGGTCATTCTGGAGGGCCCGGAGTCGGTCTACTTGTGCACTGGCACATGTACCGCGGGACAGGACATCTGGGGGCTCATTGAGCTTACCAGGTCGATACAAGATATTGTAATTGTAGGTGGAGAGCTCGATCCTCCACCTCAGAATCTTGTCGTTCTTGATTTTGCCCCGCTGTGTATTGTTAAACATGAAGGCAACCGACCGTTGGTCTGTGAGGAGAGTGAATCGCCTGTCGGCCAGGTAATGCCTCCAATGTCGCACAGCTTCTACAATGGCTTGGGCTTCCTTTTCGACGGAGGAGTGTTGAATTTCGGAGGCATGGAGGGTACGGGAGAAGAAAGCCACGGGCCTGCCGCCTGGTTGAGGGTAGCGGCCAGAGCAAAGTCCAATGCATCGCTCTCCACCTGGAATGGAATGGACTCTTCCACAGCATGCATTGCAACTTTGGCAATATCTGCCTTGATGCGGTTAAAGGCCAGCCGTCCTCAGCCGTCAGGGGAAAAACGGTGGATTTAATAAGTGCCTTGTCCGCATAATTGGGGACCCACTGGGCATCGTAAGAGAAGAACCCCAGGCATCTCTTCAGGGCCTTGGGGCAGTGGGGGAGGGGGAGTTCCAGGAGGGGGCGCATGTGGTCGGGGGAGGGCCCGAGGACTCCGTTATGGAAAACGTAGCCAAGGATGGCTAGGCGGGTTGTGCGGAAAACACATTTTTCCTTATTATAGGTGAGGTTCAGGAGTTTAGCGGTGTGGAGGAAGTGCCGGAGGTTTTCGTCATGGTCCTGCTGGTCATGGCCGCAGATGGCGACATTATCTAAGTACGGGAACGTGGCCTGCAGCACGTACTGGTCAACCATTCGGTCCATTTCTCGTTGGAAGACCGAATGGAGTGGAGCGCATCGGAGAGGACCTGCCATTTCCTGCCTTCGGTCCATTTCTCGTTGGTGACGCCGAAGGGAACGCTGAGGAAGTGGAAGAGGCGGCCATCTGCCTCGACGGCAGTGCATTGGTGATCCTCCGGGCAGATATGGAGCTCATAGTACGCGGACTTCAAGTCAACTGTGGAGAAGACTCGATACCATGTCAGATATGCGGGGGAGGGAGTACGCATCGAGCTGCGTGTACCGGTTGACGGTCTGGCTGTAGTCGATGACTATCCGGTGCTTCTCCCCAGTCTTGACGACCACCACTTGGGCTCTCCAGTGGCTGGTACTAGCCTCAATGATCCCCTCCCGTAGGAGTCGCTGGACCTCCGACCTGATAAAACCCCTGTCCCGGGCACTGTATTGTCTGCTCCGAGTAGCGACGGGCTGACAGTCGGGGGTGAGGTTACCAAAGAGCGAGGGTGGGGCGACCTTAAGGGTCGTGAGGCTACAGACGGTGAGTGGGGGCAAGGGTCCGCCGAACTTTAAAGTAAGGCTTTGGAGGTGGCACTGGAAGTCGAGCCCCAGTAATAGGGCGGCGCAGAGATGGGGAAGGACGTAGATTAAAGTTAGCGTACTCTATGCCTTGTACGGTAGATGTCGCGACACAGTATCCCCGGATTGCTACTGAATGTGATCCGGAAGCCAGGGAGATTTTCACAGTCGTGGGTAAATTTGGGAGGGAGCACCTTACCGTATCTGGGTGAATGAAGCTGTCTGTGCTCCCGGAGTCGAAAAGGCAGGCCGTCTCGTGCCGTTGATCCGGACGGTCATCGTAGATTTTGTGAGGTGATGAGGCCGGGACTGGTCGAGCGTGATGGAGGTGAGCTTCGGAAGGTGATGGGTAGGCCGGTCGGATGTAGCGGCGGCCAGCGTACGATCAGGTGAGCAGGGCTCCCGGGAGGCTGCGGAGCGATCCCAAGATGGCGGCCCCCGTGGGTCGCGCGTGGCGGGTGGTATTGGAGATGGCGTCAAAGATGGCGGCCCCCATGGGTTGACGTGGCGGGTGGAGTACAAGATGGCGTTAAAGATGGCTGCCCCCATGGGGCGCACATGGCGGCCGAAATCGAAGATGGCGGTGAAGATGGCGGAACCCACGGGTTGCACAGACAGCAGGCAGCGCTGCTGGGTCTAGGAGTTTTCGGGAGAGATCGGGCCTGGCAGGCTTTTGCAAAGTGGCCCTTCCTCCCACACCCGTTGCAAGTCGCGTTCCGTGCATGGCAGCGTTGTCTGGGATGCTTTCCCTGGCCGCAAAAGTAGCACCTCGGGCTTCCGGCGCTGGCGGGCCGCTGGGCGGCAAAGGCTTGCGCCGCACTCGAGTCGGGTGATGGCAGCGCCCATGAGGTCCACGAGGGTGCCGCGCGGTCAGAGGTGTAGGCCTCCATGTTCTGGGAGGCCACCTCCAGTGAGTTTGAGAGCTGCACTGTCTCTGGGAGGCCGAGTGTACCCACTTCTAGGAATCGCTGGCGGATGTAGTTTTATTTTATGCCTGCGACATAAGCGTCCCTGATCAACAGCTCCGCGTGTTGGGTAGTCGATACCGCCTGGCAGTCACAGTTCCTACAGAGTATCCGCAAGGCACGCAGGAATTCTGCTAGTGATTCCCCAGGGTGTTGTCGTCTCGTGGTAAGAAGGTGCCTGGCATACACTTCGTTTACCGACTATACAGAGTGTCCCTTCAGCAGCATTATCGTCTCCGTATACGAGGGGACATCCCTGATGAGAAGAAAGACTTGCGGGCTCACCTGTGCGTGGAGGATCTGCTTCTTTTGGAGGTCGGTGAAGTCTTCGGTGAAAGATCCGAGGTACGCATCAAAGGAGCATAGCCAGTGCTCGAATGTTGCAGTGGCGTCGGCTGCCTGTGGGTCCAGCTCCAGGCGATCAGGCTTGAGTGATGAATTCATCTTAGATGTTTAGTTTATTAAATTGATATGCCATCAATGAACACACGACGAGTGGTGAATGTAACTGAAGCTTTAATAAACTAAACGGCAAGCCTCCTGGCCTCTGATCTCAAACTGAGGCAGCAGCGGAGACTAGCCACCTTTATACCGAGCCCGAGGAAGGCGGAGCCAGCAGGCAGTAGTTTACCACATTACATATACAACAGTGGCAGTTTACCAAAATACACATATTATATACTACAATGGTTCGGATCTAGCAGCGACAAGCCCAGGCATGTAACAGTACAACAACACAATACAATACAGTGGTTTACCACAACGTCACCCCGCCAGATTATTTTTTTTAAAAGGGGGTGAATGTGGTAAACCACTGTATTATATTGTACCTGCTGTATGTAACATGCCTGGGAGAGTGGGAGCTGAGGGGTGGGGGTACTCATAAGACCAATGTCACTCTGTAGAACCAGGGGCCAAGATGGGTGGTTAGTGGGGTGCAGCAAGGTGGCTGCCTTTTAGGCCACGGCAATGGTCCATGCCTTGACACTGGCCCAGCCCCATGGGTGTTGTGTTCTCTATTTTGCTTCACCTGGATGGCTCGTACGCGTAGTGTTGAATAAAGAACACAAAGCTTTGTTAACAAACAAAACTATGAATTTATTTACATTACTAAGATTCGTTCACATTCCTAAAGTAGAAGGTTTCTACATTAAACTATGCTATCTCTCTCTGTAGAACTCTCAAGTACGCAGCTACTCTCTTTCATGCCTCACTATTTTCTGTCTGTCTGTTCTTCTTCATCATCATCTGCTCCACAAGGCTCAGCCCCATCCCTTATATACTTATGGGACTTATGGGACTGGCTCCCTCTATTGGCTGTCTGTATACATTTCATTAACTCTTGCATTACCTTCATTTATGGCAATACCACAGTGGGGGGTCACCCCCCATGACCCTTCCCCCGTCACCCCCCCCCCCCTCCACCCCACCCCCACCGCAGCCAGCCTGGCCAGTGTCAAGACCGGCAGCCCACGGTTGCGCCTCTCCGTGTCCTACCTCCTCTCTCTCCCTCATCGGTTACAGCACCTGTTTCCCAGTTTTCGCGGAGGCCCCAGAGAATACTGGATCAGGCCCGCCAATGATATTCCAACGGTGTTTGCTGTATGTGAAGAGCGGAACACATTGACGCCAATGTCGAGGCACTAGAGAATTGCAATTTGGCGTGAAACCGGCTCCCGCCGCGTTTTCGCCGTCAAACCCGATTCGACGCCAATCGCCTTTCTTGATCCCAGCATCAGCCGACGGAGAATCCCGCCCAATATAAATGCAAACCATCTTTGTTTCTCAATTGTCATGAATAAAGGGACAGGCTCTTCTTGATTTTTGCTTTATGGGAGCACTACTTGTCATCAGGATTACTATAACACACAACTAATCCTTCCTCTCACTATGGCCAGAATTTTCCATCCCTTCACACCAGCAGGATCATATGGTCCTCCCGATGTAAATGGAGATTTCAGGGCAGCAGGGTGGAGCAGTGGGTTAGCATTGCAGCCTCATGGCGCTGAGGTCCCAGGTTCGATCCCGGCTCTGGGTCACTGTCCGTGTGGAGCTTGCACGTTCTCCCCGTGTTTGCGTGGGTGTCGCCCCCACAACCCAGAAATGGGCAAGCTAGGTGGATTGGCAATGCTAAATTGCCCCTTAATTGGAAAAAATGATTTGGGTACTGTAAATTTTATTTTAAAAAATTAAATGAAGATTTCAATGACTTGCCAGTCCTACCATGGAGATGGCCCCGCAGTAATGAGGGTGGGGGATGAAAAGTCCCAGACTAAGGTTGCGAAATGTGTCAGAGAATACATCCCTGCTGGAAAAACATCATGTGATGTGTAGTGACATCAGCAGAGTATTTATGTGGTCTTTGGGAAGGTTACCATCTTTGAATGCATGAGCAACACGTTTAATAAACCTCTCATCGTGTGTTACAAGAATCTGAAGTGTGGGCACCTAAAAACCATTTCTCTTTGTGGCAACAAAGAAATATAACTGAGGAGAAAACTGGCAATAAGAATTGAGGCAGGAAAAATCGCTGAAAATAAGAATTTGTTAAGTAAACAGTGTGGACGGCACTGGGAACAAAGGAAGATTCTCGGGAAAGGACTCATTCACACACGAATGTCGGGTGAAGCGTTGCCACCGGTACAACTGTGAGTGAGAAGACCAACAGTTGGGAAAGACTTGCTTACGTTGAAGTGAGTATGGTCTGGGTCGCAGGGACCGTGGTAAAGTTAACCAGGCTGCGGGAAACAGGGATTTCAAAGTCTGCTGAGTCTGCACGGACCACAACTCGGGGAAAAAGTCAAACTACAGTCAGGAAAAACAGAATGCAATTCTTTGTTGCTTGTCAAAGGGATTTTTTGTACATATTTTCCATTTATAATTGGAAGGGAGGAACTGTAGATCCTAGGAGCTGAGATCTACAAATGCAGTTAAAACAGGTGGCATGGGTGCATTTGATGAGGATTATAAGACATGGAATTCATATGAGGAAATATTCCAATTATTTCTCACAGCAAACCAGACACCGGAAAATCTAAAGGTCGCAACATTGCTCAGCTCAGTTGGGCGTAAAACGTTTATGCTGCTGCAGAATTGAGTTTACAAGCAAAACCAGGAGGCAAATTTATATTGAATTGATGGAAATCTTAGAGAGATATTTCTTTCCTAAACTATTATTGATTGCAGAAAGGTTTTCGTTACACCACAGCAGTCAGGAAGAAGGTGAAAGCATTTCACAGTTTGCAACATCTTGATGAAGGTTAGCTAAATATTGTGAGATTTGTGCATCACTTGATGATACTCTTTGTGATAGGCTGGTTTGTGGACTCCGCAGTGAAGCTATTCAGAAGAAGTTGCTTTCTGTAAGTGATTTAACTCTAAAAGCGGCTGTGGAAGTTGCTACATCTATGGAGTTTGAAGAAGAGAAGCTTCACGATAGGGGCTGGAGCGAAGATCCACAAAATGGTTACCGCAAGGCACAAGGCTGCAAAGGTGTAACCATGTCACCGTTGTACAAGAGTTGGACACTCAACGGGAGAATGCTGAAGTAAAACTGTAAGAACTGGGGCAAGAAGGGCCATGTCGCCAAGGCATGTTGGGCTCAGAAAACTACTTGTGCACCAATAAGCTGCAACAAAAAAACAAAGCTGAACAATCTAGTTATGTCCAGCAATTAGATGAAGCTCAAAAGACAATGTAACTGAGCTACTGCTGGGGCTGAAGCTAGGTATTAAATCAATGCGGGGAGATCAATAATGTTTTTGGCATATCCAAAACTTGAAGGTCATGTCATTAAAATGGAAGTGGATATGGGGATCAGCAATAGCGTTAATTCCTGAGACAATCTATTATCAAAAGCTGATGCATTTGCCTGTAAAAGCATCAAATGTGGTCCGAAGGATATACATTGAAGAGGTCGTACCATTAAAAAGATGCATTATGGTGAAAGTAGAAGAAAATGGAAAGACAGTAAGGTTGCCTCTTCACGTTGCCCATGGAAACCTTCCTGGGCTATTTGGCAGAGCATGGTTAGCTAAGATTAGACTTAACTGGGAAGCAGTAAATCAAGCGCAACTTACAAGAACTTGCAACAACTTCTGACACAGTACGAGAAAACTGGTAAGTCATGCTACAGTTGTATATAACCTTGGTAAGACCGCACTTGAAATATTGTGCACAATTCTGATTGTCACAATATCAGAAGGATGTGGAGGCTTTGGAGATGGTGCGGAAGAGGTTTACCAGGATGTTGCCTGGTCCGGGGGGTGTTAGCTATGTGGGAGGCTGATTAGAAAGACGGAGGTTGAGGGGTGACCTTATAGAGGCCTACAAGATTATGGGGGGAATGGATAGAGTGGATGGGCAAGCACTCTTTCCCAAGGTGGAGGGGTCTGTCACCAGGGGGCATAGGTGTAAGGTCTGTAGGGCAAAGTTCAGAGGCAATATGCAAGGCAGGTTTTTTACACAGAAGGTGGTGAGTGCCTGGAACGCATTGCCAGAGGAGGTTGTGGAAGCAGATACATTAACGGCATTCAAATGGCATCTTGATAAACACATGAATAGGATGGGTATAGAGGGATACGGCACAAGTAAGTGCTGAGGGTTTTGGCAAAGGTTGGTATCATGACCGGTACAGACTTGGAGGGCTTGTTCCTGTGCTATATTGTTCTTTGTAAAGTGTTCAAAGATTTGCTAGGCTCTATGAATGGAGTGGCAGACACCTAAAAATCAAGCCAGACAGCACACCCAAATCTCAAACTGCACCATACACCACCTGGTCTAAATTTGAAGAAGAATGAGAAAGATTTGTATAAAGAGGAGTCATTGAACCTTTGTTACAAGCGATTGGGAAACACCAATAGTTCCTGTATTGAACATGGTGACTCAGTGAGAATTTGGGGAGATGTTTGAACTACTATTAACCCAGTATTGTGTGCAGATCATTATCCACTGCCGTTTATTGAAAACTTGTTTGCTGGACTTTCTGGAGGACAGGAATTCAGTAAAATTGATCTTTCACAGATATATCTGCAGATGAATATGACTGTTGAATCACAGTCACTACTCACCATAGTGACGCACAAAGGTCTGTTTCATTACAAAAGACTTCCTTTTAGGAAAACATCTGTGCCTGAAGTTTTGCAAAGATCCATAGATCAAATTCTAAGTGGGTTGAATGGAGTTCAATGTTATTGAGATGACATACACATCACCGGTTTGAGTGAACAGGAACACTTGACAAAGAATCTATAGGCGACCCTGAAGCATTTACAGAGACACAATCTGAGAGATAAAATATGTGACTTTTTCAAGTCATGCATAAATTACCTGGGGGGAGGTGGCACATGGCACAGTGGTTAGCACTGCTGCCTACGGCGCTTAGGGCCCGGGTTCGAATCCCGTCCCTGGGTCACTATCCGTGTGGAGTTTGCGCATTTTCCTCGTGTCAGCATGGGTTTCACCCCCACAACCCAAAGATGTGCAGGTCAGGTGATTTTGGCCATGCTAAATTGCCCCTTAATTGGAAAAAAAATAATTTGGTACTCTAAATTTTATTTTTTTTAATAAATAAATAAATTACCTAGATCATATTATCGACAAAGATGGCTTGCACAAAGAGCCAATGAAAATGTCAGCAATCTTAGAACCAGCATGTCCTCAAATTGTAACACAACTGAGGTTTTTAGGATTGATCAATTATTAGAGTAAATTCCTGCTGAATTTAACAACACGATTGAAGCATTTACACTCTTTGCTGTGTGCCAAACAGACATGGCACTGGTCAGAAGAATGCAGAATGCAGACAATGAGGCAAAATAAGCCTCACAGAAGTCAGAGCTGTAGGCTCATTATAATCCCAAGATGATTGCAATTAACTTGTGATGCCTCACCCTTGTGGGGTTGGTGCAGACGTCTCGCACATTATGCCTTCATGAGAGGACTGACGAATAGCATCTATTTAATGCACTCATGCTAGTGTAGAAATTAATTATGCTGAGTTAGAATAAGAACCTTTGAGCATCATTTTTGATGTAAGAAGATTCCTTCATTGCCTTTATAGGTGTCATTTACCCTTTTGACGATCATTGACCCTTGATGACAATATTTGGGCCATGAAAAGATATACCTTCTTTAGCAGCTAGCAGATTACAAAGATGATTATTGAAATTGTCGGCGTGCACTTGCGATATCCAGTATCGCACGTCTGAGCAGCATGCAAATGCTGATGCTTTATCACAATTGCCAGTACAAGTCAAGCATGTCCCTGAAGAACATTTTGACAATATTTTGTATTTCTTGCTCGTTGATAGCACCTGTGACTTCATCTCAAGTTCAAAGATATACAAGATCCAATCCAGTGATGGGGAAGGTGATGGACTTGGAACGCTGTCAGACATTCACAAGAAAAATCCAGACCTCAAGCCCTACAACAGACGAAGACTTGAGTTGACATAACAGAATGGAGTTCTATAATGGGGAATCTGTGTGATTATTCCTCCATTCTTACATAGCAGAGTCCTTGACCAACTACATGAGAGACATCCTGATGTGGTGAGGATGAAGGGTTTAGCACACAGTTATTTTTGGTGGCCAGGATTAGATGTTCAAATTGAAGAGAAAGTAGGGCAATGTCAATGCTGTGAAAAACTAAGGAACACTCCACCATTACAACCATTACACATGTGGGAATGGCCGGCTCAGCTATTGTAGTGAATACACAGCAATTATGCTGGTGCATTGGAGATCACAAGTTCTTAGTGATTGTGGATGCACACTCGAAATGGCCCGAAGTCGCGCTCATTAAATCAAAGATGACTGAGTAGACCATTAATAATCAAGAAGAAATATTTGCAATATATGGAACATCGGAGTAAATTGGAAGTGACAATGGCACCCAGTTTACTTCGAAGGTGTATGAGGACGACTTGAAGGGGAATGGTACACACCTCAAGTCAGCTTCGTATCATTCTACAACAAATGGATTGGCCGAGTGTTTTGTGCAATCATCAAAGCATTCTCTCAAAATGGCGAAGGACCAGGGGACATTGACAAGAAGAGTAAACAAATTCCTAATGTCTTAGCGGAACATGCTATCGTGCAATGTTCACCGGCATTGCTGTTGTTCAAAATGAAACTACGAACACAGTTTGATTTGTTAACTCCACCTGATAGTTCAGCGATTGTTAAAAGACAACAAACACAAATTTCTCGGAGAAAGAAAATCTCTAAAAGATGAGTATTCAACCAGGGAGAGAAAGTACTAACTAGGAGCTACACCATCACTGAGAAATGAGTATCAGCTGTGATCTGAGCAAAGGCAGGTCCAATTTCACACACTGTGCAGACGGATGATGAAAGAGTTTGGTGACACCATGCTGATAAGTTACTTGCTGCACAAAATACAGAAACTTCTCAAGAGGTTCTTCCCTAAAAATCTAGAGAGCAATATTTCAGAACAAAGACCACAAAGACACTTCCAATGTCTCACGTAGCCAAGTCCCAGAATGCCCAATTTTACCTAAAAGGAATAGAAGTCCACCACAGAGACTATCTTCTTGAATTATACATATGCCTAGAAATAATGTATTATGGATCTGTTGTCTAAATGTTAATTGTTGATGTTACACCAATGAAATAAAGGAGGAGAGATATTATCAGAGAATCCATCCTTGCTGGTAAAGCATCACGTGATAATGATGAAAATAGTGATCACTTATTGTCACAAGTAGGCTTCAATGAAGTTACTGTGAAAAGCCCACAGTCACCACATTCCGGTGCCTGTTCAGGGAGACCGGTGCAGGAATTGAACCCGCGCTGCTGGCATCGTTTTGCATTACAAGCCAGCTGTTTAGCCCACTGCGCCAAACTAGCCCCTTGATGTCAGCAGAGTCTTTGCACGGGCTCTGAGCAAATCACAATCTTTGATTGCATGAGCAACACCCTTAATAAACCTTTCACTATGTTTTACTAGAAACCAGAGTGTGTGCATTTCCATACCTTTTCTCTATGCGGCAACAAAGAAATATAACATGGTGGGATTTTCCAGTCCCTAATTTATGCCCAAAGTCAACAAACATTTCGCTGCACCTCAAGTTTTCCATCTGGCCTGTGACAATTCCCACAATGGGTGGGGCTGGAAAATTTCAGCCTTTGAATTATTTTTAACAGATCAATTGTGCTGTGAGTAGTTTATCGCACAGCTAACAATGCGATCACTGATAGCCCATCAACTGAAAAAGCATGCCGGGTCCCAAGAAAAAAAGAATTATGTGTGTCCAAAGCCACTCTGAGAAAATGCCACTCTGAAATTGTAATTTAGGTTCAAATACAACTGCAGCAAAATTTACCCGCTGTGGATCAACCCAGTACAAATGCCTTTTCAAGGAATCAGCTGGGCCAAGGGAAAATATCACCTAGAACTGTATCATAATGGTGTGTCTGCCCAGGAAAGTACATGTTGCAATAAAAGGCAGAACTTGAAAAGTTGACCATGCTGAAGGTAATTGGTCTCTTAGTAAGAAAACACTTGGAGTATCATGCCTAGTAGTCATCAATATCCTCCCAAACACAAATCTAGAGATTACAAAAGGAAAAGCCACCTTGCAATATTTATCACTGAGGAAATATAATCAGTTTTAAGCCAAGTGAAACTATCCCCTGCCTTGAATCCAACCTAGCAGGTTTAGCACATAAAACAGGATTAAATGATTCCCGTATTTGCCCAGTTTTATACTTTGTTAGCAGGTGCAGATGGCTGCATGTCCAGTTGTGTATTCCTTTGGTATGTCCTTCACATCAGGAAAAACTAAATCAGTTAAGGCAGGCCTACACACTCGGCCGTGTTAAAGAATATTGCAGGCAGCATATGGTGAAGATGACACAGTTGCATATGTCAACAGGCCTGATGGATTGTTCATATCATTCAAGGTAAGGTGCCAGGAAAGAAAATTAATCCTGACGTGGCAGAACTAACTATATCTCCAATAAGTGTTTCTTATTTCAAACTTAGGTCTGTAACTGGATTCAGAGGGGATCAGAGTTCATTTTAGTGATTCCCAATCAGAATGTTACAGGAATACAGACATTTTGAGTTTGTTACTTATTTCACTGGCCTGATGGGTGTTAGCCATGTCTCAGTGGTCGCATTCTCATCTCTGAGTTTTGACCAGTCCACCTTGGTACTTGGCTGCCCCTGTGGCTGCCCCTGGTCTGTTTCTGGAGGCAGCGGGTCCAAAATTTATGCCATACTAGTTCCCTGGAGCAAACAACTCGTCAATCCAGGGCCTTCCCATGGAGGTGGGAGTGCGAAAAGCCGGGAAATTTCCCGACCTGAACTATACGCCTCGGTCGCAAAAATCCAGGCCACTATCTTTTGGGTGAGACATCCAAACTCCTGTCTTTCTTCTTCGGTGGAGGTAAAAGATCCCGTGGCACTAACTTGAAGAAAAGCAGGAGAGTTCTTCTGAGTATCACATTCAATAGTTATCCCTCAACAAACATCAATGGAACCAATAATTTGTTATATACCTCATCGATCTCTATAATATGCAAATTTGCATTCAAGCTTTCCTACATTGCAATAGTGAATGCAGTTCAAAAAATACTTCATCGGCTGCAAAGTGCTTTGTGACATCGAAGGTTCATGAAAGGTGCTGTATGAATGTAAGTTCTTTTTTCACCCTAAGATTTCTATGTTAAATGCAATTATTAGATTGTAGCCAAAAATTGTGACAACAGAAAATTGTACAGTAAGTCCACATGTTTCTTTCATTAATTTGCTAGATGTGGGCAGCTCTGGAAAGGCCAATATTTAATTCTGATGGGGTGGGGGGCAGAGGTTAAAGTACCTTGCCAGAGGGATGGGAACCTGTGAGGAGCCTAAGAGAGAAGCCAAGCTGGTAGTAATAAGAAGAAAGGTAGTGAGCAAAACTGGAAATAGTAGAAACAAAGGCCAGCGCCAAATAGGGTCAAAATACAGAAAAATATTTAAAAGGCAGAATTAAGGGCACTCTATCTCAACACATGGGGCATTCACAACAAGGCAGATGAATTTAAGGCACAAATAGGTAAGATGCAATTACCTTTACAGAGATGTGGATACAGGGTGACCAAGGCTGGGAACTGAATATTCAAGGGTATTCAATATTTAGGAAGGATAGGTAAAATGGAAAAGGAGGTGGTGTGGTGTTGTTTATGAACGTTGGCATCAGTACATTAGTGAGAGAGGATCTTAGATCGGAAGGTCAAGATACCCAATTAATTTGGGTGGAGGTAATAAAAAGCAAGGTAGGAGTTATTTATCAGCTACCAAGCAGTAATGGTAATGATGGACATGGTATAAATCAGGAAATTAAAGGTGCACATAACAAGGGTAATACAGTAATCATGGGTGACTTCAATCTATATATAGACTAGGTAAACATGATTGGCACTGATGGTGTGGAGGATAAATTCCTGAAATGTATGTTAAATAGTTTCCCAGCACAGTGTGTTGTAGAACGAGCTGGGAACGGGCTATTTTACAATGATCTTCCCTTTAGCAAAGAGAGACCATAACATATTTGCTTTTTTTATTATTTCATAGGTTTTGGGCATCGGTGGCTGGGCCAGCAATTATTGCCCATCCCTGAGGGCATTTAAGAGTCAACCACAATGTTGTGCATCTGGAGTTACATACCGACCAGACAATGTAAGGATGACAAATTTCCTTCCCGAAAGGAAGTTACTGAATCAGATGGGTTTTTACGACAATTAACAATGATTTCATGATCATCATTAGACATTTCAAATTCAACTTTCACCATCTACCATGGTGGGATTCAAACCTGGGTCCCAGAGCATTACCCTGGGTCGCTGGATTACTAGTCCAATGACAATGTCACTATGCCACTACTTCCCCCAGTTCAATATGAAACTAGAGCCTTAAATCTAACCAAAAGACACTAAGGTATGAGTCAAATTTCTGTGGTAGATTAGGAAACTATATGAAAGATATGAATGCAAATCGGCAATGGTTAGAATTTAAGGAATTAATACATGATTTATAAAAAATTATTTTAAGGAACAAAAATCCAATAGAAAAAGTGATGCAACCATGTCTAACAAGAAAAGGTAAAAATTGCAGTAGAAGAGGCTTATTAAATGACCAAAAAGTAGTAAACCTGTGGATTGAGAGCATTTTAGAATTCAGAAAAGGAGGACCAAGAAACTGATGAAGAAAGAAAAAATAGAATGTGAGAGTAGACAGGCAAGAACTAAAAACACGGGCTGTAAAGCTGCTCCAGGTGTGAAAAAGGAAAATATTAGCAGACCAAAGTTATAGGCAGACAGGAGAATTTATAATGGGGAATAAGAAAATAGCAGAGAAGCTATAAAAATACTTTGTGTCTGTCTTCACGGAGGAATGTACAGAAACCATTCCAAAATGCTAGATAACCAAGATGCTAGTGAGCGTAAGGAACTGAAAGAAATTGGTATTAGTAAAAAAAAAAGTACTGGAGAAAATAATGGGACTGAAATTTGATAAATTTCCTGGATACAATGATCTATATACCAGAGTTTGGAGGGAGGTGGCTGTAGAGATAATATTTTTATCATCTTCCAAATTTCTATAGATTCTGGAATGGTTCCTGCAGATTGGAAGATAGCAAATGTAACCCCATTGTTTAAGAAAGGAGGGAGAGAGAAAACAAGAATGTACAGAATGTTAGCATGACATCAGTACAAAGAACAAAGAACAATACAGCACAGGAACAGGCCCTTTGGCCCTCCAAGCCTGTACCGGTCATGACATCACCCTTGGCCAAAACCCTCAGCACTTCCGAGTGCCGTATCCCTCTAAAGAAGTGATAACTCAGTAATAGGGAAAATGGTAGAATCTATTATTAAGGATGTGATAACTGGACACTTTGAAAATAGTGATAAAATTGGGCAGAGTCAACATCATGCATTTATGAAAGGGAAATCATGTTTTATATGCCTGTTGGTGATTTTTGAGGATGTAAGATATAGATAAGACAGAACCTGAGGATGTAGTGTATGTGGATTTTCGGAAGGATTTTAATAAGATCCCAAAGAAGTGGCTAGTGAACAAAATTAGAGCATGTAGGATTGGGGTAATATACCGACATGGATTGAGAATTGGTTAGAGAAAAAACAGAGAGTAAGAATAAATGAGTCATTCTCAGGGTGGCAGGCTGTGACTAATGGGGTACTAAAGGAAGTTACTGAATCAGATGGGTTTTTACGACAATTAACAATGATTTCATGATCATCATTAGACATTTCAAATTCAACTTTCACCATCTACCATGGTGGGATTCAAACCTGGGTCCCAGAGCATTACCCTGGGTCGCTGGATTACTCGTCCAATAGACTAAAGAATCAGCGCTTGGACCCCAGCTATTTACAATCTAAATCAATGATTTGGATGCGTGGACCAAATATAATATTTCCAAATTTGCTGATGCCACAAAACTAAGTGGAAAGTTTAAGATGGATGCAAAGATTCATCCATTAGACAAGCCAAATGAATGGGTAAGAACATGACAGATGTGAAAAAATGTGAATTTCATGCTTGTTGGACACGTGTGTTTACTGGGCCCAAAGTGGCTGCGTTTTCTACTTTTGCCTGTGAATGTTGGAACAACAGGATTTGACAATGACTGGCCAATTAAGGGCTGGCCAGCGTGAAACGTGCCTGGACATTTGTGCAGCTGAGTGGAGGCAGGAGGGAAGTGGCCACTCCACCAGATGAGGAAGGCCTGGATGGAGGTGGTTGTCCAGGTGAGCGAGAATGACACGGTGCGCCGCACATGGATCCAGTGGTGGAAACTATTTCATGATCTTCTGTGCTCTGCAAAATTGAAGTAGCAACCTGGCATGAAACTGGAATGATGCGACAAGTAGAAGACAGCTTAATGAATTTACTTGTTAATGTTCAGGAGAAGATATGCCATAATGTGCTGGAGTGCATACAAACGGGTACGCAAAATCCTGATTATGTCCAGGTTTGCAATGGTTGCCCTGTACATGAAATGAGAATGCGGAGAACGTTCTTGCCTGAGAGGCAAGAGTCTCAGAGAGCGTTCAGAGTGCAATGGACAATTGAGAGATTGAGGGACTGGGGAAATGTAAAAGAAGAGAAAGGTTGTCGCATCTCCAATGAGAAATTCAAATCCTCAGTATCCATTGCATGGCCACTCACAGTGAGGCATGTGTCCGTTTTGGCTAGAAACTAGAAACTAAAGTACAAGCACTTTAGGGATGATGTTCTTAACTGACATGTTCTGTTTCTCCCTCATGACGCATAGCTGCCTCAAGACTCCACGCCCATTGAAACCGAAAGTGGAACAGCTGAGCGATGCATCCGTATCACATCCACTCTCTACACCAAACACCAGCGTAGATATAGGCACATCGATGAATCTGAGTGTGTCGGTTCAATTTGGAGTGCACTGTGTAAGGGCACATCACAATTGCATGGGGAGGTGGCGGAGACAAGGAGTGCCCAGGGTCAGAGCACTGCTGCAGACAAAGCGCGCGATGAGTCCATGGCAGGGGATAAACCTCAGGAATGGTCAATCAAGCGGCAAATACTGGTTGTCCAGTGAGATTTAAGGGGAGATTTGGTGGTGATCCTGACAGTCTGCATGCCATGGTATCTGTCATGGAAGAATCTACATGGAGCAGGAACACTGCGTTGAACCTGAGCAATGAGTGATTTGTTATGTTCTCGGTGTAACATAAGCGGCTTCCTTGTGGTGCACTTGACAAAGGAAGGTTCAGACGTGGAGATAACTTCAACACATTTATTAAACAATTTACACTTCTATTACTCGGGTTCGACACTACTGCTAATCCTACTATAGCTACCTAGACTGACTAACCAGTTGCTGCAATCCAGGTGGTGGGATTGATCTTGAATCAACCCTGTGTCTTTACTCACTGACTGTCTCCACTGGGAAGAGGCAGACATGTGTGTGGTGTCCTTTATATATGGGTTGGTGTAATGCCCTCCTGTGGTCGTGTCACCTCCGTGTGTATCGTGAATGTCCATTGGTCATGTCCTATCTAACTGATCTATTGGTTGAGTGTGTGTGTATGTGTGTGATGTTTCTGGTGCTCACTCTAGTGTCTAGCTAGCCTACATGCATTTACATTGATGCACATCACCACAGTCAGCACACAGCCTTCTCCGCTGAGAGAGTGGTGACGCTCATGGAGAGGCAGCTCCAGGAACAGAATCCTAGGTTCCTGACGTCACACTTGGACTTGCAAGCCCACACCCCAGCTGTGATCTCAGGAAGTCACTGCCAGTGTGAGAAATAAATAAGGCACCTAGTCACTTTGATAGGTGCCTGTTCATTATTGCTGAGCAGGGAGGTCCAGACATGCCTCGTGCTGGTGGACTAGTTGCCTATCACCACTGTAAGCTCCTCTCACAGTGCTCCAGATGAGGGTGGAAGCTCCTCTGCCCCTTTGCCATGTATAAAAATTACTGTGACATTCAGAGCCACTGGCATTGAGGATCCACCCTCACAGTTGAAGGTGATTTTGGTCCAATCTTTGAATCATTGAAATGTTACCCAGCAAAAGGAGGCCATTTGGCCCATCATGTCTCACCCAGCATAATTATGTCATGGTGTCCCTAGGGAGGCAGAGCTTCCTGCAGCATTGGGCCTAGGACATGTTGAGGCAGCTGGATTGCTGCCTGGATAGTGGTGTCTCCTGTGGTCCTGTCTGTGTTGCTCTCCCTGCTGGTCCCGCACCTCTCCTCTCCTCTCACGGGTCTCTGTCTGGAGGACCTAATCTCCTTTCCCTTCTGACCCTCTCTTCCTCTTCAGAGGAAGTGCCCTCATGGAGTACAGACTTCCTGTCTGCTGAGATGCCCATGGCGCTGCCCCATGCACTGAAGGCTGCGATGGGCAGAAATGCTCACTCTAACAGAGTTGACAAAACAAAAGAGTCCTCAGAACAAGGCCAATAAAGCTAATACTTCAGAAAAAAACAGAGGAAAAGGTCTGAAATCATCACAATTAAACAATGGAAAACTCTGAGCTGGACTCCTAACTACTCACCACAGTCGATGCTCCAGCTCCCTTTTACCCTGCCTTTGATGAGAAAGGTTAAAAAATAGGATAGTCACCTGCCCTTGCGCCTGTGCACCACCTGAGAAATCACACAAACGTACAATTTGAGTCAGTTCCCCTTTTGGCGGGCAAGCAACCAACTCCTGCGTGGCTGTAATATCGCTCACGAGGGCGATGACATTGGGAAAAATGCACAATGTGATCATATGCCATTTAACGTTCTTCTGAGTCAGGAGCGGGCCAAAAAATGAAACGGAATTGTAGCCGTGTAGTTATCCACTTTGGTAGAAAAAGCAGAAATGCAGAGTATTACTTAAATGGTGAGAAATTGGGAAGTGTTGATGTCCAAAGGGTGTCCTTGTTCATGGGTCACTGAAAACTAACATACAGGTGCAGTAAACAATTCAGAAGACAAATGGTGTGTTGGCCTTTATTATGAAAGAGCTTTAGTACAGGAGTGAAGAGGTCTTACTGTAAATGTTTAGAACTTGTTAAGGCTGTACATGGAGAATTGTGTACCATTTTGCTCTCTTTGCCTAATGAAGGATAGACTTGCTTTAGAATGATTGCAGTGAATGTTCAGCATTCTGATTCCTGGGAGGGCGGGAGTGCGCTATGAAGAGAGATTGAGGAGACTGGCCCTGTATCCTTTAAAGTTTTGAAGAATGAGAGGTGACCTCATTTAAACATGCAAAATTCCTGCTGGACTTGACAGGATAGATGCAGGAGACTTGTTCAACCTCGCAGGGGCTTTCTTGGACCAGGAGACGTACTTCCAGAATAAGAGGTAGGTCACTGAGATGAGAAGAAATTTCTTGTCTCAGAGGGTGGTGAATCTTTGGAATTCTCTAACCCAGAGGGATGTGGAGGTTATTAAATATTAAAGGCATCAAGGATATGGGGATTAATGTGGGAAAATGGCACTGAGGTAGATTAGCCATAATCTGGTTGAATGGTGGTACAGGATTGAGGGCCATATCGCCTCCTGTTCCTATTTCCTGTGTTCCTATGTCAATCCCTATTTGTCTTCAAGAAGGTGTTGGTGGACTGCCTTTTTGAAAGCTGGGATCTGTTTGGTGAACACGCTCTCACTCAAAGTTTAAGGGTTTTTACCCAATTGTAATGAAGGAATGGCAATATAAGCTAAAGTTAGAATGCTATGGAAGGCAGGGGGCGGGGAGTTTTCAGCCAGTGTTCGCTGAGGGTGAAAGTTCACTGGCAAGATCTTGTTCTCGATCTTCCCCTTCCACATAAAGGTTCCCGACCATTTTGGGCACAGAGTGCCAGAAAATCTGGAGAGAAAACTCAGCTGTGCAGCTGGAGAGCTGCATGCCGGTTTTCTCACTGGAACTGACTCTCTGACAAATGGTGGGAATATTCTTCCCATTTTGATTGTCTTGGGCCCTTGGAGCTGATGGCGTCCCCATGCATCTGCTGTCCTGTTCCTGCTTGGCGGTGGAGAACATGACTTTGTAAGGTGAAGCTTCGATGATCTACTGCAATGCTTCCTGTCGGTAATACTAACTTCTGCCATAGTACCCTGGTCGTGGATATTTTCGCCTACGCAAAACTTTTAATATGTTGATATACACAGGTGGTTGGCCACAGAGCCAGAGAGAAGTTCTAATTTCAGCTGTTCAATTCTGCCATTTTATAGATATTAGAGGAGAGTGAACAATCATATGAAAGGCACATATGATGCAGAATATTCCAGTGCCCATAGGACATGCTGCAGCATATTTTTCAGTGAAATAGAGAGTTCCTTAAGATCAAAATGTGCCTACTCGACAAAGATAAACACAGAACAGCAAGATTATATTGAGAAATGTAAACTTCCTCAGATCCTAGAAACTAGAAAACAGGAGATCCTATCTTATTTTAGTACCTGATTGCCTGTGTTGAATTTCTTATGGTAATAGCTATCTGATCTCTGTTAATTACAGTTTGAACAATGGAATTTATTGACTTTCTGCACATTGTATCAAAAAGTTATCATAACAAAATTCAAAACTTTATTTGCAGGATAGGGAATACTGGATATTAAGTTTTCAGATCATAAGCCACAGTTTACCTTGGGGAATGGGAATTAGATCATGTTACATCGTCAAGATATCCTGAATGTAATAGAAAAAGCTGAAAGAACACTTCAAGCATCAAGTGCTCTGAAGAACAAAAAGAGCAAAGATAGCAAAGACAGAATTATACTCAGTGATGTTGAATTACAGGATGCTGCTCTAAAAGGAAAGGAATGAAACCCAGGCCAAGATGGATCAGAAGATCATGAGGATCACAAATCTCACATTCACAGAATACTAGAGTGCAGAAGGTGCCCTTCGGCACTGACACATGAAAGGCCCTGACCTGCCCACCTAATCGCACTTGCCAACACTTGGCCCATAGCCTTGAATGTTTTGGCATGCCAAGTGCTCATCCAGGTACTTTTAAAAGGATGTGAGGCATCCCACCTCTACCACCGTCACAGGCAGTGCTTTCCAGACAGTCACCACTCTCTGGGTCAGAAGGTTTTTCCTCAAATCCTCCCTAAACTTCCCACCCCCTACTTTGAACTTGTGTCCCCCCCGTAATTGAACCTTCAACTAAGGGGAACAGCTGCTCCCTATCCACTCTGTCCATGCCCCTCATAATCTTCTATACCTCACTCAGGTAACCCCTCAGTCTTCTCTGCTCTAGAGAAAACAACCCAAGCCTATCCAACCTCTCTTCATAACTGAAATGTTCCATCCCTGGCAACATTCTGGTGAATCTCCTCTGCACCCCCTCCAGTGCAATTACATCCTTCCTATAATGTGGAGACCATAATTGCACACAGGATTCCAGCTGTGGCCTCACCAAAGTTCTATACAGCTCCATCATGACCACCCTGCTTTTATAATCTATGCCCTGATTGATAAAAGCAAGTGTCCAATATGCTTTCTTAACCACCCTATTAATCTGCCCTTCTGCCTTCAGTGATCTGTGGACAAACACACCAAGGTCCCTTTGTTCCTCGGAACGTCCCAGTGTCAGAGCTTTCATAGTATAGTTCCTTGTCAAATTACTCCTTCCAAAGATATCACCTCACACTTTTCATGGTTAATTTCCATCTGTGACTTATCCGCCCATTTGACCATCCCATCTATATCTTTCTGCAACCTAAGACACTCAACCTCACCGTGAACCACCCAGTCAATCTTTGTGTCATCCGCGAACTTACTGATCCTACTCCCACATAGTTATCTATGAAGTCTTACAACATCAGGTTAAAGTCCAACAGGTTTGTTTTGATGTCACGAGCTTTCGGAGCGCTGCTCCTTCCTCAGGTGAATGAAGAGGTCTGTTCCAGAAACACATATATAGACAAATTCAAAGATGCCAAACAATGCTAGGAATGCGAGCATTAGCAGGTGATTAAATCTTTACAGATCCAGAGATGGGGTAACCCCAGGTTAAAGAGGTGTGAATTGTCTCAAGCCAGGACAGTTGGTAGGATTTCGCAGGCCAGATGGTGGGGGACGAATGTAATGTGACATGAATCCCAGGTCCCGGTTGAGGCCGCACTCATGTGTGCGGAACTTGGCTATAAGTTTCTGCTCGGCGATTCTGCGTTGTCGCGGGTCCTGAAGGCCGCCTTGGAGAACGCTTACCCGGAGATCAGAGGCTGAATGCCCTTGACTGCTGAAGTGTTCCCCGACTGGAAGGGAACATTCCTGCCTGGTGATTGTGGCGCGATGTCCGTTCATTCGTTGTCGCAGCGTCTGCATGGTCTCGCCAATGTACCACGCTTCGGGACATCCTTTCCTGCAGCGTATGAGGTAGACAATGTTGGCCGAGTCGCACGAGTATGTACCGCGTACCTGGTGGGTGGTGTTCTCGCATGTAATAGTGGTATCCATGTCGATGATCTGGCACGTCTTTCAGAGATTACCATGACAGGGTTGTGTGGTGTCGTGGTCACTGTTCTGAAGGCTGGGTAGTTTGCTGCAAACAATGGTTCGTTTGAGGTTGCGCGGTTGTTTGAAGGCAAGTAGTGGGGGTGTGGGGATGACCTTGGCAAGATGTTCATCGTCATCAATGACGTGTTGAAGGCTGTGAAGAAGATGACGTAGTTTCTCCGCTCCGGGGAAGTACTGGATAATATTTAATTTAGTTTAGACTTTCAGAAGGCTTCCGACAAGGTCTCACATAACATACTACTATGCAAAGTTAGTACGCATGAGATTGTGGGGAGTGTCTTGAGATGGATAGAAAGCTGGTTAGCAGACAGGAAGCAAAAGTTTGGAATAAATGGGTCTTTTCTGATTGGCAGGCAGTGACTAGTATGGTACCACAGGGATCTGAGCTAGGACCCCAAATGTTCACATTATATATTAATAATTTGGACGAGGGAACTGAATGATTTTATCCAAATTTGCAGATGATTACAAAGTTGGTAGGGAGGGTGAACTGTGTGGAGGATGCAGAGATGCTTCAGCAATATTTGGGCAGGCTGAGTGAGTGGGCATATACATGGCCGACACAGAATAACGTGGATAAATGTGAGGTTGTCTGTTTCGGTCGCAAAAATAGGAAGACAGATTTTATTTGAATGGGTGTAAATTGAGAGAGGTGGGTACTCAGCGAGACCTTGGTGTCCTGGTGCATCAGTCGCTGAAAGCTATCATGCAGGTTGTGGTAAACCACTGTTGCACCCGTATTAGGTGATGTAAAGTAGGACCTGTACTACAGGTTCGCCGGTAGTCCCTGCCTGCTGGCTCCGCCCAATAGGCAGAGTATAAATATGCGTGTCCTCCATTCAGCAGCCATTTCGCCAGCTGCTGTGGGATGCCACACATCTTAGAGCAATAAAGCCTCAGTTGTATCCAACTCACGATCAACTTTGTTCAATTGATCGTGCCTCAATTTATTGTTCTAAGATTTTCTAAAAGATGGACCTCCGAATCAAACCAGATCACCTGCAGCTGGATCCGCAATAAGCGACGCCAAAAAGGACTTCAATCACTGGCTAGCTTGCTTTGAGGCGTACATCAACTCAGCGACCGCCCCTGTTCCGGAGGCTCAGAGGATACAGATCCTGTACTCAACGTTAAGCTCCAGCGTGTTTCCGCTGATCCAGGACGCCCCAAACTATGCCGACGCCATGGCGCTTCTCAAAGAAAACTACGCACAGAAAACGAATATGCTCTTCGCCAGGCATGTACCCGCCACTCGCTCTCAACTCCCTGATGAGTCCATAGAGGACTTCTGGTGGGTCCTAATCCCACTCGTCCGGGACTGTGACTGTCAGGCCGTTACGGCCACCGAACATTCCAACCTTCTTATGCGGGACGCGTTCGTAATGGGGATTGGGTCGGACCTCATACGGACTGTTAGAAGGGCCAACCTCGACCTAGCTGAAACAAAGAAGCTAGCGCTCTCCATGATGGTTGCCTCACGTAACATTCAGGCCTACCCCACCAGCCGCAAGGCCCACCCCTCCTACCCCTCGTGGACCCCACAGACGCCCACCACAGCGGGGCCTTACTCAGTCAGTACGCCTGCTCCACACGCCAGCCTGCGCACCCTGGGAGTCCCCGATGTTACTTCTGCGGCCAGCAGAAGCACCCTCACCAACTCTGCCCTTTGCAAGGCTTGCGGCAAAAAGGGGCACTTCGCTGCGGTGTGCCAGGCCCGCGCAGCCGCCGCAATCGCCCCCACACCCCTAGCTTACACACAATGGGCGCCGCCATCTTCATCTCCCCGGACCATGCGCGGCCAGTGGGCGCCGCCACATTCATCTCCCGGGGCCACAAACGGCCAGTGGGCACCACCATCTTCTCCCCCTCGGTCCACGTGCGGCCCGTGGGCACCGCCATCTTGTCCAAACCCTGCAACGTGCGGCCCATGGGCGCCGCCATTTTGTCCTCCGCAGGATCTTCAGGCGGTCGTCTCTATCACTTCCTCAGGGTTCCCTTCGGCATCACTAACAGGGTCTCGGTCTTCCAAAGGGCGATGGACCGAATGGTCGACCGGTACGGTTTGTGGGCCACCTTCCCGTACCTAGACAACGTCACCATCTGTGGCCATGACCAGCAGGACCACAATGCCAAACTTGCTAAATTTCTCCACACCGCCACTCTCCTCAACCTCACCTACAACAAGGAGAAGTGCGCGTTTCACACAACCCGCTTTGCCATACTTGGCTATGTGGTACAGAACGGAGTTCTGGGGCCCGATCCCGACTGCATGTGCCCCCTCAAGGAGCTTCCCCTCCCCAACTGCCACAAGGCCCTGAAACGCTGCCTGGGGTTCTTCTCGTACTACGCCCAGTGGGTCCCAAACTATGCGGACAAGGCTCGCCCACTCATTCAGTCCACTCATTCAGTCCACCCATTTTCCCCTGACGGCCGAGGCACAGCAGGCCTTCGCCCGTATCAGAGCCGATATTGCCAAGGCCGGGATGCACGCAATAGATGAGACACTGCCCTTTCAAGTAGAGTGCGACGCACCGGACGTCGCCCTTGCCGCCACCCTCAACCAGGCAGGCAGACCCGTGGCATTCTTTTCCCGCACCCTTAATGCCTCAGAAATTTGGCACTCATCCGTCGAAAAAGAGGCCCAAGCTATTGTTGAAGCTGTGCGGCATTGGAGGCATTACCTGACAGGCAGGAGATTCACTCTCCTCACTGACCAACGGTCGGTAGCCTTCATGTTCAATAACACACAGCAGGACAAGATCAAAAACGATAAAATCTTGAGGTGGAGGATCGAGCTCTCCACCTATAATTACGAGATTTTGGATTGCCCCGGCAAATTCAACGAGCCCCCAGACACCCTATCCCGAGGTACATGTGCCAGCGCACAAGTAGACCGACTATGGACCCTGCACGACAGCCTTTGTCACCCCGGAGTCACACGGTTGTACCATTTCATAAAGGCCCGCAACCTGCCCTACTCCGTCAAGGAAGTACGGACAATCACCAGGGACTGCCAGGTCTGTGCGGAGTGCAAGCCGCACTTCTACCGGCCGGACCGCGCGTGCCTGGTGAAGACCTCCCGCCCCTTTGAAAGCCTCAGCATGGATTTCAAAGGTCCCCTCCCCTCCACCAACCGAAACACGTACATTCTCAGTGTGGTCGATGAGTACTCCAGGTTCCACTTCACCATCCCATGCCCTGACATGATGTCTGCCACCGTCATCAAAACCCTAAACACTATCCTCACTCTGTCCGGTTTCTCCGCCTACATCCACAGTGACAGGGGATCCTCATTCATGAGCGATGAGCTGCGTCAGTTCCTGCTCAGCAGGGGTATCGCCTCCAGCAGGACGACCAGCTATAACCCCCGGGGAAACGGGCAGGTAGAGAGGGAGACAGGACGGTATGGAAGGCCGTCCAACTGGCCTCAGGGTCCAGGAACCTCCCAGCCTCTCGCTGGCAGTAGGTCCTCCCTGATGCACTCCACTCCATTCGGTCACTGCTGTGCACCGCTACTAACAACACACCCATGAACGTCTTTTTGGCTTTCCCAGGAAGTCCACATCCGGGGTGTCGCTCCCGACTTGGCTCGCAGCTCCAGGACCAGTCCTGCTCCGTAGGCACGTCCGCCTCCACAAGGTGGACCCGTTGATGGAAAGGGTGCAATTGCTCCATGCCAACCCCCAGTATGCCTACGTGGTGTACCCCAACGGCTGCCAAGATACTGTCTCCCTCAGGGACCTGGCACCGGCAGGTTCCACACACACACACCTCTCCGGCCCGGCGCCACACTCCCCTCCCCCGGCGCTCCCAGCATTAACCCCACCAGGATCATCCGTCCTTCCCCTGCCCACGCTCGAGGATGAAGACAATTTTGGCATGCTCCCGGAGTCACCGAACATCAGGCCACCATCGACATCGCCGTCACCGCTACGTTGCTCCCAGCGGAACATCAAGGCACCAGACCGGTTAAATCTCTAATTGACACCGGACTTCAAAAGACATTTTTTTTTCTGATCAAATACTGTAAATATAAATTCATTGCTGTATATAGTTCTTCACCACCCCCGCCGGACTCAATTTTAACAGGGGGTGAATGTGGTAAACCACTATTGCACCTGTATTAAGTGATGTAAGGTAGGACCTGTACTACAGGTTTGCCGGTATTCCCTGCCTGCTGGCTCCGCCCAGTAGGCAGAGAATAAATATGCATGTCCTCCATTCAGCAGCCATTTCGCCAGCTGCTGTGGGAGGCACCGCATCTTCGAGCAATAAAGCCTCAGTTGTATCCAACTCTAGTCTTTGTTCAATTGATCGTGCCTCACAGGTACAGCAGGCAGTAAAGAAGGCAAATGGTATGTTGGCCTTCATAACAAATGGATTTGAGTACAAGAAAAGGGATGTTTTACTGCAATTGTATAGGGCATTCGTGGGGCCACCCCTGGAGTTCTGCATGCAGTTTTGGTGTCCTTATCTGAGGAAGGCTGGTTCTGGGATGGCGGGACTGTCATATGAGGAGAGACTAAGTAGGTTCGGATTATATTCATTGAAGTTCAGAAGAGTGGGAGGGGATTTCATAAAAATTTATAAAATTCTTTTTTTATATAAATTTAGAGTACCCCATTCATTTTTTCCAATTAAGGGGCAATTTAGTGTGGCCAATCCACTAACCTGCACATCTTTGGGTTGTGGGGGCGAAACCCAAGCAAACACTGGGAGAATGTACAAACTCCACACGGACAGTGGCCCAGAGCCGGGATTGAACCTGGACCTCGGCACCGTGGGACAGCAGTGCTAATCACTGCGCCACCGTGCTGCCTGATACCTATAAAATTCTAACAGGATTAGACAGGGTAGATTCAGAAAGAATGTTCCCCGTGGTGGGAAAGTCCAGAGCTAAGGATCATTGTTTGAGGATAAGAGATCAATCTTTTAGGACTGAGGTGAGGAGAAATTTCTTCACCAGAGGCGTGAATCTGTGGAATTCATTACAACAGAAAATAGTTGAGGCCAAAACATTGTGTGATTTCAAGAAGGAATTAGATATAGCTCTCGGGGCTAAAGGGACCAAGGGATAAATACATGAATAGGATGGGAATAGAGGGATACGGACCCCGGAAGTGTAGAAGATTTTAGTTTGGATGGGCAGCATGGTCGGCACAGGCTTGGAGGGCCGAAGGGCCTGTTCCTGTGCTGTACCTTTCTTTGTACTTTGTTCTTTGTTTTCTGCAAAATGCCGAGTACCTTAGCTCCTCCCATTATGGCTGCATCTCACGAAGCTGAAATCTAATTAACTCCACAGAGAATCCCTTGAACCCAAACAAAACTCCATCAGCCCAAGCTTTGATGATACCTTAATTGAACCCCAACTCCCCAAACCTTTCAAACCAGGAATCATTAAAAACAGTCCCGCAGCAGTCATGCACATACTAGCCCGGGCCCTTTACCCTTACTGCACCAAGTACAGATAATACAATGGACGGGATTCTCTGACGTGGGCCGGGTCGGAGAATCGCCGGGGGTGGGGGGGGGGGGGTGGGGGTGGGGGGGGGGGGGGGGTGCGATTCAGATGACGCCGGTCTGCCGATTCTCCAGTGACCGTAGAATCAGTGCCATTGGCGCTGGTACGGTCGGCACGGCGCCGGTTGGGGGCCGCTCTACGCGGCCCTCATGGCGCCGGTTGGGGGCCGCTCTACACGGCCCTCCCGGCGATTCTCCGCACGAGATGGTCTGGGTAGCCGCAGAGACAGGCCTAGTCCCGCCGCCGCCGTTCACATGTGGCCCTACCCGGCAGGACCTTGGCGTTCATCCTGCGGGGGTGACCTTGTGGGGGGGTCCAACCCCAGGGGGGGGGGGGGGGGTCACCTGGCCCGCGATCGGGACCTAACGATCGGCGGGCCGGCTTCTCCTGGCGGGGGCCTCTTTTTCTCCGTGCCGGGCCCCTGTAGCTCTACGCCATGTTGCGTCGAGGCCAGCGCAGAGTAGGCAACTAGCGCGCATGCGCGGGTTCACGCCGGTCGTAGCCCACATGCGCGAATTTGCGCCAGCCACAGGGCACACGCGCAGACCCGCGGCGCGTGTTTGATGCCGGTATCGGCAGCCGGAGCTGCGTGAGTCACTCCAGCGCCGTGCTGGCCCCCTGTAGAGCGCAGGATAGTTGATCCTGGGGGCCTGTTGATGCCATCGTAAAATGCACTGTCAACACTTAGCCTCAGGATCAGAGAATCCCGCCCAATATATCTGAAATTCCTGCAATTCATCACAAGGGATAACACAAGTTACAAAATCTTATACTCTAATATTCTCAGCAAGTACACTTTCCATGTAAACCATTAGGTAAAATGTGGTCAGACAAACCACATTCTGAAACCTTGTGACAAGTGCCACCGAAAACAACAACTGCAGATTTTTCACCAAATCCCACCAGCTGCTTGTTACACAGTGAACCAACTGGTCTGACTGGAAATCTGACTTCCACACACGGGCCTCCAAACTCTGTTCTCAAAGAACACACTTGGAATCTTCTCCCAAGTAATGCTTTCTCTTGGATGCCTTCACCAAAAGATCTACATCCAGGATTTGAACCTATCCTTACAGCATTTCTCTGTCCTGGATTCAGGCTTCCGCATAATCTATCTGGCACCCAACATTGCCAACAGAATACCACTGCTTCACAGGCTGGATCAAGGTGTCACTAACCTTATGATTGCCTTGGTAGTCTGACTTCTGACCTATCCAGCTTCTCCAGGTCAGCACCTTGCAGCCCTGTCTTTAAATAGGAGACTTTCCCTGCCCCTTTCCTAAACTTCAGTGAACAGTACCTTATTCATATTCCTGCTCTTTATCCCTCTAACTTCCTGGAACTCTCATTCCCTGGTGTCTGGGACGTTCTGTTCTTCATCTTCTGGAACTTGCTTTCTGTCCCTCTGCATTGTCCTGCTTACAATGGCAGTTTTTGTGCAAAGCTTCTTGCTTCTGAGTTACCGGGTATTCAGATGCTTCTGTTTTGCAGTATGTGCCTCTGGTTGCCAAGCAACAGCTTAATGTCTTTAAGCCTGTAATTGTTTTTACGTTCTAAAACCTAAATTGCAGTGCAGACAAAGTTTAAAGTGAAACTAAACTACAGACGACTAAGCACCAATGTTTAACATGAATCTAAATTGAAGTTGTAACCCTTACACAAATACGGAAACACAAATTAAAGTCAAAAATATACCTCATTCCTAACACACATAGTATAAATAAAATTAATGAAACTATCTCTATTTCCTAATAATGTGCTTAAATATCCACCTCCTCTACTGCCTCAATATGGTAGCTACAGCGTATATTAAATAAGCTTCCTTCAGCAGCACTTCCCAAATCAGTGAGCTCCAATATTCAGAATGACAAGTTCAGCAGGTACATAGGAACACCACCACTTTCATATTTCTCCAAATTGCCATAGATAATTGCCCATACATTGCTTTAGGACCTCTTGGTGCCGTAGGACATGTTATATAGCTCATTATAACTTGGGAGGCAAATATATTTCATTTTATGCAAAAGGGAGAGGTGGTGACTTGTGATAATACTAAATCATGACAAATTGTGAACACAGCGATACAGAAAGTACTAGATATGAGATTATATAACATTCTTACAGAAGTTAGAAAGGTATTGAGGAAAAATGATTAAGATATAAGAGAACTATATAACTCAGTCACTAACCTCATCGATATGAAGACCTTGGGCTCAGATATGTCAATCAATAACGTAACTTGAGTGCTATGATTCAGCAGCAAGAGAACTTACCTGTTTCAGAAATAATAGCCAATCAAAATCACAAGAAATTGTATCAAGGTCTGGAAGATCAATTGAATGACCTGCCTCTCGGGTCAAAATTGGACCTGATTGCACCTATTTCCAGAATGTCAATGGACACAATGAAGCCAGTTTCATGGATCAAGGATGCCTGAAAGCTGCCCTGGTGAAATTAGGTCAGACAATATTCAGGTACCCCTGACAGTTGCCGAACACAGAACATTTGGGCCCTTACAGATGTAAATGAGGAGCATAAAGATCTTGAGTGAAATTGATGTCTCACAGAGCTGCACACATTCTGGGCCTGCTCCCCTCAGCCATGCTTGGCATAGTGTGACTCAGGAGCCAGCCACTGCTGAAAAAGTAAGATGTAATTATTTCCTAATTCATGTCGAGCCAAGAGACGCTGATATATTCCTGGTTATCTCTCAGCATTTGATGTGGATATGCAAGTTCTCCTTCATTGATTTGAAGGCTATTGTTACCAAGGAAGGATGCTTGAAATTTGCCTGCCAATTGGAATAGCAGCAGCAGCTCAGACAGATTTTTCAGAAGCGATCAGAGATCCAATTTTTGTTGAACTTTGGACTATATTGTGGCTACATTTCTGCATTTGGGCAGCAAAACCAAATGTCTACTTTATATGACTGTAGTAACCTACCGTGCGGTTTAAATGTAGTCTCATATACACTTCAAAACTCAGTAGAAATTTAAGTTACACTTCTCGGATGCAAAATAAAAATCTTTTATTGAGTCTATTGATTATAATTGAGAGACTGAAATCTTCTTGTGGTTACAAATCAAATGTTCTCAACAAAGCCCTTGCCAGCAAAAGACTTTAAGAGATGTAATTGGCTTAATGGTTTAAAACAGATTTAACTTTCAAAATACAGTAATGGTTCTTTGCTTAAAGCAAAACAGCTTGCGCGAACTTCAAGAGTTAGAGTAGAAATATGAAAATACGAAATAAGGATAGCGAGTAATTAGGTAAAAGGTATAGAGTAATCTTGGATGGAAAATGTCTGCCCGGACCTCTATGTTTAAAGAGAATGTTATCAGTCTGACTCCATCTGTCCCTATCCCTGCAATGTGCTGATTGGTTTGGATGGGTTTCAAATGCATTTGGTTGGATGGTTAGTTGACAATCATCAATGTGCAACATATATTAGGATATGTTGCATTTTTAGATGCTCGTGTGTGTTGGAATCTGATATATTCTTTTAATCAATTCTAGCTTTCACTGGTTTTATTGCTGACTGCACTATTATCTGTATTCTGAACAATGGTGGGTTCATGTTGTCATGGCGACCTTGATCAGATTGTGGTATGGCTGCATAATCTTTGCAATTCTGTTCATTAGAACAATGGTCAGTTTATAATACCAGTAAAATGTTGCATAAGCTTTAGCTAGCTTTTGAATGTTTCAAATTCTGTGCGTTGCCACTGCAAATTCTGCAAGCTGTGTAATGATGAAATCCATTTTGAAATGGATTTTAAACTGGGCTTTAGTATTTACATTAAAATGGCTAAATCAATTATCCTTTTATCTATCAGAAATAGCCAGTTCCCTTCAATGACTTACCATCTTTCGCTGCCCGTGAGCCTCCCCTCTCCACCAGTCATGAACAAATCGTGGTGACTTTAAATTGCATTGGTACTCTGCCAGTAATAGCCGTACAGGTTTGCAAATAGATGCAGGGAGATCCACATTGGCAAAGCTTCACCACGTTATGCTACATGGCGGATTGCAGGGGAACACCATGCAGCCGTGCAGCCCTACATCATGAAACAGCAGGAGTTGAGCAAAGAGGACTGTACCCTCCTGGGGGGAGCTCGTGTGATCATCCCCGACCAGGCTAGGAGTCTATCCTGCAGGACCTCACCCAGGAACTTCAAAGGTGAAGATATTGGTGAGGAAGTGTGCCTGGTGCCAGGGATCGATGGCGATATTGAGCGAGTAGTGAAAAGGCGCCCGGTGTGTCAAGAGCACCAGAAACTCCCTCCTTCAACTTCACTTCACCCCTGGGAATGGCCCTGGGTGCAGTTGCATGCTGACGTCACTGGACCTTTCATGGGGTCCATGTTCTTGATTCTTGTGGTCGCTGATTCTAAGTGCCTAGCTGTACACAGGATGACCTCCACCAACTCAAAAGCCACTATTGAAACATTTAAGTGCTTGGTTCGTACCCACGGGATACCAGAGATGCTGGTTTCAGTTAATGGGACTGCTCCGTTCATGAGCGAAGAATTCTCCACATTTGTATGCCCAAACGGGATAAGGGAGGCTCATTCGGACCGCCCCATACCACCCGTCCTTAGATGGCTTGGCAGAGCGGGCGATGCAAACATTTAAACAAGGCATGCGGAAGCAGGCCACATGTTTCCTGGACACTCGACTGGCGAGGTTCTTTTTTCATTTCAGGATCCTGCTGCATATCACAACAGAGGTACCACCTGCAGAGCTGCTGATGGGCCTGCACCTCCAAATTCACTTAAGTCTGACTTTCCCAAGTTTGGGCAGAAAGGTCAAACTATAACAAAATATTCAAAGGAAACATCATGACCACAGGATGCCCGGGAGAAGCTTCCAACCTCAGGATGTTGTTTACCTCCGAAACTGCATGGACAGTGCCCATTGGCTCCCGAGGATCGTGTTGGAGAAAACAGAGCCTGTATCTTGCAAGGCCCAGAAGTGCCCTACCTTTCCGCAGTTAAAACACAAATGCTTCTTGCCCTCATTCTTCATTTCCATACCACCCTTTCTGTCTTAAGGATGACCCCCATAAATTTCCTTCTCTCCCATGGGTGCTTGGTTTCGTATCACTCTCCCCTCTTCTAACCTTTCCAGTCAGTTGGGGTTAACTCGATGAGGGTCGCTTCTGGAACGAACGTTTGTGGATCAGCTCATAATTGTCGACCAGGCTACCTGTCTGGCCCCTGTGACCCTTTGTTTACATGGACTTCAATAAAGCCTTTGACAAGGTGCCTCATGGCAGGCTGGTACAAAAGGTGAAGTCACACGGGATCAAAGGTGAGGTGGTAGGATGGATACAGAACTTGCCCGATGACGGAAGGCAAAGGGTAGCAGTAGAAGGGTGTTTTTTCTGAATGAAAGGTTGTGACTACTGGTGTTCCATAGGGATCTGTGCTTGGGCCTCTGTTGTTTGTAGTGTACATAAACGATTTGGAGGAAAATGTAGCCGGTCTGATTAGTAAGTTCGCGGATGGCACCAAGGTTGGTGGAGTGGCAAATAGTGTTGAGGATTGTCAGAAGATACAACAGGACATAGATAGGTTGGAGACTTGGGCAGAGCAATGGCAAATGGAGTTTAATCCAGACAAATGTGAGGTAATGCATTTTGGTAGGTCTAACATAGAGGGGAAATATTTGGTAAATGGCAAAACGCTTGGGAATATAGAAAGACAGAGAGATCTGGGCGTGCAGGCCCACAGATCTTTGAAGGTGGCATCACAAGTGGACAAGGTAGTCAAGAAAGCATATGGAATACTTGCCTTCATTGGATGGGCCATTGAGTATAAAAACTGGCAAGTCATGCCACAGTTGTATAGAACCTCGGTAAGGCCGCATTTGGAATTTTGCACACAATTCTGGTTGCCACACTACTAGAAGGATGTGGAGGATTTGGAGCGGGTGCAGAGGGGGTTTGCCAAGATGTTGCCTGGTATGGAGGGTGTTAGCTATGTGGAGAGACTGAATTGGTGTGAACTGTTTTCATTAGAAAGACGAAGGTTGAGGGGTGATCTGATAGAGGTCTACAAGACTATGAGAGGCATAGATAGAATGGATGGGCAGGCACTCTTTCCCAGGGTGGAGGGGTCAGTCACCAGAATGTTGGTATGGCTTGGAGGGCCAAAGGTCCTATTCCTGTGCTGTATTGTTCTTTGTCGAGCTTGGTATATATGAGTCACCCCCCCACCAACTTTGCATAAAGGTCTTCAATTTGTTGAATTGGGTATTTGTGTACTTGGGCCGTCTGATTTATTGTGAGCTTGCAGTCTCCACATATCCTAATGGAGCAGTTTTGTTTTAATACAGGGGTGATGGGGGCTACCCATTCTGAAAACCGCACAGGTATATGATTCCCAGTTCTTCCAGGTGCTTAAATTCAGCTTCCATGTTTTGGTACAAGGCATAAGGGACCGGTCTCACTCTAAAAGATTTTGGTGCTAAGTCTGAGTTGACAAAGATCTTGGCCTTTACTCCCTTTATTCAACAAAACTAGTTTTGGAACATGTCCTGTATTTGTTCAAGACTTCATGAAAGATGCTGTGTGAAATTTAAAACATTTCCAACCAGTTCAACTTAATTTTCCCCATAAGACATAGTCGATGTCCCTCGACAATGATCATAGGTAACTGGTGTAGCCACCTGGGTTGGCCAACTCTCGATGTAAAATGGAGAACAGCAAAGGCTGCAGGGAAATTCAGCCTACACAGGCAAAAACCAACAGGTGCAAATTACTGTGTATTAAACTGTGCAAACACCCAGACAGCATTGATACAAGCAACCATCTGCATAATAATGTCGCAGCCATCAACATACTGATGAGCGATCCTTGGGAACAATCGCAACATTTGGGACAAACAAAGCTAAGCCAGACTCCCCGGCGCCAGCAGGAGCCAACACAAAAGAGGTCAACGGACACCTCAAGACCGCCCATCGATCAGGGAACCGCTCCAGTATTGGAGAAATCGAACCAAGCGATTGGAACGATGTCCAATCACTTGGAACCAGGTACAGGGTCCACCCCAAAAGGCGGGAAGCCCCTGGGGACTACAAAGTTAAGCCCCCAAGTTCAAATCGTTCTTCTTGACCGGGTCACTCAGCAACGCGAACCAAACCTTGACCGTGACCGGTGCAGCTGCCGCCGATATCCAGTAAATCTTAAGTCAACGCTTGCTACGAGATAGGCGCTCCTGGCTACCAGTCCGTACCAACTTCGAATCCCGCAGACTCAGAACCCGAACGAAAGGCCATTTGTTCCCCTGACCTGGCGGGCCAGTCCGAAGCTAAGTATAGGCCTGTTAGTTGTAGAAGTAGCTTAGAAGTAGAATTTGTGCATGAGTAGCGATTACTGTGTATAATAAATGTGCTTTGATTTGAATCTTACTAATCGGTGTATTGAGTTATTGATCATTACTTGAACTTGAACCTCGTGGCGGTATCATAAAGATACCTGGCGACTCGAGAGCAAAGGTTATAAAACAGAGCCAATTGAACCAACCAAAAGTTTGCAACACTGGGCTACTTGTTGCTGATATGACACCGGAGTCACGGTTGTTTCTAATGTTTTTAGGGTCCCCACTGTATATAATGCCAACTTGGCTGTTGCCTTATTCAAATCCAAAGACTGAACATCTCCTCTAAGATATTTAAACATTTGTTCACCCACCACTGTGGCCAACGGCACAGTGTCGATCTCCATCTTTAGCAATCTTCCATTTACTTTGCGGACTATCTCAACTGGAGCTGTTATTCTCACTCTCACCACATTTAATCAGTATGTTTCAGGCTCTTCATCTGAATTCTTCCCCACTTTGTTCTCTTGTGCTATGATTTGCTGCTTTTTAAAAGAATTGGCGCGTTCTGGTGGGCGCGGCACTGTGCGTGGATACGGCCCTTTCTATTGCACCAAAAACAATTAAACTCTCTGCAACAGCACGATTCCTGGGGATGGTCTTGTCCCACACTGACGGCAGTCATCTTGACTCCTGGGCTGACCGCCCAATTTTATTCCTGGACACTGGCTACGACCTTGTTCCTGGGATTGTGGCTAAACTTTCTCTGTGCCAGTCGCTATGTCTGCGTACCTTGTGGCCAAACCACCCCGCAATTGGTTCACCTCACACTCTTGCACACTCTGAAGATCTGATGCAGTCCTGTCAGCGCACTGGGTCGCCTGGGTAATCTCATCTCCCTGTCTAGGATAATCTTAATTTCAGTTTAAAGCTTCTTTTGCACAGTTATGATGTTGATACCGTGTACTGAACAATGATGTAGCATGTCACCCAATGTTACACCGAACTCGCAATGTTTGACCATTTTCCTGAGTCGGGCAATGGAGGCAGAAGTAGTCCCTCCTGGGTCCCTGACAGCTGAATTGAACTTGTATTGTTGTAGAATGATCGAGTGTCTGGGTTCAAATGTTCCCTCACCAGCTTCACCAAATTCCAGGGCCTCCTGGGATGTAAAATGTCTTACATCCCACAAAATATTTGTAGGATAACTTTCTCTTTCTCCTCCCCTGTTAATTAATTTGCGGTGAAGAAGTAACAGGGCCCCTCAATATGCTGGCTGATGTCATTGTCCCCTGGTCGAATGGGGACCAATCATGTGCATTTTTCACTCACTGTTCTCTGGTACTGTCGACACTTCCTGACTAGGTGTTCATCTTGGAGACATTCCACCCCTGTCCTCCCTCTCACCGCTCCCCCCACCTGCCGAATTTGACATCATACCCATCGCCAATGTGGTGGCTCGAGGCAATGCCAGACAGATGGTAGTAATGAAGAACAAAGGCCGGGATCCTCCCGCAATCGGCAGGGCGGGCCGAACCGGCGCCAAAGAGTGGTGTGAACCACTCCGGCGTCAGGCCAGCCGGAAGGTGCGGAATCCTCCACACTTCCGGAGACTAGGCCACCGCAGGAGGGGTTGGCGCCGCGCCAACCAGCGTCGAAGGGCCTCCATCAACCGGCGCGAGCTGCCACATGCGCAGAACCGCTGCCGTGTTTCCTGCACATGCGCAGGGGGTTTCTTCTCCACGCCAGCCATCGCGGAGCCTTACAGAGGCCGGCTCGGAGGGAAAGAGTGACCCCATGGCACAGGCCTGCCCGCAGATCGGTAGGCCCCGATCGCAGGCCAGGCCACCGTGGGGGCCACGCTCGGGGTCAGATTCCCCTCCCCCCTCCCCCGAAGACTCTGCAAGCCGCCCTCCAAGACAGGTCCCACCGGTATAGACCTTGTCTATTCCACGCTGGCGGGACTGGCCGAAAACGGGCGGCCGCTCGGCCCATCGGGGCCTGGAGAATCGCCGGGGGGGAGGCTGCCAACGGCCCCCGATCGGTGCGCCGTGAACCCCGCCCCCACCCAAATACCAGCGCCGGAGAATTCGACGGAGGGTCGGAGAATCCCGCCCAAAGTGTTTTTTGGCAACTAGCAAGGGTAACTTATGTACAAGATCTCTAATACAGGTGTCAACACTCTAGCCCCTGGGTTCACTGGTTGGGACCCTGCTCCCCAGACCCCATGCTTTTTCCTCATTGGTCACGGCTCGCACGCCCTCACATGATAGGCCCCGTTCGCATGAACAATGTGGTCATGCCTCTTAAAAGGGCTATGCTGCCATAGAATTCTCAAGTATGAAGCGTCAGCACAAGTGCAAATGGAGAAAGACAAGTGGTGGTGGGGCTGGTGCACAACAGACTGAGTCAGAAAAATGGGGCGAAATTCTCCCCAAACGGCGCTATGTCCGCCGACTGGTGCCCAAAACGGCGCCAATCAGACGGGCATCGTGCCGCCCCAAAGGTGCGGAATGCTCTGCATCTTTGGGGGCCGAGCCCCAACATTGAGGAGCTAGGCCAGCGCCGGAGGGATTTACGCCCCGCCAGCTGGCGGAAACGGCGTTTGTTGCCCCGCCAGCTGGCGCGGAAATGACATGTCGGGGCGGCGCACGCGCGGGAGCGTCAGCGGCCGCTGACAGTTTTCCGCGCATGCGCAGTGGGGAGATTCTCTTCCGCCTCCGCCATGGTGGAGACCGTGGCGAAGGCGGAAGGGAAAGAGTGACCCCACGGCACAGGCCCGCCCGCAGATCGGTGGGCCCCGATCGCGGGCCAGGCCACCGTGGGGGCACCCCCTGGGGCCAGATCGCCCCGCGCCCCCCCCCCAGGACCCCGGAGCCCGCCCACGCCGCCTGGTCCCGCCGGTAAATACCTACTTTAATTTACGCCGGCGGGACAGGCAATTTCTCGGCGGGACGTCGGCCCATCCGGGCCGGAGAATTGAGCAGGGGAGCCCGCCAACCGGCACGGTCCGATTCCCGCCCCCGCCCAATCTCCGGTACCGGAGACTTCGGCAACCGGCGGGGGCGGGATTCACGGCGGCCAACGGCCATTCTCCAACCCGGCGGGGGGTCGGAGAATGACGCCCCTGAATTGTATGAGGGGGAGGAGGCTTTAGAACAGAAATAGATTTCAGAAAAAGGGAGGGGAAAAGTCATGGAGAGATTTAACCACAAGGATTGACTTGCTGAGGGACATCCCATATTCAAGGTAAAACATATGACTTATATTTTCGGCATCTACTTGAAATTCATCCCAAATGACTGATTAAAAAAATGTTGCAGGCACAATCCCACTCTAGGCAACACTTGCAGAATGATAGAAACCACAGATGCCCTTATGGCATCAGATTGTTTCTAAATATTGCACCATAATCTCTGCACACTGACAGTTCCTGTTAATTAAACTTGGAAGCATTTCCTTTGAGTCTCCTTCGTGGAAACAGGTTGAACATAGCAATCACTACTGCAAAAGATGCCACCAGTTTCATGCCTTGCTATGTGTAAAAATGGGGGATTCAGCAGTTTCTTTCATTTAAAGATCATTTGAATGAATGTCAAGAACACAACAACTTCAAATTGAGCAGATTACAGTGATTGAGAGTGAAGTTGGCATTTTCTGCATTTCTTCAGTCAGGAAGTGATTCTTAGTTAATCTGCCCTAGTATTCTTTCCTTGTACACCATCACCCTTATCACTTTAATCCTATTTCACATTACTTTTCCTTGTATTTTTCAATCAATTTCATTTTTCTAAAAGAAAAATTAAAAAGAGCTCCTTCCTCAACTCATGTAATACCTCTTAAATGAGGTATAATGCCACAAAGATCAAACCTTGAACTGATTTGATTTGCAAAGGTCAGTGCTGTCATGATATACATCAGCATATCATTGTGCAATTACACGCACACTGACAGACTGATGGACATACAGTACGACCAACCAGCATACACAACATCGCAGCCAATCACCAGTGAGAGCACACACACTATAAAGACAGAGGACACCAGCGTTCCCGCTCATTCTAGCAGCAGCCAGCTCAGAGCACAGAGCTCACAGCCTGCCTCTCAGATATTCACCATGTGCTGAGTGCCTCACCTAGATAATGATAGGACAGGGTCCACAGATAAGCTGGTAATGCACGTACCCAAGCTTACAGAATGTTATTACAGTTGAGTTGTTAATAAAATAGAGTTACACCATCTCCAGCCGTGTTGACCTGTTTGTAGACCAGAACACCCAACACGACATGGCTCCAGGAGTGGACTCATACTAGCCCCTGTGAGACCTACCTGCAACTTATCAGCAATCCGCCATCCTGCAGCATGGAGAACATCAACCCGCCACCGCTGCTACGCATCGCTGCCAATCTCGGGGTGAATTGGAAGCTTTTAAAACAGCGCTTCCAGCTCTTCCTAGAGGCCACAGATAGGGAGAATGCATCGGACACCAGGAAGATTGCCCTTCTTCTCTCCACGGCAGGGCAACACACCATCCACATCTTTAACTCCCTAACATTCGCGGACGGCGAGGACAAAACCAAATACAAGACGGTGCTCCTAAAATTTAATGAACACTTCAGCGTTGAAGTCAACGAAAGCTTTGAAAGATACCTGTTCCAGCAGCGCTTGCAGGGTAAGGACGAGCCTTTCCAGTCTTATTTAATGCACCTCCGCATCCTCGCGCAGCCCTGCGGCTATGGGCCCACCTCTGACTCCATGATACGTGACCAGATAGTTTTCGGGGTCATGTCGGACACCCTGCGCCAGCAGCTCCTTAAAATCAAACAACTCACCCTAGCGATGGCCATCGAGACCTGCGTCCTGCATGAGAACGCCACCAGCCGGTACTCACACATCCAGGCAGCTGAAACGGCGCAGCAGGGGCCCCATGAGGCGGAACGGGTCCAGACAATCGAGTACCTCCCGGCCCCCGGCCCGGAGGAGGGCGGCCGTTGCGCGCGCTTTCTGAGGCCTCCTGCGCTTGTACGCGCCAAAAGAGGGGACGTTGACGCGGAGGAACTCGATGCGCAGGAGCGCACTACGCAAGACCGCACCGCGCATGCGCGGTGGCGCAACGAACGCACTGACGTCATGACGTGCGGCAACTGTGGCTCCGCCCATTTAAAGTGGCACTGTTCGGCCAATGAACGGCAATGCCTACGCTGTGGCAGGCTTGGCCACTATGCTGCCTGCTGTCGAGCACCTCAGCCTGCCAACTCGCAACAGTTTAACCAGCTTCGCAGGAATGTTGGGGCAATTCTACCCACGTTCACCAAGTCCGATCCTGACATCATACAGACCAGTGACATTGAGGACAGGGAGCCTTTCCGCATTGCTGTCATCAACAAGAACAAGATGTCCCCGAGTCGAACGCACCAGCTGCTGTCGGTGCACAGCATTGATCCGGACGACGAGTGGTGTGCCACCCTGATGGTCAACCGATCCCAGATCACATTCCGCCTGGACACTGGTGTTTCCGCAAATCTCGCATGGTCAGCATTTCAAACCCTGAGGGTCAAACCAACAATTCTTCTATCCATCTGTCAACTGGTCGACTATAATGGCAATGTCATCCCTGCCATGGGGTCATGCCAACTCGAAGTGACGCACAACTCGCGTAAAGCCATCCTACCCTTTGAGATCGTTGGCTCTTCAAAGGACTCTCTGCGAGGCGTACAGGTGTGCAAACTCCTCCACCTCATTCAGCGAGTACACTCTCTCTCTCCAGAAGGCACGTCTGACTTCCAAGATGCGGATTTCAGGGCGCAACTAAACTCAATCCTCTCTCACAACCAGGATGCTTTCGAGGGCATGGGTACACTGCCCAACACATACAAAATCCTGCACAAACAGGATGCCACCCCAGTAGTTAATGCATCTCGCAGAGTCCCAGCACCCCTCAAGGACCGCCTCAAGCAGCAGCTGCAGGACCTTCAGGACCAAGGAGTGCTTTCCCGGTTGACGGAGCCAACTGCATGGGTCAGCTCCATGGTGTGCGTCAAGAAGCCTTCCGGCGAGCTCCGGATCTGTATTGACCCGAAAGACTTAAATCGCAATATAATGAGGGAACATTACCCTATACCCAAACGTGAGGAGATCACGTGCGAGATGGCTCGGGCAAAAATATTCACCAAGCTTGATACCTCAAAGGGCTTCTGACAGATTCGATTGGATCAGTCCAGCAGGAAGCTGTGTACCTTCAACACTCCATTTGGCAGATACTGCTACAATAGGATGCCATTTGGAATCGTATCGGCCTCTGAAGTTTTCCATCGCATCATGGAACAGATGATGGAGGGGATCGAAGGCGTGCGCGTCTATGTGGACGATATGATTATTTGGTCTACCACACTGCAGGAGCATATCAGTCACCTCCAACGCGTCTTTCAACGGATACGGGATCAGGGCCTGCGCCTTAACAGAGCCAAATGTTCTTTTGGCCAAACCGAGCTCAAATTCTTGGGGGACCACATCTCCCGGTTGGGTGTGCGGCCGGATGTCGACAAGGTGGCAGCCACCACGGCCATGCAGAAGCCGACAGACAAGAAGGCGGTGCTACGCTTTCGAGGAATGGTCAACTTCCTGGGAAAATTCATCCCTAACCTTGCTTCCCACACCACAGCTCTCCGGCACCTTGTCAGGAAGGCAACTGAATTCCAGTGGCTTCCCACCCACCAGCATGAATGGGAGGAGCTCAAGGTCAAGCTTACCACCGCCCCGGTACCATCAAGCTTACCATCGCCCGCTGGTTGGCATCATCCAAAAGGACCTTAATGACATGACCCCTCGCCTCCAGCGCATTCTGCTCAAACTCCGGAGGTACGACTTCCAACTTGCATACACCCCGGGTAAGGCCCTGATCATAGCAGACGCTCTGTCCAGGGCAGTCAACACTCCATCCGACCCAGAGGGGTTCGTTAGCCAAGTCGACGCACATGTAGCCTTCACTTCTGCCAATCTGCCAGCCACTGACGAACGCCTTGCCCACATTCGCCGTGAGACTGCGGCTGACCCCCTTCTGCAACGTGCGATGCGCCACATGACAGACGGGTGGCTCAAGGGACAATGCCCACAGTTTTACAACATTTGGGACGACTTGGCAGTCGTGGATGGTGTCCTCCTGAAGCTGAACCGCATTGTGATCCCACACAGCATGCACCAGCTTGTCTTAGAACAGCTGCACAAAGGCCATCTCGGCATTGAGAAGTGCCAACGGAGGGCCCGAGAGGCTGTATACTGGCCGGGAATAAATGAGGACATTGCCAATACTGTGCTCAATTGCCCCACCTGTCAGCGGTTCCAGCCGGCACAACCACGTGAGACCCTTCAGTCCCATGAGTTGGTCACATCCCCCTGGTCGAAGGTGGGCATGGACCTGTTCCATGCGCTCGGCAGGGACTACATCATCATCATCGACTGCTTTTCCAGCTATCCTGAGGTTGTACGCCTGCACGACACCACGTCATCGGCTGTTATCCGGGCCTGTAAAGGAGACCTTTGCTCGCCACGGCATTCCGCTCACCGTGATGTCAGACAATGGCCCCTGCTTCACTAGTCAGGAATGGTCTTCCTTCGCTAGTGCATACAACTTTGCACATGTGACGTCCAGTCCCCTGCACCCTCAGTCAAATGGTAAAGCAGAGAAGGGTGTCCACATTGTAAAATGACTCCTCTGCAAGGCTGCTGATGCAGGATCTGACTTCTGCCTCGCCTTGCTGGCCTATCACTCGACCCCACTGTCCACGGGCCTATCGCCGGCCCAATTGCTTATGGGTCGCACCCTCAGGACCACTGTGCCGTCCATTCACGTCCCAGACCTCGACCATGCTCAGGTACTTCGGCGGATGCAACAAGAGCGTGAGCAACACAAGGCGGCTCATGATGCTTAGGCGACTGATCTTCCTGCCCTGGTGCCTGGAGATCATGTCCGCATACATCTTCTGAAGGGTGGCTGGTCGGCAACCGTTGAGGTTCTTAGACAGGTGGCTCCCCGCTCGTTTCTGGTTTGTTTGCCCGATGGCTCCATTCGCCGCCGCAATCGGCGTGCCCTTTGTCTGGTTCCACGCTTGCTGTGAAATTCTACACCGGTGCCATGCCCTCCTGTTGTCCCTGACATGGACTTTGTCGAGCTTCCGGATACCCTGCCTCCTCCTCACTCGACCGTGGCCCAGCGCATTCCTCAGCCGGTGGATACTGAACCACCCTTGAGGCGGTCAACCCGAATTTGTCGCCCACCCCAAAGACTTGATTTATAAACCTTGCACTATTAGACTCACTGACTTGTTCTGCCGTACTGTTTAAGAGTTTTTCATCGTTTGTTAATAGCATTTGTTTTGTTCTTGGTGTAACATAGTTTTCCTCTGCTCCTGGCACCTTCCCGTGTATATAGCATAGCCACATGTACATATTGGTGTAAATAATGCACACACATGATCAGACACACTCACTACACTTTATTTATTCTCATGTAGGCACATATTCTTTGCGAAAAGGGGGGATGTCATGATATACATCAGCATATCATGGTGCAATCACACACACACTGACAGACTGATGGACATACAGTACGACCAACCAGCATACACAACATCGCAGCCAATCACCAGTGAGAGCACACGCACTAGAAAGACAGGGGACAGGAGAGTTCCCGCTCATTCTAGCAGCAGCCAGCTCAGAGCACAGAGCTCACAGCCTGCCTCTCAGACATTCACCATGTGATGAGTGCCTCACCTAGATAGTGATAGGACAGGGTCCACAGATAAGCTGGTAATGCACGTACCCAAGCTTATAGAATGTTATTAGAGTTGAGTTGTTAATAAAATCGTGTTACCCCCATCTCCAGCCGTGTTGACCTGTTTGTAGACCAGAACACCCAACACGACAAGTGCAGCTCCACATAATGCAAAGGACCATGAGAGAAGGTCACCGGAGGTTTAATTCTTTGAGGTATCAATTCATAGAATCCAAGAATAATGTGGGACAGAAGGAGGCCATTCAGTCCATTATGCCTGTGCCAGGTCTTTGATAGAGTTACCCAATTAGTCTCAATCACTTCTATTTTCCGCTTTGCCGTGTATTTTTCTCTCCCCTTCAATTATTTATCCACTTGAGATTTTTTTAATGCTCCTGTTGATTCCAACCCTTTCAGGCAATACATTTCTGAACACAACAAGGGGTTGGATTGTCCCAAAATGAGACTAAGTGTTGACGCCGTCGTGAAAACGGTGGAGTTTCGCCGATTCGCCGGTCCTGTGATTGACGCGACGCCGCCGCAGAACACTATGGATTCTCCCCCCCCCCCTCCACACACACACAAGCATCACAGGCAAGATGGCCGCAAGGAGAGCAGCGCCCCGATTCGGGGACACCGAACTAGAGACCCTCCTTGACTCCGTGGAGGAGAGGAGGCTGGCGCTGTATCCCGGGCCGGAGGTCAGCAGGCACCTGGGCAGAGGTGGCAGCCGCCATCAGCGGGGTCAGCGAGGTGGCCCGGACTGCAGACCAGTGCAGGAAAAAACTGCACAACCTCCTCAGGGCGGCCAGGGTGAGTCCCCAGCACTGTGCCCCTGGCACCAAGCACCCTACCCCCCACACACATGTGACCCGCCCACCCTTCCCCCCAGGGGGCCAGTCGTACGCCCACCCTGACCCACATGACTGCACCCACCCATGCCAACTGCAATGGCCGTGTGCCCTGGCCACTGATGCCATCAGAGACCCAACCCCTGGGCTGCATGCATCAGGCCATCTAAAACTGTTGCTGTTTGTGTTTGCCGCTCTACCCCCCCCCCTCCCCCCCGGACAAGGCTGCACACAATGCACACAACCGCTGGGAGGGGGAGAAGACCAGAGAGGGACCACACGACTGCGTCCCCTCACTGTGCCCGAGCAGAGGGCAGGAGACATTGTCGGCGGGCCGGAGGAGAGGGAGGTCGCCGACCCGGAGGTCGCTGTCGCGCCACGGAGTGAGACCCCCTGCCTGGTTGCGGATTCTAACGATAAATGTGTGGCCACCCCAACCCCCCACACCCCACACTCCCACACCCCCACACCCCACACTCACACCCCCCCCCCCTCACCCCACATCCTCCCTCACCCCACACCCTCCCTTACTCCCACAACCCCCTCACCCCAACACCCTTCACCCCAGCCCCGCTACCCCAGCCCTCACCACCTCACGCTTCACCCCGGTCCGGTTGTCTAACCATACATGCTGTCTTGCGTCTCACAGGACCAGCGGGGCATGGTCCCAGGCCATCCGGGGCACCCCTGACCCCAGCCAGTGTCAGGGCCAGTGCCCCCCAGAAATCTGAGCACCGATGGGGAGAGCAGCCGGCACAACAGCCCTCTGCCCGAGACAACCAAGGAGACCACTGCCCTGGGGACCACTGCCCTGGGGACCACTACCCAGGGGACCACTGCCCTGGGGACCACTACCCAGGAGACCACTACCCAGGGGACCACTACCCAGTAGACCACTCCCCAGGAGACCACTCCCCAGGGGACTAATGCCCAGGGGGCCACTACCCAGGGGACCCCGGAGTTCGGGTCCGATGAGGACATTGACTTTCCGTCACACCCTCCACTATCCCAGAGACTTTCACCTCGGTTGGGCAATTTAGCGAAGAGGCTTTTGGAACACTCACTGATGCGCACCACACAGTCGGTCCTGTATAGGTGGAGGTAGGAGCACCCGAGGGGCCGGACGGTCGGAGGGCAGCCCGGCCCCAGCAACCAGCTGCCACCCAGATGGGTTCCGGGCTCCTGGAAGATCCAGTCCCACCCATAGTGCAGGTGCAGGCAGAGACCCAGGGACTAGAGGAGGAGATGACGGTGTAGTCATCTGGGTTGACCACTTCCAGAATACAAAATAGGCGCTCGCAAAGAATGTAGGGAACTGTGGACAATGTTAGGAAAACAATATGTGTGTACAGAAAGCAATTTAGGTAAAAGTTCCAATTCATGGGACAAAGTAGCGTAGAGCCTGTCCTTGCTTATGGGTGCCCGACTGAGGGGGGAACAAAGAAGATGCAGTAATATGATCCTTCACGCTTCGCGTTGAGGATCACAAGGAGGGAGTGTAGCCATCTGGGATCCAGAATACAAAATGGACGCTCGCAAAGAATGTAGGGAACTGTGTGTCGTGTTCGGTGCTCTGCTACACAGACAAACCAACACGGTTGTGGATGGTACAACTCATTTTTATTACTAACAATATTTACAATGGTAAACTGGTTACTGTGGTTCGTTCATTACCCTTGAATCTGTGGACCTATCCCTAACACTATCTTGGAGTGGCACTCGGCACATGGTGGATGTCTGAGTGGCTTGCTGTGAGCTCTGTGCCCTGAGCTGTCTCCTTCTGGAATCCACGGGAAGTGTCGTGTTCCCCGTTTTATAATGTGTATGCTCTTGCCTGTGATTGGCTGTGGTATTTTATGTGTATTGATTGGTCCGTTGATCTGTCCATCAGTATGTATGTATGTTTGCACCATAATGTTTACCTGAATATCATGACACTGTGGACAATGTTAGGAAAACAAGCAGGCACAGAGCTTGTATGCATATTGGAGAGACAGCTCCCAGACGGAATTGAAACTATAGGTCAATTAACATATTGATGGCCCATCTCCGGGAACAAAGGAAAGACACTCAAGCAACCGATACAGTTTCAGACATCCCAGCACCAGTTCGACAACCGAAAGCACAAACAAAGCAAGGCCAACGGCCACCAAAGACACGCCCAGCCATCAGGGCACCCACCCCTTTATTGGTCAAGATCAATACCAGTGATCGAGAAGCGGTCCAATTAATTGGGGCCAAGTTTAAGGCTCGCCTAAAAGCGTGCAAAGCCCTTCCGGTTATAAGAAGGAACCCCCACAAGAGAATCGCTTTCTTGGACTTGGTTCTCAAAGCGGAGAGACCCATCCACCAGCGTCACCAGAAGCAAGTAAGTTCAAGGTCAATGCTCGCTACCAGACGGACGACTTTAGCTGTTCTCCTGTATATCTTCAAACCCAACAGCCTCAGATCTGACCAACGGCCATTGTTACTCTGATTAAGTGGGCATCCAAAGTTAAGTATAGGCGTTAGCTTTAGAGATAGTTTAGTTTGTAGTACTGTTGTGCATGAGTAGATCTTACTGTGTGTGAAAATAAACAGTATTGACTTTGAACTAACTAACTGGTGTATTGGCTCTTTGATCAGTATTTGGGTTTGAACCTTGTGGCGGTATCGAGAGATACCTGGCGACTCTAAAGTAAACATAATTAAGATTAAGGAAGGCGACCATATTGAGCGCCATATTCATAACCAGAGAAACAGAACAACGGCCGACATCCAGCACCTGCAGACACAGGTGGAGAAGTCCAACCGCCTGCAGGAGCAGGTAGTGGTGCCGGCCTTGCGTGCCACCCAGGCCAAAACCAACACGGTTGGCATCCGCACTGGAGGCAATGGCGGCGACGGTGTCAGACCTGGGTCAGAGTGTGCAAAGCCTGGGGCATTCCGTGCAGGCGGGGACCATGGCCCAGGACAGGGTTGCCCACTCACAGGCAGCCATGTGCCAGAGGCAGCTGCAGATTGCAGCGGCGCTCCTCAGTGTGGCCCAGTCACGGCAGGCCATTACCGAGAGCATCAGCGGCATTGCCCAGGTGCTGGTCAGCATCACACAGACCCAGGGGGAGGTGGCGCAGTCCCAGATGTAGATGGCCCACTCCCTGTGCTCCATGGCCGCTAGCATATCGACGCTTGTCGATACCAGAGCGGGCATCCAGGACTGGGACGCCAGGTGTCGTGGGAGGGCCTTGGGGGCTGGCTCCACTTGCACCCCCGTCCAATGGAAAAGCACGGGGGCAATCGGGCAACCCGAGGGAGGAGGAGTTGCTGGGGCCTGTGCCGGTGACTTCTGCAGTGGAGGTCCCGGAACACCACGACACCTCGGACTAACCCCCTCCTATCTCTGGTGCATCTGGTGGGCAGCGGGCAGAGCAGGGCGGCACCACGCAACCAGGGACGTCCGAGAACCAGCCTGGCCCATCCAGGCCGGGCCGCCCCAGGAGACGTGTGCCAATGAGGACCCTCGACGCAGGGTAGGCGTCACAGCTGTCCGCCTCCACTCCTGCTGTACCATCTGGGGAACCACCTAGGCACAGTGTTAGGGCCCGAAAGGCCAGAAAGCTAGACACCAGTTAAGTTGGCGCGAATGCAGGACGCAGTTTAGTTATAAGGGCTACGGCATGGACTGCATATACCTCTGCACATTAAGCACCTGTAACACCATTGAAACCTGCCGCTGTGTCTGTCTGATGTCTGTGGGGCGGTCAGTGGGAATGAGGGATGGTGGACGAGTGAGACCCAGTGGGTGGACTGTGCAGCCCACCTCCCCCGACCGTCCATTTCACTCCATCCCCAGTGATTCGACAGGACCGATGGACAGGCCAGCCCGCATGCAGGGATCACCCAGGTGGAATGTGCTACTGTGGGCATGAGTCAGACATTGTCGAACGATGTGGTGCACGGAGTTCATCGCAGAGCGGGCTCTCATCATCCTCCATCTCATGGACGAGACCCGCTGTCACTGGCAACTCAGTACCCCCGGCTCGTAGTGCCGCAGATATATCTCTGCAGGTGGTTTGGTGGTGTGGGAGGTGAGGGGGGTCGATGATGTGGGAGGTGAGGGTGTTCGGTGGTGTGGGAGGTGAGGGTGTTCGGTGGTGAAGGGGTGTGGTATTGTGGTGCCTGTGCCCTTGCCGAGCAAACCCCCACCCCCACTAGCACGTTGGCCCTGCCGATAGCGTAGTACGGCCTCCCATGCCTGGCCAGCCCCCATGTCCCGTAGATTGTCCCCCTCCCCCTCATCCACCTCATCGGACGAGGCCTGCCCTTGCTCCTCATCCTCCTCCAGCATATCACCCCTCTGCTGGGCTATATTGTGGAGGACGCAGCAGACCATCACAATGCGGGCGCCCCTCCTGAGCGGTCCAGACACCCGAAACGCATCTTCAGGACCCCGAAGCACCACTCCACCACACCTCTTGTCGCACAATGGGCATCATTGTAGCGTGTCTCTGCATCGCTCTGTGGCTTCCGTATAGGTGTCATTAGCCACGAACACAATGGGTAACCCCTGTCGCCCAGCAACCAGCTCCGCAGCCTGGGAGGGGTGTCCCTCGAACATGTTGGGGATCACAGATTGTGCCAACACGAATGGGTCATGCACACTGTCCGGGAATCGGGCACAGATGTGCAGGATCCTCATCTGGTGGGCACAATCCACCTGAACGTTCATGGAGTGGTACCCTTTCCTGTTCGTGAAAGCGGCCTGTTATCTGCAGGTGTCGTAGGGTGGCATGCACCCCATCGATGACTCCCTGGACCCGGGCCATCCCGGTGATGGCAGCGAACCCCACTGCCCGGGTATCCCGGTGGGATTGGTCCACAGGGTACTGAATGTACCGGTCCGCAAGGGCATACAGGGCGTCGGTGACGGCACGGATGCACCTGTGGGCCGATGTCTGTGAGATGCCGGACAGATCCCCACTCGGCGACTGGAACAACCCCGTCACATAAAAGTTGAGCACCACCATCACCTTGCCGGCCATCGGAAGCTGGTGTCCTCCCCCACTCCCCTGCGGTGCCAGGTGTGTCATTTTTATAGGTGGTTAGAAACACTCCATCGGGAAATCGGCCCATCCGGGGCGCAGAATCGCTGAGGCCCCGGAGATTTGGTCGCCGGGGCAGATAATGAGATGCATACTGTAATTCTGGGCCGCACAGCTGGCGCTGCAATTTCGTCGGGTTGGAGGTCCGGAGAATTCAAAATCAGCGCGAAACCGGCATCAAGCCCGATTTTGGCATTGGAGCCGATTCTGCAGTCGATCGTGTTTCGCGATTTCGGCGCGAGGTCACTGAGAATCCAGCCCAAGGCTCTCAGTGGGCACCTCGCTTCCCAATGCCATATCCCTTAATCAAGCACTGAGTGCCTTTGAATGCAGGACCCCATTTCTGCCTCCCACTCAGGCGCAAACAAGCAGCCTGCACAGGTTTGCTTCTCTTAACCCCCACATGGCAGCATGCCTGTCCGCTGCTGGGTTAATACCAACAGAAGTGGGATGAAGCCATTAAGTGGGCATTCATTGCCCCCTTAAGGGCCTCAATTGATGGCAGGAGAAGAAGGCTGTCCACGGGCCTTCCTGTCTTGGACTTAATCGGGATGAAGGCAGGAAGGTGGCGGGATCCCCACCTGTCACCATCCAGCCTGATTAAATGTCCTTCCCGCCCCTCCTCCAAACATGCTGGGAGAGAGGGTAGAACATTTCCCCCATTCATTGGGAAGCACAAGAAATTCAGTCCTACCTTCAAGGTTAAGACAATGGCTCACAGGACATGTATGCCTTCTGTTTCCCGATAGCTTAAAGTGCACCAACCACTCTCGTTCCACCCTCTGGTGCCCATGTGCTTATTTATACCAAGCCCCATTTACCCATCACTTCAGTGCCCTCTGCATCAAACCTTGACTTTAACATTTTCATCCTTGCGTGGAATTTTCCCGAAAAATGATATAATTTCAGGAGCAAATTTCGGTACGATTTATGTTAGCACCAGCGGTGTGATCCGAATCAAGATCTTCAGGCACTTACTCAAAAGTTTATCTATCACATGAAACATGCAGCACCTTGAGTCGGCAGGCTCACTTGTCCGGACTCAGCTGAGCACTGCAATCAAGGGTGAATTTGTGGAATTCGCTGCCCCATTGTGCGGTGGAATCTGAGTCATTAAATTGTTTTAAGAAGGAGATAGAAATATTTCTGATTTTTTTTTTAAATGGGTTAAAGGGATAAGGGGAACAGGTGGAGAGGGAGATTTGAGACCAGGAAGAGATCAGCCATGATCTGATTAAATGGCAGAGCAGGTTCGAAGGGCTGAATTGCCTATTTCTGCTCCTAATTCATATGTTCCTGTGAGCTACATTTAAATGGATCCTCAGCACTCACTGTCAGTCAAGCCAGGACTAGATTTGCAGAAGGGGTCCTCATCAGACTTCTTGATGCCATGGAGGAGAGGCAGGACATGATGCAGGACATGCACTTGGGGCTGGTTTAGCACAGGGCTAAATAGCTGGCTTTTAAAGCAGACCAAGGCAGGCCAGCAGCATGGTTCAATTCCTGTACCAGCCTTCCCGAACAGGCGCCGGAATGTGGCGACTAGGGGCTTTTCCCAGTAACTTCATTTGTAACTACTTGTGGCAATAAGCGATTTTCATTTTCATTTTTCATATACCCGCATGTTGGTGGGATACCCCCGAGCAATGTCACCAATCCCGCCTGCGATGTGATGGCAGCAACAGTGTACACCAACAGCATGATATGGAAGCCAGAGGGTGCAATGCCAAAAGAAGATGAGTGACCTCCAAAGCACTGAAAGGGTGAATTCCCACCTGCCCTACCATCCCGGCCTAGCCACTCCGGCAATATTACCGTCAGTTAACCCAGTTGCTGGCACCTTGCAACCTCTCAATACCCATCTTTCCTGCATTATCCTCACCCCCACCCGCCCCCCCTCCCCAGCATTCTGCATCACAACCCCTTGCTGCCTAGGCGCAGTGCCCACACATACCAGTTGTCATTGACCCCCGACACACTCGGCATTCAGCTCACAATGCTCCCTTTGTGGCCACGCAGAAAAAAATAGTCCACAATAGAAGGGAAAGGGAGAAGACAGGCGGGGCATGCCACAGCTCAGTATTCTCACTCCCTTTTGAGAAAAGGGCCGTGGAGCTCACAGGAGAGGGCCAGAAACATGCTGTCACCGACAAGTGAGGTTTGCCTGCTCCAGAGAAGTGAGGATCCATTACACCTACGTCCAGACTACCTGTCTCAAGTGAGTTGTTAAGTGCCCAGACCCTTGACCATGTCATTTACTAAAACCATGTCCGTTGTCTTGCATGAACACCATCTGATGAGGCAGCACCTTCAAAGAGAAACTTGCAATAACTTCTGAAGAAGTATGAGAAGGTGTTTGAAGATTCATTGGGCTCTATGACTGAAGTTGAGCTACACCTAAAAATCAAACCAGACAGCACACCTAAATGTCTCAAAGCTAGAAATAGACCATATGCCATCAGACCTAAAGCTGAAGAAGAATAAGAAAGTTTAGTACAAATTGGAGCAATTAAACCTGTTGCTACAAGTGATTGGGTGTGAGCAATTGTTCCTGTATTAAAACAGAATGTTCTCAGTGAGAATATGTGGAGATTTTTAAAGCTACTATCAATCCGGTTTTGTGGACTTCTTCTGGTGAGATATAGGGAGAGGTACGTAGAACATAGAACATACAGTGCAGAAGGAGGCCATTCAGCCCAATCGAGTCTGCACTGACCCACTTAAGCCCAATGTAGTACACTAGATAGCTCCCGCACTTGTTTTTTTGGCCCTTTTTGCCCAGTTCCTGGGGTTTTGGGGAGATAAACCCTTCCTATCTGAAGGTATAAGGAGTTTATTTCTGAAAACTGCAAAAAAAGGCAAGAACGAAGAAGCCTGAAAATGGAAATTCATCGCTGGGCTCGGGGGCTTGACGTGGCTCCTCAATAGGGAGAATGGTGGTGGCAGTTCTGGCGGTTGCGATCGCTCCAATCACAGCAGACATGTTGACAGGGTTACTGGCAACTGAGTTCAATAAGCATTTCTAAAGGCAATGGCGAGTGATGTCTGAAACCCTTCGAAAGTCGATCGAGGAAACACTAGGTCCCATCAGAGAAAACTTGGAAAAACTTTGGGGATGGTGAAGGAGCATGGTGAGGTGTTGAAGGGTGTGGAGATGACTCTCCAGAGGCACAGTGACCAAATTGTCAAAGGGTCATCTGGGTTCGAAACATTAGCTCATTTCTCTCCCTACAGATGCTGTCAGACCTGCTGAGATTTTCTAGCATTTTCGCTTTGGTTTCAGATTACAGCATCCACAGTAATTTGCTTTTATCTGTTGACCAAATTGTCTCACTGGAGGCCGAGATCTCGTTGGTGGCACACCTTGAGAATCAGTCGAGGAGACAAAACCTCAGAGTCGTGGTGTTGTTGGAGGGTGTGGAGGGCCCGAATCCTACTGTGTATTTCTCACAGATGTTCGGGAAGACATTGGGGGAGGTTGGACTCACATCCCCTCCAGAGGTGGACAGGGCCCATCAAACACTGGCAGAAGCCTTGGGCGAATGTACCGCCACGGGCAATCATTGTAAGATTTCATAGCTTCCAGGAGAAGGAGCGAGTCCTGAAGAGGGCCAAGGAGCACTCTGATTCAAGGTGGGAAGGAAGCCTTGTTAGAATTTATTGAAATGCGACAGCCTTCAACAAGGCTAAGGCCACATAGTACAAGAACGGAGTACGGTTTGGAGTGGTGTATCTGGTGAGACTGCGGATTACCTACGGGTCTAAGTATTATTATTTCAATACTTCAGAGGAAGCTGATGCCTTTGTTAAAGATCATGGACTTGGATCAATTTAATGGGGCTCTGTGGGGACGTTTATGATTGTTGATGGGAAGGCGTTTTGGAATATTTTGTATATATCTGTTGTTATTTCTTTGTTCCTGGGATGAGGTGATTTGCACATGTTGCATGGTTGTGGGGGCGATATAAACTGCGTACTTAATCCGAAGTTGGATCGTACTAGGCCGAAGTCGTTGGCTCCTTTGGGGGTGGCGAAGGCACCGTTGGCATTTATGGAGCAGATGAGGGGGTGCAGATACGTGGCGGTTCATGCCCCCGGGGGATTATGGAATTCTCGTTCTTCTCTCCAGTCCACATGATTTATTCCAGGACCGACTTTTTTCTGGTGAATGGGTCTCTTCTCCCTTGGGTGAGGAAGATGGAATACTCAGCCATTGTCATTTCGGACCATGTTCCGCATCTGGCGGACTTGATTTTCGAATCAGGCCCTGCTCAGTGCCTGCTGTGGATGTTATGTGTAGGGTTACTGGCAGAGAGGTGGTTTTGTGGGCGTATGTCTAAGGCTATTGAGTATGTTGGGTTTAATAAGACCATGTCTGTCCCGCCCACCATGTTCTGTGAAGCCTTGAAGGTGAATATTGGAGGAGAGACAAAGTCGTAAAAGGCGCATATGGAGAGGGAGGTAAGGATGTAGTGGCAGAGGTTGGTGGATGCTATCCTGGAGGTGGATTACAGGTTTTCACAGGTGACCCTACCCGGAGCAGGAAGAAGCTGCAGACGCAGATCGATCTGTTTTCCACGGGCAAGGCGGTGAGTCAACTGTGGCATTAGATGAGGGTTTTCATGAGTACAGGAAGAAGGTCAGCCACCTTTAGCCCATCAACTGAGGTGGCAAGTGGCTTCCCATGAGATTTATTCAGGTTCAGGATTCAGGAGGTAACTTGGTTTCCACACCGGACAAAGTCAATGCTGCATTTGAGGCTTTCTACAAGGGTCACGGTAGGTTAGAGCCCCCGGTGGGGGCATTTTTGGATTGGTTTTTCGAGTGGTTTTTCCAGACGGGAAGATGTGGAGGCTACATTAGGCCCTGAGGAGATTTTAATAGGTATTGGGCGGATGCAGACAGGTAAAGTTCCTGGGCCTGACGGGTTTCCTGTTGAATTTTACAGAGGTTTGCGTATCGATTGATCCCATTGCTGGTGGACATATGTCCTGAAAGACGTGCTGTTAGGTGAATTGGACATTCTGTATTCTCCCACAGTGTACCCGAACAGGCACCGGAATGTAGTGACTGGGGGGCTTTCACAGTAACTTCAGTGTAGTGTTGATATAAGCCTACTTGTGACAATAAAGATTATTATTGAATGATTCCTTGTCCCGGAGATCTTTGCGTGCTGTGCTTTAGCTGGCTTCTATTTCTCTTCTGTTGAAGAAGGGTAAGGACCCAAGGAGTGTGCATCATACCTGTTTTCTCGCTATTGAATGTTGACGCCAAGATGCCAGCTGAGGTGTTATCATTGAGGCTGGAGCCATGTATCCCTGGGGTAATTACGAAGGATCAGACAGGCTGGTAAGGGTCGGCAATTATCAGCAAATATTCGGCTGTTGGATATTGTGTGCTCCCCTTCCGCTGGGCCCAAGCCAGAGGTGATTGTATCTTTGGATGCCAAGGAACCATGTGATAGGGTGCAGCGGATGTCCCATTTTATTGCCCTGGAGAGGTTTGGTCTAGGACCAAAGTTTATTTCATGGGTATGGTTATTGTATAGGGCCCCCACAGTTAGTGTTCATACCAATGCCTTGAGCTCGGGGTACTTCTCATTGAATAGGGGGACAGGACAGAGGTGCCCGATATCTCCTCTCCTATTTGCTTCAGCAATTAAACCCTTAATAGTTGCTTTGAGAGCTTCGGGTAAGTGGAAGGGGATAAAGCGGGTGTATGGGGGTTCTGGAGCACAGGGTGTCCTCATATGCTGCTGATATGCTGCTTTATGTTACAAACCCAGTCTGCACTATGGGTGAAATAATGAAGCTGCTGAGGAGCTTTGGCTCCTTTTCGGAATACAGGTTGTTTCTGGAAAAGAGCGGGTACTTTCCAGTTAATCCCACGGGGAGGAAAGCCAACTTCGGTGTGTTGTCTTTTCGCCTTGCCAGACCTAACTTCTGGTATCTGGGTGTTCAGGTGGCCTACGATTGGGATCGGCTCCATAATTTGAACTACTCAGGTCTGGTGAGTAAGGTTATGTCCAAATTTCAAAAGTGGGACAACCTTCCCCTGTCCTTAGGGGGCAGAATCCAGTGTGTTAAGGTGAATATTCTCCCAAGGTTTTGTTTCTTTTTCAATGTCTTCCTCTTTTCCTCCCTAAATATTTATTTTATTAAGGTTAATAGGTTGATATCATCCTTTATATGGGCAGGCAGGACCTCAGGGATCCGTAGGACAGTTCTTGAAAGGAACAGACAGTCGGAGGGCCGAGCATTGCCCAATTTGCTCTTTTATTATTGGGTGGCCAATGTTGAGAAGGTGCTGGGGTGGTGCATTGATCCTGCTTCCATATGGGGATGGATGGAAGTGAGGTCGTGTAGGTGATCCCGTATAGGGAAGCTGGTGACGGCCTAGTTTCCATTTTCACCAGCATTGTATCTTCGAACCCATTGGTTGTGTCAACTCTTAGGATATGGATACAATTCAACATATTGAAGTTGGCCCCTATTTGTGCTAATCAGTTATTTAAGCCATCAAGACTGGATATCATATTTCGGATGTGGGGAAGGTAGGGGCTTGAGAGATTTGGGGATTTGTTTGTGGAGGGATGGTTTGCTAGCTTAGAGGAACTGACGGTGAAGTTTGGAAGTTCGGGGTCGAACTCGTTCAGGTATCTCCAGATCCAGAATTTTGTGCAAAGGACCTTCCCAACATTTCCCATGGCTCTGCCGCCATCCCTGATATAGAGGATCCTTTGTCTGGCAGGGTCGGAGGAGGGTACAACATCTGGCATCTATGGGCATATCCTGTGAGAGGGATAAGTTCCGGTGGATGAGATGAAGGTGAAGTAGAAAGGCGAGATGGGACCAATAGTTGATGATGAAGTGTGGAGTGAGGCCCTTCATAAGGTGCATTCTACGTCTTCATGTGCGCTGCTTGGGCTGATCCAGTTTAAGGTAGTGCATAGGTCTCACCTGACCAAAGCTAGGATGAGCGGCTTCTTTCCGGGGTAGATGACAGGTTCGAGCGGTGGCAAGGAAGGCGCGACAAACGACACAAACATCTGGTCGTATCCAAAACAGGTAAACTTTTGGGTCTCCTTCTTGAGCACTATGTTAGCTGTTATGTTCTAGTACAGAGACAATGACAGTCGGCTTACCAAAGAACATTTAGTTCTAGACTAGTCAAGTTTATTATTGTATAACAAACTGTGGATTGAAAAGTAATACGAACAAACTAGAACAATCACAAACACAACTAACCACAACAAATTACCCTACAGACTCCCCCTGGGTTACAGTGACACATGGTATGACTTGCCTGCTACCTAGTGGTCAGAGGTCAAACATATTTACATGTACGATTGCTTGGGCACATCATTACATTGGCGACTCTGAATATTGATCTGGAGCCTTGTCCTTTAGTGGCCATTTTTGGGGTGTCGGACTTGTCAGGGCTGAAAATGGGGGTGAAGGCAGACGTCTTTGCTTTCACCTCGTGATTGCAGGGAGGCGGATTCTGCTGGGGTGGAGATCTTCTACTCCGCCCAGTGCCTAGGTATGGTTGGGTGACCTAATGGAATTCTTCTACCTGGAAAAAGTCAGGTAGACCATCAGGGGTTCGGTTAAAGGACTCTACCTGAGATGGCAGTCATTCATTGCCTACTTTAAGGAATTTGTTACCGTCAGTTGCTAAGGGGAGACAAAGTTTAGGTGGTGCGGGTGTGGGGGGTTGGGTTTTATTTTTCTTTCTTTTTTGGGTGAGGTGCATACAGTCGGTTGTGTTTTTGTTATGTTGTTCTGTGTTACACCCATTATTTATGATGTTGTTATTAAATTTATTGTAAATGGAAAATCTTCAATAAAAATGTTTTTTTTAAAACCCAGTTTTGTGCATAGATCATTATCTACTTCCATTAACTGAAGACTTGTTTGCTGGACTGCCTGAAGGACAGAAATTCAGTAAAATAGATTTTTCACAGGCATATCTGCAGATGAATGTGGCTGCCGACTCACAGCTACTATTCACCATCGTAATGCACAAAGGTCTGCTTCCTTACAGAAGGTTTCCTTTTAGAATAACATCTGTGTGTGTCCTTTTTCAAAGGTCCGCGGATCAAATTCTAAGTGGATTTAATGGACTGCAATGTTATTTCGGTGACATACTCATCACCGCTTCGAGTGAACAGGAACACTTAGAGAATTTCGAAGCTACCCTGAAGTGGTTACAGAGCCACAAACTGAGAGATAAGAAGGAAAAGTGTGACTTTTCAAATCGTCCATAAATTACCTTGGTCATATCATCGACATCAGTGGGAATGGCCGACACAGCCATGGCTGAGAATACACATCGATTATGCTGGTTCACTGGCGGGTCACATGTTCTTAGTGATTGTGGACGTGTACTCAAAATGGCCAGAAGTTGTGATAATAAAGTCAACGATGACTGAATAGACCATTGAGAAACTAAACAAAGTGTTCGCAAGTTTTGGAACACCGGAACAGGTTGTCAGTGATAAAGCTACGCAATTTACTTCAAAGACGTTTGAGGGTTACTTCAAGGGGAATGGTATACACCATATCAAGTCAGCTCCATATCATCCAGCAATGAATGGATTGGCCGAGCTTTCTGTGCAATCATTAAAGCATTCTATCAAAACATCGAAGGACCAGGGGACATTAGCAAGAAGAGTATGTCATGATATGCACTCATGCACATAATGAGATACAGACAGGCAGTGACAGGCACCCAGTACAGCCAATCAACACACAGGACAGAACACAACCAATCACCAGGCACAACACTAGAAGGTGGTCTCCCACTATAAAACACACGAGGCATCAACACTCTGTCTCTTTCCACTGGTGACAACTGGAGTGACAGTCAGGGTGTATATATCAGTTAACACCTTCTACACGTGGCTCAGAGCTAGTCTGGTCTAGTTAGTTATAGTAAGCATGCTTAGATTAGTAGAGTGTCAAACCCACAGTGAACTGTGTTCAAAAAGCATATTGAACCAACACCAAAGTTTGGAGTCTACTTTCAAGTACAACTGCATCCAGTTGCAGTCTGTGTTACTCCTGGGTAATTAACATGACATGGTACCAGTAGTATACTATCTTAAGTGGTTTACCTCGAGTGATTCCGTGACGACCAGCAAGTGCCTTCCAGCGGCAAGGAGAAAATCCAGGCCCCTCCATAGCTATGGATCTTCGACAATCTCGGCGCCAACTGGCGGGTCTTCAAGCAAAGGTTCCTTCTCTACATTGAGGCGTCAGACCTCGAGGATGCATCCGATGCCAGAAAAATTGCGCTGCTCCTATCAACTGCGGGGGACCAAACCATCCAGATTGTCAACTCGCTCAATTTTACCGACAGCCAGGACAAGACCAAATTCAAGACCGTTTTGGAGAAACGACAGTCACTGTGAAGTCAAAACAAACGAGACCTTTGAGCACTATATCTTCCAGCAACGCCGTCAGGGTAAGGATGAACCGTTCCAATCTTTTCTAACTCATCTCCGTATATGAGCACAGTCCTGCAATTATGGTGCAACTGCTGATTCCATGATCAGAGTTTCCATGACCAAATCGTTTTTGCGGTGCACTCCGATTCCTTGCAGGAGCAACTCCTCAAAATTAAGCACATGACACTGCCAGTCGCAATCGAGACGTGTATAGTGCATGAACATGCGACAAATCGGTACTCCCGTTTCAAATCGGCAGAATACGAAAAACTTGCCTCCCACGAGGCAGAGAGTGTACAGGCAATCGCCCGGATGCAGCGTCTCAGTATCGATGAAAGCGGCCATTTCACGCGCTTTTCCCAGGACCCCACGCATGCGCAACACGAACGGGAGAACGAAGCGGCCGAAAACTAAACTGCGCAGGTGCGAACGTCGGCTGACCGCACTGCACATGTGCGATGATGCACGGAGCGTAACAACGTCAACGTCATGATGTGCCCAAACTGCGGCACCGCCCACTTAAAGCGGCAATGCCCTGCAAAAGGCAGGCGATGTTTAAATTGCGGGAAGCCTGGACATTATGCAGCCTTGTGCACGTCTGAACCACCAGTCAAGGGCCAGCGATCCCAATTCCAATGCAAGCGCGTTCGATGTGTACAGCAAGGTTTATTGGATTCTGATCCTGGTAGCACTACGGATCCAGTGGACGACTGCCTGGAGTTCCCCTATCGTGTGGGCATCATCACTACATGTGAGTACGCCTCCTCAAATTCAGCAAGACGCCTACTATCCTCAATGTGGATTCCGCGGACGAATGGCGTGCTGTCATACAAGTTAATCAATGCAACATCCAGTTCAAGCTGGACACTGGTGCTTCTGCCAATCTCATCTCTCAAGCTGATTTTGCCCGTGTTAAAAAGCAACCCAAAATTCTTCCGCCAGCCTGCCAGCTCCTCAATTATAATGGCAATGCCATAACTGCACTCGGATCTTGTCATCTATTCGTCTACAACAAGACCATCAATGTCACACTGTGATTCGAAATCGTCAAGCCTGATAAGGCATCCCTGCTCAGTGCCCATGCATGTAAGCTACTCAACCTCATACAGCGAGTCCATGCCATGTCTTCTTCCAATGTGGATCTTCAGGCTGACATTGATGACATCTTTGCTCAATATCCGGATATGTTTGATGGAATGGGCACTCTGCCATACTGCTACAAGATCCTACTCAGGCCTGATGCCACGCCTGTAATCCATGCACCATGCCGGTTGCCGCCTCCTCTGAAGGAACGTTTAAAGGTACAGCTACAGGAGCTCCAAGACCAGGGCATCATCTCCAAAGTGACAGAACCGACTGACTGGGTCAGCTCGATGGTCTGTGTGAAGAAGCCCTCAGGAGAGTTTCGGATATGCATACCAAAGGTCTTAACCAGACCATAATGCGGGAACACTACCCGATCCCGAAGCGGGAGGAACTGACCAGTGAGATGGCACACGCCAAATTCTTCACGAAGCTCGATGCATCGCGTGATTTCTGGCAGATACAACTGGACGAGTCCTGCAGGAAGCTCTGCACATTTAACACACCATTTGGCAGGTACTGTTATAACCATATGCCGTTCGGCATTGTCTCAGCCTCTGAAATCTTCCACAGGATCACGGAGCAGATGATGGAGGGCATTGAGGGTGTGCGTGTCTACATAGATGATGTAATCATATGGTCCACGACCCCCGACGAACACATATCTTGTCTCAAACAAGTCTTTCAACGTGTCCAAGCAAACGGCCTCAAGCTGAACAAGGCCAAGTGCTCCTTTGGCATGTCAACCATCAAGTTCTTGGGCGACCAGATATCCCAGCAGGGTGTGCGACCAGATTCGGACAAGGTCAAGGCCATTAACGCCATGAAGACTCCGGAAGACAAGAAGGCGGTACTACGCTTCCTCGGAATGGTGAACTTCTTGGGAAAATTAATTCCCAGCTTGGCCTCACACACCACGGTTCTCAGGCATCTGGTGAAGAAGTCCACTGCATTCCAGTGGCTACCCACACATCAAGCAGAGTGGCTCGAGCTCAAAGCAAAGCTCACCACTGCTCCGGGAATAGCGTTTTTTGACCCGGACGGGGAAACAAAAAGCTCCACGGATGCAGGCCATCACGGCATTGGTGCAGTGCTCCTCCAGAGGGATGACTCCTCATCCCGGGCTCCAGTTGCTTATGCGTTAAGGGCCATGACTCCTACTGAACAGAGGTACGCCCAAATAGAAAAAGAGTGCCTGGGCCTTCTAACTGGCATTGTAAAGTTCCATGACTACGTCTACGGTCTACCTACATTCACAGTGGAGACTCACCACAGACCCTTGGTCCATATCATTCATAAGGCCTTGAATGACATGACACCCAGGCTTCAGCGCATTCTCCTTCGACTCCGACGGTACGATTTTGAGTTAATATACACACCAGGCAAGGAGCTGATAATTGCGGTTGCCCTGTCCCGCTCCATCACCTCGGCCTGTGAACGGTTGACTTCATCCGCCAGATTGAGGCACAGGTGCAGCTGTGTGCCAGCAACCTCCCGGCCTCAGATGAAAGAGTGATCAGCATTCGTGAAGAGACTGCCAAAGACCCTCTTCTGCAGCGTGTAATGCACCACCTCACAAATGGCTGGCAAAAAGGGCAATGCCCTCAGTTTTTTAACGTGAACGACGACCTGACAGTCGTCGAGGGGATCCTCCTCAAGCTAGATCGTATCGTTATTCCTCACAGTCTGCAGAGCTTAGTGCTCAAACAAATCCACGAGGGACACCTAGGTGTCGAAAAGTGTAGGCGCAGGGCTCGGCAGGCTGTCTTATTGGCCTGGAGTAAGCCAGGACATGTCCAACATGGTCCTCAATTGTGCGGCCTGCCAGCGTTTCCAGCCTGCTCAAGCAAAAGAAACACTCCAGCAACACGAGATTGTGACCTCTCCGTGGTCCAAGGTGGGAATCGACCTTTTTCACACCAATGGGCATGACTATGTGTTCATCATAGATTACTTCTCAAATTACCCGGAAGTTGTGAAGCTGTCAGACCTCACATTAAGGACTGTCATCAAGGCCTGCAAGGAGACATTTGCCAGGCATGGTATTCCACTCCCTGTCATGAGTGACAATGGTCCCTGCTTCCACAGCCAAGAGTGGTCCAATTTCGCCAAGTCGTACCAATTCAACCACATCACCTCAAGCCCACACTACCCGCAGTCCAACGGGAAGGTTGAGAAAGGGGTCCATATAGTGAAGCAACTGCTCTGCAAGGCTGCGGACTCTGCTTCTGACTTCAACCTTGCGCTGTTGGCGTACAGGGCAACCCCTCTGTCCACCGGTATGTCTCCGGCTCAACTCCTCATGAATAGAGACCTGCGAACGACTGTTCCGGCCATACACTTACCAGACCTGGATCACCTCCCAGTGCTGCAAAAGCTGCAGCATCTCAGGAACCGGCAAAAGATGACGTACGATGCTCATGCTACCGATTTGCCTGTGCTATCTCCGGTAGCTGCTGTTCGGACCAAGCTACCTGATGGAGGCTGGTCAGCTCCAGCAGTTGTTGTTCGACAGGCTGCTCCCAGATCGTTTGTAGTTTGTATGACTGATGGCTCCATTGTCAGGCGCAACAGAAGGGCACTGCGCAAAGTTGCCTGCCCACCAACAGATCCTACTTTTCCATATGTTGTCGTGCCTCCTCCGGACACCTCGCACCACGAGGCCACTAATCTGGCAGCAATCCACCCTGTCAAGGCGCCGTCGTCCTCACCTCCACCTCTCAGGCGGTCGGCAAGGATCCGACGCAAGCCCCAAAGATTGGACTTATAGACATTTATCTTGTAAATTTTGTTCTGTATCTGCACGCTAGACACCTCTTATGTATATATTCATCCACTCGCTTTCATCCACTCGCCATTTAATGTAAATAGTTCTACATGTAAATACAGTCGCATATGCTCCAAGCAACCAACATTTTTTTTTAAAAGGGGGGATGTCATGATATGCACTCATGCACATAATGAGATTCAGACAGGCAGTGACAGACACCCAGTACAGCCAATCAACACACAGGACAGAACACAACCAATCACCAGGCAGAACACCAGAAGATGGTCTCCCACTATAAAACACACGAGGCATCAACACTCTGCCTCTTTCCACTGGTGACATATATATCAGTTAGCACCTTCTACACGTGGCTCTGAGCTCGTCTGGTCTAGTTAGTTATAGTAAGGTTTAGTATATTGGTTTTGCACTGAGTGCTGAATTTGGTGCATTTGAGTGCGATAGTGAGAGTTTGGTGACCGAGGGAGTATAAGGCTTCATTTTTATCTAAAGTTTAGTCTTTCTTTTATTTAGTTAATTAACTTAAAAGTTGCTGTTTGGTTTAGCAGAAGGTGAATTTTCAATAAGCTTTAAACAGGCTTCTACTTGTAGGCACTTGCAGCTGGCGCTTGTTAATTAGTTAATTGGATTAGGCCAGTTTTCAGAGGCTAGATTCACAGTATAAAAGTGATCCCCTACAGTGCAGACTTTGTTTGCACTGAGTGCTGAATTTGGTGCATTTGAGTGCGATAGTGAGAGTTTGGTGACCGAGGGAGTGCTGAATTTGGTGCATTTGAGTGCGATAGTGAGAGTTTGGTGACCGAGGGAGTGCTGAATTTGGTGCATTTTGAGTGCGATAGTGAGAGTTTGGTGACCGAGGGAGTGCTGAATTTGGTGCATTTTGAGTGCGAGAGTGAGAGATTGGTGACCGAGGGAGTTAGGTGAGGAGGGAGTAAGGTGCTCCTTTCATTTTGTTTCCGACATTTCCGCAAAGAGTGCGAAGAGAGCCAGGAGTTTACAGAAAGTATAGCTGACTGGGATCAGGGTCGGAGGGCGGAGATCTAGTTAGTCCACAGGGCAGCTATATTCTGTCAGGTAAGAGGGGATGAAGGCTAGGCCAGTTACATGCTCCTCCTGTAGGATGTGGGTGGTGAGGGATACCACCGGTGTCCCCACTGACTATACCTGCGGGAAGTGCACCCAACTTCAGCTCCTCAAAGACCGTGTTAGGGAACTGGAGCTGAAGCTGGATGAACTTCGGATCATCCGGGAGGCAGAGGGGGTGATTGAGAAGAGTTACAAGGAGGTAACCACACCCAAGGTACAGGACAAGAATAGCTGGGTTACAGTCAGGGGGAAAAAAACAAACAGGCAGATAGTGCAGGGATCCATCGTGGCCGTTTTCCTTCAAAACAAGTATACCGTTTTGGATGCTGTTGGGGGGGTGACCTACCGGGGGAAGGCCCTAGCGGCCAGGTCTCTAGCACTGAGTCTGGCTCTGGGGCTCAGAAGGGAAGGGGGGAGAATAGAAAAGCAATAGTTGTAGGAGATTCAATGGTTAGGGGAATAGATAGGGGATTCTGTGGTCGCGAGCGAGACTCCCGGAAGGTATGTTGCCTCCCGGGTGCCAGGGCCAGGGATGTCTCGGATCGTGTCTTCAGGCTCCTTAAGGGGAGGGTGAGCAGCCAGAAGTCGTGGTGCACATTGGTACCAACGACATAGGTAGGAAAAGGGGTGTGGAGGTAATAAACAAGTTTAGGGAGTTAGGCTGGAAGTTAAAAGCCAGGACAGACAGAGTTGTCATCTCTGGTTTGTTGCCGGTGCCACGTGATAGCGAGGCTAGGAATAGGGAGCGAGTGCAGTTGAACACGTGGCTGCAGGAATGGTGTAGGAGGGAGGGCTTCAGGTATTTGGATAATTGGAGCGCATTCTGGGGAAGGTGGGACCTGTACAAGCAGGACGGGTTGCATCTGAACCAGAGGGGCACCAATATCCTGGGAGGGTGGTTTTCTAGTACTCTTCGGGAGGGTTTAAACTAATTTGGCAGGGGAATGGGAACCGGATTTGTAGTCCAGCAACTAAGGTAGCCGATATTCAGGACGCCAAAGCGTGTAATGAGGCAGTGGGGAAGGGAATACTGACAAAGGAGAGTACTTGCAGGCACGGAGATGGGTTGAAGTGTGTATACTTCAACGCAAGAAGCATCAGGAATAAGGTGGGTGAACTTAAGGCATGGATCGGTACTTGGGACTACGATATGGTGGCCATCACGGAAACTTGGATAGAAGAGGGGCAGAAATGGTTGTTGGAGGTCCCTGGTTATAGATGTTTCAATAAGATTAGGGAGGGTGGTAAAAGAGGTGGGGGGGGTGGCATTATTAATTAGAGATAGTATAACAGCTGCAGAAAGGCAGTTCGAGGAGTATCAGCCTACTGAGGTAGTATGGGTTGAAGTCAGAAATAGGAAAGGAGCAGTCACCTTGTTAGGAGTTTTCTATAGGCCCCCCAATAGTAGCAGAGATGTGGAGGAACAGATTGGGAAACAGATTTTGGAAAGGTGCAGAAGTCATAGGGTAGTAGTCATGGGCGACTTTAACTTCCCAAATATTGAGTGGAAACTCTTTAGATCAAATAGTTTGGATGGGGTGGTGTTTGTGCAGTGTGTCCAGGAAGCTTTTCTAACACGGTATGTAGATTGTCCGACCAGAGGAGGGGCAATATTGGATTTAGTACTGGGTAATGAGCCAGGGCAAGTGATAGATTTGTTAGTGGGGGAGCATTTTGGAGATAGTGACCACAATTCTGTTACTTTCACTTTAGTAATGGAGAGGGATAGGTACGTGCAACAGGGCAAGGTTTACAATTGGGGGAAGGGTAAATATGATGTTGTCAGACAAGAATTGAAGTGCATAAGTTGGGAACATAGGCTGGCAGGGAAGGACACAAGTGAAATGTGGAACTTATTCAAGGAACAGGTGCTACGTGTCCTTGATATGTATGTCCCTGTCAGGCAGGGAAGAGATGGTCGAGTGAGGGAACCATGGTTGACAAGAGAGGTTGAATGTCTTGTTAAGAGGAAAAAGGTGACTTATGTAAGGCTGAGGAAACAAGGTTCAGACAGGGCATTGGAGGGATACAAGATAGCCAGGAGGGAACTGAAGAAAGGGATTAGGAGAGCTAAGAGAGGGCATGAACAATCTTTGGCGGGTAGGATCAAGGAAAACCCCAAGGCCTTTTACACATATGTGAGAAATATGAGAATGACTAGAGCAAGGGTAGGTCCGATCAAGGACAGTAGCGGGAGATTGTGTATTGAGTCTGAAGAGATAGGAGAAGTCTTGAACGAGTACTTTTCTTCTGTATTTACAAATGAGAGGGGTGATATTGTTGGAGAGGACAATGTGAAACAGATTGGTAAGCTCGAGGAAATACTTGTTAGGAAGGAAGATGTGTTGGGCATTTTGAAAAACTTGAGGATAGACAAGTCCCCCGGGCCTGACGGGATATATCCAAGGATTCTATGGGAAGCAAGAGATGAAATTGCAGAGCCGTTGGCAATTATCTTTTCGTCCTCACTGTCAACAGGGGTGGTACCAGGGGATTGGAGAGTGGCGAATGTCGTGCCCCTGTTCAAAAAAGGAACTAGGGATAACCCTGGGAATTATAGGCCAGTTAGTCTTACTTCGGTGGTAGGCAAAGTAATGGAAAGGGTACTGAAGGATAGGATTTCTGAGCATCTGGAAAGACACTGCTTGATTAGGGATAGTCAGCACGGATTTGTGAGGGGTAGGTCTTGCCTTACAAATCTTATTGAATTCTTTGAGGAGGTGACCAAGCATGTGAATGAAGGTAAAGCAGTGGATGTAGTGTACATGGATTTTAGTAAGGCATTTGATAAAGTTCCCCATGGTAGGCTTCTGCACAAAGTAAGGAGGCATGGGATAGTGGGAAATTTGGCCAGTTGGATAACGAACTGGCTAACCGACAGAAGTCAGAGAGTGGTGGTGGATGGCAAATATTCAGCCTGGATCCCAGTTACCAGTGGCGTACCGCAGGGATCAGTTCTGGGTCCTCTGCTGTTTGTGATTTTCATTAATGACTTGGATGAGGGAGTTGAAGGGTGGGTCAGTAAATTTGCAGACGAGACGAAGATTGGTGGAGTTGTGGATAGTACGGAGGGCTGTTGTCGGCTGCAAAGAGACATAGATAGGATGCAGAGCTGGGCTGAGAAGTGGCAGATGGAGTTTAACCCTGAAAAGTGTGAGGTTGTCCATTTTGGAAGGACAAATATGAATGCGGAATACAGGATTAACGGTAGAGTTCTTGGCAATGTGGAGGAGCAGACAGATCTTGGGGTCTATGTTCATACATCTTTGAAAGTTGCCACTCAAGTGGATAGAGCTGTGAAGAAGGCCTATGGTGTGCTCGCGTTCATTAACAGAGGGATTGAATTTAAGAGCCGTGAGGTGATGATGCAGCTGTACAAAACTTTGGTAAGGCCACATTTGGAGTACTGTGTACAGTTCTGGTCGCCTCATTTTAGGAAGGATGTGGAAGCTTTGGAAAGGTGCAAAGAAGATTTACCAGGATGTTGCCTGGAATGGAGAGTAGGTCTTATGAGGAAAGGTTGAGGGTGCTAGGCCTTTTCTCATTAGAACGGAGAAGGATGAGGGGCGACTTGATAGAGGTTTATAAGATGATCAGGGGAATAGATAGAGTAGACAGTCAGAGACTTTTTCCCCGGGTGGAACAAACCATTACAAGGGGACATAAATTTACGGTGAAAGGTGGAAGATATAGGAGGGATATCAGAGGTAGGTTCTTTACCCAGAGAGTAGTGGGGGCATGGAATGCACTGCCTGTGGAAGTAGTTGAGTCGGAAACATTAGGGACCTTCAAGCAGCTATTGGATAGATACATGGATTACGGTAAAATGATATAGTGTAGATTTATTTGTTCTCAAGGGCAGCACGGTAGCATTGTGGATAGCACAATTGCTTCACAGCTCCAGGGTCCCAGGTTCGATTCCGGCTTGGGTCACTGTCTGTGCGGAGTCTGCACGTCCTCCCCGTGTCTGCGTGGGTTTCCTCCGGGTGCTCCGGTTTCCTCCCACAGTCCAAAGATGTGCGGGTTAGGTGAATTGGCCAATGATAAATTGCCCTTAATGTCCAAATTGCCCTTGGTGTTGGGTGGAGGTGTTGAGTTTGGGTGGGGTGCTCTTTCCGGAGGCCGGTGCGGACTCGGGGGGCCGAGTGGCCTCCTTCTGCACTGTAGATTCAATGATAATCTATGATTAATCTAGGACAAAGGTTCGGCACAACATTGCGGGCCGAAGGGCCTGTTCTGTGCTGTATTTTCTATGTTCTATGTTCTATGTAAGCACGCTTAGATTAGTAGAGTGTCAAACCCACAGCGAACTGTGTGCGCTGCTTAACAAGTTCAATAAAGCATATTGAACCAACACCAAAGTTTGGAGTCTACTTTCAAGTACAACTGCATCCAGTTGCAATCCGTGTTACCCCTGGGTGATTAACACGACAGAGTAAACAAATTTTAATATCTTATCGGAACATTGTCCATGTTACCATGCAAAGTTCACTTGCAATATTGTTGTTTCAGAGGAAACTACGGACACAGTTTGTTTTGTTAATTCCAACTGACACTTCAGAGATTGTCAAATGTCAACAACAAGCACAAGTTGCCAGGAGGGAGCAAAACTCTAAAAAGCGAGTATTCAACCAGGGAACGAGAGAGTGCTAGTTAGAAGTTACACCATGAATGAGAAATAGTACCCGCTATGATCCTAGCAAAGACAGGTCCAATATCATACACCGTACAGACGGATGCTAAAGGAGTTTGGCGAACTCATGCTGATCATGAAGTGATCCTTGCTGCATGAAGTGACTTTGCAGAAACTTCTCAAGAGATTCGACTTTCAGAAAATCTGGAGAGCTATACTTTGGAGCGGAGACCAGAGACAATGCCAAATTCAGATTCTGTTTCTGAAGACTTTTCAATACCTATAGTGGCAGATACTGAAATAATTACTCAAGAAGTACCACCTATAGAAAGGAATGAGGATACTTCTGAGAATGTATAGCCAATTTCAAGAATGCCAAATTCTACCAAAAGGGAATAATCATCCACCAAACAGATTGTCTTATTGAATTGTATATATGCATAGAAACATATTAATGGGTGGCACAGTGGTGCAGTAGTTAGCACTGCTGCCTCATGCCTCCGAGGTCCCAGGATCGATCCCAGCCCTGGGTCACTGTCCTTGTTGAGTTTGCACATTCTCCCTGGGTCTGCGTGGGTCTCACCCCGACAACCCAAAATTGTGCAGGGTAGGTGGATCGGTCATGCTAAATTGCCCTTAATTCGAAAACAAAATAATTTGATACTCTAAATTTTTTTGAAAAGAAGAGAAATAACATATCAGAGGATGTGTTGTATAAATGTTAATTGTTGTCGTTATACTAATGAAGTAAGAGGGAGGATTGTTATGTATATTCTTGCTTGTTCTGCATCACACGATGTGTAGTGATGTTAGCAGAGTGTTTGTGTGGGCTTTGAGCAGTTCAACATCTTGACTGTATGATCAACACCCTTAATAAACCTCTCATCATGCTTTACAAGTATCCAGAGTGTGGGCACCTCCATAGCTTTTCTCTTTGCAGCAACAAATAACAATAACAATGACGCCCTGTCTTCCTCTGTAATCTCCCCCAGCCCCACAAAGCTCTTAGATATATGCAGTCATTTTTATGGCCTCTTAAACACCTGCGGTTTTAATTGCTTCAACGTTAACAATTTTGCCTTCAGTTTTCAAGGCTTCAACGCTTAATTTCCTCCCTCTCCGCCTCTCTATCACTGTTTCCTCCTCTAAGCTGCTTCATAAAGGATGGTGCTGAGAATTGAACACATTGCTCCAATTGCCAGCTGAGAACTAACCAATGTTTGTAAAATGTTTAACATAGCTTCCTTGCTTTCATACCCTTACTCTATGAATAACACCAATGATCCCACATGCTTTTGTAACAACTTTGCCTTGCCACCTTCGACAGTTTGTGAACATGCACTCTGCATCTCTTTGTTCCTGCAACCTGCATAAAATTGTTCCATTTTGTTCACATTACATCGCCTCATTGTTCCCACCAAACTAGCATTTCACACTTCACTGTGCTAAATTTAATCTGTCATGTCTCTTTTACCCATGTGTCTATATTCTCCTGAAGTCTGTTACTTTCCTATTCTTTGTTTACTACTTTTCCAGATTTCGTATCATCTGCAAAATTTTAAATCATGCTCTGTACACCCCAGTCCATTTTATTAATAAAAATTGAAAAGACCGATGATCCCTATACCAATCACTCAGAAACATCGCTCCACATACCTCCTTCCAGTGTGATGAACAATTCCTCACCAGTACTCTCTGCTTTACATTCCTTCATCAATGTTTTAAACATTCAACCAATCATTTGGATGTTAATTTTGCTAGCAAGTCTATCCTGTGATATCCTGTCAAATACCTTTTGAAAATCTCTGTGGGCAAAATCAGTCTCATTACCCTATCACCAAAAAACTCAATCAAGTTCATCAAACATGATTTGACTTGAACAAATCCATGTTGACTTTCACTTATTAGTCCATAATTTTCTAAATGTGGAAATGGTGGGAGTGTGGTAATATCAGTGGATTAACAATCCAGAGGCCCAGATTAATGTTCTGGGGACCTAGGTTCAAATCTCACCTGAGCAGCTGGTGGAATTTGAATTAAATTAATAAAAGTCTGGAATAGAAAGCTAGTCTTCAAATAATGGTCGCAATTTAGCGGCCTCGTCGCACTCTAAACGTCTCCCGAGATTTCATGTGGGCGTGACCCGGATCAGCATATTTCAATTCGCCGTACATCTGATTTAAATATACGTTCACTGGATTCTCCTGGCACCCAGGGCTCAATGGGAGACCTTGCCAGGACGCCGTTTAGTACCGGACAACAGAAATGTGGACGAGGCCTAACAGCACCTGGACGGTCACCCAGGCCTTTGGAGACCCTCGGGTGGTCGGGGACAAGGCAGGGTGGCACCCTGGCACTCTCCCTGGCATCTGGGCACCTTGGCACTGCGACTCCTGCACCCTAGCACAGGGACACTGCCAGGGTGCCAAGCTGGCAGTGCCAGGGTGCCTGGAGCCAGGTTGGTAATGCAAGGTAACAGGCCTAGGGGGGCCTTAACAGGTAGAGGGGAGTGATGGGGGGGCTGGGGAGGGAGGTGGTTCCTGGGGGCCTCCCCAAAGTTGAGGGGGAGGGGGTCAAAAATGGGTGGAGAGCTGGGGGGGGTGGGGGGGGGGGGGTGATATTGGGACAACCTTCCAAAATGGCACCCCAACCTCCGAGGAGCCTTTCCTAAGCTCGTCAACAGGAAATCCCTCGAAGCGTAGCCTCGACAGAGAGAAACTCAAGAGGCCAAAAAAAAGGCAATAACAAGATATTTCTCGGCGCTGCAGCTGCCGTGGAACACCTCGCTAAACCTGCCCAAAGCCGGACATAGACATTTTTCTCCACTATCTCCTCCATAACTGTGACATTATCAGCATCAAAATCTTTCGTGAAGGCATGTGCAAAATATTCATTTGCCACTTCAAACATGCTTTCTGCCTTGCCAAGTGGTCTTCGTTTTGGAATCTAATCAACACCACACTTCCTTTAACTATTCTTTTACTGTTCAAATTTCATGGGCCAGGGTTTAGAGAACCCCAAAATGTATCATGGAGTTCACCTGATCCACAACTTTTAATAGATTGTGGAATGTGGAGCACACGGCCCACTCTACACGTGTGGGACAGCAGAAATGGAAAAGTATTTTTTAAAGCAAAACAATGTTTATTCTATGAACTCAAGTTTCCCTTTTTAAAACATACAGTGAACATCTTAGCACCCAGTAATTAAAATTCAACCCCCAAAGAATACAACACTAAGTAAACTTTAAGCTTTCCTTTTTAACATCCATACGACTTAAAAACAAAACCTTTATCAGAAGCACATCAGGTTAAAGTCACTACTGAAAACATTTATAATTCAGAATTCACCAAATGATCAAGAGATAGCCTTTTGATGGCAGAGAGAACAGCAGTACACCTGCTTGGTCTGGCTTCAGCTCCAACACTGAAAACAAAACTAAAACACACCCTGCAGCCTGCTCAAAAACGAAAGTAAAAAGCTGACAGGCAGCCCAGCTCCACCCACTCTCTGACATCACTGCAGTAATAAACACCCATTTCTTAAAGGTACTCTCACTACAGATATTTATATACACACCCATTTATAAACACCCATTTCGTAAAGGTACACTCACATGACAAAATTTTCAAAAACGACTATGTATTCCACTAATTTATTCTTATATTCTCTCTTTGTCCTTGCTTTTCAGTTCTCCTCACAACTTTTTTGAAGAGCACTTTAGCATGGCCAATTCACCTAACCTGCACAACTTTGGCTTGTCGGGGTCAGACTCACGCAGACACGGGGAGAATGTGCAAACTCCACATGGATAGTGACCTGGGGCCGTGAACGAACCCGGGTCCTCGGCGCCATGAGGCAGCAGTGCCATGCCGCCATGCCGCCTACATTTTTTATGTTTGACTTGGTTCTCTGATGAGTTATAAACCTGAAATTTACCAGAAGCCCCTTTTTTCTGCTTCATTCAAATTGTTATGGGCTGTATTCTCTGCTGCCTGAGGCTGGCAGAGATCTGCGACAGGCAAGGAATCCAGTGTCCCCACAAACCTGTACCCGGGGCCTATCCATTTCCAATGTTCCATCACCCACTGACGCGGGGTCGAGGCTTATGGCTCCCACCAGCGGGAGGATGCAAATAGGCCAAATTGGCCTATTAACTGGGTGGTCACAGGGATTTTCCATGCCAGTGTGATTCTCTGGTCCTCTGGGCCAGGATTCACTTGGGCGTGAATTAGTTTGGATATTTGCCAGTCTGGTCCTGGTGCGGTGAGCCAAGGAAGTAAGTCCTTCTGGCAGGAACCCCCAAAGCCAATCGGAGGGCTCCATCTCCCCCATAATGCAAATCCTGCCAACCACACCCTCACCAGATCCAACCAGAAGATTATATTCTTCCTTACGTAAAGAGACCAAATCTGTACTCGGTACTCCAGAAGCGCTCTCATGAAGACCCTGTGCAGCTGAAGGAACACTTCTGTACTTCCATTCCCCTTGCAATAAATGGCAACATTCCATTTGGCTTCCAAGTCACCTGCCGCACCCCTATACTACCCTTTTGTAATTCATGTACCAGGACACATAATCTGGCATAAACTCAACCTGACTAGTGCTGGACCAAGTGCGGTCAAACAATGATACTGTTGCACACATTCTCGTATAAGCAATCTTGATCTCACCTGAGCCTCCGCTGCCTTATCATTTGCTAAAGCAAGAGTTAGCATCTGAATAGCAAAACTGCTAAATGAAGAAAGGTCCAATTAGTTTGCTTTCTACCATTCTGTTCATCTCATGATACAGTGATAATGCAGTTAGTGATTAATCATTGCAATAAATCACTATAAATTAGTCTAGAACAGACAAAGGAATGACATGAGGCAAACCCCAGTGGTGGAGAGCTTTGTGAACCATAGGTTCAAAGTCACCTTACTCCTTGCAAGCATGCTACACTTATATCCTGTCTCATCTATCTCTTTTGCATTTGAATGAATCAATACTAAGTACTTTCACCAACACCCTTGGGGGTCAGTTCCATAAATTAGCTGAAACATTTTAAAATCTACCCCTTCAAGTGCAGGCCATGTCCCCTGATTCCACTGTTCTGGTCAATGTAAAAATAGATTGTCATTGACATGGTCTACAGTATCTCATTATCATTCTGTACAGGTTGACGTGGTTTTAGTCGGACGAATATTACAACAGTGGCATATTGTGGTTTGTGCACTTGAAACACACAGGCCATATCACTGGGAGGCGTCTGCCACTCAAAATAAGTACTGAACAAGCTGAACCTGGAGTCAAAAGCTAGCAAAGTATATGAAACAATGGAAGAGGATATGCTGAAGTGTTCAGCAGGTCAGACAGTATTTGTGGAGAGAGAGCGGAGATAATGGCAGTGTCAGGGGGTGGGGATGGATTTTAAACTTGCAAGGATTTAATCTGCAAGGTGTTAAGGACGGGGTCAGGTCGGGAAAGAACTGAAATGTTTGTACCCATTCCCAGACTGTCCATAATTAGTGTGGCTTTGGAAAGGAAGATGTGTAGTTTATTTGCCCCCAGGGTGTGTATGGTTAGTTTAAATAACAGCGGCAAGTTTTTGTGAGTTTAAATACAAAGAATTATTTATTTGCTCATTCACTCCAATTGTATAAATACTACATCATTCACACACATTCACACACACATAAAATAGATAAAGTCTGAGAGAATTTTCCTCCTTTGCGAGTTTCAAACTAAAGAAAGTTCATTGTGCTTGGCTGATTGTAGGAAAAACTGTCAGGCCTTGTAAAGATAACATTTTTACTCTGAAAGTGCAGTTTAGGTTGTTTCAAAAACTTTCTATCAGGGATTTCCTCAAAAATATGGACGGTCAGCAGGTCGAGAAGTTAGCCATGTGCAGTTTCTTCTTACCAAGAGGCCAAGTTTCTTCACAGGTGAACTTTGAATAAGAATCAGGCTGGTAGACATTTTAGATGTAGCAGTCTTCAGGTTAAAAAATGTATGTGTCTACGGCCTCTTCTGTCTGGTGTCCTGCAGTCAGTTTGTGCAGATGTCTTGAGTTTCACTTTGAGTCTTGAGATAAGTCAAATGTGTTACCTGAAGACAGTTTTGGTCACATGATCTACTTCGATTGTCCACCCAGAAGGTCTGGAAATCCAAAACTGTGGCAATGCAAGGTGGTAACCGATGGGTTCTTCAAACTTGCTGAGGATGAATTGGTTTCTATCCAATTCTCATTGTCAAGTTTGAAACTCAGGCAGATGCGGCTGGACCTCTGTTGAGTTGGAATGACCCAGAAGCCCTTTAGAAATGGCAGACGTATTCCAATTCTGGCATTCCCAACCCCATTCCCAGGGTTTTTGATTTTCAGCAGCGCCCTTTAAGGGTGCAGTCTAATTTGGGTTGTGAACTCACACCCTGCACTCCTGACCTGGCTGACTCCATTGCAAAGTCTAGCACACTGCAGTTTTCATGAAGTCAGGCCAGCTTTTCAAATGATCATGGTTTCCAGCCCCTCAGAAACCCTATGGTCCCCCTTGCTCTGCATGCCACAGTATACCCCTCTAATTAACTCCTGTGGTACCTTATGGCCTGCTTGCCAAATTGTGGCACTGCCATGCCAATTCACACATTAGGCACTGCAAAGAAGAGTTAAACTGTATGGTTATAGTAAAACAGCTTTCAAAAAGTCATTAATTGATAACCTTCCACTTCCTTTAAAAAGGCTCCTTTTAAGCGCAGTCCAGTGAAATTGACGGCAGAGAACAGCAATCAAGAGCTGTCAAGCAAGCAATGTTTTCCCTGGAGCTCACATGTTTCCACAGCGTAATGGATGTCGGTGCTCTCAGCATTTGTCTGTGTGTGTAGTTCTGAGGGTCAAGGAGCAGGGTGGAAGGAATTTTAACAAGCAAGCATTTCATCAACGTGCCAATATATGCAGGAGCAGGGGTTAAAATACTGGATTGTTGAGAAGATGACAGAAGCACATCAGCTAGCACACTGAACCAATGCTATATTGGATGAATGTGGAAAACATCTGGTGGACAAATGTGGTAACAACTGAATTATATTAAAAAACAATTTACTGAAGACATTCTTGCTTTAACTTCCAACTCATGGGCTTCCCAGGCTGCGTGAAGCGCACTGGCGTGAGCAAGGCAAGAGCACAGAGGGTATTGATGAAGATGACAGGCTGGAACATCTTTAAACTTTAATCCAGAACAGGTGTTTCTTTGCCTAAGTGGGAGGTTTTTTGTTCACAGTACCTGCTCTGAGAAACTGCATTCATTACTTTGCAAGTGATTTTCAAACACTGTGGAGACCATTTTCATCACCATGGGATTGTTTAACTTTGATCTGTGCTTCCCAGGTGGCAGTCTTCTAAGCGTGGAGCAGCTTATGCAGCACAACCTCAGAACTCTGATAAGAACCAAGAGAAATAGCACCAGCAGCACCAGCAGTAGGAAGAGCAGCAGCTGCCTTTGCCTTACCTGCTGCACCCGCTGTTCCACAGGCCCACAGGACAGAAGGAATGAACACAAAGCTTCAATTCCCAGGAGGTAATATCCTAATATAGGCAGAGGGTCAACTTTCTGGATGTGACAGAGAAACAGCGCATCAGGAAGGGTCAGATTTTTTGGATGTTATTTGCTCACATCTTCAGCTTCCTGCAGCATGACCTCCTTCCGAGTGGACCTGGCGGGTATGTACTGGTGAACACCAAAGTCCCAGATTACCAGCTCTGGCGATCGGGATCTGCAAGTGACATCTGCAGAATTTCAAAATCTTTTCTGCGCAAGATAATCTTACAGGTTGACAATGCTATAATTGCCAAGGCTACCACTTACATCTATCTTGGTATTGCTCAGGTCAGAGGGATCTTACCTTTGCTGCAATGGTTGTATTCCACAAGTTCACTCACTCACATGTTGCATTCATGTAGAACTCAAGGTAGTCTCTGTTAAACTGGGACTATTCAATAATCAAAAGGGATTCACCTACATTCATGTTCAGCTGACCAGTAACCATCAGACGAAATGTGTATATGGCTCTGCGAGATACAGAGGAAGCTGCCATTCTGCCTTCATTCTGCACCATTCATCTGGGCCACAGATCCTCCAAACTCGAAGCAAACACAGCAGCTGACTCCTTTGAGACAAGGGATACCCCAAAAAGCAGCTGCTGATAACACTTGTGAGGAACCATATTTTGGGTGGCATGGCAGCACAGTGGTTAGCACTGTTGCCTCACAGCACCAGGGACCCGGGATCAAATCCGACCCTGGGTGACTGTGTGAAGTTTGCATGTTCACCCCGTGTCTGTGTGGGTTTCCTCTGGATGCTCTGGTTTCCTCCCACGGTCCAAAGATGTGCAGGTTAAGTAGATTAGCCATGCCCCTTAGTGTCCGGGGACGTGCAGGTTAGGTGGGATTATAGAGTTATGGTTATAGGGCAGGGGAGTGGGCATAGGTAGGATGCTCGTTTAGAGGGCTGATGCAGACACGACGGGCTAAATGGCCTCCTTCTGCACTGTAGGAATTCTATGGTTCTATGACACCCAGGGAAGGTACAACAGCAGCCATGTTGGTACAAGAATGGTCATTGAGCAAGCTATAGGGTATCCTGAAAATGCAATTCAGTGCCTCAATAGATCTGCGGCCATCCATCACTCTGTCCCAGCAAGATTGCCCTGAATAATAATTGTTCTCCGTGCCTTTCACAGAATAGCTTAGCAGAAAGGACTGTGAAAGCAAAGGGCTGAAGATGCTGGCAGCGCAGCATCTTTGGATAAGGATGAGGAGCAACAGGATGTTAATAAACTTTATGCAGCAAGAGTTCCTACAGTTGCACATTGGACTGCCAGGGATACACAGGAAAGACTCACAGAATCAATGATTCAGCTACTCTGCACTGATGTAGCCAGGTAGTTCACTAACGATAACCCCACTACACTGCTCCCCCAACACAGAGCATTCTCATAGTCAATAAACCTTCCACTGCATTGACACCCGATGCTTGACTTTTATTCCTGTCAGACCATCTACCTGAAGCCACTTGGTAAGTGAGAGGTGACAATGGGCGTGATTGGACAAAGGAGAGCTGAAATAAAAAGGAGGGAAGTGAAGTGGAGAGATCGAGAGACATGGGGAGGGTATCCCGAGGTTTCATAGATAGAATTTACAGTGCAGAAGGAGGCCATTTGGCCCATCGAGTCTGCACCGGCTCTTGGAAAGAGCACCCTACCCAAGACCACACCTCCACCCTATCCCCATAACCCAGTAATACCACCCAACACGAAGGGCAATTTTGGACACTAAGGGCAATTTAGCATGGCCAATCCACCTAACCTGCACATCTTTGTACTGTGGGAGGAAACCGGAGCACCCGGGGGAAACCCACGCACACACGGGGAGAACGGTAGCATTGTGGATAGCACAATTGCTTCACAGCTCCAGGGGCCCAGGTTCAATTCCAGCTTGGGTCACTGTCTGTGGGGAGTCTGCACATCCTACCCGTGTGTGCGTGGGTTTCCTCTGGGTGCTCCGGTTTCCTCCCACAGTCCAAAGATGTGCAGGTTAGGTGGATTGGCCATGATAAATTGCCCTTAGTGTCCAAAATTGCCCTTAGTGTTGGGTGGGGTTACTGGGTTATGGGCATAGGGTGGAGGTGTTGACCTTGGGTGGGGTGCTCTTTCCGGGGGCCGGTGCAGACTCGATGGGCCGAATGGCCTCCTTCTGCACTGTAAATTCTATGATAATCTATGAAACGTGCAGATCTGCACAGACAGTGACCCAAGCGAGGAATCGAACGTAGGACCCAGGAGCTGTGAAGCAATTGTGCTAACCACTATGCTACCGTGCTGCCCTTGAAAGCTGCAAACATGGCCATGAATGGCGAATCAATTAATATCGGAGTACACAAGAGGCCAGATTTAGAGCAACACTGATATCGTGAAGGGTTGTGGGGCTGGAAGGGATTGCAGAGATAGGGAGGGACAAGGCCAAGAAGTGAGTGATGATAGGGGAGCAGGAATTGCCTTAAGTTGAAGAATTGTGCACTGAAAGTATGTTTTTGTGTTTTCATGAAATCTTATACACAAAATGCGAATGCAAGACTGAGACAAATGTTTTAGTATATGTTTGTTCAGAGTTCATCCAAATGAATCAATCAATTTCATTGGGCGCAATAATCCCAAGCTCCTGCCAGCAGGAACAATGGCAGATGGGTCGGGGGCAGTGGGATTTTGTGGCAGGCCCAAAAATCAGTTTCATCCCAGAGTTAAATTACATCAGGATCTTTCGATGCTGCCTGCCATGGCACTAGAGGCCAGCGTGAAACCGATTTGCATTCCGCTAATGGAATGCAGATGAAGGTGCAACTGAAATTAACACCCCCGCCACGCTCAGTTCTTCACGATGCCAGAGGCAAAACACGCCAGTCCAGAACAAGTCTGGACCAACCTGGCGAGCAGGTGCTAGAATTTACATGAAGAAGTCCTGGGGCTCCGCCTCTGGAGTTCGGGTGGGAGGACCCCAGGGTGGACTGTGGAGCACCACAGCAGTGGGCAGAAGTCTCACTGTCCCCGCCTGTGGTAATGAAATGAAAAAATGAAATGAAAAATGAAATGAATAATGTTGCCCCTTGAAGGGGGAAAGCTCCACTGACCTCATGACCAGCTCAGGGCCAAAGGCATGGGAGCATGTGAACATCAGCCAATGGGAAGTTTGCACTAGACCCCTGGGAACAGGACCTGGGCAGTGTGGATCCGGGAGCTGAAAAGTAAAGACCTGTGTATGGTGTTCTCTGCCAGTTATCTATCTGCCTTTACCTTTCATCAATAAACCCCTTTAGTTTACTCCAGTGTCTTCAGCTACCACATTGGTGACAAGGTAAAACAATTTTGATTCCTGTCACCAATCATCGTAAAACAAGGGGAGAAGTAAGTAACTGTTGAGAAAACAGAAATGTTCCAGCAAAATTCGGAATAATTTAAACCATGACTGGAAATACCTATCATTAGATAGCTCCTGTCCTTAAACCTGATTGATCGTTAAGGATTTGTGGGGATAAAAGATGACCATAAGGCAGGCTACTCAGGTCGATTGGTATGCAAATCCCCAAATTAAGACTCCTATGCCAAGCTGGCGGGGGGCCTCGCTATTCAAAGCTGTACCTCAGTCGTGTGTACCTGCAACTAGAGCTAAACATTCCCTATAATCAATGTCCACAAAGGCCAACAGGCATGTTTCAAATCACTAGCTTTCGGAGCACTGCTCCTTCCTCAGGTGAATGGAGAGGTAGGTTCCAGAAGAATTTATAGAGGCAAAGTCAAAGATACAAGACGATACTTTGAATGTGAGCATTTGCAGGTAATTAAGTCTTCACAGAGCCAGAGAGAGGGTAATCCCAGGTTAAAGAGGTGTGAATTGCCTCAAGCCAGGACAGTTGGGAGGATTTCGCCCATGATTTCTGCAAACGCTCGCATTCAAGGTATCATCTTGCATCTTTGACTTTATCTATATAAATGTTTCTGGAACCTATCTCTTCATTCATCTGAGGAAGGAGCAGTGCTCCGAAAGCTAGTGATTTGAAACAAACCTGTTGGACTTTAACCTGATGTTGTAAGACTTCTTACTGTGCTCACCCCAGTCCAACGCCGGCATCTCCACATCATCAATATCCACAAAGGCCTCTTCCACTGTACCAGACTGCTGTTCAGCATCTCTTCAGCCTGTGCTATCTTCCAGCGCAATGGAAAATCTCCTCCAGAGGATTCCCAAGGTGATTGTTTACCTTGATGCATGCTAGTCACTGGCGATGTTTTCTCGTGCTTTGTGAGCGAAAATGGCATAACACACACGTGAATAGCTGCCCCCTATCATTCAGCATCGAACTGTCTGGCCGAGCTGGCCATTCAAACTTTCAAGAATGCCATGAAAAATCAGTTGACAAATCTCTTCTCCAGAGGTTGGCTAATGTTTTGCTGTTGTACAACTCAACCCCTCATTTAACCACAGGGGTCACACTAGCTGAGCTGCTCATGGGCCGTTGGTTGAGAACACGATTGAGCCTTGTATTTCTGAATTTGGCATGGAAGGGGGAGATATGTTAGTCTTCCCAAAGAGTCAGCGGACAGAGCAGGGAGAGGACAATTTGTTCCTGGGTGGAGGACATGGTTTTGGTCCGTAATATCATTGTGGTTAGATGGACGGGCTATAGTCCGGTCGGGGCTAATGTCTGATGCGATCGATGTTCATTAAGAAGCACGTCAACCACCTGAGGACTTGAGGGGTGGTGACCCCCTGCGTGGAGTCTGTATGTTCTAAGAGAACCATGAATACTCCTGTAACTGGTTCCAGCCAAGAGCCAACTGTGTCTGCCAAGGGTGACGAAGCTAGTTGACCCATTATGGAAGCGGTCCTTCCTGAGGCGACATTGACTGTGGACCACCCAATCATAAAAAGGAGTGCCATTTCTGTGACTGGGCTTCGCATGTCCAGGAGAACCCAGATTGATTTTTTAACGGCCTCTCTTTCCTTGGTTTCCCCTGTTATCAGGTGTGACTTTTGTACATAGCTATGGGGAAGTGTATAAAGTGACTTAATGCGGCAGGGATGTGGTAGCTTGACACCTTTCAGGTTGCAAGCTCCACTGACCACATGACCGACTCGGGGCCAATCGCATGGGAATGCATAAACCCTGGCCAATGTAGAGTTTGGACAGTGGACAGTGTCAACCAGGGAGCTGAAGAATAAAGAGCTGTGTATAGTGTTCCCTGCTTGTTATCTATCTGCCTGTGCATTTCATTAATAAAGCACCCTTTTGTTTACTACTGGATAGATAAACAATTCGCCAAGGACCTGTCTCAGGAGTAATACAACTCACTAATGCCATGTATTGCTGTGTGAAATTGAATGGAGGATTTGCATTTCAAAGGCTGACAAGGGATTTGCAGCCCTTTGAAGTGTACTTGGCTTTTGAGGAAGCCTCATTCACTTGTAATAGCTTCTGCTTTAAACACTTTTGTCTGAGGCAACAGATGTTGGGGAAGGGTCAGTGAAAGTGCATTGATTTTTCACAGAAATAGGGATATGGTATATTAAAACAAACTTCATTACTAACACAGTATTAAAAAAAATACAAAACCTATGTTCACTTTCACACCTGAAATAATAATCATCTTCAATCTCACTCAGTATTGGCGGGCCATGGAGTTTATGGGATTAATTTCCTGATAGATCACAGACGCAGAGAGCCAAGACTTTTGCCCAATTGGCAGGCTTCCATCAGGTACAGGATGTTATTGACTGAACCCATGTTGTTATAAAACCCCAACTCAACCAGCAGACAACTTTTACAATCAAAAGTGTTTTCACTCACTCGATGTGGAGGTGGTTTGTGATCATTGAGCCTCTTTTGAAGTCAAGCTTGACTGGACAACGAAAGCTGCAACGAGCATCTCAGCGTTTGAGCTTTTGATCTTTGGATTCCTATGTGATACGGCAGAGAAGAAAAGACCCTCCAGTGCATCATAAATCAGATGACAACCTTATTCCTGGAAACATTACCTCAAGATGGGCCTCAGCATGCTCCCTTATTATGAATGGCAAGAGCCCCCTTCACAAAGTTACCATTCCTCTGGAACTCTGCAGTGTACAACACACACCGAGTCCTGTACAAGTGTAAGCAAATGGACGCAAGAAGTGCTCAAGCATGATATATACAATGTGAAAAGTGCAACCACAGTGAATTCATTAGTAATCCATGTGAGGAGGACAGCACGGTGGTGCAGTGGTCAGCACTGCTGCCTCACGGCACCGAGATCCCTCGTTCGATCCCGGCTCTGGGTCACTGTCTGTGTGGAGTTTTCACATTCTCGCCGTGTTTGCGTCGGTTTCGACCCTACAACCCAAAGATGTGCAGGGTAGGTGGATTGACCACGCTAAATTGCCCCTTCATTGGAAAAAATTAATTGGGTACTCTAAATTTATTTTTTAAAAGTAATCCATGTGAGATGGTGCCCTGCACTCATGCTCACTCCTACGAAGCACCCCTGGTGTTGTTTCAGAGTAAGTGCAGGCAGGCTGCTTACCTTTAAGTCTGGCAGTGAGGAGCCTGGTGGCTGGTCTCAACATGGAGGCACTCATTGGGGACCTTCTTCAACTGCGGCCTCAGCATCTTTGCAGCACCACGGTCATCAGTACTATGGAGCCGGTGAGGCCTCTGGTGGAGTGGAAGAAAATGAGGGTGCCAAGAAGCTCTTGACACCTTCACCCACCTCAGTGACGGTCAGAGTCCTCAGTTGGCCTTTAGATTGGGCTGATGGGACCTTCCTGCTGGTTGTGCAGCAATCGTCCATTCCAGGAACCACTGTGTCAACAGTGTGACTGTCCTGTTAAGGCAGCTTCTCATGGATTCCGTGGATGTCAGGGCTCATACTGTGAGCTGACTGATACAGGCTATTGAGGGAGGTTTGCAGCCTTTTCTGGCTGAGACTCTACTCTTGCATCCATTCTGAGTGCTGCTTCATGTGTCTCTCCGTGAGATTGGAAAGTCAAGCAAGCAGAACAGCAACTTGTGGGAAACACTAAATTAGATATTTAGCTATAGCCCGCCTCATTATGAAAGCACGCTGTGATGCTCGCCACTGCCTTAACCATTCTCATGCTGCCCGTATGACAACTCCATTCTTGCATTCCCTCTCATGTCAACATTCCATTATGCTCAGCGAACTGACATCATGACCTCCACCATTATCACTATGTTCCCAGGTGGTTTCAGTGTCATCCTTATCACCCGCTATCGGTGTTTCACTAAGCCAACAGACAGCTGCTTGGGCATCCTGACAATCTCCATGGCCATTTGTTCAACCGAGGCAATTGTTCTCAGCCAGGCTGACCCACTCCTGTGCTGGGCCATCTCCTTAGCATTTTGTACCCTTTTGACTGAAACAAAAGCATGAATTTATGTTAGCTTGATATATAGCGCATGCAGCGACACTTCTCTATGTCTGTGCATCGCAGTGCTCATGAGCTCTTTTACATCCAAGCCTCAATGCTGAAGCTTGTCTCAGGACTTACCCCTGAGCTGCAGCATGAGGATGTAACCTTTTCCTTGCAGCTCTGTGTGGGTGAGCCAAGCTCACCTTGCTGAAGCACAGCAGGTCACTGAACCTTTTTGAAAACATCCAATGTTTATCAGTCCACCAGCATCACTGAAACAGATATTTGTTTTATCTTCTTGCTGTTTATGAGACATTGCTGAGTGCATAATTTCTACTTTGTTTCTTTATATTCCTATGATTGCAATTAAAAAAATGTACAATTAGCTGTGAAGAACTTGGGTTCAGGAATGACATTGGGCTGGATTCTCCGATTTTGATTCTGTGTCCGGAGGACGTGTCTGTCTAGTTCTGCGATGAAAAAATCATGAGGCCCCAGTACCGACCCTCCGACTGGTGAGGGACTAGCAGCCGTGGCACGTAAAATGCATGGCCTTCTCAAAATAAACGGCCAGAGAATTGCCGGGTCCGTGGCGGCACATGCTCCCGGCGATGACGTGCAGCGGTCACGCGTGGACCCGACCTGCTAGATAGTGCCCCCTGGACACCCACTCGCCACCACTGGGCCACTCCCCACCAGTCCCTCCAGCCTTTGCCGAAGCCCTCTCCAGCCAGTGGCATGGCTCCCCCCCCCCCCCCCCCCCCCGATTGTGGCGTTGTTGGACACAGTCCGCAGCTGCTATGCAGTGTTCCCAAAAACTGAGAGCACAGGTGCCTCACGTCGTCGGGAACTCGGCCCTTCAGGGAGGGGGAGGGGGGCATTGGGGGAGGGCCTTCGGGTAATGTCCTGAGACGGCGTGCGGTGTACTCCCCGGTGATGCCGTTTTGGAGGGAGTGTTGCATCCAAAAACAGGTGTAACCCCCGATTCGGTCGTAAAAAGGGATCCTCCGTCTGAGTGCCGATTACGAAATTGCCGTCAGCAAGTGGAGAATCCCGCCCAAATTATATAAATTAATGTTAGTCCTTTTTTCCGTTCTTGTTCTTCTTCCTATGCACTTAATATGCAAGTTCTGTGTTATTATTATTGGGATGCAAATGCCAAATGGAAACTGATTTTGTTTTGGACAGTTTGGCAGATAATGTATTTAAATACATGTGCTTTATAATGTGATTGCACATTGCCCAAATACAGAGACTAGCATTCTGCGATCATAATATTGGGACCAGCATTCAAATATCAAGAAGGGATTTTCGGATATTATGAGATTACTGAGTTCAAAAATAAAGATTTGTTTCCATTGTTAGCTAAAGTGACTTCGATGTAAAATAGAAGAGGATTACAGTGGACAATGCTATTCTTTGAACACGTTGCACATGTGTCAAACTACTACTAATGAAGGTGTTGAGCCATTTAAAATAAACAGAGTATATTCCTGTTAAATTTATGGAGAGAAGAATTTGATGCGAATGGGTCAAACATATGTACGACAAAAAATGCTAAAATTAATTTCAGGCTTTATCCTCTCCGAACGCAGAATCAACATGAACTTCAGACAAAGGTACAGAGAAAATGACAAAACTAACAGGTTAGATCTGCTTGATAAGGAGGATGTGTTTTATACTTGGTTCATGGTATTATTCATTACTTCAATCCTTATATCAAAAAGTAAGAATTGAATATCTTTAATGAAAACATAATTCAGCTTAGAATGTAAAATAATGTGGAGCAACTCAAGGTACTTTAGTCCCTCAATTCTGCTCGATCCAACAATTACCTTCGCCAAGAACTCATACCCAAAATGTCATATCCTAGGGGAGCTGTATAACCAGGAGTAAATCTTCCGGAAAGTAGGAATGTTTGAAATTTCCCTTTGACCTCCAGAAGTTAATCTAACAAAATTCTGGAATAAAACTCTAACATTACATTATACATAATTCAACTTGGCTTAATTTGTATTCCACTGCTGATATTGCCTTAGGTCCCACAGGACTAGAATCATAGTGTTCCATGGTGTATTTGATGAGTTATATCTGTCCTTGTCTTTATAACCTTCAAACCCTTTAATAGTTAGTCATTGTCAAGGTTCTTTCCAGAGGAGTTAATCAATGTGGTATTAATTACTCCTCATGGAAGATTGTTCCACAAATTTAAAACTTATGAAATTCCTCACAATTTTGTAATTAACTTCAAAGTCATTCAAATCTAGGTGCTGAAAATTATAGTGTTCCAAATATCATCTTCCAATAATTTACAAAGCGTTAAAATAAATCACGTTACCAATAGGGTTTGGTGCCAAACCTCAGCTCGATATTGCCTGGTTCTTCAACACTATGGGTGCCATTTTGCCTCCAAATGGTATCAGTGGGACAGTTGGGGTGTATACATCTGGTACTAGATGTGCCAGATGCCATTTTGGTAAAGGCACCAGCATACTTGCAGGGATGATCCACCGGTGTATCATAGAATCACTCAAGTGCAGAAAGAGGCCATTTGGCTAATCGAGTCTGCACTGACCCTCCGAAATAGCACCCCACCCAAACCCGTTCCCCCGCCCATACCCCGTAATCCTCCTAAGCTTTGGACAGTAAAGGGCAAATTAGCATGGACAATACACCTAACTTGCACATCTTTGGACTATGGGAGGAAACTGGAGCATCTGAAGGAAACCCACACAGTCAAGGGGAGAACGTGCAAACTCAACACATCACTCAAGGCCGAATTGAATCCGGATTCCTGGAGCTGTGAGGCAGCAGTGCTAACCACTGTGCCACCATGCTGCACTTAAACAAGTCATGAAATATTGCTTTAGCAGCTTTGACAAAGAGTCATCCAGACTCAATACTTTAGCTCCCTTTTCTCTCCACAGATGCTGTCAGACCTGCTGAGGTTGTCCAGTATTTTCTGTTTTTGTTGCATGAAATACGCTATCATATAATGATCATTTGATGCCGGTGCTGCAACTGTGGAACTCAATACTCCAGTTAACTTATCTTTCACAGCTGAGCACCTTTTCAGCAACAGGAAGGATCCCCTCACTTGTGCTATTTAAAGGATTTGTTTCTGGTTGATTTCTCCTGATTCACTGCGATTGCAGGAGTGTTTGACAGTTCTATACTCATTTAAAGTTGCTGAAGTCTGCAGGAAGCGGTGAGCCCAGGGCTTTGTCCTGATTTCAAGGATTCTACACAAACCACTTGGTCTCAGACATTGGTACAGCAGTGGCCCCCCACCCTACTCACCCCTGGAATGATCTGTATATTGACCGGGATGTAGAGTTAACAAGTAAATGATAATGATTTATACCACTAGAGGGAACCACAGAATAGTCATATACATATCATGGGACTAGGGGATTCTGGCATTAGATTAGAAAATGATTAGATGATTAGGAGTTAATAATAATAATCTTTTTATTGTCACAAGTAGGCGACACTGCAATGAAGTAATTGTGAAAAGCCCCTAGTCACCACATTCCTGCACCTGTTCGGGTACATAGAGGGAGAATTCAAAATTGTCAGCTGGTATGGGAATTGAACCAGCGCTGCTGGCCTTGTTCTGCATCACAAACCAGCTGTCTAGCCTACTGAGCTAAACCAGCCCTCCAAGTTTGGGAGTTAGGAGAGAGCTGGAAGATTGTCAGGCATAGAGAGCAGTTATATATTTGAGAGTTCGAGAGATAGCATAGTTTTATACAATAACCTTCTAATTTAGGAATGTGAACAAATGTTAGTTAGTAGTGTAAGAAATTTATGATTTTGTTTGTTAACAAAGCTTTGTGTTCTTTATTCAACACTACGCATCCGAGCCATCCAGGTAAAACAGAATAGAGAACATAACAACTCCCTTGGCCTACAGCATGAGAGGGAGACTGAGCAGAGGTGATACAATGCAGGCAAAGCTGCTGGGAGAGGGGTAGGGAGCAGGAGAAGGACAAAAAGGGTTCTCCTGCCTGAACATCAGTTGTGTCCGCATTACTGAGGAGGTGATCAGTGCAATCTGCCGCCTGATGCAGCCACAAGTGTGGTCGGCATTGCCAATGACCATGTCGGTGACTGTGACAATGACCTTATGTACCTGGCTTCTTCAAGATTAACACAGATTTACTGTTGCTGAAGAGAGTTCAGTAAGGCTGCATATGCCAAGGGAGCGGAATACATTTCTTTCTGTCTTGTCAGAGAGAAGCAAGCGGAGTGAACATGTGGTTTCACAAGGATTGTATGGCTATTTTTTGGTACAGGGTGTATACATATTGTTTTGTGGATGCTGATGGCAACTCTGTAATGTGCCACAACTCCCTCAATGTTCACCTGATGTGTGCCAATATGCAGATGGTTTAATTCCACAACAATCTTGCTGTAATAATAATGATAATAATTGCTTATTGTCACAAGTAGGCCTCAATGAAGTTACCGTGAAAAGCCCCTCGTCACCACATTCCGGCTGTACTATCTACGTTTGAGGTACCAGGACAAGCCAGAGGTTGTCCTGCTGACCATATGGCTCATGACTCCAGTGTCCAATCTATACATACAACAGAAGTAATGCAAATACATGAATTTAATCTAGCAGACTGTTGGCATGTTTCAACAATGCTTCCATTGCCTAGGCTTTCTGAGGGGACCCTGCAGTACTCAACTGAGTGCTTGCCAAGGTTTTTTATGATCTTCTCAATCTTCCACAACCTCTCCATCATGAAGGCACAGCTGTATGGTGACAAGCTGAGGAGGAGCAGGACATGAACAGGCAAACAATGTTACATTGTTATAGTCATACATACGCAGCAAACACTCATAAGGGATTGGGTAAACAGATTATAGGTTCCTTTATTTGTATTAAGCACATGGGAACAGCCTTACAAAACTAGAAGGCTTGAATACAACAACAGCAGAGCTGTTTCACTGCAGCAAGGGTGTTATCCCACAATGTTGGAGCTCTAAATCTTTAGGATAGTCATTAATTCTCTTGACAGGGCAGAAAAAGTATGGAGAACTGCCAAGCTGACAAGTTATTTTAATGGGTAGCCCTTTATAACTTGTGTCTGTGAGAGTTGAAGTAATCTGTTCCAGACGTTTAAATAGCTGTTTGTTGACAGAAGCTCAAGTGCTATATTTATAGCATTATTAATGCTTGGTTGCTTGCAACAACTTATAATTAACACAGTGGGGATTTGTTTAAATTCACAGTTTGATTGACAGCTCAAAGATGTTCTTAAAGGATTTGCTGACTTTGATATGAGACAATAAATACAGGTCAGTTTGTTTTAATAAGGGATTAAGTAACTGAGGGGAATTAAATGTTTTAAATAGACATTTATGACCTAGAATTTTTTAAAATAATGTAGTAAAGTCTGTAATAGAGATTTAGAAGTTTATTTTATTTCATCTCAGTGTGTCCCCTGAGGTTTGCCTGTGGTGTATACTGGGTGAGTTTGTTTGGAATGCGAATGTGAAAAAGGTGGTGGGCAGCAGGTCATGAACCAAGAATAAAGAACAATACAGCACAGGAGCAGGCACTTTGGCCCTCCAAAACTGCGCCGACCATGGTACATACCTGAACTATAACCGTATGCACTTACGGAGTCCGCATCCTTCCATTCCCACCCTATTCATATGCCCCTTAAATACCGCTATTGTAGCTGCTCCCACCACCGCCCCAGGCAGCGCGTTTCATAAATTTACCACCCTCTGTGGAAAAAACTTTCCTTGCACATCTGTTCTAAACTTTTCCCCACGCACTTTAAACCTATGTCCCCTAGTACTTGATTTTCCTACCCTAGGAAAGATCATCTGACTGTCCACTCTGTCCATGCCACTCATAATCTCGTAGACCTCTATCAGGTCGCCTCTCAACCTCCGACTTTCCAGTGAGAACAGACCGAGTTTATCTAACCTCTCCTCATAGCTAATGCCCTTCATACCAGGCAACATCCTAGGAAACCGCTTCTGTGCCCTCTCCTAAGCATCTACATCCTTCAGGTAGTGTGGCGACCAAAATTGTACACAATATTCCAAATGAGGCCTAACTAAGGTCCTGTATAGCTGCAGCATGACTTGCCAATTTTTATATTCAATGCCCGACCGATGAAGGCCAGCATGCCGTATGCCTTCTTGACCACCTTATTCACATGCGTTGCCACTTTCAGTGATCGGTGGACATGCACCCAGATCTCTCTGCCTGTCAATACTAGCAAGAGTTCTACCATTTACCGTGTAATTCATACATGTATTGGGCCTTACAATGTGAGTTGGCACTAAGCTGCCATAGGGGTTGCAAGGAGCCATTGGGGATAAGGGGTTGGCCTGCATGGTAGGAGGCACCATTGTAGCTGGGTAGGGGGGCATGGGTTGGTAGATTTGGCATCCATGGTCATGGAGAGGGGTGTGTTGATGGGTAGGGGTTGAGGACTAGAGTGCCTAATGTTTAAGGAAACAACTGGGACAAAGTCACAGGAAATGAAGGTCAGCCTTTTAAATAACCCACCTTGACACATGGCAGCCCTGTCTCCGAACCATGCCTGGGACTGGTGAGGGAGGGAGGTAGTGGAGGAGGCGGTGAGGTGGGGATGGTGTAAGTGATGGGGATACAATGCACTGAGCACTATGTGAGGCTAGGTGTACAGTTGGTGTGATTTAATATTCAAAGTTGAATTCACTGACCTTGATGATTTATGTGGGATCATTGAGCTGCTTTTTTGTCTGTTGCCTGATCTTCAGGGGTACATTGTCGGCATTGATCTGCACAATTATTTGCTCCTTTGCCTGGAGGGCCATCTGGTCCTCTATGTATAGAATACCTTTCCCCTCCTGTTCATCTCTTCCATCAAAGTGTTCAGCGCAGCATCAGAGAACATTGGATCATGCTTGCTGCTCTGCTGTGCCTTAATTCAGTATTCCTCTTGCTCACACTCTCTTCAGCAACCCGGCCTGCTCCACCTGAATGCATCCCCCCCTTTAGGTAGCTTTAAGTGGTGCTAGGATATACTTGAGTCCCCTGCTCAGCCACACAGTTAGTGCTGGCTGCACATAGCCATCATAAAAATCAGCAGGAAACATGAAGTTTGCATGCCTTTGTGCATTGGAAACAATGGGCAGAATTAATTACATATTGCGACCTCTCGCCCATTGTCAGGCTCTGTCCAATTTCATGGCCTTTGTGTCTTGTTATCTTTATTTATTAATGTATTTATCTGTCTCCATCCCTCTATCTGTATATCTATATAACTGTATTTCGTGTACTGATAACCATCTTTCATAGAATTTACAGTGCAGAAGGAGGCCATTCGGCCCATCGAGTCTGCACCGGCTCTTGGAAAGAGCACCCTACCCAAGATCAACACCTCCACCCTATCCCCACAACCCAGTAACCCCACCCGACACTAAGGGCAATTTTGGACACGAAGGGCAATTTATCATGGCCAATCCACCTAACCTGCACATCTTTGGACTGTGGGAGGAAATCGGAGCACCCGGAGGAAATCCACGCACACACGGGGAGGATGTGCAGACTCCGCATAGACAATGACCCAAGCCGGAATCGAACCTGGGACCCTGGAGCTGTGAAGCAATTGTGCTATCCACAATGCTACCGTGCTGCTTCTTCAAAGCTCAGCGGTGAAAATTAAGTGAAGCAGAGATTGTTTCAGCTATCATTTGATATTTTGCACAGTTCTTGCATGTTTCAGTTTCGAAAAGGTAAACATAAAATGGACAGACACTCAAAATTCTGATTTTATGCTGCATTTTGTGCAGTCATGCTGTCTCTGCATCTTTGAATACACTGAGGAAGTTCTCTGAAACTTTGGCTCAAATCCAGTTCATTGAGACATTAAGCTACTAATAAGAACTAACTGATACAGATGAGTATTCAGGTTTCTCAGGAAGCTGCCTCTTGAAAACATAAAAATGCCGATGTTATGACATTGACTCCGAAGCTCTGATCATACCAGATGGTGTGGGGATTTCTTGACTTCTGCGGAACATGGAGTGAATCTCTTGCTCACAGAAAATAGATGAGGATTCATGGCTTGATGACCCTGGAAAATACTCACTGTTGGATCAGGGAAAACATAAATATACAAACTGCAGGACGACAAGGGAAATAAACACTGTCACGATATTCAGGTAAACATCATAGCACATACATACTGATGGACAGATCAACGGACCAATCAACACACACACAACACCACAGCCAATCACAGGCAAGAGCATACACAGTACAAAACAGGGAACACGACACTTCCTGAGCATTCCAGGAGGAGACAGCTCAGGGCACAGAGCTCAAAGCAAGCCACTCAGACATCCACCATGTGCTGAGTGCCACTACAAGGTAGTATTAGGAATAGGTCCACAGATTCTAGGGTTATGATCGAACCTCAGTAACCAGTTTACCACTGTAAATAAATGTTAGCAATAAAACTGAGTTGTACCATTCGCAACCGTGTTGGTTTGTCTGTGTAGCAGAGTACCCAACACATCAAACACATGCTTGAAAGGTTGGTGGAATCAAATTAAAGAGTAACTTTTAGAACATAGATATAGAACAGTCCAGCACAGCACAGGCCCTTCAGCCACACTGTTGTGCCAACCACTTATCCGAATCTAAGATCAACCAAACCTATACCCCTTCAATTTACTGCTGTCCATGTGCCTGTCCAAGAGTCGCTTAAATGTCCCGAATGACTCTGACTCCACTAATTTTGAAGTTCTTGAGCAGGAATAACATACAGGACTACATTGAAAAAACTGGGAAGTGGGACGAATTCAATTTATATAGAAACATAGAAAATGGAAGTAGGTCATTCGGCCCTTCAAGCCTGCTCCACTGTTTAGTGTGATTATGGCTGATGCTCTATCTCAACATCATACCCCCATGCTCGTCCCATACTCCTGGGCAAGCACAAGAGGCAGATGTGCTGTATGATGTTATGATGTGCCCACTAAAGAGATGGACAACTTGACTTTGACATTAAAAAAAATTTTTTGTGAGCAACAAAGTTTATTTTCATTCAGTCATGGGCATTGTATGTCACTGGCTAGGCCAGCATTTGGTTTTTTTTTAACAAACAATTTTAATGAGGTATTTTTGGCATTACAAACAACCACAGTATAAAAAATGGAGTACAAAGAACAATAATCATAATGCAGCCGCCGACATCCGTCCCTCCAAGGCCCGCCTATTTAACCCCCTACTCTATGCTACCCTAACCCCCCCTCACCCCCCCCCCCCCACCTCCCATTCCCCCTGCCCACCCACCTGCTGACGATTAATTCTCCGCAAAGAAGTCAATGAATGGTTGCCACCTCTGGGCGAACCCTGACACCGACCCTCTCAAGGCGAACTTGATCTTTTCCAGGCCGAGAAAGCTCGACATGTCGGTTAACTAAGCCTCCGACTTTGGAGGCCTAGAATCCCTCCAAGCCAGTAATATCCATCACCGGGCTACCAAGGAGGCAAAGGCCAGAACATCTGCCTCTCTCCTCCTGGACACCCGGGTCTTCCAACACCCCAAAAATCGCTACCCCTGGACTAATTTCCACCCTTATCTTCAATACTCTGGACATGACATCCGCAAACCCCTGCCAGTAACCCCTAAGTTTTGGGCTGCCCAGAACATGTGGACATGGTTCGCTGCTCCACCCGCACATCTGAAACATTTGTCTTCCACCCCAAAAATCTGCTCATTCGGGCCGCTGTCATGTGGGCCCGGTGCACCACCTTAAATTGGATCAAGCTGAGCCTTGTGCATGTAGCGGTCGCGTTGACCCTGCTCAACGCCTCTGCCCATAGGCCGTCCTCCATCTCACCCCCCAGTTCCTCCTCCCACTTACACTTCAGCTCCACTATATGCGTCTCCTCTGCCCCCATTAATTCTTTGTAGATGTCCGAGATGCTCCCCTCCCCCACCAATCCCCTAGACACTATCCTATCTTGAATCCTTCTTAGTGGCAGGAGTGGGAAGGATGATACCTGCCTGCGCAGAAAGTCCCGCACCTGAAGATAACTAAAATCATTCCCTGCTGCTAGCCCGAACTTCTCCTCCAGCGCCCTCAAGCTGGGGAAGCTCCCTTCCAGAAACAGGTCCCCCAACTTCTCAATTCCCGCCCTTTGCCAGACCCGAAACCCCCCATCTAAGCTCCCCGGAGTAAACAGATGCTTGTCACATATTGGGGACCAAACCGATGCACCCATTGCACCAACGTACCTCCTCCACTGAACCCAGATCCTCAGGGCTGCCACTACCACGTGACTGGTGGAATATCTCACCGGCGGGAACGGCAAAGGTGCCGTTATCAGCGCCCCCAAGCTGGTGCCCCTGCATGAAGCTGCCTCCATCCGCTCCCAAGCTGCCCTCGTCCCCACTACCCACTTCCTTACCATCGCAATATTGGCCGCCCAGTAATAATTACTAAAATTTGGCAGGGCAAGTCCCCCCTCCCCCCGATTCCTCTTGAGCATCACCCGTGGGGACTTACCCGCCCAAACAAAGCCCAAAATGATTTTGTTGATCCTCTTAAAAAAGGACAGCGGGATGAAAATCAGGAGGCATTGGAACACAAATAAAAATCTCAGCAATACCGTCATCTTAACCATCTGCACCCTCCCCGCCAGTGACAGCGGAAGCGCATCCCATCTCCGAAACTCGCCCCTCGTCTGCTCAACCAACTGGGACAAGTTCAACTTGTGTAACCGGCCCCAGGATCACGCCACCTGTATCCCCAGATATCTAAAATTGTCCCCCACCAACCTAAATGTTGGCTCCCCCAGCCGACCCTCCTGAACTCTTGCCTGTACTACAAGCATCTCACTCTTCGCCATATTCAGTTTGTATCCCGAAAAGCGGCCAAATTCCCCCAGAATCACCATAATCCCCCCATCCCTGCCCGTGGATCTGCTACATATAGGAGTCGGTCATCTACGTTCAGCGATACCCTATGCTCCACCCCCCGCCTTCCCAACCAGCCCTTTCCAACCCCTAAAATAGTCCAAGGTCATCCTGTCTGTCCTTATACTAGCCTCCGAGGCCTGGTACAACAATCTGACCCAGTCAATAAAGCCCCTACCAAACCCAAATCGACCCAGCACCTCCCATAGATAGTCCCACTCTACCTGGTCGAACGCCTTCTCCGCATCCATGGCCACAACTACCTCAACTTCCCTTCTCTCCGGGGGCATCATAATCACATTCAGCAGCCTTCTTATATTGGCCACCAACTGCCTACCCTTGACAAATCTGGTTTGGGCCTCCATGATCACCTCCGGCACACAATCTTCAATCCTGGAGGCCACCACTTTGGCCAGCAACTTAGCATCCACATTAAGCAACGAGATCGGCCTATAGGACCCACACAGCTCCGGGTTCTTGTACCGCTTCAATATTGACGAAATGGTGGCCTGTGACATCGTTGGGAGCAGCACCCCTCTATCCCTCGCTTCGTTAAAAACCTTAACCAGCAACGGCCCTAATATCCCCGGAAATTTCTTGTAAATCTCCACTGGGAACCCGTCCGGCCCTGGGGCTTTACCCGACTGCATTGTCTTCAAGCCCTCAGATATTTCTTTGGCCCTAATCGGAGCCCCCAACCCATCCCTGCCCACCCTTGGGAAAGTCAGCCCGTCCAGAAAGCGTCTTGTCTCCTCAGGCCCCGTGGGGGGTTATGAGTGATAGAGTCCACTGTAAAAGTCCCTGAACGCCCTGTTTAGCCCAGCCATATCCCCTACCAGGTTCCCATCTCCATCAACCACCTTATCAATTCCCCTGGCCACCTCCCTCTTCCTCAACTGCTGTGCCAGCATTCTGCTGGTCTTCTCCCCATGTTCATACAATGTCCCCTTCGCCTTTCTAAGCTGCTCCACTGTCTTGCCCGTGGACAGCACCCCAAACTCAGCCTGCAGCCTCCGACGCTCCCTTAACAGTTCCACCCGCAGGGTCACCGCATACCTCCTGTCTACCCGTAAGATCTCCATGATCAGTCGGTCCGTCTCTGCCCTGTCCGTCCCGTCCCTATGAGCTCAGATTGAGATCAGCTCCCCTCTCACCACTGCCTTCAGCGCCTCCCAGACCACCGCTGCTGAGACTTCCCCCGTGTCGTTGACCTGCAGGTAGTCCAACATGCACTTCCTTACTCTCTCGCACATCGCCTCGTCCGCCAACAAGCCCACGTCCAATCGCCACTGCGGGCGTTGGAAGCACTCCTCACTAACCTGCAGTTCCACCCAGTCTGGGGCATGGTCCGAAATAGTGATGGCCGAGTACCCCGTGTCCACCACCCCCGCCAGCATATCCCTACTCAAAATGAAAAAATCGATCCGGGAATACACTTTATGTACATGCGAGTAGAACGAGAACTCCCTAACCGTCGGCTGCCTAAACCTCCATGGGTCGACCCCTCCCATCTGTTCCATGAAGCCTATCAGCTCCTTTGCCATCGCCGGCACCCTCCCCGTTTTCGAGCACGACAGGTCCAGGCCGGGGTCGATAACCGTATTAAAATCCCCTCCCATCACCAGATTGTGCAAGTACAGATCCAGTATCTTCTCCAGTAGCCGCTTAATGAATTCAACATTGTCCCAATTTGGCGCGTACACGTTAACCAATACCACCTTCCTCCAGTCCAGCTTACTGCTCACCACGACATAATGGCCCCCCCCCGTCCGAGACTATACTACCCGCCTGGAATTGCACCCGCTTATTAATTAAAATCGCCAACCCTCTCGTCTTGGTATCCAGCCCTGAATGGAAGACCTGACTGACCCAACCCTTCCTCAGCCTAACCTGATCCGCTACTTTCAGGTGTGTCTCTTGCAACATTACCTTGTCCGCCTTCAGAGCCCTCAGGTGCGCGAACACACGGGCCCTCTTGACAGGCCCATTCACCCCTCTAACATTCCAGGTGATCAGCCTGGGGAGGGCACCGCTCTCCCCTCCCCCCCCGCCGATCAGCCATCCCCCTTCCTGGGCCCTCCCCCCACCCATGTGCTGCACCCGCCTCCAGGTAGCCCCCACCCCCGACCTCCTCTCTGTCCCCGAACGTAGGTCCCTCCCTCGTCAGCAGAGTAAATCCCCCCCTCTCCCCCTCGCAACATCACCCTATAACCCAACCACTGCCCTGTATTGGACCAATATGCACCCCCCACTGTGCTTCCGTAGACAAGCTCACCCAGCTAGCCTGGTGACCCTCGCCTCCGGCGCCAAAAAGTCTCCCACCTATTGTTCCCTACTCCCCTCCACCCCGCCCATCGAAACCGCTTCCCTGTTCAAACCAAAACTGAACAATCTCCTAATTACCATAGGAAACAGCCCAAAACAGAGACCCCACAAAGAACCCGCTCAATAGTGCAAATTAAAGTAATACAAAATAAAAAGCCCACACCAACCACCTCCATCAAAACACCGAAAAACCCAACAAAAAACGAATAACGGTTACTCCCCCATCTTCACCCATTCTTCAAATGCAGAAAAAAGGTAACAATCAAACCATATATACATTGTTCAAGAAAAGAGAAAGATACTGCCACTTAAGTCCGAAAGGTTCTCAGTTCTGCGCCAGACCCTTCTTCTTGGCAAAGCCCATTGCCTCTTCGGGCGACTCAAAATAGTGATGCTGGTCCTCATGTGTGACTCAAAGGCGCGCCGGGTAGAGGAGCCCGAATTTCACCTTCTTCTTAAACAGGATCTCCTTCACTTGCCTGAAGCCTGCCCTCCTTCTGGCCACCTCCACGCTCAGGTCCTGATAGACGCGCAATATGCTATTGTCCCACTTGCAGCTCCTGGTACGTTTGGCCCACTGGAGGACACACTCTTTATCTAAAAATCTGTGGAACCGAACCACCATCGCCCTTGGGTGGCCCCCCGGCCGTGGCTTCCTCGCCAACGCATGTACGCCCTGTCCACCTCCAACGGTCGGGGAAAAGCCCCCTCTCCCAGGAGCTTCTGGAACATATTTACCACAAAAGTGCCTGCATCAGCCCCCTCAGCCCCTTCAGGGAGACCGACAATTCATAAGTTCTGCCGGCACGCGCTGTTCTCCAGATCTTTCACCTTTTCTAACAGCCTTTTCTGCTGATCCTTCAGCATCCCCACCTCCAGCTCCACCACCGTTTGGTGTTCCTCCTGGTCTGCCAGCGCTTTCTCCAATTCTGGATCGTCCGATCCTGGGCATGAAGCCTGAATTCCAGCCGATCGATCGACTCCTTTATTGGGTCGAGACAATCTCGTTTCTGTCTCAAAGCCCTCTTGGATGACTTGCATTAGATCCTCCATCGATGGCTGGGCCATCGCAGCAGGGGTCCGAACCTCGGCCATGTTAGCTTCAGCAGCCACTTCTACCCAGCCCTTGCTTATCTTTCTATTTCTTCCTTTATGGTCTCTTGGGGTTCTCCGTTCCATGCACCACTGTGTGGATCCAGTGCCTAAATGCCCGCACTTTCAAAACCAAAACTCAAAGCCACGTAAAAGTCGGGGAAAAAGGTCCAAAAGCCCGGCCAGAGCGGGAGCCACCAAGTGTGCGACTTACTCCCTCATAGCTGCCACCGGAAGTCCGACTTTGAAATTTTGCAAGTAAATTATTCCCTGGGCAGTCAGCAATGAACCTGAGCTGATCTAATTCAACTTGAGTTCCTACATTAAGACAGTGACTTCACTTCAAAAGTGTTTGTTTGGCTCTGAAGTGTTTTGGGATATCCTGTGGTCGAGTAAGACCTCATTGAAAGCTTTGACAAAGAGTCATCCAGACTCAAAACATTAGCTCCATTACCTCCCCAAAGGCCCGCTGAGATTGTCCAGCATTTTCTATTTTTGTCTCATTAAAAGCCGTTTCTTTTGTTCTTATTCCTCTTACGTGGGGATCTGGGGCAAAATTCTCCCCCAACGGCGGGATGCCCGCCGACTGGCGCCAAAGCCGGCGCCAATCAGACGGGCATCGCGCCGGCAAAAAGGTGCGGAAGTCTCCGCATCTTTGGCGGCCTAGCCCCAACATTGAGGGGCTAGGCCGACGCCGGAGGGATTTCCGCCCCGCCAGCTGGTGGAAATGCCGTTTGTTGCCCCGCCAGCTGGCGCGGAAATGCGGCGCATGCGCGGGAGCGTCAGCGGCCGCTGTCAGTTTCCCAGCGCATGCGCGGGAGCGTCAGCGGCCGCTGTCAGTTTCCCGCGCATGCGCAGTGGGGAGAGTCTCTTCCGCCTCCGCCATGGTGGAGGCCGTAGCGGAGCCGGAAGGTAAAGAGTGCCCCCACGGCACAGGCCCGCCCGCGGATCGGTGGGCCCCGATCGCGGGCCAGGCCACCGTGGGGGCACCCCCCGGGGTCAGATCGCCCCGCGCCCCCCCCCCAGGACCCCGGAGCCCGCCCACGCCGCCTGGTCCCGCCGGTAAATACCAGGTTTGATTTACGTCGGCGGGACAGGCAATTCCTGGGCGGGACTTCGGACCATCCGGGCCGGAGAATCCAGCGGGGGGTCCCGCCAACCGGATTCCCGCCCCCGCCCAATCTCCGGGAGCGGAGACTTCGGCGGGGGCGGGGGCGGGATTCACGGCGGCCAACGGCCATTCTCCGACCCGGCGGGGGGTCGGAGAATGACGCCCCAGGTCTTACTACTGGAGAGGAAATGTTTATTTTGCGATCACTATTTTGTTCACACCAGCTGGGGATGTGACATTTTCATTGACTCAAAAAAAATGTTTACCTTAAAAGAGCTTTCAGCATTTTGGAGAAATAACAAAGTTGCTGAGATCTTGACTGTTAACTTACAGTCGAAAGCCAGATGCCACAAGCCATAACAGGATAACTAGAGACTGGGCAGATGAATCACAGCTGATATTTGATTGCCTTCCCGCATCATTACATAAAAGAGAGAATATGAATAGAGACCAAAGCAATGTAGAATGAACATGACTGACACCTGTAATGTGTGCACACTAACCTCTCGCCCATCAAGTCTATCTGATTCAATGGTATTGCTGATTATTCGTCAGCATCCGCGTGTTTTGAAATATCAGATTACAATCCTGGGTTTTGAACCAGTAAAATGTGAGTCAAGGTTTTGCACCATAATACTTAGAAAATCCTCAAGTACATAAAGCAGCTTTGAAAGCTGTGTATTGCTAAGAGATGGACTGTTAATCATACTGACAGTGCAGGGGTGGGGATGATGACTGCCCAAGACTCCGCTTGGAATGTTAAATCCCAGTGCCTTGGCCTCAGGAATGGCACAGCAATGGAAGCTTTGATCAGAAAGCCTGTCTCTTGTTTTGTTCCAATCTAATTTCTATTAAAACATTAAATCACATAGAGATTAATTTTATGCATTTCGGCAGATGGCGGTGGTCCCGTCCAGAAATGTCCAGCTCATTAACTCCCACCCATGCATTCTCAAAACGCCGAACAAGGCATTTATCGGCCAATTCACGGCCACCTGGTGGGAGTCAGCAACAGCTTATGAGAAGGGTGAGCAGCGCACCCACTTGGGGACTCATTCTCCGACCCCCCGCTGGGTCGGAGAATCGCAGGGGGATGGAGTGAATCCCGCCCCCGCCGGCTGCCGAATTCGCTGGCGCCGGGGATTTGGCGGGGGCGGGAATCGCGCCGTGCCGGTCTGCGGCCGCTGGCAGCAGCCCCCCCCTCCGGCGATTCTCTGGCCCGCGATGGGCTGAGTGGCGGCCCATTCTTTGCCGGTCCCACCAGCGTAAATTAGAGTCCTTACGCGGGCGCGGGCGGCCTCCGGGGTCCTCGGGGGGTGCGCTGGGAAGTCTGGCCCTGAGAGGTGCCCCCACGGTGGCCTGGCCCATGATCGGGGCCCACCGATCCGTGGGCGGGCCTGTGCCGTGGGGGCATGACGCCAGCACACGCTGCCGCTCCTGCGCATGCTCCACCTCGCGCCGGCTGGCGGAAGCACTTCGGCGCCGGTTGGGGTGGCGCCAAGCCCCTTCCCCGCCGGCCGGCGCGGCGCAAACCATTCCGGGGCCGGCCTAGCCCCTGAAGGTGTGGAGGATTCCACACTTTTGGGGCGGCCTGACGCCGGAGTGGTTCACGCCACTCCTCGGTGCCAGCACCCCCCGCACCACCGGGTAGGGGAGAATCCCGCCCCAGGGCAGGATGTCTGGGGACAGAAGGGTCAGGCTGCGGACCGGAAGTTTGTCACAACCACCCATTAAAAGACACCCCGTCAGCCAGGACAGAGGTCATGCTGAGCTGCCATGTGGGTCGCCATCCAAGAATTCTGATTCACAGAATACCCCTGGCACCTGGGATATTGGCATCATGACTGCTGCCAGGTTAGAGCGCACACATCTGTGTTCTCCTTTTACTGTAGTCACAGGCAGGCTGCATATTGATTGATAGAATGGAAGCGTTTTTCTATTAACAAATGGCTGCCCAGATGGTGATTTAATTACCACATGTGTGCAATCTATTTATTGAAATTTTTGGAAACCCTTCTCGCTCTGTCTGCCTGATTGGGGTTGTTATCATTATTAAAATAAACTCTCGAGAACGGTTGAACATTTCATCTGTGAAAGCCTTTATGTGATGTCAGGCTACTGACTTTTTATATCCCACAGAGGTTTCCAGATGATACCTGGAAGGATTCTGAGGTGAAAAACCTCAAAGCCACTCTCACCTTCAATGTCACGGGCATGGGGGGGCGGGATTCTCCGTCAGCCCGACATCGAAATCGGGAAAGGCAATTGGGAGGAAAATCGGTCGTGAGGCAAAAACCGTGGCCAGCGCCATGCGCATGGCAGAATACCAAGCTCCGGTGCCTCAACAGCGGCATCGATGCTCTACTCCACACATACAGTGAACGCAGTTCGCATATCTTTAACGGGCCTGACCATGTATTCTCCAGGGCCTCCGCGATACTCCACCTCCACCAGGAGGAATTACAGACGCGGTGTTTCACTTGCAGTTTAAACAGGTGCCATGACAGTGGGAGGTGATGGGGGATGACCAGGGGATGGCCATGGGATAGGGGTAACCCCTCCACTGGAATGGGGCACTCAGGCACGGACCTCATTGCCACAGTCTGTGCACCCCACTGTCTGTCCCCCGTGGTCTGTGGTTGTGCAGAGTGACATCGGCCGTATGGGTGCCGCGACCCCACCACCCCCACATTCCAACCCACACTGTTCAGCTTCCTCTGCCCCCCCACTCCCACAACCAGCTGCCACCCACCAGCGGGTCAGCACATGGCCCACACAATGCCCACAGGACCCCGACTAGAGGGTGCCTGGTCAGGGGCCTGGAGCATACCTCTGGCATGGGTCATGCCAGCCACCAGTGGTTGTAGGGATGGGGGAGGGAAGGGAACATACGGGGAAAGGGTCTGCAGTACAGACTGGGCCACCATATAGCCCTGTGGACCTGGTTCGGCACAGGGGTATACACCATGCTAACATGTCTGATTGGCACTCCCTACAGACAATGGACTTTGGAATTCAACCAGGAATGGTGGCCTTCATCCTAGTCGCCGCAGCCCTGGGGGAGACTGTACAAGCTGGAGCAACTCAGGGAAGGCCCTGCAGCAGTGGGGCCTGCCCCAGAGGAACAGGATTCAGCTGGTGAGGATGGGGAGGTGGCTGCCCAACAGGCTGAAAAGGAGGTAGAAAGGAGGCACCACATGAGGCCTTGAATGTACCAACAGTGCCTGTCATTGGAGAACCTGCTAGACCGGACATGTCAACGACGGCAGCTGAGCAGGGAGACAGTGCAACATATCAGGCACTGCCAGGATGTGGGTGACCGTCACCCTGAACTTTTACAAAACAGGGTCCTTCCAAGCACTCAGTGGAGACCAGTCCGGAATCTCACAGACCTCGGTGCACAGGGGCATCTGAACCACCATGGAGGCCCTGTATGCCGGTTCGGCGCAATATGTCAAATTCAATGTGGACCGAGCCCAGCAGAATGCCTGGACAACGAGGTTCGCTGTCATCGCTGAGATGCCCCAGATCCAGGGGGTGACCGATGGGATGCATCTCCCCCTACGAGCACCGGACCATGACAGGTCAGTCTTCACAAACCAAAAGGGATTCCACTCGATGAACATGCAGCTCGTGTGTGATCATGAGATGCACATCATTCACGTCTGCGCCCGATACCCAGGCAGTGTGCCCAATGCCTTCATCCTGCCACACTTGATGGTTTTAGACCTCTTTGAGGCGTACCCCTGACTGAGAGGTTGGCTCCTGAGCAAAAGGGGTAATCCGCTGCAGCCATGGCTGCTGACACCTATTCGGAGGCCACAGACGTGGAGACCCGCTACAACTACGCCTATGCAGTGACCAGGGGCATGATTGAGCTGTGCTTCAGCATCCTGAAGATGTGGTCCAAGCGCTTGGATTGTTCTGGAGGGGGCCGTCAGTATAGTGCGAGGAGAGTCTCGTACATCATGATGGCCTGCTGCGTCCTTCACAACATTGTGCAGCAGAGGGGTGACGTGCTGGAGGAGGAGGATGAATGCCAGGCCTTGTCCGACGAGGATGCTGAGGAGGGCGAGGATGAGCAAGACATGGAGCCCGGGCAGGCAGAGGAGGCAGCACAAAGTGTGGCCCAGTGCCGGCGCGCATGGGATGCTCTCATCGCCTCCAGGTTCATCGACTTCGGGGCCTGGCCATTGGAACGGTCCGTGACTCCTACCTGCTTCACTACATGGTGCACCTGGGTTGGCAGGAACAGTAGGTGTGACCCATGGGATGGAGGATGTTGAATTCTCCCAGTGAAGGTGGAGGATCGCTGAGGCCCCGGAGAATATCAGGCCCGCTAATGATATGCCAGTGACATTTACCATACGTATGAGTGGAACACATTGATGTCACCAATTAGGAGAATTGCGGTTTGGCGTGAACTCGGCGGCAGCCACGATTTGAGCGCCCAAACCGATTCTCCGCTCAGTTGTATTTTGCGATTCAGGGCTGAGGAGGGCAGGCCAGCCAGAAACAGCAAGGCGAGGGTTGAGGCAGTAGGACCGGGTGAAAGCCATGAGTTGGTGAGCCAGACAGTTGGGGTGAGCAGCCATTGAGCAGTGAGAGGAGCAGACGAGGGGTGTCTCAACACCCAGGGTTCAGGAGGGCAGATCAGCCAGCAACAATGAGGCAATGGGCTGGATTCTCCTCACCCCGATGCCGAAATCGTGTTCAGCGACGGGGCGGAGAATCAAACTTCCCGCACGAAATTCCCGCAGGTTCAGCTATTCTCCGCCTCCAGAATAGTGAGGTACTTGGGGAGTTTGCCGCGCCGAGTATCCACTGCCTCAGGCCATTGCCTGAGGCTCACCCCTGACAGACCAAATTCCCGACGGCGTGGAACACTCATGGTCCCACCATCCATGATACTCGCGTGGCGGCTGAGAACTCTGACCCGGAGGTGCGGGAGGCCGTATCGGCAGCTGGAGCTGCAAGCTCCACAACAGCTGCCTGCTAGCCCCCTTCAAGGCAGTGAATCTGTGGCCTTCTGACACCAGTTTTCCTGCCGTAAAGGAGTGGGGCTGGATTCTCCGCACCCCGACGCCGAAATTGCGGCCGGCGCTGGGGTGGAGAATCCAGTTTGACGCCATAATCGGGCCTGGCGCCTGTTTGGTGATTCTCCGGACACCGAAAATCGGCGTCACCAGATGTGGTAAACCATTGTATTGTATTTTGTATTGTTACATGACTGGGCTTGTCCCTGCTGGGTCCGAACCACTGTAGTATAAAATATGTGTATTGTGGTAAACTGCCACTGTATTATATGTAATGTGGTAAACTACTGCCTGCTTGCTCCACCTCCCTCGTGCTCGGTATAAAGGTGGCTAGTTACCGCCGCTGCCTCAGTTCGGGATCCGAGGCCAGGAGGCTTTCCGTTTAGTTTATTAAAGCCTCAGTTACGTTCACCACTCGTCGTGTGTTCATTGATGGCATATCAATTTAATAAACTAAACATCTAAGATGATTTTATCACTCAAGCCTGATCGCCTGGAGCTGGACACCACTGTAACATTCGAGCACTGGCTAAGCTGCTTCAAAGCGTACCTCGGATCTTTCACCGAAGACTTCACCGACCTCCAAAAGCAGCAGATCCTCCACACACGGCTGAGCCCGCAAGTCTTTCTTCTCATCAGGGATGTCCCCTCGTATACGGAGACGATAATGCTGCTGAAGGGACACTATGTGAAGTCGGTAAACGAAGTGTATGCCAGGCACCTTCTTACCACGAGACGACAACACCCTGGGGAATCACTAGCAGAATTCCTGCGTGCCTTGCGGATACTCTGTAGGAACTGTGACTGCCAGGCGGTATCGACTACCCAATACGCGGAGCTGTTGGTCAGGGACGCTTATGTCGCAGGCATGAAATCAAACTACATCCGCCAGCGATTCCTAGAAGGGGGTACAATCGGCCTCCCAGAGACAGTGCAGCTTTCAAACTCACTGGAGGTGGCCTGCCAGAACATGGAGGCCAATACCTCCGACCACGCGGCACCCTCGTGGACCTCACAGGCGCTTCCATCACCCGACTCGAGTGCGGCGCAAGACAGTGCCGCGCAGCAGCCCACCAGCGTCGGAAGCCCGAGGTGCTACTTTTATGGCCAGGGTAAGCATCCCAGACAATGCTGCCCTGCACAGAACGCGAATTGCAACGGGTGTGGGAGGAAGGGCCACTTTGCGAAAGCCAGCCAGGCCCGATTTATCCCGAAAACGACTCAGCCCAGCAGTTCTGCCTGCTGCCTGTCGGGGCCGCTCCCAGCTGCCGCCCCACCAGCCATGTGCAACCCGTGGGCGCCGCCATCTTCGATTTCGGCCGCCACGTGCGACCCATGGGGGCCGCCATCTTTAACGCCATCTTGTACTTCACCCGCCACACGCGACCCATGGGGCTGCAATCTTTGACGCCATCTACGATGCCACCCCCCATGGGTGCCGCCATCTTGGGACCACTCCGCAGCCTCCCGTGAGCCCTGCTCACCCGATCATATGCTGGCCGCCGCTACCTCCGACCGGCCTACCCATTATCCTCCGAAGCTCGCCAACATCGCGCTCGACCAGTCCCGGCCTCATCACGTCACAAAATCTACGATGACCGTCCGGATCAACGGCACGAGACGGCCTGCCTTTTTGACTAAGGGAGCACAGACAGCTTCATACACCCAGATACGGTAAGGCGCTGCTCCCTCCCAAATTTACCCGCGACCCAGAAAATCTCCCTGGCTTCCGGATCACATTCAGTAGTAGTCCAGGGGTACTTTGTTGCGACCCTTACCGTACAAGGCGTAGAGTACGCTAACTTTAAACTCTACGTCCTTCCCCATCTCTGCGCCACCCTATTACTGGGGCTCGACTTCCAGTGCCACCTCCAAAGCCTTACTTTAAAATTCGGTGAACCCCTGCCCCCCCCCTCACTGTCTGTAGCCTCACGACCCTTCAGGTTGCCCCACCCTCGCTATTCGCTAACCTCACCTCCGACTGTAAGCCCGTCACTACTAGGAGCAGATGATACAGTGCCCGGGACAGGGCCTTTATCAGGTCGGAAATCCTACGAGAGGCGATCATTGAGTCTAGTACCAGCACCTAGAGAGTCCAAGTAGTGGTCATCAAGACTGGGGAGAAGCACCGGATGGTCATCGACTACAGTCAGACCATCAACTGGTACACGCAGCTCGCTGCGTGCCCCCTCCCCCGCATATCTGACATGGTCAATCAGATTGCGCAGGATCGAGTCTTCTCCACAGTTGACTTGAAGTCCGCGTACCACCAGCTCCCTATCGGCCTGGAGGACCGCCAATACACTGCCTTCGAGGCAGATGGCCGCCTCTACCACTTCCTCAGGGTTCCCTTCGGCGTCACCAACGGGATCTCGGTCTTCCAACGAGAAATGGGCCAAATGGTTGACCAATACGGGCTGCGGGCCATGTTCCGTACTTAGATAATGTCACCATCTGGGTGTAGACCTAGTTCACCAGGCGAATATAATGTCTTTTTAGCAGCGCCATTGTTGCATCGAAATCGTCCGCGTCCTCGATGAGGGTGTAAATTTCAGGGTTCACCCTCGAGTGCAGGACTTGCAATTTCTGTTCTTCTGTGGGTGTGTTTTCGGCCATTCCGAGATATCTGTTAAAACACGCCAGCCAGTGCTTGAAGGTTGCCGCTGAGTTCGCCGCCTGGAGGCTGAGTTGCAGACACTCCGGCTTGATTCGGAGCTCCATCCTTTTAAATCTAGCTCATTAAATTGATGCGCGATCAATGACTACTAAAGCGAGGTTGCAGTCCAACTGAAGGCTTTAATAAGCTAGATGTTTCCCCCAGCAGCTCAGGTACAGAAAGAAGGCTGCTGGGGCGGCACGGGCTCTTATACCCCGCCTTGCAGGGCGGAGCGACCATAAAGCTTGACCAATGGGAAACATACAATATCTACCAATGGTGTTCCAGCATTACTAGGTACCGTAATACCTCTACACAGACTATCACACTGTGTACTGCCACCAACGAGAGCCCTCACGAGCGTATGTTTGCCTTCCCCAGGAAGTCCACCTCCGGGGTCTCTCTCCCATCCTGGTTGACAGTCCCAGGGCCCGTCCTCCTCCGGAAGCATGTGAGGAGCCATAAATCAGAACCCCTCATCGAGAAGGTCATGCTCCTCCATGCCAATCCACAATATGCCTATGTGGCACATCATGACGGGCCACCAGATGGGCATTGCCAGAGGCCTGCTCAGCAATCCTCTGCCCCCAACCACCCGGGTTCCCGACGGCGTGGAACTAACCTGCTATTGCCGATCGGGATGCTCACATGGCGGCTGCGGACTCAGTCCGCAGCCGCCCTGGTTGGGGGGAACGGATCGGAGACCAGGGGGGGCCTTATAGGGGGCTGGGGAATTAATGTGCGAGGGTCGGGTGCGCAGCCGATCGGGGGTCTCCTTTGTGGGTCTACCTCCGCGTTCCGAGTCCGCTGCCGTGCGCAGGTGCGGCCTCTGACCCGGAAGTGCGGGGCCCGTATCTGCAGCAAAAGCTGCGAGATTCACTCCGGGTCCCTGCTTGCAGCCCCTGCAGGGCTATGAATTTGTTTCACTGTTTTGCAGGAATTTCAGGAGTTTTGACGCTGGCGTGGGGACATAGTCTCAATAATGGAGAATCCAGCCCCACAGTTTTCATGACAGCGTGGGGACATAGTCCCAAAAACGGAGAATCCAACCCATGGTGTGAGATGCCGGGCAAAAGGTGCAGTAAGCCAACCCATCGGAGTCAGCAGCCAACGTGGATTTGATTGATTTGTTTTGATTTTATTTATTGTCACATGTACAGTGAAAAGTATTGTTCTGTGTACAGTGTAGAAAGATCGTTCCAAACATGAAAAATCATAGCACACACATAAATACTCAATGTAAATACATAAAAACAAGCATACGGAATGTAGTACTAATCAGTAGAGAAGATGTGTGAAGAGATCAGTTCAGTTCACCAGAGAATCATTCAGGGAAGAAACTGTTTTTGGGGAGGGGGGATTGACAGGGGGAGAGGTGCCCATCAATGAATGTGCGCGCGGGGCTACACAAAGTGTCAATCTGCCGCTGGGTGCAGAAAATTCACTTCATACCTGTCTCATGGCACTCTTCCCTGATGATATCTCTCAGTAAAGGTTCAAATCGATTATTGAAGTAACTTGCAAAAGCAAACTCTCCCACCTTCTCCAGCAGATCTTTGTGTTCGAGTCAGCCATAATCCTTTTAATGGTTTTATCGTGTGCTCATGTTTAGACTGCCACTGAATGCTTGAGCTGAAGCCTCATCCACTTCTTTTTTCTGTAATTTAGTGTACCCTATTCACTTTATCCAATTCAGTGGCAATTTAGCGTGGCCAATCCACCTACCCTGTACATCTTTGGGTTGTGGGTGCGAAACCCACGCAGACATGGGTAGAATGTGCAAACTCCACACAGTGACCCAGAGCCAGGATCGAACTTGGGACCAATTCTTCCACCGGGATCTACGGTCATGCAATAAAATCCAGCCCACTGTATCGATCCTGTGATTACTCAAAGCTGACTAAAACAGAAAGCATTTATCATTAGTGAGATTATAATCCACATTTGTTTATTATGCAGCAAATTTTACATTTGTAAATTGGGACCAATGCCCTTGTGCACTGACATAAAATCCAGCATGGTGATGTCGGGTCGCTAACCTGACGTCACCAAGTCGGTCTCTGGTTATACAGAAGTCCGCAAATGCCTGTCATTTTTTTAAAAAACGAATTGAAAGGAAACTAAAATTGTTAATAGGCCAATAGGCTAAGTTTTTACACTCTCCATGCCATTTTTTTGGTGGGTGCATGGGAACAATGTTCGGGGGTGGTATTATTCCAGGTTTGGGGATGAAGGAGGCTACATCTTTTCTGCATAAAGATTAGGGTTTATTGCACTGATTGTGAAAGGGCATCAACAGTCACAGGAAACGGGTACGTATGGGGTCTTCCACAGCCTCCCTTGTGCATCTCACATTTGCCACTGATCTAAGGAGACCCCATCTTGTTCTGCCTACTGTAACCAGTCCTTCAAGAAGAGCACATTTAACTTAAAGGGGCTGACATTACAGGTCAAGTGACTGTACTGCAAAGACAGTTTATAAATGGGCATTCATCAGAAATGGCCAAGTTTCATAATCCCGGGAACCAAGGAGGCTTTAAACTGAACTTTTACAAAACAGTAAGAAGTCTTACAACACCAGGTTAAAGTCCAACAGGTTTGTTTCAAACACTAGCTTTCGGAGCACTGCTCCTTCCTCAGCTGAATGAAGAGGTACGTTCCAGAAACATATATATAGACAAATTCAAAGATGCCAGACAATGCTTGGAATGCGAGCATTAGCAGGTGATTAAATCTTTACGGATCCAGAGATGGGGTAACCCCAGGTTAAAGAGGTGTGAATTGTATCAAGCCAGGACAGTTGGTAGGATTTAGCAGGACAGTTGGTGGGGGATGAATGTAATGCAACATGAATCCCAGGTCCCGGTTGAGGCCGCACTCATGTGTGCGGAACTTGGCTATAAGTTTCTGCTCGGCGATTCTGGGTTGTCGCGCGTCCTGAAGGCCGCCTTGGAGAATGCTTACCCGGAGATCAGAGGCTGAATGCCCTTGACTGCTGAAGTGTTCCCCGACTGGAAGGGAACATTCCTGCCTGGTGATTGTCGCGCAATGTCCGTTCATTCGTTGTTGCAGCGTCTGCATGGTCTCGCCAATGTACCACGCTTCGGGACATCCTTTCCTGCAGCGTATGAGGTAGACAACGTTGGCCGAGTCGCACGAGTATGTACCGCGTACCTGGTGGGTGGTGTTCTCAAGTGTAATGGTGGTATCCATGTCGATGATCTGGCACGTCTTGCAGAGATTGCCATGGCAGGGTTGTGTGGTGTCGTGGTCACTGTTCTGAAGGCTGGGTAGTTTGCTGCAAACAATGGTTTGTTTGAGGTTGCGTAGTTGTTTGAAGGCAAGTAGTGGGGGTGTGGGGATGACCTTGGCAAGATGTTCATCTTCATCGATGACGTGTTGAAGGCTGTGAAGAAAATGTCGTAGTTTCTCCGCTCCGGGAGAGTACTGGACGACGAAGGGTATTCTGTCGGTTGTGTCCCATGTTTTTCTTCTGAGGTCGGTGCGGTTTTTCGCTGTGGTGCATTGGAACTGTCGATCGATGAGTCGAGCGCCATATCCCGTTCATACAAGGGCACCTTTCAATGTCTGTAAATGTCTGTTACGCTCCTCCTCGTCGGAACAGATCCTGTGAATACGGAGAGCTTGTCCATAGGGGATGGCTTCTTTACTGTGTTTCGGGTGGAAGCTGGAGAAGTGGAGCATCGTGAGGTTATCTTTGGGCTTGCGGTAAAGCGAAGTGCTGAGGTGACCGTCCTTGATGGAGACGAGTGTGTCCAAGAATGCAACTGATTTTGGAGAGTAGTCCATGGTGGGTCTGATGGTTGGATGGAACTTATTGATGTCACCGTGTAGTCGTTTCAGTGATTCTTCGCCGTGGGTCCAAAGGAAAAAAATGTAATCGATGTATCTGTGTATAACGTCGGTTGAAGGTCCTGTGTGGTGAGTAGGTCTTGTTAAAACTTGTGCATGAAGATGTTGGCATATTGGGGTGCGCATTTGGTCCCCATGGCTGTTCCATGCGTCTGGATGAAGAACTTGTTGTCGAAGGTGAAGACGTTGTGATCCAGAATGAAGCGGATGAGTTGCAGAATTGCGTCTGGAGATTGGCAGTTGTCGGTGTTGAGTACTGAGGTTGTTGCAGCAATGCCGTCGTCATGGGGGATGCTGGTGTAGAGTGCCGAGACGTCCATTGTGACGAGGAATGTTCCTGGTTCAACTGGTCAATGGGTGCTGAGTTTCTGTAGGAAGTCCGTCGTGTCGCGACAGAAGCTGGGCGTACCATGTACGATGGGTTTCAAGATACCCTCGATGTAGCCAGAGAGGTTCTCACATAGGGTCCCATTGCCTGAAACGATAGGACGGCCTGGTGTGTTGGCCTTGTGTATTTTCGGGAGGCAGTAGAGATCTCCAATGCGGGGAGTACGTGGGATGAGAGCACGTAGGGTGCTCTGAAGATCTGGATCCAAGGTCTTGATCAGTCTGTTAAGTTGGCGGATGTGTTCCTTGGTCGGATCTGCGGGTAACTGTCTGTAGTGTTCTTGGTTGTTGAGTTGTCGGTATACTTCTTTGCAGTAGTCAGTTCTGTTCAGTATGACAGTGGCCCCTCCTTTGCCTGCTGGTTTGATGACGATACTGCGTTTGGTCTTGAGAGCGCGGATGGCATTGTTTTACAAAACAGGCTAGGAACTGAAATGAAATAAATGAAACAGATACACAGACATGATGGAGTGACTTCATGAATATATTAACCAAGAGATAGCCAATGCAATCAACCCATACATTAGTACATATTTGAGTTAAATGACTGCCTTAGCCATGGAACTTGTGTAGTTAAGTTGTAAACAGCACTGGGTCAGAACCCACATCTCTTGGGAACAGTAAATCCTAAACTACTTCAAAAGGTCAAACTCTTTCACCGCAGAATATTTCCCATCAGAATGCCTTTATATGTTCTTGGACGATTAATAAACCAAGGGAACTGGATTGTCCAATTTTGAGACTAAGTGCTGACGCCGTCGTGAAAATCGTAGAGTTTCACGACGGCAAAAACGGAGCGACAGGTGAATGTATTCAGCCACTCCAAAAGGGCTAGCACGGCCATCACGGGAAAGGCCACGGTTTTCACACAGATCGGCGGCGGATTAGCCGGTTCCGTGATTGCCGCACAACTGCAGCCTCACTTAAGAGATTCTCCCCCCCACCCCCCCCCAACACACACCGCCGCAGCCAACATGGCTGGAAGGAGAGGAGCGCCGCGCTTCCGTGACGCTGAGCTGGGGACCCTCCTGGATGCCATGGGGGAGAGGTGAATGGTGATGTACCCCGGGCCGGACCCCCACACTGCCCCACATGCCAGCACCGATGCCAGCTGCAATGGCCGTGTGCCCTGTCCACCGATGCCATCAGCCACCCAACCCCTGTGCCGGACTATCTAACAGTGGTGTTGTTTGTGCTTGCCCCCCCCCCCCCCCACCCCCCCCCCCCCCCACCCCCCCGCAGCTCCCCCCTCCCCCCAGGACAAGGCCGCAAGGAGCGGGAGAAGACCAGAAGGGGACCACCAGACCTGCGGCCCCTCACCGTGCCCGATCAGAGGGCACTGGACGTCGACGGGGGCCTGGAGGAGAAGGAGATCGCCGAGGAATAGGTCAGCAGCATGCAACAAAGTGAGACCTCCTGCTTTGTTGCAGATCCTTATGGCACATGTGTGCCACCCAACACCCCTCATCTCCCAACACCTCACCCCATCCCAAACCCACACCCCACCCCCAACACCCCTCACTCCCAACATCATGCCCCAACCCCTCACCCCATCCTCCAACACCCCTCACCCCCAACTCCTCACCCCACCCCAAACCCTCACCCCATCCTCCAACACCCCTCACCCCCCAACTCCTCATCCCACCCCCCAACCCCCCCACCCCCCCAACACCACACCCCATCCCAGCCCCATCCCCCAGCAGCCCTCACCCCCAACACCTCACCCCACCCCAACCCCCCCAACTCCCCTCACCCCCCAATACCACACCCCATCGCAACCCCGAAGCTCCCCTCACCCCCAACACCTCACCCCACCCCAACCCCACCCCCCAACCCCCCCTCACTCCCCCAACACCACACCCCATCCCAACCCCACCCCCCAACCCCCTCACCCCCAAACACCACACCACACCCCAACCCCTCACCCCATCCTCCAACACCCCGAACCCTCCAACTCCTCATCCCACCCCAAACCCACCCCCAACCCCCCTCACCCCCCCAACACCATGCCCCATGCTAACCACTCACCCCATCCTCCAACACCCCTCACTCCCCAACTCCTCCCACTCCCCAACCCCCCTCTCCTCCCCAACACCACACCCCATCCTAACCCCATCCCCCAGCAGCCCTCACCCCCCAACCTCACCCACCCCAACCCCACCCCCCAACACCCCTCATCCCCCCAACCCCACGCCCCATCCTCCAACACCCCTCACCCCCCAACTCCTCACCCCCCAACACCTCACCCCACCCCCCAACCCCCCTCACTCCCCAACACCTCACCCCACCCCCAACCCCCGTCATCCCCCAACCCCTCACCCCACCCCCAGCACCCCTCACCCCCCAACACGTCGCCTCACCTCAACCCCTCACCCCACCCCAACCCCACACCCCACCCCCCCAACACCTCACCCCACCCCAACCCCTCACTCCACCCCAACCCCTCACCCCATTCTCAAGCCACCCTCATCCCCAACACCTCACCCAACCCCAACCGTTCACCCCATCCCCCAACCCCCCTCAGCCACGCAACACCCCCTCAGGTCCCGAAACCCCTTTCACCCCCAACACCCCTCACACCAACCCTCACCCCCTCACCTCAGCCCTCACCATCTCACATCTCACCTCCGTCCGGATGTCTAACCATACTAGATATCTTGAGTCTTACAGGATCTGTCGATGATGGGCCCGGCCCATCCGGGGCCGCCCGCCCCAGCCAGTGTCAAAATTGGTGCCCCCAGACGGCAGAGCATTGATGGGGAGAGCAGCCTGAAAACCAGCCCTCTGCCCGAGACCCAGGAGACCCCGGAGTTCGGGTCAGAGGCGGACACTGACTTTGAAGAGGCTCCTTGGACACTCTCTGGTGAGCACCACACAGTCGGTCCGATACAGCAGGTGGCGGTAGGAGCAGCCGTAGGGCCGAACGGTCGGAGGGCAGCCCAGCCCCAGCAACTAGCTGCTGCCCAGATGGGTCCCGGGCTCCTGCAACATCCAGTACCACCCATAGTGCAGGTGCAATCATAGACCCGGGGACTACGGGAGCGGACGATGGCCGGCTTCCAGCACCTGCAGACGCAGGTGGAGGATTCCATCCATGTGCAGGAGCAGGGCATGGTGCCGGTCATGCGTAACACCCATGCCGAGACCGCACGGGTGGCGCCCGCGGTGCAGGCAATGGGGGCGATAGTGTCGGATATGGGTCGGCAAGTGTAAGGCTCGGGGTATTCTGTGCAGGTGGGGGTCAAGGCCCAACAGGACTGCTGTCTCACAGGCAACTATGTGCCAGAGCCAGCTGGAGATTGCAGCAGCGCTCCTCAGTGTGACCCAGTCACAGCAGGCCATTGATGAGAGTGTGGCGGCAATGCCGATGTGCAGGGTGATGTGGTGCAGACACAGAGGGAGGTGACCAAGTCCCAGAGGGATGTGGCCACTCACTGGCTGAAGTGGCCCACACCCTGAGTGCTGGGGCCCATGCCGGGGACCCCCGCGGTGGAGGTGCCGGAACACGGCAGAACCTCGGACTCCCCCCCCCCCCTCCTGTCCCTGGTACATCTGGTGGGTAGTGGGCAGAACAGGGTGGCACCACACCACTTTGGATGCCTGAGGAGCAGGCAAACCCATCCAGACTGGGCTGCCACAGGAGACATGCGCCAACGGGGACCCTCGTCGCTGGCAGGAGTCATAGCAGGCCGCCTCCACTCCTGCTGTACCGTCTGGGGAACCACAATAGTATAGTGGTAGGGCCCGTAAGACCAGAAAGATAGACACCAGTTAAGCTGGCATGGGTGCAGGGCACAGTCTAGTTATAGGGGCTAGAGCACAGGCTGTATATTGCCATGGGAATGTCACTTCAAGAAATGTTTGTCTTCCCAAGTGGCTGCAGTGATGTCAGAGTATGGGTGGAGCTGATCTCTGGCTCTGCTTTTTAGTTTCGCTTTGAGGAAAAGCTTGGGTGTGTCTGTGTTTTTTGGTTTCGCTTTAGTGTTGGAGCTGAAGCAAGCCAAAGAAGGTGTAATTTTGTTCTCCCTGCCATCTAAAGACTATCTCTAGATCATTTGGTGAATTCAGAGTGATAACTGCTCTCAGTAGAGAATTTAAACCTGATGTGCTTCTTTTAAAATTTTTTTTTTGTCTTATGGATGTTAAAAGGAAAGTTTAAGGATTACTGAGAGTGTTGCATTCTTTAGGGGTTGTATTTGAATTGATGGTTGCTAAGATGTTCACTGTATATTTTAAAAAGGTGAACTGAGTTCATAGAATAAACATTATTTTGCTTTTAAAATTACTTTTAAATTTCTGCTGCACCACACCTGTAGAGTGGGCCGTGTGCTCCCCATACCACAATCTAGTGAAAGTCGTGGGTTAGGTGATACACTTTGGGGTTCTCTAAACCCTGGCCCATAACAATATATTTGTTCACAATAAACACATGGTCATACCGTTCAAACCTGGCTTGGTGCTCTGCCTGATGGGTATGGGGGTGGGGTGGTCAGTGCTGGCCAGTGGTAGTGGGGGTTGTGGGACGAGTGAGGCCCAGTGGGTGGACCATGTAGCCCCTCCCCCACTCCCCACTCCGACCGTCCCCAGCACCCCATCCCCAGCGATTCAACAGGGCCGTGTGATGGACTGGCCTGGTCGCATGCACGGATCACCCAGGTGGAAGGTGCCACTGTGGGCATGAGTCAGACATTGTCACATGGTGTTGAGCTCGGTGCTCATCGCAGAGTGGGCTGTCACCATTGCCCATCCAATGGACCACACCCGCTGTCACTGCTGGCCCAGTGTCCCCAGCTCATAGGGCTGCAGGGATATATATCAGAGGCAGTGTGCATGCAGGTGGTTTGGTGGTGTGGGAGGCGAGGGTGGTTTGGTGGTGTGGGAGGTGAGGTTGTTCGGTGGTGTGGGAGGTGAGGGAGTGTGGTATGGTGTTGTCCGTGCCGCTGGCCAGCGGCCCCCCTCCCCTCTCTCCCCCTAGTCTGTGAAACGTGTCTCGGCGAGGGTGTCCCGTGTGCGTTGGCCCTGGCGATAGTGTCGTGCAGCCTCCCGTGCCTGGCCAGGTCCCATGTCCCGCTCATTGTCCCCTTCCCCCTCATCCTCTTCGTCTGATGAGGCCTGCCCTTCCTCCTCATCCTCCTCCAGCACATTGACCTTCTGCTGGGCGATATTGTGGAGGACGCAGCAGACCATCACAATGTGGGCGCCCCTCCTAGCCTCGTACTGGAGGGCCTCTCCAGAGCGGTCCAGGCACCTGAATCGCATCTTCAGGACCCCAAGTATCTCTCAACCACAGCCCTGATCGCACAATGGGCATCACTGTAGCGGATCTCCGTGTTGGTCTGTGGCGTCCGTATAAGCGTTATCAGCCACGGCTGCAACGGGTAACCCCTGTCGCCCAGCAACCAGCCCCACCGCCGGGGGTGGGGGGGGGGGGGGTGTCCCTCGAACATGTCGGGGATCACCAAGTGTGCCAAGATGAAAAAGCCAGCTACACTGCCAGGGTATCGGGCGCAGGCGTGCATGATCCGCATCTGATGGTCACGGACCACCTGAATGTTCATCGAGTGGTTACCCCTTCCTGTTGGTGAACAGCGGCCTGTTATCCGCCGGTGGCCATAGGGAGACATGCACCCCAACAATGAATCCCTGGACCCTAGGCATCCCGGCGAAGGCAGCAACCCCGCTGTACGGCTTCCTGGTGTGCGGGGTCCACAGGGTACTGGATGTACCGATCGGCCTGGGCACACAGGGCGTCCATGACGGCGCAGATGCAGATGTGCGCCGATGCCTGGGAAATCCCGGACAGGTCCCCACTCGGTGATTGAAAGGAAACGGTTGTATAAAAGTTCAGCGCGACCGTCACCTTGATGGCCACTGGTAGCGGGTGTCCTCCCCCGTGCCCCTGCGGTGCCAGGTGTGCCCATCATCTGGCAGATGTGTCGCACAGTCCCCATGCTCAATCGCAGTCTCCTTCTGCATGCCCCGTCCGGAAGGTCCTCAAAGGACATGCGGTCACGGTACACGCGTGGCCTCATCCCGCACTTCCTTGGCATCTCCTCCCCGGCCTGTTGAGCGGTCGGCCCTCCAGCCTGAGCGGCTGCCACCTGCCCCTCTGCAGCTCGCTCCTCTGCTCCAGCCACCGCATCCTCTCGGAGCGGCCCACGCTCATGCTGCCACAGGGCTGCTTTCAAGGCAGTGGCCATCGCCATGGGGCCAGCATCGTAGGGTGATGCCCAAAAGCCATAATTTTCTGCAGAGGGTGAAAGGCAAACATGTTCCTCGTGCCCAACCAGGAACCATGGGCTGCACAGTGGCCCAGGTTGTCACCGTGCACCCCAACAACGCATACCCCTGACTCCCGCACCCTGGCCCCGTCAGTGTCTCCGGTGCTGGCGCCCTTCCCTGCTGCCAGGGGCACTGTTGGATGGCACTACCCTCAATGGGGCCCTTTGGTGTGGACCTGGGTGGTCCCCTGGTGCGTGGCTGCCAGTTGGGTGGGGTTGGGTAGGGGGGGGGCATCCATACGGCCGTTTTCACTGCATGCACCCAGGGGCCAGGGTGGGTGGCCAGCAAAATGGCTCTGCCTGTCCCCCCCCCCCCTTACCCTCCCTCCCCCGGCCCTAGCAGGCACCCCCACCCCTGCAGAAAGCACGGCCGGAGTCCGATCCGGAAGCCCGCAGTCACCCCACTTCACTTTCTACCTCCTCGCTCAGGCACCGCAGCCAGCATACCAGATTCATGAATTTGTATAGCACATTAGAAACACGCCGTCGGAGGGCAGCACGCTGGCGCAGTGGTTAGCACTGCTACCTCAAGGCGCCGAGGTCCCAGGTTCGATCCCGGCTCTGGGTCACTGGCCGTGTGGAGTGTGCACATTCTCCCCGTATTTGAGTGGGTTTTGCCCCCACAATCCAAACGTTGTGCAGGGTAGGTGAATTGGCCGCGCTAAATTACCCCTTAATTGGGAAAAATGAATCGGGTACACTAAATTTATATTAAAAAAAGAAACATGCCGTCAGGATCTCGGCCCATCCGAGGCGCTGAATCGGTCGTCAGGACCGCTAATGATATGCCTACTGTAATTTCAGGCAGCGCGGCAGGCGCCGTGATTTCGTCATTTTTGGGGGGCTGGAGAATCCCGATTTGGCGTCAAACCGGCGTCAGGCTCGATTTCCGTGTCGGAAGCTATTCTCCGGCTGATCGCGTTTCCCGATTTCAGCGTCGGCTAACGGAGAATCCAGCCCAGGATGTTCATAGAGTTCATAGAATTTACAATGCAGAAGGAGGCCATTCAGCCCATCAAGTCTGCACTGGTCCTTGGAAAGAGCACCCTACTCAAACCCACACTTCCACCCTATCCCCGCAACCCAACCTAACCTTTTTGGGCTCGAAGGGCAATTTAGCATGGTCAATCCACCTAACCTGCACACCTTTGGACTGTGGAGGAAACCGGAGCACCCGGAAAACCCACGCAGACACGGGGAGAACATGCGGAACCGGCATAGACAGTGACCCAAGCCGGGAATTGAACTTGGGACCCTGGAGCTGTGAATTGATCCAATTGTTTCCGGGTTTCGTGAGTTTTTACTCTTATCAGGCTTTCTAGTTTTACTATACATTGGTGAGGTTTTGCTCCCCCTGTGGCTGACTTCAGAATTTTACTTCAAACAATTGATGAAGAATGATTCACAAAGTCTGCGGGTGAATCACATGGGGCGGGATTCTCCGGTCGGCGACGCCTCAATCACATTCGGCGATGGGCCGGAGAATCTTGTTTGTGCCGAAATCGGGGGCGGCACTGCTTTGGCGATGTTCCGCCCCCTCGAAAATGGCGTATTTGAGTACGCCGCACGCTGTATGGATGGTCCCAGGATGTCACCTGAGCCCCTCCCCCGATGCTCCGTCCCCAATGGGCCCACTTCCCCACGGCATGGGTCACTCGTGTTATTTTTGTGCGTGAACCCGGTGTGGCAGCTGCAGACTGAGTCCAGCGGTGCCACAGTCGGGGGAGGGTGGGAGGAGCCGTTCCGTGGGTGGGGAGGGGGCTTTGGCGGTGGAGGGGGGGGGGGCTTTGGCGGAGGCTGGGGGAACTGGTGGGGGGTGGTCCGGGGGTGGCGAGGGTGTTACTGGGGTACAGTTTGTGGCAGGCCGCCGCAGTGCGCATGCGCGCCCACAGACCCGGAAATTCTCTGGCCGTATCCACAGGTAAAGCCGGGGGCTTTAATGCTGCGGCGTGCCTGCTAGCTCCCCACTAGACGGTGGATCGGTGCAGCTTTTGCGCCGTTTTTTCTTGCGTGAAACGCCACAGTTCCTGGTGCTGTTGCCGGCCTTAGCAGTCTTCAAATCGGGGAATCCAGCACATGGTGTTCAGGACACAGACTATTCTCCACCTAGTTCTCTTGGAGTCCCTTGGTCAACTGACCTTTGTGTCACAGTTAGATTATTACTTGTATCATGGTCTCATCAGCATATCCATGAATCCATTACTCCACATGACTCCGCAAGTATAATCTCAAACTGTTACATTATTTTGTTAAACTATTTACATTCCATTTCTGGCTTCAGTAAACCGCCTGTACTATTTACAGTTTCTATCCAACTCCTATCCTTCCCCGCAATCCAAGTCGCTGCCATGAAAGGCTTCAATAACCAGCAATGTTCTCGGCTGTCTTGGAGCGCATTCTGGACGTATGTGCTACCTTGTTTTCCCCCCTCAGGTAAATATATTGGTGAAGTAGGATAGCAGCTTCTGACGACTGCTGTTATCTGGGCTGTGATCTTCATGCCAACTTGACTATAAAGGTCGTGAAAGCCATTCAATGAAAGACTGATACAAGAGAGAATACATCAGGACATGGATGAGCACACCCTTTTGAATAGGAAGAGAACAAACAAATATTCTCCTTGGCATTTTCTGTTTCCACTTTACACACTGGGGAAAGGCACAAGAACATGAAACATTTTCAAATATGGCAAAGATTTTCACAGCTACTTATTCACTGCTGCATGGATGACTAAGTCTCCACACCCGCCGGGAAACGTGCGAGAACCACTCCGGACTTTTTCCTCAAAGGTCCGGGGTGATTCTTTGTTTTCCAGGGGGCTAGCAGGGCCCCAGCGTGTGTCCCGCAGCTCTGGCTGCCAGTGGGGCCCTGCTAGCCAGACCGCGCAGCTGCGTATGCGCACGGCGGCCGCAAGCAGGTCCGCGCATGCGAGTGGTGGCCCATCTCAGCATGGGTGCCGCCAACATGGCGGAGCCACACAGCGGGCCCGCGCGGAGGAAAGTAGGTCCCTCCCAGATCGCAATAGCCCACCACTCGGTAGCCCTCGATCGCGGGCTTGGCCACCACTGAGGCGCCCCCCGGAGTCAGAAACCTCCCACGCCCCCCACCAGGACCGCCACCACGGCCGTAGGTCCCAGCTCTCCCCGGGTGGTACCACATGTAAGCCACGCCTGTGGGAGTTCGGCCGGTCTGACCGCAGAGAATTTCCGCGGGGGCCTGTTCCAATGGCCCCCGACCGGCGCCGCGTCGACCACGCGCGCGGGACTGGCGGGTCCGCATAGAATCGCGGAAGCGCCGACGCGCCGGAATCCCGGCGTGAACGGCTATTCTCCGCCATCAGGTGCGATTCTGGCGTGGAGGGTCGGAGAATCACGCTCACAATGCCTGAGAGTTGAATATCTCCGGTAGATGGGAAAACGAATGATGAAAGTCCTGTAGACATTGCAGGAATTGAAGAAAAGATTACTTTCCTACTATTCTGGGTACTAGTTGCACTTTCCGTAGGTAGTTGTGACTTTTCCACAATTGTTTCAGTGTGAGGTTGTTCGCCTGTGGGCAATGGGATGATGGTGTCAGCATAAAAAGGTAGGGCTACACGATCTTCAACAATGCAATGAATTTGAGACCTGGATCTGGAAGAAATTTCTGTGTGGGGCTCTTCAGTCATTGAAGTTCTGTATTTCTGAGTTTTCACACATAAACCCACAGCCATTCGGTATCTTTTGAACTTTCTCTTCGATAATAAAAATAATAATCTTTATTGTCACAAGTAGGCTTACATTAACACTGCAATGAAGTTACTGTGAAAAAACCCTCGTCGCCACATCACGGCCGGCGCCTGTTCGGGTACACAGAAGGAGAAAGCAGAATGTCCAATTCACCTAACAAGCACATCTTTTGGGGCTTGTGGGAGGAAACCGGAGCACCCGGCGAAAACCCACGCAGACACGGGGAGAAGGTGCAGATTCCACACAAAGGGTGAGCCAAGCCGGGAAGCGAACCTGGGACCCTGGTGCTGTGAAGTAACAATGCTAACCACTGTGCTACTGTGCTACCATGCAGATCTCCCATCTTGGTTCTTTCTGCAGACCCTCAATGTATTGGAAAGGCTGTGGAAGGGGTAGTGGCTGTTCAGCAGCAGCTATCGACATTGTACATGTCTCTCAGACCCTCACCTCGGTAATTTTCAATTTTGACCTTCGTCGCTGCAAAGTCAATCTGTTCACCGGCCACCACATGGGTCTGTGGCCCCAGTTTGCTGAACTATGACCTCCATTGCCACATTTTTTGTGTTATTGCTGAGCTTTGGTGAGGTTTTACTAGTAACATGTTTTCTAGTCTCACTGTTTATTGATGAGGTGTTGCTTCTCCAATGATAGGCTTGAGATGGTTGATATCACTTTACTGGAAACAATTTGTTAAGAACAATTTATAAAGACCTCACGGTAAGTATATGGTATTCAGATTATTCTGCAGCTAACTCCCTGGGAGAACATTAGTCATCTGACTCTTAATATCACAATTACATCATTGATATCACCATGGTCTCATTAAAATAGCCATTAACTCATTACTCTACAGTTACGGTCAAAAAGGAGGAGGAATTTGCACAGATGTGGGGCGGGATTCTTCATTTGTTCACAGAAGCAGGCTTCTCCGTTCCCACAGCAGTGAATGGGAGATTTGGCACCGCGCTAAATTCTCCATCCTCACGAGTGGGAGCGGGACGGACTTACAGCGGAGAATCCCAGCTGTGGGGTGAAATTCTCCCCCAACGGCGCGATGTCCGCCGACTGGCGCCTAAATCGGCACCAATCAGACGGGCATCGCGCCGCCCCAAAGGTGCGGAATGCTCCGCATCTTTGGGGGCCGAGCCCCAACATTGAGGGGCTAGGCCGACGCCGGAGGGATTTCCGCCCCGCTAGCTGGCGGAAATGGTGTTTGTTGCCCCGCCAGCTGGCGCGGAAATGCGGCGCATGCGCGGGAGCATCAGCGGCCGCTGACAGTTTCCCGCGCATGCGCAGTGGGGAGAGTCACTTCCGCCTCCGCCATGGTGGAGGCCGTGGCGGAGGTGGAAGGGAAAGAGTGCCCCCACGGCACAGGCCCGCCCGCGGATCGGTGGGCCCCGATCGCAGGCCAGGCCACCCCGCGCCCCCCCCCCAGGACCCCGGAGCCCGCCCACGCCACCTGGTCCCGCCGGTAAATACCAGGTTTCATTTACGCCGGCGGGACAGGCAATTTCTGGGCGGGACTTCGGCCCATCCGGGCCGGAGAATTGAGCGGGGGGTCCCGCCAACCGACGCGGCCCGGTTCCCGCCCCCGCCCAATCTTCGGTACCGGCGACTTCGGCGGGGGCGGGATTCACGGTGGCCAACGGCCATTCTCCGACCCGGCGGGGGGGTCGGAGAGTGACGCCCCAGATTTCTGTACTCTAAAAAGCTTTTGTTTAAGGACAAGGCAATGACGTGCAAGGGTAACTGTGGGTGGGATAGATCAACTGCACAGATGGGAACATATTTCCATCAGGGTGAGGATTGTTTGATTTAATGAAGGGTAATGAAGGGTAAAAGGGGAATAATCTTTGTCGGTATTGTTTGAAATTGTAGTATACTGATGTTTGGTAAATTATGTATGATACAATGGGCACGATCTAACCGAATTGGAACAGAGTCCCATGACGAACGCATTTAGCCAGGTGTTTCCTGGTACTCACAGCGCTGAGAAGCACCATGCTATCTACTGGAACTCTGGTTCAATTCGGGGCCTGAACGGGTAACTCACCAACAAGGCCGCACTTAGTCCCGTTTCCTGCACTGAGGAGCTCCGCTTGACAGAACTCCTCAGTGCAGGTGGAGATCAGGACCCGATCTTCGGACCTCCAAATGCGATCCCAGAATGCCCCCCAAAGCTCCAACTCACCTATAAGGGAATCCTCGGTCCCCGGTCATCCCCCCCCACTCCCATCCCCCCCCCCTCATCCCCCACCCCCAGTGACAGGCGAGCACCCAGGCTGGCAGTGCTCGGGCACCATGCTGGCAGTGCCAAGGTTCCCATGTGGCAGCAGCAGTGCCAGGGTGCCATCCTGCCCTGGGGGGGTCTGGATTAATTTACGCCGGCGGGACAGGCAATTTCTGGGCGGGACTTCAGCCCATCCGGGCCGGAGAATTGAGCGGGGGGGTCCCGCCAACCGACGCAGCCCGATTCCCGCCCCCGCCCAATCTCCGCCCAGGCAAGCACCTGGGGGGGTCTGGATTCCCTGGGACACTCCCACGAGTGCTGATCCGTCTGTCCCCATTTGTGGAGACCAGCACTGAACTGCGCTCGCCTGAGATCTCCAAGGTGAAGTGGTTAGATCCCACTGCCTGAGATAAATCGGGGAATGCAGATTAGAGTGAGACTAGCTATCTCGCTGTAATTTGCAGATTTGCAAAATAGTGATTGTGACGTCTCACAAGAGCACATTAGATCTTGCATGGCATGTCAAACTGGGTAGATGCCGGAAATGGGATCTACCGTCATTTACAGGCTACACTGCCTTTCAGACGCAATGCGGCCAGTAGATCACGCACAGAGTCACTCCCAGCGATCACCAAGAAGATGGATATTGTGTCTGTCTGTGTCCTTCTCTGGCGTGCCCACCTGGAGCTGTCTCACTGGTTCTGAAATTCCTGAAGTGCCCCACTGGTGCCTGGATTTTGCTGCCTCTGAGCCGTTCTTATTTGGGGTGGGGGGTGGGGAGACAAAAAGACTGTGTGGATTAGGCCCACAGGAGGTGGACTCTCTCCCATTTTTGTCTGTTCTGTCCAGCTGACCACCCCCCACTGCCCAGAACATTTGCTTGCCTAGTCTATTGGAAGAAAGTATCAGTGCCTCTCTGTGACCCTTGCAGCAGGTCCCCTTAACTCTTGCACCTTTACCTCACCTACTGTGCCCTTTGCAGATTCCGTGGTTTCAATGCGATGAAATCTGAGTTAATTGCTATTTTAAATATCTTAATTGATGTCTTACCATATCGTGAGGCATTCAGCCTCTATGGTTCCCTCCACTATTAAAATCAGGAATCAAAGTGACAATATTGGACTTTTCGCTGAACATGTCCCGATCGAATTTTATGCTCCCTTCTCATCTGACCTCTTAATCGCCTGATAAAATTCCAGCCAGATTGTCAATGTCACAGCTCACTGGTATCTCCATAGTTATCCCCCATGGCTCACTGACCAATACTCAAGATGAATTGAAACAGCACTTTGTACAACTTTTATCATGGCATCATCTGTTTTCTTCTCAACTGTTAGTTACACTGCTAAGTCAACTGAATCATATTGAACAATCTAATTTAATATCCTGTAATCGTGATTTGACAGTAAAGCCAAGGAGTCATAGAAAGTCATGCAAAGTAAATAAATAAGTAAATAAATCAGATGTGCAATAAATAGAGATCTGAATGAGAAAAACAAATATTAGCTATCATATCGCAAGTTTTGAAAACAAAATGCAAGATGCTACATAGAGTAAATTACTAGAAGTGCAAGCTTGCATATAGACAGAAAAAATCTGTTTAAAACAATCCAAAGTGAAAAATAAAATATAGAATAGATTCTAATCGATTAACCTATCGTATCTCCTGGTAATCCTTTTTTCTAATGCACTTTCCCAGTTTGCACTGAATTCTAGTCCGCTTATTGTACCATATGTGGAATACCACTGCTGAATCTCTTTTTTTAAAGCCCCAATTTTCTTGGGAATTGTCACCTGTGAACTCTTGATAGCAAGAATCTCAGTAGTATAAATTACTTTAAGTTAAATCGTTCAGATAAATCATACATGGAATTATTCACAGCGCCAAGGACCCGGGTTCAGTTCCGGCACTGTGGCGGTCTGTGCACATTCACTCCGTATCTGCGTGGATTTCCTCCGGCTGCTCCGGTTTCTTCCCACTGTCAAAGCATGTGCAGGTTAGGTGGATTGGCCATGTTAAATTGCCCCTTAGTGTCCAGGGATGTGCAGGTTAGCTTACAAGGTTATGGGGATAGGGCGGGGACTTGTTTGGAGTGCTCTTTCAGAGGGTCGGTGCAAACTCGATGGGCTGAATGGCCTCCTTCTGAACTGTAGGGATTCTATGAAAATGCTCCAGGCGCAGGGTGTCATAAACTGCACTCATGTGGTCCTGTGGTCTCCACAGCACCATGGTCGCCATTTATGAACCGCAAGGGATACCACTCCTTCAATGTCCAGTACATCAATGACCATGCGATGTGCATCATGTAGCTGTGTTCCCATTTCCTGGGAGCATCCATGACAGTTACATCTTGCAGCACTTGCAGATCCCAGCCATTTTTGAGGGGCAGCAGCGGCTGGATGGATGGCTCCTCGGGGACAAGGAGTACCCCTCAGGAGGTGGCTGATGACGCCAGTGCGGAAGCCACAAACACCCACTGAGACTTGCTATTGCAAGGCTCTTGCGTTAATGCGTGTGCTGGTCAAGCAGGCAATTGGACTGCTCAACGTGCGGTTGCATTGTCTGGACTGGTCGGGGAGCCCTCCAACAGGCATACCGAGAAATGAGGTGTCGACCTGGTGAAGCTACAACACGGGGCTACTTATGTGCTAAATAGCATAAGCAACAAGTAACAGACAGAGGTAAGTGATTCCACAACAACACATCCGATCTCAGCTCTGCAGTCCTGTGACATCCAGCTGTGAATGGTGGTGGACAATTAAGCAACTCGCTGGAGGTGGCGGCTCCACAGATGTCCCCATCCTCAATGATGGAGGAGCCCAGCACATCTGTGCAAATGAAAAGGCTGAGGCATTCGCAGCAATCTTCAGCCAGAAGCGCCAAATAGATGATCCACCTCAGTCTCCTCTGGAGGTCCCCAGCATCACAGATGTCAGTCTTCATCATATACGCCTCACTCCACAGGATATGAAGAATGGCTGACGGCACTGGATACTGCAAAAGTTATGGGCCCTGACAATATTCTGGCAATAGTCCTGAAGACTTGTGCTCCAAAACATGCTGCGCCTCTAGCCAAGCTGTCCCAGTACAGCTACAACACTGACATCCATCCGACAATGTGGGAAATTGCTCAGGTCTGTCCTGCACACAAGAAACAGGACAAATCCAAGCCAGCCAATTACTGCCCTATCAGTCTACTCTCCATCATCAGACAGAAGGCGATGGGACTCCTCCAGTCGGCCTTGCAGTCTGAGGAGGGATGTTGTCAGGGGCACGTCATCGGCACCCAGGGGTGTGGTGACATGCTTGTGAATAATATTGTATACACTCAGTAATGTGACCACCCACCAGCGTCAGACATCAGTCATGTGACATCCGGCTCTCGGGAGAAGGTTGTAAGGCATACACTAGGACAGTCACACATAGGGGCAGTTCCAGGCGAGTCTATATAACTCAATCAGTAACTTAGCCTGTATAGCATTCTGATTGTTACCATACCACATATACAACAATAAACCATTATTCTAGTTCAGTCACAAGCAGTTCTGTATGAATCATTGCATTGACAAGATCCAGAACACTACAAGGGGCTCAGCAGGGTCCTTGGCTCCACCAACCCTCTGAGTGCTGGATGCCTGGAACTTTCCTTCCTCTGCCTGCTGTGGATCATCAGCTGTAACGTGCTCACCAGTGAGTGACCCAGAAGCCTGCCTACTAGTTAATCCCACCGAGATGTGAATATCTGCACTGGTGGAGGGTGCACATGACAGCTGTGACGCCTCCTCAATTCTTGTGTCTGAGATGTCTTCCTTGGAGTTGCTCGGGTCTGTGATATCCAGAGGGCACCAGGCTGGTCAAGGCTGGTTGCCTGATTGACCCACAAGGGGAGCACGATGGCATTAGTGCATCACAGGGGATAAATGTTGTGACTAAGTTGACTTACGTGAGGCTTGCTCCATGGCTGAATGTCTTGGGAGTATTCATTTTTGTCTGCTGCCCCTACCTCACCCTCTGCACAGGTACAGTCCTGCTTATCACCTGCCAATACAAGGGTTCTCTCCTCAAGGGGAATTTGGGTTTTGAACTCAGATATCACTCTGACAGGCTGTGCCCACTCACTCCGGTTATGCTCGGGTTTGTCCTGCAATGAGACGGATGGGGAGAGCGTAGGCGGGAGACCTGTCAGGTGAGACGGTGATGAAGTCGGGCATGGGTCAGACATGAGTGCAAGCGGGGATGTGAGGAGCAGATTTTCTACTGAGGGAACATGGGAGCGGGATGGGAGATGTGTTGAGAATCATGAGGTGGCAGGGTGAGAGATCACTGTGGAGGTCTGAAGGGTGTGTGGAGAGGTGCAGGGGTATACATCAGGTGACAGACTTACCCTGGTGTGCGAAGAAAGTCATTCATCTTCTTCCGGCACTGTTGCCCTGTCTTCTAATGCAGTGAGCTTGTATTCAGTATAATGGCTGCTGCCTCACAGAGGAGGTGGTGGCCTTGGTTGATTGACTTCTGCAAAAATGGGTAGAAGATGTCACGCCTCTGTTCCACACCATCTAGGCATTTGGTAAGGGCTTCTTCCAAAAATCTTTGCGCTGTCTTCCTGGCAGCCATCTCCTGACTGGGCTTGGGATAAGTGCAGGGGAATGCTGGGGAAGCGTTTAAAAGGAGCACCCCACTGATTGCAGAGATAGTTTTCCCAGGACGGGTCATCAGAGGCAAACCAGCACGAATGTGATGTGTATCAGGTGGGAATTTAAAAATTGTATGTTTTCCCTTTATCAGCATCGGTGGGATTCTCATCATTTTCTCACCGGAATCGACATTTCGAAAAAATGTGGCAAGATTCTGCTCTCAATTTTTATAATATATATGTATGTATATGTAAAATACATGTAATCCTGGCTAATTTCTAAAATTATTTTTTAGAACTGGACAAGGCTTTAAAATGTTGGAAGCCGTGACTGGGTATAACTCACACAGAAAGAATTTCTGGTCTTCAGGACAGCAGCGACCTCACTATCCCTGAAGAGGCACTAATGACCCTATGGCTACAAAAGTCAAATCCTAATGCGTTTGGATTGGATTTGTTTATTGTCACGTGTACCAAGGTACAGTGGAAAGTATTTTTCTGCTAGCAGCTCAACAGATCATTAAGTACATGAAAAGAAAAAAAAAGAAAATACATAATAGGGCAACACAAGGTACACAATGTAACTACATAACACCGGCATTGGGTGAAGCATACAGGGGTGTATTGTTAATGAGGTCAGTCCATAAGATGGTCGTTTAGGAGTCTAGTAACAGCGGGGAAGAAGCTTTTTTTGAGTCTGTTCGTGCGTGTTCTCAGACTTTTGTATCTCCTGCCCGATGGAAGAAGTTGGAAGAGTGTGTAAGCCAGGTGGGAGGGGTCTTTGATTATGCTGCCCACTTTCCCCAGGCAGAGGGAGGTATAGATGGAGTCAATGGATGGGAGGCAGCTTTGTGTGATGGACCGGGCTATGTTCACGATTCTCTGAAGTTTTTTGCGGTCTTGGGCCGAGCAGTTGCCATACCAGGCTATGATGCAGCCAGATAGGATGCTTTCTATGGTGCATCTGTAAAATTTGGTAAGAGTTAATGTGGACATGCCAAATTTCCTTAGTTTACTGAGGAAGTAAAGGCGCTGTTGTGCTTTCTTGGTGGTAGCATCGACGTGGGTGGACCAGGACAGATTTTTGGTGCTGTGCACACCTAGGAATTTGAAACTGCTAACCATCTCCACCTCGGCCCCGTTGATGCTGACAGTGGTGTGTACAGTACTTTGCTTTCTGAAGTCAATGATCAGCTCTTTAGTTTTGCTGGCATTGAGGGATAGATTGTTGTCGCTGCACCACTCCACTAGGTTCTCAATCTTCTTCCTGTATTCTGACTCGTCGTTATTCGAGATATGGCCCACTATGGTCGTATCATCAGAAAACTTGTAGATGGAGTTGGAACCAAGTTTTGCCACGCAGTCGTGTGTGTACAGGGAGTAGAGTAGGGGGCTAAGTACGCAGCCTTGCGGGACCCTGGTATTGAGGACTATTGTGGAGGAGGTGTTGTTGTTTATTCTTACTGATTGTGGTCTGTGGGTCAGAAAGCCGAGGGTCCAGTTGCAGAGTGATGAGCCAAGTCCTAGGTTTTGGAGCTTTGATATGAGCTTGGCGGGATTATGGTGTTGAAGGCGGAGCTGTAGTCAATAAATAGGAGTCTGATGTAGGAGTCCTTGTTGTTGAGATGCTCGAGGGATGAGTGTACGGCCAGGGAGATGGCGTCTGCTGTGGACCGTTTGCGGTGGTGTGCGAATTGCAGTGGATCAAGGCGTTCTGGGAGTATGGAGGTGATGCGCTTTATGACCAACCTCTCGAAGCACTTCCTTACGACTGAAATCAGGGCCACTGGTCGGTAGTCATTGAGGCACGTTGCCTGGTTCTTCTTTGGCACCAGTATGATGGTGGTCTTCTTGAAGCAGGTGGGGACCTTGGAGCAGAGTAGGGACAGGTTAAAGATGTCCGCAAACACATCTGCCAGCTGGTCCGCGCAGGCTCTGAGTGCACGGCCAGGGATCCCTTCCGGACCCGTTGCTTTCCGAGGGTTCACTTTCAGGAAAGCCGATCTGACTTTGGAAGCTGTGACGGTGGGTATGTGTGTGTTCTGGGTTGCTGGGGCACTCAACAGCAGATCGTTGGTTTCCTGCTCGAACCGAGCATAGAATACATTGAGTTCATCGGGGAGGGGTGTGATTATGCTGGAGATTCTGCTCGGCTTCGCTTTGTAGCCCAAAATGTTGTTTAGGCCTTGCCACAACCGCTAAGAGTCTGTGTTGCACAAAGACCCTTCGGATTTATAATGCCAGCGTCTGGCTAATGGAAATGATCAGCATGCAAGGACTGAAACCCCTTTTTGAAATTATTAATTGATGAAACATGAACCATCTCAAGAAACCTGATAAGGAATGAATGTCCTTTGTCCAACCAAGATGGAGATGTGAGGGCGGCATGTGGCGCAGTGGTTAGCACTGGGACTGCGGCACTGAGGACCCGGATTCGAATCCCGGCCCTGTGTCACTGTCCATGTGGAGTTTGCACATTCTCCCCTTGTCTGCAAGTGTTTTACCCCCATAACCCAAAGATGTGCAGATTAGATGGATTGGCCACGCTAAATTGCCCCTTAATTGGTGAAAAAATAATTGGGTACTCTAAATTTAAAAAAATAAAAATAAAAACAAGATGGAGATGTAGGAGTCATGACGTATGAAACCCTCCCCGAGATGCTGGAGCCTGCAATACTGCCTTGTGGAGCTGAAAAAAGAGAGATTGCCATTTTCCACCCAGCAGACAGCTTGAGTTAAATTTTTGAATTGTTTGAGCAAAGACCTTTAAATTTGGACCTGTGACCATCTTACTGTTCAAATGAACTCTCCCCCGCACCATCACGTCTCAGCCTTGACTCGTGATTTGGCATGGAGCCCCCCACTTTACACCTCTAACTGACCGCCTTTCTGCTGGACAGCTGCTAATTGGTCATCTGATGCTTGGTTCACGATCATGAGATGGCATGGGTGGGAGCTGGTGGAAAACTCACTTTCCATTCTGCCTCCTTCACCCCTTGCTGAAAACCATCAACTCCAGACCTCTTTTTCAGGTCATGACAGTTCAGCAAAACCTTCTAAATGTTTCCTTAAGCACTCTATCCTTTTCTGTTTCTCCCTTTATTCTTATCTCTCACTTTTCTGGTCTGTGATGAATGATATCTGTCTACACATGTACCTTTAAGACCGGGTTTTGGAACCCTGGGGGACTTCACCTCCGGCTCCGCCCTCAGGGAACTGTATATAAGGTTACGTTCAGTGGGCAGCGTGCAGTGAGCACACTTCTCGGCAGCTGTCTGGTTCTCTGGTAATTAAAGCCTTTGAATTATCAATCTTCTCTCCTGAGTCGTAATTGAGGGTATCTCAATTTAATTACCAGACAACATCAAGATTGTCAGTGGTCTAAAGCCAGAGAGGCTCAATTTGGATGCTCGGTCGCCGGAGGCCACTGAAATTTTTAAATACTGGCTCTGGTGTTTTGAGGCCGATCTGAATTCCTCAGAGACTGAAGTTGATGGACCTCGCAAGCTGAGCTTACTACATGCCCGGGTGGGCCACCGACTATCCTCGTTGATCGAGAAAGCTACGATATACGAAACGGCGGTCAAAATCCTATAGAAGCGCTTCGTAAAGCTGATAAACGAGGTACACGCCAGACATTTGCTCTCAACCTGTTGCCAGCGCCCCGGGAAAACGCTAGGTGAATACTTGGAGAGACTCACCGCGCTCGCCAGGAACTGCGACCATAAAGAGGTGATGGCAGAAGTCCACAGGAACTTACATTTTCGCGATGCTTTCGTGTCCGGTATCCGATCCACGTACATCCGGCAGCGGCTCCTAGAAGACGGAGCTAAGGACCTCCAAGGCACGGTAACGCTCGCCTCTTCTCTGGAAGAGGCCCATCATAATCTATGCACATACTCCGCAGACCTTGTGAATCCCTCTCGATCCCCTCCAGACTTGGCCACACTACAGGCCTGCGCCGCGCGGCGACCCGCTCACACCGGGGGCCCTCCATGCTATTTCTGTGGGCAAGGCCAGCACTCACGCCAGCGTTGCCCGGCCCGCTCCGCTATCTGCAACGAATGCGGAAAGAAGGGGCACTTCACGAAGGTCTGCCTGGCTGGGCCCAAAGGTCAGAAACAAAAGTCTCATCGGGCCCAGAAATCGAACTTCCGGGACCACTGGCCCCGCAACGCGGCCATGCGGCAGCCAGACACGCCTACTTCCGACGCGTCATCGGCCTCATGTGAGTCATGGGGGTGGCCATCTTGGCAGCGGCCATCTTCAAAATCTAAAACGTGCGACCGACTGCGGCGGCCATTTTGCGAGTCCGATTCAACCGAGGACTCTGGCTGCACGCAACTAGGAGAGATCACGCTATATCAATCTCAGCCGAAGCACCTGCGAAACTCAATGATGCAGGTTCAAATCAACGGCCGCGACACCCCCTGCCTTTTTGACTCCGGGAGCACGGAGAGTTTTATCCATCCAGACACGGTAAGACACTGCTCCTTGCGCACCTATCCCGCCTCCCAAACTATCGCCCTCGCATCTGGGTCTCATTCGGTCCAAATCACGGGGTATTGCGACGTGAACCTTGCTATTCAAGGCATCAAATACGCCCGTTTTAAACGTTATGTCCTCCCTCACCTTTGCTGCTCGGTCTGGACTTTCAGTGCAGCCAACGAAGCCTGACACTGAAGTTCGGCGGACCCCTGCCCCCCCTCACAGTATGTAGCCTGGCGACACTTAAAGTTGCACCACCCCCCTCTTCGCGAACCTCACTCCCGACTGTAAGCCCGTTGCCACCAGGAGTCGGCGGTACAGTGCCCAAGACATGACTTGCATCAAGTCAGAGGTTCAGCGGCTACTAAAAGAAGGGGTCATAGAGGCTAGCAACAGCCCTTGGAGGGCAGAAGTACTGGTAGTCCGCTCCGGAGAAAAACAATGTATGGTGGAGGACTACAGTCAGACCATAAACCGCTTTACGCAACTCGATGCGTACCCACTTCCCCGCATAACAGAAATGGTGAACCAAATCGCCCAGTATCCAGTATTCTACACGGTCGACCTAAAGTCTGCCTATCATCAACTCCCTATCCGCCCAGAGGACCGCCCCTATACGGTCTTCGAAGCAGCCGGTCGGCTCTTCCACTTCCTCAGGATCCCTTTTGGCATCACAAACGGAGTCTCCATTTTCCAAAGGGCGATGGATCAAATGGTGGACCAGTTCGGCCTACGGGCTACATACCCGCACTTGGACAACGTCATCATCTGCGGCCATGACCAGCAGGACCACAACGAAAACCTGAGGAAGTTCCTCCAGATTGCCCGGGCCCTCAATCTGACATACAACAAAGAGAAATGTGTCGGCTAGCCATCTTCGGCTACGTCATGGAAAACGGGGTCCTCGGCCCAGGCGTGCCCCCTTAAGGAACTTCCCCTCCCCCGTAGCCTCAGGGCACTCAAACGGTGAGTGGGGCTCTTTTCCTATTATGCCCAGTGGGTCCCCAGATATGCGGACAAAGCCCGACCACTCATTAAGACCAGGATTTTCCCCTGACGGCTGAGGCTCAGTCGGCCTTCAGTCGTATCAAGGCTGCCATGCACGCGGTGGATGAAACCATTCCCTTCCAGGTAGAAAGCGACGCATCAGACGTCGCCCTGGCTGCTACCCTCAACCAGGCGTGCAGATCAGTAGCGTTCTTCTCCCGAACCCTCGGAAATTCGGAAATTCGACAATCTGCGGTGGAGGAGGAGGCACAAACCATAGTGGAGGCCGTGCGGTACTGGAGGCACTACCTAGCCGGTAGGAGGTTCCCCCTCATCACCGACCAACAGTCGATCGCCTTTATGTTCGATAACGCACAACGGGGCAAAATAAAGAATGATAAAATTCTGAGGTGGAGGATCGAACTCGCCACCTACACGTACGATATTATATATCGTCCGGGGAAGCTCAACGAGTCCAGAGATGCCCTGTCCCGCGGCACGTGCGCCAACGCGCAAAAAGGCCGCCTGAAGGCCATCCACGATGACCTCTGCCACCCGGGGGTCACCCGGCTTGCCCATTTCATCAAGTCCCACAACCTACCTTACTCCACCGAGGAGGTCAAGGCCATGACCAAGGCTTGCCAGATCTGTGCGGAGTACAAACCGCACTTCTATCGACCAGACAAGGGTCGCCTGGTAAAGGCCTCTGGGCTCTTTGAGCGACTAAGCGTGGACTTCAAAGGGCCCCTCCTGTCCACCAACCGCAACAGTTACTTCCTCACTGTCATCGATGAATTCTCCCGCTTCCCCTTCACTGTCCTCTGCCCCGATATGACCTCGGCCTCCGTAATCAAGGCACTGCACAACATCGTCACGCTGTTCAGTTTCCCCGCTTATATCCACAGCGACCGGGGTACATCGTTCATGAGCGATGAGCTGCGTCGATATCTGCTCAACAAGGGCATCGCCTCGAGTAGAACGACCAGCTATAACCCGCGGGGAAACGGGTAGGTGGAGAGGGAGAACACAACAGGTTGGAAGGCTGTCCTTCTCGCCCTACGGTCAAGAAGTCTCCCAATCGCCCGCTGACAGGAGGTCCTACCCGATGCCCTACACTCCATTAGGTCGCTCCTCTGTACGGCCACGAATGAGACCCCTCACAACCATTTGTTTTCTTCCCCAGGAAGTTCACCTCTGGGGTCTCGCTTCCACGTTGGCTGACGACTCCGGGACCAGTCCTACTCCGGAGGCACGTGAGGAGCCATAAGACAGATCTACTGGTCGAGGGGGTAAAACTACTACATGCAAACCCTTAATACGCCTACGTCGAGCACCCCGACGGCAGGCAGGACACCGTTTCCCTGCAAGACCTGGCACCCGCTGGCTCGCCCCCTTCTACCGACTCTCCCCTCCCCGCACCGGCTGTCGACTCTGACAGCGCCCCTCCCATAGTGCCCCCCTCCCCCTAGCCGGCACCAATCTCACCCCAGTCACCCCGGATACCACCCTGCTCCAACGCGGGCAAAGGCTCAGACAACCGTGCTCCCGGATATACCACCACCGAGGACGACCGTATCCACCGCACCACCACCAGAGCTGAGAAGGTCGACACAAGTCGGGGATGGCACACACACCTTCTTCGCGAATCCCACATCATCCCAATTGGGACCATATACACTTACCAGCGCCACTAACCTCCCCTCCAGCGCCTTTGTCACAAACACAATTCTACCCCACTGATCAGCAACCACCTTCTCTATCTGGAAGCTTACTCTTTTGCAGACTATTACCGCTACCCCTTGAGCCCTTCCGTCAAATCCAGATTGAAACACCTGGCTAACCCAGCCCTTTTTGAGTCTCACTTGGTCCTTTACCCTCAAGTGAGTTCTCTGCAGCATGGCTACCTCGGCCTTCAAGCTTTTAGGATGGGCAAGCACCCTTGACAACTTGACTGGATCTCCCAACCCACTCACGTTCCACGTGACTATCCTAACTGGGGGTCTCTCACCCCCACCCCCCCCTTCTTATCCACCATCATCATACCACCGGGTCCTGCCCCATGAGCCTGACCCGCCCCTGTCCATTATTAACATCAAACTCCCTCCCCCTCCCAGAATACACCCCCTCGCACTTACTCTCAAAAAATCTCACCCAGTACCGACCTTCCCCCCCCTTGCCTCGTAGGCCCATCGAATCCTGCTAACCAGGCTCCAATGCCCACAGCCCTCCTCTCACTTCACCTCTGTTCACTAGCTGACTTTAGTTAGCTAGCGCGGGTGCCCTCCCGCCCCCCCCCCCAAGGCATATCTTCCCCTCCCATCCAGTCCCAGAATTAAAAGAAAAACAATCTAACCCTACAATTCAATAAAATAACATATAACTATTGCAACAACAAAAAAAGGAACAAAAATGCCAAACAAAAACTTAAACTCTTTAACAATGTGAAGTCAAGTAAGTTACAATTTCGGTCAATAAAAAGAAAGTTATAACATTCATACATTTTCCAGCTCCCCAATCATAGTCCACAATCTCTCTTCCAGTTCTGCCCCTCATTACTGCCCCAAGCCTTCTGCCCTCACGAACGCCTCAGCCGCCTCCACCGTTTCAAAATAAAAATCTTTGCTGTTGTGCGTCACCCTCAGCTTCGCCGGGAATACCATACCAAATCGCACCCCCTTGTTGTACAGTGCCGCCTTCACTCAGCCGAACACCGCTCATCTCTTTGCCACCTCCGCCGTCAAGTCCTTGTAAATCCGAATTCGAGCACCATCCCACTGCACCACCCGCTTCTGTTTCGCTCTCCTTCACGTGGTATTTATGGAAGCAGATAATTACTGCTCTTGGCGGCTCATTTACTTTGGGTTTCGGCCTTAATGACCGATGAGCTCGGTCTAGTTCATACCGGGAGGGGTCTTCACCCTCCCCCATCAACTCCGCCAGCATCTTAGCAAAGTACTCTGTTGGCCTCGAACCTTCTGCCCCTTCGGGCAAGCCCATAATCCTCAGGTTGTGCCGCCTCGAACGGTTCTCCAAGTTCTCGAGCTTTACTCGAAGCCCTCTGTTGACTTCCACCACCCTCCACAGCTCGTCCGCCATCGAGGTGAGCTGGTCGCTGTGCTGCGACATGGCCTCCTCCACTTCCTTCATCTTTTCACCTTTTTCTCTCACCTCAGCCGATGCCTTTGCCACAGCTACCCTCACCGGGGCAATTGCCTCCTCCACCAATGACTTCAGTGCAACCACCATCTCCCTCCTCAATGCCTCCATGTGCCTCGCAAACTGCTTCTCCAGCTCCAGCTCTTAACGCGGCCCCTCCGCTCGCGAGCGCCACCGGAAGTCAACTCCTGGGTAACTATGATGCTGAGCCCCGACACACGACTCTACATTGGACCGCCCCCCCCCCAACCCCCGACCAACCCTTCCCCCACTGACCATTCAACAACCACCCCATCCCCCCACCTGACCACCCCCCTGCCCCTGAGTCTCCCCAACCCTGTGAAACCACCAAACTGCCAACCTCTGACTACCCACATCCATCGCCCCACCCTCCCAGACCACCCTCCAGGCCAACCCAATTACCAGCCACCCGTCCTCCCGGACTGCCCTCCTAACCCCCCGACTATGCCCTGACTAACCCCACGCCCTGACTGCCCTCCCCCAACACCTCTCTGGCCCCCACCCCAGAATTCCGAACTACCCTTACAACCCTCCACCGGCTGCCTCCCAAACCCCCGACTACCCACCCCTGCTACCGTCCAGATTAGCTCTCCCGCTTCCCTCTGGCTACCAGCCAGATCACCCGACTACCTCCACCAGCTATCCCGCCGCTGACCCCAACAACCCCCACTCTCTTGACTACCCTTCAGACAGCCCTCGCCACCAGTCCTATGACCATCCTAACCACTTAACCATCCCGCCCGGCCACCTGACTACCCAACAACCCCCTCACCCCCTGACTGAACATCTGATTCTACCCCCTCAAATTATCCTCTGCCCCCTCAAACCATCCTACTAACTCACCTTACACATTTACCTTTTCCCTGGCTTCTCAAAATCCATTTAAACACATTTAAATTACCTGGTTTATAGCAGCTAGTGCCATGATAGGATGCGTGACTTCACTTCACCCAATGCTGCTACCCTGCACGAAACTCCCCAGAAGCAGGTATGCTCCATATTTCTTACCAGGCCTGGGTAGGGTGAGAAATAGACAGCTCCCGACCTGGGTAAGGAAAACAGAGCAATTGGCAATCCTTGGACACTTTGGCCCCTAATACCTGGTCTAACTCATTCTTAACCAATCGGAAAATTCCAACAAGAAATCCTGTTTTATTTAGCTTTCAAAATCCATCATGGACTGATTGCTCCTTCCGAATTCTAAATGATTCCCACTGTAAGATAATTTTTAAAAATCATGTAATGTGTCAGACTATAAAAAGCAATAAAAGCTCTCATAACACGGAGATTTCTCCACAGGATGATATACTGTATGCTAAAGTTACAGAGAACTATATGCATAAATCAAAACAAGTGAATAGCAGCTAGTTATGTGCTACTGTAGCTGGTATTTCTTCTGATAGATTAATAACAATATGGTTGAAATAATGAAATGCCAAGCGAAGGAAAGACTGTGTGGTGACACTGCTGTAGTTCAATGACATTCCATTTTTACAATTCCGTGAGTGAGTTAAGATTATTTTTACATTTGAAAGCTGCACATTTAGAATAAACATTGGTGCTAGCTTTCCTCAAGAGAATGTGACATTTGTTTTAACTGTAACATAGGCAATGCTCATTAATACTTAATGCTCAGGATTTGTTGAAATAAAAATTGCCCATGTTACAAGGGGTCAAGGAAGTCTTTCTTTTTTTAAAGTATGCTGCATGCTCTTTATGGCCATCTCCAGCTAATACATCTTATAATTAGGTACATGCTATAGTTAATTAAACAATGTGCATTACAACTGAGGAACTGAAAAAGAAAAAATATACATACCAGATAAACACTAAAGGTGTTTATTGCCACAAGAACCATTTAGTGCTAATTAACTAATGGAACTCCCAAATATATTGCTATTAGAGTGCATTAAACCGGAAGTTGGGAAAAGTAAACCGGAAGTTGGGAAAAGTATGGCATGTTATTATGTTTGGGTTGATGCAAAACTCTGATGTAAATTGATATATTTCAAGAATTCTATAATCTTCAGTCGTCTCGGCTCCAGAGTGCATCCCCTCAACTTCCTCTTTCTGTTCCCTTCTTTCAGCCCCTTCTTAAAATCCACTTTGACCACGCTTTTGATCATCTTTCCTGACGGAAAGGAATTGACACTTCCATGGCATTTTTTGAACATGTCTAGGCACAAGAATAAGGGTGCGATTTACCGATCGGGTCACGCTGGAATCAGGACAGGACAAAGCCATTAAATCCTGCGAGAGGCTTCTTCCGGGATTCCCGATGATCATTACATCCCATGAGATCTAACAAGAGCTTAACTGGTCACTTAACTATGCCTACTTCAAATCTAACCAGCCCCCAGGATCTATCAGCCTCACCGAGGACACCCAGCTGGGTGCCATTAAGCACTAGCTCCCAGAAACGAGGACCAGGTGGAGCCGCACCTGGGGGGTCTCCCGGGTGATTGGAGGCCCCCGGGTGGTTGGCCTCTGGGGAGGGTGGCACATTTGCACTGCCAAAGCCACTTGAGCACCATGGCATTACCAGCCTGACACCATGGCAGTGCCACCCGGATGCCATCCTGCCACTGCCAGGGTACCAAGGTGACACTGCCAGACTGCAAGGGCTCTGCCAGGGTGCCAGGCTGCCAGTGCAAAGGTGCCTGTGTGGCATTTTCCCCATGTTGGGGATCGGGTCTGGGGTTGCTTTGCCTGTATGAGGTGGGGTGCAGGGGAGAGGGGTCAAGGACCCCCCAACAGGTGAGTCGGGTTAATGAGGGAGCCCGGGGGTCATGCCAGGGTTAGAGAGATCGCCCAGATCTCTTCCTGCACTGACGAGCGGAACTCCTCAGTGCAGGAAATGCAACTGAGTGAGGCTTCGGCAGGGTATTCACCGCTGAGGTCCGAAAAAAATAACAGAATCCCATTCGATAGTAGGATCGACCCTGATAAACAAACCCAAAACGGGACTTGTGTTTTGTTAAATCGCACCGGTAATCTATTCAGGCACAAGGTCCTTTGAAAATAAGGAGGGATGTGAGCAACCCGCAGAAGTTATTAATTATTTTTTTATCTGGCACCATGTACATAAGTAGTTACAGAACATTGTAAAATGGCATAGAAACAATGAAAAACTGGACACCCGTTTGTTTGTTTCTCAATGTTCATTTCACAAATTGGGAACAAATTGACAATGGAGGCACTTCCTTCAAGTCCATCAGGCTACCCAGTAAACACCACTCCCCATTTTTGCGATGTGCCTGCTCCCCACTCCAACCATCATCAGATCCCTGACCAGCATCAAATCTCTCACCAATGATCAGGACCCCGTGGACCCCCAGGGATCCAACCCTCCTGATTGGGACCACCTGAATCAGAGTGATCAATACCCCTCCCTGGACTACCTTAAGACCACCACCTCTTCCCCCCCAAACAAGCCAGACTCTCCTCACAATCCAGTCATGTACCTGCACTCCTTGTAATTCAGATTCTCTTCCATGATTTCTCTCATTCCACCAATGAACCTGACTGCTCTCAAGACTTCAACTGGGTGAAGCAGATTGCCCAACCAAAAGGCAGTTGATTAGGCTCCCTGTGAGCAGAAATATGACAGAAAGTAGGTAAAGTAGCCCTGCAGTTAAATTTTAAGAACATAAGGGGCTGGATTCTCCGCCGGCAGGATGCTCCATTTTGCCGGCAGCCCGGGGGTTTCCCGATGACGTGGGGCTGCCCCACAATGGGAAACCACTTTGACCAGCCGGCATAATGGAGCATCCCGCCGGCGGGGTGAAACAGAAATGTGGCGCAGCGGGACGAAGAATCCAGCCCAAGAGCTAGGAACAGGAGTAGGCCATCCAGCCCATCGAGCCCGCTCTGCCATTCAATAAGATCATGGCTGATCTTTTTGTGGACTCAGCTCCACTTACCTGCCCGCTCATCGTAATCCTGAATTCCTTTACTGTTCAAAAATCTATCTATCTTTGCCTGAAAAACAATCAATGAGGTAGCCTCAACTGCTTCACTGGGCAGGGAATGCCACAGATTTACAAACATTTGGGTGAAGAAGTTCCTCCTCAACTCAGTCCTAAATCTGCTCCCCCTTATTTGGAGGCTATGCACCCTTGTTCTAGTTTCACCCGCCGGTGGAAGCAGCCTCCCTGCTTCTACCTTATCTATTCCCTTCATAATTTTATATGTTTCTAGAAGATCCCCCCTCATTCTTCTAAATTCCAATGAGTATCGTCCCAGTCTACTCAGTCTCTCCTCATAAGCCAATCCTCTGAACTCTGGAATCAATCTAGTGAATCTCCTCTGCACCTCTCCAGTGTCAGAATGCCAGAACATCCTTTCTCAAATAAGGAGACCAAAACTGTACGCAGTTATCCAGGTGTGGCCTCACTAGCACCCTATACAGCTGCAACATATCCTCCCTGTTTTTAAACTCCATTCCACGAGCAATGAAGGACAACATTCCATTTGCCTCCTTAATTACTTGCTGCACCTGCAAACCAACATTTTTGCGATTCATGCACAAGGTCACCCAGGTCCCTCTACGCAGCAGCATGCTGCAGTTTTTTACCATTTAAATAGTTGTCCATTTTGCTGTTATTCCTACCAAAATGATGACCTCACATTTGCCAACATTGTACTCCATCTGCCAGACCCTTGCCCACTCACTTAAACTATCTATATCCCTCTGCAGACTTTCAGTGTCCTCTGCACAGTTTGCTCCATCACTCATCTGAGTGTCATCTGCGATCTTTGACACATTACACTTGGTCCCCAACTCCAAATCATCTGTGTAAATTGTAAACAATTGTGCTCCCTAAACTGATCCCTGAGGCACACCACTGATCGACAACCAGAAAAACACTAATTAATCCCCACTCTTTGCTTTCTGTTAATATTTTCTTTTCCTTTTATTTTTGTTTTATGTACATAATGATCTGTTGAGCTGCTCGCAGAAAAATACTTTTCACCGTACCTCGATACATAGAATTTACAGTGCAGAAGGAGGCCATTCGGCCCATCGAGTCTGCACCGGCTCTTGGAAAGAGCACCCTACCCAAGCCCACGCCCCAACCCCATCCCCCAGTAACCCCACCTAATACTAAAGGCAATTTTGGACACCAAGGGCAATTTAGCATGGCCAATCCACCTAACCTGCACATCTTTGGACTGTGGGAGGAAACCGGAGCACCCGGAGGAAACCCACGCACACACGGGAGAATGTGCAGACTCCGCACAGACAATGACGCAAGCCGGGAATCGAACCTGGGACCCTGGAGTTGTGAAGCAATTGTGCTAACCACGATGCTACCGATCTGCCCTGATACGCGTGATAATAAACCAATCCAACTGATTAATATAGGAGAGATTGAAGTCATGCAAAGGACTTTTGATTAATTGCAAATGTGGGTAAATAGATTTCAGTGTGAATAAATGTAAGATCATGCGTACTGGACAAGAAATATGTGTATCCACCAAATGAATTTGCATTAGATCTATGGCGGTTATTCGTCAAATTATCCAGTCAATGCAGCAGTTATGTAGGTGTAAATTGTAGATAAGGCTACAGTCAAAATTGTTTTGCGCGCTTTACATTCAAAACAGCACCAATGCATTGCAGAAGGTACTAAACACAACAATAATATGTCTTTATCAAGTCTGCCTCGTCACTTCATGGTAGCAAAATTTGACATGGTGCCATTTAAGATGATATTAGCACAGCTGACCAAACCTTAGCCAGAGAGGTAGGTGTTAAAGAGTGACTTAAAAGAGGAAAGAGAGGTTGAAGAGGCTGAATGGTTAAGGGAGGAGCTTGGAGTTTAGGCAGTTAAAAGGCATGAACACCAATGCTGGAATGATTAAAATCGGAGCTGCTCAACAAGCCAGAATTAGAGGGCTGCAGCTATCTTGGAGGGAATTGGGGCTGGAGGAGATGACAGAGATAGGGAGGGTTGAGGTCGTGGAGGTATTTGAAACCAAGGAAGAGGATTTCTGAGAAAAGCTGAAGGTTTTCAAACCCCGTCCACCTGTCTTCTATCCTGCATGGTTGAGGGTTAACATGTTGAAGGGAAAGCCTTTTATGATTTGATATAGAAGAATGGCTGTGGCAATGACTACCATTAGTGCTGTTTAATACGCCATGTCAGTACTAAGGTTGCAAATGGGATCACTGCATTGCACCTTCAGACGTTGGATTAATTTCACAAATACGTGAGATTCCACTGAACATAAAGAAACACAGCAAAACCCCCTGGGTATATACACATGAAGCCTAAACGCTGCAAGATTCATGCATTTGGAAGACTTAAAATGTGAACGTCTATTTTACATGTAAAAGAGATTTGTCACCAGCTGGCAGTACACAGCATTACTGTCACCGTAATGCACTTGTGTCTAAGAATGCCTCCGGCTTTCTCTTAGTGTATCACTTGAATTGCCAAAGAAATTCTAAATGTTCTGAAGCAAAGGTAAAGATTCTTATCTTATGGTATGAGAGAGGGATGTGGTGTATATTACAGATTGTTAACATGGGACCATTTTGTGGTAAGCTATCAGATCACTCCAGGATTGTTTTGCTGTTGCCTATAATTTTATAAACACTCATTGTTATTATGCCAATGTAACTACATCTTGGATTATTATATTACTTAGATACATAGAAAGATCCAGAGAGAGGATAGGAAAGAGAAAACAATCAAGAAAGGGGCGAATGCAGATTAGTTATATTAGGCAGCAGTGAGGCAGTCACAACAAAAGTTGTTTCTTCTTCAACTACATTTCCAATTTAAGAAAGGAGGTGGGGACGAGGAAAGAGAGATTGAGCAGCTTGAGAGCTGAGGTTATCTTGATGTCATACCTGAGTCGAAGGAAATCGGCAAACAGGACAAGTACTTGGCAGGAATTAACACATGGCACCCAGCCTGAGATTAACTGAAAGGTGACCTCGAGCCAAAAGTAAACGTTTACCTCAGTCATTGGTCAGGTGGGATTGAACAAGTGATTGACATGGTAGGTCATCAGTTTCTAGAAATAAAATATCTAAATGGGTGTAGATATTGGGCAGGACTTTCCCATAATTTGTCAGAGTGTCAGGCTATGAATGAAAGCTGATGTGTTTCACTTCAGATGCACAGTTGAGTTTCTAAACTTCAGCCACTATAACAAAAACAATTAAGGGGGACGTGATTTATGCCAGTAGGCTGATGGGGCAGGGCCTGATAGAGCCGGCAAGGGCGATTCCTCAGAGATTGAGGCACCATCTTTAAAGGACACCCGATCAGCACTGAAGTTAAACTCCCCATCACCAAGTCACCCCTCCACCACAGTAATGGAAGATCCAGCCCCACAAGTGTCAGGGCGACCCCCCCCCCCCCCCACCACCACCACAAAGGTATCAGGAGCTCTCCCCCTTCCCCGACTGCACAAGTATCAGGAGCTCTCCCCCTTCCCACAAAAAGTAAAGCAGTTTTGCAGGCATGCTCCCCCTCTTCAATGGCAAGTCCTCCTCACATCTCTGACACGCCCACCCCCCATCTTCACTTGCAGGGCTCCTCCTTCAAAGGCATCACCCCTTTCCCCTCCTATCCCCCACCACACATAATGGGATTATCATCACCCAATGGGACTCCCCAGGGGGCCCACAATGACACTGCCCCCGATATACCTAAGTATAGCCCCCATGGGAAAGAGGGACATGCTCAGGTCTGACCCTCTCTCCAGGTGTATGCTTACCTTGGCACCCCTGGCAGGATCCTCTCAACTGAATCCCATTCTTCTGAAGCTGTTGTAAACCTCTCCGATGACACCATATTGGCGAGGTTTGAATAATTAGCGAAGTGGGATCATGTGACGGGGAGGTTCGTTCATAGTATTGAAATTGATTAAAATCCATTTAACGCCACCGGCGAGGGGTGGGGGAAATCAGGAAACGAGATCTGGGCAGCCATAACCTTGTTTCCTGACTCTCGTGAGATTTTGCATCCATGTTGCCTTTTGCGCTCGCAGCGCACAAAGTGTGGTCGGGGGGGTGGGGATATCTCCTCCCATTATATTGAATGGGAATTCTACAGCCAGGGGATGATTTTAGGAGATATGAAGGGACAATCTTGCCAGCAGTAAGCAAAATGTCAGAGAAATTTTAACCTTGATGTAAATCTTTGAAGCAGTCCTCTCACCAGTGATTAATCTTCCAATTTCTGATGTGTCTGATTTCAATTATTGGTGGTGTAATAATGGAAAGGAATTTGAAGAAGGTTGGTTTAGATTATAAGGCCAGAATTTTCCTACATCCATGAGAGCAACTAGGGACACGCACCTTTCCACAATTCTCCACTCTGGTCCATGCCAATTCCGAACTCACCCTTGCAGAGCACAGGAGGTTATTGAACATTTATTTACAGCACTTTATCAATGTGCTCCGGACCTTGTCGTGGCCGCTGACTTCAGCTTCCACCTTTGCTCAAGCCTTATTGGTGAGGTGGGGTGGCCTCTCCCTGCACCTGGTGGCCCTACTGGCAGCCACCACCTCCTCAAGAGCATGTGGACCATCATCCAATAATCTGGGAGGGGGGGGGCTTAAAGTGCTCTCCTGCCTGGAGTGTCTGCTGGGTGCTGCCGTCGGCAAGATGCAGACCTCCTCCTGCTTCCTCCGTATCTTCAACCGCCTCCAGTAGTCGCCTCTCAATGCCCCGTCGAACCACCATAGGACCCATAACCCCCACCATGCTCCCACCCATGCCAGCCTCTTCCTGGTCAGCACTTAGTGGCCAGCCAGCATAATATCATGTTGTGTCATTGATCTCGGGCGGGACCGAAAATGAGGCCGCCTAAGTAACTGTTCATTGAACTTTTAATATCTTCAACATAAGTGACTATTTAAGATAGAGTGGCATTATTACTATTCATGTTCTCTGATTATTGATACAGTAAAATTATTTTACTTGAAACTGTGAACCTTGTGGATTCATTTCTTTAATAAATATCAATATTTTAGATTTTAAAAAGAAACTAAATATGTTACTGATCGTTACTGAGACCAGAAAAATATTGATTTCCAGAAGGTACTTGACAGGGTTCCACATCAGGGACATTATGTATCAGAGAATACATCACTGCCAGGAAAGTGTCACGTGAAGTGTAGTGACATCAGCAGAATGTTTGCACAGGCTTTGCAATTCTCCATATTAGATTGTATGAGCATAATAAAACCTCTTAATAAAACCTCTCACCATTTTTGGAAGAATCCAGAGTGTGAGCACCTCCATACCTTTACTCTTTGCAGCTAACAAAGAAATATGATCAAAGAAAAAACTGGCGATGAGGATTGAGACAACAACGAATTGCTGAAGAAACAATTTGTGAACAAAAATAGTTGAGACTGCAGCGGGTGTAAAGGACGATTCTCGGGACTGGACTCCACACGTACATACACACACACGCACACATGTCAGGTGACGTACAATTGCCGATGCTAAAGTTTTCAAAAATGTTTTCGACTACAACCGTGAGCAGAGAAAAACAACAGTTCGCGAAACTTGCTTGCCATTGAAGTGGTTAGAGTCTGGGCTACAGGGACCCCGCACGTGGCGAAGCTAAACTGGCAGCGGGTAATGGGGGTTCAGAAGTCTACCGACTCAGGCCACTACTCGGGGAAATGTCAAACTACAGTCAGGCAAAAGGGAAAAAAATTCTAGTTGCTTGTGAATAATGGAATCGTTTATGTCATACCTACAAAAGAATTGGAAGGGAGGAGGTTAGTTGAAGTATAGATCCGAGGAGACAGGATCCAAAATGGTGGGGAAAACGGGTACCATGGATGAATTTGATGAAGACTGAGAGACTTGGAACTCATGAGGAAAGATTCCAATTATGTCTCACAGCAAATCAAACACCGAAGGACCTAAAAGTTGCAACATTTCTCAGTTCGATAGGGCATAAAACTTTTATGCTGCTACAAAATTTAGTTCACCCAGCAAAATCGAGAGAAAAGACTTACAAACAATGAACAAAGAAAAGTACAGCACAGGAACAGGCCCTTCGGCCCTCCAAGCCTGCGCTGACCATGCCCCCCATCGAAACTAAAATCTTCTACACTTCCGGTGTCCGTATCCCTCTATTCCCATCCTATTCATGTATTTGTCAAGATTCCCCTTAAACGTCACTATTGTCCCTGCTTCCACCACCCCCTCCGGCAGCGAGTTCCAGGCACCCACTACCCTCTGAGTAAAAACGTGCCTCATACATCTCCTCAAACCTTGCCCCTCGCACGTTAAACTTATGCCCCCTGGTAATTGACCTCTCTATCCTGGGAAATGTCTCTGGCTATCCACTCTGTCTATGCCCCTCATAATTTTGTAGACCCCCATCAGATCGCCTCTCAACCGCCTTCGTTCCAGTGAGTCCAAACCAAGTTTATTCAGCCAATGAGAACAAACTAAGTTTATTCAACCTTTCCTTCGAAGTAATGAAAATTTTAGAATGGTACTTCACTCCTTGACTGTTATTGATTGCAGAAATATTTTGGTTCTACCTCCGTAGGCAGGAAGAAGGCAAAAGCGTTTTACAATTTGCAGTGACTTTAAGAAGGTAAGCAAAATATTGCGGGGTGAATTCCCTGTTTGGGAGACTATGGAGTGGGATTCTGCGTTCCGCTGGCAGTGCGCCCCCGCCCATTGGTTTCCCGGTGACGTGAAGTGGCCACAATAGGAAATCCAATTGGCTAGCTTTTGGAACAGAGAATCCCATTGCCGGTGTGCCACCGAGGAATACGCAGCTGGGCAGGCAGAGAATTCATCCCGATGTTCTCCCGCCGAAGGAGAATTGCAATCGATTAACGATCCCACAGGCAGTGCAAATCAGGAAGCAATTCCATATCCCTTGCCATGCAAATTTATAATGTGGAGATGCTGGCGTTGGACTGGGGTGAGCACAGTAAGAAGTCTTTCAACACCAGGTTAAAGTCCAACAGGTTTGTTTCAAATCACTTACTTTCAGAGCACTGCTCCTTCCTGATATCGAAGTCCTATGGCTTGCCACCGCCCCCCACACACTGCTATTCAGACCCGACACCTGGATTGCCTAGATTCCACCCCACTTCCCCCAAGTATGGGGATGATCCAACCCATCCCCCTGGACCTCCTAATCAGGGAGGCCCCCCTCAGGGACCCTGTAATAGGGAGACTCCCACAGGGTCCCCTGAAATGGGGAGACCCCCCTAGGGACACCTGCACTAGGAAGACTCCCCAGCGACCCCTAGGTACAACCATGTCACCAATGTACACAGATCGGACACTCAGTGGGGAAATACTGGAGTAGAACAAATAAATGCAAGATCTGTGAAAAGAACGGTCATATTGCCAATGAATGTTGGGCACACAAAACCTCTGCAACACCAAGAATATACAAGAAAAAAGCCACATCTAAACATGCGGTCTGTATCTATAAATTAGTAAAGAAAGTTCAAGATTACTCAGGAGATAATGTAACCGAGCTACTGCAGGAGCCGCAGCTACGTGTCTTTTCGGTGAGGGGCGATCAACAATGCTTTTGGGCATATCCAAAACCCGAGGGTCACGAATCAAAATGGAAGTGAATACAGGTGCAGTTTTATCATTAATGCCTGAGACAATATATAATAAAAATCAAGCATCCTAAGGACGTCCACTGTGGAGGTCATACCACTAAAAAGATGCAATATTGTGAAAGTAGAAACAATTGGGCGAACAGTGAAGTTGCCTCTTCACATTGTCTGTGAAGACTTGCCTGCTTTGTTTGGCAGAGAATGGCTGGTGAAGATTGGACTCAACTGAGAAGCATCAAATTAACAAAAGGATTCAAAGGGCAACTTGCAGCAACTACTGGCGAAGTATGAGAGGGTGTTCCAAGATTCGGGCGGCATGGTGGCACCATGGTTGACACTGTTGCCTCACAGCTCCAGGGACCAGGGTTTGATTCTGGCTTTGGGTGACTGTGTGGAGATTGCACTTTCTTCCTGTGTCTGCCTGGGTTTCCTCTGGGTGCTCCAGTTTCTTTCCATAGTCCAAAGATGTGCAGGTTATATGAATTGGCCATGCTATATTGCCCCTTAATGTCCAAAGATGTGAAGATTACATGTATTGACCATGGTAAGGTGGGGGAATTGACCTAGGTAGAGTGCTTTTCTGGAGGGCTGGTGCAGCCCCGATGGGCCAAATGGTCTCCTTCTGCACTTTAGTGGTTCTAAGGATTCACTAGGCTCAATGACTGGAGTTGAGCACTTCTTACAGAAGACTTCTTTTTGGAATAATATCTGTTCCTGCCCTTTTTCAGAGATCCATGGATCAAATTTTAAGTGGGCTGAATGGGGTGCAATGTTATTTAGATGACATACTCATTACTAGTTCAAATGAACAGGAACACTTGAAGAATTTGGAAGTTACTCTGAAGTATTTACCGAGCCACAACCTAAGAGTTAAAAATGAAAAGTATGATTTTTTCAGGTCATCCATAAATTACCTGGGTGAAATCATCAATAATGATGGCTTAGACAAGGAACAGAAGGAGATGATTGCAATATTAGAAGCACCACATCCTCAAAATGTGACACAATTATGGTTGTTTTTAGGATTGATCAATTGTGGTAAATCTGTGCCCAAAAGGAGTGGCACGGTGGCACAATGGTTAGCACTTTGGTTGCCTGTCTGTGTGGAGTTTGCTCTTTCTCCCCGTGTCTGCATGGGTTTTCTCCAGGTGTACCAGTTTCCTCCCACAGTCCAAAGATGTGCGGGTTAGGTGGATTGGCCATGATAAATTGCCCCTCCATGTCCAGGGATGTACACGTTCAGTTATGGGGAGAGGGCAGGGTGAACGGGTGATTGGAAATGGGTAGATTGATCTTTCGAACGGTCAGTGAGGACTCAGTGGGCTGAATAGTCTCCTTCTCCACTGTAGGGATTTGATGATTCTATGATTAGCAACACGATTGAAGCCTTTACACAATGCTATGTGGAAACCAGGCATGGCACTGGTCAAAAGAATGCAAAAGTACATACAATGAGGTAAGGGTAGCCTTACAGAAGTCAGAACTGTTGGTTTTTATAATCATAAACTGAAGTTGCAACTTGCTTGTGATGCATCACCGTATGGGGTTGGTGCAGTTGCCTCACACATAATGCCTTCAAGAATGGAACCAATAGCGTTTGCTTCTCAAACTCTTACTCGCACTGAAACAAATTATGCTCAGCTAAACAATGAGGCTTTGAGCATCTTCTTTCTTTGGCAGCTAGCTGCTGCAAAGATGGTCTTTGATATTGTCAGCGCACATGTATGCTATCCAATATTACAAAGCTGAGCATCATGCAAATGCTGATGCTTTGTCAAAATTGCCATTGAAAGTGAAATGAAAAAATGAAATGAAAATCACTTATTGTCACAAGTAGGCTGCAAATGAAGTTACTGTGAAAAGCCCCTAGTCGCCACATTCCAGCGTCTGTTCGGGGAGGCTGGTACGGGAAGTCAAGTATGAATCTGAAGACAATTGCGTCAACATCCTGTATTTGTTGCTCGTGGAAAATATGCCTTTGACGCCATCTCAAGTTCAGAGATACGCAAGAACTGATCCAGTGATGGAGAAGGTGAAGGGTTTGGTAAAAAAAGGAGCATTGTCAGGCATTCATAGGAAAATACCAAACCACAAGCCCGACATTGCATGAAGACTTGAGTTGACAGAACAGAATGGAGTCTTATTATGGGGAATCCATGTGATTATTCCTCTGTTCTTACATCGTAAAGTCCTTAACCAACGATATGAGGAACATGTTGATGTGGTGAGGATGAAGGAAGCAGCATCGATGTGGACGTGGAGAGGATGTTTCCACTAGTAGGAAAAGCTAGAACCAAAGTGCACAATCTCAGACTAAAGGGACAAACCTTTAAAACTGAGATGAGGAGGAATTTCTTCAGCCAGAGGATGGTGAATCTGTGGAACTCTGCCGTGGAAGGCTGTGGAGGTCAAATCACTGAGTTTCTTTATGACAGAGATAGATAGGTTCATGATTAATAAGGGGATCAGGGGTTATGGGGAAAAGGCAGGAGAATGGGGATGAGAAAAATATTAGACATGATTGAATGGCAGAGCAGACCCGAAGGGCCGAATGGTCTAATTCTGCTTCTATGTCTTATGGCATATAGTTATTTTTGGTGGCCAGGTTTGGATGTTTAAATTGAAGAGAAAGTTGGGCAATGTCAATCCTGTGAAAAACTACGGAACACTCTACCATTACATCTGTGGGAATGGCCAACACAGCCATGGTAGAGAATACACATCGGTTATGTTGGTCCACTGGAGAATCATATGTTCTTAATGATTGTGGATGCACACTCGAAAAGGCCGGAAGTCGCGATCATGAAGTCGTGATCATGAAGTGAACAACAACTGAGCAAGCCGGAGCAGATTGTAAGTGACAATAGTACTTAGTTCACTTCAAATTTGAGGACTACTTGAAGGGGAACGGTATACACTATATCAAGTCAGCTCCATATCATCCTGCAACCTGTGGATTGGCCGAACCTTTTGTTCAATCTTTGAAACATTCCATCAAAGTGTTGACTGTGGCTTTATTACAGTCAGATGCGTGGCCTCCTGCTGCAGCTGGCGAAATGGCAGGGCACTGGAGGTCATGCATATTTATACATTTCTCTGTGGGCAGAGCCAGCAGGCAGGAGCTACCGGCGAACCTGTACTGCAGGTCCTAACTTACATCTCCTATTACAGTGGTTCGCCACATTCACCCCCTATTAAAAATGAGTCCGGCGGGGGTGATGTGAAACTATATACAATTAGTGCAATTATGTACAGTGGTAGGGAAAGAAAAGTCCATGTTGACGGTCCGGAGTCCATCAAAGGTTCAGCCGGTCCGGTGTTTTGGTGCTTCGTTGGGAGCGGCGTAACGGTGGCGGCGAAGTCGGTGCTGGCAGCAGTGAAGGTGGCACCGATGGCGGTGGTGGCGGTGCTGATGCTGGCCAGTCATCGGGGAAATCCGGGAGCGTGCCGAAGTCCTCTTCGTCCTCTTGTGCGGAAAAGGGGAGGGGGGTGGTCTGGTGGGGTCAATATTGGCGGCGCGGTGGGAGGTGGGGGGCGGGGGGGGGGGGGGCATTGGTGAGGGGGTGTGTTGGGGTGGAACCTGACGGTGCCAGGTCCCTGAGTGAGACAGTATCTTGGCGGCCGTAGGGGAACTCAACATAGGCATATTGAGGGTTGGCGTGGAGCAGGTGAACCCTGTCCACCAAGGGGTCCGCCTTGTGGAGTCGGACGTGCCTACGGAGAAGGATTGGTCCTGGAGCAGCGAGCCAAGTCGGGAGCAACACCCCGGATGTGGACTTCCTGGGGAAGGTAAAAACACGTTCATGGGGTGTGTTATTAGTGGTGGTGCACAATAGTGACCGGATGGAGTGTAGAGTGTCAGGAAGGACCTCCTGCCAGAGAAAGGCTGGGAGGTTCATGGACCATAGGGCCAGCTGGACGGCCCTCCAAACCGTCCCATTCTCCCGTTCGACTTGCCCGTTTCCCTGGGGGTTGCAGCTGGTCGTCCTGCTGGAGGCTATAACTGACACAGCTCATCGCTCATGAATGAGGATCCCCTGTCACTGCGGATGTAGGCGGGGAAACCGAACAGAGCGAAGATGGTGCTGAGGGCCTTGATGACGGTGGCAGACGTCATATCGGGGCATGGGATGGCGAAGGGGAATCTGGAGTACTCATCGACCACACTGAGAATGTACGTGTTACGGTCGGTGGAGGGGAGAGACGCTTTGAAATCCACGCTGAGGCGTTCAAAGGGGCCTGGACAGTCACCAGGCGCACACGGTCTGGCCGGTAGAAGTACGGCTTGCACTCCGCACGGACCTGGCAGTCCCTGGTCTCTCAACGGAGTAGGGCAGATTGCGAGCTTTGACCAGATGGTACAATCGAGTGACCCCCGCGTGACAAAGGCTGTCGTGTAGGGCCCGGAGTTGGTCCACTTGTGCGCTGGCACATGTACCTCGGGATAGGGCGTCTGGGGGCTCGTTGAGTTTACCCGGGCGATACAAGATCTCGTAATTATAGGTGGAGAGCTCGATTCTCCACCACAAGATTATATCATTTTTGATCTTGCCCCGCTGTGTTTTATTGAACATGAAGGCTCCCGACCATTGGTCAGTGCGGAGAGTGAATCTCTTACCGGCCAGGTAATGCCTCCAATGCCGCACAGCTTCAACGATAGCTTGGGCCTCCTTTTTAACGGATGAGTGTCGAATTTCAGAGGCATGAAGGGTGCGGGAAAAGAATGCCACGGGTCTGCCTGCCTGGTTTAGAGTGGCGGCAAGGGCAACGTCTGAAGCATCGCTTTCTACTTGGAAAGGCAGTGACTCATCCACTGCGCGCATCCCAGCCTTGGCGATGTCTGCTCTGATGCGGGCGAAAGCGTGTTGTGCCTCGGCCGCGAGGGGGAATTGGGTGGACTGAATGAGTGGGCGGGCCTTGTCCGCATAGTTTGGGACCCACTGAGCGTAGTAGGAAAAGAACTCCAGGCAGCGTTTGAGGGCCTTGGGGCAGTGGGGATGGGGAAGTTCCATGAGGGGGCGCATGCGGTCGGGGTTGGGACTATACAGCCGAGAATGGCTAACCAGGTCATGCTGAACACACACTTCTCTTTGTTGTAGGTCAGGTTGAGAAGAGTGGCAGTGCGAAGGAATTTATCGAGGTTGGCATCGTGGTCCTACTGGTCATGGCCGCAGATGGTGACATTATCTAAGTACGGAAAGGTGGCCCACAAACCGTACTGGTCGACCATTCGGTCCATCTCTCTTTGGAAGACTGAGACCCCATTGGGTCTACAGCCAGACCATCAATCGGTACACGCAGCTCGACGCGTACCCCCTCCCACGCATATCTGATATGGTCAATCCGATTGCGTAGTACCGGGTCTTCTCAACAATTGACCTGAAATCCGCCTGTCACCAGCTCCCCATCCGGAAGTCGGACCGGCCATACACTGCCTTCGAGGCGGACGGTCGCCTCTACCACTTCTTTTGGGTCCCTTTCGGTGTCACAAATGAGGTCTCAAACGGCATTGCGGGCCGGGCAGTGTTGGCGGGGGTGCTTCTGCTGACCGCAGAAGTAGCAGCGGGGACCCCCGGGGTGCGCGGATCGGCGTGTGGCGCAGGCGCATTGGGAAGGCAGAGCCCTGACTAAGGAGGTCGTCGGCGGGGTCCAGGAGGGGTAGGAAGGAGTAGAAGGGTGGGCAGCGCGGCGGGAGGGGTATGATTGTACATTACGGGATGCGACCGTCATGGAGAGCGCCAAGGTTTTCATCTCCGCCAGTTCGAGTGTGGCCCCTTCAAGTAATCGTTCTCGGATGAGGTACGACGCAATCCCCGTCATGAAGGAGATTTGCGTGTTCAGCGGCCATAACGGCCTGATAGTCACAGTCCCAGACGAGTGGAATTAGGGCCTGCCAGAAGTCTTCGATGAACTCACCAGGTAGTTGTGAGCGGGTGGCGAGTACATGCCTGGCGAAGAGCGTGTTCGCCTTCTGCGCGTAGTGTTCCTTAAGGAGTTTCATTGCTTTTGTGTAATTCGTGGCGTCTTGGATCAACGGGAACATGCTGGAGCTCAACACTGTCCTGGAGTACAGGACGTTCATCTTCTGAGCCTCCGTTGGCACAGGGACCACCGCGTTGATGTAGGCCTCAAAACATGCTCGTCAGTGAGCAAAGTCTTTCCTGGCATCAGGCGAGTACGGATCTAGCTGCAGGCAATCGGGCTTAATTCGGATATCCATTCTGTGGAAAATCTGACTGTAATAAATTGATGCACAAATCAATTGCAGAAAGACTAATGAGGTACCCTCAATAACGACGCTTAGAGTGTAAACGGTAAAGAAGGCTTTAATAGACTAAGAACTATGCTAGAGCTGAGACATGTGCTAACTGCTGCACAGCCCACAAGGCAGCCCCTTATATATGGCTCACAGATGGGCGGAGCCAGAGGCGGAGTCCCCAGGGTTCCAAGACCGGTCTTAAAGGGGACATCACCTTACATGAAGACAAGGCAGTAACCGTTCATCACAACTAAAGTTGGGTACAACTGTGGCTTTATTACAGTCATATGCGTGGCCTCCTGCTGCAGCTGGCGAAATGGCAGGGAACTGGGGGTCATGCATATTTCTCCGTGGGCAGAGCCAGCCGGCAGGAACTACCGGCGAACCTGTAGCGCAGGTCCTACCTTACATCTCCTACTACAATGGTTCACCACAAGGGGTCAGACAATAGATTAAGGAGCACCAGCGCTCAGCTCTCTGTGGGTTATCATCATCCCGCTGCCCTCGGCAGTGACCCGTTGACATTGCCGACAGAGTGCCAACACCCTGGATGGATGTAACGCAGACCCTGGGAGGGTGTGAAACGGGGAGAAGGGGGAGGGTAGCGTTGATGGAAGGGGCCACGTCCTATGTGAAGCAGGCGAACAATAGAGCCTCCCTGGCTCTCCAGGCTTGCCGGACACCCACCGCTGCCGCCAGTCCTGCAGCCTCCAGCTGGCCCTCCAGTTTCTCCATGCGATCAACAGCCCCTGCTGGTCTGTGGCCTCCTCCTCATCCTCCTCCTCCTCAAGGGGCACAAGTTCCTCATCCTCCACCTCAAGCACAACGCCCTGCTGCTGTGCCACGTTGTGGAGGACATCGCCCTGCTGTTGTGCCAGGTTGTGGAGGACACAGCAGCCCACCACAAAGTGGTGCAGAGCACCACCAGAGCAGTCGAGGCATCAGAACCGCATTTTGAGCAGTCCGATGCCCGCTTAGTGGCAGTCCGGGTGGCCACATGGGGCTCGTTGTATCGGGTCTCTATATCGTTTAACCGCTTCCGTACTGGCATCATTATCCAGGTCCTTAATGGATATCCCCCAAGAGCCAGCCTCCCATTCTGGGTGGTCCTCGAAGAGGATGTTTGACTGCCCCAGGAGTAAGTGTCGTGCGCGCTCCCTGGGAAGTGTGCACACACGTGCATGTCGCACATGAGCTGGATGTTCAGGGAGAGGAACCCCTTCCTGTTAATGTAGGGCATTCCCAGATGGCCTGGTGTGTGCAAGATGACATGCATGCAGTCTATCAGCCCCTAGACCTGGGGCATCCCGGCGATGGGCTGTTGGGCTTGGTCCATGTCAAAGTTCATGTAATTGTGTGCCCTGGCAAACAGGACACCCATCAGATACACCTGTGGACTGTAACCTCTGAGCTGCCACACAGGTCCCACTCAAGCCCTGGAAAGATCCCGAGGAGTATATGAAATGAAAATCGCTTATTGTCACAAGTAGGCTTCAATGAAGTTACTGTGAAAAGCCCCTAGTCGCCACATTCCGGCGCCTGTTCGGGGAGACTGATACGGGAATTGAACCCGCGCTGCTGCCTGTTCTGCATTTCAAGCCTGCGATTTAGCCCAGTGTGCTAAACCAGCCCCTTGTATATGTTCAGGACTGTGGTGACCTTGATGGCCACGGAGATCAGGTGACCTCTTCCTCCATGTGGTGCCAGGTCCGTGAGGACATGGCACAGGTGCCGCACTGTCTCCTTATTGAGGCGGGGTCTCTTGCGGCACGCACCGTCTGACATTTGTTCAAACGACCAGCGATGCATGTACACCCTGGGCCGTCGTGGACCTCCCCCTCTAGATCTCACCCTGGCCTGATGGTGCGGCCAGGTCCTCAGGGTGTGGAGCCCGTCCCTGCATGTGGCCACCGCCTCAAGTCTCTGTCGACGCTGCTGTTGCCGCCGTCTCGTTCGAGCGCAACGAGGACACTGAATCACGCCCAACGTTTCAAGTCAATGAACGTGTATCAGAACAGAGAAAGAAATAGGGGAAATTAGAGCTAAATTAGGTACAAAAAGAAAAACAAAGGGGGAACTGGGGACTGCATTAAGAAAGAAAAATAAAGAGAGAAAGGAAAAGTAGGAAAAATGTTAAATTTAGTGATTTACATGACTCCAGAAACAACCTGCAGTTTCACTTCTCCCTTCCTGGGCTGGCAATACAGCAACACAAATCTCCTCTTTAAAAGGGGCCTTGTGCAGTTATCTTTCGACCTAACTTTCTGTGGCGAGTTTAATTCACTTTTAATATGCAAGTCTGGAATTCCTCAGCATTATGAGGGAGGTTGACAGTGAGCTATCATTTTGTGAAGCTAACAGTGGAGCATCGCAAACTCATATGCAATTGATGGCAATTCGCAGTTTACACGCTATTTTTTCCTTGCTCAAATTGCTGAATTATTTGCACATTGATAGCACATTAAACTCAAAGCTTTTTTGCCACAGCTGGTGTGTAAGCTGAATTTATGTGGAATGAATCTCCATGGATTTTAGCAAGCGTATGATGATTTGTAAAAACAAGAAACTAGTTAAAGACCTGGGGCGCGATCAAATGGAAAAGTATCAAAGTGTAATTTGTGGCGGATTTTGCCGGGATTTTCCCGTGGGCTCTGTTGGCAATTTCCAACCGCTATCTATCAACACTTAATCATTTTTTGGGGCCCTGAGGAGTTCCTCACCGGTTTATCCCACAATTAGAATGGTTTTCATCACTGGGAAGCTGAACTCGCTGCCAGAACAGCTCCTCAGAGATCGGGGCGCCAATCTGAAAGGGTGCCCTGATCGCGAAATGAGCTTGAGGGTCCCCCAAAACTGCATCCATGGCCAATGTCACCCCCCACACACATGGGCATCACCCTACACCCCCCAAGTGAGAACATCCTGCTATGGGGTCCCTGAGGGCCCTCCCTCTTCAGACCTTCCACTCTCCTCACAGACCCCCCCTCCTTCCAGGACCCCCACCCTTCACCCGCAAACCTCCCAGAGGCCACTACCTACCTGCCTTGCAGCCCCCACACTTCACATGCCCCCTCCACCCTCCTTTCATGGGCATGGTCCCCCTTAGGCCCTGAACTTGGCAGTGCCACCCTGGCACCCAAGCACCCTGGTACTGCCACCATGGCAGTGCTCCTGCCGGCTTTCAGTGCCACCTGGGCATTTTGGCAGTGCCAAGGTGCTGATCTGGTGGTGGCAAGGTGCCTGCGTTCTAGGGAGACGGCCAGGGAGCCATCCTGCATTGTCCCTGACCACACAGTGGCCACCAATGGCCTTTTAGACCCCCGGGTGCTGTTCCGACTGGTCCACTTTTGAATGGATCAGAACTGAACGGCGCCAGGCTGGGACCTCCCTGGGGAGGCCGGTAGGTCCCAGGTGAGCTTGCCGAAATCGGTTTAAAACCGACTTCAGTGAGTGCGGCTTGATCATGCTCATTTTGGATCCGGATCCTGATCCCGACACCTCACGGGATCTGGGTAGATCTCGTGAGACGTACTGGCTGCCGGGAAGTCTGCTGGGGGCTTCTCCCGCCATCTGCCAGCCTGTTTGAGCGTAACATGGTCGGTAGATCACGTCCTTTATCAAAATGGGATCACAAACCCAGTGAGAGAAACAAGGCAATGGGAAAACTAGGGATCATTGGAACACATCGCACACCCATCATGAGAAGCTCTTCTTGCTTCAATGCAATGGTTTCTTTTCCCTTTTCATGAATGTGAGACAAATTTTACATATTATCATTGGGAAGGAATATATTGATTTAAGGCTTCAGTGGCACTTCATAGATCTATGTTGATTCCCCAGGGGTGGCAGGGGTGGGGTTGGTAGACAACACCACGTACTGCTTCCTGAACAGCCCGAGTGGCATTTTTCACTGTTATCAACAAAGAAACCTGCCAGATCAATGCAGCACGGTAGCATTGTGGATAGTACAATTGCTTCACAGCTCCAGGGTCCCAGGTTCGATTCCGGCTTGGGTGACTGTCTGTGTGGAGTCTGCACATCCTCCCCGTGTGTGTGTGGGTTTCCTCCAGGTGCTCCGGTTTCCTCCCAAAGTCCAAAGATGTGCAGATTAGGTGGATTGGCTCGGATAAATTGCCCTTAGTGTCCAAAATTGCCCTTAGTGTTGGGTGGGGTTACTGAGTTATGGGGATAGGGTGAAGGTGTTGACCTTGGGTAGGGTGCTCTTTCCAAGAGCCGGTGCAGACTCGATGGGCCGAATGGCCTCCTTCTGCACTGTAAATTCTATGAAATTCTATGCGAAGTGGCGTCATGTAAATGAATTCCTCCATCTCCAACACTCGAAAAAGTGCAACCACTTTGCATGCCCTAGTTTTTTCCATATATATTTATGCGCTGTGAGACAAGGTAACTTGGTAACAAGGTAACAAGGTAATTCAAAGCTCCCTTCAGTATTAAATTAGTAAATACCTGTAATTGAATTGAGAGACACTGAAGATTCCTCAAGCTGACAAACAGCTGCCATTTCCCACCTGCTGCTTAGACTTCACAAAGCGGATACCTCACAGAATCCTGTCCGCAGAACAGTAAACAGTTCGGCATTAGCGATTCTGTTTCATCTTTTGAATAAAAATGCCAAAGAAAAATATATTATGGGCACGTTCTAATAACCAAATTTGTTCTAAACGCGGTAGCGAGTGAGAATAACCAGATGTTTCCCGACGGCCGACCCGGCGAGGCTATCACTGGAATCTAACATTAATTAGGGCACTTCATGATGCCCCACAGGTTTCACTTCGCAAATGTCCCACCAGCTGATTTGCCAGGACCGCACCCGGCAGCTCACCGCTAACGAGAGGGAGCAGCACTTAAACCGATCCCGCAGAGCAAACCCCACACAGCACGCAGCCATGCCACTGCTCAGACCAGCTCCGCTATTCAGTGATGCTGACCTGGCCAGGCTCACGAACGTGGTGGAGACCAGGATGGATACCCTGTTCCCCTGAGGAGGTCGGCGAGTCAGCCACAAGTCAGCCAAAGCTGCAGGGAGGTAATGGCAGCAGCCATCAGCTCGGAGAGTGTGACCAGGAGGAACGCCACCCAGTGCCGCAAGAAGATCAACGGCCTCCACCGAGCCTCACAGGTGAGTTGGCTATGGCACCCTGGCACCAGTCCCGCCTACGATTCCCGGAAGCCACACCCGCCCGATGACCCTGCACCTGGCACCATTCCCCCCCCCCCCCCCCCCAATAGCACAATATCACGTCCGTGTCCAAGCACACTCTGGCACCCAACAGAACACGCTAGCACCCATGCCTTTCCCCCATCATGCCACACCCCCACCCGCCATTTATGAAGCATTCGGTTCATGATGTCACCCTCTGTGTCCCTGCAGGAGAGCTTGGCACACATTCGGCAGGAAAGGGCCAAGATGGTCTGTGGGTTGCCGAACCTCATTGTCCTCACCCCTTATGATGAATGAGCCCTGGAGTTCGTGGGGTTAACTGAGGACATACTGGTCACCAATGTCAAGCTTGGCCTGCGTCGCAGAGGTGAGAATCCATCGGCCCCACTCAGATGATCTGTCACACGTGATTTGTTCATGCCAGCATGATGATCCTTCCCGGTCACTGACCACATGACCATTCCCCCACAGCACCTCCAACTCGAGGTGCCGGCCCATCCAGGTTCTACCCCCCTTGCCTCCCAAAAGAACAGTTTGGAGGAGAGCTCCATGAACACCACCATCGAGATGTTACAGCTGTCATCCCCACCCTCCACCAGCACAGAGACACACAGCATGGTGGGTGAAAGTGGTGGTCAGGCTTCTGGGGCACGATCTGGTGAGTACCACACAGTTGCTGATGGACATCAGGTGGAGGCAGGAATGTCCAGAAGAGACAGCAGGCAGAGGCCTGCTGGACCCCAGGGCCCAGCTGAGTACCAGTCAGATGCTGAACCTCTGGACCAGGCTATCCCGGAGCAGATGCAGTCAGTAGGGTTAGGCCATGAGATTCAGAGGGGAATGTCAGCAACATTCCTGCGGGTCCTTATCCATTTCGAGGAGTCCCAGAGGCTAGGAGTGCAGTACATAGCACCGGCAATGTGTGGCAGCGAGGCCAACACTGCTAGGTTGGTGACTGCAGTGGAGAATCTGGAGCACAATGTCAACAACATGAGTGATGCTGTCCAAAGCATGGCTCAGTCAGTGATGGCCATGGCTAAGTGTCTCGACAGCATGTCCAAGTTGCTGGGGAACGTGGCCCCTGATGCAGGTGGACATTTCCGAGGTGCTGCGGAGCATGACCCAGAGACTGGGAGATGTGTCCAGGGTGCAGGTGGGCATTGGCAAGGAACTGGAGAGCATGGCCTGCACACAGAGGGGCATTGCTGAGCGCATCAACACCGTGGTGAAGACATTGGGGGGCTGCCAGGAATGGCAGAGCCAGATGACGCATGGGCATCCGGAGTTCAATCCAACTACCCTTCCATCCCAAGTTGACCCCCAGGGCCTTATGGGCACCGATCAGCAGGAGGGAAGACTGGAGGCCGATCTGCAGCCCCCCTACAGGGAGGTGACGCCGTTCGCCAGCTCTCCCGAGTCCTCCCTTTCTGACAACGACGCGAATCGGGGTCAACGTGCAGAACAGGGTGGCACGGCAAGGCATGTGCCAGCGCCAATTGGCAGGCGACCTCCAGGCCCAGGCACTCCAAAGGACACCTGCGAGTGGCATCAATGGCTGCATGACACGGTATGCAGCAGGCTGCCACCACCTCTGATGTGCATCCTGGGGACACACCCAGACGTAACGGTAGAGCACGCAGAGGATTAATGAGAGGGCACTGAGAGTGGAGGGCGGGAGGGTACCATTGGAAGCTATGAACAGTTGGGATCACTGTTGTACTTGTACATCATTAAAACACCTTACACCCGAGATGTGTGAAGCCTCCATCACGTTATTCTGCCTGTAAACCCTTGCCCCAGTTGTCCTCCGCCCTCCCCAGGTCCAAACTCCCTGCTATTGACCTCCTGCAACCCGCCCCCCGGTCCCCACCGAAGGCATACCATGTGCAGGTGATGGGTATAAGCGCGCAATCAGCAGACAGACAGAAATCAGACGATGGCTTGGATTCAGGAGCACCAGAGCTCAGCTGACAGTGGGTTATCATCACCCTTTGTTACTGACCCGCTGGCAGGGTTGACATAGATCCATCACCCTGGAGTGATGAAACACTGACCCTGTGTGGTGAACGGATTGCTGCTACGGTTCACCACTGTATTGTATTGTATTGTGTTGATGCCCTTGTGGGCTCTGCCTGTGGCTCCACCCCCTCGGGGGTGGTATACAGGTCTGCAGCCTGTAGGTGGAACTCAGTACAGAGCAGTCGCAGGCAGGCACAGATCTAGGTTATTAAAACCACTGTTCACTTCTAATAATCGTTTCGTGTGAATTGATGGGCGCATCAATTTAATAAGCTAAGATATCGCAATGGAAGCCGCCCTCAAACCTGATCGACTGGAACTCGACCCACAGGCGGCTGAAGCAAAAGGAATCTTTTCACACTGGCTCCGCTGCTTTGAGGCCTACCTCGCCGCCTCTTCCTCGCCCGCCGTCACCGAGGCACAGAAGCTGAGTCTCCTCCACGCCCGGGTGAGCCACAGAATCTTTGTACTAACCGAAGACGCAACCACGTACGCAGACGATCCTGTAAAGACATTACGTGAGGCCGGTGAACAAAGTGTTTGCGCGGCATCTCCTCACCACATGTCATCAACGCCCCCGGGGAATCGCTGGAGGAATATCTACGCAACCTGAGGGTACTCGCTCGAAACTGCAAATACAAGGGCGTCACGGCCTCGCAGCATATGGAACTCGCCATCCGGGACACCTATGTAGCTGGAGTCTGGTCCAACTATGTCAGACAGCGCCGCTCGAAAAGGGCGCCCTCGACCAAGAAGAGACGGTAAAACTATCCACCTCATTAGAGGTAGCCTTCCAGAGCCTAAATGCTTTCCCCTCCAACCATGCGATTTCCTCGTGGGCGCCGGAGGGGCGACCATCACCTGACCCGAGGGTGTCCCAGGCCTGTGCCGCGCGGCTGCCCTCCCAACCCGGGGTGCCACCTTGCTATTTCTGTGGTCAGAACCAGCACCTCAGGCAGCGTTGCCCAGCTCGGAACGCGACCTGCAGCGACTGCGGCAAGGAAGGACATTTTGCCAAAGTCTGCTTGGCCCTACACAAAGTTCCTGTTGGTAACGCCCCCTTCTGACGTGTCATCAGCCTCGTGCTATCTGTGGGGGCCGCCATCTTTAACCCTACCCGACAAGTGTGACGCATGGGGGCCGCCATCTTGGCCGCCACCATCAATGCCACTCGACATATGCGACCGACGGGGGCCGCCATCTTGGCCGCCATCTTCAACGCCGCCCGATGGGGGCCACCATCTTGGGACTACCCCACTACCACCGACCACGACGGCTATCCACAGCTTGGCACTGTCACTCCCGACCAGTCACGGCCCAAGCACCTCAAGAACTCCATGATGACCGTCCGGGTCAATGGACAAGAAACGCCCTGTCTGTTTGACTCTGGGAGAACGGAGAGTTTCATCTATCCGGACACGGTAAGGCGCTGTTCCCTCCAGATTTCCCCCACATCCCAAACAATCTCCCTTGCTTCCGGATCACATTCAGTGCAGATCCGGGGGTACTGTGTCGCGAACCTCGCGATACAGGGCGCCGAGTACGCCGATTTTAAACTCTATGGTCTCCCCCATCTCTGCACTCCTCTCTTGTTAGGACTGGATTTCCACTGCAACCTCAGAAGCCTGACCCTGAAGTTCGGCGGACCCCTATCCCCTCTCACCGTATGTAGCCTCGCGACCCTTAAGGCCGCCCCTCCCTCGTTCTTCGCGAACCTCACCTCCGACTGTAAACCCGTCGCCACCAGAAGCAGGCGGTACAGTGCCCAGGACAGGACTTTTATCAAGTCGGACGTCCAGCGGCTCTTGAGGGAGGGGATCATTGAGGCCAGTAATAGCCGCTGGAGAGCCCAAGTGGTGGTCGTCAGGACCGGGGAAAAGAACCGGATGGTTGTAGACTACAGCTAGACCATAAATTGTTACGCGCAACTCGATGCGTACCCTGTTCCCCGCATAGCGGACATAGTTCATCAGATTGCACACTACCGGGTTTTCTCCACGGTAGATCTGAAGTCCGCATACCACCAGCTTCCGATCCGCCGGGAAGACTGCCACTACACTGCCTTTGAGGCAGACGGCTGCCTCTTCCACCTCCTCAGGGTCCCCTTCGGCGTCACCAATGGGGTCTCGGTATTCCAAAGAACGATGGACCGAATAGTGCACCAGTACGGGCTGCGGGCCACGTTCCCGTACTTGGATAACGTCACCATCTGCGGCCATGATCAGCAGGACCACAACGCTAACCTTCAGAAGTTCCTCCAAACCGGCCAAGCCCTCAATGTCATCTATAACAAGGAGAAATGCGTTTTCCGCACAATCCGACTAGCCATCCTCAGCTATGTCGTGGAAAACGGAGTCCTAGGGCCCGACCCCGACCGCATGCGCGCCCCCTCCTGCAACTTCCCCTTCCCCACTGCCCCAAGGCCCTGAAAAGATGCCTGGGATTCTTCTCATATTATGCCCAGTGGGTCCCCAACTATGCGGACAAAGCCCGCCCACTTATCAAAGCCACCATCTTTCCCCTGACGACTGTGGCCCGCCTGGCCTTCAGCCGCATCATGGCAGACATTACCAATGCCACGATGCACGTGGTGGACAAGTCCATCCCCTTCCAGGTGGAGAGCGATGCGTCGGGTGTCGCCCTGGCCGCTACCCTTAACCAGGCAGGCAGGCCATGGCCTTCTTTTCCTGTACCCCCAACATCTCCGAGATTCGACACTTCTCTGTCAAAAAAGAAGGTCAAGCCATTGTGGAAGCTGTGCGGCATTGGAGGCACTACCTGGCCGGTAGGAGGTTCACCCTGGTCACCGACCAATGGTCGGTAGCCTTTATGTTCAACAGCACACAGCGGGGCAAGATCAAGAATGATAAAATCTTGAGGTGGAGAATCGAACTCTCCACCTATAATTACGATATTGTGTAACGTCCGGGGAAGCTCAATGAGCCCCCAGATGCCCTGTTCCACGGCACATGCGCCAGTGCGCAAGATGACCAACTTCGGGCCATCCACAATGTCCTCTGTCACCCGGGGGTCACCCGGCTTCTCCACTTCATCAAGGCCCGCAACCTGCCCTACTCCACTGAGGAGGTCAGGGCCATGACCAGGGACTGCCAAGTCTGCGCGGAGTGCAAGTCGCACTTCCATCGGCCAGACAAGGCCCACCTGGTGAAGGCATTCCACCTCTTTGAGCTCCTCAGCGCCGATTTCAAAGGGCCCCTCCCCTCGTGTGCCCCACCGCAATGTTTATTTTTTCAACGTCGTTGACGAGTACTCCCGTTTCCCCTTTGCCATCCCTTGCCCTGACATGACCGCGGCCACTGTCATTAAGGCCCTGCACAGCATCTACACCCTGTTTGGTTTCCCCACTTACGTCCACAGTGACCGGGGCTCCTCGTTTATGAGCGATGAGCTGTGTCAGCATCTGCTCGGTAAGGGCATTGCCTCGAGCAGGATTACCAGCTACAACCACCGGGGAAACGGACAGGTGGAGAGGGAGAACCCGATGGTATGGAAGGCCGTCCTGCTGGCCCTACGGTCTAGAAGTCTCCCGGTTTCCCACTAACAGGAGGTCCTCCCCAACGCGCTCCACTCCATTCGGTCGCTCCTCTGCACAGCCACGAATGAGACCCCCCTCACGACCGTCTATTTGTCTTCCCCAGAAAATCCACCTCCAGGGTCTCGCTTCCATCCTGGCTGACAACACTGGGGCCTGTCCTCCTCCGGAAGCACATGAGGAGCCATAAGTCCGACCCCCTGGTCGAGAGGGACCAGCTCCTACATGCCAACCCTCAGTATGCCTACGTGGCGCACCGCGACGGCTGACAAGATACAGTCTCCCTCTGGGATCTGGCACCCACCGGTTCCCCAGCGACTATCACCTATGCACCCCCCCCTACACCGAACACCACCCCCACCCCTACACGGCCTGCACCCCACCTCCCCCCATCGCCGACCCACCATGATGAAGCTCCAGATGACACACTCCCGGAGTCAACAAGCCCAACACCCGTGCCCACAGCGACGCCGGAGCTGAGGCGATCACAGAGAACGATCAAGGTGCCGGACAGACTCGATCTGTGAGCCCACTTCACCCCCGCTGGACTTCAATTTTTTAACAGGGGGTGAATGTGGTGAACGTAGTGCTGCTGCCGTTCACCACTGTATTGTATTGTATTGTGTTGATGCCCTTGTGGGCTCTGCCTGTGGCTCCGCCCCCTCGGGGGTGGTATATAGATCTGCAGCCTGTAGGCGGCACTCAGTACAGAGCACTCACAGGCAGGCACAGATCTAGCTTATTAAAACCACCGTTCACATCTACTAATCGTCTTGTGTGAATTGATGGTCGCATCACCCTGGGAGGGTGGAACAGGGCGAATGGGCGTGGGGGGGGGGGGCACGGTTAAGGGCTCGGTGGGTGGAGTGGGGAGAGTGCTACGATGATAGACAAAGCCGCGTCTTAGGTGAAGCAAGTGTGTGTGAGGGCCTCCCTGTCCTCTGGGCATGCCGGACCCTATCCGCCGCCACCTTTCCTCCATCCTCCTACTGTTCCCCTGGGTCCTCCCCGGGCTTGTCCTCCAGCCGCTCCTGGTCTGGCTCCTGTTCGTCCTCCTCCTCCTCGGTGGCCCCATCTTTCTGAGTGGTTGAGGCATCACAACTCCATCTTAAGCAGTCCGATGCACCGCTCCAAGACATCCCAGGTGGCCACATGGGTCTTGTTTTTTCGGGTCTCTGCATTGGTCTCCAGCATCCGTACTGGTATCATTAGCCAGAACCTAAGCAGGGAGCCCTTATCCACCAAGAGCCAACTTGTGTGGGGCAGGGCCCTGCACAAGGGCCGTTCCCTCGAGCTTCTGTCGATGCTACTGTCGCTGCCTTGTCTGGCGTCTGACCACCTGCCCTGCCAGCGGCACCGCAAGGGCAGCTTCTGCGGGGTCCACAATGTCATCCATAATGTGATACCTGTAAGGCATTGGAGAACATGAGAGACTGACAATCATCTATGGCTTCCAACCCGGACCTGTGGGTCGCCCAGGCTTTCCCGACCCTCTCATCCCCTGCCATCCCTCATGGTGCCATTCAACATTCCCTGCACATGCATCCCTGGCGACAGCAAGGGCCCCAGGCACTTGAACCCAGCCCCTGTACCCCAGACCTCCATTGGCATTATTACCTGGACTGGCCGCCGGTTCCCTCCCCGATCCACGCGCCCACCCTCTGTCGCGGGGATGACCCCGGTGCTGTGGCCCAGATCTTGGGTGTTAGAATCATGGATGCTGCCTCTGTGGTGTTGAGTTCAGGCAAAGTGCCTGGGCCTCACAGCCTGATTGGGATGCTAGGCAGTAAAAACCGCCTACAACATGGCAGATGCAACCACGGGAATTCACTGGGGAGCTGCGAAGTGCTCACATTACTATAATTGCCAATTTTCCATGAGTATAGCCTTCAGCTAGCAGCCTGTGGCCGCCGCGGATAGTGGGAGTTAAAGTGACCTTCACCATATTACCACAAACAGGTCTGTCACGGGGTGTTTGGTGGGACAGGCAGGCAGCACTGGAGTTGCCTCCGTTATGGTTATACACGATGCGGGTGGCATGCCCAGTCCCGCAGGGGCTGGACCACCACCCTCTCCCCCAAACCAGGGGTGAGCTCCCACCAATGGTAGCCCACCCCCCGACCAAGCCCACCCCACCCCAGAGGCACCCCCACACACACCCCTGTGCACCAGGACAGCGGCCCCAGTCTCCCGGGCTGACTGCCCGATTTTGAAGATGGCTACTCACCACCCCGGATCCACACAGCAGCCATTGCGCTAGCTTCACGTTTTAAAATAGGTGTACTAAACGGTGCCCGTGTGACTGCTCGCTGGGGAGATGGGGAGATCACGGGTGATTGTTCGATAGGGGGTCCTTCCCGTTAATGGTATAGAGATTGGGCTTAACAGGTGCTGATTGGTTTCTCGCCACGCTGCGGCGGGATCTGTGTCTTGCCTACGGAAACGGGTCGTTAGATCAGAAACCAATTAGCACCCGGCATGTTTCCCGATTTCGGCCTCACCTGAGATGTAACCATCAGCTCATATTCGCGCCCGGTGCAATGAGGCCGGTACATCACGCCCCATATATCCATTGTGCTGCATTTCAATTTGCATCGTGCAGTTAGTCCACCTGAGGAGTCTTACAATATTCTCCACTCAGATCGGACTTTTCGACACAAGTGACTCAACTTTGGAGTCAATTCAGCTGCTGAGGTTTGAAGCACACAATCCAGTCTGCGTTTCGAGAATTGATAGCATACCGAATAACAGTGATGGTTTTCTCATCTACAGATATACGGAAAGTGACCTCGAGATCCACCAACATGCATGCCGACAATGCCTTAGAGACTGTAACTCACCTTGAACAAAACAAAGTGCTTGTTTAGTGAAAGCAGAATTGAATTCTTTCGTTGTGTGTTCAGCAGTGAAGGAGCGTCAACTGATCAATGGGAAATTGAACTCATTGCAAACTCTGGGGATCCTACAAACGTGCAGGAAATCCAGAGCGTGCCAAATTCATCGTATTCGGTAGTCGCTTCACTCCTGACCTCGCTACCTTGTCTGCCCCCCACCGTGATCTGACAGAATGGACCTTTAAATGGGAGTGAACTAAATCCCCAAAACGGGCTGAATTCTGAATGCATTAACAGGTGTCAACAAGTTACACAAATGTCTATTTCAACCCTGGGAAAGCCACATAGCTAGTCATGGATGTAAGCCCAGTTCTTGTGCAGGAAGACAAGGCAGGTCATCGATCATTGTGATGACAAGCAGTTGGCTAATACCTGTAAAGCATCGTTATTCGCAAACACACAGAATGAAGCACTCTCAATCACATGGGGTGGCTTACACTTTCATCTCTACTTCTTTGGAAGTGAGCTTTAAGTAATCTGTGAGGTTATTGTTTGCTTTACCCAACGTGTCCTGCAGCATCACAGTTAAACTATCAGCTGCAAAAACCTGTCACTGCACTGATAGACAGTCACTGAATTGAAATAACTTGTTTTGAGCCCCTCACCCTCCACCCTCATCCATTCATCCTCCTCCCCCTCAGTCCCTCATCCTCACCCCTTCACCCTTCCCCCTCTCAACCATTACCAACTTTATGAAGATGACTCACAAGCCCTTTTGTAACAGCCGGAATTCCTTGAATGACTTATAAAACTCCAGAAGTCAACAAACATACTCTACGACCTGGATTTTCACCCTGCTCAATTGACTCAGGAGTACTTCAAAAATGGTGGGTGGGTCTTGATTACGGGATTTGCGACACCAGTCCAGGGCTTTCTCATTTTCAGAGTGCCTTTAAAGGATGCGAACTGGTTCCTGTCAAAACCACGTGCCTGGCACTCTGAACAGGTTAGCTCCATTACACAAATAGGCATGGCATATTCCCGGCAACTTCTGTGGTTGGGCCAGGTTTTAAAGAGACAGGGATCATGAACCATAGTCTACTTGAGGGGACCTTCTAAAAGGTAAGTTCAATGATATGGCCCCCCTCATGCCACATATACCATCTCTGCCCTTCCACACATCCCCTGTTTTCCCTGATACCCCCAATATTGAGCTCTAGCACTTCCAATCACATTGATCCACTGTATACTTTCCAGAACCAATGAACAGAATTGTGTATAGTTGTATGTGTAAAAGAAAGCTTTGAACAAATGAAATCCATTGATAACTTTTCCTTTGCTTGAAAGAAAAAATAGAAGGCAGGAGGGGATAGTAGGACAGAGCTTGGCATAGGAGGCATGAGAGGACTGTGGGGTGGGGTTAGGGCCCGTCTCAGCACCCAGCAGCCCTATGGCTGCCTCCATACTTCTTCCAATGTTGGCTTCCAACTCCAGTCTGCACCCTATTCCCGGCAATGACGATCCCACCTTTACTCGCAAGGTAGGTGGGCTAAGCTGGGAATTTTACCATCTCCCTCTACCAACCTCGAGGATCAAAATTCGGGGCTATAATTCAGCTTTGTAAATAGAGTCAAATAATTAGCGAGTTAGATTGCATCCAAAAGCCCATAAAACTCTTCAAGTAAAGAAACTGACCCCAGAACTCCGATTGCAGCAGATGTCTGAGATAAAAAGATAAAATTAATAGGAAAATATACATATTTATTTTTTTTAAATTACAATTAAGGGGCAATTTAGCATGGCCAATCCACCTACCCTGCACATCTTTGGGTTGTGGGGATGAGACCCACGCAGGCCCGGGGAGAATGTGCAAACTCCACACAGCTTGTGACCCGGGTGAAAATAGTTACACTTTGTTGTCACAATGGGTTTCCTCTTCAATTATTTGAAATGTACTCTACCTTTTTATCCATTAGATGAGCTATCTATACGCATTAGAAGACTTTTCCACACATATGATGTTGATATTTTACTCGACAGTTTGTCAGCTGGCAGAAGTAACAAGCAGAAGTAACAATTTGGCAATGTTTAAGGGGTAGTTACATCTTCCAATCACAGCATACCACAGTTCACCTTACTTAACACAGATATAACTAATGCGTTATCATTTCATGATGAATTGACAAACAAGAAAAACCATTTCATTAACTTCTCAAACTCTTCCCAATCCATAGTTTACACCTCCAAACAGCTGGTGTAAAGCCCAACAGCTGCTAAAGTTTGGCTGACATCATAAGCTTTCAAAAACCAACCTCTCAATCGACCCACGGTGGTGTCAGTTCCTCCTTAATCAGAGTGGACAGGTTGCAGGGCCTGCTCCCTCTCCTGATCTAAAGAAAGTGGCTGAGGACAAAAATAAAAGCAGGACCTCGAGCAAGATCAGACCATGAAAATCCATCCCTCGATGTTTCACTAACGTTTCAAACTCTTTTATTACCTTGGGCTAATCAGTAGAGAGTGCTTAGCTTTCCACAGAAAATAGGAAATAATTTGGGAAGGATGTAATATCTGCAGCAGGAGTTATCCTTCTATCCCTATGCAAGGTACACCATTCCCGGTTAAGGTGCCAAAAGTCTCAGATCAGCTGAGCTTAATATCTTTTGGGAGCACCTGCATGTTAGTCTTCGCTTTGATTTATCTGGACCAGTGGTGGGCAACCTGCGGCCCAGCAGCCACATGGGGCACATCTGGGTTCTGAGTGCGGCCCACGAGACATTTTGTTGACCATTGCCCAGGCGCAGGGTTTCTATTCATGTAGTTTTTCCCCACCAGTATGTCTGAAGTGAGATGCACATAAAACAAGGGCAAATAAAGTGAGGTCCATGCTGATTGCACACAACATTGATTGTGAGAGCCGTGTGCTCCCTCTGCACACAAAGTGTACATACTTATTTTATTTTTACCATTTGAAGTTGATCATGGTTCTATTATTACATAAATGATGAAACATTTTCTATAACTCGTTCTGAAATATTCAGCGTGCATTAAATATGTTTAATCTTATTCATGGGGTCATGTGAACATGCCTGATTTCAATCTTGTGGTGCACTGAGATGAAGGAAGCCCACTCACCAGACTAGGTTGCCTATCTTTGGTATGGACACTGGCACATTGAGATGCTATTCACAGAATATGACTAAAGGAAAGGAAATAATTTTTTTTTTTTCATGGGACCTGGACATCACTGGCTAGGCCAGCAAGTTTTATTGCCTATCCCTATTTTCCCTTGAGAAGATGGAAGAACCATCTTTTTGAACCACGGTGGTTAATGTGGTGTTGGTACACCCACAATGCTATTGACCCAGCAACAGCGAAGGAACAGCGATATGGGGCAAGATCCTCCGTCTGTTCCCAGCAGCGGGGTTCTCCGGATCATCGGCAGTGAATGGGAAATTTCACCGAGAGCTAAATTCTCCATCTCTGCGCTCAGGGAAAGTGGAACGGACTCACAATGGAGAATCCAGGCCATAGTTCCAAGTCAGAATTGTGTGTATCTTGGAGGGTAACTTGCAAGTGGTGGTGTTCCTATGAATCTGCTGCCCTTGTCCTTCTAGGTGGTAGAAGGTGAGGATTTGTAAGTGCTGTTGAAGCACCTTGGTCAGTTGCCTCCAGTGAATTACTTACGACATGCATGTGAGCTTCCAAAAGTCAGTCCTACGCTTGAAGTAAAAATGTGCAATCTCTTCAAACTCATTTGTTTATGGTTGTCAGAACATAATTTGTTTCTTTGCATTTCCACAGGAATCTTTTTCTATTCAGGAAATAGTTTTGGTCACAAGGAAGCTGAAACACAAAGAAAATCAGAGTGACATTTGTCGAATATTATAACCTAGCACGTAACAGATCATAAAATGAAAATTAGAGACAGAGCTCAGGGGAGGTACTTAGAAAAAGAGCTGGATTTTCATATTTGAATGCAAATTGGCGTTTGGAATGACTATTTACCCTTGAGTCGCAGCGATATATGTGTTTTGTACTCAAGATTAATTTGAGTTTAAACCTGTTTCATTTATGCTAAATCATAATGTTACAGTGATAATTCTTTCATTGAAATACAATTTATGTTTTTTGAGTTAAAAGGAAAGTCATTTTTTGCACTTGACTTATTTGTAAATCTAAGTCAGCTGATCTATTTAGTGGGAGGTCTTGTTGCGCAGTGAGTAGAGTCCCTGCCTCTGAGCCAGAAGCTCCAGGTTCAAATCCCATCCCAGGACTTGATGGCCAATGAAGGTGGATTCATAACGCTGCCAACAGGTTGAATATCAACCTGCAAAATCTTTCCAGCACAAGCCAATGGTGTCATAATATCCACTCATGTATATAATGAGATGCAGACAGGCAGTGATTGACACATAGGATGACCAGTAAGCATACAACACAGCACAGCCAATCACCAGACAGGCCACTACCACTATAAAGCCAGAAGGCACTAGGTTTCCTGCTCTCTCGGGACCCAGCCACTGAGACAGTCAGAGTCCACGAGCTAGCACAGTGCAAACACCATGCGGTAGCTAGTAAGTCTGGTCAGGCGACTACAAGGTCACTAGTCAGATCAGTATAGTGTTGACCCACAGCTGAATATGTACAGCAGTTCATCTGGTTGAATAAAACAGTGTTGGATCTTCTCCTGTGTTAGACGTCTGTTTCTAACTTCCCTGCATTGAGTGCAGTCCACAGCGAACCACCTGCCTAACACATCATGGTACCAGAGTGATATTGATCTTGACGGACCTACCTTGAGTGAATCAGCATCAACCAGCAAGCAGCCATCTGGTGAAATGGAAAACATCCAGCCTCCTCCGCAGCTCCGCATCTCCGGCAACCTCGGCGCAAACTGGAAAATCTTCAAGCAAAAGTTCCCCTTGTACATCGAGGCCTCCGACCTCGAGGCAGCATCAGATGCCAGGAAGATCGCGCTATTTCTCTCCACTGTGGGGGATCACGCCATCCATATCTACAATTCGTTTAGTTCGGCGACGGCGAAGACAAAACTGCGACATTGAGGTGAATGAGAGCTTTGAACGGTACATCTTCCAGGAGAGGCTTCAGGGTAAGGATGAACCTTTTCGGTCCTTCTTGACCCATCTCCGCATCCCAGCGCAGTCATATAACTATGACTCGACGGCTGATTCCATGATCCGGGATCAGATCGTTTTCGGGACCACTCCGACTCCCTGCGGCAGCAGCTCCTTCAAATCAAACAGTTGACCCTCTCTGTCGCTATCGAGACGAGCGTTGTCCATGAGCATGCCAAGAATCGTTACTCCCACATCAGGGCGGCAGAAACTGAAAAGCTGGCCTCCCACGAGGCAGAAAGGGTGCGGGCCATTGCACAGATGCAGAGCCTGGGCATCGAGGAGAGTGGCCGTTTCGCGCGCTTTTCTCGGATCCCTGCGCATGCGCGCCACGACCGAGTGGACGACGAAACCGAAAACCCGACTGCGCAGGTGCGTGCATCGGCCGACCGCACTGCGCATGCGCGATGGCGCACGGATCGCGCTGACGTCAGCGTCATGATGTGTCCGAATTGTGGCTCGGCCCACTTAAATTGGCAATGTCCGGCAAGAAGATGCCGATGTCTCCAGTGTGGCAAGTTTGGCTACTACGCAGCCCTCTGCAGATCAGCTCCACCGCTCAGCAGCCAGCGATCCCAGCTGTGGCGCAGAAGTATCCACTCAATACAACAAGGCATGCCCGATTCTGATCCCGGCAGCCCAACGGACCCTGATGTTGACTACCTCAAGTCCCCATATCGGGTGGGCATTATAACCCACACATGAGCTGACCTCCACCACACCTGCGCAAAGCCTCTCGATTTGGACACTGGCGCGTCTGCGAACCTCATCTCACAATCCGACCCCGACACCATCTGGGCCCGACCAAGCAGTCTTCCACCGGCCTGCCAGCTCCTTGACTACAATGGCAATGCCATAGCTGCCAGTGGCTCATGCCATCTAGGGGTATCCAACAAGGCGATCAAGGCAACATTACAATTTGAAATCTTCAGGCCTGACAGGGCATCCCTGCTCGGTGCTCGCGTCTGCAAGCTCCTGAACCTGGTTCAGCGAGTCCACACCATGTCATCGTCACCGACGACGGCCTCACCCGCTGGAAATTTGCAAGCCGACATAGACGACATTATCACGCAGTACCACAGTGTATTCGATGGAATGGGCACGCTCCCAGACCGATACAAAATACTGCTGAAGCCGAACGCCACCCCTGTAATTCATGCACCACGCCAGGTGCCGGCGCCCCTCAAGGATCGTCTGAAAAAGCAACTACAGGACCTCCAAGACCAGGGCATCATCTCGAAGGTCACGGAGCCAACAGACTGGGTCAGCAACATGGTCTGCGTAAAGGAACCATCAGGGGAGCTCTGCATTTGCATTGATCCCAAGGATCTAAACCGCAACATCATGCGGGAGCACTACCCGATCCCGAAGCGTGAAGACTTAACTAGTGAGATGGCTCATGCCAAATTCTTCATTAAGCTGGATGCTTCCCGGGGTTTTTGGCAAATACAGCTGGATGCGTCCAGTCTCAAGCTGTGCACGTTCAACACCCCGTTCGGCCGCGACTGTTACAACCGCATGCCTTTCGGTATCATATCTGCCTCCGAAGTGTTTCATCGCATCATGGAGCAGATGATGGAGGGCATTGAGGGGGTACGAGTATACGTGGACGACGTGATCATCTGGTCCACAATGCCCCAGGAACACATCGCTCGCCTCAAGCAGGTCTTCCAGCGAATTCATGAATAGGGTCTCCAGCTCAACAGGGCTAAGTGCTCATTTGGTCAATCTGATATAAAGTTTCTAAGCGACCACATCTCGCGACTAGGTGTGCGGCCAGACGCCGACAAGGTCTTGGCGATCAACGCCATGAAGACCCCAGAGGACAAGAAGACGGTCCTCCGCTTCCTCGGGATGGTCAACTTTCTCTGGAAATTTATTCCCAATATGGCATCCCACACCACGGCCCTCCGCCATCTCGTCAAGAAGTCAATGGAATTCCAGTGGCTGCCCACACATGAAGCGGAATGGTGTGAGCTGGAGGCAAAGCTCACCACAGCCCCAGTTCTAGCGTTCTTCGACCCAACTAAGGAAACCAAGATATCAACTGATGCAAGCCAGGACGGCATTGGGCGGTGCTCCTCCAGCAAGATGACTCCTCGTCCTGGGCTCCAGTGGAATATGCCTCCAGGGCCATGATGCCCACTGAGCAACGGTATGCCCAAATCGCAAAGGAGTGTCTGGGTCTCCTGACAGTAATAGTCAAGTTTCATGATTATGTTTACGGCCTGCTGAAATTCACGGTGGAAACGGACCACAGGCCTCTAGTCCACATAATCCAGAAGGATTTAAATGACATGACACCTCGGTTACAGCGAATTCTTCTTCGACTCCGCCGCTATGACTTCGAACGTGTCTACACGCCAGGCAAAGAGCTGATCATTGCAGATGCCCTATCCCAGTCCATCACCACACCGTGTGAACAAGGTGACTTTAACTGCCACATAGAAGCGCAAGTGCAATTGTGTGCCACCAACCTCCCAGCCTCTGGCGAACGGGTGGTCCAAATTTGTGAGGAAACAGCCAAGGATCCTTTACTGCAGCGTGTGATGAAGCACCTTACCCAAGGCTGGCAGAAGGGACTATGTCCCCAATTCTTTAATGTTAAAGACGAGCTGACGGTTGTGGAGGGAATCCTTCTGAAACTCGACAGGATCGTTATTCCTCAAAGCATGCAGGCTATGGTGCCTGGTCAACTCCATGGGGGTCACCTTGGAGTCGAGAAATGCCGACGCAGAGCTCGGGAGGCGGTTTACTGGCCGGGCATTAACCAGGATTTTGACAACATGGTCCTCAACAGCCCCACCTGTCAGTAGTTTCAACCGGCTCAACCCAAGGAAACACTGCAACAGCACGAGATTGTGATCTCCCCGTGGTCCAAAGTAGGTGTAGACCTTTTTCACGCCAAGGGGCGTGACTACATACTCATGGTCGACTGCTTCTCCAGTTACCCAGAAGTGGTGAAACTGTCCGACCTCACGTCGAAGGCGGTCATCAAAACCTGCAAAGAAACGTTCGCCAGGCTTGGGATACCACTCACGGTAATGGGCGATAACAGTCCATGCTTTTGCAGCCAAGAATGGTCTGATTTTGCACAGTCCTACAACTTCCGTCACGTTACCTCCAGTCCCCACGACCCGCAATCAAACGGGAAGGCCGAGAAAGGGGTCCATATTGTCAAGCGGTTGCTGTGCAAAGCTGCAGACTCAGGCTCTGACTTCAACCTGGCGATGCTGGCATACAGGGCAGCCCCACTGTCCACTGGGTTGTCTCCAGCACAGATGCTCATGAATCACACTCTGAGGACCACAGTTCCAGCCATCCATGTTCCTGACCTTGACCACCTCACGGTACTACAAAAAGTGCAGCAGTCCCGAGCCCAACAGGAGGCCACATATGATGCTCATGCCACGGATTTACCTGAGCTGGCTCCAGCCGATCATGTTCGTGTCCAGTTGCCTGAGGGGGGTTGGTCAGCCACAGCTGTTGTTGTCAAACAAGTTGCCCCGAGGCCTTTCATTGTTCGCATGTTTGATGGCTCCCTGCTACGGCGCAACAGGCGGGCATTGCAAAGAGTTCCACGCCTACCACCTAACCGCAGTGCTCCGCCGGCTATCATACTTCCTCCGGACGTACCCTGCCACGAGGCCACCGATCTTCCAGCATTTTCTCTTTCGATAGAAATACAATGGTCTCTTTCCTTCATTGTTCTTGCCAGGCCCAAGCTTGGCAAACTGGCCGAACGTCAGCTGGACTAGATGGGAGGTTGGCAAGGCCTTTTCTCCTGATGCCAGCTGAGGTCGGGGTCAGTGCACTTGTCTCCCGGAGATAGAACTTAGAACATAGAACATTACAGCGCAGTACAGGCCCTTCGGCCCTCGATGTTGCGCCGACCTGTGAAACCGCTCTAAAGCCCATCTACACTATTCCCTTATCGTCCATATGTCTATCCAATGACCATTCGAATGCCCTTAGTGTTGGCGAGTCCACTACTGTTGCATGCAGGGAATTCCACACCCTTACTACTCTCTGAGTAAAGAACCTACCTCTGACATCTGTCCTATATTTATGTCCCCTCAATTTAAAGCTATGTCCCCTCATGCTAGACATCACCATCCGAGGAAAAAGGCTCTCACTGTCCACCCTATCCAATCCTCTGATCATCTTGTATGCCTCAATTAAGTCACCTCTTAACCTTCTTCTCTCTAACGAAAACAGCCTCAAGTCCCTCAGCCTTTCCTCATAAGATCTTCCCTCCATACCAGGCAACATTCTGGTAAATGTCCTCTGCATCCTTTCCAATGCTTCCACATCCTTCCTATAATGCGGCGACCAGAATTGCACACAATACTCCAAATGCGGCCGCACCAGAGTTTTGTACAGCTGCAACATGACCTTATGGCTCCGAAACTGAATCCCTCTACCAATAAAAGCCAACACACCGTACGCCTTCTCAGCAACCCCCTCAACCTGGGTTTCAACTTTCAGGGATCTATGTACATGGACACCGAGATCTCTCTGCTCATCCACATTGCCAAGAATCTTACCATTAGCCCAGTACTCTGTCTTCCTGTTATTCCTTCCAAAATGAATCACCTCACACTTTTCTGCATTAAACTCCATTTGCCACCTCTCAGCCCAGCGCTGCAGCTTATCTATGTCCCTCTGTAACTTGTAACATCCGTCCGCACTGTCCATAACTCCACCGACTTTAGTGTCATCTGCAAATTTACTCACCCATCCTTCTACGCCCTCCTCCAGGTCATTTATAAAAATGACAAACATCAGTGGCCCCAAAACAGATGGCGGGCAACCTATCTCACTCCCAAGGCCTGAGCGCAGCCTCTGGGCTGACTTTCCCACTGCAGTGTGGGGAGAGTTACTGCTCCATCTGTGGTCAGGCCTTATGCAGAGGAGAGTGTCGGGATGGTTTCCCACCCAGCCTGGTCAGTGGGGTACACATCCCCGCCAACACCGGCTGCCCCGCCAGCCATTTAACGCTACGGTGAGGGTCGAATAGCTGGAGGTGGCACTGCCGACCCCTCACTCGCGAGGAGGTCCCACCTCAGAGAACTGTTGGCCAATCGGGTTGGGCAACAGGGTAGCACTGTGGTTAGCACAGTTGCTACACAGCTCCAGGGTCCCAGGTTCGACTCCCGGCTTGGGTCACTGTCTGTGCGGAGTCTGCACGTTCTCCCCGTGTATGCGTGGGTTTCCTCCGGGCGCTCCGGTTTCCTTCCACAGTACAAAGATGTGCAGGTTAGGTGGATTGGCCGTGCTAAATTGCCCTTAGTGTCCAAAAATGGTTAGGTGGGGTTACGGGGATAGAGTGGAAGCGTGGGGAAAGGGTGAGATATGGACTGGGGTGGAGGTATGAACTTGGGTAAAGGTATGGGGTTGGGTAGGGTGCTCTTTCCAAGGGCCGGCGCAGACTCGATGGGCCGAATGGCCTCCTTCTGCACTGTAAATTCTATGATTCTATGATTCTATGATCTGCCAGCGATCCTGCCGGCCCACGCTACCACCGTAATGGCAGCGATCCCACGTCTCCACGTGCAGGCGGCTCCTGATCCACCTCTGCGGCAATCGATAAGAACCTGTCGCCCGCCACCAAAACTGAATCTGTTGACTTACCTTTTGGAAATTCTGTGACGGAATCCATCGACTTAACTCTTGTAAATATTGCTTAGTTTGCCATGTATCTGCATTATCGACACCTTCCCATGTATATACGTTTGTTCAATCACCGTTTGGATATAGTCAGGCATATGTATATATATATACATACCTCAGTATTTATTTAACTGAAAATAAAAAGGGTGAGATGTCACAATATCCACTCATGTATATAATGAGATGCAGACAGGCAGTGATTGACACATAGGATGACCAGTAAGCATACAACACAGCACAGCCAATCACCAGTCAGGACACTACCACTATAAAGCCAGAGGGCACTAGGTTTCCCATTCTCTCCGGACCCAGCTACTGAGACAGTCAGAGTCTACGAGCTAGCACAGTGCAAACACCATGCGGTAGCTAGTACATCTGGTCAGGCTATTCCAAGGTCACTAGTCAGATCAGTATCGTGGCGACCCACAGCTGAACATGTACAGCAGTTCATCTAGTTGAATAAAACAGTGTTGGATCTTCTCCTGTGTTCGACGTCTGTTTCTAACTTCCCTGCATCGAGTGCAGTCCACATCAAACCAACCTGCCTAACACATCAAATGGAAGGCAGTAAAAGTGGAAGGGACTCCTGGTCAGCTGTGCTTGATGCTGAGCAATGAGTCTCTGGAGACAGAGCTGCGACCTGTTCCAGGAGAAACTTGCCACGGAAAAAGCTGAATGTCTGCCTTGTTCACCGCTAGATGTGGAAAGAGAAGCAACAACGGCATGGTAGCACAGTGCTTAGCACTGTTGCTTCACAGCGCCAGGGTCCCAGTTCGATTCCCAGCTTGGGTGCGGAGTCTACACGTTCTCCCCGTGTCTGCGTGGGTTTCCTCCGGGTGCTCCGGTTTCCTCCCACAAGTCCCGAATGGCGTGCTTGTTAGGTAATTTGGACATTCTGAATTCTCCCCCTGTGTACCCAAACAGGCGCCAGGATGTGGCAACTCGGGAATTTTCACAGTAACTTAATTGCGGTGTTAATGTAAGCCTACTTGTGACAATAATAGAGATTATAAAGATTATTATAATATCACCGGTGTACCATTTTTTATTCACAAGAGTTTTTTTGAGATCAAAGTTGAAACTGTTTTGATGTGCATGGCTTACAAATGTTAATGAGATATTATTAGCATAACTGATTGGTAATAACACAACATTTCTGATTTTTGATTCACAAATCTATCATCACTACTGAAACCTGAGTGAGCTCAGCTTTTTGATATTTGTTTTAAAAATGTCTAATAATATGTTCATTCAGGTTAAAGCTGATGGTTGTTATGAGAAATTTGTGAGTGGAGTGATATTGTGCATTTGTGGCCAAAGATATAATATCGTTGACTGATAAATAATATATTTGTAACACATCCATAAAAATTGTGCGTTATTATTTTATTTCTGGAAACTCTGCACCTTCAGGAGAGAAAAATATAATAACGTGCAGGGTATAATCAGATGCAACGTCGGTTGTTCCTGGAGGAACAACATATCTGGCGTTGGCTGGCCAAATCTCACTAAATAATTCATTGTGAGAAGGAAGATGTCTGATTTCATGTCTATCGGCATTAAGATTTAACACATATAATTTGATACTGCACAATTATGAGTGATCTATGTGCACAAGGAAGAGGGATATAACCAATTACTGTGCAGTGCAGTGTCTAGTAGACAATTTTGTGCAATAACAAATGAGTATGTATGGATTATAAAGTAATTTTTGAGAATTTTTAATGGCATTTTAAACATGGTGTTGGTTAGTACAGCTTGTATGCATGGGAACAGCCTCGTCAGCCACTTAAGCCAGTCCTTTATGCCGACCTCTGGTTTCAGTGCCTGACTTAAACCGCAGTGCCTTTCTTCGGTATGGTGGAATCACTGGGATATTGCCTTCCATTAAGCTGTTCTATAGTCTGGTTGAGCACTTGACTCCTTACCGGACAGTTACCAGCTCAAGCCATTCAACATTCAACTTTCTTTGTAAGACCTCTTTTTCTATAATCCAGAAAGTGGTTGCTCAATAAAATAATCACAGAATTGTTGCGCCGCAGAAGGAGGCCAATTAGCTCATTCTGTTTGCACCAGCTCTCCAAAAGAGCAACTCACCTATTGCCATTCCCCCACCTTCTATCCAGAACCCTGCACATTCTTCCTTTTCCGTAACAGCCTAATTCCGTTTTCAATGCTGAAACTGTATCTGCCTCTGCCAAACTATCAGGCAGTGCATTCTAAATCTTGCATAAAAAAGCTTCTCCTCATATCACTTTTGCTTCTTTTACTAATTACTTTAAATCTGTGCCCTCTCATTTTCTATCCTTTCACACGTGGGAACAGTTCATCTCTATCTACCATGTCCAGGCCTCTCAAGGTTTTGAATACCTCTATCATATCTCCTCTTGGCCTTCTTTTTTCGAAGGAATCCAGTCCTAACTTCTCCACTCTAGCTTCAAAACTGAAGTTACTGATTCCTGAAACCATTCTAGTGAATCTTATCTGCAGCCTCTCCAATGCCTTCACATCCTTCCTAAAGTGTGACACCAGAACTGGAAGCAATTCTCTAGCTGGACCTGAGTAATATAAATAAATGCGATATTTTGTATTGAAGGAGGGTATAATTAATATTTTTTCACACAGAACTATGTTAAAGATATGACCATCAATGAACTTGTCTGGCAGTTAGATACTTATTAAATATGACCATTTTTATTAAAATAATAACTTGCAATCATTTGGGTTTTGGGCCTGACTCAGAGATAGCCTCTTTCACCTCTGGGTCAGAACATTCCCATTCCAGAGACTTGGGCACATAATCTAGGTTATCACTTTGATTCAGTACAGAGGATCTGCCACATTGTCATAGCTGCCATTGTTCAGAAGAGACATTAAATCAAGGCCTAATCTGCTCTCCAAGTCAATGTAAAAAGATCCCATGGTTCTCTTCAAAGAAGAGCATTGAGTGTGCTTCCTGATGTCCTGGCCAATAGTTAACCATTTTAACACTTGAAAATAGATAGTGTGGGCATGTATTTCTTTGCCATTTGTGAGATCATGCTGCTTGCAAATTGGTTGCTGCATTTCCCTATTTTACACTTAGTTGTTGGATAATCTGAATTCATGAAGGGTGTTAAAAAAATGCAAGTTTTTTCTCTGTCAAGCCAACACAATTTGCTAGTTGCTAACAATAGAACTATACTGTTGAATGTGGGATTAGGGTAACATTGATTTATTTTCTCTCAGTGTAAATCATGAGTTAATAAAGAAGTTAGGGACAGCATAAAACTAAAAGAAAGAGCTTACAAAAATGTAAGACATAGCACAAATCCGGATGAATGGGATAGATACAAAGACCTGCAAAGGGTCACAAAGCAGCTTATAAGAGGGACTAAAAGGGATTATGAAAGGAAACTTGCAAGGAACATCAAAACCAATAAGAAGTTTTAACATCATATAAAGGGAAAGCGGGTGGTCAAGAGCAATGTAGACCCACTGAAAGCTGAAAATGAGATATTGTCATTGATAATGGGGAAATGGCAGACATGTTGAACAATTACTTTGCCTCAGTATTTACAGTTGAAAAGGAGGATAACTTGCCAGATGGCCCAAAAAAATTAATAGTCAGTAGAGGACAGGGACTTGAGACAATTAATGCAAATAAAGCATTGCTAACTAGGAAATTAATGGAACTAAAGAATGACAAATCCCCAGGACCTGACGGTTTCCAGCCATGGGATTAAGGAAGTATGGAAGCACATATGTAGATGCTCTAACTATAATCTTCCAGAGTTCCCTAGATTCAGGAGTAGTCCCTCTGGATTGGAAAATTGCACATGTCATTCTACTTTTTAAGAAGGGTGAAAGGGGGAAATAAGGGAATTGCAGACCCAGTAGCCTAACAACTGTGGTGGGGAAATTGCTGGAGTCTATAATCAGAGGTGGGGTAACTGAACACCTTGAAAATATTTGGTCAATCAGGGAGAGTCAGCATGGATTCATGAAGGGAAGGTCATTCCTGACTAATCTTATTGAATTTTTTGAAGAGGTAACTAAGGTAGTGGACAGGGGAATGTCGATGGATGTCGTTATATGGACTTTCAGAAGGCATTTGATAAACTTCCACACAAGAGACTGTGAGCTGAAGTGGAAGTCCATGGAGTTGAGGGCAAAATATTGGCATGGTGAGGAAATTGGTTGAGTGGCAGGTGACAAAAATTGGGGATAATGGGTAATTACTCAAATTGGCAGGAGGTGATGATGTGGAGATGCCGGTGTTGGATTGGGGTGGCACAGTAAGAAGTCTTACAACACCAGGTTAAAGTCCAACAGGTTTGTTTGGAGTCACTAGCTTTCAGAGTGCTGCTCCTTCATCAGGTGAGTCTTGCAGGAGGTGACTAGTATTGCACCACAGGGATCTGTGTTGGGGCCTCAATTAGTCACACTATTCATTAATGATTTGGATGATGGCACAGAAAGTCATATTCATATTTGGATGATACAACGATAGGTGGCATAGTAGACAGCCTAGATGATAGCATAAAATTACAAGGAGATATTGACAGAGTAGGTGAATGGGAAAACTTATGGCAGGTTAAATTTAATGTAAGTAAGTGTGAGGTTAGCCATTTTGGACTAAAAAGGATAGGGGAGAGTACTTTCTAAATGGAAAAGGTTAGATACAGTGGATATCCAAAGAGACTTGAGGGTTCAGGTGCACAGGTCCCTAAAATACCAGGGACAAGTGTAGAAAATTATCAAAAAGGCTAAAGGAATGCTAGCTTTTAGATCTAAAGGATTGGAATATAAAGACACAGCGGTTATGCTGCACTATACAAAACTCTAGTTAGTCCCCATTTGGAGTACCGTTAGCAGTTCTGGGCACCACACCTTAGGATGGATATTTTGACCTTGGAGTGAGTTCAACATAGTTTTAGGAAAATGATACCTGGATTGTAGGGCTTGAGTTACGAAGGTCCTGTTTTTGCTAGAATTTAGAAGGATAAGGGGTGATTGGATCAAAGTCTTCAAGGTATTAACAGGGAAAGACAATAAAGATGAACTATTTTCACTGTTTGGAGATTCTAAAACTAGGGGGCATAGTCGAAACATTAGGGCCAGACCATTCAGGAAAGAAGTTAGGAAGAACCTCTTCACTCAAATGATGGTAGAGGTTTGGAACATTCTCCCACAAACAACAGTTTAAGATGGACCAGTTGTTAATTTGAAATTTTAAATACATAGGGCAGGATTCTCCAGTGCCGAAATCATGGGCGAAACTCTTCGGAAACAGCGCGATGTCCGCCGACTGGCGGCCGAAACGGCGCAAATCAGTCGGGCACCGCGCCGCCCCAAAGGTGCGGAATGCTCCGCATCTTTGGGGGCCGAGCCCCAACCTTAAGGGGCTAGGCCGGCGCCGGACGAATTTCCGCCCCGCCATCTGGCGGGAAAGGCCTTTGGTGCCCCGCCAGCTGGCGCGGAAATGACATCTCCGGGTGGCGCATGCGCGGGGGCGTCAGCGGCCGCTGATGGCATTCCCGCGCATGCGCATTGGAGGGAGTCTCTTCCGCCTCCGCCATGGTGGAGACCGTGGCGGAGGCAGAAGGGAAAGAGTGCCCCCACGGCAAAGGCCCGCCCGCGGATGGGTGGGCCCCGATCGCGGGCCAGGCCACCGTGGGGTACCCCCCGGGGCCAGATCGCCCCGCCCCCCCCCCAGGACCCCGGAGCCCGCCCGCGCCGCCTTGTCCCGCCGTTAAGGTAGGTGGTTTAATCTACGCCGGCGGGACAGGCATTTTAGCGGCGGGACTTTGGCCCATCCGGGCCGGAGAATCGCGCGGGGGGGCCCGCCAACAGGCACGATTCCCGCCCCCGCCGAATATCCGGTGCCGGAGACTTCGGCAACCGGCGGGGGCGGGTTTCACGCCAGCCCCCGGCGATTCTCCGACCCGGCGGGTGGTCAGAGAATCTCACCCCATAATCGGCGATCGGGCAGAGAATCGATTCTGAATCGGGGCCAGAATTGGGGCCGGCGCTGGTTTGTGATTCTCGTCCCCATCTAAACCAGTGTCATCGTGACGCGCACCGCGAGCTGTCGCAAGGCCGTTGGTGCCTCATCGGCCGGCCCACCCCGATGCTCCACTCCCGATTGGCCGAGTTCCTAATGGCGCAAGACACGTGTGATCTGATCCGACGTGCCGGCAGCCGACTTTTTCCAGCGCCGTCACACTCGGCCGGGATCTGTGCCGTTGGCCGGGGGGCCGTCTGCTAGGGTTGGGGGCACTGGTGGGGGGTCGCCAGGGGGTGGGTTGTGGAGTCACGGTTTGCGGATTAGGTTACACACAAGGCCAGCGCCATTTTGTATGGCACGACCGGTGCAGGTCGTCCGCCATGCACATGCGCAGCCCGGGACCTGGCCATTCCGCGGCCGATTTCGCCGCAATCTATGGCCGTTTCACATGGCGTCGGTGATAGTCCCTCACCAGTACTCAAATTGATGAGGGATTCACGCCGATTTTCCTGACGTGAACCTCCCATGGATTCTCCGTTCGAGCCGGCACTTAGTCACAGAAACGGAGAATCCGCCCATAGAGTTTTGTGAAGCAAAGCGATTAAGGGATATGGGCCAAAGGCAGGAATATGGAGATAGGTCACAGATCAACCATGATCTCATAGAATGGCAGGCCAGGCTTGAGGGGCTGAATGGCCTACTCCTATTCCTATGTTCCTAATAGAAAATAAATAGGTAACATTGAAATCCAGAGCTCCTGTAACATTGCTTAATGGACCAGAAAATGCAGGGAGCAGTCATTTTGAAAATGATTCCAGCATTCTGAGACTTTTACTTATGTCACCTAGAAGAGATTATGGCATGTGTTATAACCCCACGAGGTCAAGGAATCAGGACAATCTGATTTTCCATGGCCTCCACAGAATATGAATTTCCCAGGTAACGTGGGCAGGGCTTTCCCTTAACAAGGGGAGCCTGCACTAGTATAAAACCCTGACCTGGGTGCAGGTCGGGGAGGGAAACCCTTTGGGGAGTGGAGAGTTAGATTGTATTAAAACCTTGTTCATCGTTTTCTGCCTGCTGTTTTATGCGTTCCTGCTTTGGTGGATTCAACGGTATGTTTATGAAGTCACATTGGTGTTAAAATTGTTAACTCACGATGATGCAGAAGCCAATTCCAACATTAACTAGGTTAGGACCAGAAATGAGATACAATTCAAACTGGCCAGAATAGAGGTCAAGTTATTTACTTATGTCTGTTACATTTGTTTGGACCACTGGAATTAATAATAGTAATTCCTGGATGCTTTTGGCCATTATGGTTCACATTGAGTACGGGGTTTGGGTGGACAGACAATACAGGTCTTCCAAAAAGGAGCGGTGGGAGTTTATTCAATATATAAACTTTCATTGGGAGCATGCAGGACCAATCTTCATCATATGAAGTTGAAAGAGGGTTGGAAGATCGTTGTCATCTTCTCTCTCTATGATAATGAAAATATGGTACAATGAGAGGCACACAGAGATTTAACTCTGTAAGCAGTGAGTACAGGTGAGTCAGGCACAGACTTCAATATGGCATAATGGATGCATATTGTTGCAACCAATATTTAGTGCCAATTAGTTTAGGAATAGCTAAAGTACATAGGAACAACAGAAGACCATTTAATCCCTCAAGCGTCAGCATTCAATTAACTCATTCCTGATGTGTTCCTTAACTCCATATTCTCACCTTTGACCCGTATTCCTTGCAAGAAAAATCTACTAACCTCCAATTTGAAGATTTCAGTTGTTCCAGCATTCACGGTCTTTTTCTGAGTGTTTTGGATTCCAATGCACCTTGCGTGAAAAAGTTCTGTATGATTTCACTCCTCATCGAGCTCTAATTTTAAGATTAAGCCCCTATTGTTCTGTATTTGTCCGCAAAAGGAAATGGTTTATCTGCACCTACCCTATCAGAATACTTTATCAATTTAAAGGTCTTGATTAGGCTACTCCTCAACCACATAAACTCAAGGAAATACATGCCAGCTTTGTGTAACCTATTCTCACAATTTAACTCTTTAATCCCTGATATCATTGTGGCGCATATTCGCTCTAATGCACCCAAGTTCAACATATCGTTTTGGACATTCAATGACCAAATCAGAACACAGGGCTCCATGTAAGATCTAATACAATTGAAACCTCACTTTCATTTTCTAACCCCCTTGAGATGAAGGCCAACAATCCATTAGCCTTTTTGATTACTTTTTGTACCCATGCTCTCGCCTTTACCGATCTGTGTACATTGTCACTGAAATCCCTTTGTTCCTCCACAGCTCCTAATCTCTCACTATTAAGAGAACATTCTGATAACTGTACACTTCCTCACGTTGAACTCCATCTCTCACAGTTTTTTCCACTCACTGTCGATGGCTTTGATATGTTCTGCTCTCAGCTACGCAGCTTTATCCTAACTGCTGGAATTTCAGCCTGGAATAGAAACTGGGATTCATATTTTATTATTTTGTGCAATCAGCAGCAATTGGAATAAATTCATCTCACTGGAAAAAACGACAAAATATAGATCAGTCTGTAGGTTTAAAATCATCCTCGTCTCACTCGAGTATTTTTCATTCTGCCTACCAAAAGGACAGGTGAATGCATACAACAGCATGTATGAAATCATAGCCTCAGTATGTGCAAAAAGAGGCTCTATTGTCATAGTCCCCAGTTCATACTACAGTGCAACTGGATGTTGGATTGGAAAGTTGATCCTCAGAGTTCCGGAGCCAGAATTTCAAAGGGCTGTGGGGTTAGCATCTCACCCATGTGTGCTTTGAAAATTCTGTTCTTGAAGGTGTCTTGCAATCCCAACTAGGGGTTTGGATGGAGAGAAATTTATTGAGTATATTCAGGAAGAATTCCTCATTCGATATGTGGATGGCCCGACTAGAGAGGGGGCAAAACTTGACCTCCTCTTGGGGAAGTAGGAAGGGCAGGTGACGGAAGTGTTAGTGAGGGGTCACTTTGGGACCAGTGACCATAATTCCATTAGTTTTAAGATAGCTGTGGAGAATGATAGTTCTGGCCCAAAAGTTAAAATTCTCAATTGGGGCAAGGCCAACTTCGAGGGTATTAGACGGGAACTTTCAAAAGTTGATTGGGGTGCCTTTTTGCAGGCAAGAGGACAGCTGGTAAGTGGGAGTCTTTCAAAAAGGTGTTAACTAGGGTTCAGGGTGAGCACATTCACCTTAGAGTGAAGGGTAAGGCTGGTAGAAGGAGGGAACCCTGGATGTCTCGAGATATTGAGGCCATGGTCAAAAGGAAGAAGGAGGCATATGACTTGCATAGGCAGTCGGAATCAAGTGGATCCCTTGAAGAGTATAGGGCTTGTCGGAGTACAGCTATGAGAGAAATCAGGAGGGTAAAAAGGGGACAGGAGATTGTCTTGGCAGATAAGGCGAAGGAAAATCCGAAGAGCTTTTACAGATACATAAAGGGTAAAAGGGTGACTAGGGAGAGGGTAGGGCCTCTTAAGCATAAACAAGGTCATCTATGTGCAGATCCACAAGGGATGGGAGAGGTCCTAAATGAATATTTCTCATCAGTATTTACTGTTCAGAAAGGCACGAATGTTAGGGAAATTGGGGAGATAAAAAGTGATGTCTTGAGGAGTGTACATATTATAGAGAAGGAGATGCTGGAGGTATTAAAATGCATAAAGATAGATAAATCCCCGGGACCTGATGAAATGTATCTCAGGACATTGTGGGAGGCTAGGGAGGAAATTGCCGGCCCCCTAGCTGAGATGTTTAAATCATCGACAGCCACAGGAGAGGTGTCTGAAGATTGAAGGGTAGCAAATGTTGTGCCCTTGTTTAAGAAGGGCTGTAGGGATAAGCCTGGGAACTACAGACTGGTTAGCCTTACTTCTGTAGTGGGTAAATTGTTAGAAGGTATTCTGAGGGACAGGATCTACAGGCATTTAGATAGGCAAGGGCTACTTAGGGAAAGTCAGCGTGGCAAGTCACGTCTCAGGAATTTGATTGAATTTTTTGAAGGGGTAACCACAAAGGTAGATGAGGGCAGTGCGGTCGACGTTGTCTACATGGACTTTAACAAGGGCTTTGACAAGGTAACGCATGGTAGGCTGTTGCAAAAGGTTAAATCTCATGGAATCCAGGGTGAGGTAGCCAATTGGATACAAAATTGCCTTTTAACCGAAGCCAAAGGGTGGTTGTGGAGGGTTGTTTTTCAAACTGGAGGCCTGTGACCAGGAGTATGCCTCAGGGATCGGTGCTGGGTCCACTGTTATTTGTTATATATATTAATGATTTGGATGAGAATGTAGGAGGCATGGTTAATAAGTTTGCAGATATCAGATTGGTGGCATTGTGGATAGTGAAGAAGGTTATATAAGATTGCAAGTGGAACTTGACCAATTGGACCAGTGGGCCGATGAATGGCAGATGGAGTTTAATTTGGATAAATGTGAGGTGATGCATTTTGGTAGATCAAATCAGGGCAGGACCTACTCAGTTAATGGTAGGGAGTTGGGGTGAGTTACAGAACAAAGATCTCGGGGTAGAGGTTCATAGCTCCTTGAAGGTGGAGTTGCAGGTGGACAGGGTGGTGAAGACGGCATTTAGCATGCGAGGTTTTATTGGTCAGAATATTGAATACAGGAGTAGGGATGTTATACAAGGCATTGGTAAGACCACACATGGAATACTGTGTTCAGTTCTGGTCACCCTATTATAGGAAGGATATTGTTAAACTAGAAAGAGTGCAGAAGAGATTTATGAGGATGCTACCAGGACTTGATGGTCTGAGTTGTAAGGCGAGGCTGGAGAGGCTGGGACTTTTTTCCCTGGAGCGTAGAAGGCTTGGGGAGATCTTATAGAGGTCTATAAAATAATGAGGGGCACAGATAAGGTAGATAATCAACATCTTTTCCCAAAGGTAGGCGAGTCTAGTATTAGAGGGCATATGTTTAAGGTGGGAGGGGAGAGATACAGAAGAGATCAGAGGGGAATTTCTTTCACACAGAGGGTGGTGAGCATCTGGAACGAGCTGCCAGAGGCAGTGGTAGAGGCGGGTACAATTCTTTCCTTTAAAAAAGTTAGAGTCACATTGGCAGGATGGGTATAGAGAGATATGGGCCAAATGCGGGCAAGTGGGACTAGCTTAGTGATGGAAACTGGGTGGCATGGACAAGTTGGGCCAAAGCGTCTCTTTCCATGCTGTCAACATCAATGTCTCTATGACTCTATGACAGTCTCAAACTTCTGAAGTGCTGGCAGGATTGAGGGGTGGAGCATATTAAGGGACCCGCCAATTCATGAATACCATTCTCAACTTTTTTCTGACAAGTCCAAGCAGTTTTGTGTGAGTCAAATTCACCAGGTACCTCAAATACATTTATTTCATAATGATCTCGGTAGAGAGCAGTAATTGTTTTGGGGGGAAATCAGATAAATGGATAAATGTGAGGTACTTACTAGAAGAGTGAAGCCACAAGCTTCACTATTGAAAGCAAAAGTATCTGACTGCAAAAAAACCAAAGAGCATGAATGCTAATCTTTACGTTCTTTCTTAACTGGTAAGTTATGTGAAAGGTATCAAAAGTACAATGAACACAGTTTTATACTCTAAACCGACTTCTTTACTCAAATTTCCTTCCACACCTAATTGACTTTCACATCCAAAAACCTCGGCCGGGATTCTCCCCTACCCGGCGGGGCGGGCCGTACCGGCGTGGAGGAGTGGCGTGAACCGCTCCAGCGTCGGGCCGCCCAGAAGGTGCGGAATCCTGCGCACCTTCAGGGGCTAGGCCGGCGCGGGCGGGGTTGACGCCACGCCAGCTGGCACGGAAGGGGCTTGGCACCGTGCCAACCGGCGCCGAAGGGCCTCCGCCGGCCGGCGCGAGTTGACGCATGCACGGGAGCGCCATTGTGTGCTGGCAGCATCCCAGCGCATGCGCAAAGTGGGTTCTTCTCCGCGCCAGCCATGGCGGAGGTTGACAGCAGCCGGCGCGGAGGGAAAGAGTGCCCCCACTGTTGCTTTCTTTCAGTGGCTATAAATATGGTGATTAATAAGGTCGCCTTTCTTAATCTTAATTATGAATATGCTTTCAGAGTCGTCAGGTATCTCTTGATACCGCCACAAGGTTCAAGGGGGCCTGAGTGTGTGTACCGGAGTGCGGGAGGCTTTCCTTCGCCATTTTCGAAGTCTCAGTGTCTGGATGACACTGCAAAGTATTGCTATCACTAATAGGGCTTCTACGATGTATGAAAGGGAAAATACCATTTTATGAGGTTGTCGCACCAGGTGTCAGTGGCTGTTTCTTAGGTTGCCTGATGCTCTTATGAGAGGGTGTGTTTTGAGTGAGAAGGTTCAATTAACCTGGCAGAGCACATCAGATCATTCATCCTTTCCCTGCTCTGCAGTGTGGACCATTTTTGTGGCCACAGGCACTGCCCTCACCGGCGACCCCCTACCAGGCCAGCATGCTCAAGTGTGTGGAACTCCTGCTTCTGTTCCTCAGAAAGAGGATCACTTGCCTTACCTGTACAGCCTGGAGGAGAATCCCCAGGGTTGTCCTCAATGAATTGTGGTGCAGAGGTTTTATTTCTGTTTGGGGCCATTGCCACCATAACATCTGGCCGGCAGTGAGTGGATGGCGCCATGACATTTGACATTTGACCCCATACGGTAATGGCGGGACGGATGAACAACTGCCACCCTGCCGCAGGATTTGACGAGCTCCTCACTGAAACATAATTAACGAACTGAAAAATTAATTAGCTTAGTCTCAACGATGGAAATGATTTGTTCATGGGATCCATTATTTGTTAGTCATGATCTTTTGCTTGACTTGTAGAAACCCAGAAGCGAATTTCAAAGTCACAGACATTCAATTTGAAATTGCAACTCTGTTAAATCATATTGTGAACTGTTGCATTGTATCCACTATAATTCATAATTATACTTATAAATATTTCCTGCTCTGACATACAAGTTGTAATTTAATATTTTTCAAACATGGATGAGGAAAACAGAAATTGGTCGTAATGTACTGCGACTAGAACTACTGGAGTAATGTCATTTAATGTTATGTCTTCATTTTGATAGTCTGTGCTCTGGCTGATGTTTGTAAATGAGTGCAATACCCGAGTCCTTCTAGACTGATGTCCTTTGCACAATTCTCTGCTTGATGAACTCAGAATTGAGCTATCAATGTTGAAATATAATATCCCGAGCAATGAACTAGTGTCAAATGATGAGCAACCAGGGCTAATTTTCCTTCAGACAGCAGAAGATCTCAGCTGTGGCACTGCCCAACCAAAAAGAGATGAACCATCGAGCATCTCAGAGATAACACATTAAATTTAGATCTCTTCCCACACAAGATCACACAAAACCGTCTTGGGTTTGTATTCACTGTCACCGTGATGAAAGGTGGTTGACCTGAAACCTTAACTGTTTCTCTCTCCGGGGATGCTGCCTGACCTGCGGATGCTTTTCCAGCATTTTCCATTTCTGCCAGGAAGCATTCCTGTTCCATCCAGCTATGTGCCGAATTCACGTGACTGCTAATATGAGAAGGAAAAATACTCAAAGTGCTCAATTCCGTTTGTTTATTTTTGGCTGTTCATTCTTGGTAACTGATTAAATCATGAATACATTCAATTAATCATGATGAACGACAAGAAGACTCTCATCGTTGCATAAACTGCTACCCGTATCACATATGAATTGTAACATATTATTTACATAGATAGTGTTATGGGCCAGGGGTTAGAGAGCCCCAAAGTGTATCATGGAGTTCACCTGACCCACAACTTTCAATAGATTGTGGTATGGGGAGCACGCGGCCCACTCTACAGGTGTGGTACAGCAGAAATGGAAAAGTATTTTTTAAAGCAAAACAATGTTTCTTCTATGAACTCAAGTTAACCTTTTTTAAAACATACAGTAAACATCTTAGCAACCATTAATTCAAATACAACCCCCAAAGAATACAACACTAAGTAATCCTTTAAGCTTTCCTTTTAACATCCATATGACTTAAAAACAAAACCTTTAACAGAAGCACATCAGGTTAAAGTCACTACTGAAAACATTTATAATTCTGAATTCACCAAATGATCAAGAGATAGCCTTTTGATGGCAGAGAGAACAGCAGTACCCCTGCTTGGTCTGGCTTCAGCTCAAACAATGAAAACGAAATTAAAACACACCCGGCAGCAAACATCCTAAAACAAAAGTAAAAAGCTGACAGACAGCCCAGCTCCACCCACACTCTGACATTACTGCAGTAGTAAACACCCAATTCTTAAAGGTACTCTCACTACAGATATTTATATACACACCCATTTATAAACACGCATTTCTTAAGGTACTCTCACATGACAATAGATATATCTGTGTGTGTGTATATATGTGTGCAATTACATTGATGAGGGTTTATCATAAGCCAGAAACAAACATTAATTGTGGATTGTGGCAGTTGCCATGGCAGCAAGCTGCTGAAAGCTCCATGTGTCCAGAATCAGAATATTTGATCATGGAAGGTCAAAGAATGCTATCAGACTATCTTTGACCCAGTTTAAAATGCATCTGAACAATGATATTATTTGATATTATTGAAATGAATGAACATTATTGGAATTAATGATGACGCCAGTATGAACACAGAGAGAGTGTGTTTGATTTGCATTACAACTTATGTCCATTTATTTAAGATTATTAGCCAAGAGCCAAATGGAAATCAGAATCCATTCTGCACATAACGATTTCTACTTAAACTGTTATGTATTTTAATAAATAAATATGGAATATAGCAATTGAGTCACCCCCTTGCCTGTTGGTATGAAGAATGAATGGTTATTGCTTCTAAATAAAAAAGATCTTTACCAAATTACTGATTTGTTCATTCAATGATTGCAAGTCCATTCTGATCTATTACGGGTGCATCCTGTGATTTGATCACAATGAAGTTGTTTGAATTAATTCAATGCTCCAAATCTTTTACTGCAGGCAAACAGACAACACATACTCTGTTACTATTGTGAAGAAAATATTATTGAAAAGCAAATATGATTGCAGCAAAATGTGACTAATTTGATAAATCTCTACGATGTCCAATACAATCAATCAGCGATATTACATCTAGAATAACGGATGCCATGGTGTGATTTCAGAATTGTAACCTAATTGAGAGGCTCGAATGATGCCATAAACTGTAAGATTGACGCCTGAGTGATTTATAACTATCATCTAAACATTCTCATTACGTTAGTGGCAGGAAATAATTCTCGGCCACTGTCTTCTATTTTATCCATTGTAGCCATCTGACATGGCCACTTCCAACTAAGCACAGAGCAACTCGCAAAGACTGATGGGTAAGATGGACAAGCAAAGAGTCAGGCAGGTTCTGAGCCTGAAATGCAAATTCGTCAGCAAAGTCCAGACGGCATCGAACCCCCGTCCCATTAGCATGTTAATCAGGCCGATTAGCAGGTGATGGCCCATCTCCCCCAACACAAAGGACTGGTACTCCAGCTATCGGGACAGTCCCAGACATTTCGGCGCCACTCCCTGTCCAAGGGAAACGCAAACAACAGGGTCAATGACCGCCTGAGACATGCCCAGCCATCCAGATCTCCGCCCACTTATTGGTTAAGGAATCAAACTGAGTGATCAGGGATCACCCAATTAGTAAGGCCCAAATCGCCCGCCCAAAAGAGCGCAAACGCCCCCAAGTATAAAGGAAGAGTTCGCCATATGTTCGCTCTCTTTTGGCCTTGGCACCCCAGTCATGGTCATTGCCAATTGCAGCAACACCAGAAGCAAGTTCGAGTTCAACGCCCACTACCAGAAGGATGAGCCCAGCCGAGCAGCAGTTACCACCTCGTACCCAAGAGATCCTGAACAGCGGCCACTGTTTCCTGACCTAAACTGGGTGCCCGAAGTTAAGTACAGGTTGTCTTAGTAATAGATGTAGTTAACTCGTAGTGTTTATGTTGCATGACTAATTGTATGTAAATAAAGTACCCTTGACCTTGAACTAACTAACTAGTGTTTAGCTCTTTGATCGATAGCCGGTTGAAACTTGTGGTGGTATCATTTGATACCTGGCGACTCTAAGCATTCGGACATAGACAATATAGAAAGAAGGCAAATTCACTGATTGCCCTAATTGGGACAGAGCCAGAGTAAAGAGCATAGTAATGAGAAACAGGCAACACCATGCTAAAATGTAAACATTGCCACAGTCCCAGGGGACCCATAGGCTGCTTTCCCCTTTGAAAGATGACTGCTGGTAATTTATAAATAACCTTACCTTGTCTGTCCATCTCTCAGATACTTAGGAATTTCTCGATAATAAAACACCAAGACTCATTTAATTCACCTTCCATGGCTAAGCGAGGAAGTTAAAGATCGCGGGCAGGATTCTCCGTCCCGCCGCACCCATTTTCTGGTGCGGCACGCCCCCACCGGAAGCGGCATTCTCCATCCCGGCAGCCAACCAATGGGGTTTCCCATTTTAAAAAATTCATTTACAGGATATGGGCGTCGCTGGTTAGGCCAGCATTTGTTGCCCATTCCCAGGTACCCTTCAGAAGGTGGTGATGAGTTGCCTACTTGAACCGGTGCAGTCCTTCAGGTGTAGCACAGTAACAAGTCTGGGTTAAAGTCCAACCGGTTTGTTTCAAATCACTACCTTTCGGAGCACTGCTCTTTCCTCAGGTAAATGAAGAGGTATGTTCCAGAAACATATATATACAGACAAAGTCGAAGATGCAAGACAATGCTTTGAATGCGAGCATTTGCAGGTAATTACGTCTTTAGAGATCCAGAGATATGGGTAACCCCAGGATAAAGAGGTGTGAATTGTCTCAAGCCAGGACAGTTGGTAGGATTTCGCAAGCCCAGGCCAGATGGTGGGGGATGAATGTCATGCGACATGAATCCAAGGTCCCGGTTGAGGCCGTACTCATGTGTGCGGAAATTGGCTATAAGTTTCTGCTCGCCGATATTGCGTTGTCCCGTGTCCTGATGGCCGCCTTGGAGAATGCTTACCCGGAGATCAGAGGCTGAATGCCCTTGACTACTGAAGTATTCCCCGACTGGAAGGGAACATTTCTGCGTGGCAGTGCTCCGAAAGCTAATGTTTGAAACAAACCTGTTGGACTTTAACCTAGTATTGTAAGACTTCTTACTGTGCTCACCCCAGTCCAACACCTGCATCTCCACTTCAGGTGTAGGTTCACCCACTATGCTGTTAGGGAGGGAGTTCTAGGATTTTGTCTCAGCAACAGTGAAGGAACGGCGATCGATTTCCAAGTTAGATTGGGTAGTGGCTTGGAGGGGAAACTGCAGCTGGTGGGGTTCCTGTGTATCTGCTGCTCTTGTGCATCTAGATAGTGGTGGCCATGGATGTGGAAGTTGCTGTCTAAGGAACCTTCGTGAGTTACTGTAGTGCATCTTGTAGATGGTACACAAGGCTGCCACTATTCATCAGTGGTGGAGGGTTGAATGTTTGTGGAAGGATGGGCAATCAAGCGGGCTGCGTTGTCCTGGATGATATCAAGCTTCTTGAGTGTTGTTGGAGCTGCACTCATTCAGGCAAGTGAAGAGTATTCCATTGCACTCCTGACTTGTGCCTTGTAGTTGGTGGACAGGCTTTGGGGGTCAGGAGGTGAGTTACCTACCATAGGATTCCTAGTCTTTGACCTGCCCTGGTAGCCACAGTATTAATGTGGCTAGTCCAGTTCAGTTTCTGATCAATGGTAACACCCAGGATGTTGATTGTGGGGATTCAGCAATGGTAATGCCATTGAATGTCAAGGGGCGATAGTTAGATCCTCTCCTCTAGGAGATGGTCATTGCATGGCACTTGTTTGGTCCGAATGTAACTTGCCATTTGTCAGCCCAAGCCTGGATAATGTCCAGGTCTTGCAGCGCCAGGTCCACTGTGGGCACCCCCACGGCATTGGGAAATCCGCGGGTGTAAGTGCGTTGCCGGCAAAACGGTGGATCCCACCGACGGAGAATCCAGCCCCACATAAAGACAACTCTATAGTCAGGGGCACAGAGAGGCGCTTCTGTGGATGTGAAAGAGACTCCAGGATGGTATGTTGCCTCCCTGGTGCCAGGGTCCAGGATGTCTCCAAACGGGTAGAGGGCATCCTGAAGGGGGAGGGCAAACAGGCAGAGGTCGTTGTACATATTGGTACTAACGACATAGGCAGGAAGGGGCATGAGGTCCTGCAGCAGGAGTTCAGGGAGCGAGGCAGAAAGTTAAAAGACAGGACCTCTAGGGTTGTAATCTCGGGATTACTCCCTGTGCCACGTGCCAGTGAGGCTAGAAATAGGAAGATAGAGCAGCTAAACACGTGGCTAAACAGCTGGTGTAGGAGGGAGGGTTTCTGTTATCTGGACCACTGGGAGCTCTTCCGGGGCAGGTGTGACCTACATAAGAAGGACGGGTTGCATCTAAACCGGAGAGGCATAAATATCCTGGCCGCGAGGTTTGCTAGTGTCACACGGGAGGGTTTAAACTAGTATGGCAGGGGGGTGGGCACGGGAGCAATAGGTCAGAAGGTGAGAGCATTGAGGGAGAACTAGGGAATAGGGACAGTGGGGCTCTGAGGCAGAGCAGACAGGGAGAAGTTGCTGAACACAGCGGGTCTGGTGGCCTGAAGTGCATATGTTTTAATGCAAGAAGTATTACGGGTAAGGCAGATGAACTTAGAGCGTGGATTAGCACTTGGAACTATGATGTTGTTGCCATTACAGAGACCTGGTTGAGGGAAGGGCAGGATTGGCAGCTAAACGTTCCAGGATTTAGATGTTTCAGGCGGGATAGAGGGGGATGTAAAAGGGGAGGCGGAGTTGCGCTACTGGTTCGGGAGAATATCACGGCTGTACTGCGGGAGGACACCTCAGAGGGCAGTGAGGCTATATGGGTAGAGATCAGGAATAAGAAGGGTGCAGTCACAATGTTGGGGGTTTACTACAGGCCTCCCAACAGCCAGCGGGAGATAGAGGAGTAGATAGGTAGACAGATTTTGGAAAAGAGTAAAAACAACAGGGTTGTGGTGATGGGAGACTTCAACTTCCCCAATATTGACTGGGACTCACTTAGTGCCAAGGGCTTAGACGGGGCAGAGTTTGTAAGGAGCATCCAGGAGGGATTCTTAAAACAATATGTAGACAGTCCAACTAGGGAAGGGGCGGTACTGGACCTGGTATTGGGGAATGAGCCCGGCCAGGTGGTAGATGTTTCAGTAGGGGAGCATTTCGGTAACATTGACCATAATTCAGTAAGTTTTAAAGTACTGGTGGACAAGGATAAGAGTGGTCCTAGGATGAATGTGCTAAATTGGGGGAAGGCTAATTATAACAATATTAGGCAGGAACTGAAGAACATAGATTGGGGGCGGATGTTTGAGGGCAAATCAACATCTGACATGTGGGAGGCTTTCAAGTGTCAGTTGAAAGGAATTCAGGACCGGCATGTTCCTGTGAGGAACAAGGATAAATACGGCAATTTTCGGGAACCTTGGATAACGAGAGATATTGTAGGCCTCGTGAAAAAGAAAAAGGAGGCATTTGTCAGGGCTAAAAGGCTGGGAACAGACGAAGCCTGCGTGGAATATAAGGAAAGTAGGAAGGAACTTAAGCAAGGAGTCAGGAGGGTTAGCAGGGATGATGAAAAGTCATTGGCAAATAGGGTTAAGGAAAATCCCAAGGCTTTTTACACGTACATAAAAAGCAAGAGGGTAGCCAGGGAAAGGGTTGGCCCACTGAAGGATAGGCAAGGGAATCTATGTGTGGAGCCAGAGGAAATGGGCGAGGTACTAAATGAATACTTTGCATCAGTATTCACCAAAGAGAAGAAATTGGTAGATGTTGAATCTGGAGAAGGGTGTGTAGATAGCCTGGGTCACATTGAGATCCAAAAAGACGAGGTGTTGGGTGTCTTAAAAAATATTAAGGTAGATAAGTCCCCAGGGCCTGATGGGATCTACCCCAGAATACTGAAGGAGGCTGGAGAGGAAATTGCTGAGGCCTTGACAGAAATCTTTGGATCCTCACTGTCTTCAGGGGATGTCCCGGAGGACTGGAGAATAGCCAATGTTGTTCCTCTGTTTAAGAAGGGTAGCAAGGATAATCCAGGGAACTACAGGCCGGTGAGCCTTACTTCAGTGGTAGGGAAATTACTGGAGAGAATTCTTCGAGACAGGATCTCCTCCCATTTGGAAGCAAATGGACGTATTAGTGAGAGGCAGCATGGTTTTGTGAAGGGGAGGTCGTGTCTCACTAACTTGATAGAGTTTTTCGAGAAGGTCACTAAGATGATTGATGCAGGTAGGACAGTGGATGTTGTCTATCTGGACTTCAGTAAGGCCTTTGACAAGGTCCCTCATGGTAGACTAGTACAAAAGGTGAAGTCACACGGGATTAGGGGTGAGCTGGCAAGGTGGATACAGAACTGGCTAGGTCATAGAAGGCAGCGAGTAGCAATGGAAGGATGCTTTTCTAATTGGAGGGCTGTGACCAGTGGTGTTACACAGGGATCAGTGCTGGGACCTTTGCTCTTTGTAGTATATATAAATGATTTGGAGGAAAATGTAACTGGTCTGATTAGTAAGTTTGCAGACGACACAAAGGTTGGTGGAATTGCGGATAGCGATGAGGACTGTCAGAGGATACAGCAGGATTTAGATTGTTAGGAGACTTGGGCGGAGAGATGGCAGATGGAGTTTAATCCGGACAAATGTGAGGTAATGCATTTTGGAAGGTCTAATGCAGGTAGGGAATATACAGTGAATGGCAGAACCCTCAAGAGTATTGAAAGTCAAAGAGATCTAGGAGTACAGGTCCACAGGTCATTGAAAGGGGCAACACAGGTGGAGAAGGTAGTCAAGAAGGCATACGGCATGCTTGCCTTCAGTGGCCGGGGAATTGAGTATAAGAATTGGCAAGTCATGTTGCAGCTGTATAGAACCTTAGTTAGGCCACACTTGGAGTATAGTGTTCAATTCTGGTCGCCACACTACCAGAAGGATGTGGAGGCTTTAGAGAGGGTGCAGAAGAGATTTACCAGAATGTTGCCTGGTATGGAAAGCATTAGCTATGAGGAGCGGTTGAATAAACTCGGTTTGTTCTCACTGGAACGAAGGAGGTTGAGGGGAGTCCTCATAGAGGTATACAAAATTATGAGGGGCATAGACAGAGTGGATAGTCAGAGGCTTTTCCCCAGGGTAGAGGGGTCAATTACTAGGGGGCATAGGTTTAAGGTGAGAGAGGCAAGGTTTAGAGTAGATGTACGAGGCAAGTTTTTTACGCAGAGGGTAGTGGGTGCCTGGAACTCGCTACCGGAGGAGGTGGTGGAAGCAGGGACGATAGTGACATTTAAGGGGCATCTTGACAAATACATGAATAGGATGGGAATAGAGGGATACGGACCCAGGAAGTGTAGAAGATTGTAGTTTAGTCGGGCAGCATGGTCGGCACGGGCTTGGAGGGCCGAAGGGCCTGTTCCTGTGCTGTACATTTCTTTGTTCTTTGTAAAAATGGAGGCATACCATATTGCAAAAGCCTGTGGCAGGTTGGAAGATTGAGAAACTTTTAAAAATCAACAAAGGGTTATGAAAAAGCAATAAAAATAGCCAAGGTAAATTATGGCAGAAAACTAGCTCAAAATATAAAAAAGGATAGCAAAAACTTCTGTAAGTATATAAACAGGAAGAGAGTCGTTAAGTGAATGTTGGTCCCTTGGCAGATGAGATTGGGGAATTGATAGTGGGGAATACAGAAATGGCGGAGATGCTAAATTAATATTTTGCCTCAGTTTTCATGGTGGAAGACAGGAGAACAATCATCATCAGTAGGGAAAAAGTACGAAACAAACTATTGAGATTGAAGGCAGACACATCATCAGTGCCTGATGGCCTACATGCCAGTGGATCCATCGGTTATAATATTCCAAAATTCCCAGGAAAGGTTCCAGTGAATTGGAAAAATGTTAATGTACCACCCTTAGTCAAAAAGGGAGGAAGGCAGAAAGAAGTAAACTATAGACTGTTTAGTTTAACATCTGCCATTGGGAAATTGTTAGATTCCATTATTAAGGAAACAATAACAGGACATTTAGAAAGTCAAAACGCAATCCAGAGTTAGCATGGTTTTATGAAGGGTAAATCGTGTTTGACTAATTTGCTAGAGTTCTTTAAAGATGTAACAAGCCAAGTGGATAATGGGCATCCTGTAGATGTAGTATATCTGGACTTTCAGAAGGCATTTGATAAGGTGCCATGCAAAAGCTTAATACACAGGGTAAGATCACATGGGATAAGGGGTAATTTAGAAGACTGGTTAACCGACAGAGGGCAGAGAGTCAGGAAAATTAGTCTTCTTCTGGTTGGGAAGACGGAACTGGTGTGGTGCCACAGGGCCTGAACTATTTACAATACATATTAATCATTTGGTTGTTGGGATAGAAAGTACTGCAGCCAAAATTGCAGATGACACTATAATAGGTGGGATAGTAAGTTGCAATGAGGAATTAAGAAAGAGGGTGTGAGGGATGAGGACTATTGGGTCTAATATTTAACAAAACATCTGGGACAAAATGTCAGGGATTGATTAATAAACACCAAATTTCAGTCTTCGAGTAGGGGCATTTGTGCCTCCTGAATTTGAAGGTTCTAGATTCAGGTTCAACTCCAGGGACTTGAGCATGTATTAGAACATAGAACATAGAAAATACAGCACAGAACAGGCCCTTCAGCCCACGATGTTGTGCCGAACCTTTGTCCTAGATTAATCATAGATTATCATTGAATTTACAGTGCAGAAGGAGGCCATTCGGCCCTTTGAGTTTGCACCAGCTCTTGGAAAGAGCACCCTACCCAAACTCAACACCTCCACCCAACACCAAGGGCAATTTGGACATTAAGGGCAATTTATCATTGGCCAATTCACCTAACCCGCACATCTTTGGACTGTGGGAGGAAACCGGAGCACCCGGAGGAAACCCACGCAGACACGGGGAGGACGTGCAGACTCCGCACAGACAATGACCCAAGCCGGAATCGAACCTGGGACCATGGATCTGTGAAGCAATTGTGCTATCCACAATGCTACCGTGCTGCCCTTAAGAACAAATAAATCTACACTATATCATTTTCCCGTAATCCATGTACCTATCCAACAGCTGCTTGAAGGTCCCTAATGTTTCCGACTCAACTACTTCCACAGGCAGTGCATTCCATGCCCCCACTACTCTCTGGGTAAAGAACCTACCTCTGATATCCCTCCTATATCTTCCACCTTTCACCTTAAATTTATGTCCCCTTGTAATGGTGTGTTCCACCTGGGGAAAAAGTCTCTGACTGTCTACTCTATCTATTCCCCTGATCATCTTATAAACCTCGATCAAGTCGCCCCTCATCCTTCTCCGCTCTAATGAGAAAAGGCCTAGCACCCTCAACCTTTCCTCGTAAGACCTACTCTCCATTCCAGGCAACATCCTGGTAAATCTTCTTTGCACCTTTTCCAGAGCTTCCACATCCTTCCTAAAATGAGGCGACCAGAACTGTACACAGTACTCCAAATGTGGCCTTACCAAAGTTTTGTACAGCTGCATCATCACCTCACGGCTCTTAAATTCAATCCCTCTGTTAACGAACGCGAGCACACCATAGGCCTTCTTCACAGCTCTATCCACTTGAGTGGCAACTTTCAAAGATGTATGAACATAGACCCCAAGGTCTCTCTGCTCCTCCACAATGCCAAGAACTCTACCGTTAACCCTGTATTCCGCATTCATATTTGTCCTTCCAAAATGGACAACCTCACACTTTTCAGGGTTAAACTCCATCTGCCACTTCTCAGCCCAGCTCTGCATCCTATCTATGTCTCTTTGCAGCCGACAACAGCCCTCCTTACTATCCACAACTCCACCAATCTTCGTATCGTCTGCAAATTTACTGACCCACCCTTCAACTCCCTCATCCAAGTCATTAATGAAAATCACAAACAGCAGAGGACCCAGAACTGATCCCTGCGGTACACCACTGGTAACTGGGATCCAGGCTGAATATTTGCCATCCACCACCACTCTCTGACTTCTATCGGTTAGCCAGTTCGTTATCCAACTGGCCAAATTTCCCACTATCCCATGCCTCCTTACTTTGTGCAGAAGCCTACCATGGGGAACTTTATCAAATGCCTTACTAAAATCCATGTACACTACATCCACTGCTTTACCTTCATCCACATGCTTGGTCACCTCCTCAAAGAATTCAATAAGATTTGTAAGGCAAGACCTACCCCTCACAAATCCGTGCTGACTATCCCTAATCAAGCAGTGTCTTTCCAGATGCTCAGAAATCCTATCCTTCAGTACCCTTTCCATTACTTTGCCTACCACCGAAGTAAGACTAACTGGCCTATAATTCCCAGGGTTATCCCTAGTTCCTTTTTTGAACAGGGGCACGACATTCGCCACTCTCCAATCCCCTGGTACCACCCCTGTTGACAGTGAGGACGAAAAGATAATTGCCAACGGCTCTGCAATTTCATCTCTTGCTTCCCATAGAATCCTTGGATATATCCCGTCAGGCCCGGGGGACTTGTCTATCCTCAAGTTTTTCAAAATGCCCAACACATCTTCCTTCCTAACAAGTATTTCCTCGAGCTTACCAATCTGTTTCACACTGTCCTCTCCAACAATATCGCCCCTCTCATTTGTAAATACAGAAGAAAAGTACTCATTCAAGACCTCTCCTATCTCTTCAGACTCAATACACAATCTCCCGCTACTGTCCTTGATCGGACCTACCCTTGCTCTAGTCATTCTCATATTTCTCACATATGTGTAACAGGCCTTGGGGTTTTCCTTGATCCTACCCGCCAAAGATTGTTCATGCCCTCTCTTAGCTCTCCTAATCCCTTTCTTCAGTTCCCTCCTGGCTATCTTGTATCCCTCCAATGCCCTGTCTGAACCTTGTTTCCTCAGCCTTACATAAGTCACCTTTTTTCTCTTAACAAGACATTCAACCTCTCTTGTCAACCATGGTTCCCTCACTCGACCATCTCTTCCCTGCCTGACAGGGACATACCTATCAAGGACACGTAGCATCTGTTCCTTGAACAAGTTCCACATTTCACTTGTGTCCTTCCCTGCCAGCCTATGTTCCCAACTTATGCACTTCAATTCTTGTCTGACAACATCGTATTTACCCTTCCCCCAATTGTAAACCTTGCCCTGTTGCACGTACCTATCCCTCTCCATTACTAAAGTGAAAGTCACAGAATTGTGGTCACTATCTCCAAAATGCTCCCCCACTAACAAATCTATCACTTGCCCTGGATCATTACCCAGTACTAAATCCAATATTGCCCCTCCTCTGGTCGGACAATCTACATACTGTGTTAGAAAAGCTTCCTGGACACACTGCACAAACACCACCCCATCCAAACTATTTGATCTAAAGAGTTTCCACTCAATATTTGGGAAGTTAAAGTCGCCCATGACTACTACCCTATGACTTCTGCACCTTTCCAAAATCTGTTTCCCAATCTGTTCCTCCACATCTCTGCTGCTATTGGGGGGCCTATAGAAAACTCCTAACAAGGTGACTGCTCCTTTCCTATTTCTGACTTCAACCCATACTACCTCAATAGGGTGATACTCCTCGAACTGCCTTTCTGCAGCTGTTATACTATCTCTAATTAATAATGCCACCCCCCCACCTCTTTTACCACCCTCCCTAATCTTATTGAAACATCTATAACCAGGGACCTCCAACAACCATTTCTGCCCCTCTTCTATCCAAGTTTCCGCGATGGCCACCACATCGTAGTCCCAAGTACCGATCCATGCCTTAAGTTCACCCACCTTATTCCTGATGCTTCTTGCGTTGAAGTATACACACTTCAACCCATCTCCGTTCCTGCAAATACTCTCCTTTGTCAGTGTTCCCTTCCCCACTGCCTCATTACATGCTTTGGCGTCCTGAATATCGGCTACCTTAGTTGCTGGACTACAAATCCGGTTCCCATTCCCCTGCCAAATTAGTTTAAACCCTCCCGAAGAGTACTAGCAAACCTCCCTCCCAGGATATTGGTGCCCCTCTGGTTCAGATGCAACCCGTCCTGCTTGTACAGGTCTCACCTTCCCCAGAATGCGCTCCAATTATCCAAATACCTGAAGCTCTCCCTCCTACACCATTTCTGCAGCCACGTGTTCAACTGCACTCTCTCCCTATTCCTAGCCTCGCTATCACGTGGCACCGGCAACAAACCAGAGATGACAACTCTGTCTGTCCTGGCTTTCAACTTCCAGCCTAACTCCCTAAACTTGTTTATTACCTCCACACCCCTTTTCCTACCTATGTCGTTGGTACCAATGTGCACCACGATTTCTGGCTGCTCCCCCTCCCCCTTAAGGATCCTGAAGACACGATCCGAGACATCCCTGGCCCTGGCACCCGGGAGGCAACATACCTTCCGGGAGTCTCGCTCGCGACCACAGAATCTCCTATCTATTCCCCTAACCATTGAATCTCCTACAACTATTGCTTTTCTATTCTCCCCCCTTCCCTTCTGAGCCCCAGAGCCAGACTCCGTGCCAGAGACCTGGCCGCTAGGGCCTTCCCCCGGTAGGTCATCCCCCCCAACAGCATCCAAAACGGTATACTTGTTTTGAAGGGGAACGGCCACGAGGGATCCCTGCACTGTCTGCCTGTTTGTTTTTTTCCCCCTGACTGTAACCCAGCTATTCTTGTCCTGTACCTTGGGTGTGGCTACCTCCCTGTAACTCTTCTCAATCACCCCCTCTGCCTCCCGGATGATCCGAAGTTCATCCAGCTTCAGCTCCAGTTCCCTAACACGGTCTTTGAGGAGCTGAAGTTGGGTGCACTTCCCGCAGGTATAGTCAGTGGGGACACCGGAGTTCACATTTCTATGCAGGATTGGTGGAGTGCTGCACTGCCAGAACTACTGTTTGTTCCTGAGGCAGATAGCTCATATTGGGAAATTTCCAGGTGGCTGCACTCGCTTCAGGAAAGATTGCCCCAAGTGGCACGATATTATGATCTGGCAGGGGTGACGTGGGATGCATTTGGGTCCTTGCTTCTCTGCTGTTAGTCTCAGTTGTTTTGTTGAAAATTATACTCTCTTACTCTTACACCTCAAGCCATTTCATGACCTTCCCAATCCAGATGCCCCATCTGTGCCAATTCATACCAACCCATGTCCCCACACACCCCAATTTTCCCCTCATACTGTCCATGCTAACTCAGGTGCACCATCCATCCCCAATAGTCCCTCATAGTCTCCACGATAACCTATGTCCTGCTAATCCATCCCCAATGGCTTCTCTAACCTCCAAGGTAACCTATGTCCCCATCCCAACACAATGGTACCTCGTACCCTCTCCACCAACTCAAGCCCCCATAGACCCCCAATGGCACCTCATACCACCCATGCCAACCTATATCCTACCATCTCATTCCCTATGGCCCTTCATACCCTCCATGTCAACCCAAGCATCGCCATCCATCCCCAATGGTGTCTCATAGCACCGATGACAACCTATGTCCTACTAACCTATTCCTAATGGCCCTTCATACCTTCCATGTCAATCCAGACCTCCCCGTCCATCCTCAATGATCCCTCATATCCTCCATGACCCGCAATGACCTTTTGCTATGCCCCTTCATTTCCTCCATGCCAATCCATGCCCCCACCCACCCCCATTGCCTTTTATAGCCCTGATGCCAACTTAAAGCCATCTCATGAACCCCCCCCCCCCCCCGCCACACACACACACACTCATCTCCAAGGTCCAATATCACTCCGATGCTAACTTGGTGCCAATTCATGCAATCCCTTGCTCCCCATTCACCATACTTTACCTTTAAACACTTCATGCCAACTCATTCAATATCCTTAATAGTCAGACCTCAGGAGCCATGCTGAGAAGAAATAAAATAATGTTCTAAATATGTGTTAAAAATGTCCCACTCATAAAAGCCCATTAAAAGCATTTAATACCCCTCAAGTACTGAATCCAAAATAATAACAATCATTTGTACTCAAAACCTTACATAAAAGACAGCTAATCCTTTAACAACCTCTTTAAGCTGTCAATCAAATCGTGAATTTAAAATCTCACAGTTTGATAATGGCAGGTTGTAAAAAGCAATCAAGCATTAATAAGTCTACAATGATAGCAATCCAATTTATGTCAACAAACAGCGATTGAAACCTGGAGCACAGGTTTTTCTTTTACACTCACAGCGGTAGGCAGTTTCTTCGCTTTTAAAGGACAGGGGATTTAAATAACTTGACAGTTTGATAGTTCTAGGTACCTTATCCATCGTTCACAAGCATTTATGTCTCTACCATAAAGTCACAGAATACACACTGCAGGTTAAAGTCATTTCTGGAACAAAAGGAAGCGAGAGGCAGGGAGGCCCAAGCACTGGCAAGGCTACAGTAGGACAGACAGAAGCAACAAGAGGGCCACACTCTGGGGGGCACACCAGAGAAGGGCAGAGATGCACACTATCTCCTTCCAGCATGGAGCAGAGCTTATCACTGGGAGACAGCCTACCAACCATCTCCAGTATTCTTAGCAGTAATGTCAGCACAGACTGAAACTCTAAAGGGAGGCTGGCATCGGTCTCTATGTCATGCTTTAGGGAATTCTGTGAGAGTTGGTGGGTTCCAAATACCATGGCACTGAAGATCACCATGGCTCTCAACTTCTAAGCGCCTGTATTTTTCCAAGATCCACTGTTGACATATGTAGTGTCTCTGAGGCTACGTTCCATCATTGCATTATGAAAGTGACAAGCACCCTGTTCGAGAGGACCAGTGTCAATATGCGCTACCAAACTGACCCTGACAATCAGGCAGAGAGGTCCATTGACTTTGAGACCATTGCTGGATTTTGCCCAGGTACAGGATGTCACCACCTGCACATATGTGGCTGCCAAAGCTCCCATGAACCTGCCATCAGCCTTCATCAAAATAAGGTTTCCATTCCATCAATGTATGACTCATCTGCAACCATTGAAAGCAGATCCTTCGAGTGTGTACAAGATACCTTGAAAGCAACCATGAAGCACACATGCTTTGGTATTCCCAGATGCTGGAGCTCTCGTTCCGGCCTCTTCAGGAATGGATTCTTAAAGGCAATGACTACTTATTGAAGACATGGCTGCTCATGCCTTTATGGACACACACACTGCAGCATAGGAGAGTTGCAATACTTGCGACAAGTTCACCTGAGTGACCACGAAGCATTTAACGGATAGAGATAAGGTTCATGTGCTTATATTGCTTTTGTGGATAGCTAAAAAAATGCCCAGTGAGGGATGTGTCTATTATTGTGGCCAGCTGTATTCTGCACAAACCTTCACTGTAAAGCAGGTAGGTCGTGAAGAATGAGAACATCATTGATTGCCACTCCTCCTCTGATGAGCGAATAAAGGTGAAGAACTCCCTGAATCAGAGGCAAGGGGAAATGCGAAACTCACAAGGGGAGCTGAGGATGATCTCATCTATACCTTCTTGTGATCTTGATGCCCTTTCACCATCAGTCAATAAACCTTCGCCTTTATGCTGTATCCTGTATTTTCTTGCACTCCATCGCCCAGCGCCCAGGTTCAAAGTACACATTGACAAAGCTAAGGAGCTGACCGGATGTGGCCTTGTCCATCACTTACAACTCTTTGAGTGAGCAAGGCTGCAAATAAGATTTAAAATGGCAGCAAGGAATGAAGAGATGACTAACAGCAGTAAGTTGACCATTTAATAATTGTCACTACAGTACAAAGTCTTAACATGTGCAAAATCTAAAAAAACCATGATCTCCAGAAGGTGCTCTTCTATTGAGGTGTCCCCATGGTGCTCACAGCTGGCATGGAGACAGGCTGCTGATCTTTCTGCCACATGGCTTGGATGATCTTGGAAGCCATCTGGCTGCCTGGGACCTGGAGAGCTCCAGCAAGCTGAGAGGCTCTTGCACAGGCATGGGATCCTCATCTGTCATCGTGGCTTTTGGAGGTGTTGAGTTTACAGGCTGAGGGGCTGAGGAGCCACTCTTGTATCTTCCTGGTGACCTGAGAAGGACAAGGGCGTGGGGGAAGCTGTTGGCACCTCATTTCCCTCTCACCTCGCAACTGTCTCATTAAGGCAATGACATATCAGCATCTCCAGCATCCACTGACTGGTCTGCAGGATATGGTTCTCCATGTACATGTCTGTGAAAAGGTGCAGCATATGGGGTGTACCTCCAGTGCCCACACTAGATGTGGTCTAACCAGCTCTCTATAAAGCTGTAACAAAACTTCTTCCCATTTATATTCTACTTCTCTAGTGCTAGAGACCACCGTTACATTTGCCTTTGGAATCATTTATTGTGCCTTCCAGCTAAACTGTGTACATGGACCCCTATAATTCTTTTGACATTCAAGGTCCAAACATTTTACCAGTTAGTACATGGATCTATTGTCTTTTAGTCTAAAATGGAAGCTTATCAGTATTGAAGTCCATCTGCCACAATTTTGAGCACTCACTTTATCTGCCAATATTCGTCAGGGTCTTATTCTTCTACTTATTATGCCAACTATCTTTGTGTCATTAGCAAACCTGGAAATGGAGCTCTCTATTTAACTTTGTTACCCAAGTCATTAAGAAATATAGTGAATATTTGAAGCCCCAACACAGAGGCTTTTAGCACACCACAAGATGCTTCCTTCCAATTTGAGTCTGTACCCATTACCTCCTGCCCTCTATCTTCCAACAGGTAACCAATCCAAACAGGTCAATAATTTGCCTTCAGTTTTGCCTTCAGTCCCAGGAGCTTAAATCTTAGTTAATAGTGGAAGGGTCTGCCTACTGATTCCCTTATTTCCCCTTTCTTTATTTTGACTGTTATCATTTTGATCCATGGATGCTTAATGGACATATACCTTTAAGTTGAGCAGGGGAAGAAAGGAATTCAAAAATTACAAAATAGAACTCTACCAGCTTTGGACAGCAAAACTCAAACTTTTAGGCACCAGAGAGATGGGGTTGGTTCATTTGGTTGGCTGGTGGCCAATGAATTGGTTACAAGGCCGCCTTTTGCCCTGCAACAGGTGGTGATTGGATACGGCCTGAATGGGATAATTTCCAGAGACCTACGTAAAGCTTTGGCCACACAGAGACAAGGTCCTGCTCTCTCTATCTCTGCCTTATGTTTTCTACAGAAAGGCTGTAGAGCTGTACATAGAATATGTACATCTGCAGTTTAATCGGCTATCCCCGGGAACAATTGCTACAAATTAGCAATTGAAAGCCGATCCAAACCTCTTGGCGCCAGCAGTGGCCGAGACAAAGAAAGGTGAACGACCACCCCCCGATCAAGGAATCGCCCCCTTATTGGAGCATATCAAACCCAGTGATTGGGACCAAGTCCAATCACTTAGGACCAGGGTCAAGGTCCGCCCCGAGAGGCGGGAAGCCCCTGGGAACTATAAAGATAGGGGCCAAGTTCAGATCGACCCTTCTTCTCCTACTCGCAACCTTCGAGACCCTCCGACGAAAGAACAAGTAAGTCTTACTCCAGCGATCGCTACCAGATAGGTGTTCCAGACTATCGACCCGTACCAGCCTTTTTGAATCCCGCAGGCCAGACCCAATTCGATAGACCATTTGTTTCCCTGACCTGGTGGGCCATCACCAAAGTTAAGTATTGGCCTTTAGTGGTAGGTAATAGTCTAGAAGTAGGATTATTGTATAAGTATTTATTGCTGTATATAATAAATGATCGTTGATTTAACATTTACTAAGCGGTGTGCTGCATTATTAATCATTACTTGAGCTTGAACCACGTGGCGGTATCAGAAAGATACCTGGCGACTCGTGAGCAAAGGTGACAGAATTAGAGTTAATAAAACTAAGGCTAATAAGAGCAACATTTTGGCGACTCCTCCGGGACCCGATCTAGAAGTGGAAAACCACTCCAGGAGAACCCAAGAAATTTGAATAGAATCCAATTGGAAACAAAAAATACCCCACAAGTGTTCAAGCGGTTCTGATTAATAATTCATAATTCGGAAGTGTGTGTATGCATGCGAAACTAACAGGGCTATAAGGTAAAACTGATAGATTTTTGTTGCGTCAAAACTGTCGGAAGTCTGTATTTTCGGAAATTAGCGCAAGCCGTACCCGCATCTACGACACCACCTTAGCCCACTGTTCCAAAAAAAACCGAAGCAAGCAGATAGGAGAGATAGCCATGCAGGCAATGCAATGCCTCATGAACCCCGAGGAATTTGCGGTCGCAGTGACCAGCAGCAGTAGAGTGGGACAGTGCCCCACTTGGGAAGAGAAAATTCGGAAATACCTCAAGGGCAAAGGATGGCCCATGTGGAATGATTTCTGTAATAATGACGACTCAGGTCCCGGAAGTATAGGACATACTTGGTGGGAGAACATGAGTGAAATCCACAAAAAGAATTAAACAAAAGCTCGCAAGCCGATGGCAATTGTGTCCTGTCTGGCACAATTGCGAGGCACAGAGGAGGTCGTCAGGATGCTCCGCAAAGAAGTAGAGGGCATACATCGTATGAGTAAAGTCGATGCATGCGAGGTGGAGAAAGAGAATCTGGAGTTAAGGTGGAAATTAGTAGCAAAGGACGAAGAGGTGGCTGACGCCAAACGGGGTCACCAGTCTTGTCTGGCACATTTGAGTAGTTTCCAGTCCCAGTACGAAAAGGCTTATCTGGACACGCAGCGTGCAGTCCTGGTAAAGAAAGAGACTGAGAAGCAGGTGGAGACGCTACAGAAGCAATGTAGTGATCTCAAGGCAGCCTTGAGTGCACTCCATGCTGCAACCACGGAACAAAGGCAGAGCACCATAGACCATGCAAAATGCCGGAAGCAAATTGCAGACCTGCAATCACTGCTTTCTGTCCAAAAGGGATTCCAAGAAACCTTTGGGGAAAGTTTAGACCAGGAAGACGGCCCTGATTGGGAAGAATTGCAGGAAACAGCACAGAGATATGTTCAGGGAACATGTGCGCAGGGAAAGCCCCAAAGGAGAAAAGCACCCCCACCCCCCACACAGCAGGTAATTCAGGCTCCCATGAACCCTGTAACAACCCACCGCATAGCCACATCAGACGAGGCGGAATTCCTATATTCCACCCCCCTCACAGTGACCCAATTACGGGACGCGTGTGCAAAAATCACACCGTTACTCCCCGCTTCAGACCCACACCATTTCCTTGCCACCGTCAAACATCAGGCGATCATGTACGGCCTGGATGAGAGCATGTAAAGCTCATGGTTCTAAGTCTAGACCCATCGGTAGCAGCAGCCCTTCCCGACCCACAGAACGTAGGAGGAGGCACCCTTGCAGAAATGCATACCGCGATCCTGGATGCAATCGGGTATAACCGGGTTGACCCCGTAGATGGCCTAAATAAGTGTAGGCAGAAGAAGTCTGAGCACCCCACAGCGTTTGCAGGACGCTTGTGGATTCACTTCGAAGCCGTTTTCGGAGACGTAGACCGTGCCCATTTGTCCCCAGACAATATCGCCAAATGGACCCGCACCCTTATCTCCCATGCCACAGAGGCAGGACAGAATGCCTGTAGTAGTTATGATCCCTTGGAGGAGGCTCATAACGAGAAGTGGGTGGTTAAAAGATTGTCCCGCGTTTGGGAGCAGTCTGTTCACAATCGAACCGCCGCTAAAAACACAGAGGAAAAGCAAGCCGCCGCAGACATGCAGGCAGTAAAAGCCACACCTCACAACCCCGCCTGGGTAAATGAGGGAAAGAACAGCCCTCCAACAAAACCGCAAGAATGCTACAATTGGGACATTTTGCCAAAGAGTGCAACGCCCCTAAAAAGCCACCGAGAGCCCAATAAACAGGCACTCTGAGTAAGAAAAAGGCAGAGCCCATACATAGCGTTAGCGCCCGTTCGGATCAGACGGACTTGACGGGAATGGACTGACGGTGTACAGGCTCCCCCAGTTGGGTCTGCGATACCCTTTGGGATAGGTCAGGACGACCCGTAGTAGCAGCGAAAATTCGGGGACAGCCTATCGAGTTTCTTTGGGACACAGGAGGGTCCCGCACCACCATAAATTCCTCCACCCTTTGTCATTTCACGTGGCCCACTACAGCCACTATCACCCTCAGCGGCTTTACAGGCCACTCACAGCAGGGACACATCACAGCCCCTGTACCCATCCAAATAGGAAACATTACCACAAAACACCCCGTAGTTTTGGTAGACCTGCCCCACACAGCAGAACACATTCTGGGAATCAACTTTATGAATTCCCACCACCTATCCTTCGATCCAGTCAACCAGTGTGTCTGGAAGATGGTGAAATCCGCTAGAGCCCCCGCAACGCTCAACATAGGGGACTATCGGAACAAAATTAGCACAGTAGGCGAGTTTTGGTTCAACCCCACCACACTCAGCACGGACCGGCAGGTTAGGGCAGTCCTGCAAAAGAACAGGGCAGCATTCGTGACCCACAAGCACAACTGTGGACGGATGACTGGCTCCGTACAAATAACAGGACCGGACCCTAGACCCCAAAAACAGTACGGATTCCCCCGAGAAGCAGAGGGAGAAATCCTAAAAGTTATAGAGAGCTTATGAGAGCAGGGCGTACTAAGACCGGTAGCCTCTACGAATAATGCCCCGATTTGGCCAGTGAGAAAGCACGACGGATCATGGCGCTTGACCATTGATTATCGGGAACTCAATAAAGTCACCCCCGCAGCAGCCCCCACCGTAGCAACAAGTCCCGAGACCATGCTCAAACAGGGACTCAATTCCCGATATTTCACGGTTTTGGACGTCAGTAATGGATTCTGGTCCATTCCATTGGCAAAGGCGTGCCAGTATAAATTTGCCTTCACTTTCAGAGCACAGTAGTACACGTGGACATGCCTGCCACAAGGCTTCCACAACTCCCCCTCCATTTTCCACCGACAGTTGGCAAATGGACTAGCAAATTTTTCTCGCCCCAAATGTCTGGTACAGTATGTAGATGATCTACTACTGCAGACAGACACTAAGGAAGAGCACATTGAGTTTCTGTCCGAACTCCTGGAATTGTTACATTCCATTGGCTGTAAAGTAAACCCCAAAAAGGCCCAGATATTGGAAGAAAAAGTGGTATATTTGGGTACTATTATCACACACGGCAAACGCGAGATTGAGCACAAAAGAATTGACTCGATCGCTAAATTGCCCCTTCCCCAGAAAGTTTCAGCCCTCCGGTCATTTTTAGGACTGGTTGGCTACTGCCGAAACCACATCGACGGTTTCGCCAGCAAGGCAGTGCCCCTCTCAGACCTCCAAAAGAAAGGAGCACCCTGGGAGTGGCTTCCGCAGCATACGGATGCTGTGGAATCATTAAAACAGGCGCTCATAGCCGCCCCCGCACTACAAGTTCCAGACTCGCTTTCCCCTTATGCAATCAAGGTAGCGACCACAGACCGCACCCTTTCAGCCGTGCTCCTGCAGGAAAGGCACGACCAGCTAAGACCCGTGGCTTATACCTCCCGAATTTTAGATGCTGTGGAGCAGGGATTTTCAGCCTGTGAGAGGCACCTGTTCGCAGTTTTCTGGGCAGTTCAGTACTTTTCCTACATTACCGGACTGAACCCCATCACCATTCTGACCGAGCACACCCCCCACCCAACTTTTATTGGACGGACGACTTAAGGACGGTACCGTCAGCCAAATACGCGCAGCTCGGTGGACCCTTCTCTTGCAAGGACGGGACATCACAGTCAAACGGACAAAGACTCACACATACTTAGCGGACAATTTATAGTACCCCGGAACCCCCCATGAATGTGAAATCATCTCCCCTCACCACAACACAGGCCCCTTTATAGCTAAAACACCCCCCAGAAAATTAGCCAAACCATCTCAGAGCCCCCCTCACCCGGACACGTGTGACCCCATTGAGATTTATGTGGATGGATCTTCCACAGTCTTAGATGGGCAACGCATAACATGTTACGGGATTTATGTTGAGGACGCACAGGGACGCGCCCTCGAGGAGATAGCATTAAAACTCCCCAGACACTTAGGCGCGCAGGCAGCAGAACTTGCGGCCATCGCGTACATTGTAGAGCACCCAGATTCCTTCCCCAGCCCAGCAGACATATACTCAGACAGCCTATATGTCTGCGACAGCCTGACAGAATTTCTGCCCCTGTGGGAAACAAGAGGATTTGTTTCCGGGGATGGGAAACCCCTCCCCTCAGCCCCATTACTCCGCCATATTCTACAAAAAGCCCAGAACAGGACTTTTGGCATTATAAAAGTCCGCAGCCACCATCATTCCTCCCCCCCTGGAAATGTAAAAGCCGATGCACTGGCTAAAGCAGGATCCAGGCATGGGTACTTTTGGACACCCCCCGAAAGCGCGCCAGTGAGTGCGCCAGTGAGTGCAGTTCAGGTCATGCAGACTAGGATCGAGGATCTAGTAGAGGCCCAGAAGCAAGATAGCGCTCTCACTGAGATTGTGAAAGGGAAGTTTCCAGCCTCCTACGAGAGGTTCAGAAATACGCTGACCACACATGACGGTGTGGTGTTAAAGGACACCCTTTATGTAGTTTCTGAGCAGGATAGGAACCAATTAATTTGTTTATTCCATGATGGTCATGGACATCAGGGAATCGATCCCACCACAGCCCACCTCAAACAGCTTTGTTGGTGGCCAAATCTCAAGGAAGATGTAAGCCATTACATTCAGAATTGCCTTATCTGTGCGCAGAACAACCCCGATAGATATGCAAGAAAGGCCCAACTCAGCCACACCCGACCCGTTAACGGCCCCTGGACTAACCTCCAGATTGATTTTATAGGCCCATTGCCCCCTTGCAGGAATGGCTATAAATATGTTCTGGTGGTCATAGACACTTTTACAAAGTGGGTGGAAGCATTTCCAGCCCGCACCAACACCGCGAAAACCACAGCCAAGATCCTAACCCACCACATCGTTACAAGATGGGGACTCCCCCGCAGTTTTGAATCGGACCAAGGTTCTCACTTTACGGGACGGGTCATGCAGAACGTCCTCACGATATTTGGCATAACCCAAAAATTTCACATTGCGTACCACCCACAGTCGAGTGGTATAGTGGAGCGCATGAATCGGACCCTAAAAACCACCCTCCGAAAAATGGTCCAGCAGAACAACACCACTTGGGACTCAGTCCTCCCTTTTGCGCTGATGTTTTTGCGTAACACTGTTTCCACCTCCACAGGTTACACCCCACACACTCTTATGACCGGACGCGCCATGAAAGGGACAGAATACTTGTTAGGTTTAGACCTGACCAGCCCTGAAGTTACGGCCCTCACCCACGAGAAAGCCGTTGAGCAATTAGTTGCTAATGTAAAAACGGCTCAGTTAGCAGCCGCAGTTAAATTGGGCACCAAAAAGAAACAGAGCAAGGCCTGTTTTGATAAGGCAGTGCATGCAACGCAGTATGATATAGGACAGCAAGTTATGTTGCACATGCCTGTCTCCAAAATACTCGGGTCCATACTCCATTACGGATAAAGTAAGCCCATCGGTATATAAAATAAAATACCCAAATGGTAAGACTGCGTGGTTTCATATAAACCAGTTAAAGGCTTATGGAGCACAGTCAAACCACGCCCACCACGTCATGCTTGACACAGCAGACCACACCCCGCCCACAGCCAACGTAACCAGACCAACCCCCACCACGTCCAGCCCAGCCACGGACTCGCCCTCGACTCCACCCCCAAAATCTACACTCCGCCCCGGAACGCCCACAGACTGCAGCAGCAGAGACAGCGACTGTGACTCTGACGATAGCCACAGCACGCCTCCCTACTATCCCCATACAACCGGACCCACACCCAGCGACTCCGATTTTGACTCCAGTGATCCCTTCATGATCACTTTTCTGAACAAATCCCACCACCGACCACCGAACCACACGGACGACCCCGACTTTGTCCCCACACAACTCGGCACAACTCATTGGCACCGCGACAATTCCTACAGACTCGTCTGCAATGACGAAAGCAACCCCAACTCACACCAAGCAGCCCTTTCAGCCCTAATCCACTCCAGAGTTTGGCACCCGGGAGAAGGGGACGACCTCGAGTCGGACTCCCAAGCCGCCAACCCCTTTGCGACCCTGTTCGCAACAGAGAACTGAGGTGTCCACATGATGTTTAAAGGAGACACTTGGGAGAAGTGTTGTCCTTCCTGATGGAACCTGCAGGATGTTTTATGTTGTTCGTACGTTTGTTTTGTGTTGTTCGTCCTGCAGTTAAAAAAATTCCAGCCGCTTGTTCAGCGGTACCAACTTGTCTACAGATACCTGGTCAATAGACCAGACGCTTGTTCAGTGGAACTAGCTTGTCTGCAGACACTTCAGCAGATAACTGCTCACCAGACACCCAATCGTAGCTGCTCTTCTGCTTCAAGGGTAGAATCACTATAGCAGCCCCACCACGATGACTACATTTTTGCCCATTCTTGTCAGTTGCTCAGGCAGTGGCGAAACGGCGTGAGACCCGCCCTGCCTGGGGACCCCCCCGTTGGTCAAACACGCTCGGGTAGGGGAGATACGGCATTGGTAGCCGTCCTACCCGGGGACTCCATCCAAATCTTACCCGTCGCGGCCCATACGCACCTCATTTGACATTTTTCATTTCAAAAAGTTTTAATTTTGTTTAGGCGACCTTTAGGTTGCTGCCATATGCTATTTACATCCTGGAACATTTGGATGGTAAATCAGCACTGGCCCCTCATTGGGAAGTGTGCCGTGTCCTAACATTTGTTTTTGAGAAAAAATGAGTGAGTCACACAGTGACCAATTATAAGGGTATAATTGGCCCCAAAAAGGACAGACACACTAACACACCGGATATTAAACCAAGGTAATTACAGATACTATGCTTGTTTTCACAGAACTCCAGAGGCTCCAGGACCGGAGAAAACACCAGAAGGAAAAGGAACGAGGACAGCCAGGACAGCCATGAGGACTTCTTTCATCGTGCTTAACATCTTTTTTATGAACATTTGGTTGCGCGGGAACGCGGACCCCATTACTCCAAACCTCCCTGCCATTAATGTTTCACTGCCCCGCAGTACCCAAAGCCCAGTCACTGGCGACACTGCATCTTCCTGGTGTGCCAGATTCATAGCCTGGTACTCCCTGTCCTACGTGATTGAAGCACTGTTAGCGTTGGCGATACTCTGCTGTGTAGTGCAGACTATGCGCCTCCGCAAATGGAGAAGGAGAGCATACCGCGCTCGAACCCCGCTATATCGGATCCGATCCCCTATATTCGGTTATGACCAGACCCCCGACCCCCGCGACCTATAACACAATAATAAAGAACATGCACTTGCGTTTTTTCTGTAAATAAAAGATGTACAAAACTTTTCATGAACAAAAAAATGTATGATCCTGAGCTTGACTGCCAAGCCAGGCAAGAGTATATTAAATGCTATGATTGTTGTTGTATGTTTTAGAAAGATAGGATAATGCAATGTTTAGTGAGTATAGGGTATTTAGGTAAAATTAGAGGTTCCAAGTTTTTTATTTTGCCTGACATAGCGCCCTTAGAATTGTTTAGGTAAAAAAAAATTGTGCATAGCTAGGGTCAGAGCAGTGGCCATGTAGGAGGTGTCCCCCCTGGTCAGGGAACGGAAAGAACAAATGGCTGATTCCCGATTAATTTGGCCAAACCCCGATGTAAAATGGCGAACTGAAAAGGCTGATGAGAAAATCAGCCAACAGGGCACAAACGGACAGCTGCAGACAGAACGGTGTATTCGGCTCTGGGGAAGTTGGCCCAGACCGATACCTGCAACCATTAGCAGCACATCAACCCAGCCATCTGCAGTTTAATCGGCGATCCCCGGGAACAATTGCTACAAATTAGCAATTGAAAGCCGATCCAGACCTCTCGGCGCCAGCAGTGGCCGAGACAAAGAAAGGTGAACGACCACCCCCTGATCAAGGAATCGCCCCATTATTGGAGCATATCAAACCCAGTGATTGGGACCAAGTCCAATCACTTGGGACCAGGGTCAAGGTCCGCCCTGAGAGGCGGGAAGCCCCTGGGAACTATAAAGATAGGGGCCAAGTTCAGATCGACCCTTCTTCTCCTACTCGCAACCTTCGAGACCCTCCGACGAAAGAACAAGTAAGTCTTACTCCAGCGATCGCTACCAGATAGGTGTTCCAGACTATCGACCCGTACCAGCCTTTTTGAATCCCGCAGGCCAGACCCAATTCGATAGACCATTTGTTTCCCTGACCTGGTGGGCCATCACCAAAGTTAAGTATTGGCCTTTAGTGGTAGGTAATAGTCTAGAAGTAGGATTATTGTAAAAGTATTTATTGCTGTATATAATAAATGATTGTTGATTCAACATTTACTAAGCGGTATGCTGCATTATTAATCATTCCTTGAGCTTGAACCACGTGGCGGTATCAGAAAGATACCTGGCGACTCGTGAGCAAAGGTGACAGAATTAGAGGCAATAAAACTAAGGCTAATAAGAGCAACAAAGGAAAACGGCAATACTATACACAAAATCTGCTTGAATTTACAATGAAAACCTCGAGCTGAAAGCCTGGATTGAAGCAAGATATGTTAGATATAACTATCTGAAACAAAGACTTCTATCTTTTACTTACATTATCATTTTTTACACCCCTCTCCTCCCCTCTGAGTATGTCTGTCTTGTGTGTGTGTGTAGAGGGTAGGGTAGGATGAATTTAAGTGTGGTGGGGGGAATAGGAATTATATAATAGTTAACCTGTTATATTTGCTGCATATTTTATTAGAGATGTTTTTAATATACTCAATTGTGTTTAAATTTACAAACCTGATGACTGTAGTTATTGGACAACTAACAGCCAAAGGCTTTGGCTGTTTTTCTAAGAGTAATCGGTTAATTCAATTGTGTTGTGACTCCAGGTCATGTGGGGCTGGAATTGACCACGCACTAGCCCAAGGGGTCGTAACAATAGTCTCTTCTGTAGAGTTTTATCAAATGCTGTCAGGAATTCCATATAGGTAACATCCATAGACATCCCTTTGTCTTCTATTTCAGTTATTCTTTTAAAAAAGTCAATTAATTTGTTGGATATGACTTAACCTTTGCAAATCTACATTGGTTATCAACCCAAATTTCTCAGCACTTAATTTGTCCACAATTATAGATTTCAATAACCTCCAGTAATGGGTGTTCGACCCATTACTAGATTTCCTGGCTTCCATTTCCCTCTTAAATAATGAATTTGCATTTCCAATTTTCAACCTATTGAGTCAATTCTTGATTCACGAGACTTTTGAATTTGCCATTTCCGCACTTCCTTCCTTTAATACCCTCAACTGGACCATTCAGATCTGTAGATCTGTCAATCTTTGATGGGATTATTTTTTTCTGATATAATTTTCTTGCTGATGGTAAGTTTAGTGTCTTCCAGATGTTGATTCATTATTACCTTGACTCTGTCACTGTCACCCTGTCTCTGGACCATTTTGTGTGGAAGTGGGAGTTGGGCGGGGGCAGCAGGGGTACCCACCTACATGTGTTGTGTTGTTGACGCAACTCATCAGCAGACAATTGAGGCCAAGTAAAAACCTCAATGTTCCCCCAAGTGTTAGGGTCCAGTCTAGGTGTTTGGAGGAAGTATCTGAGTGGCAGGTTGGGCGGGTTGCACTCCCGGCAGCTGTAGAGGCTCTCCCCACATGCCTGAGTGCAGGAGCAGTCACGGGCCACTTTGCAGAGAGGGTCCTCCCCACTAAACCCACGTGGAGCTGGACTGATCCCAAAATCCAGTTTTTAATTTAAGATTAAAAAAAGAGAGGGCGGTTCCATCTTGAAGTGATCTTCTCTTTACTTACCCTTTCACGCTGACAGACTTCTAATTGCACCATCAGCGCCCCCCCAAGCTTCGAAAACCGACCTGCTGACCATATCTAAACAGTGAGACCATCCCCAGGCCAATAAAGGATGCCTCTTTGGAGGACCCGGAAACAGTCCTGGCATCTGTTACCAACCCGAGGAGGGAACATCATGTCCAAAGCAATTTTTCAACAAGTCGGGCATTTCCCTATTTGTAATATTACCAGCACCTATTGTTAAAGGTCTCACATTAACCTTGACCACAACTTCTCTTCTAATATATCTTGTAGCTTGAGGGTACATTCAAAACTCTGTCACACGTGTCCAAACTTGCATCAAATCCCATTCACTCATAATTCCTTGTGCTAGCTGACTTCCATTGACTCTCATTAAGCAATACCTCAGTTTTCAGATTCTCCTCCTTGTTTTCAAATCCCTACATGGCCTTGCAGCTTTGTATTTCTCTATTCTCCACCAGACTTGCAACTCTCCGAGATGTTTTGCCCTTACCTAATTCTGGCCTCTTCAACACCCTCAATTTAACTGAGCTCACCATTGATGAATGCACCTTTCGCTGCCAATGCTGCAAGCTTTGGAGTTTCTTACCTGAACCTCTCCATCTTTCGTTCCTCTTTTATGACTCCCCTCGGAACATATCTCTTTCACTTAGCTCTTGGTTATTTGTGCTGATCTCTCCTTCTGTGTCAATGTCAAATTTTGTTTCATTCCATTTCTGTGCAGAGTTTTGGAATGCTTTGTCAATTTAAAGATTCTATATGAATACAAGTTGTTATTGCTGCTGTTGTCAAAAAAATGTGAAATCTTGATATTTCTTGCAACCTTCTTTGTATTTGCTTTACACATCTCTTATTATCTGGTTTGCTTCTATTGGTGTTCTTTGTATCTCTCCGAGTCTGCTGGATTTACAAGTGAGTCTGTGCACTTTTATTTGCTCCTTCCTTTATTTTTATTATCTGTCAATTATTTTGTTGTCAATGTCTGCTTTATTTGGTGAACAAATCTCTTTTGCTTCAAGGGTATTGGTCCTGTATTAATCTAAATTTGTTTTGAACACCTCTCATTCTTCATCTGTAGTTACACCTGATAACAATTTTAACCAGGTTGCTATCATCAATCTCTGTCTAATTCCATTAACCTTTGTCTTACAAAAATCTATAATCTTCGGGCAATATTTAATGGAGGCAAAGGGACTCTCGCCTGCCAGCTGGGAAAGCTTCCCTTTAAGGAAAGCCCACTGAACTAAGTGCCACTGAAGGATTTACTTCGACAGCAATGGGCCTTACCTGAGCTCAAGGACACAAGGAGTGCCAACCACTGGGAGCTGCCAGCCAATCAAAGGGTATTAAAGAGCAGCGTCACTGAGGAGCTGGTGGCTGGTGCCGGTATGACACCCACCCAAGACCACATGGCCATGAATTTACGGATAAGGTTTGGCTGCGTTTCCTGACATCATTGCATTTTTGTGTGATATTTTGATTGGTGGACGCGTGCACAAGTTGGAAACCTCGAAACAAGGTGGGTGAAATTCAGGGCTCAAATAAAATTTTAAAATGTGTCTGGGGACTGAGGTCTGTGTAAGATTGTGCTTCCTACACACTTGTGCATAGTTTTAACATTGATATTTACGTTTCATGGGTTAGCAGCTCCACAAAGACTGACCCCCGAAGGGGGTACATTGGAAGCGTAAACCTGCATGTTCCCCTTTCCTGGTGCCTGTCCTCTTCCTGCCCTACCTGTCTGTGCTCAATCTTTCACAGAGCGCATTTCATGCGGGGTGGGCATTAATTTGTCAACCATCATGAAATTGTATTCCGGGATCAACCCCGACTGGGAATGCACTTCATATGTATTTCCGGGACTGCCGAGTGCACATACCCAAAGGGTGAAAGGTTCAGGCCCACTCAGCACCTGGAAGGACCCCGTGGCATAAAGGTTCAGGGCGACCTTCACCTTGACAGCCACTGGAAGTGGGTGTCCTTCCCCATACCCCTGCGGCGCGAAGTGTGCCATGATCCAGCAGATATGCAGTAGGGTTCCACTGCTTCGCCAGAGTCTTCGACGGCCGCTCTGGCAGATACACATGAGTCATAATGCGGCACCTCCTTCCCAGCTCCTCCTCAGCCTGTTGGGCGGCCAGCTCCCATCCTCACTGGCCACCTCCCGTTCCTCTGAGCCAAGCTCCACTGCTGCAGGGTCCTCCCCGAGCTGCTCCTGCTCGCACGGCCTCAGTGCATCCCCCAGGGCTGCGGCGGCCAGGGTGAAGACCATTATTCCAGGTTGAATTCCAAAGACCATTGTCTGCAGAGGGTGAAAGCATGTTGGATACTCCCGTGCCCAACCAGGTCCAACAGGCTACACGGTGGCCCCAGCCGGCATTGCAATCCCTCCCCCAACGTGTCCCCCTCCTCCCCCAACCCCATCCGCAGCCATTCCCCAGAACCTCTGCCCTCCACACCATACCACTGGCCCCGTCGGTGCCCAGCACCGTGGGGGCTTCTGGCCCACCATCCGTCCCTGCCGACAGGGGTACAGGTGGCTGGGCCTACCCATGCCAGGAATAGACTCTGCAGCCCCTATCCTGCGCCCTCCTGTCAGGGTTACTGTGGGTATTGACCTTGGGTGGTCCATGTGTTGGCCCGCCGGTAGGTGGCGCCCATTTATGTGGGAAGGTGGTTGTTGGGATGGAAGGATGTGGAGTGCAGGGGTGACGGGATGGGCCTACCCATATGGCCGGTGTCACTCTGCGAACCACAGGCCATGGTGGGCAGTCTGTAGGGTGTGCACCAAGCTGGCTGCCTTGCAGGCTGTGGCCCTTGCCTATACACCCCGGTCCCGGGGTGGTCACATCGACCCCACAGCCCTTCCTCTGTCCCCATCCTGCTACATCGCCCCCCTTGAGCTAGCCCTGGCAGCGGCAGGACCGGCTGCCCACGGTTGCGCCTTCGGGAACATGTCCTATCTCCTCTCTCTCCCTCAGCTTCCACGGTGCCTGTTTCCCAATTTTTTAAACTACAAGTGAAATTCGCCATCGGTAATTTCTCCTGATGGGGGCGGAGCCGCAAGAGCCCCAGAAAATACCGGGTCAAGCCTGTTAATGATATGCCAATGGTTCTTAATGTACTTGCAGGGTAAAATGCATTCATGCTGCTGTCAAGACTCCAGAGCATGCAATTCCGTCAGGCGCCCGGCACGGCAACGATTTTCAGCTCATGCACGATTCTCCGCTCAATCGCACTTCGCGATTCCAGCATCGCTGGATGGAGACTCCCGCCCCTTTTCTCTCATCATGAAATCTCACACTCAGTTATAAATATATTTTATTCGTGAAACCAGGTTATTCACAGATCAGGGGCGAAATTCACCCCAAACGGCGCGATGTCCGCCGACTGGCGCCCAAAACGGCGCCAATCAGACGGGCATCGCGTCGCCCCAAAGGTGTGGAATGCTCCGCATCTTTGGGGGCCGAGCCCCAACATTGAGGGGCTAGGCCGGCGCCGGAGGGATTTCCACCCCGCCAGCTGGCGGAAACGGCCTTTGTTGCCCCGCCAACTGGCGCGGAAATGACATGTCGGGGCGGCGCATGCGTGGGAGCGTCAGCGGCCGCTGACAGTTTCCCGCGCATGCGCAGTGGAGAGAGTCTCTTCTGCCTCCGCCATGGTGGAGACCGTGGTGGAGGAGGAAGGGAAAGAGTGCCCCCACGGCACAGGCCCGCCCGCAGATCGGTGGGCCCCGATCGCGGGCCAGGCCACCGTGGGGGCACCCCCCGGGGCCAGATCGCCCCGCGCCCCCCCCCAGGACCCGCCCGCGCCGCCTTGTCCCGCCGGTAAATAGGTACTTTAATTTACGCCGGCGGGACAGGCAATTTATCGGCGGGACTTCGGCCCATTCGGGCCGGAGAATTGAGCGGGGGGGCCCGCCAACTGGCGCGGCCCGATTCCCGCCCCCGCCGAATATCCGGTACCGGAGACTTCGGCAACCGGCGGAGACGGGATTCACGTAAGCCCCCGGCGATTCTCCAACCCGGCGGGGGGGTCGGAGAATGACGCCCCAGAACTCATTATACCTGCAGATCTGTGAACAGAACGATCTCACACCTGGAACTGTCAAGGTCAATTTGAAAATCAGACCACTGAGGGGAGAATGGATGTCATTTGCATCTTGATAAGCTTACTGCTGTAGTGGAGTCAAGGGTCTGCTTAGACAATGGCTTCTTGACACAAGACCCTCAATATGGATGATAACTCTTTCAGAAGCTCATGGCTGGGACATTATCAGTCTTGAAATCAAAGCCAGTTCCAGACATTGGATAAACATCTTCATTGTGGAAAAAAAGGGTCTTTAGATTCAAGTGACCATTATGCAATCTTTATATTCCTTTGAAATCTGAAACTTCCTCAGTCTGCTGTGTAACATACAGTGGATACCAAGAAGCAGGACTGCAGACGAAACAGTAGTTTTCTCCTTGAAGCCGGTGTCTGCCGGAAAACGTTCAACATCTCCTGCAGAACTGACCCAGTCTCTGTGTGCCAACGTCATCTTGCAGTATCAGCACCAACTCTACATTCTGCAGCCAGCTGGACATGTGTGTGCGTGTGTGTGTGTGCAGGCGTGTGTGTGTGTGTGTGTGTGCATGTGTGTGTGTACATGGATATTTGTGTGCAGTGCACTGAACACACCTCCCCTGGGGTTTGAATGTGAATAAACTAACCTTTGAGTTAAACATGACATCACTTTGTTGCGAGTTATTAGTAAATTGGATCCCCCAAACTGATGGTTTGTAAAAACCTGCAACTTTTAAGGTAATTCAAAACATCTTCTGCTTTTGGACAATTGGTGATAGGAAAGAAGTTGGATTTTTGTGTCTCACCTGTCCGTAACAAAGGACCTTACCACCACTCTCCCAAATTATTAAATGCCCCCCTGCTACCAAACATCCCACTGGACAGAGTATTAATTTCCACCCTGAGTAACTGTTACCTTTCGTCTGTTCAAACCTCACTTTTGAGTGTGATCATATGAGGTTTGCTGTCAGGTGAATGTTGCTTTATGTTAGAACCCACTGTTACATCAGAGGCCTGACTTCTTTTTATTTTTCAAACATATTGCTCCAGAAAGCAAGATTGTATGCACGCAAGAAATTCCCAATCTTCCTGACTCGTGCTACTCTGCTCTTCCCAAGTGTTATGGGCCAGGGCTTAGAGAACGCCAAAGTATATCATGGAGTTCACCTGAGCCACAACTTTTAACAGATTGTGGTATGGGGAGCACACGGCCCACTCGCTAGGTGTGGTACAGCAGAAATGGAAAAGTATTTTTTAAAGCAAAACAATGATTATTCTATGAACTTTAAGTTAACCTTTTTAAAACTTTTTAAAACAGACAGTGAACATCTTAGTAACCTTTAATTCAAATACAACCCCCAAAGACGAAAACACTAAGTAATCCTTTAAGCTGTCCTTTTAACATCCAGTTAAATTAAACTTTTAACAGAAACACATCAGGTTAAAGTCACTACTGAAAACATTTATAATTCTGAATTCACCAATGATCAAGAGATAGTCTTTTCACGGCAGAGAGAACAGCAGTACAGCTGCTGTGTCTGGCTTCAGCTCCAACACTGAAAACGAAACTAAAACACACCCTGCAGCCTGCTCAAAAACTAAACTAAAAAGCTGACAGACAGCCCAGCTCCACCCACTCTCTGACATCACTGCAGAAATAAACACCCATTTCTTAAAGGCACTCTCACTACAGATACTTACATACATACCCATTTATCGACACCCATTTCTTAAAGGTACTCTCACATGACACCTCCCCCCCCCAAGAAAAAATAAATAAACCATCAACTTCAAGATGGTTTCATTTTTCACCTTTTCACTATCCTTTAAGAAATGCACACAGTAAAGATACTTTTTCGTTTAAAAAAAAACACACGCAAACAGGTACAACAATATAATCCATTTTTTTTTCGTTTTTCATCCTCCAACTGAAATCCTTCCTGATTGACAGTCTCTTTGACCAAAAAGGTCTCTGCACGATCCGTCCATTTCTCTACGCCTCGGCATTTCTCTTTAAAGTCAGATACTTTAGTTCAATCTGATCACAGAGTCCCTTGTAATTCTCCAACACAGGAGCATTGGTTATCACAGCTTTCAGGCAGTCAAATGCCTGTTGTAAGTCCGCTGTCCACTGAAATTTTTGACGTTTCTTCAGCAAGTCCATCAGTGGAGCAAGCACGCGACAAAAACTTTTCACAAAGGTTCGATCAAATCCACTATTCCAAGAAATCGCATTATTTCCCTTTGTCTCAAGAGTATTGAAAACTCCTCCGTAACAGTTGGTTTCACATCCCGTGTGACCATTCGATCCTGTCCGATTGTATGGCTGAGAAAAGTGACTTGGGCTTTTCCAAATTCACTTTTGGCTAACTTTACCAGCAAACCCGCCTCCTGAAGTCGATTGAATAACTCCATCAGATGTTTTAAATGTTCTTTCCATGTCTGGCTGAAAATTACCAGATCGTCGATGTATACAGCACAATTGGGTAATCCTGAAACGACTTTGTTAGTTAACCGTTGAAATGTGGCTGGGGCGTTTTTCATGCCAAATGGCATAACGTTGAATTGGTATATATCATCTGGAGTCACAAAAGCTGAAATCTTCTTTGTCCTTTCGGATAAAGGCACCTGCCAGTAACCTTTAAGTAAATCCAGTTTGGAAATAAAAGCTGATTGCCCCACTTCCTCAATGCAATCCTCCAAACGTGGGATAGGATAAGAGTCCGTTCTTGTAACTGCATTAACCTTTCTATAGTCCACTCAGAACCATTGGGTACCGTCTGGTTTAGATACCATCACTATGGGTGAGCTCCATTGGCTGAAACCCATTTCAATTATGCCATTTGTAAGCATACTCTCAATCTCTTTGTTAACCTCTGCCAATTTTAAAGGGTTAAGTCTGTCTGGATGTTGTTTGATTGGAACAGCATTTCCCACATCTACATCATGTATAGCCATTTTAGTACTTCCCAATTTATCTCCACAAACTTGCCCACGTGATATCAATAACTCTTTCAGGTCAGTTCATTTTTCCTCTGGAAGGTAACTCAACAATTTATCCCAATTTTTAAGAACATCCTCATTTTCCAATTTAATTTGAGGTATGTCAAATTCACAGCCATCTGGATTTGGTGCATCACTTTGAGTTAGAATCATTAAAACCACCTCCTTTTTCTCTCCTTCTCTTTCAAAGTACCTTTTACGCATATTCACATGACACACTTGGTGAGTTTTCCTTCTATCCGGTGTTTTTACCACATAATTCACCTCAGTTGATTTACTTTCAATCTGATAAGGTCCACAAAACCTTGCTTTTCCACCTGCCACTGGTAACAAGACTAAAACTTTACCTCCAATGGCAAAACTACGAACTTTGGATTTCTTGTCCGCTACCCGTTTCATCATATTTTGTGCAACTTTTAAATGTTGTCTAGCCAATTCACCTGCTCTATTTAATCATTCCCTAAAATTTGACACGTAATCCAATAATGTAATTTCCCATTTTTCACTCACCAATCTTTCCTTAATCAATTTAAGTGGTCCTCTTACCTCATGTCCAAAAATTAGTTCAAAAGGACTAAATTTGGCCGACTCATTGGGTGCATCCCTTATTGCAAACAATATGAATGGAATTCCTTTATCCCAATCCTCTGGATAATCTTGACAATAAGCCCTCAACACTGTCTTTAATGCCTGATGCCACCTTTCTAATGCTCCCTGCGATTCTGGATGGTACACAGTTGATTTAAATTGTTTTATTCCTAAACTACCCATAACCTCTTTGAATAACCTGGAGGTAAAATTTGATCCTTAATCCGATTGTCTTTCTGTGGGTAGTCCATATCTAGTGAAGAATTTCAGTCACTCCTCCACAATCTTTTTAGCTGTAATATTACGTACTGAAATGGCCTCTGGAAACCTAGTAGACACATCCATTATCGTCAAAAGATATTGATTCCCACTTTTCGTTTTAGGAAGCAGTCCTACGCAATCAATTAGGACCGGTGTAAAAGGTTCCTCAAATGCTGGAATGGGTATGAAGGGTGCTGGTTTTATCACTGCTTGAGGTTTCCCTTTCACTTGACATGTGTGACATGATTGACAAAATTTAATTACATCTTTATGTAGTCCAGGCCAATAAAAATGTTTCTGGATTTTAGCTTGAGTTTTCCTACTTCCCAAATGACCTCCCACTGGTACCTCATGTGCAACTCGCAACACCTCCTTTCTATACCCTACCGGCAAAACTACTTGATGAACTTCTGCCCACTTTTCATCCGCCTGCATATGTAAAGGTCTCCATTTTCTCATCAAGACATCACTTTTACGGTAATCACACTCTGGTATACACTCAGATTCCTCTTCTGTGTATGTTTTCTGACACATCCGATTTATTTCTATATCTTTCTGTTGTAACTCCGCCAATTTTCCTGAATTAAAAATATCCACCTCATCCTCCACCTGTTCTTGTTCTTTTTCAACCATCTGATCAAAAATTGTTTCTGATAATTGCACTTCAACTTCATCTTCATTCTTTGATGTTTCCTCTTGCATTAACCTGTGACTTTGCGACCTTGTTACTACACAATCTGGAAAAATCCCAGGATATTTGTCCTTCAACACTTCAGTTGTCTGATTTTCCACTGGCTTATCAACCACAGTAGCCATCACTCCCACCTGCGATCCAGCTATATCATTACCCAAGATAAACTGTATTCCTGGACAAGATAGTTTCTCTCTTACTCCTACTACCACTTCACCACTCTTCACTGGACTTTCTAACCTTACCTTATATAATGGAACACTACTCCTCTCACCCTGAATTCCACATATCACCACCTTTTCTGGCAACATTCTTCCCAAACTACATAACTCCTCATCTCTTACCATTAAAGATTGACTCGCTCCCGTATCTCTTAAAATTGTGACTTCTTTACCTGCTCCTCCTGAGGCACATGAGTAAACTTTACCCACACAAGTAAATTATTTAAAGAGATCTGGCACCTTCTTATCAATCACTTCTTGATCAGGCTGTACAATCTTTTGCCTCTCCTTCACTTCACTTGGGCTTTCCTTTACCACTTTAACAAACCCCACTGTCTTATCCTGTTTTACCACATCAGCCTTACCAGTGCTTTTCTTCAACCACCAACACTGTGACTTTACATGGCCTAGTTTATTACAGTGAAAACATTTGAAACTTTTCTGTCTCTTCCACCGTCCTGGATTTCTTTTTTAATCTGATGTACACTCTCCTTATTATCTCCCATCAGATCACCTTTACTTTTACCACTTGAGTATTTCTCATGTCCCCAGTTTCTATCCCTCACAGGCTGAAACTGATGTCGGAAACCAAGCTTTGATTTATGAACTAATTCATAATCATCTGCCATTTCTGCTGCTAATCTCGCAGATTTAACCCTCTGCTCTTCCACATGAGTTCTCACTACATCAGGAATTGAACTATTAAACTCCTCCAAAAGTATAATTTCTCTGAGAGCTTCATATGCTTGGTCTATTTTCAAAGCCCTTATCCACCTATCAAAATTACTCTGTTTGATCCTCTCAAACTCCATGTATGGTTGACGAAATTCTTTCCTTAAATTTCTAAACCTTTGTCTGTAGGCTTCAGGCACTAGTTCATATGCACCTAAATTGGATTTTTTTCACCTCCTCATACGTCCCAGATATCTCCTCCGGAAGTGATGCAAACACTTCACTTGCCCTACCTATCAGCTTTGTTTGAATAAGTAATACCCACATGTCCTGTGGCCATTTCATTTGTTTAGCTACATTCTCAAATTAAATGAAAAAGGCTTCTACCTCCTTCTCATCAAACCTTGGCAATGCTTGGACATATGTAAATAGATTCCCACCGAGCCTTTGACTTTGACGCTCTTTCTCACTAGCCTCATCACTATCCTCCAACTGTGCGTTTCCCTTTACATCTGCCAATTTTAACTGACTGTCATGTTTCATGGCCTTTTTCTGAAGTTCAAACTCTCTCTCTTTATCTTTTTTGCTAATCTGTATCGCCCTTTCTCTTTCTTTTTGTTTTGCTAGGGCTATTATTTCTGTTTTCCTTTCTTCTCTCTCTTTTTCCTCTCTGTCTATTTTTCTTTCTCTTTCTTTTTCCTCTCTATATCTTTCGTATTCAAGCTGCTGTAATTCTTTCTCATGTTCCATTTGTTTAATTCGTAACTGAATTTTTGCCATTTCCAATGAGTCAAACTGTATCTCGGGCAACTTTAAATGCATAGCCACCGCCATAATTACCTCACCTTTTCGCATTTTGTTAGGTAATGTTAACTGCAATGTTTTTGCCAAATCTAACAGTCTGCTTTTAGTCTCCGTCCGTAAGGCACTGCGTGTGACCGTCTCCACCCCCAAAAACATCAGAGGCTCTGAAAGAGCCATTGTCCACAACACACTCCCTACTTAACTGAAATACCACACCTGACAAGCAACCACAATATGCTCACATCTCACCCTTTTTAAGTTCACAAAGCCAATCCAATAGATAGACTTTTATCCCTCTCGAGCCCCCAATTTGCTATCGGCCAGGGCTTAGAGAACCCCAAAGAGTATCATGGAGTTCACCTGACCCACAGCTTATAATAGATTGTGATATGGGTTTGCACACGGCCCACTCTATAGGTGTGGTACAGCAGAAATGGAAAAGTATTTTTTAAAGCAAAACAATGTTTATTCTGTGAACTTAGGTTAACCTTTTTAAAACATGCAGTGAACATCTTAGGAACCATTAATTCAAATACAACTCCCAAGATTACAATACTAAGTAATCCTTTAAGCTTTCCTTTTAACATCCATACGATTTAAAAACAAAACCTTTAACAGAAGCACATCAGGTTAAAGTCACTACTGAAAACATTTATAATTCAGAATTCACCAAATGATCAAGAGATTGTGTTTTCATGGCAGAGAGAACAGCAGTACAGCTGCTGTGTCTGGCTTCAGCTCCAACACTGAAAACAAAACTAAAACACACCCTGCAACCTGCTCAAAAGCAAAAGTTAAAAGGTGACAGACAGCCCAGCTCCACCCACTCTCTGAAATCACTGCAATGATAAACACCCATTTCTTTAAGGTACTCTCACTACAGATACTTATATACACACCCATTTATATACATCCATTTCTTCAAGGTACTCTGACATGACACAAGCCATATGAAAATTAAATTCTCCCATTGAAACAACTTTGCTTTTGGGATAACCTCTTTGAGTTCTGAATTAATACATTCTACCACTTCAAAGCTACTATCAGGAGGCTTGTACTCAACTCCATTGCAACATTGTGCCATCTCTTATTCTTAATAATAACAATAGAGTTTCTGTTGATTGTTTTCCCTTACTTATATCTGCTACTACTGCTTAATCAATCAGGTTAATCCTCCTTCTCTTCCTTTCTAAAGACGTTATTGTCAAAAGGTGCAGACAACAAATGGGCACAATGTTGATAAGACTAGCATGTTTGAATATTTGGATTTAGCAAACAATTTTGGTCCTAATCGCTGCTTACCATAGTTAAAACTGGCTGCCCCACAGTCATTTGACATAACAACAAACATTTACTGCCTGGAGATAGGACTTTGGCCTTCATTGGGAGGAAGTTCTAACTCAAAGAGTTTGCCAGCCAATCTGATTGGCCATATGCGCCCTCATCCCAGAAGTACCAGAAGCTGTGGTAGACAGGACTGGGACTCGGGGCAGGAAGGGGAGGTGAGCACTAGCGACTTGGAGCTCTCAGTGAAGAAGCCCCAGGGGAGGAAGAACCCATAGGGGCCAGAATTTGTGAGGGAAATGCCTCGTGTTGAAATGAGGCTGTTGTTAGTGGCATTCCGCCACCACAACCCATGTTCCTGCCCAAGGCTTGGGCAGCAGATTTTCTGGGTTTCCTTCTGCCCCTTTACTTTTTCCGCCATCTTGAAAATTGAAGCTGGACTTCTTAAGAGATTCAGTTGAGTAAGGGGAGGCGTTCGGAGTGGCCTCCTCCATCCCACTGTAAAGTTGGGGAAAGGTTAGAACGGGCAGACGCCCGGTGGGAAGACCATTTGAGGAATTTTACAGGCCCAACCACTGACACCCCTCCCCTCCACCTCACACTACTCATCTCCTTTGCCTGCAAATCCACAGCAGGGGAAAGTAAAATTCTGTCCTATAGTTTGAACTTGTCTGGAAGTGCTAAACCGGAAACTCTGCAGGCTTAGCACTCAAGTCCTGATTGGACACAGTTAAGGAGCATTATGTGGGGGCTTCTTGCATCCACTGCCACTGAATTTAGGCACAGCAACACGATCAAGAACTGAAGGCAAGGTTGCACAAGTTCTGAGATATGGCAACTGAGGCCCTGGTAGAGAAGGTTGAAGAGGGATGTCCTGACCCTGCAGGAGGAAAGGACAAAACTGTGGTCCTCATTGCTCTACTCTTGCTCACACTCTCCTGCCACAGCTAGTGGTGATATGCCTGGTCTTATGTCCTCCATCGAGTTCTCATCGGGGTCCTCTAGCAAGATGTCCAAGCATTCCTGTTCTCACGTTGACTCCTACAAGTTGTTCAATAAGGTGACGTAGCACAGCACTTATTCTTTTTGGGTGAAGTGCTCAGGGAATATCTGGAATAAATGTTGTTGAGAGTTAGTTTGGGTCATTAGAAAATGTCCCAACAAGTTTCCTTATGTGTTTTTCCAGAGATTCCTTTTATACTTTTAGAACAGTGAGCATGACTATCTCTAAGTAGAACCTGAAATCAGGGGTTATGGGGGGAAAGCAGGAGAATGGGGATGAGAAAAATATCAGCCATGATTGAATGGCGGCGAAGACTCAATGGGCCCAATGGCCTAATTCTGCTCCTATGTCTTATGGTCATATAGTCTTCACGTTCTTACTTAATAAACACTTGTTGATCTCAGATCCTTGATAAAATCATTTCAACCCAACAACATTTTGGGACAAAGATTCTACATTTTTCCACTAGACCTCGGGCAAAAGGATTTAACTCCTAAATGGCCAAGCTCAAATTTTAAGGTTCTACTCCCTTGCACTGAAATTCCCGACAGGAGGTAATAACTTCTCTGCACTTATCGTTATAAACAGTCCAATACAACATAAGTTTATGAACCCCGCACTCCCAATATAACGGTTATAACCCAGAATCTTTTTGTTAATTCCTTCCTGAGGTGCGGTGCCCAGGGCTGAACACAATACTCCAGGGGCGGGGTTTTATGGGACGTCTTCCAGTCCACCCGAATCAATGTGGTTTTTTTTCACACCGTGCCACATTTTACTGTCCCACCCCTGCCAGGATGGGGCCATAAAACTCCACCTCAGATGGGCCCGACTATTGTAGAATTGTGGAACCCCTTCTCTCCCTTTGCATTCCAGGAGTCTTGGGATGTAATTGAATTATGCCACACAAGATCGATAATAATTAAAATTGGAAATTTTCTCCTGTCCATTTGCATGTAGTCTACTATGCATTTCTTCTGAAATTTCTGAAAATGATGGGCGGGATTCTCCCCTAACCTGCGGGGCAGGCCGTACCAGCGCCGAGGAGTGGCGTGACTCCTCCGCACCTTCAGGGGCTAGGCCGGCGCCGGCGGGTTTGGCGCTGCGCCAACTGGCAGCGAAGGGCCTCTGCCAGCTGGCACGAGTTGCCGCCTGCGTGGGAGCACCAGCTTGTACTGGCGTCATCCCAGCGCATGCGCAGGGGTTTCTTCTCTGTGCCGGCCATGGTGGACCGTTACAGTGGCTCGCGCGGAAGGAAAGAGTACCCCCATGGCACTGGCCCGCCCGTGGATCGGTGGGCCATGATTGCGGGCCAAGCCACCGTGGGGGCCCCCCCCCGGGGCCAGATCACCCTGCACCCCCGCCCCCGAGGTCTCCGCAGGCCACCCGCAGATTTACATCAGCAGGACCGACCGAAAACGGGCGGCCATTCTGCCCATCGCGGAGCGGAGAATCGCTGGGGGTCACTGCCAACAGCCCTCGACTGGCACAATGCGATTCCCGCCCCCGCCGATAAACCACCGCCGGAGAATCCGGCAGCCAGCGTCGGGGCTGGATTCATGCTGACGAATGTGATATAAAATAGTTACTTTAGAGATACTAGTTAATGTAATGTAGAAATAAGCCACTTTGATTCTGGCAGTTAGGGACAAAGGGATTTGAGACCGCATGGAAAAAGCAGGAAGAGGTGTGTCTATGAGAGTGATGCTGCATTGATAGGGGCCAGAGAAAGGGATTGGAAGTGAGCCAATCAGAATAGATCAAACAGGTCAGGAGGGACATAGGCTGACCTATGGGCGTCGAGTATGTGAAACTTGATACCATTTGAATTGATTTTGCAGAGATCCTTTTGTCTCTTTGTTCAGTCGCTTTCTGGAGTGTAAGAGGCTGGATGTCTCTTATGTTTCTGTAAGATGAATTCAGCTTGCAAGCTAAATAAATAACTTCTTTTTACGTGCAAATCCATCTCAACTTTTATTGAGGCCAGACTGACAGAGAAAGAAATTTGGGAATCAACAATGCCGCCCCCCGGCGATTCTCCAGTCCGGCGGGGGGGGTCGGAGAATCCCGCCCTATATACGCTTGTAAAAAAAGAAAATAAAAATTTTCATTTCTATTGTGCTTTTCACAAACATAAGACATTCTAAAGCGCATTATAGCCACTTAAGTACTTTCTAAAGTATGATCACTGCTGCAGAAAAAAATATCTGAATAATTGTATTGTATTAATTTCATTTTATTGGATCATAACAAGCCATATTCATCTTGAATAGTACAAAATATACTGCAGCTTTGCAGCTAAATATTTTGTTTGCAGTAGAAAAGGTACCAAAGTAACTATTCAGCTTGATGCACTAATTGGATTCTGATATTTCAGGGTGACTATGCCTCAGTTTTTCCCCCTGACGTTCCAGCCCTTTAAATGCTAATTGCAGATTATTAGAAAGGCTGTTCTGGCTACAGTCAATGTGCGTCAGTGCAGCACCCTTGGCACCTCGTTCCATCTATGTTGCCTGAAGGCTTCTGCTCACCTGCAGTTAAGCTGAAGTTCAGATCACGGCATTTCAGTCAGAAATAAGACTCTTGCAAAAGAACAGACTATGGTGGAAATTGATACATATTTCAAAAGGGACTGAAGATTGCGTTGAAATCCACAATGGACATGAAACCCGGAAGCATTTGAAGCAATGGCATCCCTTTCAGCTGCAGACTACTTCTACGGGTCATTTAGGAATGTTGGGTCTAAACAGACAGGAGTTTACAAGCAAAAGTCATTAATATATCATTTCTGGACGTTTACTCCAAAGATTTGGATTTGTAGGGCAAGATTCTCTGGTCTTGTCCGTGGCGGGACCCGTTGCAAGCAAGAAGGGGAAATTTGGTGTTCCAGCGAAAACGTCATTGACTGTCAGCAACACCAGAAAATCCCAGCCACGAACAAAGGTAGAAGATTTTGGCCGTAATGTTGGCTGACTCTTATGTATGAGGATATTCTTCAATTTTGAGGTACTATCTGTTGGATGGGGAGTTAAACCGAAGCTCCAACTGCCCTACAAGTTGATGTAAGTATTCCATGGCATATTTCAAAGAAGGGCATGGGAGCTCTCTCGGTTTTCCTGGCCGACATGCATCCCTCAATGAATACTTAAAACCGACGTTATAATCATTCATTCCATTCCTGTTTGTGGACATTTGCCGTTTGCAAATTGCTTGCCGTATTTCCTACATTACAACCATGAGTGCACACAAAGGTACCTCATTGCCTGCACTTTGGGACATCCTAAGGGTTAAAAGTGCTATATAAATGAAACTTATTTTTTCACGGCATTGTATTTATTGAGCAAGCAAACAACATCAGCATTACTGCTCCAGATTTGGTGTTCTCAATAGCGACGGCTTCCAGCATGTTTAATTAACTTGCTGGAGTTTCTTGAATGAAGGGGTAACAGAAAGGGTCAATGAGGGTAATGCTGTTGATGTGCTGTGCATGGACTCTCAAAAGGCATTCGGTACAGTTCCACACAACAGACTGACAAGGAAAGTTATAGCGCATGGAATAAAAGAGGCAGTAGCAATGTGGATATAACATTGGCTGGGTAATAGGAACCAGACTTATGATCAATGGATATTTATTGGGCTGAAGGAAGGATTGTAATGGAGTTCCCCCGGGGTCAGCATTGGGACTGTGCTGGCTGGAGGCAAAAGGGTAATACACAAAGTAAGATAACATGGGATTAGGGATAATTTATTAGCTTGGATAGATGTCCTTGTGAATGAATCACAGAAAACTAGCATGCAGGTACAGCAGGTAATAAGGAAGGCAAATGGAATTTAGGCCTTTACAGCTAAAGACATAGGCCGGGATTCTCCAAAATTCCGGCCAGTGTTGACGCCGGCATCAACACCGGAGTGTTTCTCGCCGGCGTCAATGGGCCTCTTGGCCCAGCAATTCAGTGAGCTACAGGGGACCAGCAGGGCGCCGGAGTGCTGAGCGCTGCACCAGCACCGATATGCGGCCCTACATTGCCGGCACGGGTCCGGCATGTGCGTGGTGGCCATTTCCACGCCGGCGCATGCCCGTGGTGGCTGTTTCCGTGCTGGTGCATGCGCATGGTGGCCGTTTCCGCGCCGGTGCCGCGCAACATGGCATAGCGACACAGCGGGCCCACGCGGAAGGAGGTAAGCCCCCTCCAGATCGCGCGCACGCATCTATCGGTAGCCCCCAATCGCGGGCCTGGCCGTTGTGCAGGCCCCCCTCAGAGTCTGATCCCCCCGCCCCTCCACCAGGACGGCCACCTCGGCTGCGGGCCCGAGGTCCCGCTGGGTGGTACCAGGTTAGAACCACGGCGGCGGAACTCGACGGGAACTTGGCCGGTCGACCGCAGAGAATTGCCGCGGGGCCACGTTGACCGCGCTCGCGTGAATGACGGCGGTTCTCCAGTCGCCGGAGGATCGCGTCCCGCCGTCGGAGCGCCGTGGCTCCAACGTGACCAGAGAATCCCGATCATAGAGTATAAACGTCTGCAACTGTACAAGGCATTGGTGAGACCGCACCTGGAGTACTGTGCACAGTTTTAGCCTCCCTATTTGAGGAGGGATGTAGTTGCATTAAAGGCAGGTATGAGGAGGTTCACTTGATTGATTCCAGAGATTGATTACAAAGAGCAATTAAGCAATTTAGGCCTCTTGAGTTTAGAAGAATGAGGGGTGATCAAGTTGAGGTATATAAGGTGATAAAAGGTATTGACAAAATGGCGAGAGGTCATAGTTTTAGGATAAGGGGTCACAGATTTAAAACAGATGAAGAGAAATTACTTCTCTCAAAGGGCTGTGGATCTGTGGAATTCACTACCCAGAATGTGGTGGATGTTGGGACTTGTGTAAATTTAAGGAAGAGATCGACAGGTTGAATGGAGAAAGGGCAGGAAAGTGGAGTTGAGGCTGAGAGGAGATCAGCCATAATCAGATTGAAGCGTGGGCTTGAGGAGCTAAACTGTTTACCCCTGTGCCTAGTTCTTACGTTCTTATGTTCTTCTCCAGAACTCTTCTCTACTATGTTCCGTGGCTCTGTGGACTATAACCACTGCTGCTGTTTTTTTTGCAATGACGTGCTTTGCTCACATGACAAGATGCCTGAATATGCCCCCTTCAGTTGCAATGGAAGCACACAAACTCCCAAACATGGCATGTCTCCTGGGGATGGTCCTCCCACAGCAATAGCAGTCCACCTCGGATATTCGATATGAAGTAACAGCTGCTGATTTCTACACATCTGTCTGAGGCAGCAGCTATAAGGGATTGGAAAATTAAAAAGCAACTATTTTTTGATGTTTCTACCTGGACTCCTCTCGAGATTCCAGGCAGCGGTGACGGCTGGGGTGGGGGTCTCTGATGGTATAGAGGGTCTGATGGAGGAGTTTGGGGGGGGGGTTATCTGTTGGAGGCCTGATGGGAGATTGCTTGGGGAGTGCCAGATCACTCTCATATGTGCATGCTGAAGGGGAGGGGGGAAGAGGGTGTTATTGATCCATGGTGGCAGGGGAGGATGCTCATACATGTAAAAGGAGGGGAAGGATTTGCGATGTAGGGGGTACCAGCCGCCAGACCTTGGTATCGGTTGGCCATTTTTAGCAGGCGGCACGATAGTGGGAATCCCGGTACCTCCCCGCCATGCATAAATTAGCATGGCAAGGAAAAGTGAATCGTTCCTGGGAACCATTCATAGTACCAGCACAGACCAGGAGCAATTCTACTCCGGTGGGTGAACTTAGTCTTGCAAATGGAGGATCCGGCCCATGATGTGAGAAAAATTGTTTTCATGCAGCCCGTCCTTTAGCTCTGGAATGCACTGCCTGGTAGTGTGGTGCAGGGAGGTTCAATTGAGGCATTCAAGAGGGAGTTTAGATGATTATTTGAATAGAAACAATGTACAAGGATAAGGGTAGAAGGCGGGGGAATGGCCCTAAGTCATGTTGCTTGTTTGGAGAGTCAGTGCAGACATGATGGGCCAAATGTCCTCCTTCTGCACTGTAACAGCTTTGCGATAATTCTAATTCTCTCTCTTGCAACAATATGCATTTACATTTGTTCAATGAAAGGCATGAAAATTAATAAATTACCAATTGTAAGATTGTCCAGACCGTTTGATTGCTGATTTATAATTAATGTGGGTGCTGCCGTATTTGGTTTGCTGTGAATGGGGGTGGGCTGGATAATTATTGCCATCCAGTCGTATCCGTGGTGAGACAAACCATGCAATTCTTTTATGGTCCTGCAAACGCCTACACTGAACAGTGTCTTAGTTTTGGATTTTCAACAAATTTGCAGAAGTAGAAAATCCGCAAAATAATGAGCGAGAGTTTCCGCGACCCCACGGCACATTTTCTGGCCTCAAAGACGGCTCGCCGTTTGCCGCTGGCTGGATCATCTGATGTTAATGGTGTTTTCTGTGGCTCGCCCGTTCCACCACTGACGATCCTTCTGCAGGAGGTCACCTTTGGCGGGACTGGAAAATCCCGCCCAATGTTTTACACAAATATAAATTTGTTTCAGATTTTTGTTACCTTCTCTCCAATTACAAGTATTTCTTTAATCCATATACTTTAAATGTTTAAACACTTTTTCAAAAATGTAAATAAATAAAACATTAATTATACTTGACTGTTAGAATGGCAAGAATTTACCTCCCATTTTGTTTTAAATCACAGGAATAAGCTGGGGAATATTTATGGTGTTCAATTGTAAAATGTAAAATGTTTAGATGTTACCAGTTGAGACTTGGATTAATCGTTAGCTTGTAAATGTGAGAACAATGAAATTCTTCAAGGACCAAACTCTAAACTGATGATTTGTTTTCTGTGCTCCTACATTACATTATAGTATTTTTAAAAAAAGATAGTTACAGGTCACCATTTGTTGTCAGACGAGGTACATGCTAATTGAAATAATTTCCTGGTATTGAGAGCCATATCTGAAAATATCTGGTTGTATTGTAACAACTGCAGGAAAGATACATGGAATAAATCTTTTTCTATTATCTTTCATCTCAAAATAAACACAGGGTAAATTAGAGTAAATTGTCTTTCTTATTAGTTTGTGCTTCAATCAAGTTTTGAGTAAACAACTGAAAAAAGTAACATTCATTTTTCCAGAATGCTTAACATTCAAACATGTTTTCGGGGAAAGCATTATTGAAAAGAGATATCAACATTCTGTCAGAGGAGTAAAGGATGCCATTTCTACATTTAAAAAACATACTGGGCTGAATTTTACCTCTCCTTAAGCCATAAGCAAGAGCAAGACATCCTCCTGGCCTCTTGAACTCAGCCTTCCCCCCCCACTTCACACCCACCCCCTCACTGAGCCACCCGAACCCGGATTTACCCACGGTTCCTTCGCATGTTGGCCTGGCTGTAGTCCCAGCTGCGGCTACACCTCCCAGCTGGCACTGTTGGGATGACAAAGCTGCTGGACATCAGATTGGCCTGCTGCTCTCTAAGGCAGAACCTCTTTCCAAAAAAGGGGCAAAAGTATTGGCTTAAAGCAATAAGGTTGCGCAGCTGTCAGGATCATGGGTGCTTGACAGTGTATTGAGCTTTCATATGCACACATTTACTGAAGGTGTATAATGTACTGGTTGACAGGCAACAGCATGGCCCTTGGTGGCACGGTAGCACTGCGGTTAACACTGCTGCCTCTCGGCGCCAGGGATCTGGGTTTGAATCTGACCTCGGGTGGCTGCCTGTGTGGGCTTTGCCCATTCTCCCCGTGGGTTTCCTCCGTGTGCTCCTGTTTTATAGCACAGTCCAAAGATGCGCTGGTCAGGTGAATTGGCCATGATGAAATAGTGTCCAAAGGTTAGGTGGAGTTACGAAGGTGGGGTGGGGGATTGAGCCTGGGTAGGGCACTTTTTGGGGGGGTTGGTGCAGACTCGATCAGTCTTCTGCACTGTAGGGATTCTATAATTCTATGTTCCAGTCGCTAAACGGTCACACCCCAGAGTTACCCCAGAAGATGCACAGGGGGAATCCCCTTGTAAGTCTTAATACAATAACCGCATGGAAATTTCCTGGAAAGTTTCAATTGCGGTGACGGTAACTAGTCAGCGATGTAATTAGTGGTCATTTTTATCATGTTCTTTGTGGGGAAGGGGTTGGAAGGACTTTTTGATGGCTTTTGAATCATGGCAGGTAAGGCAGGCGGCAACAGCGCTCCAATGTTTATTGGCAGAGGACATCCCTTAAAAAAACAGATGCTAAATGACAGTGAGGTCCTTTCCCAGGTTCAAGATGTCTACTGTTGCTAACTTTTGGTTGGCTCTTAATTTGGCTCTATTGAATCACGTTTGATCAAGAGTCGCCAAGTATCTTTCGACACCGCCACAAGGCTCAGAACCGAATACTGATCAATGACTCGATACACCAGTTAGTAAGTTCAAAAGCAATGCTCATTTATTTACACACAGTCAAATCTACTCATGCATAAACTCTACAAACTAAACTACCACTATTACTAAGGCCTATACTTAGCTTTGGACGCCCACTCAGTCAGAGGAACAATGGCCGTTGCTCAGTTATGAGGCTGCTGGGTAGAGCTGTTTACAGGGTAGCAACTAGGAGCGTCTATCTCGTAGCATGCATTGACTTGGAACTTACTTGGTCTACTGTAGCTGCTAGGCTGGTCACTCTCTTCGCTGAGAGTCAAAGCCAAAGGAGAAAGATTCTCCCTTGGGTGATACCTCTTGTACTGCAAAAGGCTTTGCGCTCTTTTGGGAGGACCTTGAACTTGGCCTCAACTAATTGGGTCTTTCACAATCATCGGTCTCGATTTTCCTCCAATAGAGGGGTGGTTCCCTGATCGTTGGGCGTGTCCTGGTGACTGTCAGTCTGCCTTGTCTTCGCTTCTTCTGGCGCCGGGGAGTCTGTCCTAACATTGTGTATCTAAATGCTTCCCTTTTGTCCCCAGAGCTGGCTCATTAGTATGTAAATCGTTTGGTAGGTTCTGTCCTGTCTGAGCGTTTAAGGTTCTAATCAACAGACCGAGCTTGCACCTGCTTGTTTCTTCACATTGTCCAATTTTCCCTGCAGTCTTTGCAAGTGTCCATTTTGTAATCGGGACGTGGCCATACCAGATGGCTACACGACTTGGAACTGTCTGATTCTCCCGCAGTCCCCCTTGTCTTTCTCTTTCTCCTAAACCTACTCTTCTTCTTGTAACCCCTGAGACTGACCCTCTTGCAGACTTCCTGGTGGTAACAACTGGTTTCCCGTGATCACCAGATTGTTAAGCATGGAACAAGGCACAATTCATATGGAGCACCCCACCCAGGCTCAATGCCGTCCTGGTTTTCCTGACTCTCTTTCCTCCATTAGCTGTGTCCTGCTCTCTCTGGCTTCATCTCCTCCTCCCATTCTGTCTCTAGATTACAGTGGACCCCAAGAGAAATCCTCAAGACCTTTCTCCTGGTGACTTCCAAAAGGCCTCCAATGAGGTAGAATAGTGCCGCATTCGACTTCTTCAGGTAAAGTCATCCGAAGATTTTCAAGGTAAAACTTGAACATTGGTGAAGTCTTGGCATAGTGCCTCAGGAAGTCACTTGTTGAATCACAGAAGTCAAATGCTGTGTTTTGTGAGGGCCACGAAGAATCCAGCACGAGTTTCAAGGATACAAGAAATAACATTTATTTCCAATAACATATATATACATAACAGCAGCAACCTCACTTGCTGCTTACTCCTTCCTGCTAGTTCCAAATTGGCCAGCTTTATTTATACAGGGAGTCTGCTGATGATTTCTCCGCCCCCCTCATTGCGGAAGCTCATACTCCCACAGGATTGTGGGATTGTCATTAGTCCCCAGCCAATGGTAAGCAGGCAGGTTATAACATCCCTCCCCCCCAAGTCCAAGGAATCCACCGAAGACCCTGGCAAAGTACTCGTTTTGCCGCAGGCCGGACACCATTTGCACGAGGCGCTGGATCGGGCGGCGTGTAACGAGACGGAGACCGGCGCTTCCATGATGAACGGCGTAACGGTTGTACACCCACGGCCCGTGGGCCCGAGGATTCCCCCTCTGATGCGTCCTGTGTCTCCATCTCGGAGTCAGAGTCTGCTGCCTCTGTCATCTCGGCGTCTCTATCTCCGCGCGGTTCTGTAACGACCTGCACAGGCTTTGAGTGAGGCACCAGAGGAAGATTGTGAGGACTACTTTCCATTGTCTCTGGTCTCAGGGGCTGTAGAAATTAGCTTCGGGGGCGGGACATCTTTGGAAAGGATAGCCTTCTGGACCAAACGTGGTCTACATGTTTGCGCTGGAGAAGACCCTGGGCTTGCACCTGGTAAGATATAGGGCATGTTTGGTGAAAGATTATGCCAGGGACCCACTGGGCACCACCTGCAAATTTTGAACGAACACTGGGTCACCGGGCGCAAACTGCCGAATTGGCTGATGCCAAGAAAAACCCTGTCCCTGCCGTTCTTGTGTGCGGAGTACTTTTGCACCAATGTCCGGGAAAACCATACTAAGGCGGGTGCGAAGTCTCCGGCCCATTAGGAGTTCTGCGGGAGCTACCCCAGTCACCGCATGGGGGGGGTGGTTCTATACGAAAACAAAAAGCGAGCCAGTCTCATGTCCATTGACCCGGAAGACTGCTTTTTTAGGCCTTGTTTGAATGTCTGCACTGCGCGCTCCGCCAACCCATTTGAAGCCGGGTGGTAAGGGCCAGTGCGGATATGGCGTATGCCGTTCATCTTCATGAACCTTGCAAACTCCTCACTGGTGAATGGAGTGCCGTTATCTGTGACCGGCACCTTGGGGAGGCCATGTGTATTAAAAGACAAACACATCTTTTCAATTGTTGCGCAGGACGTTGTGCCTAGCATCTTTTGCACCTCTAGCCATTTAGACTGGGCGCGATTAATAAAAGGAACATGGATCCTTGAAAAGGGCCGGCAAAATCCGCATGCAAGCGTGCCCAAGGCCGCCCTGGCCATTCCCAGTGATGTAGGGACGCGGCCAGCGGAAGCTTCTGATGCTCCTGACAAATGGAGCAGCTTTGGGTTACCTTCTCAATGTCGGCGTCGAGGCCTGGCCACCAAACATAACTCCAGGTCAACATTTTCCTTTTGGTCACACCTGGATGCCCATTGTGCAATTCTCTTAGTATTAGCTCCTGTCCTTTTTCCGGGACAATCACACACGTCCCCGACAAGAGGATGCCGTCTTCCAGGCTGAATTCTGACAGCTTGGAGGAAAATGCCCGCAGCTCTCCTGGGAGCTGTCTATACTGCCCATCATACAGGACTGTGTGTCGAACCTTTGACAGGACTGGCTCCGCCTGGGTCCACTCACGGATCTGTGATGCCGTGACAGGCAAGGTGTCCATAAAATTTAGGGTTGCAACAACCTCACCGGTCGTGGGGGTCGACATGGGACCGGTCGATAAAGGCAATCGGCTCAGTGCGTCGGCATTTGCTATCTGCGTACCTGGTTGGTGCTCCAGAGAATACTCGTATGCAGCAAGCAACAAAGCCCAGCGCTGGATCCGTGCAGAAACAATGGGTCGTATTGGCTTATCCTCTCTGAAAAGTCCCAGCAGAGGCTTATGATCAGTTCCGATAGTGAAGTGATGGCCATCCACGTACCGGTGGAAACGTTTCACCGCAAAGTCCACTGCCAGGCCCTCCTTCTCGATCTGTGCGTACTTTTTTCCGCTGCAGTCAATGTGCGGGAGGCAAAAGCTATCGGCCGCTCGGCCCCGTTCTCCATCTTGTGGGACAGGACGGCCCCAATACCATACGGGGATGCATCACATGTGACGAGCAAAAGCTTTCCAGGATCATAGTAACCCAGACGACGACAATTGTTGTTTTACCCGCCGGAAAGCGGTTTCTTGCGGCTGACCCCAAACCCAGGTGTGATTTTTCTTTAGCAGAAGGTGCAACGGGGCCAGCGTAGTTGCCAGATTGGGGATGAACGTCCCGTAATAGTTTACGAGGCCAAGAAAAGAACGAAGATGCGAAGTGTCAGTCGGGGCGGGGGCTTGTTGAATCGCACGCACCTTCTCTGCGACGGGGTGCAAACCTTCGCGGTCCACCCGATAACCCAGGTAGACTACTTCCTTCGCCTGAAAGATGGACTTTGTGCGACGTAAACGGACTCCAGCCTCCGAAAAGCGTCTAAGGACAGCCTCCAGATTTTCCAAATGTTCCTGCTCCAACGTCCCTGTGATCAAAACGTCATCTAAGTAGACAGCGACACGCGGTAAACCTTTCAAAATGCCCTCCATAACGCGTTGAAAAATAGCGCAGGCAGAGGCTACTCCAAAGGGCAAACGTGTATATTCATACAGGCCCTGGTGTGTATTAATCGTTACATATGGTCGGGAGGCAGGGTCCAGCTCCAACTGTAGGTAGGCGTGACTCATATCTAATTTTGTGAATGAGAGTCCACCTACAAGCTTTGCGTAGAGATCCTCTATGCGAGGCATTGGATATCGGTCGAGTCAGGAAGCCGTATTCACTGTAAGTTTATAGTCGCCGCACAAGCGAACTGTGGCATCTGGCTTAATTACAGGTACAATTGGTGCTGCCCAGTCAGCAAAACGGAAGTGCCTGATAATACCCAAACTCTCCAAACGAGTGAGCTCCCCTTCTACCTTCTCGAGCAAGGCATAAGGCACCGGGTGCGCCCGGAAATAGCGCGGCGTGGCTCCTGATTCAACTTGGATACGGGTTACGGCCCCTTTTATTTTCCCCAAACCGGGCTTAAATACATCTGGGTATCGTCCTAGCACCTCAGTCAACCCTCCAGAAACTGTTTGGAGGATGTGCTGCCACTGCAAGCGCAAATGGCGCAACCAGTCCCGACCCAACAGGCTGGGCCCGTGGCCGCGCACTACGATAAGTGGGAAACGCCCCTCCTGACGTCCATAAACAACAGGGGTCATCGTAGTTCCTGCAATGTCCAATGGTTCCCCCGTGTAGGTGGCCAACCTGGCCTGTGTGTCGGTTAATGTAAGGGCCTGTATACCCTGCTTGATGCGGTCGAATGTCCTCTGGACGATCACGGAGACCGCTGCGCCAGTGTCCAACTCCATCTCGAGCGGGTGACCATTGACCCGTACTCTCACCTTAATGGGGGTAGTCGCCGCAGGTTCATCCACATGGTAGGTACGGCCCCTGGGCTGGTCCAAGTTTCGGTCGGAATGACGGCGCCTCTACGCATGCGACGGGGTCAGCGCCTACAAGTCTGACACGGACATGGCTCCTCATCCATTGGTTCTGGAGAAGGCTCCCTTCGGGGAGGAATGTCCGACGGCCACTGGCGCCGATCCGGACGTCGTCTCGCAGGAGTACGGGGGGACATTGTCGGACAGAAGGGGTTGCGCCCCAAGGCATGCACTTCCATTCCCTGTATCTCCTGCACTCCTCGTTCTGCACTCTCTCGGGACAATACTATTTGAATGGCCTGTTGAAAAGTCAATGTTGGCTGAGCTAACAACTTTCTCTGGGTGGCCGCATTGTTAATACCGCAAATCAAACGGTTGCGTAACATTTCTGACAAGGTCTCACCATAGTCACAGTACTCCGCAATCCTGCGTAGCCTGGATAGAAAATCGGCAAGGGATGCGCCTGGGGTCCTCTCAGCGGTATTAAACCGGTAACATTGGACTATCGTGGATGGGGCAGGGTTAGAATGCTGCCCCACTAAATTCGCAAGTTCCTCAAATGTTTTGGTGTCCGGCACAGCTGGGTACGTAGGCTCCTAATCACCCCAAATGTATGTGGGTCGTAGGCAGTGAGCAATATGACCACCTGGCGCTCATTTTCAGTGATATTGTTTCCCCGGAAATAGTAACGCATCCTTTGTGCGTACTGGTTCCAGCTTTCCAGCGCAGCATCAAAAACATCCAAACGTCCGTACAGAGGCATGGTGCAATAGAAAACAACTTCCAACCTGTATCCAACAAAAATCCAGGGAGGTGGCTTCAGCAGTGTAGACAGCTATTCACTTTAACCCTCATCGCCAGTTTTGTGAGGGCCACGAAGAATCCAGCACGAGTTTCAAGGATACAAGAAATAACATTTATTTACAATAACATATATATACATATCAGCAGCAACCTCACTTGCTGCTTACTCCTTCCTGCTAGTTCCAAACTGGCCAGCTTTATTTATACAGGGAGTCTGCTAATGATTTCTCTGCCCCCCTCATTGGGGAAGCTCATACTCCCACAGGATTGTGGGATTGTCATTAGTCCCCAGCCAATGGTAAGCAGGCAGGTTATAACACTGTGCATCTCCACCAACCAGTGAGCAATGAAAGCTCTGAGCATGGCTAAAAGCAGCACTTTCAATTCACACAAACAGTTTGTTTACTCCTCTTCAACTGATCACTGTTAGAAGAGGCCGGTAATTGCAGCGCAAGCCAGCAGACCAGGATGTCTTCTCTTTCGGGAGTAACTAGAGCCAATTTAATTGGAAATCAGAGCCTTAAAAATCCTTGGGACGCCCTTTCCTGCTGGAAACTCCTCTTACTATGATGTTGCCTTGGGCTGAAGGTGGATTGATCAGGCATTGTCAGTCAAGACTTCATCTTGACCACCTCAGAGACATTTTAAGCATTTAAGGTATACAGAAAAAACATCAATTCTACACTTTTATGAGATTGTGACTTAGTTATAAACCTTTCTGAAAAAGTTGGCAAAAATTCAACAGGTAAACGCACAGGACTTGATTCAGACAGCATATTTACTGTAATTACAAACAGTACTATTCTCAGTTACAAAATTTGAAACCTTTAACATAAAATTGATCCTTGAAATACAAGTAGTGCTTGTTACATTGCTCGCGGCTACCCTGGTGAACTCTGACCTGCCATGTACACTGATTGCTCCAGACTGAATGCTCTCTGGCTGCAATTCAGCCAAAATACTGTTCCAAATCCTTTGAAAATTGACCAGAAGAAAGGACATTAAAATTGTATCGACATTCATTAAAATGACATTGGCACGCACAACTACAGATATAATTAAATAGGTGCTGTAAGCAGTCCCATGAGATGGTTGCAATTGAATGCAATGGCTTGATCCATTGATCTGTTCCAAACATCTTAATCAATCTGTGATTGTAGGAAATTACCAATTTGTCCAGTGATCAAGGCCACTGCTGGAGAAAATGACTCTGGATATAATAGATATTAGCATATCAAAGCCCCCAGTGTTCCATGAGAATGAACTACACATGCCTGCTAGTGCCTTCAGCATGCCAGACCAGTATGCATTATTCATTATACCGAAGCAAAAATTAGGAAGCAGAACCAATTTTAGCTCTACTTGGAATACGAATCAAGGAAATCAAGTTCGCAAAGTACAAGGGGCGGGATTCACCATTTCTGCAGCTAGGTGCCGACGCCAGTATGAGACCCGTGGTGCTTCAGGACGGGCAAATCGGCGCGAACCCCTCACCAATTCAGGTACTGGTGTGGGGCTAGCACCAGTGCCATGTGAAACGCCGTGGATCACGCCAATAATGGCCGTAGAATGGCCGGGTCATGGGCCTCGCATGCACATGGCTGACGACCTGCATCAGTCGCGCCATACAACATGGCGCCGGTGGTGGCCGAAACCTAACCTGCCAACGCGACCCCACAGCCCACCCCCTGGCCACCCCCCAGCCCCCCAGCCGAGTATGGCAGTGCTGGACACATGTGTCCTGCGCCATCGGTGGGCAGGCTGATGACGTGCCAACGGCCTTGTGATGCGCATCATGATGTCGCCGGTTTGACGGGGGTGGAGAATCGCAAATCGGTGTCAAACTGGCGCCAGTCCCAATTCCGGCATCGGAATCGATTCTCCGCCCGATCCCCGATCACGATCAGGCAGCGGAGAATCCCGCCGAAGATTCTTGATCCACTGCCTCAACCTATGGGAATGGCTTTACGGCAGCAGTGCAGATGGACTGTTCTCATCTGGTGCAATGTCACTGGTTGCCATTCATCCTTCTCTTCTGCCATCAGTGTAGTTTGATAGGATATACCCCAGTCTACATTTCCAAAAATGAAGCAACATATAGCATTGCCAGAACTCTGACACATAAAGCATTTGGAATAGAAAATGGGGAACCAAAGCACTCTAAAACCTCCTGCGAAATATTGTTCAGCACAATTGTACTGATTTGGAAGGTAGTGGCCTAGTGGTTTTGTCACTGGACCCGTAATCCAGAGACTCATTGTAATGCTGTGGGGACCCAACTTCAAATACCACTCAGGCAGGTAAAATTTGAGTTCAGAAAAAACCTGGAATTTAAGTCTAATGATGAGCATGAAACCATTGATAGTGTTGTAAAAACCCATCTGGTTCACTAATGCCCTGTAGGGAAGGAAATCTGACTTACAGCAATGTCATTGATTCTTAAAAGCCGTCTGAAATGGCCTAGCAAGTCAACTCTCCACCATCTTCCCAAGGGCAATTAGGGTTAGGCAATAAATGTTGCAACACCAACATCCCATGATTATGTTTTTTAAATCCCTTTGCCATTTAAATCTTCAGTTGCACTTTACTCCTGAATAAACCTGCGTAACCCTTTGCTTTGAGTATGTAGATGATTTAGTATAGATCCAACCTGTAAATAGAGGAGACATTCTTCTGGTGCCTCACTGACGCTATTGCCAAAATGCTCAGGTGAAACTTCATCTTATGAGAGCTTCTTGCACAAGAGGTTCAGGATGCCTCTCTGGTCTTCCCCCACTCTCTTCTGTTATGGACCTCTGGGCCCTCGGTCCGCCAAACAGAGAGTGATGGCATTATCCAGGGAGGTGCAGGTGAGGGCTATCTCTGAGATGGAGGTCGGCATGTGACAACCAAGTGAGCATCTAATGCAAAATGATGCCCCTATGGCAAGTGAGTCACCCCTCTCCCCCAGACCACACCTACTCAAGCTCTCACTATATGTCTTGTCTTTTGTCTCGCAACATGACTGAGACGCAGAGGGACATGACTCACTCGCTGAGGGACATGGCCAGTCTCTGTGCTCCACGGTTGAGAGAACTCTGGTTGTGGTGTGAGTGGGCATCCAGGGCTGGCAATGCCAGGTGACGGTGCAGCCTCCGGAGCTCACTCCAGCCTCATCTCTGTCCTATGGAGTAGCTCAGGTACCATCGAGCACCCCGAAGGAGGACGAAGTAATGGGGCCCGTGCCGGTGCCTCCAGCAGGAATACCTGAGTGCCTCTGAATCCCCCCGTTCTGACACTGATTGGCAGAACAGGGTGGCACCTGTGACACCTGAAAGTCTGGAGGGTCCCATCCAGGTCCTGGCCCTCCAGAGGATGACCGCCAAAGGCATCTCAGGTCAGAGCGCGGGATATGCAGCAAGCCATGTGTCATCCCACCAGCAAAGTGGCACTTGGTTGAACGGTGGAGAGCGGTGCAGTGGAAAGAGTCACCAATCGTCTCCATGCTTAGAGGCTTGTATGCGAGCACGTCCAAAAGATGGGGTGGTGCAGGGAAGTGTACTTCTGCTGGGAGTGTAGCAGCAGTGTGATGTGGGTCCTGGGTGTGACATACAGGTTGTGACAACTTGTGTGGGGCTATGATGATGTGAGCAGGAGCGCAGTGGGCAGACAGGGCTTGGAAACAGCTGGTGGTACTGTGGAGCGGGATAGCTGATAGTGTAACTGGTGAGGTCTTTGAGGGGGGCAGTGTGCCAGGGAGGGTGCCAAAGGCCATGGTGCATGAGTCCTTTGTTTGGGACAAGTTCTGCTATTGTCTTGCTTCCCTCCAATGGGGTTGTGCTTCTGATCAGTGCACTGAGGAGTACCAGCACCTGGAAGGCCACTGATTGAGCTTGGCCATGCCCATCCTGTTGATAGGTCTAAGGGTTTCCAGAGGGGTGGCCTGGGTGGGCTCCCAAATGATCAGAGGACACAGGGAGCAGTCAGCACAGTGAGCAGTCAGGGGGCTGCAGCTTGTACCAAATGGGTGCGTTTAAAACACATACTGCGGCAATGGCAGCCTGAGCCAGGCCACCCGGATCCCTAGGGGGACACCCCGGATCCACGGAGCTGTCAGCAAGTTGCTCCCCGCTACTCTCCTTGGCCCTGGCAGCCACCCCTCAACAAGCGGTACAATTTTTCAGTTTTTCAAAGTTTGTCTACCTTCTCTCTACCCCTTATCAGCCATAGTGCCCAGTCCCCATTTGTAAATACCTGGAGTAAACCACGCCCAAGAGGGGCAGAGCATCGTGGAGGCCTGGAGCATAGTGGGTCAAATGCGCTAATAATATTTAAATTCATTGCATGCCGCCGCCGGTGCGGGGTGCAAACCTTCGTTATCGCCACCAGTGAGGGACCAGAGCATGGCACCCGAATCGGCACCGGCATGGACCTCGATTTTGGCCCGACGTCCGATTTTCCACCTGAGCGCAGTTCGCGATTGCGGTGTCATGAGGCGGAGAATTTCGCCCAACAGAACTAGTAGGAGCACTGTTAGTCACAAGTCAAATACATTGATCCTGGACCAAATAAAACACCAATGATCAAAACAATTATTGAGGTGGGGATGGAGAACTGACAGTCTCCTGAACCTTTACAGTGAATGTGACAAATTACAACTTTTGGATAACTAAGGGCTGCACTAGTATTTTCTGCCTAAGGCCACTTCTACCTGACTATACCAGTGAGCTGGAATACAAATAGGGCCAGAAGATAATCTTTGACGTTTTCTGTTCTGCCAAAGATAAAGTGAAGGATTCTTTCATTTCCAAAATCTAAAATCTGACCAGGAGTGGGGTAGAAGGGAGGATTGTGACTTGATGGTTGATGTTGCAAATTCAAAATAAAAATGATGGCTTCCTTATCACTGGGCTCAAAATTAAATGCAAAATGGCAGACATTTTAAAAATCTGACTGTGCATGCCTGTTTCTCATTTTAGAAATACCAGAATGCACCATTCATCTGATCCAGAGGTAGGTGAGCGGGAATCTTATACAGATGTCCATCTTACAGCTCACTGTTTAAGGTAAGAGAGGAGCTTATGCTGCATGGAATCAACATGATCAACGTGCATGAGCCCGTATTCGGGGAGCAGAACAATTTATAACAATAAGATGCTACGCAGTGGCTGTTTTGGATGAATGATGTGATGCAAGTCAGGTTATTTTCCATGCTAATGAGCAGTTTTATTTTTATGAGTTATAAATGTGCGAACAATGCAAATAGGTCAAAAGGTGTAACTTCATCACTGCTCCAGATGAATGTTGCACTATTTTGCTGTACTGTAGATTGTATTAAATATTCATTGCTGTTCAGAATCCACCTTCACATTTAGATTAACAGCTTGAACACAAGCAGACAATCCTCTCTGGGAATTGCAAGTGTTTTATTTTTGTAACGATGGTGGTACTTTATCTTGCATAATAAAGGCACTGGAGTGCGTTTGAATATAATATGCCATGAAAGTCTCTCCAGTGTCATAGTGTTCACAACAGAGTCAGAGTATTTTAGCAGTAGTAATTTCTTTGTGTATTATTTTCGCAGTAATTAATTCTCCCTGCCACGTCCAGAGTGGGCTGCCCTAATTGACGTCGGATTATTGGTTACGTGAATCTTAATTAAAATTACATGAGCAATGTGAAAAAAATTTAAGTCCTTGAAAGGTACCGTGTTTTGCACTGTGATTTAGCACTACACTTAATTGGCCCTGTTGAGGCAGTATTTGTAAGTTTACTGAAGATTATCCTGGCTTTTGTTTTACTCCAGAACAGTAATTGAAGTTTTGGTAACAAAGAGTGCACAGCAAAAAAAAGTACAAACAGAAATAAATGTTTGAATTCACTTCTGCATTTGTTTCTCTGAGGAGGTAATCCATCAAGTCTCTAACACCACGAGCAGATGACGAGCCAACCTAAGTTGAATTGGTTAATATTCTATCCCACTGTTCTCTACAGTGCCTATTTGAATTGAAGCAAATATCAGACTTGTAACAGTTAACTGGCAGGAGGGCCGGGCTGCTTTAACTCTCTGAGCACATCCAAATGAACGCCAGGCCCCAATTTGACCATTGCAAGCTATCATTAACATGAGGTCAGCGGGTGGACAGGAGTTTGTGGCCAGGGACCCATCTAAATGACTCTTGACACTCAGGGAAGTGATGGGTCGGGTACAAATAAGATCGCAACCAGAGGAGGAGATCAGAGGGGTGGCTAAAGCTTCTCATTCCTATCATTACTTCTGCTACATCCAGCTAAAACGGAAACTTGAAAAAGACACCTAACCTTCTCATCACATTTCTCGGCCTGTTCCTTCTTGGCACTAAGCTGCTTTATGATGTTGACGTCACTGAAAACTAGCTGATGTTGGCGTCACTGAAAAAACTAGCTGATGTTGACGTCACTTTTTGTGAGGGCCACGAAGAATCCAGCACGAGCTTTAAGGATACAAAGTAATAACATTTATTTACAATAACATATATATATAACAGCAGCAGCAACTTCCCTTGCTGCATACTCCTTCCTGCTGGTTCTCAACTGGCCAGCTTTATTTATACTTGGAGTTTACTAATGGTTTCTCCGCCCCCTTCATTGGGGAAGCTCATACTCCCACAGGATTGTGGGATTGTCATTAGTCCCCAGCCAATGGTAAGCAGGCAGGTTATAACATCACTGAAAAAACTAGCTGATGTTGACGTCACTGATCGGGGTCTTGGTGGCAGTTTCAGACCCCAACATCTGCATGTAAATGAGGCCCTGTTCAGTCTGGACCTCATATGATATCTTAAACTTACTTGCTATAATGGCACATGGCCCTAATTAAAGAGCTGATGAATTGTATGCTGCTGATATTTGACCCCTTACATGTCATATTCTTGTTTTGCGAGTTTAAAATTAGGGTGATGCACAGTGGCACATTTTACAAGCACAAAATGAAACATTAAAATTCATTCTCAGAAAATCACACATTGGCTGGAATTTTCTGGCAATCCTGCCAGCGGGCTCGACTGCTCCTGCAAACCCCTGCCAGAGGTTTCCTGGTGGCGGGGGGCAAATACAGTGGGAAAGCTGTCAGGCAGAAGGCAGAGAGTTGGGACAAAAGGTTCTTTTTCGGAATGGCAACCGGTGACGAGTGGTGTCCCGCAGGGTTCAGTGTTGGGGCCACAGCTGTTCTCTTTATATATTAACGATCTAGATGACGGGACTGGGGGCATTCTGGCTAAGTTTGCCGATGATACAAAGATAGGTGGAGGGGCAGGTAGTATGGAGGAGGTGGGGAGGCTGCAGAAAGATTTAGACAGTTTAGGAGAGTGGTCCAAGAAATGGCTGATGAAATTCAACGTGGGCAAGTGCGAGGTATTGCACTTTGGAAAAAAGAATAGAGGCAAAGGGGCTTGGGAGTCCTAGTCCAGGATTCTCTAAAGGTAAACTTGCAGGTTGAGTCCGTAATTAAGAAAGCAAATGCAATGTTGTCATTCATCTCAAGAGGCTTGGAATATAAAAGCAGGGATGTTCTTCTGAAGCTTTATAAAGCATTAGTTAGGCCCCATTTAGAATACTGTGAGCAATTTAGGGCCCCACACCTCAGGAAGGACATACTGGCACTGGAGCGGGTCCAGCGGAGATTCACACGGATGATCCCAGGAATGGTAGGCCTAACATACGATGAACGTCTGAGGATCCTGGGATTATATTCATTGGAGTTTAGGAGGTTGAGGGGAGATCTAATAGAAACTCACAAGATAATGAATGGCTTAGATAGGGTGGATGTAGGGAAGTTGTTTCCATTAGCAGGGGAGACTAGGACCCAGGGGCACAGCCTTAGAATAAAAGGGAGTCACTTTGGAACAGAAATGAGGAGAAATTTCTTCAGCCAGAGAGTGGTGGGTCTGTGGAATTCATTGCCACAGAGGGCCGGGACGCTGAGTGTCTTTAAGACAGAAGTTGATAAATTCTTGATTTCTCGAGGAATTAAGGGCTATGGAGAGAGAGCAGGTAAATGGAGTTGAAATCAGCCATGACTGAATGGTGGAGTGGACTCGATGGGCCAAATGGCCTTACTTCCGCTCCTATGTCTTATGGTCTTATTGGCAGCGGTGAGATTAGAAGATTCCGCTGCTAGCCGATTGCAGGCCACTGCTAAACATGCCGTGGTAGTTGTGTGGGGACACACGGAAAATCCCTCCCATTGTATCTCATTTCTACTATAGGAAGGATATGGAAGCATTGGAAAGGGTGCAAAGGAGATTTACCAGGATGCTGCCTGGTTTGCATGATATGTCTTATGAGGAAAGGTTGAGGGAGCTAGGGCTTTTCTCTTTGGAGCGGAGGAGGATGAGAGGCGACTTAATCGAGGTTTATAAGATGATGATGGGGATAGATAGAGTGGACGTTCAGAGACTATTTCCTCGGGTAGATGTAGCTGTTACAAGGGGGCATAACTATAAGGTTCGGGATGGGAGACACAGGAGGGAAGTCCGAGGTAGGTTCTTTACTCAGAGAGTGGTTAGGGTGTAGACTGGACTGCCTGCTGTGATAGTAGAGTCGGACACTTTAGGAACTTTCAAGCGGTTATTGGATAGGCACATGGAGCACACCAGAATGACAGGGAGTGGGATAGCTTGACCTTGGTTTCGGACAATGCTCGGCACAACATCGAAGGCCGAAGGGCCTGTTGTGTGCTGTACTGTTCTATGCTCTATCTGTATTCCACATGCCATACTGGAACTCATATTATAAAAAGGATCTCAAGGCCTTGAAGAACATTAGGGGAGATATTCGGATGGCACCAGTGAACGGGGAAATCAAGTTATGGCGAGAGACTAGAGTTAGTTAGAGAAGCTATGAATCAGATTTCACGGAGGTGCTCAAAATTATGAGGGACAGATAGATTAGAAAAATAAGCAGGGTGGGCAGCAGGTTGGCACCATGGTTAGCACTGCTGCCTCACAGCGCCAGGGATCCGGATTCAATTCTGGCCTTGGGTGACTGTCTGTGTGGAGGTTGCACGTCCTCCCCATGTCTGCGTGGGTTTCCTCCGGGTGCTCCGGTTTTCTCCCACAGTTCAACAATGTGCAGGTTAGGTGGATTGGCCATGCTAAATTTACCCTTAGTGTTCAAAGGTTAGATGGAGTTACGGGGTAGGGCGGGGGAATGGACCAGTGCTCTTCCGGAGGGTCAGTGCAGACTCGCTAGATCAAATTACCTCCTCTACACTGTTTCTATGATTCTAATCTATAATTCTATTCTATGAGGACAATTATGTTAAGATGTGAAATGCACTGCATGAAACGGTTGGAGAAACAGATTCAGTAATAACTTGCAAAAGGGCATTGATTATAAACTGAAGAAGGAAAAAAATGCAAGATTATAGGGAACGAGCTGAAGATTAGGACAAATTGAATAGCTCTTTGAAAGAGCTGGCACAAACTCAGTAAGCTGAATGGTCTCCTTCAGTAATGTATGATTATATAATTCTATGATTCTAATAATGTAAGTGTTAATAATGATGATGCAGTGTTAAACTGAACCATCAACATGAGTTTGATTTCCAGTCCTGAGTTGGCTGTAGAACTGTGGCAATGTCTTGCACCAAAAAGCATAAACAGGATTAATTACATTCTTACATTTATCACACCGAGAAGAATAGATATTGGCTGTGTTATGAAAAAAGCAGATGCCAAAACCTTTCCAAAATGATTGGTTTATAAATCAAAATAAAACCTGCTGACCTTCTGAATCACTATCCAGGTTTTAATTACTGAAGAGAAGTGACTCAGGAGGAATTTTGTCTGGACATTAAATAGTTGAGTGGCCAGAAGATATAAAGAAAAATCACATGTGGAGAATTCAGGCCCATTGCAATCCTCAATGTAAGTAAAGGACTGGAAGATGGATAGTTCCTTTTATATAAATGTGAGAATCTAGCAGAAGGTTCACAACATGGTGCAGTTCACAAACCCCAAAATGCATTGCAGACAATGAAATACTTAAAGTGCAGCCACTGCTGTCATGTAGGAAACATGGCAGACAAATTTTTATAAAGTTAGATCCCACAAACGGCAATGGGATAAATGGCCAGTTAATCTAATTTAGCGATATTGGTAGAGGGAGTAGATGATGACCAAGGCACAGGGGGACATAACCCCTACACATCACCTGAAATTATGCCATGGGACCTTTTACGGCCAACTGAAAAGGCAAGGGGGATTCAATTTCCCATGGAAAGGAAGGCATCCTCATTTTGTATGAAACTGTAGGCGGAGATACGTACGCAAATCACTGGAATGGGACTTGAACTTATATCCTTCTGGCTCACAGAACATCTTTGTGTTCTGACCAAGTGGAAAATAAACAAATCTGCAACATTAGCGTTACCAGCTAATTTTAAATAAAGTGAAAGTGGGATGCACATAGGCAGCATTCACTATCATGCATGAAGACAAGTCTGGACCCGAATGATTATAACAGCAAAAACTTGCATCGATACAGCTTTAAGGTAGTAAAGTGACCCAGTGAGGTGCTTTATGGGAGCGTCGTCAGGTATAATTTGATATCAATTTGTTGAAATGGGATATCAGTAAACAAAAGCAGAAGAAAACTCTTGCTGAGTTCAAATTGGCAATAATCTCTTGGTACTACATCCAACGCAGAATTTTACAGTCCGCACCGCCCCCACCCACTTCCTTCTCTGGGCAAGGATGTTATGATTAACAGATGTTGGGCATGATTTTCCCAAAAGGCAACAAAGTCCCCTAAGCGAGCGTGTTTAGCCGTTTGTTTCCCAGTGACTCACGTTGTATGGGGGGTCTGGGTGGGGAACGTGAGTCTGAAAATAATCCCATTTTGGACAGTGGGGAGCTTCACTTTCTGTAACTCCCCAGTATAGCGAGAGAGCAGGACACCATTTTAAAATCCCCAAAACAATTCCCAACCTCCTCCCAGCCCAAATGCAATATGGGAGGGTCCCCAGCACTCTCAACACCCACACTGGGCACCCCTGGCCCAATCAAGCATGCACAAAATGCCAGCTTGACAGTGTCAACCTTCCTTGACAGTGGCACCGAGGTGGTACTGCCAATGTTCCAGGTTGACACTGCCAGGGTGCCCAGATGGCAGTGCAGGGCACCACCCTGCCCAAAGGGCGTGCAGATGGGGGCCACCAATCCTGTGGGAGACCCCCACGAGTGCCATTCCATCTGGTCCCCATTTGTGGAGACCAGTGCTGAACGGCGATTGCCCGAGGTCTCTGAGGTGAAGGGGTTGGATCCCAAAGCCAAAAAGAAAATGCTGGTAAATCTCAGCAGCTCTGGCAGCATCTTTAGGGAGAGAAAAGCACTAATGTTTCGAGTCCAGGTGACCTTTGTCAAAGCTAAAGACGGGGAAAGTGGGAAATATTTATACTGTGGAGTGAGAATGAAAAATGAGTCATAGCCACAGAAACCCTGGGAAACGGGGTGCTAATAGCCACAGAAAGCAAGGGGAAAGAGTGTGTCTTATCGGTCATGAATCGCCACGATGAGCTGCTTTTCCAGCGCAGCATTGCTATTCAATCGCGCCTGTTAGTTTTTTCTGTGTCCTGACACTCATAGTTTTGGAGCACTTTAACTTGAAAGGAAATTGTTACTCAACTTGCGTGATGAATTATGAAGAGATCGGGATTGTTAGAGTTAACACTTTCAGCTGTCAGTTGATTCTACTTGATACTTGAACCCGTGATTGTTAATTGAAGGCACATTTTAGGGGTGCGATTCTCCGGTCTCATTGCGCTTTCGCAAGACGAGGCCACTGAATAGCGGGAGAGGCCGAAAACAAGAACTGCGCCAGATGCCAAACAGGTTGCGATGCCACCGGCCCGCTCCCATAGGCAAAACCGGGAACCTGCCATAGCATGGCAAAAAGCTAAATATCACCACTTAATCCCTATTTCTCTATAATTGACGGAAGCCACCCCACATCCCTGTGCAGCTGGATCCTTGAATTCCTCACCAAAAGACCACAATCTGTCAGGATAGGTAATAACACCTCCTCCACAACAGTCCTCAACACCGGGGCCTAGCAAGGCTGTATGCTCAGTCCTCTACTGTACTCCCTATACACACACGATTGTGTGGCAAGATTCAACTCCAATTCAATCTATAAGTATGCAGATGATATGACTGTCGTGGGTCGTATCTCAAAAAACAACGAATCGGACTATGGAAGGGAGATAGATCACTTGGTTGCATGCTGTACCGAAAATAACCTCTCACTAAATGCTGGAAAGACCAAAGAGCTGATCATCGACTTCAGGAAGCGTAGTACAGCATCCCCCCCCCCCCCCCCCCCCCCATCTACATCAATGGCTCCAAAGTGAAGATAGTCGATATCTTTAAGTTCCTAGGGGTCACCATCATCAACAGTCTGTCCTGGTCCACTCACGTTGATGCAACAGTCAAGAAAGCCCAACAATGTCTCTACTTCCTACGGAAGCTCAAGAAATTTGGTATGTCTGCATCGACTCTCACAAACGTCTACAGATGTGCCATAGAGGGCATCCTATCCGGCTGCATTACAGCTTGGTATGGCAACTGCTCAGCCCAAGATCGTAAGAAACTACAGAGTGTGGTGAACTCAGCCCAACGCATCACGCAAGCTTGCCATCCTCTCATTGATTCTATATACACCTTCCGCTGCCTCAGAAAGGCAGACAGCATTGTCAGAGACCCCTCACAACCAGGCTTTGCCCTCTTCCAGACCCTTCCATCACGCAGAAGATACAGAAGTCTAAAGACCCGCACATCCAGACATAGGAACAGCTTCTTCCCCACAGCTACTAGACTCCTCAACTACTCTCCCTTGGACTGGTCTGTTCCCTGGAAGAACACTATTCACAACACCCTATGCTGCTCTTGTTTGACCCTTGTTCTGCACTGTAACCAATCACTATTTGTTGATGTATCATTTGTCAATGTACTCTGACAATTATTCTTTTGTCTACTGTGTACATACTGTGTATGCTCTTTTGGCCACAGAAAAATACTTTTCACTGTACTTTGGTACATGTGACAATAAATATCAATCAATAAATCCCAACAGCCTCCCATGATTCATCGGCCTCCCCAGCAAGTGACACCGATTAGTACTCCTTTTTAAAAGTGTGAACTTGGTGGAGGGGCTTCTGCTGGGAGCCGAGAGGATGAGTAGCAATCTTTGCTCACAGGCAAAGAGTCCGTGGGCGCTGGGCTTGCCACCCTACTGCTCAGCAGGGTGTGGGGTACCCTCGGCTGGCAGGGGGGGGCACCCTCTGCAGAGGTGGTTTGCTATGGGAAGGTGTGGAGGGAAGCGTTGGGAGAGCAACCACGCGCAGCTCCAACATGCCATCCCCTGGATCGTGTGTATCCATTCCGGTGGCAACCCTTGTTGTAGCCCGCCTGCCCCACTGACCACCCATAACCCTCACCGACTGCCTTGCGGCCAAAGGCTATTATTGATGATAGGGATTTGGCAATCATGGTTAAGTGAGCACTTCACACAACCCAAGTGGATTCTGGTGGTGGGAAGCTTGCAGTAGTTCCTGCTCATTACCACACTTAGAAATCTTTCTGGAGAATCGCACCCTATCTCTTCCAACATGTACTTCCATTTATTTCAAATCAATGCTGATTCATTTTATCACCCATTTTGTAGCATTGTCCTAGGTTACCCCATTACACCCAATTAGTTGTATTGGTTGCAGTGAGCAAGGAGGTGAGTACCCTTCTTTACTTATCTCCAGGCAGCGCAAGGGCACAGAAGGTGCTTGCCAGGTGCTGTGGGGGGTCCTTCAAGGCGGCTGGGGGTTGTGGGGCTGGGTTTGGCAAGGTCAGGGGTCGCCCTGGGCAATCTCAAAGGCGGGATTAGCCTTTTTAGTTGTGATAGCACTTAACAGATCCTGAACTCTGAAGTGCGTCCTCACGTATCCTGGCTGAGAGAAATTGTTCACACCCCTTGATGCCTGAACAGTGTGCCTGCACTGTAGGTGCATTAGGGCAACTGGCAGCACACACGCATTAAAGAGCAGAGGTTCACCAGTGGGGACCCCCTCGCAGCCAAAGGGTGACTGTTTGGATGAGTTGCTGATGTTGCTGGCAGTGAACTGGGATCTCAGGGATCCTGATCTGGACGGGAATGGAGGAGCAGAACAAAGGTTTCCAGCACAAGTGGCTCGGTGAATGGGTAGCAATGTTACTTCACAGCACCAGGGATCCGGCTTTGATTCCTGGCTTGGGTCACTGTGCGGAGTCTGCACGTTCTCCCCGTGTCTTCGTGGGTTTCCTCCGGGTGCTCCGGTTTCCTCTCACAAGTCCCGAAAGACGTGCTGTTAGGTGAATCGGACACTCTGAATTCTCCCTCAGTGTACCCGAACAGGCGCCGGAGTGTGGCGACTGGGGGATTTTCACAGTAACCTCCTTGCAGTGGTTAATATAAGCCTACTTGTGACACTAATAAAAATGATTATTATTACTCTGAGAGAAGGCAGGTCAGTTCCAGTGAGTCAGGCCCCTATAGCCACTTAACCATCATTGTTATGTCTCACCACTCTCAGCTGCATCACTCTCCAAGCCTGGGTCAGGGGAAGACCTCCTCAAGGGCAAGGGATGAGGGTCACGGGTCAGGCAACTTGCGTGGTGGCCGAGGGTGCTGGGCACAGTGATGGGTGGTTAGCCTCCAGGAACATGAGAACAAGGGGTTATGGGGTAAGGTGGGGGCGGGGTGTGTTGTTGAGAGTCCGGGAAATATGACCTTACTGACTATCTGTCTCTCTCCTTCTCCACATCCTACCAGATTAAAAATACATTTTGGGATCGACCCAGCTGAGATGGGTATTTTCCTCATAGTTGCAGCTGAGGTGGGCAGACGTGGCCAACGGCATCAAGACCAATGTAGACTGGATCCTGCACCACACCCATCAGGCTCTGGACATGGCCACCCATCACGCTAAGGGTTCGCTGACGACTAGCTAGAGTATGCAGGATTCGATAGTCCTTCATTATGCTGATGGGTACCATGTGCGTCTCACCCTGGAGACTTGTGCCATATCTTCTTGCACCTGGTACCCTTTTGAGGAGGAGGACACCCACTCCCACTGGCCATGAAGATCATGGCAACCCTCAATTTCTAAGCAACTGAGTCATTACAGGGCTCGAATGGGGACCTGTATGGCATCTCGCAATCTTCCACCCACAGGGGCATCCTGGAGGTGATGGATACTCTGTATGTCCGGGCATTCAACTGCATCAACTTCAACCTGGACCAGGCCCAACAAGATACCCAGGCTGCAGTATTCTCTGCCATCATCGGGATGCCCCAGGTCCACAAAACATAGATGGCACACATGTCACTCTGCATGCACTGTGGCCACTGGGTTCCACTCCTTTAATGTACAGATCATGTGGGACCGCCACAGGACCATGCACGTGTGTGCCCGTTACCCCAAGAGCATGCATGACAGATACATCCTTGGGCACTCGGAGATCCCCAGGATCTTTGAGGACCACTCCAGGCTGATAGCTTTGCTCGTGGGGGACAAGGGGCGCATGCTGAGTTCATAGCTGATGACGTCAGTGCAGAGGCCCCACACACAGGCAGATTCCTGTTACAATGAGGCCCATGCAGCCACACAGACTGCCATTCAGAGGTACATCGGGCTGCTATAATTGCCGTTCTGTTGCCTGAACCGATTTGCAGTACAGCCCATCGAGCGTCTCCTACTTTGCTGTGGTCTGCTGTGTCCTCCACAACCCGGCACAGCAGTGGGGGCGATGTGCTGGATGAGGAACAGGAGGGGAAGGACCATGCGGCCTTGCCTGAGAATGAGGAGGAGGAGCAGGAGGGGATGGAGGACAAGCCAGAGAAGGACCCGGAGAATGGAGGATAGGTGGCGGCAAGGGTCCAGCAGGCCAGGAGGCCCTAATTTCCCCCAGACTCTTATGACAGGAGGCTCTTTGTCCATCAGCTGAACAGCCCCTCACCTCACACCACCCCTTCCTCGACCACAGTTCCCCCTCCCCCTCCAACAGTCTATGCTGCATCACACCAGGGTGATAGGCTGTGTTGGTACAGTCAGATATGATGTGTTGGGTGTTCTGGATCACATACAGGTAACCAACACTTGAAGTAGTGCAACACTATTTTATTAAAAGGTTAACTATTTAAACATACTTGAATTGTGGTTAAATACGATACCAGCTTTAACTAAAGACCTTTGCCTTGTCCTAACCAGTTGATGCACTCAGCACATGGTGAATGTCTGTGTTGCAGGCTGTGAGCTCTGTGCTCCTAGCTAGCTGCTACTCGAATGAGCGGGAACTCTGATGCCCCCTGTCTTTATAGTGCGAGTGCTCTAACTGGTGATTGGCTGCAGTGTTGTGTCTGTTGATTGTTCCCACTGTGTGTCCATCAGTGTGTGTCTGCACCATGATATACTGGTGTATGTGATGACAAGAGGGTCACCATACAAGGCAGGAGGGTGGTGACCACACATTGTGAGCAAACTTGCTCCTCAGGTTCTGATTAAGTCTGATTCCTGTCTTTCTGCTAACAGCACGCTCACACCCATCGTCATGACGGAGGGGCACTTTATTTCGGAATACAGTTGCAAGGGTGGAAGTGGAACACCTGTGTCCAGTGAGTGATGCGGATTGCATTCCACGATGTCTGCCTCTGTGGGTTTCATGGGCTCTCACTGGTGACGTCTCTTGGGGGGCCTGTGGCATGAAGCGAGTCCAGATGGGGAGAGAGACCCACTCTGTTTTAAAGCTTTAAATGACAGAGGCATTTCATTTTTCAGGTATGACATATTTTTATGGTGAGCATCTCATGTGACAATTTTTGCTTCTCGAACTACAATTACTGACCTCACTCGTGCCCACTCGGTTCTCCTATAATTTCTTAATCTTCCGTGATCTGGTGTTACATCTCGGTGTCTCCTAGAATCCATATCAGAGGTGGAGGCAGCCTGCTGTCTTCAATGCCCTGTGGCCTTTGATGCCCTTGGCGGTTGTCCTCTCGGGGGTCTGGACACTGATGCCCCAGAACAACTTACCGGTGTCATAGATGCCACCGTCCCACCCTGTTGTGGCCACTGCCCCTGAGATGCGACCTTGCCAGCAGCGGGAGAGTCAGAAGAACTTGAGACTGCCTAAGTCGAAGATGGGATCCAGTGTTTCCTCCTCCCACTCACTCGGGGTACTCGTAGGCCTTTGGATGGCTCCATGAGACAGAGGGGCAGCTGGAATGAGCTCCAGAGGCCACTGAGTCAACTGGTGCTGCCAGTCCTGGTGGACCCCATTGCCTGCACCGTATTGTCGAAGCCCTCAGCAATGGTGCTCTGTGACGAGGCCAAGCTCTAGAGTGCCTCGGCATGTCCACCTTTGTCTGGGACATGTCCCTCAGTGAATGGGACATGATGTTGAGGTCCTCAGCCATAGTCGACAGAGATTGTACCAGACCTTGGACACCACCACTCATGGCTCGGAACATCCGTGCGGTGTTGGCCTAGGTGGCACGTCTGCCGGGCACCACCTCCTGCTCCTGCCGCGGTTGGACTCCTCCACCTGCACCTGCAGGTGCTGGATGCCTGCCGACCACCCCTCATGTAGTCCCTGGCTCTGCAACTGCATCTCCACGATCAAATGGACCATCCGTTCCAGAAGCCTAAAACCCATCTCGACGGCAGCTAGTCCCTGGGGTGAGCCCGCCCTCCGACTGTCCGTTCCAATGGGAGTTACTACCTCCACCTGCTGTACAGGAGCATGTGTGTGGTGTGCACCACATAAGAGTCCCAGGAGTCTCTTCACTGAAGTGCCCAACCAAGGTGAGTGTCTCTGGGATGGTGGAGGGTGTTGGAGACAGGAAAATCTGTGTCATCGCTGGCTCGGACTCCGGGGTTTCTCCGGGGTGGCGTGGTGGTGAGGGTGGTGTGAGGGTGGTGAGGGGGTGAGGGTTGTGTGGGGTGGAGGGTGGTGTGGGGGTGAGGGTGGTGTGGGGGTGAGGGTGATGTGGGGGTGAGGATGGTGTGAGGGTGGTGCCGGGGTAAGGGTGCTGTGAGGGTGGTGTGGGATGAGGGTGGTGTGGGGGTGAGGGTTGTGTGGGGTGGTGTAGGGTTGTGGGTGGTGTGGGATGAGGGTGGTGTGGGGGTGCGGGTTGTGTGGGGTGGTGTAGGCTGGAGGGTGGTGTGGGATGAGGGTGGTGTGAAGGTGAGGCTGGTTTTGTGGGGTGAGGGTTGCGTGGGGTGGTGTTGGGGGTGGTGTTGGGGGTGGTGTGGATGTGAGGGTGGTGCGGGGGTGAGGGTGGTGTGGGGTGGGGTGGTGAGGGTGATATGGGGGCAAGGGTGGTGTGGGGGTGAGGGTGGTGTGAGGGTGGTGTGAGGCTGGTGTGGGGGTGAGGATGGTGTGAGGCTGGTGTGGGGGTGAGGGTGGTGTGAGGGTGGTGCCGGGGTAAGGTTGTTGTGCGGGTGGTGTGGGATGAGGGTGGTGTGTGGGTGAGGGTTGTGTGGGGTGGTGTAGGGCTGAGGGTGGCGCCGGGGTAAGGGTGTTGTGAGGGTGGTGTGGGGGGTGAGGGTGATGTGTGGGTGAGGGTGGTGTGAGGGTGGTGTGGGTGTGAGGATGGTGTGAGGGTGGCGCCGGGGTAAGGGTGTTGTGAGGGTGGTGTGGGATGAGGGTGGTGTGGGGGTGAGGGTTGTGTGGGGTGGTGTAGGGTTGTGGGTGGTGTGGGATGAAGGTGGTGTGGGGGTGAGGGTTGTGTGATGCGCTGTAGGGTTGAGGGTGGTGTGGGATGAGGGTGGTGTGGGGGTGCGGGTTGGGTGGGGTGGTGTAGGCTGGAGGGTGGTGTGGGATGAGGGTGGTATGAAGGTGAGGCTGGTGTTGTGGGGTGAGGGTTGCGTGGGGTGGTGTTGGGGGTGGTGTGAGGGTGGTGTGGATGTGAGGGTGGTGCGGGTGTGAGGGTGGTGTGGGGGTGATGGTGGTGTGGGGTGAGGATGGTGTGAGGGTCGTGCCGGGGTGAGGGTGTTGTGAGGGTGGTGTTGGGGTGAGGGTGGTGTTGGGGGGTGAGGGTTGTGTGGTGTTGTGTTGGGGGTGGTGTGAGGGTGGTGTGGGAGTGAGGGTGATGTTGGGATGAGGGTGGTGTGGGGGGAGGGTGGTGTGGGGAGCTGTTGGGGGGTATAGGGGGTTGAGGGCTGTGTTGGTGGGGTGTGGGGGGTGTGGGAGGGTGTGGGGGGGGTGTTGGGGGAGTTGGGGTGTGTTGGGGGTGTGGGGGGTGAGGGTTGTGTTGGGGGCTGTTGTGGTGTGTTGGGGGTGTGAGGATTGTGTTGGGGGTTGTTGTTGGCATTGGGGGGTGTTGGGGGGTGAGGGTTGTGTTGGGGGTTGTTGGGGGGTGTTGGGGGGTGTTGGGGGGTGTTGGGGGTGAGGGTTGTGTTGGGGGTTATTTGGGGGTGTTGGGGGTGTTGGGGGGTGAGGGTTGTGTTGGGGGGTTTTGGAGGGTGAGGGTTGTGTTGGTGGGTGTTGTGAGGTGTTGGGGGCGTTAGGGGGTGTGGGGGGTGTTGTGGGGTGTTGGGGTGTTGAGGGGTGTGGGGGTTGTAGGGGGTGTCGGGGGTGTTGGGGGTGTGGGGGGTGTTGGGCGATGTGAGGGGGTTTTGGGGGGGTGGGGGGTGGGGGTGTTGGTGGGTGTGGGGGGTGTTGGGGATGTGGGGGGGTGTTGGGGGGGGTGGGGGGTGTTGGGGTGGGTGGGGGGGGAATGTTTGGGGGGTGTTGTGGTGTGTGGGGGGTGTGGGGGGTGTAGGGGGGGTGGGGGAATGTTTGGGGGGTGTTGTGGTGTGTGGGGGGGGTGTTGGGGGTGTGGGGGTGTTGGTGGGTGTGGGGGGTGTTGTCAGGTATGGGGGGGTGTTCGGGGATATTGGGGGTTGTGGGGGTTGTGGGGGGGTGTTGGGGTGTGTGGGGTGGTGTTAGGGTGTGTTGGGGCATGTTGAGGGGTGTTGGGGGTGGGGTGTGTTGTGGGTGTGGTGGTGTATTACGGTGTTTTGGGGGGTGCGGGAGGTATTGGGGGTGTGGGGGGTCTGGGGTGGTGTTGGGGGTGTGGGCAGTATAAGGGGGTGTGGGGTATGTTGGGGAGTGTTTGGGGTTGTGGGGCTGGGAGGTGTTGGGGGTGTGGGGTTTGGGAGGTGTTGGGGTGTGTGGGGGTGCTGGGGGTTGTGGGGGGTGTTGTGGGGTGTTGGGGGGTGTGGGGGGTGTTGGAGGTGTGGGGTGTGTGGGGGTGTTGGTGGGTGTGGGGGGTGTTGTCAGGTCTTGGGGGGTGTTCGGGGATGTTGGGGGTTGTGTGGGGGGTGTTGGGGTGTGTGGAGGGGTGTTAGGGGTTGTGGGGGGGTGGGGGTGTTGGGGTGTCTGGGGTGGTGTTTGGACGTGTTGGGGCATGTTGAGGGGTGTTGGGGGTGGGGTGTGTTGGGGGTGTGGGGGTGTATTACGGTGTTTTGGGAGGGTGGGAGGTATTGCGGGGGTGAGGTGTCTGGGGTTGGTTGGGGGTGTGGGGGGTATAAGGGGGTGTTGGGGAGTGTTTGGGGTTGTGGGGGTGGGGGGTGTTGGGGATGTGGGGGGTGGGGGTGTTGGGGTGTGTGTGGGGGTGTTGGGGGTTATGGGGGGTGTGGGGGTGTTGGGGGGTGGGGGGGGGGGTGTTAGGGCATGTTGGGGCATGTTGAGTGGTGTTGGGGGTGGGATGTGTTGGGGGTGTGGGGGTGTATTACGGTGTTTTGGGGGGTGCGGGAGGTATTGGGGGTGTGGGGGGTCTGGGGTGGTGTTGGGGGTGTGGGCAGTATAAGGGGGTGTGGGGTATGTTGGGGAGTGTTTGGGGTTGTGGGGCTGGGAGGTGTTGGGGGTGTGGGGGGTGGGGGGTGTTGGGGTGTGTGGGGGTGCTGGGGGTTGTGGGGCGTGTTGTGGGGTGTTGGGGGGTGTGGGGGGTGTTGGAGGTGTGGGGTGTGTGGGGGTGTTGGTGGGTGTGGGGGGTGTTGTCAGGTCTGGGGGGGTGTTCGGGGATGTTGGGGGTTGTGTGGGGGGTGTGGGGGGTGTTGGGGTGTGTGGGGGGGTGTTGGGGGTTGTGGGGGGGTGGGGGTGTTGGGGTGTCTGGGGTGGTGTTTGGACGTGTTGGGGCATGTTGAGGGGTGGGGTGTGTTGGGGGTGTGGGGGTGTATTACGGTGTTTTGGGAGGGTGGGAGGTATTGCGGGGGTGAGGTGTCTGGGGTTGTGTTGGGGTGTGGGGGGGGTATAAGGGGGTGTTGGGGAGTGTTTGGGGTTGTGGGGGTGGGGGGTGTTGGGGATGTGGGGGGGTGGGGGTGTTGGGGTGTGTGTGGGGGTGTTGGGGGTTATGGGGGGTGTTGGGGGGTGTTGGGGGGTGGGGGGTGTTGGGGATGTGGGGGGGTGGGGGTGTTGGGGTGTGTGTGGGGGTGTTGGGGGTTATGGGGGGTGTTGGGGGGTGTTGGGGGTTGGGGGGGTGTTGGGTGTGTGGGGGGGTGTGGGGGGGTGCTGGGGTGTGTGGGTTTGTTGGGGGTTGAAGGGGGGGTGTGGGGGGTTTTGGTGGGTGTTTGGGGTTGTGGGGGTGGGGGGTATTGGGGGTGTTTGGGGGTATTTGACACACTTGTCACAGGGACCCGCAACTCAGCGGGTCTCACTTTCACCCAACGCCGATATCCACCCAGCGACTGCCCTTTCCTTGGGCCCGCCGGCCACGTCCAGGGCCCGCTGCTCTGCCACGGTGAAGGGCTTTCGCCTCCAGTCTTTTCCCTCTCCTGGCAATTATGGGCGACTTTCTCCTGAGGAGCGGCGGAGGAACAGAAAACGTACAATGTTAGACAGTCCGACGCATGCAGCCCACTTGGTGGGTAGCTGGTGGCTTCAGTGGCACCCGGTCATGGCAGATGGTATGGGTGCCGGTACATGGCGAAGGGTGGAGGTTTGGACACCCTCCGGGTTGGGGTGGGATGTAAGGTTACAGGTGTGTATGACAGAGGTTGTTGCCAGGGGCACAATGATGCTTACACACCCTGGCTCCCTGAGGAGGTCATGCAGTTCCTTATGGCTTTGCTGGCCAGTCCGGACAGTGTTGCTCATGGCGCTTACAGCCTCTGCCACCTGCGCCCAGGCACGCGAACGGTGGCAGCTGGCAGTCTCCGTCCTGGGCTGAGGTAGTGGATCGCCCACCTCTTCACCACAGCATCTAGCAGGGTCTCAAGTTCGGTGTCCACAAAACAGGGTGCCACTCTCCTCACTGCCATCTTGTTGGCTGGGATGGTTTGGGTGGGGAGTGAAGTGTGTATATGCGGCTGCAGCTTGTTAGCTTCCTAAGTGTCAATCGTGAATCCCGCACCATTTCATATTGGAATTGATTGAGTTCCACGTGGTGCCGGTGCTAGCCCCTTAATGGTCATTGAATTGGTCCAGGTGCGGTGTCAGGTTTGCTGTTGTAGAACTCTGCAAATCCTGCTGCAGCGTCAACACCTAGTCTCAGGAATGGAGAGTTCCATGTGGTCTCTGTTGACTTTATAAACTATTTGCATTCACCATATGCATATGCCCTGCCTGAAAATATAGAGAATATTTATGTCTACTATAACTGGAGTGGCTTCCCATTCTATTCATCTGAGTGCTATGAAATGCTACCGATATCATCTTGGCAGCACTTATAACTCTTTTATTGTTGCTAATTCTGAACCCGTCAGGATGCTTCGAATAGAGTTGGAAGAATGTGAGATAAAACATTAACCTATGAATCACTGTGTCTGTAGGCCTATTAATTGATTCCATTCCCTTTGCCAAGTGACAGAATCTCTGGTTTAAAACTGACTACTGATTCTGATGCAAAATCTTCCGAACTGTACACAAGAGTCCCATAATGCAACTCATAGTACCACAATAATTGTCGTACAGAGCACATTTGGCATTTTAAAAATGAGATTTTGATGTTCAGTCTTCATAGGGGAGAGATAAGGCAACAGCCGAGGGAAGGTCTGTGAACATATTTGACGGCTGTTCCCTGGCAGAGCAGCATACGCTATTGCTGTTGACCTCTCAGAAAGAAAGATAGAGGAGCAAGATCACAAGGGGACACCAACTACCTTGTAAACCCATTTTCTGATCTTTCAACTCCAGTGCCATTGCAGTTCATTTGAACTGTTAAGAGGCAGTGCTATGTTTCTGCACTTTCAGTTTCTGTCGAGCATTTTGATGTGGTGCATTTTACTGTCATTGTGGTTGTCGCCACTCCGAAGTGCATCTTTCTCTCGCCTCGCTTATTGTTGATTTGAAATTTCCTCAGCAATGTCTCAACAATACGACTTTTACACTTCAGGAGAGATGCAAGAATGCCAAATTTGAAAGCAAACAACAATTTTGCCCTGCATGAGAAAAAGGGTTCTGATTGGTTGGCGAGTCGGTGGTGATTGGTCAAAAACATTGTTCAGGCAAATGCAGCATAAATCCCTGGTGCATTTGGCAGTGCAAAATCTCGACCAATCAGAGCTGACTTTCCAACCAATCAACTACCCCCTCATCATTTTTTATGCAGTATAAATTGTTGTTCCCTTTAAAATTTGGTATTCTCGCATCTGACTGGATGAGTGCAAGCTGTAAAACTTTGACAGCATGTCTCTTTTTTTGCAATACAACAACTTTTATTAGTCATTTGCAACCAGCATGACAGTTTATAGATATTCACCCTTCTATTTATAACTTTTAGTAGCTAGTTTTAATATTCAAATTCAATTTGTATACTTTTCAATACAGCACAAACACATAGGCTTTGATGTAATATTTATCAGTTCAGAGAATATCAAAAATTCAATATGCCGTAGATACAAACTGAATGCAGCTCATCTTATTGTTTTACCTCTCCATATAAATAATCAAATTTACCCAAATGTTTACTACTTCAAATGATTCTGTGTCAGACAAAAAGACCTGTAACATTTTCAGAATAGGGCACATCCTTGTTTTCCTGTGGATTACAGCATCTGGGCGATTTGCCTCCTTTTATTGCCGTCACTGACCATTCTTTAAGATGCAATGTCAAACAAAACAAAGCATCTTTTAATCCTTCCACCACATCTGCAGCTTAGCAGGGTGCAGGAACGAGAAGAAATGTTTTATTGCCAGCTGCTCCCCAGGGTTCTCTCAACAGCTGCCAAAAAGAATGACGGCTGTCGCTTTGAAGGCCTGTTCAGAATACATCAGCATTTAAAAAAAATTAATTTCTGGGATGCGGTTTTCACTGACAAGGCTAGTATTTATTGTCCGTCCTGAATTACTCTGAGAAGAAAGTGAGAGGCCTACCTCTTGAACTGAAGCAGTGTCGTGATTTGATCCAACCACATCAGAGGACAGATAAGAGTCAATCGTGCTGTTGTGGGACTGGAGTCACAGGTTAGCCAACTTGGGTAAGCACAGCAGGCTTTCTTTCACGTAACCTGAATTCATATTCACAGTCTGTCACTATGGGAATTGAATGTATGTTTTTTAGATTGCTAGTCCGGGCCTCTGGATTATTAGTCCAGTAACATAACCACTAAACTACCGTACCCATTAGTGATATGGAATTTTAATAACTTCATCCATCAAAATGCAAATGCTCAGTAATAGTTGATTTTTCAAATCTGGCAGACAGATCTATCACTGCCAAGGAAATTATAATGCTGCCCTCCCAACACTGTTTCAAAGTGCAACCAGAACAATTGATGGTGCAAAGCAAGGGATTGTTTCACACTGAATTTCCAAGATCAATGGTGCAAATCAAATGACAGCAGTTGGATGGGAATTTCTGCTTCCAAACTAAACAAAATTTATTGAAATCATCATCGGTACTTTTTCCCTAACTAGCTTCAGCCCAGCTGTTACAAGTTGAGTTCTCTGCAGATAGTTTTCCCTCATGCTCAGCACAAAAACTCAGCTTCCAGAGAGGATTGTGCGCTGTGTGTGAACCTAAACATCATGTTGTGCATGTAGGATTTTGGGATAGCCACAGGGTAAACTATAAACTCCTTCTACCATCGTGTACAGGTGCCAGCTAGCATACAATGCTAGGACTACATTATCATGGAGGAGGTTAGGGTTAGGGAAGGACAAGTCAGAAAACTGAACGAGTGGACAGTCTCCTTTACAAAAGGCCCCATCCACCAACGTTTTCATTCCATTGAGGCACAGGGGGCAATTTAGATTTGGGCCCGTAACCAGAGGCAGGCAAAGGTGACAATGGATGAATGACTGGCTCTCAAACCTGCAACCCCCTTTATCCCCCACCTACCCATATTCCCCCATTCCTCCCATACCCTAATACCATTACCATGCCACCTTTATCCCATGTATCCCCCCCACCCCCATGTATCCCCCTTTACCATTCACCCGTTATCCACTATGTGCAGAATTCAGCAGTCATGTCTTTGAAATGGAGATGAAAAAAATGAACCTCTAACAATCTAATAGAATATTCAATTGGACACATTTCATACTGAATGAAAATTCAAAATTTAAATCCCCTCAATTTATATCTGTTGTGGGACGAAACAAACATCTATTTCATTAAGGATGTCAAAGACAGCTAGATAATCCTTTAATAACCTCTTAAAATTTTCAATCAATATGTGGACACGGCCCCTTGCTGAGATAAGTGGTTCTGGTGCTTCTGAAATTCAGTGAAGCATTCATAATAGGTTCAGCTGTAATAATAAACCTTGGGAAATTTAAAGAATGGAGTCTATTGAAACTGAGTAAAACAGATAGCCTTTTTTATGAGCTACACAAAATGTCATGCAAATCAAAACAGTCCATAGGCAGGTGTTTTTTTTTTAAGTGAATGCTGCTGAAGTTTTATTTTAATTTAAATGGGCTCTGAGAATTTAAATTATTTCATATTATTATACTTGAGATCCCTAGCAGTACTTTCTTCAATTTAGAATCATAGGAGCACATATCAAATGAGAAATATTTTAATGCATCTCAATATTTACACAAGGTCAGAGTTAACTTATTCAATCACGATAGTGAAAACACATCATCTGACTCATGTGTGCCAAAGAAAGCAGTACGTACGTTCCCCAACTGGAAACATTGGCTCAATCGCGAGATTGTCTCCCTACTGAAGGACAGATCTCAGGTGTTCAGGTCAGACGACCCTGACCTATACAAGAAATCCAGATACGGCCTCCGCAAAGCCATCCGAGATGCCAAGATGCCAGCTCGGGCTTTATGCCTAGTTATTCCTGGCCATCCGCATCATTTTCCTCATCAGATGAGGCCTGGCATTCTTCCTCCTCCAACATGTCTCCCATCTGTTGCACGGTGTTGTGCAGAATGCAACAGGCCAGCACGATGTTCGAGATCCTCCTGGGGCTATATTGGATTGCCACACCCGAGTGGTCCAGGCATTGGAAGCGCATCTTTAGGATGCGATGCACTGCTTGATTATGCCTCTGGTTGCTGCATGTGCATCATTATAGCAGTTCTCCACATCAATCTGGAGCCTCCAGACAGGCATCATTAGTCAAGACCTCAGCGGGTAACCCTTGTCACCCAAGAGCCAACCCCTCAGCTGAAGGAGCGCCTCGAAGGTGCCGGGAACCGACGGGTGCACCAGGACGTATGCGTCGTGCATGCTGCCTGGGTATTGGGTGCAGACATGAATGGTCTGCAGCTGGTGGTCTCACACAAACATGAGAAACAAAATACTCACTGGTGAGATCCTGCTTTATGATTTTTCATTCCCCTCACCCATGACATAACAAGGTTCCCTCCTAGGAATGTCGAGAACCACATTTTAATATATCAGCATCTCATTTGCGGGTCATCCTGCTGGGACTTCCACCCTTTCTGAATATTCATTACATTGTTGCCAATCGGCATCGGAGTCACCAATAATTTTGCTCTTTTTAATGAGTGGAATACTATCCCACCAATCGGCACCAATAATGTTGTCAAATTAACTAGATATGGCAGTTATTAACGATAATATTGCTTTTCAGAGTCGCCAGGTATCAAATGATACCACCACAAGGCTTTAGCGGATATCGATCAAAGGACCAAACTACCAGTTAGTCAGTTCAAGTTCCAAGATAGTTTATTTACACGCAAGGATTACTTTGACATGCAACATAAAACACTACAAATTAAACTACACCTAACAACTACAATAAGAATATCAAACCAAGCTAGAGTCACAGACAGACTCTCGGCGGTTGTGGCAAGGACTAAACAACATAACGGGCTACAAAGCGAAGCCGAAAAGTATCTCTGGCAGCTGCGCACCCCTCCACGATGAACTCAATGCATTCTATGCTCGGTTCGAGCAGGTAACCAACAATCCGCTGTCAAGTGCCCCAGCAGCCCATAATTCACCCATACCCACCATCACAGTTTCCGAAGTCAGATTGGCCTTCCTGAAAGTGAACCATCGGAAGGCGATGGGCCCGGACGGGATCCCTGGTCATGCACTCAGGGCTGCGCGGACCAGCTGGCAGAGGTATTCACGGACATCTTTAACCTGGCCCTACTCCACTCCGAGGCCCCCACCTGCTTCAAGAAGACCACCATCACACCGGTACCAAAGAAGAACCAGGCAACGTGCCTCAATGACTACCGACCAGTGGCACTAACTTCAGTCGTAATGAAGTGCTTCGAGAGGTTGATCATGAAGCGCATCACCTCCATACTCCCAGAAAGCTTTGATCCACTGCAATTCGCATACCGCTGCAACTGGTCCACATCAGACACCATTTCCCTGGCCCTACACTCATCCCTAGAGCATCTCGAAAACAAGGACTCCTACATTAGACTCCTATTTATTGACTACAGCTCCGCCTTCAACACCATAATCCCAGCCATGCTCATATCAAAGCTCCAAAACCTAGGACTTGGCTCCCCACTCTGCAACTGGATTCTCGATTTTCTGACCAACAGACCACAATCAGTAAGAATGAACAACAACACCTCCTCCACAATAGTCCTCAACGCCGGCGCCCCACAAGGCTGCGTACTTAGCCCCTTACTCTACTCCCTGTACACACACGACTGCGTGGCAAAACCTGGTTCCAACTCCATCTACAAGTTTGCTGACGATACAACCATAGTGGGCCGGATCTCGAATAACGACGAGTCCGAATACAGGAGGGAGATAGAGAATCTACTGGAGTGGTGTAGCGACAACAATCTCTCCCTCAATGCCAGCAAAACTAAAGAGCTGGTAATTGACTTCAGGAAGCAAAGTACTGTACACACCCCTGCCAGCATCAACGGGGCCGAGGTGGAGATGGTTAGCAGTTTCAAATTCCTAGGGGTGCACATCTCCAAAAATCTGTCCTGGTCCACCCACGTTGACGCTACCACCAAGAAAGCACAACAGTGCCTATACTTCCTCAGGAAACTAAGGACATTCGGCATGTCCACATTAACCCTTACCAACTTTTACAGATGCACCATAGAAAGCATCCTATCGGGCATCACAGCCTGGTATGGCAACTGCTCAGCCCAGGACCGCAAGAAACTTCAGAGAGTCGTGAACACCGCCCAATCCATCACACAAACCTGCCTCCCATCCATTGACTCCATCTACACCTCCCGCTGCCTGGGGAAAGCGAGCAGCATAATCAAAGATCCCTCCCACCCTGCTTACTCACTCTTCCAACTTCTTCCATCGGGCAGGAGATACAGAAGTCTGAGAACACGCACGAACAGACTCAAAAACAGCTTCTTCCCCACTGTCACCAGACTCCTAAATGACCCTCTTATGGACTGACCTCATTAACACTACACCCTGTATGCTTCATCCGATGCCGGTGCTTATACAGTTACATTGTCTACCTTGTGCTGCCCTATTGTGTATTTTCTTTTATTCCCTTTTCTTCCCATGTGCTTAATGATCTGTTGAGCTGCTCGCAGAAAAATACTTTTCACTGTACCTCGGTGTCATAATATACACCAGTATATCATGGTGCAGACACACACACTGATGGACACACAGCAAGACCAATCAACACACACAACACCGCAGCCAATCACCAGTTAGAGCACACTCACTATAAAGACAGAGGGCATCAGTTTTCCCGCTCATTCGGGATGCAGCCTCTCAGAAGGACAGAGCTTACAGCTTACAGCACAGATCTTCACCATGTGCTGAGTGCATAGACTGGTTAGGATAGGCATAGGTCTTTAGTTTAATCTAACATCGTGTTAACCCACAGTGAAAGTATGTTCAACAGTTTCCAGCTTAATAAAATAGTGTTGTTCTATTTTAAGTGTTGGTAGCCTGTATGTGTTCCACGGATCCAAAGCACCAAACACATCACTCGGTACACGTGACAATAAACAAATCTAATCCAACCCGATCCAATCCAATCATTGATATAGATTGTGAATAGCTGGGACCAAGCACTGACCCTTATGATAACCCACTAGTCTCAGCCTGCCAAACGGAGAATGATCCCCACTCTCTGTTTTCTATCCATCAATGAATCCTCCATCCATGCCAATATATTACTCCTCATCCTGCTGTAATTTTGTTTATTAATCTTGTGTAAGGAAGCTAATTGGAAGCCTTCTGAAAATCCAAATACATCATATCCACTGGTTTTCCTTTATCTACCCTGCTGATAACATCCTCATAAAACGCCCAACGGGTTTCTCAAACATGATATCCCTTTCATAAATCCATGTTGATTCTGCTCAATCCTACCATTATTTTCCAAGTACCCAGTTATGGGCATGGGCTTAAGTAGGGTGCTCATTCAAAGCCCTGTGCAGACTCAATGGGCCGAATGTCTTACGAATGGCACTGTCTGGATTCTATGATTCGATGATGTTTGAGAGCAGACTGATGGGGCAGTAATTGGCTGGGTTGAATTTGTCCTGCTCTTTGTGGACAGAATACACCTGGTCAATTTTCCACATTGTTGTATAGACACCAGTGTTGTCGCTGTACTGGATCAATTGGCAAGGGCTGCAGCTCATTCTGAGAACAAGTCTTCAGTACTATTGCTGGAATGTTGTCAGTTTCCATAGCCTTTGCAGTATCCAGTGCCTTCAGCCATTTCCTGAGATGACATGGAGTGAATTGAATTGGCTGAAGACTGGCATCTGTGATTCTGGAAACCTCCAGAGGAGACTGAGATAAGTCATCCAGCTGCCACGTCTGGCTGACGATGATTGCAAATGCTTTAGACTTGTCTTTTGCACAGATGTGCTGTCCTCCCCCATTATTGAGTATGGAGATATTCGTGGAGCCTCCTCCTCCAGTTACTTGATTAATTGTCCACCATCTTTCATGACTGGATTTGACAGGATTACAGAGCTTAGAGTTGACCGGTTGTTTGTGGGATCACTGAGTCCTGTCTATCGCATGCTACTTCCGCTGTTTGGCCAGCATGTAGTCCTATGTTGCAGCTTCACCAGGTTCACACTTTATTTTTATCTATCTCTGGTGTTGCTCCTGGCATGTCCTCCTGCACTCTTCATTAAACCAGAGTTGGTTCCCTGGTTTGATTGTAATGGTAGAATGGAAGATATGTTGAGCAGTGAGGTTATGGATTGTGGTTGAACACAGTTCTGCTGCTGCTGATGACCCACAGTGCCTCATAGATGCCAATTTCTGAGTTGCTAGATCTATTCAAAATCTATCCCATTTAGCACAGGAGTAGTGCTTTAAGACTCAGCAAGCTCAAGTTATTAGTGGTGCAACTGAGCCACTCTTGGTGATGGACATTAAACTTTCCAACCATTCAGTGCCCTTGCCATCATCTGTGCTTCCTTCAATTAGTTTCCAACATGAGGAGCGCTGATTCATCAGCTGAGGTGAAACAGGGGGTGGTGAGGGGTGGATGCATGTTAGGTGGTAATCAGGAGCGGGATTCTCCCCTACACGGCGGGGCGGGGGGTCCCAGCGGGATGGAGTGGCATGAACCACTCCGGCGTCGGGCCGCCCCAAAGGTGCGGATTACTCTAAAGGATTTCTCCGCACCTTTAGGGGCCAAGCCCTCACCTTTAGGGGCTAGGGCCGCGCCGGCATGGTTGCCGTCCCGCCGGCTGGCGTGGAAGGCCTTTGGCACCAAGCCAGATGGGGCCGAAGGGACTCCACCGGCCGGCGGAAGTCCACGCATGCACGGGAGCGTCAGCGGCTGCTGACGTCATCCCCGTGCAAGCGCGGGTGGGAGTCACCTCCGCGTCAGCCATCGCGGAGGCTATGGCCGGCGCGGAGGGGAAAGAGTGTCCCCACAGCACAGGCCCGCCCGTGGATCGGTGGGCCCCGATTGCGGACCAGGCCACCGTGGGGGCACCCCCTGGGGCCAGATCGCCCCGCGCCCCCCCCCAGGACCCTGGAGCCCGCTCGTGCCGCCTGGTCCCGCCGGTAAGGGAGGTGGTTTAGTCCACGCCGGCGGGACCAGCATTACAGCAGCGGGACTTCGGCCCATTGTGGGCCGGAGAATCGCTGGCTGGGGGCCCGCCGACTGGCGCGGCGCGATTCCCGCCCCCGCCGAATCTCCGGTGCCGGAGAATTCAGCGGCCGGCAGGGGAGGGATTCACTCCGCCCCCCCAGCAATTCTCCGACCCGGTGGGGGGGTCAGAGAATCCCGCCCCTGATCTTTTGCCCTTTTTTTACCTGATGTTATGAGACTCCATAGGGTCCAGAGTCAATGTACTGGACTCCCCAAGCACCTCCCTTCCAAATTAATACCACTCTGCTGCTACCTGTGCTCTGTCAATGGACCAGGACATTTCCAGAGATGGTGATGTCTGGGACATAATTTGTAAGGTATGATACACTCAGTGTGACTATGTCGTGCTGTTGCTTGATTCGTCTGTGGGACTCTCCCAATGTTGGAAAAGGTCCTCATCTATTACTGAGGACTTTGCAGGGTTAATTGGGTGTGCCGATGCCTAGATCGATGCCAGATGATCTGACTGGTTTAATTCCTTCCAGGCTTTGTAGTAGGTTAATACAATTGAGTGGCTTTCTAGGAGGGCATTTCGGAGGGCATTTAAGCGTCAAAGACATTATAGAGTGCTTGGAGTCCAGACCAGGTAAGGATGGCAGATTCTCTTCCCTGAAGGGCATTAGTGAATCAGATGGCTTTTTACGGCACTGACAATGGTTTTATCATTCCAGATTTATTGACTGAGTTTAAAATCTGCCAGCAGCCATGGTGGGATTTGAACCCACATCCCCAGAGGTTTAGCCCGGGCCTCTATGCCACCACCTCTCCCTCAATAACTGGAACTGTGCAAACATCAGTGAACATTCATACTTTTGATGGAGGGAACAACATTGATGAAACTGCTAAAGTTAGCTGCAGCAAGGACACAGCATTGAAGACCCCATGCAGCAATGACCTGGGGCTGATTAGTTTGCCTCCAATAACCGCAGCCATCTTTCTTTGTGCTTGGTATTAGTCCTGCAATTGGAGAGTTTTCACCCTGATTCCCATTGACTCCAGTTTTGCTATGGCCCCTTGATGCCACACTTGGTCAAATGCTGCCTTGATGCCAAGGACAGTCACTCTCACCTCACCTCTGAAATTCAGCTCTTTATGTCAATGTTTGGACCAAGGTTTTAATGAAGTCTGAAGCTGAGCGGTACAGGGGAAACTCGAACTGAACATGGGCGAGCAGGGTATTAGTCAGTAAGTGCTGCTTGATAGCACTGTCGACAACACCTTCCATCACTTTGCCGATGATGGAAAGTCAACAGAAGGTGTGGTAATTGGCTGGATTAGATTTGTCCAGCTTTTTGTTGCAGGACATACATAGGCAATTTTCCACATTGTTGGATAGATGCCAGAAATGCAGCAGCCAACATCCTTAAAAAAACACAATTGGGACTTTTAACCCCCAATATCCAATGAGTTCGGATTATGTTGTATGCTGAAAATGTTAATATTTAAAATCCAAATCCAACCCTGCTTGAACGAGTCTGGTTCAACAAAAGGCCGGATGACAAATCAGGGAACCAGAGGCAAATGGCTCATTTAAATATCTTAATGAGGTTCTAGGCCTCATACTTTCCTTCATTTTGTATTTAACCCTGCGCAACCGGGTTTTGTGGGTTTCACAGATAAATAGAAGAGGCAAAGGCTCCTGGATCCAACAGTTCACTGCCTTTCCAGCATAGCTTGTGAGCCAGAAATGCAACCCTTTAGGTTTCCCAGTAAATCACTCCAGCAATCGGCTTGATAGCTGCAAAATGCCTCCCATTCTCAATTTAATGATTGGCCCCACCTTTGAGATTGGACACCACTCCTGAATGTTCCCCTGAGGTACAATTGGGCTTGATTTTGAATTGCCTGTGGGGTGAGGTCAGGTGCGTTCATGCATTGAAAGCAATGCTCTCGTACGATCTGTCATTGTCCTGGCACCCCTGGACACATTGGCATATTTGAAGCAAGAGCTGGGGGCAGTGGGCGGAGCCAACAACCCAGTTGCCTCCAATTACCTGCCGAGCCATGACTATAAACAGAAAATTCTGGATCAACTCATTAGGCCTGACCGCATCTGGTGGAGAGAGAAACACTCCATCAGGAACTTGGTAATGGGCTGCGGAGGGCCAGAAGATTATTTTCAAATCGCAAACTCGAAAAGTCCATGTAAGTGCACAGCTGTCAGATGCAAAGTGGGAAAGCATTAAATCACATTTCTGTTGAACATATTTTTGTATAAAAGAGTCATTCTCTCAAAGCTAGTTGATTGACCATTTAACCACTTTTCTTCTCCCCTTCATGGACTTTGATCTCTCTGACTTCTGTCATCATCTGCTCTGCAGCCTCTCCTTTCCTCTGTCCTCCCTCTGGCCTCAGATTCCACAAACCACTAGCCTCAAATCTCCTCGACCTTCAGTCTTCAATCCTCTGCCTTCCAACCTCCAATCCCTTGCCCGCTCTTGGCCCTTTAACCCTCCCCTTTTAGGCCTCTGATTTCCACTCCACTTTCTGATCATTCACTCCCTCCCTCCCTCTCTCCTTCCTGTGACACAGCTGTGCTCTGTTGCTGAAAGCCTACCTACATGATAACTAGCCAGCCTCTAATCTGCCTTACTGTACAAAGTGAAACTATATTAATAACGTCCTGGCATTACATTCAGAAAGACTTAAGAGGAACCCATTCGAACCCAAACAACAACACCACGACCCCCCCCCCCCGCCCCCCCCCCCCCCCCCCGCCACACCCGCCTCAACTCCTCCCTCACTGCCTCGCTGCAATAATTGGGGCAAGTAAATCAACCCTCTTCCTCAACTGTACCCATCGCTATTATCAGACAGAAGCGGAAGTCTGGGAAAGTTTCCTCACAGTCAGCATCCCAGTGAAGCAGTTTGGGAATGGTGTCCTCGCAGTCAGTATCACAGCGAATTGGTCTGGAAACCGTGTCCTCGCAGCCTGCGTCACAGTGAAGTAGTCACTTCCCCATATTAACAGGGGTAGTCATAATGTGAAAGGTTTAGAGGGAGCAGAATTCTTAAAATGCATCCAGAACAACTGTGTAAGTCAGTTTGTAGAAGGTCCTACACGAGAGGGGGCAGTATTGGACTTAATTTGAGGTAACAAAGCTGGGCACGTGATTGAAGTATTAATGGGGAGCAATTTGAAGAGAGCAACAATCAGTACTAAGGTGAGGGTGTCAGTGCCAGGGCGCGAAGAATCAGATGACTGTCTGGGAGGTTTCTTTATGCGGTGTGCAAAACAGCAAACCCCAAAAACGGACATACCGGGTCCACTTGCGGGATTCTCTGAACCCCTGCTGGGTCGGAGAATCGGCGGGGCTGGCGTGAATCCCGCCCCCGCCAGTTGCCGAATTCTCCGGCATCGGATATTCGGCGGGGGCGGGAATCGCGCCGCGCCGGTCAGCGAGTCCCCCCCGGCAATTCTCCGGCCCGCGATGGGACGAAGACCTGGGGCGAAATTCTCCTACCCGCTCCGCCACATTTCTGCCCCGACCGGCCGGCAGGAGTCTACGTAACACCGGCCGGTCAATGGGGTTTCCCATTGTGGGGCAGCCCCACGCCGTCGGGAAACCCCCCGGCGCCGGCAAAACGGAGACTCCGCCGGCGGAGAATGACGCCCCTGCTGCTGGAATGCCTGTCCCGCCCTGAGGATCAAACCACCTCTCTTCCCGGCGGGACTAGGGGGCACGGCTGGGCTCCGGGGTCCTGGGGGGGTTGTGGGGCAATATGGCCCCGGGCGGTGCACCCACGGTGGCCTGGCCCGCGATAGGGGCCCACAGATCCGCGGGCAGGTCTGTGCCATGGGGGCACTCTTTTCCCTCCGCCTCGGCCACAGTCTTTCCCATGGCCGACGCGGAAGAGGCCCCCCCCCCCGCGCATGCGCGGGGATGACGTCAGCAGCCGCTGACGTTCCCGCGCATGTGCGGACTCCCGCCGTCCGGCTGGCGTGGTGCCAAAGGCCTTTCCCGCTGGCTGGCGGCGTGCCAACCACTCCGGCGCGGGGCTAGCCCCTCATGGTGAGGGCTTGGCCCCTAAAGGTGCAGAGAAATCTGCACCTTTGGGGCAGCCCGACACCGGAGTGGTTCATGCCACTCCTTCCCGCCGGGAGCTCCCGGCCCGCCGGGTAGGAGAGAATCCCGCCCCCATGAGGGCCGCAGCTGCTCATGTAGCCCAGTGGCCAGTTCACCCTACAGAAAGTCTTTGCAGAGGTGATTTACCAGTATGCCTATCATTCATCAAATTAATGTGGACAACTCTGCTTGGTTCCAAATCTAAACTGTGCAGAACATTGTCTGCCTTCTGCCAGTCAGCCATACAGGGCTATGGACCCAGGTTCTGGGAAATGGGATTAGAATAATTAGGTGGTTGTTTTTGACTGGCACCGGCACGATGGGCCAAAGGGCCCTTTCTGTGCTGTAGACCTCTCTGACTCGATGACTCTATGTATATTCCTGGACTAAGGTGTCTGGTCCTAAGATGAAGGTCACATATGCAGATACAGCAGACAAAATAAATATTTTGACTCCATTTCCCTCTGACCTCTTGAGAGGACTCTTGATTGCTCCATATTTTCCTCCCTCTCCCACCATTCCGTTTCGCAGCATTCCATTGGGTGGACAGTTGCTGTTAACCGTACTGCCCAGCCTGCCAGAGTTTCTTGATTCCAAGAGCAGTGGCTCAAAGAATCATAGAGACTTACAACACAGATGAAAAGCAGGCGTCCATAGTGTCTGTTACCCTCTTTGAAAGAGTCATCCAATTCCTTATTCGTTTCTCAAAACAATCTTTTCAAGGATATATCCGTTACCTTTTTGAAGGTTAATATTGACTCTCCTTTCTACGTACAATAAACTTCTCCTAATTTTCCTTCGGGTTCTTTGGCAATTATTTTAAATTTGTGTCCTCTGACACAAGTTAGTGACCCTCACGTCAGTGTGAAAGGTTTTTCCTTGCTTGCCTGTCAAGACCCCTCATAATTTTCAACACTTTCTCCCCAAACCTTCACTTTGCATTGTCAGTTCTGCTCAAAGAATCACAGCTTAACGGTGTCTCACATTTTCCCAATCCTGAGTCTTGCCTCAAGCTCAGTTCAAGGCATTCCCCACCACCCCTATGCCAGGTTCAGACGCAGTCAGCTATGTATATCATATGGTCCCTGCAGTGCTGAAGCCCATCGCTAAACAAAGCTGTCACTCTAAGACGGTGAACATTAATTTTCCATGAGCTGTAAAATGCGTCATTGAAATAAATGTCATGAAGCCCGTGTGATTAGAATGACACAATTACAGGGTCTCAAGTTGCAACAGAAATCTTTAAGTATTTATAACCATCAATATGGATCCATCCAGATGGCCTGCAAAAAGGCACTGTGAGGAAGAGGGATCATTTTAACTTTGGTTGAAGGCACAAAATTGGCTATATCAAGTTGTTCAGCAATTAGACAGCAAGGCAATGGAAGAGAATATCAGACAGGCTGCATTGTGAGTGGCTAATTCAATATGGCTTGTGTTTCACCATCCTCCAAAGTTATTACTGACCCCAGGAGGTGCATTATGTCTATTTTAAAATAAAATGTAAATTCTGAAAACTCTGTGCCATGTTTAGAATTCTGCAAAATTAATCATAAATGGCAAATTAAGAACACTGTAAAATAATTTTCGAAGATATGTAGGATGCAAATCAGTGTGGATGAGATTATCAAATTACCCTGAAGATACCCTCAGTGTTACAAATGACAGCAAAATAAAGCATCTGAGGAAACAAGGAAGGAAAGGTAGAGTGGGAGACAAACAGGAAGACAAAAAGAAGTGCACAGACCGAATGAATGGGTGAAATTCTGCCTGGAGCCGGAGGCTACGCCTCTTGTCTTGAATGTCAGGACAAACCTGCCTCTGTGTGATTTGGAAGTCCCGAGACAATTTTACGATTTTACAGCTATCTGTTACCACTAGCGCAATACCCACCCTGCAACCGCTTCCCCACCCCCACCCGGCCCCCGGCTCCCGTCCCCACGACTATTATCTGGCAGGAAGTTCTTCCTCCAAGAAATGCTGGCCAATCAAATGACCAACAGATCCCCAGTTCCAGCAGCGCCAGTTGGAATAGTGGTCATTACTGGCATTGCATCTGCTTCCCATTGACAATCTATGTCACACAGCCTCTGTGGTGATATGCATGTGAAAATTAATTAATGCAGCTGTTTATCAATGTATATCGTTATCGGTACAACCTCCGACCAGCAGATGGCACCAGAGATCTACGTGTGACTTGAGACGCCCGCCAGTTGGTAGTAAGTCGTACAAGAGGATAGTTGCATTTCGAGTAGCTCCAGGAGAATTCACTGAATTTATTTAATAGCCATTGTCGATATTATAGTTTGTTAGTTATCTTTCCACATGTGTGTTAAGGAATCATCTTGCTCGTTAAAGAACTAAATGTTCTGTGTGCATCATGACCACGGTCATAACACAGAACACAGCAGCCTCCCCCGGTAGAATATTAGCAATGGTGGCTGCGCAGTGTACATGGTGCCTCCAACATGCTACCTGATTTTGGACCAAAACCAACTGCCACGAACGCCACCCACCACCCCTTATAAGAGCATAAGACCATAAGATGTATGAACAGAAGTAGACCATTCGACCCATCGAGTCTGCTCTGACATTGAATGAGATCATGACTGATCTGATATGTTAAGCTTCAACTTTACTTTCTCACCTTATCTCCATAATCTTTGATTCCCTCACTGATTAAAAACCCATCTATCACAGTCTTGAACATAGTTGATGCCCCAGCCTCTATAGCTCTCTCCAGTAAAAAGTTCCACATATTCACTACCCACTGAGAGAAGAAATTCCTCCTCATCTCGGTCTGAATTGGGCGACTCCTTACTCTGAGATGAATCCCTCTGATCCTAGAATCTTTCACAAGGGGAAACAATCTCTTAGCATCTACCCTGTCAAGCCCCCTGAAAATCCTACATATCTCAATCAGGTCATTACACATTCTTCTAAACGCCAATGAGTACAGGCCAACTTCTCCTCCTAAGAAAATCCCTCTACACCCAGGATCACAAAGTGAACCTTCTCTGGACTCCTCCAATGCCAGTATGAACTCGATCTAACCAAAATAAAACAGACTGTCGTTCTGGGTGGGATTAGTGGGGCCATTCCTGGCACTTGTAGTGTCTGGAATGACCCACTATCTAACAGTACTCTGTCTTGTTTTTGAGTGCTGCTGGGGAATGCCAGCCACCCCCCCCCCCCCTCCTCCCCCGAGGCTGCACTTAGCCACATTTCCTGCACTAAGGAGCTCCGTCAAGCAGAGTTCCTCAGTGCAGGAAGGGATCGGGATGCCATTTTTAAATGATGACCCGATCTTATGCCCCCCTGATGCAACGCCATGTTGGGGGGTCCTCGGGGCCCCACCACACCACATATGGGCAGGCCACACCTGGGCCCGATCGGCAGCACAGGCACAATGTCAACTTGGTATCTTGGTATTGCCAGCCTGGCAATGCCACGTCAGCACCCTGGCAGTTCCAGGCTGGCACTCAGGTGGCATTGCCCAGGGTGTCAGACTGACAGCGCCAAGGTGTCCAAATGGCAACAGCAATGTGAAGGCGCACCCTGCCTGGAGGCCGACCACCCGGGAGACCCCCAGAGGTACCGTTCCACCTGGTCCCCATTTGTGGGGACCTGTACTGAATGGTGCCCAGCTGGGAGAGGGTGGTAGATGCCGGGTGGCCATTGGATCCGGCGAAGGCAGAGGAAAGTCAGCTTCCAGGCTTGCGAGGCATATTGGCCATCGAGAATCCTGGTGCAGGCCTCACCCAGCATCCACCAGCTGTGTCCCGCTCCAAATTTCTGTGGGGATGGGAGTGGCGGGGTGGGAGTGCACTGTTGCTTGTTTGTAGGTGTAGTAATCTAGGAGACATGAAGAGGAAGGTTTAAACAGATTTATTCTGAACTCAAAAGTAAAACTGCATCCGTGGCGTACAACAGAAGTGTCCCAGCCAAGGACAGGCAGGACTTCTGGTCCGGGTCTGGGATGGCATATAAAGGGGCTCAGTAATGAGATCTAGCAAGGCGAGCCTCCATCCGTTACCATGGGAACTCGTACTCCATGAGCCCCATGGGGAGATCGATAAGTGATTCCCCATGGTCCTTGTGAGGGTTATCACATCCATCATCTCCACCCGCCACATCCAGACCCTCCTCCTCACTCCCTCGAAGATGAGATCTCCTTTGTCTCTTTGCCTTGAGTCCACCATCAGTGGAACCGGGTCTGGGGGCGTGAAGCGGATGGCGATCGTCACTTCCTTGCCGAGCGACGAAGTGAGCTCTTCCTCCACGTTGGCCTTTGGCTGAAGGTCAGTCACCTCAGTCTCCATTTCTGAGCCTGACTCTTTGTTTTCTTGGGGAATGATTCTTGGGTTTAACACGGGTTGAGTCCCCTGCCACAAAGGAGGTTAAAGGACTTTGAGGGTGTCACCCTGCTCAGAGTAGTTTCTGCAGTAGAGTGTTCACTGCTCCTGAGATGGTCCACGTGCCTTTTTACAGTCCTATCCCTGGTCTTGTCCTTGTACGACATGGGGTCAATCTTTTCCACTATACCTCCCAGGATCGAAGGGGGTCCATCTCCAAAATTACAAATATGGACGGTATCTTCCAGTCCTGTTGGGTTGTTACGTATTGCAATTCTTTTTTTAGGCCTCTTGTTCTAACTATTTCTACTTTCTCACTTAGGCCTGGAAACAATAGATTGAGTCTGGTCTGGAGATGCCGACCCATCAGCAATTCAATTGGCACAACCACTGTCTTAATGTGTGGCATGGTCCTGTAATTGACGAGGAACCAATCCAATGTGGTATCGAGCGAACCAGCGGTCTGTTTCTTCATGCCATTTTGAAACATTTGAACTGCCCATTCAGCCAGGTTGGATGATGGGTAGTATGGGTGTCTCATCCTGTTGGACTTCGTGAACGTTTGGAATTTTCCGCTGTTGAAAGGCGTCTCAAACCGACTGCTGGAGTTTCTCTGTGTGACGCTGGAAGACGTGGTGGATGTCCATCCGTTTAGAATGGGTGTTGACTAAGATTTTAAAAATTGACTCCATAAACAGCCCGGTGAATTCTGTGTGTACCTGTGCCCAAGGTCTCCCTAGCCATTACCACCGGTGTAGCGAGACCGACGGTGGGAGCTTCTGATTTTCCTGACACGATAGGCACAATTTTATCAAATTTTCAATGCTGGATTCAAGCCCAGGCCATAAGGCATACACAGCATCTTCATTTTGGAGACTCCTGGGTGGCTCCTGTGCAGCTCCTTCAAATTTGGGCACAGGCCTGAGCGAGGGTCGACCACCCGGGCTCTCCATAGAATGATGTCACCTTCCACACTGAATTCTTAGCATTTAAAGAGGAAGGGGTTTAAATCCTCTGTGGCGTGTCCTTGAATTCCACTGCTTAGGATCATGTGGCACAGTTTTGTCAGCATGAGGTCCTACTGGGTCCATCTCTGGATTTGCTTGGCAGATACGGACAGGGTGTCCATAAAGATTAAAGTCATTATAACTTTGTCCATTACTGGAGAGGGGTAGGGTAGAGCTTATGGGCAGCGGTAGGCGCCTCAGCGCCTCAGCATTGGCAATGCGCTCTAAAAGTACTCATAAGCCGCCAACAGTAGTGCCCAGCGTTGGATCCAAGCCAAGGTAATGAGGGGATCGCTTTATCCTCCTTAAAACGGCCCAACAGAGCTTTTTAGTCCATGATTATCATTAAGTGTCGACTGTAGATCTATGGATGGAACTTCTTCGCTATGAATATCACAGCCAAATGCTCTTTTTCGATTTGTGCATAGCATGTTCCGCATCCATGATGCATGTGTAATCGGTTGCTCTGTGCCATCATCCCATCGATGAGAGAGGACTCCCTCTACTCTGTACAGCGAGGTATCGTATGTTAGTACGACTGGTCTTGTGGAACCATAGTACGCCAAGAAGTTGGATGACAGCACCTATTGCTTCACGACCATTTCTGATTCTTCTTCTGTAATGTGTGCAGGAGCGTCAGTAAGCTGGTTAGGTTGGGGATAATGTTACCATAATAGTTGATGACGCCAAGGAACAATTTCAATCTTGTGGGTTGTCCTCCACTTTAACCTCTACAGGGTGCAGGCCTTTAATGGTGTGATACCCGCCCACCTGAAACACGCATTTTTCCCGCTCGCGGCGGACACCCCACTCAGAGAATTGCCATGGGATCTCCTCCGAGTAAAGCCGCACCCACGGTGCACAATGGGTGTCCCACACAGGACAAACTGGACTCCTGGTCCAAGTCTGGAATGGCACGTAAAAGGCTCGGTAACTAGTACCAGTTGGGTGACCTCCGCCTGTTACCATGGGAGCATGTACTCAACAAGCCCCACGGGGAGAGCAATCAGTGATTCCCCATGGACCTCATGAGGGTTATCACAGTGGAGTAGTGCTGGTTCGGGAGTCCCGATGCTTGTTGGGTGTTGGGAGGGGGAGGAGGTTGGGGGTTACATATATTGTATTATGCGTCTGTTGCAGTCACGTTATTAAAAGAATTTAGTTAAGCCATCCAGATTATATGTCTGCGAATGCTGTGATTAAGAGCTTAACAGCTAGGTTGTGATGTCACTCATGGGAGGGACAGGCGCTGATTTTAGATTTGTTTTCGGCCCTGCCCATGTGTCTGTTGGTTGCTGAGGAAAGGACGGGCTTTTCTCAAACTGATTCTGAAAGCTTTTCTCCCAAAGTCTTGGTGCATAAATCTGTAACCCACTGAGTGTTAACTTTATTAATAACTGACATTTGATCTTTGTTTATGGATTTTGCTTAATCGAAAGTTTAGAAGTAGATGGGAAAGTAAGCTCAAAGACCTTCCTTTATTTTCTTTAGAACAGCTTAACTGTTAATTGAAAAAATATTTTATCTTGGATGTTAATGGAATAAATTCTGAGTTAATAAAAAGTTTGTTTTAATATAAAAGATCACTAGTTGTCAGTGGAATCACTCCTGGAGCGAAGTACCCTTTCCTCACAGTTTACAAAATGGAAATACTGTTGGGGTCTCAGCTGGTTTTCCAAACAAAGTTTGGGTTTGGTTCGAGCACTGTGAAAGGGAGGATTGTCCCAATGCTTGTGGTGGGCTCCCCTGTATGTTGGGGTGGGGGTGAGTATTTTTTAGCCCAGGTCAATTTGCTCTTTAAAGGTGGCACCCTAATCTCTGTGGAGCCAGCCTTGCCAGCTCTATCAGGCTCCACCCCGTCAGACTGATGGCACAAACCATGCTGCCGGATTCTCCATGCACAGAGTTCCAGAAAACTCAGCTGTGCAGCTGGAGAGGTGCACACTTGGTTTTCCCACGGAAACTGACACGCTGACAAATTAGAGGAAGATTCTGCCCTACATCCTTTATAATGGGTTCTGGTTGTCCAAATGAGAAATGTTAATCTAACTGGCTTGTAATTACATGGGGTGAGATTCTGCGAAAACCGGCAGGCAACTCCGGCGTGAAGGAGTGGCGTGAACCACTCCGGCGTCGGGTCGCCCCAAAGATGAGGAATCCTCCGCACCTTCAGGGGCTAGGCCGGCGCCGGAGTGGTTTGCGCTGCGCCGGCCGGCACAGAAGGGGCTTGGCGTCACGCCAACTGGTACCGAAGGGCCTACGCCGGCCAGCGCGAGTTGGCGCATGCGTGGGAGTGCCAGCGTGTGCTGGGGTCATCCCAGCGCATGCGCAGAGGGGTTCATTTCCGCGTTGGACATCGCAGACTGTTACAGCAGCCGACGCGGAGGAATAGAGTGCCCCCACGGCACAGGCCCGCCCGCGGATTGGTGGGCTCCGATCGCGGGCCAGGCCACCGTGGGGGCACCTCCCGGGATCAGATCCCCCCGCGCCCACCCAAGTACCTGGTCTAATTTCTGCCAGCGGGACCGGCCGAAAACGGGCAGCCACTCGGCCCATCGCGGGCCGGAGATTCACCGGTGGGTGCGCTGCCAGTGGCCCCCGACCGGCGCGGCGCGATTCCCGCCCCTGCCAAATCCCCGGCATCAGCGAATTCGGCAGCCGGCGGGGGTGGGATTCACACCGCCTCCCGGCGATTCTCCGACCCGGTGGGGGGTCGGAGCATCCCGCCCATGATTTTTGTCTCCCTCCCTTTTTAAGAAGGGTGTTACATTGGCAGTTTTCAAATCCTGTGGGGCTTTTCCAGAATTTAAGGATTCTTGGAAGATTCCCCCGGTTGTTCCTGGGGTGGACATAAAAATTTCACTCAAAGTGAAAGCCAGTTGCAGGAAGATCGGCACATTTCTTTGCATCTATGAGCAGTGCCGTGGATAACTAAATAGTTGAAGTAAATAAAAGTCACCAGATTAGGAGGGTGTTGATTTAGTGGAGCTCAATTTAGCCACTCCAGTTAATGCTTAATATGATTTGTAGGTCAGAAATGGATGTTCAAAAATGTTCAAGGTCATGGAAGATAACTTTGGTCCACCAATGTCCAACTTTGAATATTCTAGTCAGTCAGCTTTGGAAATATATGGACTTATCAGCCTTAGATACAAGAAATATTACTGTGTCGTTCTGCCAGGCATTTGAAGACTCCAAACATTGTTAAAAAGTTCATGGAGAAACAAACTTTCCTCTTGTGGTGAATGTATAATTACTGTTAATTCACCAGTGCACTGTGTTATGTTATTAACCCTGTGGGCTCTACCTATGGGCCATTGTGTGGCTTCACCCACAGGGGATATGTTGGGGCATGTACGGGCTCCGCCCATGGCTCCACTCCCTTTACAGGAAGTATAAGAGCTGCTGACCTGCGGGGCCGCCTTCAGTGTTGCACCAGTCACAGGCAGGCTCAGTTCTAAGCTGATTAAAACCACGGTTTACTTCTCCACGTATCTTCGAGTGAATTGATGGTCGCATCAATTTAATCAGCTTAAAATACTGCTATGGAATCAGTCCTCAAACCTGACAGACTGGAACTTGACCCACAGGTCCCGTAGGCGAAAGAAAGTTTTTCACATTGGCTTCGATGCTTCAAGGCCTAGCTCGCCGCGTCATCTACGCCATCCATCACTGACGAACAGAAGCTGAGCCTCCTCCACGCACGGGTGAGCCATTGCATTTCTGTCTAGCTCGGCGAAGCCGCTTCCTATACAGAGGCCCCCGCACTACTCGAACGCCTCTATGTGTGGCCTGTGAATGAGGTATACGCGCGACATGTCTTCACCACTCACCGCCAGTGCCCCGGGGAGTCGCTAGATGATTACCTACGCGCCCTCAAAGCCCTCGCGCGCAACTGTAACTACCAGGTCGTTACGGCCACTCAGCACATGAAGCCTGCCGTCCGAGACGTTTACGTGACGGGGGTCCGATCGAACTATGCGCCTGCTCGAAAAAGAGGCCCGGGACCTGGCCGACACGGTAAAACTGGCTACCTCTCTGGAGGCCGCTTTTCAGAGCCTTACTGCGTTCACGGTCGATCACGCGACCCCCTCGTGGGCCCCCGACCCGAGACTACCTCAGGCCTGTGCCGCGCGGCTGCCCGCCCATCATGGGGGGCTACCCTGCTACTTTTGCGGCCAGTCCCAACACCCCCGACTGCACTGCCCGGCCCGCAACGCGAACTGCAGCAGCTGCGGGCGAAAAGGACATTTCGCCAAGGTCTGCCTGGCCAGGTCTAAGAACTCGAAACACAGACCCGATCCACAGACTCACAGGCCCGCAGACCCCGCAAGGTGGCAGCGTGCCTGCCGACTCCGCCTCTGCATAACATGTGCGACTCATGTACACGTACTTCCTTAACATCATAGATGAGTTCTTCCGCTTCCCGTTTGCCATCCCCTGCCCTGATATGACCACTCCCACAGTCATCAAAGCCCTGCATAGTGTCTTCACCCTGTTTGGCTTCCCCAGTTATGTCCACAGCGACAGGGGCTCGTCGTTCATGAGCGACGAACTGCGTCAGTACCTGCTCAGTAAGGGCATCGCCTCGAGCAGGACAACCAGTTATAACCCCAGGGGAAACGGGCAGGTGGAGAGGGAGAACGTGACGGTCTGGAAGACCGTCCTACTGACCCTGCGGTCCAGGAATCTCCCGGTTTGTCACTGGCAGGAGGTCCTCCCCGATGCGCTCCACTCTATTAGGTCCCTCCTTTGCATGGCCACAAACCAGACTCCTCATGACCGTTTGTTTGATTTCCCGAGGGGAGCTACCTCAGGGGCCTCGCTTCCGCCCTGGCTGATGACACCGGGTCCAGTCCACCTCCGAAAACATGTTCGGAGCCATAAGACCGACCCCCTGGTAGAGAGGGTCCAGCTCCTGCACTCCAACCCACACTATGCGTATGTCGAACACCCCGATGGCCGGCAAGATACCGTCTCCCTCCGGGACCTGGCGCCCGCAGGCTCCAACACGACTCCCACTACTGCATCCCCCACACTCTGTCCCATCCAACTTCCCATGTTCAGCGCCCCCATTCCATTATGGTTCCCACGCTCCCTCCCACCCGCCGCACCGGTCCACAGGAATGAAGCTCCGGAAGAGCCGCTCCCAATGTCCATGCCTGTGCCCGCACCGGACCCACTTCCACAGCCACCCGAAGCGGCTGCAACACCAGTGCTTCGGTGGTCGCAACGTATGATCTGGGCACCGGACCAACTGAATCTATGAGCCCGTCACCCCCGCCGGACTTCATTTTTAAACAGGGGGTGAATGTGGTGAATTTATAATTACTGATAATTCACCAGTGCACTGTGTTATGCTATTAACCCTGTGGGCTCTACCTATGGGCCATTGTGTGGCTTCACCCACAGGGGATATGTTGAGGCATGTACGGGCTCTGCCCATGGCTCCACCCCCTTTACAGGAAGGCTGCCCTGCGGGGCCGCCTTCAGTGTTGTACCGGTCAATGGCAGGCTCAGTTCTAAGCTGATTGAAACCACGGTTTACTTCTCCACGTGTCTTCGAGTGAATTGATGGTCGCATCACCTCTTTGATGAAATCTCAGTTCCAAAGGCATACATTTGCAAACCTCAAACAATGGAGAATCTCCCATGCACATCTAATTTATTCAAAAACAGGACAACTGCTGAGAAGAAGTAAGCAAAAATCTTTGAAAGAAGGTTGGTGGGGAGGGGTGAAGGGAAGTGGTGGGGGGGGGGGGGGGGGGTGGAATTATGAACTGTAAAAAATTCAAATTACAGGCAGCTCCAGGGTGCAAAGTGCTTCCAGCCAGCAGTATCCTCTTCACAAACGATCAAAGTCATGCTGAACGTTTCACTTCAGTTTCTGCTTGAGTTGAAACAGGTCCGTGAGCTGTCGGGTGGCCTGCTGGAAGGTGCTTTATTGTGAAATGACTTTGCTCAAACATCTTCATCTCTTCAGATTTGTTTATTAAACTTGATCAGCGGTGTAAGATATTAGATGCTGTGAAAAGATTCTGAGGCGAAAGCAATCCAAACGTGTCCCGAGGCGGTTGGTTTGGTTCCAGTGCAAATAATATTTGTAGCTGCTTTAGAGGTTGCATGCTCTGCTGATACTGTGGCTGTTAAGGAGGGAAAGGAAGTAGATGTTTATTAATAACTTTAGCTTTTTCTCTCACTGAGAAGTATTTGTATTCATTTATCATACGCTTTGATTCACTGCAATATTGCTGTTGCATTCACTTATTCAATTGCTATGGCAGCTATTTTAGATGTCATTATTTTGTGACACCCCTGACCATGATCAATGAAAACCCTGAGGCACGGTTGTGAGATTTGTTTGCCCCCTGTGTACTGCTGTCAATTTAGCATTTTACTGTTTCGACACAGAGGTGACATGAAATAGTAAGGGCTTACTGGTGGCCTGAATTGCTTCAAACCAGATAACTGGAGGAGTTGATATCTGATCAAAAGGTGATAGCTGTAACTCTCGGGAACAGGAGTCACAGGCTGACTTAGTGTGTTTTCACAAAGTACAGGAACTTCAATACTGCTTAATATTAAGCAGCCAGCAAAGAATGAACGAAGCTGATCCCAAAACTACTGTGTCCTAGACAAAGAACCCAGGGTGGAATTCTCCATTCCTGAGACTATGTGTTGACCCTGGGGCAGGATTCATGGACTTCCACGACAGCAAACCTGGCACTGCACCTGAACCAAATCAGCAATTATTGAGGGGCTAGCACCGGTGCCACGTGGAACACAGTCGATTCCAATGAGAAACGGGATTCGGCGGGTTCGCGATTGACACTCAACAGGCTGACGAGCTGCAGCCGCATATACACACTTCACTCGCCGCACACGCAATGCCAGCCAACTAGATGGCAGTGAGGAGAGCGGCATCCGTTTCATGGACGTTGAGCTGAAGACCCTTGTGGACTAGGTGGAGGAGAGGCAGTCTACCCTTTTTCCCCGGGACGGGAAGGAGGCTGCCAGCCGCCACCTTTCGGCGCCATGGATGCAGGTGGCAGAGGCCATCAGTCACACGAGCAACACCATCCGGAACAGCCTGCAGTGCTGGAAGAATCTGCATGGCCAAGTCAGGGCGGCCAGGGTGAGGAGGCAGCACTACTAACCCCTGTCCCACACATCTGTAACCGATCCTCCCCTGTCATGATATGCAGACATGCAGATAATGATATACAGACAGGCACAGACAGGCAGCTAATGAACACAGAAAACAGGACATGACCAATGAGTAGGCAGGACACTCAGGGTGGTATCTCACTATAAAAGGCACGAGGCACTCACACTCCGCCTCTTTCCACTGATGAACATCTACAGAGTGAGTCTGGGTGTATGTACAGTATCACACCTCCAGTACGTGGCTAAGAGCTAGTCTGGTTCAGTCAGACAGAGTAACCACACTTAGGTTAGCAGAGAATCAAACTCATAGAGAACTGTGCTACTGGTTCAATAAATCAGATTGAACTAACTTCAATGCCTGGAGTATCTTTTGGTTAAAGCTGCATCCAGTTGCAGCCTGTGTATCCCAGAGTACATAACACATCACTCCGAACCTCCACCCTGCAACACATGCCGGACCCATACCGGCCTTCATGGCTGGGAGCCCTGGCCACTGAGGTCACCAGCCAGCCACCCCGGTTGTATGAGTTGGACTGTCTAACACTGTTGTTTTCTGTTCCCCCATCCCCAACCAGGAGAAGGCCATCCTTAACCCGCCGGGAGCAGGAGAAACCTGGAGGGGGACTGGCAGACCTGCGGCCCCTGCAGCTGAGCAGGAGGCCCTGGACGTGGTCGGTGGCCCAGAGGAAAGGGAAATCAGCGGGATGGAGATCGGCCGCAGGCAAGGAAGTAAGACCCCATTGAGTTGCGGTTCCCAATGCCACATGTGTCAACCCACCCACACCACCTCACCACCACCCTCACCCTCAAACCATCCTCAGCCTCACCCCACACCACCCTCACCCTCAGTCGCACCCTCACCCCACACCACCTTCACCCCCACCCCTAAACTACCCCCCACCCACGGTATAATCATGCGTCTTGCCTTGTGTCTTGCAGGACCTGCTGGAGATGGGGCGGGTCCATCCGGCGTCTCCCGCCCCCAGCCAGTGCCACAGCTGGAGCCCCGGATGTGCCGAGCAGTGATAAGGACAGCAGCACGGACGGCAGCCCTCGACGTGAGACCAAGAAACCCTGGAGCTCGGGTCTGGGGATGACACTGACTTCCCGTCACAGCAGTCACCAACACCCTCCACCATCCCAGAGACACTCACCTCGGTTGGGCACTTTAGTGAAGAGGCTCCTCGGACACTATCTTGTGCACACCATGTGGTGTTGGGTGCTCTGGTGCACAGATGAGCCAACACAGTTGTATGTGGTACAACTCTATTTTATTATAACTCTTATAATACAGTTCGTTCTGGATACTCTGCACGTGCTGTCTCCCTGAGTGTGTTTGGCAATAGATGTGTCCTGGTTCTCCTCTGCAGCTAATACTGACCACCGGGGGTCGTGTCTGTGCTTTTATATCTTTCTGTCATTGGTTGTGGTGTTGTGTGTTCTGATTTGTCTGTTGGTGTGTCTATCATGATGTGTGTGTTTGAATATCATGACATCCCCCCTTTTTACAAAGATATGTGCCTACGTGGTTATAAATATAATTGTGTCGTGAGTGCATCGAAGAGTGTGTGTGTGTGTTATGTACAGCGTGTGTATATGACGTAACTATTTACATGGGGCGATGTCGGGTGCGTCACACTAACAAGGTTGTACCATAACAAAACTTGGATGCGAGAGAAAAAAAAAAACTTGAACATTGGTCTGGTCAGACGATATCTGGAACAATAAACAACAACAGGTTATAATACAGAAGTGTTTGACTTTTTGAACGTATGAACAGCGTTATAAGTCCAGTCTAATGGGTGACCGCCTCAAGAATGGGCTGGTCCTCAAGCCGGTTCAGCTGTGGAGATTTGGTTCTGGTGGCGATGGAAGGGGCATGATCCGTGGCATCTCCACGAAGTCATCCTTGGGAACCAGTGGAGGATCCGGCGTGTGCGTACGGTTCAGTTGCGAGCATGGAAGGCGGCGCAAAGCTCGCTGATTGCGCCTATGCACCAATCCATCCGCCCTGCATGCCAGGAACAAGGTGGAGTCTTTTTCTTTTTATGTTTGTGGTGGACGGCATCTTGTAGCCGATGGGTCGTTGCCATCGAAGTAGCACCATCACTAATATCATGCAAGGCGATGACTGTGCCAGATGTGGAAGTTGGCCGAGACCGTGTACGCTGGTTCCGGCCACCTGCTGTGCTGGAAGGGTGACTCCGCAGAGAAACGTCGAAGCATGTCGCCTTGGAGAGAGAATTGTTGCTCGCATCAACGTCTGGCGATGGCGCAAATTGGTGTGTCCATCTTGGACCGCCGGTGCTGGTTGCCACTGCCGACCCAGTGGGACTGCCACGCGATCCATTCCCTGTCGCCGTGGCATCCGCCGTCACCCTGAGCGTGCCATCACCGAGGCCGCGACACCGCCCGTCCGGAGCAAGGTCTGGCGTGCGCGAATCAGAGTCGGCGCTTGGCTGCTCCCCATCTGGAGTCCGGTCTGCCTTCCGTCGATGCCCCCCGTCCGGAGTCCCAACAGGTTCACTGGAGGCAGCCGAGATTCCCTGAAGCTGCACTTCTGGAGTCGGAACATGCAGGAATGCACCAACCAGTGGAGAGGGTCGAGCCATCGAGGGTGGAAGCGGTGCGCTGCCACCGCAGTCGTCAGTGGTCCCACCGTGATCGTCGAGTGCCTCGGTACGCACTAGGCGAGGTCTGTCACCTTGCACCTTTTGCATGGGAAGTGGGATGCTGTCGTCACTCGTCTCACATCCCGTGGATAGATCCTCATTAGCAGCTTGCTGTTCACTAGGGTTGGGTAAATTGTCAGAGTTTTCATCTGGTGGTGCACACCATGTCGGTGGACTGTCATTGTCTTGCCGTTGTCCTTCATTTGGGCTTTTCTTCTTTGGAATTTTAAATCTTCCCCCAGACATTGCAGAACCTTGTTTATTACCCCCAAATTCTCCCATAGGTATGGTCTCGAATATAGGATCCAATGTTTCTATCGACATTGTACTATTTTCCAAAGAACATTCCGTTTCACTTTTCTTCTCAGGTGCCTCATGTGTATCTTTGTCTAATGTACATGCCTTCATGGTCTCTGGGTCTGATTTTGCTGGGACTGGCATGGTCACAGTCTCTCTTTTACTGTTCTCAATTGCCCACCTTATACTCCCCATACATAACTGCTTAATCACTGGGGTTAGTGTGGTACAATGGATAATCGGGTCGACCTTATCTGCATCTTCACCATTAGTGGAAAGCACACTTGGTTCACTTGACACTGCTGTGGGTTTTAAATTCGTTATCTGGCTACTCGATGTCGGTGTCCTCAGGATTCTTGCTCCAATGTTCTGCTCAATAATCAGTGGAGCGTGTATAGGTTCAATGCAATTAATGTTCCCCTCAAGGTATGAAGAGTCATTACTGACTAACTGCTGGTCTCCGAAGTTGGGATTTTGCGGTGTTGTGTTGAAGGGAGACATTTGTCCCTGCTGTAGATATGATTCAGGTTGTGTTATTTCCATTACCTGAGGATCAATGTCTTGTCCATTTTTTCGATCCGTACTAAAACACTGGCAATTCTCAGTCTGCTCCTTGCAAGTTAAACATTCAATTAATTTCGTTAGCAAATCCTCAGCATCCTTCTGTGGCCGTGCAGCATTATTAATCTCTGTTCGGCTATAATGATCCTGAAGGTCAGCGCATAAACCTTTTTTCTTCGGGCTTGGACGAGGCGATTCCTTTGGCTTGTCTTCAGTTGGGCTTGAACAGTCTTCAGCGCTGTGCCCTTCATTGTAGCATGAGAGACCGTCATGTTCATGCTGCTGTGTAGTGGAGCATGGTAGGCTGTTATAGCCTTCTTGCTGTCCACGTGAGCATGGCAGACTTGCATCGTCTGCCGCTGGTTGGTCAGGAGAGGTTGCTAGACCCTCATGGTCTTGTTCCTGCAAGGACTGCGCTCTGGAGTCTTGCGTTCCTTCCATCGTGGAGTCCGTCCACGAGCTTTCTGTGGAGGCTTGTGACACTGGAGTCACTTCTTGTTCGTGCAAGGACTGCGCTCTGGAGTCTTGCGTTGCTTCTATCGTGGAGGCTGTCCACGAGCTCTCTGTGGAGGCTTGTGACACTGGAGTCACTTCTTGTTCGTGCAAGGACTGCGCTCTGGAGTCTTGCGTTGCTTCTATCGTGGAGGCTGTCCACGAGCTCTCTGTGGAGGCTTGTGACACTGGAGTCACTTCTTGTTCGTGCAAGGACTGCGCTCTGGAGTCTTGCATTTCTGCAATTGTGGAGTCTGTCCACGAGCTTGCTGTGGAAGCTTGTGACACTGGAGTCACTTCTGGTTCATGCGAGGACTGCACTCTGGAGTCTTGCATGTCTTCTTTCATAGAGTCGGGAACGTTGAGCGGGACGTGGACCACGCTCTGTGTGGCAGCAGGGCACTCTCCGTGTGCTTGCACCGCTCCCTGTCTGTTAATGTCAGGCTGCAGCATCATCCGGTACTGATAAGTTGGAACGTCATATCTGCTGGATTGAAGATCCTCAAATCCGAAAAATGAATCCGCATCTGCGTCGGATTCAATGTGGGGGCCGCCAATGTGCAACACGAAAGGTTCGTCCGAGTCATAGTCATATAGGACCACGGAGCTATCATTGGGCTCGCGAGGTCCGTAAACACTGTAAAGATCGTCATCGAAGTATTCAAGGTCGGAATCATCGGCTTGTGCGTAGGTAACTGCTTGTCGGAGGGTTCTTCGGAGGTCAAATTCATCTCCTGGGTCAATTTGCGGCACTGTGCTGTCATTCCAGGTGAGGGAAGGTTGTTTTACAGCTTTAACAGATTTTTGTTTTTTTGATTTGGGACGTTTCCCTTTTAAATTGGATTTGGGACATTTCCCTTTTAAATTGGTGCAGTCTGGGGCCTCTGACATCCTGACGCTCGGTATGTAGCACGTAGGAAGCGACTGCGCATGCTCAGATCGCTGTTCCTTTACCGATGGCCGTTTTCTTGACTGCGCATGCGCAGCATCTCGCGCATGCGCAAACGAAACTTCCGGTTCTGCGCACTGCTCGCGCAACTGTGCTAGCGTGATACCTTTAGCAAGATGGCCGCCAACCTCGACCCAGCCTTTTCTCAGGCCCGGGATTTCGGCCTCTGGGAATTCGGGCTCCGGGATCCCAGCCACGAGGTGAGTACTGCAGCTTTTCTTACCTTTATGTGCCGATTGGATTGCGTTTTCTTCACAGTACTTGGAGAATTTGCCCAGGACTGCCTGGTAATCGTACCTTTGCTGCCTCCTGAAGAACCTGAACCTTCTGAATATTTCTCTTGCCCTTGCACCGGCGATGGTGAGGAGAAATTCAATTTTTTCCTATCATCCAGGTCTTTGAGTTCAGCTGCCACCAGGAACAATTCGAACATTTGCCGGAATCGGCGCCAGTTTTCGCGGAGGTCGCCGTGGCACTGGAGCGCCTGCGGAACCGGGAGCTCGTACATCATGCCTGGGCACTGCTGGTTGTCTGTGTACACTGAGGTATGCCGGCAGGTATCGATCCACTCCTGTACCATGTGGTGTTGGGTGCTCTGGTGCACAGATGAGCCAACACAGTTGTATGTGGTACAACTCTATTTTATTATAACTCTTATAATACAGTTCGTTACGGATACTCTGCACGTGCTGTCTCCCTGAGTGTGTTTGGCAATAGATGTGTCCTGGTTCTCCTCTGCAGCTAATACTGACCACCGGGGGTCGTGTCTGTGCTTTTATATCTTTCTGTCATTGGTTGTGGTGTTGTGTGTTCTGATTTGTCTGTTGGTGTGTCTATCATGATGTGTGTGTTTGAATATCATGACACACCACACCGCTGATCCGGTACGGCAGGTGGAAGTAGAAACTCCCAAGGGGGCAGGCGGTCGGAGGGCAGGCCAACCCCACTGATTGACTGCCATCCAGACGGGCTTCGGGAAAGGACTGAGCGTGGCCCAGTCACAGCAGGCCATGACTCGGAGCGTTGGCTGCATTGCCCACGTGCTGGTCGATGTGGCACAGAGGGAGGTGGCCCAGTCCCACAGGGAAATGGAGCAGTCACTGGCATATTCTGACACAGACCCAGAATGTGGTGGCACAGTCACAGCGTGACTTGGCGCAGTCCCACACTGCGATGGTTCACTCCCTGTGCTCCCTGGCCGCGGGTTGCAGACCCTGGTCGAGACGAGAGCGGGCCTCCAGGATTGGCAGCGCCAGGTGGCAGGGAAGCCTCCGGGGTTAGCTCCGCTCACACCCACATCCCATGGAGTAACCGGAGGGCCATCGGGCACCTCGAGGGAGGAGGAGGTGATGGGGCCCATGCGGCTGACTCTTCACTGGAGGTGCCGGAACACCGCAGCATCTCGACTCTGCCCCTCCTGTCCCTGGTGCATCTGGTGGGAAGTGGGTAGAACAGGGTGGCAGCATGCCACCTGGGATACCCGAGCAGGAGCTGGTCCATCCAGGCCCAGTCACCCCAGAAGACTGTCGCCAACAGGGACCCAGGTCACAGGCGAGAATCACAACAGGCCGCTACACGCCTGATGTACCTACTATGGATCCACTTAGACGTAGCTTTAGGGCCCGTAAGCTGGACACCAGTTAATTTGGCGTGGGTGCAGGGCACAGTTTAGTTATAGGGGCTAGTGCACGTATCTATATATATTTTTGCACATTAGACACCTGTTAACACTGTTATAACCTGCCTTGGTACTCTGTGAGATGAGTGTGAGTGATGGTAGGTCTGGGTTGGCCAGAGAGGGGGTGAGGAGGGGGGCGGTGAGTAGGGGGGTGGGGGGGGGGAGGGGGGGGGGAGATGGGCAGATGTTGTGGGTGGGTTGGGCTCCCCATCTCCACCTTTACCATCCCCACCTATGCCATCCCAGGTACCCGATGGCACTGTGTGATAGAATGGCTAGCTCGCATGCAGGGATCACCCAGGTGGACGGTGGAAAGTGCTACCGTCGGTAGGAGTCAGACATTGTCGAACGATACGGAGCACCAGAGCTCATCGTACAGCGGATTGTCATCATCCGCCAGACTGGCTTTTTAAAATTCAGTTACGGGATGTGGGTGTCGCTGGTTAGGCCAGCATTTATTGCCCACCCTTAGTTGCCCTTCAGAAGGTGGTGAGGAATTGCCTTCTTGAACCGTTGTAGTCCTTGAGGTGTCAGTACACCCACTGTGCTGTTAAGGAGGGAGTTCTAGGATGTTGCCCCAGCGACAATGAAGGCACGCCGATATATTTCCAAGTCAGGTTGGTGAGTAACTTGGAGAGAAACATACAGGTGATGGGGTTCCCAGGTGTCTGTTGCTCTTGTTTTTCTAGATGACAGTGGTTGTGGGTATGGAAGATGCTGTCTAAGGAACCCTGCTGAGTTACTGCAGTGCATCTTGCAGACGGTACACACAGCTGCCACTGTTCATCGGTGGTGGAGGGTTTGAGTGTTTGTGGAAGGGGCAGCAATCAATTGGGCTGCTTTGTTCTGGATGGTGTCAAGAGTTCTTGGAGCTGTACTCATCCAGGCAAGTGGAGAATATTCCATCATACTCCTGACTTGTGCTTTGTAGATGGTGGACAGGCTTTGGGGGTCAGGAGGCGAGTTACTGGCCGTAGGATTCTTAGTCTTCGACCTGCCCTGGTAGCCACAGTATTAATATGGCTAGTCCAGTTCAGTTTCTGATCGATAGTCACCCCCAGGATGTTGATTGTTATTCCAACCCAGGGTCCACATCACCGTAGCGCGGCAGGTATGAATCACTGACGGGGTTGCAGGTGGGGGTGATGACCGAGGGAGGAGGGGTGGGGGGTTGTGGGGGTGGCATGTGGTATCCATACCCCTTGCCTGTTCCCCCCCCCCAGTCGGTGAACCTGAAGGCGATCAGAGTGTCTCATGGGCATTGGCCTTGGCGCACACATCATGAGACCTCCCCCTGCCTGCCTGGGCCCCATGTCCTGCCTATCCTGCCCATCCTTCACCTACCCCGCATCCTCTTCATTGGGCGAGGCCTGGCATTCATCCTCCTCCTCCAGCACGTCACCCCTCTGCTGCACGATGTTGTGGAGGATGATGCAGGCTGCCATGATGTGGGCAACCCTCTCAGCATCATACAGGAGGGCCCCTACAGAGCAGTCCAGGCACCTGAACCACATTTTCAGGGTGTCGAAGTACCGCTCGATCACACCTTAGTTGCTGCATGGGCTTCGTTGAAGTGGGTCTCGCCGTTGGTCTGTGGCCTCCGGATAGGCGTCACCAACCACGACCGCAATGGATAACGCCTGTTGCCCAGGAGCCAATCCCCAGCATGGGGGCCAGGAATCATCGAGTGTGCCAGGGTGAAGGCATCGTGCGCACTGCCTGGGTAGCGGGTGCAGACATGCATGATGTGCACCTGATGGTCACAGATAATCTGCCTGTTCATCAAGTGGAACCCCTTTCGGTTTGTGTAGAGCGGCCTGTCATCTGCAGGTGCTTATAGGGGACATGCATCCTGTGAATCACCTGCTGGACCCGGTGCATGTCAGCGATCGTGGCAAACTCCACTGCCCGGACATCCTGGTGGGCTCGGTCCACATTGAAATGGATGTATTGTGCCGACCGGGTATATAGGGCCTCCATGACGGTGTGGATGCACCTGTGCACTGAGGTCTGTGAGATCCCGGGCAGGCCCCCACTTGGCACCTGGAAGGAGCCCATGGTGTAAAAGTTCACGTTGACTGCTACCAGGAGCGGGTGTTCGCCCCCATTCTTCCGCGGTGCCAGGTGTGCCCTGATCTGGCAGATATGTCGCACTATCTTCCTGCTCAGCCGGAGTCTTTGACGGCATGTCCGGTCCAGCAGGTCCTCGAATGACAGGCGCTGCTAGTACACGCGGAACCTCATGCGGTGCCTCCTTTGTACCACATCCTCATCGGCCTGTTGGGTGGCCGGCTCTCCACCCTGAGCGGCTGCCTCCTGTGCTGCTGCTGCATGCTGCACTGTTGCTGCTCCGCTGCTGCAGCTTCCTCCTCCTCGAGCAGCACCAGCTCATACAGCCGCAGGGCCTCCTCCAGGACTGCGGCGACTAGGAGGAAATTGAATTCTATTACCCATTGTCTGCAGGGGGTGAAAGGCCGACATGTTAGCATGGTGCATACCACCGTGCCCAACCATGTTCAACTGGCTACATGGTGCCCCTGGTTGGCATTGCGTACTCTGCCCCCACATGTCCCCTCCCCATCGCCGCACCCCTGGCCCCGTCGGACCCTGATACTGTGCGGACTCTGGCCCTGGTGCCTGTCCCTGCTTCCAGGGGTACCGTCAACTTGCACTGTCCTTGCCAGTGGCACACATCCATGTCTCCCATCTGGCGCCCCCCTGTAGGGGTTACAGTGTGCATCGCGCTTGAGTGGGCCACGTGATGCCCCGCCGTCACAAGTCAAGGGGTGGTGTGGTGGAGTGTGGGATGGAGGGTAGGGCTTTGGGTGCAGGGTTGGGGGGGTGGGGGCACCCATCCGGCCGGTGTCACTCTGCAGAACCAGAGTCCAGGGTGGGTGGTCAGTCGAGTGCGCAGCAAGATTCTGCCTTGCAGGCTGCAGCAATGCCAGTTCATGCCTTGACACTGCCCCAGTCCTGTGAGGAATCATCCTGGCCACAAGGCCCGTTCCTCCATCAAACCACCTCCCCTGGCCCCAGCCAGTGTCCGGGCCCGGCCCGGCAGCCTATGGTTGGGCTCTCCGTGTCCTACCTCCTCTCTCTTCCTCCTCGACCATGATGCTGTTTTCATAAACAAGTGAATCTCGCCATCGGGAATTCGGTCTATTGGAGGTGGAGAATCGCGGAGGCCCCGGAGAATACTGGGTCTGGCCCGCTAATGATATGCAAGCAGAGTTTAGAGTATGTGCGTTCTGGAATGCTTTGACGCGTTCTGGAATACTATTGAGACGATAAATAATTCGGTGTGAAACCGGCGCCTGCCGTGATTCTGGCAGCGGAACTGATTCTCCACCCAATCACATTTCGATCTCTAAGTTTGCAGATTATATGACTATGGTGGGTCGTATCTCAACCAACGACAAATCAGACTACAGAAAGGAGATAGATCACTTGGTTGCATGGTATACTGAAAACAACCTCTCTTTAAATGTTGGAAAGACCAAGGAACTGATCATCGACTTCAAGAAGCGTAGCACGACACTACCGCCACCCCCACCCCCCCTCCCCCCGCCACCCCCGTCTACATCAATGGCTGCGAAGTGGAGATGGCTGATATCTTTAAGTTCCTGGGGGTCACCATCATCAACAGTCTGTCCTGGTCCACTCACGTTGATGCAACAGTCAAGAAAGCCCAACAACGTCTCAACTTCCTACGGAAGCTAAAGAAATTTGGCATGTCTACATCGACTCTCACAAACGTCTACAGATGTGCCATAGAGAGCAATCTATCCGGCTGCATTACAACTGCTCATCCCAAGATCACAAGAAACTGCAGAGTGTGGTGAACTCAGCCCAACGCATCACGCAAGCTTGCCACCCTCTCATTGATTTTGTCTACACCTCTCGCTACCTCAGGAAGGCAGACAGCATTGTCAGAGACCCCTCACACCCATAATAGATTTTCCAGCAAAGTTGAAACCCATGGAATAATGGGGATCGCGGTAGCAAGGATGCAAACTTGGTTGAGTGACAGGTAGTCGTGATTGGTTGATTCTCCAGGTGTACAATGGTGTTCTCCAGACGTCGGTTATAGGATCATTGCTTTCCCTGGTATATACTAATGGCTTAGAATTGGACCGACACAGCACAATTTCAAGATTTATAGGTGACACAAAACGTAGCATTCTGGTGAACTGTGAAGGATAGTGATACTCCAAGAGGTCATAGTGGTATGGGCAGACAAGTGATGAATTAAATTTAACACCAAGTGCAAAATGATACATTTTGATAAGAATGTAAGGGTCCTCCCTGATGATTCTCTTATTTCCCCTTTCTTTATTTTTGCCGTTATCATTTTAATCCATGGATGCTTAATGGACATGTATCTTTAAGTCAAACAACAGAGAGAATGAGGAATTCAAGAAGTTGCAACATAGTATATGGTGCTGCTAGCTTTGGGCAGCAAGGCGCCAGACCTTTCGGCACTCAATAGATGGGACTCGTTTCTCTCTCTCTCTCTCTCGTTATCACTCTCTTTCTCTAAAAAGGCCGTGAGTTGCTGCTTTTCTGAAACTGTAGAGACCTGAGTGAATCCATAGTGAAACCATTGCAGGCTGCAAACAGAGACCTGGATATGAAGGTTTACTTTGAAGGAAGGTCTGCTTAAAGACAAACATCTGAAACAACGACTCTTTTTACTTATTATTTTCACCCCTCTCCTCCCCTCTGTATTTGGCTGTCTTGTACATGTGTGAGGAGGGTGGGAACAAGTTAAAGCGGGGATTAGGAATTAATTGATGGTTAACAAATTATATTTGCTGAATATTTCATTATAGTTCTTGTTATAATTAAAAAGTAATGAGTGGGCTGTAATTATTGGGCAGAAGAACAGGGACATATAATATAAGCTAAAGGGGTTAATTTCAAGAGGGAACAGGGAGACCTGGGCTAAACGTACACAAACCATTGAAGGTGGCAGGGTAGATAGAGAAGGTGATTAACAAGGCTTTAGAAATAGATGCATAGAGTATAAAAACAAGGAAGTCATAATAAATATTTATAAAACACTAGTTCTGCCACCACCAGAGCATTGTGATTAATTCTGGATAGTGCAATTTAGGAAGGATGTGAAGGTTTAGAGAAGGAACATAAAAGAATGGTTTCAGGGATAAAGAACATCAGTTACAAGGATAAATTGGGGACATTGGATTGTTCTCCTTATAGAGAAGATGATAGAGGTGATCAAAATCATGAGGGGACTAAATGGAGGATACACAGAGAAATTGGGCTGGATTCTCCGGCCCTGCAGCTATGTCCGTAGGATCCGTCTGGTCTTATGACCAGAAAGTCGACGCCGCCCCTGCACCGATCCTCCATCCGGTTAGGGGCTAGCAGCCACACAGCGTAATTTTAGCTGCGGATACGGCTGGAGAATGGCCAGGTTCGTGGCCGCGCATGTGCACGGCGGCAGCCTTTCAACATGGCACTGGCCGTGTGCGAACCCGGCCTGCCAAAAACTGGTCCCCTGTAACCAGCCTCGCCACCCCCCACCAGTCCCACCCAGCCCCCGCCTGAGCCACCCTGCCAATGGAACGGCTCTCCCTCCCGACTATGGTGGCGCTGGACTCAGTCCGCCGCCGCCGCCACGCGAGGCCCCCAAACGGTGTGGCACCGGCCCCAATTCCGGCGTAAACGTGGATTCTTCGGCCAATCGGCAAACGGAGAATCCAGACCACTGTTCCTATTAGCAGAAAGGTTGAGGACTAAGGAGCGCTGATCCAAAATATGATGGTCAAAACGACCAACAAAGACATGAAAAAGAATCAGTTTGTTTTAGAAAGCAAGTGATTACAATCTGGAATGCAACGGTGGAGTGTCTGTGAGACAGGTTCAGTCCTCGCTCTCAAAACGGAATTAGATCAGCAGTTGAAGGGAGACGATTACAGGGCTATGGAGAGAAGCAAGGGAATGAGCCCAGTGAAACTGTTTACACAGAGAACTGGCATGGGTTGAATGACTTTCTATTCTGTAACTGTTGGATGATCCCAAGCTGTCTGAACTGGATTGCTCATTATTCAAGTATTTCCTGTTTATTTTTTTTACATCAGGCCAATTGAAGAATCCATTAGAATTCTGTTGCACTATGTCAGTGATGAGTTAATCTGTGACATTTCTCAGTGGCTTTCTTCGATAGCACAAGAATCCTGAGTAATGTGTTGCTGTCTGATTCAGTTTCTGTGTTTGAATTGAAGTGACAGCTGTAATTTACTGAGGTGGCGAATTATGCATTTTTTCTGGATCCTCACACCCTCTTTAACTCTTTTGAGGACACCAGGAGAATTCCCCTGTTCTTCTTGGAATAGTTCCATGCAATCTTTTACATCGGCCTTAGAGAGCAGTCATGGCCTCAGTTTAATATCTCACACAACGATGGTACGTCTGATAGTGAAGTTCTTCCTCAGTGCTGCAATGCTGTATTCATCGAGATTGTATCCGCAAGCCTCAAGACTGAGATTTGAATCCACAATCTTCTGGCTCAGAGGCAAGAGTATGGCCACTGAGCCAAGGCTGATAGAAAGAAAGATACGCATTTACGTAGCACCTTTCATAACCACCAGCCAATTACGCACACTGCAAGCTCCCACAGAGGGCAATTTGATAATGTTGAGATAACCTGTTCTTTTGTGATGTTGATTGAGGGAAGAATATTGGTCAGGTCACCAAGGATCATTCTCCTACTCTCCTTCACAACAGTAGTCAGTGACCTTTTCAAGCATTTCCACCAGGGGTGGATGGCCAAAGGTCAAACCATTGACGCAGTTCCTCAATGTCCTTTCTCTCCCCTTGAAGTGAGCAGTATGAAAGAGCGATCGAGCCTGTGGAACGGTCTATCATTCTTATAGCATGTCGGGAGGTGAAAAAACATCAACGGAAGCATCTGGCTCTCCAGAGTCAGGAGCAGAACTCTGAGGAGGAAGGGATGGCAAATCCTGCTCCACTGCCACAGGAGGGACCCCAGAGAGTGGCTGCTCAGAGGAGCCTTCCACAGCCCAGGGTCTACAAATGGCCCTTGACCTTCCAAGAGAGGAGTGAGAACCAGAGTCGATGACGACTTTGCCGATCCAAGAATATGGTGGCTCATCTGTGCCACCTTCTTCAGGAGTTGGCTTTGCATGGACTTGGAGGGCATCCACTGCCTGTGACTTTGAAAGTCACAGCCGTCCTCAGCTTCCTTTTAGGGTTCCACAAGTGACTTTTGCGGTATCTCGCAAACCTCCACTAAAAGTGCATTAAGGAGGTGATGGGTGTACACTTTGCAAGGACTCACACTTACATCAATTTTGACTGGGGTCAGGCTAGCCAGGATGCAAGATCCAATGGATTAGCCCAGTATGCAGGCTTTCCACAAGTGCAGGGAGCCACTGACTGCGCTCATGTGGCTCTCTGATACCAATGGTATCAAGCAGTGCGGTTCGTCAACCACAAGGGTGTCCACACCCTTAACATTTAGCTACTCTGTGACCACACAAACCACATCCTCCAGGTGTGTGCAAGGTTCCTGACGAGTGTTCACAATAGTTTCATCCTTGGCTGCTTTCAGGGACCCAATGTTTTTGAAGGAGCACAGAGGCTGCAGAGTTGACTCCTTTCGTGTAGCAGACCAGCGAAATGCTGAAGCTGCGGTTCAGGTGTCTGGACCGTCTGGTGGAGCCCTGCATACAATCTGCAGAGGGTGTCATGCATCGTGGTTGTGTGCTGTGCCCTCCACAACCTGCCACTTCAGCGGGGCGAGGAGCTGCCTGAGGAGGAGCTGGAGGTGTGGCGTGTTTACTCTGATGACGAGGATGTCAAGGCAGATGAGGAAGAGGGGGTCCTGGAGGGAGTAGAGGATGGCGTGTGTTCTGTCACTGTGAGTATACACCGACCAATGAGCTGGCAAGCTTGCAGAGAGCAGATGGAGAAGAGTCAGAGTGAGAACCTAACCTCTCAGTGGAACATTGGCGTAGTTGTCTCAGCAGCACATTATAAAGAAATCTTCTGAGAGCTGGAAGCCATGGGTTAATTGCTATAAGTAAGGTTTATTTTGATTACACAGGTGGTCACTATCTACAAGCGCCTAATACCAGTGTCCATGCTGTGCAATTCATCATTCGTAACATTTCTAACCCTGCCGCTATGTCTTGTTGTATCCCCAGGATCCCCAGCGATCCCCCTCCAATCCTCACCCGCTCCCGGCAGTTGTACATGGCCATAAATGGATCCTCCCCCGCTGATTGAAGTGCTCAGCTAATGACTGGTTGGGAGATCAGAAACCACTGACGATGGAGGTGCCGTGAAACCAGGGAAATTTTTATTTTACAAAGTGGCTAAAAATACAGCGTGAAAACCTGGCACCACTGTTGGCGAGCTCCCATTTCAAGCCACACTTCACCAAAGTATCAAACAATTCTGCCCATAGTCTTCACCAATTCTCAAATTGATAAGACTGACGGAAGTCTGTTTCATTACTGTGGAGCTTTCCTTCTGAAATTCACAGCACGGTAGCACAGTGGTTAGCACAGTTGCTTCACAGCTCCAGGGTCCCAGTTACGATTCCCATCTTGGATCACTGTCTGTGCGAAGTCTGCATGTTCTCCCTGTGTCTGCGTGGGTTTCGTCCGCGTGCTCCGGTTTCCTCCCACAGTCCAAAGATGTGCAGGTTAGGTATACTGGCTATGTTAAAATTGCCCTTAGAGTCCAAAACAGATTAGATGGAGTTACAGGGATAGGGTGGAGGTGTGGGGATAGGGTAGAGGTGTGGGGATAGGGTGGAGGTTTGAGGTGCTCTTTCCAAGGGCCGGTGCAGACTCGATAGGATGAATAGCCTTCTTCTGCACTGTAAATTCTATGATATGATTCTATGATAGGATTAGCAGAGAAATTTTTGTCAGCCATATTTTGGAAAACACAGGATTGAGCTGCCTTTGGTGAACTCCCCCTGGGTTGAGACAGAGATATTCAAAAATCTAATAACCAGATGTGGTTGTGAGTTGGGCTTGTGAGTACATATATATTTTATTACTATTTGTTTGATTCAGAAATTTCATGTATTTAGACCACATTATTGTCATATTATGATTAGCTTCATTTGTCATTTTGAACTTTACTATAAGCTGTAACTTATAATGGGCTTCAATAAAATGTACATATTTTTGAAGTATATTTGACATGCATTCTGAAATATTTATAATCTTGAGAATCCGCATAAAAACATTCCCCGAGAAACCTAAGTAAGATTTCTAAGAGTTGATATTGGAAAACTTTCAAAGAAGTTGGTCTCCTAAGACTCAATGTATGTCCCGTCCTAAGATTTTGTGGGGCTTTGAGACTCCTCGGAGAGAGGACTTGTATTTGAGGACCGAGTGCAAGACTATATTCCTTTGAGGCTTAGAAATCTCTTTTAGTTGAAACGTCAAGCGAGCAGTAAGTCCAAGGGAATTTGCTTACCTTGTGGGTGGGGGACCATTAACATGAATACCAGGTACAGGGTGCATTGTAGAAACTTGACAAACCTCCATTGATAGTATTTTGCAAACCTTATGATGACCTGGAATGACAAGGGCAGCAGGCATATTAGAACACCACCACCTGCAAGTTCCTTTGCAAGTCACACCAACCTGACTTAGAAATATATCAATAACCTTTCATTATAGCTTGGTCAAAATCATGGAAGTTCCCATTGAACAGCATCGTGAGTGTGCCAACACAAGGACTGCAGCGATTTTAGAATGCAGTTCAATACCACCTCCTCAAGGGCTATGAGGGATAGGAAATATTGCTGGTTTTGCTACCAAGCTCACATTCCATTAATGACAAATAAATAAATAGCAGTCATGTGACAATTCTTCAGCTCCAAAGTTTTCTATCAACTTCCATGAATACCCGTGACAGAGAGACTAAGCCCAGTTAGAATATGTACTGTGAGTAATGTCAATATAGAGGACTGGCTCCAATCTACTCCTAGTCTTCTGGTCAATGGATGTGCTGAACTAGTTTCCAGCACCTGGGACATGACTGGAATTGAAGCAGATAAAGGTACTCGCGTTCAGTTTAAAGCCAAAACATCCATTTCCCATCCCTTAATTGGCTCAAAGTGTGCCCTAAAGGGGGTAGGACCAACCAGACATGCAGCATAAGAAATGGCAGGTGTGTCGTTCCACATTCCATGTTAGATCAAGTTCAGTTCAAAGATGATTACTGTTCTATTGTGTGAGCACCTAGCAGGAGTAATGGAATCATTTTTAGATGATGCAAACCATGCACTAACCACAAGCCGTTATCAGCATACATTTTGATGCAGTGTAACGAAAATGATAGAAGTGAGTGTGGAGTTGTAGACGCAAATGTAGGGGGAAGCATGATGACTCAGTGGTTCGCACTGTTTCCTCACAATGCCAGGGTTCAATTCCGGCCTTGGGTGGCTGTCTGTGTGGAGTTTGCACATTCTTCCCGTGTCTGCGAGGCTTTCCTCCGGGCGCTCCGGTTTCCTCCCACAGTCCAAATATGTGCAGGTTAGGTGGGGCTCAGGGGTTACGGTGATAGGGCGGAAGAGTGCGCCTAGGTAGAGTTCACTTTCAGAGAGTCAGTGCAGACTCGATGGGCTGAATGGCCTCTTTCTGCACTGAAGGGATTCTATTCTATTCTAAATGCAGAAATGAGTGCAGCTCAACAAAGAAACTAAAACCCAGAGAGTGTGCGTCAGATCAGTTAGGAAGCCCCAGTTGCTGTGGCAACATGCACTTTTCCATGTGGAACAATGGTAGAGGATCCAACTTGTTTTCCTTCACATGGCTGAACAGGAATTGCTCTCACTCTTACTGCCTACCATTGGCTTGTATTGGAATTTGCGGGTGGATATTCAATCTGTTTGGATGTATTATGAACACACATCCTGGCACTTGAACCAAGAGCTTCTGACTCAGAGACAAGGGGCGTCATTCTCCGACCCCCCAGCGGGTCGGAGAATGGCCGTTGGCCGCCGTGAATTCTGCCCCCGCCGCCCGCTGAAGTCTCCGAAGGGAGAAAAGTCGGCGGGGCGTTAATGGCGCCGCAGACCTCGGAGAATGGCACAGGTGGGCGCAAGGCAATCGATTTTGGGCCTGCCGATATTCTCCCGTCCGGATGGGCCAAAGTCCCGTCGACGTGATGAGGGGTCACATCGGCGTAAATCAAACCTCCTTTCAATCGGCGTCAACCTGTGCTCAAGGTATACGTTGACCAGCGTGGAGGTGGGTGATGGCCTAGGGGGTTGGCCGCTGGACAGGCGATGGCTTGGCCGCAGTCTGAATGTGTGGGGGAGAGGTGTGTCTAGGGTTTTGTGTGTGTGTGTGTGGCGGGGGGGGGGGGGTGGTTAGAGTGGGCTGGGCTCCGGGGGAGTGCCGGGAGGGGGGGATTGGGTCCGTGCCGGGGAGGAGGATGGGGGGTTCCGTGCCGGGAGGAGGATGGGGGGGCCCATGCCGGGGAGGGGGGATGGGGGGGTCCGTGCCGGGGAGGGGGGATGGGGGGGTCCATGCCGGGGTGGAGGATGGGGGGGTCCGTGCCGGGGAGGAGGGATGGGGGGGGTCCGTGCCGGGGAGGAGGGATGGGGGGGGTCCGTGCCGGGGAGGGGGAATGGGGGGGTCCGTGCCGGGGAGGGGGGATGGGGGGTTCCGTGCTGGGGAGGGGGGATGGGGGGTCCGTGCCGGGGAGGGGGGATGGGGGGGTCCATGCCGGGGAGGGGGGATCGGGGGGTCCGTGCTGGGGAGGAGGATGGGGGGGTCCATGCCGGGGAGGAGGGATGGGGGGGTCCGTGTCGGGGAGGGGGGATGGGGGGGGTCCATGCTGGGGAGGAGGATGAGGGGGTCCGTGCCGGGGAGGGGGGATGGGGGGTTCCGTGCTGGGGAGGGGGGATGGGGGGGTCCGTGCCGGGGAGGGGGAATGGGGGGGTCCGTGCCGGGGAGGGGGGATCGGGGGGTCCGTGCCGGGGAGGAGGATGGGGGGGACCGTGCCGGGGAGGGGGGATGGGGGGGTCCGTGCCGGGGAGAGGGGATGGGGTGTCCGTGCCGGGGAGGGGGGTTGGGGAGGTCCGTGCCAGGGAGGGGGTGTGCGAGGGCAAGTGAGTTGGTCCACCTGGCCAGGTGCCAGCCTCCAGCAGTTGGATCCATATGGTCCATGCCACCTGGCTGGTGGAGGAGGGGGTATGGGCAATGATGACATGTCGTCGTCCCCCCCCCCCACCCAGGCCGTCATGTTTTCCGATCAGCCAGCGATGTTGGCCGCCGTGGCGGCAGCCACTAATATCTATGTTGCCCTGGATGAGGAGGAGGAGGAGGAGGAGCGTGCCAGAGAGGCGGCGCAGGCTGCCGCAGAGGGGCTGGCGGCAGCCGACCAGGCTGGAGGGACACCTGACCGACAGGGCGAGGAGGGGGAGGAGGACGTCGCGGCCCCACGGCAACGGAGGCACCCGAGGGCGCCCCGTGTGTACCGGCCCCGGCAGTCATACCAGGACCTCACGGACCGGGAATGCAGGAAGAGACTCCGGATGAGGCGGGAAACCGTGGCACACATCTGCCACCTGCTGGCACACCTGTCACCGCGTGGCACTGGCGGGGGACACCCTCTCCCCGTGTCCGTCAAGGTTACGGTGGCCTTGAACTTTTATGCAACGCGGTCATTCCAGGCACCGAGTGGGGGCCTGTCCGGCATATCGCAGACATCGGTGCACCAGTGCATCCGGGCAGTGACAGATGCCCTATATGCCATGACACACCGCTACATCCGCTGCCCTGTGGACCGGGCCAGCCAAGATGCCCGGGCCGTGGGCTTCTCTGCCGTGGCCAGGTTTCCCATGGTCCAGGGCGCGATTGATGGGATGCAAATCGCTGTGCGGCCACCTGCAGATAACAGGGCCGTGTTCACCAATAGGAAGGGGACCTATTCGATGAACATACAGGTGGTCTGCGACCACCGCATGATGATCCTGCACGTCTGCGCCCGTTACCCGGGCAGTGTACACGACTCATACGTGTTGTCACGGTCATACATCACCGGCATGTACGAGGGACGCCATCCCCGGCTGAGGGGCTGGTTGCTGGGCGACAGGGGCTACACATTGCGATCGTGGCTGATGACGCCTATACGGAGGCCACGCAATGAGGCGGAGAACCGCTACAATCATGCCCATGTAGCGACAAGGGGAATGATGGAGAGGTGCTTTGGCGTGCTGAAGATGCGTTTCAGGTGCCTGGACCTCTCTGGGGGCGCCCTCCAGTATCGGTCAGATAGGGTCGGCCGCATCATTGTGGTGTGCTGCGTCCTGCACAATATAGCCCAGCAGAGGGGCGATGTGCCGCAGGCAGAGGAGGGCGGAGTGGAGGAGCAGCAGGAAGAGGCGCAGTCCTCCCCAGATGAGGGGGATGGGGGGCAATGGTCAGGGCAGACGGGCTAGACACGGGCGGGTGGCTGTCCACCGTTACCGGCTGGCCCAGCGGGCACGGGACAGGCTGATAGCCGCCCGCTTCACTGACTAGATGGGCGTGGGAATCGGGTAGTATGGCCACAGACCGCACACCATGGCAACAGCCGACCACCCACACCCCCCACCCATCCACCCACCCAGCACCCTCAACCCCCTCCCTAACCCCACCCACCCCACCCGCATTAGCACCACCCCCCCACCCCCAATTGCCGATCCACCTGCGGCACAACGTTCGCGCTCACACAGTTGCCGGTGGACGCGTGTCTATCGCAAGCCATGGAGGATGATGACAACCCGCCCTGCGGTGAGCTCCTGGTTCCACATTGTTGGACTATGTCTGACCCATGGCCACAGTACCACCATCCACCTGGACCATCCCTGCATGCGGCTGTGACACTGCAGCGCACGGTCCCGTCCTGTGCCCGGGGGGATGTTGATGGCGGCCCAGGGGGTAGGGGGCAGACTCACCTGGGGCTGAGGTAAGACCACCCCTCACACACACACTTGCGCTCAATGTACATGACACCCCCGCCCGCTTTGGACAGAGCACAAAGGCAGCTTCTGTAGGTGTAACATTGACTTTAGTAACGAAAGGAGTTCATGCACGTGCCCTAGCCCCTAAAACTCATCTGTGCCCTGCACCCGTGCCAACTTACTCAGTGTCTCATTGTTTGGCCTTACGGACCCTATGACTACATCTACGTGGTTCCCCAGACGGTACAGCAGAACTGGAGGTGGTCTCCTGTGATTCCTGCACTCTGACACGGGATCGCTTTGGCGGCAGTTTCCTGGGGTGTCCTGGCCTAGATGGGCCAGGCTGCGGCCCGGGCGACTGGGATGGCGAGTTGCCAGCCTGTCCTGCCCGTTGCCCACCCGATGCACCTGGGACGGAAGGGGGGTAGTCCGAGGTGTCGCGGTTTTCCGGGACCTCCCCTACAGGGGGACTCGGGACGGACCGTAGCACCTCCTCCTCCCTCGGGGTGCCCGATGGCCCCCAGGCCTCTACATGGGTGGGGGATGCGAACGGACTGGCCATCCGACGCCCCCCCGACATCTGGCGCTGCCAGTCCTGGAGGCCCGTGCTGGTATCGAGAGGGGTCTGCAGGTTTGCAGCCATGGAGCTCAGGCGATTGGCAAACCCTGTCTGTGACTGTGCGACGCCGGCTCGCACACGGGCAATGGCGCCGATGCCCTCAGCGATGGCCTGCTGAGACTGGACTATGGCCTGCAGAGACTGGGCCATGGCCTGCAGAGACTGGGCCATGGCCTGCTGAGACTGGGCCATGACCTGCTGTGACTGGCGTTGAGCGCCTCTGCCATCTGGCACTGGCACTGGCTCATGGCCTCCTGTGAGAGGGCAGCCATGTCCTGGGCCACAGACGCCGCCTGCACGGAAAGCCCCAGGCCTCGCAAACCGTTCCCCATGTCTGACACCGTCGCACCCATTGACTCCACCGCGGACGCCACACGTGCGATATCGGCCTTGGTGGCACGTATGACCGGCACCACTCCCAGCTCCTGGACGCGGGTGGACTCCTCCACCTGCGACTGCAGCCGCCGCAAGCCGGCCGTCACCCTCTTTGCTCGTCTCCGGTTCGGTGGTTGCATCGGATCTATGGGTGGGTGTGGTAACTCCAGGAACCCGGGATCCATCTGGGCGGCAGATGTTCACTTGGGCTGGGCTGCCCTCCGACCGCCCGGCCCCTCTGCTGCTCCTACCTCCGCCTG